>NC_141699.1:144716856-145916856 GCF_964263255.1 Lissotriton vulgaris | reverse complement strand
GGGAGCTTCTGCCTTTGCTTTTGGCACCACAAAAATAAACACGTCAAGATCAATGCTTTTGTAGGCTGGTCACATTTCAACATTCTGTGTCAAAAGAAGCTTTGCCTTTCCATGTAACAACCAAACAAGGATGAAAATGAGCTTCAAAGACATACTGAGGTGCAAGTGAGAGGGATAAATGTAGTGAACACTTGGAGAACTGTAGCCCTTATAAACCTTAGAAAATTACTAAAGTGAAATGTCCTGATGTAAGGATCTGCAGGTAAATGAAAACACTGACGGATTGCTAGTTTTTTTTTAAAAACCCTCTTTGTCGTTATCCCACTACTTCTGGGGGAGCTTCATTCCACACATGCTGTACTTGTTCTCCTCTGTCCTGGGATTCTGTGCTCCTCCTCACACTTCAGGTCCGGTGCCCGAGCAAGAAGTGGTGTCAGTGACCTGGCTATGGAGCTCTGGGTGACTACCTTCAGGGCCCTAATGTCCCCAGGGCACCAAGGTCATCTGCTGTAAGGTTGCGGCTTAAAAGGGCCATCCAGTGAATGAAGATACAATAGATAGCAAACAAACACACTAGAATTTTCGTCTATTCTTGCTGACTGTTAGTGATACAGGCAGGGGTGACTGATGTCAAAGGCGTGAGGGCCTTCGCCCTTTCATCATGGGTGAGGGGAAAAATAACCAATGCGCTGCTCTACTCAAAGAGCTTATAGGTGCTCTGAAGAAGGATTTTTTGGGTTGGTTGAAGAAAGGGGGTGTAACTGTGTATGTGCCGGACAAGGGTGAATATCACCCTGAAAGCACAAGCCAGGGAAGTGACAGCTCTGTGTAGGCAAGGCCGGTTTTATTGGTGATGCACATGTTTTGATCTTGGGCGCTTAATACTCTGGCCAAGGGTGGGAGTCAGCAAACCTCCATTCATGTACTGAGGCAGGGCAGGAGTAGGTGTCTACCACAGGAATTCAGGTTCCGTCTCTACCACTGCTTGTGTGTCTTTCATTGAATGCCGCGCCCTGAGTGGTGGAGACTGGCAGATTTAACTTTTGACCGTCACAAAAACTTTCTCGAAGACAAGGAAACATTCAGTGCACGGGTTCTGTTGATGAGGTCTTGGAGAAAGCTTCTTTTGGTAATCCATAAGCTGAGCTGACTCACTTGTGTGTGCTCTTGTAACCAGATTTAACTTTTTAACCCCTCCCATGCTCGTGACGGAACCGTTCTGTCACGAGCCTCGGGTGGGCTGTGTTGGTGACAGAACGGTTCCGTCATGGCCCGCTCGCCGCGCCTGCGCGGCGTGAATTCCGCGCCTGCGCTGACGTTCTAAAGAGCGGGCAGGGCCATGACGGAACCGTTCCGTCACAAGAACAGCTCACCCGCGGGCCGTGACGGAGCGGTTCAGTCACCAGCGCGGGACCGCCGCGCGGCCCCGCCTTCCCCTTAGCGCTGCGGCGGAATAGCCGCCGCAGAGAAGAGGTTAAAGAAAACTGTGCCTCAAGTAAATTCACACATGCCTACACTTCATTCTGCTCACTTTAATTAATGAATGTAAACAGTCTGCGACCGCAAAAGCAATTACAGCAAGTTAACTGCTTTTTAAATGCTGTTGCCGAAATGCACTTCAAATGAACAAGTGCCAGTCTCTTATTTTTCTTTTTGTTAGTCCGAAATGTGGTTATGAATGCATGTAAAACCAAAAGCGTAGTGAGGCACTGATTTTCAGTCATAAATGGGAGCTCTCAGCACACACAGCTTGAATTAAAACGCGCAAACAGGTTTTTCATTTAAAGCAGGGCCTAGCTCCAGCCTCAAGTCTGAGGTCTGGCCAGCCCAAAGCCAGGCCTTGTGCTAGTGATGTACCAGCTTCCTGATCCTTGGTAGCTGATTTTGCTGCCCCCTGAGCTCAGAGGGCAAAGGTGACACTATTTTGTGCAGCTGCTTTTAGCGCCCTTCCCAGCTCAGTACCATGTGAATTAATTACTCCAGACACGGAGCTTGGTGTTACACATCTTTATTTCTCAGAGTGCAACCATTAACTGAAAAGTACAGCATCATGAATTTTATTAACCACACAATCGCTTACGTCATTGTTGCAAGGTGGATGTATTATATGATATGGCTGGCGGGCCTTATGTAATACTAACACAATACACAAAGTTGGACCTCGGATTGCCCTTAGCAGCCTTAACTCGGTCCTGGTAGTGTAACACAGAGCAGTCAGGGGTGCTTAGAGGAACATGCGCTAAGTGTTTTACAGTACCAACACTGACAATAAGTAAGTGACTCAATTTGAAAGAAACCTGGTCGCAATTCTTGACACAGAGCACTTCGATTTTCCTGCAGCTTGCAGGCGACTGGTCCCACCAATCCAAGGGTGTCTGCTTCGGTTTCTGGCATCCACTGGAGTCCTACTTGCTATGAGCCACAAGCTTTAGCCACAGTCACATGTCGAACACACAGTTCGAGTATATAGTCTCTTCTTGGCACTTAAGTGTTGTATCTTTGCACGGTGGCAGAATCCAGAACTGAGGTTCTGGTGCCAGGGGAGCATCTTTAAATCCTAGTTTAGGGGGCGTTAAGTACATGAGGGCCAGTGTCCAATGGGCTATTGGTCCCTGTGGCTAACCCACCCCTGGGGTGAAAACATCCAGTGAGTATACATCGCTTTTCTACCCAGAGTCCTCTATTTCAGGATCTGCCATATCAAGGGTGGTGAAAGCCTTTGAGGCTCACTGTCATGATTACTGTAAACACTAGCCATGCTGGGAGGGTGGAGGTGTGACCCCCTTCCTGACGAGAAATTTGTTTCTGCCGTGGCGAAGTGCTAGCTCATCCCACCAGGAGGGCAGACTCCTGTATTGGAGGCGAGGTTCGGGAGAATCTGTCACTGCATCTTACTAAGGGAACTATCTCAGGGTGGCACCCCCGTATATGCCAGCTTACCCCCTACACGAGAATCATGTTGGGGGTGAAAAATCAAGGTGTCTGAAACCAAAACCAGCACAATTCGGTTGTTCCCAGAGGAGGATTCTCCATTAGGGCCCTGGGGCTGTGCCGCCCTGAATTTCCTTTACATTCCTATCCAAATATTAAATAGATCGTATCCTTAAACAAATCCAGGTATTTAGGTCTGGGCTGTCCGTCTTAGGCTGCTTGCCAGCCGCGCTCTGAAGCAGGATACAGAAGCCAGGCAGTAAATCAACTTTCTGAACTGTGACGACAAGCGCAGGGCTTACTGTTCTAAAGCCCTTCATTGCCATTGTGGTCTATGGCAATATCCACTAGAGGCCAGTGACGCTTTCAGCATCATGGTTTCGGGCACTGGAGTTTCCCTCCTGTGAGAGAGCAGTTATCAATCATTCACAGGAAAAAATCCCACCCTTTCCAATTTGTTACACATATTGGACGGTGGATGCAAGCATGTATGTTTTGGTGCCTTGTTCTCGGTAATGGTAAGCGTTAAAATGCTAATATTCTGTTATGTATATTGTGCTGAGACCCCTTGCCACACTATCCTCCCCTACTGTGACACCCCTGGCCATATTTGCACATCACTAGCCCGTTAGAAGTTGAGCTGCTGCATTAGAACCCCTGCGAAATTGATCCAAAATTTGAGCAGGCCAGGGTTCTTGTTCCCTTGTGAAGTTGATCCAAATATACGAGTCAAGCGTGGATTGATTTACGAACAATGTGTTAAAAACGTTAAGGCAATGCATTTCAGCAATTTAGTTCCTCTCTTATTTCAAGTTTTACTTATTCTTGCCTTCCTCAAGAGTTAGCTATTTAATCATGTTGTGTTTTTTTTCTTTCTATTCATACTTTGAGCCGTGCCAGGTGTTTATAAGGGGCTTTGATTGAGAGCTCCGACGCTGACGCAAAAGCAAAGTGCCTATCAGTAGGATGGCCGCTCTGCAGAGCACACAGAACAATTTAAAGCACTATTGGAACCTGTTTTAAAAATTGTTGCGTCACTGAGGGCTCTGGTTTAACAGTTTGACTTACCGCCGCGCTCTGCTCCTCCGATACCCATAGTCCAGTCCGCCAACTCCCCGGCCCACCACGGGTCTTTCCCGGTTGTTGTGGAGGGAGTGAAGGCGGGACAGATCGACTCATTCCGGGTGAAAGGACAGGGGGTGGGAATACTTCTGAAACAGAATTTAGTGGGCTCGTGGGGCGACATGCATTGGATTCGCGCTTGCCTACGTACGGGTGCTACGGAATGACTAAATGTAATTTTGGTATTTTGCACTAATTTTAAAGCACTATTGGAACCCGTTTTTAAAATTGTTCTGTCACTGAGGGCTCTGTTTTAACAGTTTGTGTGTGACTTACCGCAGCGCTCTGCTCCTCCAATACCCATAGTCCAGTCCGCCAACTCCCGGGGTCTTTCCCGGTTGTTGTGGAGGGAGTGAAGGCGGGACAGATCGACTCTTTCCGGGTGAGAGGGGGCGGGAATACTTCTGAAACAGTATTTAGTGGATCCATGAGCACGATGCGCCAGCGGCGCGCCAAAGGCAAGCCCATCTGCGCCCGACCGGGACCAGGGGCCACCCCCCCTGCCCGTAACTTGATCCCACTAAGGTACTCGTACGGAGATCTTACTAATTTAAGGATGAACTGCCAGCAGTACTGTAAACTGTTAAATCTTGAATATCCTTCACCTCCTTGCCCGGGTTGTAATTTTTCTTTTTCCCAATATGGGCAGAGAACACCAGGAGAGACTAGGTTGTATAATAACGCTAATCCACAGAAAAGGGTGATTAAACCTAGAGCCTTCAAATTTCTCAGTACTAACTGCAGATCATTACCGAAACATAAAGAAGACATCCACGACTTATCAAATGATATACAGCCTGATGCCATTTTTCTGACAGAAACTTGGCTTAATGACCGCTCTGGCTCGGACATAGCTATAGCCGAATTACACTATCATTCGTAGAGATGGTAAGAATAAAATCGGGGGAGGTCTTGGTATCATTCTTAAAAAAAGAATTTAGCTGTAAATGGGAAGATCTGCCATTAAATAACTGTGAAGCGGGCCTTTTTAAACTAACGCTTACACCCCAGTACACACTTTCGGGGATGTTGATCTACTGGCCCCCAGGAACCGCAGGAGAATGGGTGGCTGCACTTCCAGATTTTATATCCCCTTATTTATTGGAAGCCTCTACCTTCTCCATCTTAGAAGATTTTAACCTACACCTTGAGGATTTAAACTGCTCGACGAGTTTGAATTTGATATCAGACTTGGAAGCTCTTAATCTGCGCTTATGCAATTCAGGACCCACGCACAAGGCAGGTCACTTGCTTGACCCGTTTTTTTCTAATATTGATAACTTAACGTGTGAGCCTTCGCTGCCTTTACTCTGGTCAGACCATTAGTTGGTTCGTTTTGAAATTATGCTGACAACTTCACAGAGTTCTGACGGCACGGAGGCCACCAAGACCAGAAATTGGAAAAACCTTAACATAGACTGTCTAAATACTCAACTAATTAAATCGATGCTTCATTTTAAAGGCACTAAAGTCACTGATACAACACAATTAATTAATGGCTATTGGAAGCTGTATATACTATTATTCCACTTACAAAGAACAAGCCCAGATCTGGCCACCCCCAGCTTGGTTCTTGGAGCTGCTAAAAACAGAAAAAAGCAGATGCAAGAGACTAGAGAGGCAGTGGAGGAAACAGTATGACATAGTTGGAAAAGAAGCATATAAACAAGACATCAAGGACTATCAACTATCCTGCAAGTTAGCAAAGTCAGATTTCATGAAAAAAAACATTCTGGCTACACAAAATAATCCCAGTCTTCTTTTTAAAGTAGTAAAGGATTTAGCTGGTGCAGCAAACCAACCAGAACCTCCCAAACTGTCTTCTAGTCAATGCAACTTATTAGCGAACTATTTTAATGATAAAATCTCCAAAATTTACGCTGACTTCAGGGGAACCGAGGACTCGAGCCCCTTCTCTACCTTAATGACCTCTAACAGATTCAATGAGCCGAGAGATTCGCCTAGGAACCTGCTCACTAGCTGGAAATTATTGGATCTCGCGTCTTTTACAGAGATTTTAAAAAGCATTAGATTGGGCTCACCTAATGATCCCATCCCGGCTCACATCTTAAAACAACTAGACCCACGCATCTTAAATGTAATCAGAGTGCTGCTCAATACATCACTGAAGGAAGCAGTGGTACCGGACACCTGGAAACACGCCATGGTCCTACCACTACTTAAGAAAGCGAATGGGTATCCAGAGGTCTTATTGAACTTCCGCCCTGTTTCACTTCTATCGATCTTTTCCAAAATGATGGAAAAGCATGTGAACAATCAATTGGCGGAATTTGTTAACACCAACAATCTTCTGCACCCGTCACAATCTGGGTTTAGAGCTGGATATTCAACCGAATCCACTCTCCTGGGAATGACGGAAACTATTCGTCAGAGACTAGACGAGGGTGGTACGGTGGCACTCATTTTATTGGATTTCAGTGCCGCCTTCGATACCATATCTCATGTAACTCTGATCCAGAATCTGGAAAGGAAAGGGGTGAGAAGCTCAGCCCTGAAATGGCTAGAGAGCTTTCTGTCCAATAGGTTGTTTCAAGTGTTTTCTAAAAACAATAACTCGAGCAGTCGGACCTCCCCTTATGGAGTGCCTCAGGGTTCGATCTTAAGCCTGCTGCTTTTTAATATTTACATCAGTCCGCTAGCGGAAATAGCAGAGGAAGCAGGCCTCACAATATTTTCCTATGCGGATGACACTCAGCTGGTCTTCTCCTTATCAGCAGCAGATAAGACTGAGGCGTCTCCCCTTCGTGGTGGTCTTCAAAGGATTGCGGAATGGATGCACGCCAACAAATTGAAACTGAATGGCGATTAAACTGAGCTGCTTATTCTTGGAAACCAAAAAGAGCTCTGGCGTCCTTTACATTGGCCTACTGAAATGGGTCCAACCCCACTACCAGTGCAGTCCGTTCGCAATTTGGGCATTGTGATAGACGATTAACTGTCTATGTGACAAGCTGCAAAAGTTGCCTCTATCTGCTTCGCCATTTAAAATGGCTAAGGAAAATTCTTTGGCAGCTGCCTGAAGGGGCGCAAAAGACAGCAGTCCAGGCCCTCATTGGCTCATTACTGGATTACGGGAACATCCTATATCTAGTTAATAACAAAGAGGTCACTCGGTGGCTGCCAGTCATCCAAAATGCGGCAGCCAGGGTACTTCTTCGCCTCCCCAATCGGACGCACATCTCCGACCATCTTCCCAAATTACACTCGCTCAAGATAGGCAATCGATCTAAACTTAAAGCTCTATGTTTCAAGTTCAGAATTAACATGGGGACGGCTCCCGGTTACTTATGTAAACTGGTTCAAAAATACATTCCAACTCGTAACCTTCGCGCAATGAATCAGGCTAAGTTTGTGGTCCCCAGATTCAAACGAGCGCGAATGGGCGGCCGCTATTTCGCTCAGCTGGCTCCGGCCTCATGGAATTCACTCCCTCTTCCATTACGACTGGAACCGAGCTATATAAAATTCCGAAAAGGCATTAAGACCTGGTTATTCAATCAATAAGCCCTGACTTGATTTAACATCTTAGTGTCCCTTACTAGTTGAGCACAGGCGCCGGGAAACCCTCTGGGTAGCTGTTGCACCATACAAATTCAATAAATAAATTAAATAAATTAAATAAATAAATAAATGGTCAAGTATTCCAGTTGTAATTGCAATTCTGTGAAAATGTGCCTGAAAAGGGTGCACAGATGGCAAAATATTTACCGGGCAAAAGCAAAAGGAAATAAATTGCTTAAATGTGAGTGAGTACAGTGTGTGTTTGGAAGTGGTAAAGTGAGGAAGAAGCGAAGTGCATTCGGGGAAGAGTGAAAAGAGGATGATTAAGAGGAAAGAGGTGGTTGAAGATGTGCAGAGGGACGAGATGTGCAGAGAGAAAGGACATGCATATCTAACATAAAGCACACAGAACTGAAGGCCAAAACTCCATCAGGCCTCAATATTATTGAAATGTCAGATTTGAAACATTTTGAAGGTTAATTATTTTTTTTTTTTTTAAATCTTGATGTTACTCATTTATCCTAAACAGCTAAAAACCATTGACAAAACCAATCGTACTGGCCAGTTTTAGGTGTGTATAAGTTGTGTTACATATCTGGATGCAATTACATCTCAGAGAGAAACCAAAATACCAGTCAGGTAGCACACTATAGGAATCACAGAAATGTATTTTACATGTACGCTTTTGGAGAGCACCCACATTTTTCATCCCACTTAAAGACCTGTGTTCACATATTTCTATATGCCTGTTTGCAATCAGCAGCTGTGGGTCCTTTCCGAAGACAGGTTAGAGCATTTTCTTCCAAAGTGTATGCCGCATCCAGTGCAAGCACACACTTTAAGGCTGAAGATGTCTTGTTGTACAAATTGCACATTACAGTAACTGTTGAACATATTAATGCAGTAAGATATAGGCCAGTTTTTTAAAGTGTTTAATATTTGAAAACTATACGTTCCCACTGCTTTATTAGCCTTGCTTCATCACTAAATTAATTTGCTTTAAAATGCACCATTTACCAATCTTTTTTGTCCATTAAGCCGCCACTATCAAGTTGAGGAGCCCGACCATCTGAGCGATATTGCGGATTCGTCCATTGCTGAGAACCCCCGAATCCTCGGATCGGAGGGTGTAAAAACCACTACCTACGGCAAGCCCCTGGTTCCTGATCTAAGGTCCATGTGCTGCCGGCTTCTGATATAATAAAAAAAGATACCTCTCTCCAGAATCGTGCACCATATAGGAATCTGTTGGAAATAATTTGTTCTTCTTAACAGAGCGTCCTTTCTCGGCATATAGTGAGGTTATCTGCCCGGTGCCTCTTACGTTGCGTCCCGCAGACTGATGGACTAAAACTTCCCTGCCTCTTGGATTCCTGTTTTCTCACCCTCTTTTCCATTCATTGCTTCGCTTTTCGCCCTGAAGAAGGTGTAGCCCCAGCTGGGGGCCACACACCGAAACGTGCGTTGGCATTTTCTGTGAAGGGGAAGCTGGACGGCATCTACCCCTATCCCCTTTGCTATGATGAGCCGTATCACTCGGTCTCAGAAACACCTTGTGGTGTTGATCCATTTTTTGTGCCTGTGTGAATGTGATTAATTGTGTGATTGAGATACGGAGTTGTGTGTTGAGCGGTGACTATTATGAAGGAATGAATGTGTAGTATGAGAGTGGAGTGTGGGATGATATTCTTTGAAATTTTCTGCTTTTGATACTTTTATATGTATTATACTAAACAAGATATCCATTTAAAATATTTGTTAAAAACCAAATAAACTTTATATTTTTGTATTATTTGGCGTGACTGATCTTTCCTGCACTTATATTGCTTTGGTGACAGCGTGCTTATCTAAGGACCCCCATCAGGGGCCTGTTTCATCTACTGGGGCAGGTAGTTTTTGTTGTTAGCACATATTTCTATATGCCTGTTTGCAATCAGCAGCTGTGGGTCCCAAATTGCACATTAGAGTAACCGTTGAACATATTATTGCAGTAAGATATAGGCCAGTTTTTAAAGTATTTAATATTTGAAAACTATACGTTCCCACTGCTTTATAAGCCTTGCTTCATCACTAAATTAATTTGCTTTAAAATGGACCATTTACCAATTTTTTATTTAAAAAATTCTCTGAAGGAGGACCTACCCTGGACCCCATGTTTGTCCATTAAGCTTCCTCGAGTCACTCACTACATAAAAGTCATACCAAACGTTTACGCCACACCACTTTCAAATGTCACCACCAGCCGCCACTGGTTGTTTCATAACGGAACTGGATACCTTGAGTTTTCTCGGTAGCCAGCCCATATTAATCAATGGTCTCTTACAGTAAAACCTTGCTTTAACAGAGTTACTGAAGGGATATTTATGTATAAACATACACATCCACACCTTTAATATAATGCACTCTACCTCCTGGGTCTAGGAGGACAACCTTAAGAGTGACTTACACTTACATATAAAGGCAGTGGTATGGCTTTGCAGCACCAGGTGTCTGCAGTCACTCTCAAGCAGACAGGCTGCTCGAGCAGGGCTGTAACGGCAGTCACACTTTTACTTGGGACACCAATGGTGGCACAAAACAGTGCTGCGTCCTGAAGACCCTTTACCACCCTTGCCCTGCGTACCACTGATACCTTATAATAATATGACATTTATTTAGCGCCTGGTTACACAGAGCTGTGTGTCTCTGCGCTTACTGCAATACAGACTCATCCGGAGGATGATACGGATAGGTAACAGAAGTTAGTGTTTAGGGAAAAGGTGGGTTTTCAGTTTAGCTCTAAATCTCGATTCGGAGGGCTCCATCCGTAGATGGATTGGTAGAGCGTTCCAGGACTTAGTGGCAAGGTAGCGAAAGGATTTTCCACCCATTTTGGCTTTAGAGATGCGAGGTATTTTGAATAGCATCATGCCAGAGGATCTCAGATCTCTAATCGGCCGGTGAATGGTGATGAGGTCTTTGAGGTAGCTGGGGCCTTTATTATGGGCAATGCGATGAGCATAGCAGAGAGATTTGAATATAATTCTTTCTCTGATTGGTAGCCAGTGAAGTTTGGCAAGGGCGTTTTTAATGGAAGTTTTCTTCGGGAGACCGAGCACTAGTCGAGCTGCAGAGTTCTGTATGCATTGTAGTTGGTGCAGTCCCTTCTGATTGAGACCTAAAAGGAGGACATTTCCATAGTCCAAGTGAGGAGAAATCAAGGCGTGAACTATGGTTTTTCTCGCTTCAGTTGGCAGGAGATCTAGTATTTTGCGCAGAATTTTTAGGGTGCTGAAGCCTTTGTTTACGTGAGCTTTACCTGAGAGGTCGGCATCCAGCATGATGCCTAGGTTTTTAACTTTCTCCACTGGCATGGGAAGTTCTCCCAGTTCACTAGGCCACCAAGCCTGGGACCATATCGATGTCGCTTTGCCTACTATTAATACTTCTGTTTTGTCTCCATTTAAACGGAGGCAGTTGTTGTCCATCCAGGTTGCTATCCCTAACATACAGTTGGAGAAATTGTTAGCACGGTCACTGCTGTCTGGAGTTATTTTAAAAATCAACTGAGTGTCGTCAGCATAGCTGACGATGCCCACTCCAAAATTCTCCGCAATGCGTGCCAGGGGTTCTATGTAGATGTTAAATAAAGTAGGGCTCAGGCTAGAGCCCTGTGGAACCCCATGGCATACACTGCGTGACAAAGACTGGAAGGGTGGGCAATGGAGTTGGAATGTCCTGTCAGCTAGGTAAGACTGGAGCCAGGTGAGGGCCAGGTCTCTAACTCCTATGTCTGATAGTCGAGACAGCAGCGTTGAGTGCAGCACGGTATCAAACGCTGCACTTAGGTCCAATAGGACCAACGCTGCTGTCTCTCCCTCGTCTACCAGCTTTCGAATCTGTTCGGTTGAGTACAGAACAGCAGATTCCGTTGAGTGGCCTGATCTAAACCCTGACTGAGAGGGATGGAGGAGGGATTCTTTTTCCAGGAACTCCATAAGTTGTAAGTTGGCCACCTTTTCTATAATTTTGGCACAGAAAGGGAGAAGCGAGATTGGCCTGAGATTTTGAAGCTGAGATATAGGGATATTTGGCTTTTTTTTCAGGGGTATAACTTGGGCAGATTTCCAGTTTTTTAGGACGTGGCCTTCTTGGAAGGATAAGGCGATCATGTTGCTTATTTGATCTAGCAGTATGTTTTCCATGATCGCTTTACATTGTTCCGGGGGGCAGGCGTCCATGGGGGATCCTGAGCCAATTCCATTAATAATTTTTATTAATTCCTGTTTATTAGGGGTCTTGAAATTGGTGAGGAGAGATTTTAAAGAAGTGGATTCTGGGTTGCAATCAGTGTTTGCTATTGTATTATTGTTACTGGAGAATGTAGCATAGATTTTTTTCAACCTTATCCACAAAGAAATCTGCTATCTGCTCGCAAATCTCTGTGGAATAAGTATCTTTGGTATCTAAGCGAGATGGGTTGGTAATTTCTCTATAGATACAAAAGAGCTCCTTCGTAGGGTTTTTAGATTCCACAATTCTGCTTTTTAAATAGGCGCTCTTTTCTGCTCTTACCAATTTTTGATATTTTTTCAGTTCGGTTCTGTTAATTTCTCTGAGTTCCGGAGTGTAGTTTTTTCTCCATTTCCTTTCTATGGATTTGCAAAGGGCCTTAGCAGTTTTAAGTTTTTCCGTAAACCATGGGGCACTTTTGGATTGTCTGGTAGGAGGTTTATTAGTCCATGGAGCAATTTTGTCCAGGGCTTTAGTTATCCAAGATTCATAGTTGTCCCAAACTTCCTGTAGGGAGTTTCCTTTAAGAGGAGGATGATCAGTTAGTTCTTGTGACAGAAGCTCAGTAGTATACTTTTTAAAGTTGCGGCGCCTGTAAGGTGGCAATTTAGCATGGGTGTTGTAGATAGGTTTACTAGCGATCTTAAACGGCACCATACTATGGTCCGACCATATTAATGGGATGGGAGGTAAGCTGTTGATGCGTTCCCAGTTAGCGAAAATGGGGTCGAATAAATGTCCTTGTTGATGCGTGGGCAGAGTGGAGAGGAGTTTAAGATCAACTGAGTTAAAGGCATTCAATAGAAGCTGAGCTTCTTTAGAATGGCTATCCTCTAGATGTATATTGAGGTCGCCAAGGATGATGACATTTTGATGTCTAATGGCTAGCTGGGTTGTGAGATCAATCAGTTGGCTACAGAAGGGCATTGCTGCGCCCGGGGGTCTGTATATAAGTAAGCCAGTGATTGTGGTGGTATGATCTAGTTTAATGGTGAATCTGCCACATTCACTGTCAGTGATTTTAAGTTCAGTTAAGGTGCATTCTAGTTTTTCTTTGCAGATTATTGCTAGGCCACCTCCCCGTTGTTTAGGTCGATCGATTCTAAGGAGGCTATAGTTGTTGGGGATGGCCTCCAAGATATCTGGGGAGGACGCTTCGTCTAGCCATGTTTCTGTAATAAACATGGCGTCAATATCTTCTTTAATCAGCATATCATAGATTTCAATTTTATGTTTAGGCATAGATCTGCAGTTGAGTAGTACTAGATTAAGGAACATCGTATTATTGGAAGTCATCGTTGGTTTGGGAAGAGGTTGATGGCATGAGCTACACTGCTCGGGTAAATAATCTGGGGTAATAGAGTGCAGACAGTTTTGCGGAGGTGACTTACCCAGTTTTAAAAGATCAGATTTGGAATAATAGATGCGAGGTTGTATACTGTTAATAGATTGAGTGGGAGTAGTGGAACATGGCTTGTAGAGTCCAGCCCCGTGCCCCGTTCGGGCGCGGACGGGCGCAGACGGGCTGGACTCTGGCTTGACTCCGGCACGCGATCGGCGCGCCCGCAATGCGCGTCCGCTGCGCTGAGCCATGTACGTATATTTTTATAGCGTCGTCCGAGCAACGTTCCCCAGCGCGCCCTCACTAAGATGGCCGCTGTTCTCGAGCACCGAGTCCCCGCAGATGCCGGCCTTTAGATCGGCCACACCCACAGACAGGAACCGAGCAAGTAAGCTGCCCGAACCAAGGTGAAATGACAAGTCGCTAAAGTACACGCACCTTTTAAGTGACCAGGTGCAAGGCAACGTTAGAAGTGAATGCCAGAGAGAAACGCTAAGGCGTTTTGAAGTTTAGCGCGAGGGAGGGGGAGGACACATAGGTAAATTCTATACGATTCAATGATTTTTAAAAACAGCAGCAAATAAAAATGCACACCTCCCGGCTCAAGCCTCAGGAGAGAAAGCAAGCAGTCTGCAGAAAGGATTCTTGTCCTATTATTATAGCGTCGTCCGAGCGACGTTCCCCAGCGCGCCCTCACTAAGATGGCCGCTGTTCTCGAGCACCGAGTCCCCGCAGATGCCGGCCTTTAGATCGGCCACACCCACAGACAGGAACCGAGCAAGTAAGCTGCCCGAACTAAGGTGAAATGACAAGTCGCTAAAGTACACACACCTTTTAAGTGACCAGGTGCAAGGCAACGTTAGAAGTGAATGCCAGAGAGAAACGCTAAGGCGTTTTGAAGTTTAGCGCGAGGGAGGGGGGAGGACACATAGGTAAATTCTATACGATTCAATTATTTTTAAACACAGCAGCAAATAAAAATGCACACCTCCCGGCTCAAGCCTCAGGAGAGAAAGCAAGCAGTCTGCAGAAAGGATTCTTGTCCTATTTTTATAGCGTCGTCCGAGCGACGTTCCCCAGCGCGCCCTCACTAAGATGGCCGCTTACTAGGGACTTTTAAAGTGGGCAAAGGACCTTGCCAATTGGGAATACCACTTCACATCACTTTTTTGGGGAAAAGAGCACGAGCACAGGCCTGTTAGCAGTTCTAATGGAGGCAAAAAATAGTGGGCATCTGCAAAGAAGACCATTTTCTAACATCACTCGACTACAGAGTCCGTTAGGGACAATAGGGTTCATGCGCTCTATAATACACAAGGCACTACACTGCTGACTATCTCTTCTATCATTAGCTTTATGGTAAAGTGAAAAATGAAATAAGGGTAAAATGTGCATTTGAAGCGATTGCTTGACATGCACTCTATGCATCTTCCTTTTACTACATCCGCAAGTGAAGCAGTGCACTGGGGTTCTCACAGGAGGACTAGGGGACTCTAATGACAATCTCACTCAGATCTAGGTGAAATTATCCTCATATTCTTTACAATAATGACAGTATCCCAGAACAGCCAGAAATATGTATTGTACAAAAAAGCAACAATCACTTTCAATTTAAAGAGCAGAGGGCAACAGGACCAGGAAGCAGCTACTCCTTTAGCCTCTTTGGGTGACACAGAGCAATGCCACATTATCCAGTATTTGTAAAGCGCGAACAATCACCCGAAGGTGTCAAGGCGCTGGGGGCCCTCAGGAAGATTAAGCGAGCTATTGCCCAGAGTCACATGATGCTGGGCTGATCTGCCGCCGGCACCGGGGATCCAACCGTGAGCTCCCGGGTTCCGGAGTCAGTTGCCGGGGCCGCTGCACCACACCTCTTCCACATTTCACAAGCCAGGTTATAGAGATCTTTAAAGAAGCTGAATCACTGCCTTGCTTGGCTTAAAGTAACTAACTTATCACGTTAAAATAAATCACACATTCTTATTCTTTTGTTTTTACAATGCTCTTGATATATGTATCTAATTGTATGCAAATTGTTCAATTTTTTTCAGAAAATGAAACAAAGGCACAGGGTGATTAACTGATTTTGTGGGAATCACTCACTTTGTTAAGCAGGGTACCTGAGATTAGAATGTTAAAACATTAAAATTCCAGATTTCATTCTTCTGATTGTGTACTGCCTTGGGAGGGTTTGTAAGGCACAATTTTTACATGTCACTGAGGGTCAGAAAAGATGATGCAATGAAAGACAACAATTTAAACTTATACGTTTCAGTTTCTTTAGCAAACTGTGCTGTACAGTTACTGTATTTTGCCCTATCTTTTTCAATATTTTTAAGGGGGTACAACCCCTGCCCCAGAAGCCCTGCATGTAAAATGCGACCTACTTGCTCTGTATACTTAGACACAAGCGACTACGCTGCACCGTTTTCAAATTTCACATATAGGACTTCTGATTCTGCCTACCTGCTGGTCGAGTGAGGACTGGTTTGTTGCTGCTGCCTGGGTGCTGCCCTTGAAGACTCACTACTCGCCGGACCCGCTTCGCGGGTCCCGCTTCGCGGCTCCTCTCGTGAGCTGGGACTGAGGAGGAGGGGCTGGGACATTGTGTACTGCTTTGGGGTGTGTGGCTGGTGCAGCAGGGCTGCGAGCGGTGTGTCTAGGGACTCCATCTCCTAGGAGCCCCTGACAGCCTGACCCGTAACACCTGGGCCGCTCTCCCTGCTTGCCCCGCCCCCCATCTAAGGCATCAAAAATCCACGCTTCCAAACCCTCCCTGGGACTCTGATTCTGCCTACCTGCTGGTCGAGTGAGGACTGGTTTGTTGCTGCTGCCTGGGTGCTGCCCTTGAAGACTCACATCTCGCCGGACCCGCTTTGCGGCTCCTCTCGTGAGCTGGGACTGAGAAGGAGGGGCTGGGACATCGTGTACTGCTTTGGGGTGTGTTGCTGGTGCAGCAGGGCTGCGAGCGGTGTGTCTAGGGACTCCATCTCCAAGGAGCCCCTGACAGCCTGACCCGTAACACCTGGGCCGCTCTCCCTGCTTGGTCCGCCCCCCCATCTACGGCATCAAAAATCCACGCTTCCAAACCCTCCCTGGGACTCTGATTCTGCCTACCTGCTGGTCGAGTGAGGACTGGTTTGTTGCTGCTGCCTGGGTGCTGCCCTTGAAGACTCACATCTCGCCGGACCCGCTTCCCGGGTCCCGCTTCGCGGCTCCTCTTGTGAGCTGGGACTGAGGAGGAGGGGCTGGGACATTGAGTACTGCTTTGGGGTGTGTGGCTGGTGCAGCAGGGCTGCGAGCGGTGTGTCTAGGGACTCCATCTCCCAGGAACCCCTGACAGCCTGACCCGTAACACCTGGGCTGCTCTCCCTGCTTGCCCCGCCCACCTCCTGTCACCTCCCCCTATACTTTACAGGCCATAATCTCCGCTGCGCTGGAGCGTCCCGGGAGAAGCCCGGGACAAGGGCGGGACCGTCTGTGGCCGTCTGTGGTCGGGCGAGGTTGAGTTGGGCCACCCCCCCTGGATCTGTTGTATCATACCACTCTGCCACTGGTCTAACTAATCATGTCTCTACGCTCTGGAAAGTTACGAACTGTTCAGTTGCAGACGTCCAAGGGGGTGGTTTCTGGGCCCTTGGACGCCTTTATCTCTAGGGCAACAGGCATATTGGAAAAAGAGATAGCTATGGTTGAAAAAAGGCTCTCCATTGATCTAGTTAGTGGGAAACGTTCTTCGTTAGGTTTACTTGCTACAATACCCAGTCCCGAGGCACCGGCACTGAGTGCTAGTCATCATTTGGTCATAGCGCCGGTGGACGTGCACTGTGAGGCGGGGGGAGGGGAGGGCTTGTCCCTGATCTCCTCCGATATTGATACAAACCCTGGTATTTCACACGGTAGTGGGGCTGAGGATAGTGTGCTTCTTGCTAGTCATTCTTTGCCGGATTTATCCTTTGATGAGGACCCTATGAGAAACTCTTCGCGCAAGAGGAAAAGATGTAAGGGACGCCAGAGGGGAGGTGTCACCAAGATCCCAAAAACAAATGGCTTACCCCAGCCAACCATTACTCCTTAAGTAACATCTAATCCATTCCCTGTCTTGGTTTTAAATGATCCCCTGCGCCCTCCTAACATCCCTTTTGGGTCTTCAGATCCCTGTCCTACGTGTCTTAATAGTGATGATGGCTTGCTGGGTAAAATAGAAGCTTTATTTAAAACCCTTCTACTGCCCGTTCTGGAAAGAGCCAGAGTGATGACCTCAAATTTGGATGCACTCGAGAATCTTGTTAATACCAATACTGGGCTTTTAAAAAAACTAGCTAATCCTCAAAGTGTCCTGGTGAATCCTATTCCCTCGAGTAATCTAAAATCACAGGGAGCAGTGGCTACAGGTGAATTGTCCTCCATAGTATCTGCTAAGCCAGCACCCATCAGGCCTGCCCTAAATAAACCTGAAGGGACGGGGGTAGGGGGAAGATTTATGAATACTGATAACATATCCACATTGGCCACGACTTCACAGGCCCCAATGAAGGCTAGCTCCAAATCTAACCTCATGCGTCAGCCGAGCATCCCTAAGCCACCTGTGGTTACTTCAGCTCAAGCTCAAGCAAGGGGTGACTCCAACACATCCATACAACCCAAAATAAGTAATAGAGTTTTGGGGAGTAGAGTTACCAACTCCTCCATTCACTCCGAGAAGGTCAATAAACGGGGTTCCCCCCGCACAGATCTACCAGCTGAAGCCACCCCATACACGATTGTCCTAACAGGTGTCGCACCCATCAGGGAGGGCCAAACTGAACACTATCGGATCTCAAAAATAAAGTTGTATTTTGGTTAAACAAACATCGTCCCCTCCCTCCCCCCTCTTCCACAGATATACTGAACGTGAGAAGAGTTGATTGGGTGGGCCACTCTACCAAGGACTTAGAAGGGGATTGTATCATTATATCTTTTAAGGACCCCCTGGGTAGTGGATTTTATACGCAGGGAAGCAAGGTTTGGTAGGCTGGGTGATGTGCAGACATTGGGTCTTGGGTATTTTTCTCCCAAACGATCTTGTGAGTTCCCCCCGACCATATGTTTCCAAGAAGACCCATCACAGGATTCCTAGCGGATAGAATACCCTCTACCCCGTACTATCCCACATTGTTTAATCGCTTCGAATCCCTTTCGGGCATGGAGGGTATCGACTGACTTTACCCTGTGGTTGGGAGTGGGAGTGTTTCCAGCATGTATGTTGGTGGGGCTGACGAAGTCTGTAACACGGCACCGAGTATGGGGCGAGGTACAAAGGATTTTGAGAAGGGGACAGCCCCCATTTATAATAAGGATGTTAATCTGGAGGTGGATCCTCAATCCAACAAGTGGGATACTTCAGGTGTGGTTCAATGTGCTCAGAATGTCATCGCATCCCCCAGTCAGGCTGTGTCGCTCAAACTAGCTTCATGGAATATAGCGGGGCTAAAGGGGCGCATGGGTTCTGAGGATTGGCTAGACTTTATTGACATCTTTGATATTTTATTGTTTCAAGAGAGTTGGGCTCATGATCCAATCCACAGGGTTGGGTTTTAAAATGTTTTCAAACCAGCAGTGAAGGGTCAAAAAGGTAGAGCCTCAGGGGGCCTTGTTATCTGGGTCAAACAGTCTATTGGCTATAGACCAGTGGAAATTGAGGTGGATAACCCGGATCTCCTGGGAATTAAATGATGTAAAGAAAATTGTCAAGAGGTTGTAGTTATTAACGTCTATGCCCGAGGCCGCCCTGGAGGGCGTTGTCCAGCTATATTAAATGTATTAGATTCTTACCTCGAAGGGATTGGGAGAGATAAGTTCCTCCTCTTAGCAGGGGACCTTAACTGCACTTTTGAACCTTTGCTCAGTGCGGGGGAGGACCTGGGGTTGGAGGATGATATCGTGTGGAATATCCCGATGCTGTCTCTGAATAATATCAAAAGGGGCACATAGGCGGCCTTACATTGGGCGGGGTTGTGTTTGGACTGGGGTCTGCGAGCAGCCAATGGTCGTACGGCCTCTGACAAGGCCGGTAAACCCACTTTTGACAATGGGGTCAGCAAAAGCAGAATAGACTATATTTTGTTAAAAATTTAATATTGGTCTTTTCTAATCGATATGGAAGTTATGGTTCGCCCCGAAAGCGATCACAACCCATTGTCTGTTCGCTTAGGACTCCAAGGTGTCCCCGGTGGGTCTACATCCACTGCATATCCAACGGGTGATGCCATCTTAACTAATGATAGAAGAAGGCTTAAATGGTCTAGGGTTGTGGAGGATCCCTCCCTCTTAGACGGTATAACGAAGGTAGTTTCGTCGACTCTGAGCGACATTTTGAAATTACCCTCCACCACGGCTGCCACTGACCAGATCTGTGACCTTCATGAACAGTGTTTTAACAAACTTAAGGTCCTTTTAACCCTTCCATTAACTCGAGGAAAGATGAAGGCACAGGGTTGTCAGGAAAAATGGTACAATAAAACTTGCAGAGTCGCGCATAGCGAATTAATTAAAGCAGTTAAATCCAGGATCACAAGTGATATAAAAGAGGCACGGTTGAAGTATAAAAAAGTACAGTGGGAGGTGAAAAAAGAGTGGGATGAGCGCCATTGGTCCGACCTATTAGAGGCGTGTAGCTCCCCCAACCAGGTTACATTTTGGGAAATAGTGAAGTGGGGTAGGAACCCCGATTCACAAATCCCTGTTAATCATGTGTCTGTGGAAGCATGGGTCGAATTCTATTCTAGTCAGTTCTTGGATCCTGACTTAGAATCTCGTGATGACCAAGTTATGTGGGAAACTTCCCAACCCACTCATAACGAAGTGCTAACTTTTACTTCTTTAGAAACTGAGTCTGCACTTCGTTTGGTTCAGTGTGGGAAAGCGCCGGAGATGGATTCCATCCCGGCCGATTTATTTTAAATTAATCCGCAACTCTGGGTTCCGTACATAACTTCGGTAGCCAATGCCATTGCTAAGGGGGCACGGATCCCAGTGTCCTGGAAGGGGGCAGAAATTCTTCCCATCTTCAAAAAAGGGGATCGTTCGGTCCCAGGCAATTATCGCCCCATAAGCCTAATCGATTCCCTACAAAAAATCACTGCCAGGATGGTCCTTGCCAGAGTCCAGGGTTGGATGGAAATGGAAAATATTCTTTCCCCCCTACAGGCCGGCTTTAGATCAGGCACCAGCACCATCGACCAGGTCTTCAGATTCACCCTGATTTACTGGAAGGTGGTGCTGTTGGGCGGCGGATCCATCTATGCCGCCTTTGTAGATCTAAAGTCGGCATTCGATCTTGTGCCAAGGGCTAAACTGTGGGCTGTCCTGAAAAACCTGGGACTGCCGCCGGAATTGCTCGACCTGGTAGTAAGACTACAAGGGGGCAACTTTGCCAGGGTGAGGTGGGGAGGCCAAGGGCAGGTGACGGATTGCTTCCCCGTAACCCGAGGCGTCCGTCAGGGTTGTGTATTGGCACCCATGCTCTTTTTGCTGTTTATTGACCAGGTGGTGAAGTTCTTTCCTGACACCCCCACTGATGCTCCTTCACTGGGTGGGACTAAATTTCCCATGCTCATCTTCGCCGATGACACCCTGCTCCTCTCAAAGACCCGTAGTGGCCTGCAAACTGCACTAAACAGATTTGACGAGTTTTGCAAGGTTAACGACATGAAAATGAATGTGAGCAAAACCAAATTTATGGTTCTAACCAAAAGCCGCCCCATTAAAAGTTCAGTGAGCATGAATGGAGAAAGTCTTGAACAAGTAGAGGTCATGACCTATCTAGGGGTAACCTTGGATCTCCGCCTTAGCTGGAAACCACAGGTTGACACACTTCACCTAAGATTTGCACGCCTTACTGGTTGCCTCTTGCAGGAGCAAAAAAGGTCTCTGACAAAAAGGGTTAAACCCGCTCTTAGGATTTATGATACTAAGGTCAGCTCTGCAATTTTGTACGGGGCCGATCTATGGGGGTATATGAACCTATCGACTCTGGTAAAAGTTCAAAACAAATTCATGCGTAAACTGGTAGGACTTCCCCAATCCACTCCGACCAAACCACTCTGTTTGGACTTGGGTTGCAAACCTATTAATGAGATGGCTTGATATAGGCTAGTAGCTCTGTGGGGACGCATTTGGACGTCCCCAGATTTAAGCCTCTTTGCCAGGGAATTAGAGGAAGTAAGATCAGTTTGGGGGTCCAGCAGCATACCCTGGCTGCGCGAAGTTGAACTAATTTTGGAAGACATGGGTTGTAACCAGTTGTGGGCCTCCACAGGGTCCACTATCTTTCCCTCCAAGCAAGAGTTCAAAGCACTATATTGGGCCTTTGTTCGACAAGAGTCTGTTAATAGTTCAGATGCTACTAGCTTAACAGGTAGATTCCTGTCTCACAAACTGGATCCCTCTTATGAGAATTATTGGAACGTTATTACCAAGTCACTTGATAAAAAGCTGTACCACCAGTTCCGAGTTGGGTCTCTGCCTTTAAGGCCTTTTACCAAGAAGTGGTCCCCTCTTTTAACTGATTCATGCCCGTGGTGTACTCTCCACAAGGAGAGTGCTGGTCATTTTTTATTTGCATGCCCTGCCTATCACGTACCAAGAAACAAATGGATTAGGCCCATCTGCCGCAACCTTAAAGTTCGAGGGAGTGCTGAGGCTTTGTGGGCGCTACGCACCACCACTTCAGAGGCGGTAGTCGTAGGTGTTACCAAATACCTGGGATGGGCATGGGTTATCAGAGCCAGACATTTGCAGGCATCCCGATCTTAACTTTTTTTTTAAATGGGGTTTAAAAACAGGAGGTCTTTATTATATTGTTTAATTCTCTATTAACGATGAAATGTTCTATGTAATTATGATGGTCTTAATTTATTACTTTTTAATGTATGTTTTATACTCTTTTGCCATAAGCTGTCTTTTATGATGTAAAAATCGCAATAAAGACTTTAAAACCTGAAACCTGACTTCCTTAAATATTTCATTTGGCTAATATGCTTTAGGAATAAAGTTCAGAGCAAATTTTCCATTCAAAACATAATATAATGTGTTGTTATCAAATGTATCATTTGAAAGAAATATTCATAATCTGCACAAATATAACATGTCAACATGCTCCACAAAAATGTGTAAGTATCTCCCTGTCACACCTCTAACTGAAACCCTTTCTTCAACTTTTGCAAGTTTCCTGCTACAATAAAACACCATCCCCAAATAATAATAATAAATGGCATTGGTAGAGCGCGCAGCTACTCCAGATGGGATGTCCCGGAGCTGTAGCAGACTGTGAACAAGGTAGAGGAGAGCACAATATTAGTTATTCCAACTAAAAAGCCAGGTTTTTCAAGGCCTTTCTGAATTCCTGAATCATACATAGATGGGGAGGGATGTTATTCCAAGATTTGGTGGTCCCCACCACGAATGTTCTACCTCCCATTCTTGCCTTCGAAAAGCGCGGTATGAAGAGAAAGCGTTTTTGTCATGCTTTTCAAAGACTGGTGACTATTTCACAAAAAGTACAGTAAGTACATTACTTACTTTAGCTTGTTCAGCTTGCTTCTTCAGGTCTTCCAACTGTATCTCATGGTCCGTGTTCTTCTCTTGAGCAGTCTTCAGCATTTCTTCAGTATCGTGCATACTGTGCTTCAGATCTCTGATAGTTGATTCATACTTGGTACTCAATTCAGAAATACGACTTTCATGCAGACTTTCAAGCTCTTTGCTGTGATTTTGAGTCTCCTGTATCTCTTTTGCCTGAAAAACACACCAGTAAAAGTCACATCACCAATTCAAAAGGCTTTGAACCTGCCATAGGATACAACTGGGGATCCAATGCGAAAACTACCAGCTGTGGGTAAAAAATGAATCCTTTCTTACCAGAGCTTCCATTTTGTCC
Organism: Lissotriton vulgaris; assembly: GCF_964263255.1. Classification (NCBI taxonomy): domain Eukaryota; kingdom Metazoa; phylum Chordata; class Amphibia; order Caudata; family Salamandridae; genus Lissotriton; species Lissotriton vulgaris. Next base: position 145,893,748 of record NC_141699.1, on the reverse strand, counting down.
TGCATCTTTTTCAAATGAGACTGCTTATCGATAACCTCTTGCTGGATTTGCTTCTCTATATTTGTCAAGTGCTCAACATTTTGCTGAAGAGTAGTTACTTTCTCAGTTTCCTTTGAAAGATTGCCTCGTAGTTCTTCAATCGACCTGAAAAGAGTTCATAATTTAAACGTTTACTAATGCCCACTTAAACACTGTCCATCTTATGTTGAGGACCGCCGGAGTAATTGCTGCAGAAAATATTTTTCAGGAAAGGCGAATTAAAACCTTGATAGCTCGGAAGCATGATTCTGTATGATGCACTGTGTTGTAGACATCAACCTGATTCTAATTCAATGCCTGACCCTTTATATGTGTCCATCCCATACCTAATGTCTAAAATGCATAGAAGGACAGAAGAAAGCAATCGGAGGTGGCTCTGAATATTCCACTGGAACTCAAAAGTGTGAATGCCTGAAAATGGTGTAACCCAAACTAAGATCCAAATCATACTAGTGTAGAATTGGGGAATTAAGGCCAGGAAAAGCTCACCAGTATTGTAGCACACAATTTCTATTTTTCAATTCTACGTGGAATTTTATCATGCTTCTCTTTATATTAATTCCACAATAGAGAGGGACTAATTATTACCAGTAGAATGACAGACAACATGAGAATTTGAGTAAATTATCTGGTTGGTGGGCCTACCACACAGCTGTCGAGTACAAACACTTGATTTGTGTCTGGCAAAGGACAGGTAAAGAAGATAGGCATAACGCTCATCAGAATAAACTAGTAAAGTAAGTTAAATTAAAAAATATGACCCATGTAATGAACTATTGCTCCCGTTCAACTGAACTAAGACCTCAACTTTTAGCCGCGTGCTGGACTACAATGGACAAACAAAAATACAACGTTCTTTCATCTTAAAGGAAAAGTTAATTACCTTTAATAATGCCTTACCTGGTAGAGACATGAAATAGCTGCAGATTCCTTACTGTAGAATTTCACAGGCATCAGAGTGAATCCAAAAGATTTTTCATAGAACAATACACTTGCGCGGGTAGGTGGCATCAGTCTGCTCTGCGTGACGTCGTCGTCTCCGCCGTTGTGACGTCGCGGTCAGCTATATAGGCGCCACCACAGCATGCTGACGTTAGTTACTTTTCACGAATTTCCACGCCACGGTGTGTTTAGAACAATTAGCGCCCTGAAATGGATGAACACTGACACCAGAAACCTGTCTGCAGTACGAGGAGGATGGGTGGGTCGGTAAGAAATCTGCAGCTAGATCATGTCTCTACCAGATAAGGAGTTATTGTAAGTAAGTAACTTCTCCACCTGAACGAGACATCTAGCCGCTGATCCCTTACCTTAAAATAGATAACCAAGCAATACCATCCCGGAGAAGGGATTGAGGGCAAGTGTAGACCAGGCAGTCCTGCAGGACAGAGCAGCCAAAAAGGCCAGCTCACCAAACTTGGCTGTCCAGGCAGTAGTGCTGGCCAAATGTGTGCAGGGATGCCACGCTGCTGCCTGACAAATGTCAAGGACTGGAACTACACGTTGGAATGGCATGGTAGCAGCCTTAACTCTTAGCTTCAGGCTGCTGCTTTTTAGCCAGAGCATAGCAAATTTTCATACATGGGACGACCCATCGTGAGATAGTCCTCTTCTGCACAGCACAACCTTTCTTTGATCCAACATACCCCACGAACAGTTGGTCATCTACCTGGACCTCTTTTGGGTGCTCAACGTAGAATGACCATGCTCTTTTTGGTTCCAGGCGGTGGAGTTGCTCCTACTCTTTAAATGATTCCGGAGGAGCGTAGAAAATGGAAAAGGCGACTGATTGCCCCACTTGGAATGGGGTTAACACTTTTGATATGAAAGCGGCCCTAGTGTGAAATACAAACTTATCAGGGAAGATTGTCAGGTAAGGAGGCTTAGAGGATAGTCTTCAGTTTGCTCACTCTCCAGGAAGAAGTTATTACCAATAAAAAGACAGTTTTGATGGTAAGTAACATGAGGGGGCAGTTGTGCAGAGGTTCGAACGGAGCACACATCAGGAAGGTGAGAACCAAATTAAGGTCCACATAGGCATGATGAAAGGGGCAGGTGGAAACATATGCCCCTTAAGAAATATATATACAATAGGGGATTTAAATACAGAGGGTAGGTTTGGCAGCCTCAAGAAGGCAGATCGGGTCGGAAGGTACCCTTTGAGAATGCCCAGAGCCGTGCTAGGCTAGGGGTCAAAATGAAAAGAACTTGAGAGTGGGGAGCAGAAAGATCTTTGTGTACAATATTTTACGAATTTGTTCCACCTGCAGGCATATAAGTTCTTGGTAAAGGGATGCCTGGCTGCCAAAATAACGTAACAGACTTCGGGAGGAAGGTCGAATGCTATCAACTGCCACCGCTCAAGCTTCACGCAAGAAGGCATAAAGTTGACAGGTTTGGGTGAAGAATCCCCCCACCCCTCCTGCTGCTGCAACAGAAGATCCTCCAGAAGGGGCAATCTGATCGATACTCATTGGAGAAGCTTGGGATACAAGATTCTCCGTCCCCAGTCCAGAACCACAAGAGTGACTTGGGCCGGGTCGCTCCTGAACTTCTTGAGGACTGTGGGCAGGAGTGGTATGGGCAGAAAGGAAGGTATAAGCGAGGTCTGAGCTCCACTCGAGACTGAAAGCGCCTTGGCAACTCCAATGTGCAAAACTGTTGACTTTGCACTTTCCAGACAGAAGCGAATAGATTTAACCAAGGCTATCCCTGCTGCTGAAATAGACCTTGCGCCACCTCCCAATGGTGACGCCATTCGTGATCCGCTAGGCATCGATGGCTGACTTCGTCCGCCATGCCAGGTGTTGAACCACTAAGGATATGCCCTGCTGTTCTAGCCATGCCCAGAGACACTGGACCTCTTGACAAAGGGTCCACAACCCCAACCTCCCTGTTTGTTTCAGTACCACATGGCGGTAGTGTTGACCGTGAATACTTGAACCAGCTGTCCCTTAATAGAAGGAAGAAAGGCTTTCAATGCCAAACAAATCGCTAATAGCTCTAGCAAGTTGATGTGGAGTCCGGATTCCACCGGAGACCAGAGCCCTCTGATCTCCACCTCTCCCAGATAGCCGCCCCATCCCAGGAATGAGGCAGCTGTGACTTCTGTGTGATCTGGTTGGGAGAGGGATCTACCTGTAGCTCAATCACGGTTGGTCATCCACCACTGCAGGTCCTGCACAGTTCCCTCTGAGATTGCCACCATGTCGGAGAGATTAACCTAAGGATGCACCCACTGAACATTCATGTCCCACTGGAGAGCCTGCAAATGCCCCCTGGCATGTGTCACAAGCAGGATGCATGAGGCCCAGCAGCTTCAGAGTCATCCTCACCAATATCCAGGATCGAGGCTGAAACATCTGTATTCTGGACTTGCTGCTCGGGGGTGTCCAGAACAGCTCCAATGAAAGTGAGTCTCTGAGAGGGTGTCAGGTGTGACTTCGGCACTTTGATAGTGAACCCGAGCAAATGCCAGAGGTGCACTGTAGTCTGGAGGTGTGAGACGACAGCCTGGGGTGAGCCCGCCTTCAACAGTCAATCATCGAGATATAGGAAGACTGGCACCCCAGATCTGCGCAGATGAGCCACAACCACTGCCATCACACCTTGGTGAACTCCAGAGGGGCGCTGGAAAGGCCAAAGGAGAACACTGTGAACTGAAAGTGCTTGTGGCCTACCGTAAACCGCAGGTAGCGCAGATGAGCAGGCAGGAAGGGAATGTGAAAATAGGCATCCTGCAAGTCCAACTCTACCATCCAGTCTTCTGGGTTAAGGGCAGACAAGACCTGAGCCAAAGAGAGCATTTTGAACTTTTACTTTTTGAGGAAGCAGTTGAGGGCTCGAAGATCTAGATTAGAGTGCAGGTGGCCCTTTTCCATCTTTGGGACCAGAAACTAGCGGTAATAACAACCACAGGCTACTTCTTGTGCCAGAACCCTCTCAATAGCTCCCTTGGCCAAGAGAGTCATGACTTCCCCCTGCAGCAAAGTTAGGTGATCCTTAGTCAGCCGGTTGGAGGCCTGGAAGGAAGGGTAGTCTCGAAGGGGAGGGTGTAGCTCCTTCAGACTATCTGAAGAAACAACCTGTCCAACGGGATGTTTCCCAGTGGTGGAGATGATGGCTGATCCTGGCACTAACTGGCCACCCATGATCTTGAAGGGCCGCATTTGGTGGGTTTGCAGAATGAGGTGACAGGGGGGGTTGGTGGACTGACCCGACCTCTGGCCGCCTGACTCACCGAGTAGGAACAAGCCACGTCCCCGGCCGCGCAGAGGTTACGTTGCTAAACTTGCGCAGCTTCGTGGCTTCACCGACGGCAATACAAGGAAGGCAGAAGATAAGATTATCTTGTCCTGACTATCCAAAATTCTATGATTCACTGTCCGGGGGTGCGGAAGGGAACGCAACTTGAGAGGTAGATGCTTGGACCACCAAGCTCTCGGGGGTAGGGTGGGTGTTGAGGAAATTCAGGTCGCCTGGTGCAGGGAGATGGCGGCAGACAATTGTCCTATTCACAGGAGCTCCTACGCTGGGCTTGGACCAGGTTCCCAGTAGGACATCAGTCAAGGCCTCATTGAATGGGAGGAGGGGTTCCGAGGAGGAGACACCCGGCTGCAGGATCTTGGTCAAGATGTTAGTCTTGACTTCCACTGAAGAGAGCTGAAGGTCCAGGATTTTCTTCATAAGTATTCACAATTTCGCTTTATGGACAAACACATTACTTTTTGTTTGTACAGGTATTTTATTTATACAATTTACTTTATAGTTTTTTGTTTTTCATTAATTCATTTCAACACAAAAAAGACAAGTGCTTAGTCATATCTAGGTTATAACAAATTTACAAAAACATTCTAAATCAAAAAAAGTATTACATCACATTAGACATTTTTTTTAAAAACAAACATGACAGAAAAAAAAAAAATACCTCCACTACATACGTATTTTTTGACCAATGCGGTATACACTCAAAATATCGAGTTTTTAATATCGATTTGCATTAATATCGATTAAAAAATATAGAATGGACACAATATCGACTGGACAGAATATAGACTACAAAAATATCGAATAGGATAGCATTAATATCGAATCAAAAATATAGAATGGACATATCAAATGGACAGAATATAGAAAACAAAAATATAGAATGGACAGAATATTGACAACAAAAATATAGAATGGACAGAATATAGACTACAAAAAATAAAGAATGGACAGAATATAGACTTCAAAAATATCGAAAGTGTTTTTATGTTATTATATGTTTGAAAAGTGTAAAATTATTTTATTATTTATATTAATTAATTTTTTTATGGTATTTAATTTTTGCGTAATATAATTCTGTAGCAGGTTGTGGGTTTATAGGGGAATAGGGTGGGAAGTAATTTAATTATAAATAATTAAATATGTTAATTTATTTATTGGTATTTATTTTGAATTAATTGTTAATTATTAATTGGTAATTAATTAAAATATATTTGGTAATTATTTTTAATTAATTAATTGATAATTGTTAATTTTAGTAATTTATTTTCTGCAGCGGGTTGTGGGTTTATAGGGGAATAGGGTGGGAAGTAATTTAATTATAATTAATTAAATATGTTTATTTATTGGAATTTATTTTGAATTAATTGTTAATTAATTGTTAATTAATTAAAATATAATTGGTAATTCATTTTAATTAATTGATTAATTGATAAATGTAATTTTAGTAATTTATTTTCTGCAGCGGGTTGTGGGTTAATAGGGGAATAGGGTGGGAAGTTATTTAATTATAAATGATTAAATATGTTAATTTATTTATTTTGAATTAATTGTTAATTATTAATTGGTAATTAAAATATAATGGGGAAATAATTTTAAATAATTTATTAATTGATAATTGTGTTAATTGTATTAATTTATTTTCTGTAGTGGGATGTGGGTGTATAGGGGAATAGGGTGGGAAATAATTTAATTGTAAGTAATTCAATTTCAAAATTATTTTTTTATCATCGAATTTTTAATTATTTTTTAATTGTTAATAAATTTATTAATTGGCAAATAATTGCTCAAAAAATTCTATGCGGCAGCCTGGCCGCGGAGGGAGCACCATCGCTTGCTGATTTGAAAATCTCGAGCAGCAGGATGAAGCTCGGGCTTCCAAACTTTTGGTTGCATTAGGAGCGCAGGACTCGTCACATTAATACAGCGCGCTGAAGCACGAATGCAGCCTACTTAAGGTATGAATAGAATGCACTATGGATCCAAGACTCTCAACTTAACTGAAAAGGAGAACCACAGATGTATCACAAATGACTACAAATCCCATAATGCTGGTTATGCCGGTGTACTCAACACACGCCTACCTGTGGGTTTGCCAGAATAAAAAGTCAAGAAAACACGTGAAACATATCGAGGGTGCTTTGGAAGCAGCCCCTGAGGAGGGGGGAAACCCCTGAAACGCGTCGGGCATTTTAATTATTGCAGCGTGGCGAAGCGTGCTGAGACAAGAAAGCCCGGTGGGCAGAGCCCTGCAGTGTGCCTCTCGCTTGCTACAGGAAAAATTGCAACAAAAAAAATATATATATATAGATATATATATGGCTGGCAGCGTATGTGAGCAGCTCATCCACCTCATTATAATCGCCACAAAGAGTTCCCTTTTACTGGGGGCTCCGAGCCTGCAGGGCGGGCTCCTCAAACAAACAGAAATGGAAATCCTGTCCAAAGTGATACCTCACGAACAGCCATGGAGCCCAGCACCGTCTGATGCACAAGCTGACTTTTATTTCGTCATAAGCACTGCAGCTGTTAAACACACAGTAATTAGTCCTGACGCGTTTTTAGCGATACTCCGCCTTGTTCACAGTAAACTCCAAGTTGACTTTGGCCCGCAGCATACTAAACACGGGACCCAGAATGCACCAGCAAGGTAATTTCGTTTGTACATAGGAACTTGTGCATTTTGTCAATAGCGTAATATCTTCCCTTTAAACAGTGCATTCTGCCTTTAGCTGGTTGCATGGAAATAAGTTAAGTAAATGTCTCACCATGCTGCAGTGTTACAAATAATTGCTGACGCTGCAGAGTTGCAGGCGAAAGGAAGGCACCTCTCACCTCTCCCTTTCTTACACAACGAACTGCCATGTAGCCTCTGGACGTCCTTTTGCGGCTGGCAGCGTATGTAAGCGGCTCATCCCCCTCATTATAATCGCCACAAAGAGTTCCATTTTACTGGGGGCTCCGAGCCTGCAGGGCGGGCTCCTCAAACAAACAGGAATGGAAATCCTGTCCAAAGTGATACCTCACGAACAGCCATGGAGCCCAACACCGTCTGATGCACAAGCTGACTTTTATTTAGTCATAAGCACTGCAGCTGTTAAACACACAGTAATTAGTCCTGACGCGTTTCAGCGATACTCCGCCTTGTTCACAGGTGGGTGTGTTCACAGTAAACTCCAAGTGGACTTTGGCCCGCAGCATACTAACCACGGGACCCAGAATGCACCAGCAAGGTAATTTCGTTTGTACATAGGAACTTGTGCATTTTGTCAATAGCGTAATATCTTCCCTTTAAACAGTACATTCTGCCTTTAGCTGGTTGCATGGAAATAAGTGTTAGGTAAATGTCTCGCCATGCTGCAGTGTTACAAATAATTGCTGACGCTGCGGAGTTGCAGGAGAAAGGAAGGCACCTCTCACCTTTCCCTTTCTTACACAACGAACTGCCATGTAGCCTCTGGAAGTCCTTTTGCGGCTGGCAGCGCATGTAAGCGGCTCATCCCCCTCATTATAATCGCCACAAAGAGTTCCATTTTACTGGGGGCTCCGAGCCTGCAGGGCGGGCTCCTCAAACAAATAGGAATGGAAATCCTGTCCAAAGTGATACCTCACGAACAGCCATGGAGCCCAACACCGTCTGATGCACAAGCTGACTTTTATTTCGTCATAAGCACTGCAGCAGTTAAACACACAGTAATTAGTCCTGACGCGTTTCAGCGATACTCCGCCTTGTTCACAGGTGGGTGTGTTCACAGTAAACTCCAAGTGGACTTTGGCCCGCAGCATACTAACCACGGGACCCAGAATGCACCAGCAAGGTAATTTCGTTTGTACAATTAATAAATAATTAATATAAATAAAAATATTTATATATATACACATTATATATATATATATATATATCCATACACGAGAGGCAACTCCTTCTGGATCTCCGCGACCCGTGAAAGGTGGCGTGCACGTCGGCGGAGTGAAGCCGACACGTATTATTTTTTCTTGCACAAAAAAGTCTTAAACACGCTCTCAGGGCAAGAACGAGGCGAACACCTGTATACAGGAAGTGCTGTTTAATCCACAACACGTTTCGCCGTGAAGACGGCTTGATCACGTGGAAATATGTTAGAAAGACATTGGTTATATCTATTCAGATCATAGACATGAAAACAGGACTTCTAAACAGCATAAAAGAAACTGAATATAAACCTTGTATCTATACGTAAAATGAAGCGAATGACTGTTTAAATACACGAGGTCACATAATCTAGGTACATTGTATATACTAGACACCACAAATCTATTTAATCATATTGTTGTTTGCATAATTCATAAGACATTACAATGAATGTATGAAATAAAACGGAAACATCCGTGTGTGTGCATCGACTCAAAAAACAATCCTCCAGAGTCAGGCTGGTGTTAATTTAACCAACAGTACGCAACCAGCGTGTTTCACCACTCTCAACCTGTGATCTCGGGGTGAGCCTCAACTCCACCCCTGCTAACGCGTAATGCGTAACGAATGGCAAAATACCCGGGCTGTATAAGGACAGAGTATCCCTAACCGTCCCCACGTGTGGGTATTGAAAACAAGGATAATGGCAAGTGCCCGAGTAAAACAGAGTCCGGGTTGGCAAAGGAAGGCACACTTTGTGTGGTGCATGTAAAATCTCAAGACAACATGGTGATGTGTCAATGTACAGAAGTGCAGTATTCGCAAGTGCTCGAATACATCATAACAGTAATTTACCGTCCTTCAACTTTCAGTCTTTCAAACATGCAAGTGTCCATGTGTTAAGGAGACAGAGAAGGGGAGAGGTCCCATGAGGTGAAGTGCTGGTGAAGTGGGCACCCTCTCTTGCTCCTGAAACAAAACAAATAAATAGAAGGTTAAAAACACGTAGTTGGTGGCATAACGCCATTCCTATGATGTTCAACATAGGACTTAAACAATCATAAGGTATGAAGAAAACGAAGATTGCAGGTTAAACATTGCATATACATATACACTATGTCAAAAAACAATGATCTTAAATCTGTTAATCTTTTAGATGTACGGCTAATTCTTCATCCTGGTTGAGGCCTCCCGGAACCTTACTTTGGAAATCTATGATAAATCTCGACTCCCTCTGACGCCGTTTCAGAACCCTATTGCCCCCCCTCGGATTCTTGGGTATCTGTTCCAAAATTATGAAACTCAGGTATTTGATATTAGAAAAATGTTGTTCTCTGAAATGTCGTGCCACCGGGTATTTTGCGTCAAAACTAGTGATGGCCCTAGTATGCTCCAGAATGCGTTTTTTAGCCATACATGTTGTGCTGCCTATGTACCATTTGTTGCATGTACAAACAATTGCATAGACAACAAATGTGGAACTGCACGTGAGAAAAGACATGATTTTCTTGTTTATCCCATTATAGGTGACTTCTTTGCATGATTTGCTATTGGCACAAGCCTTGCAATGGCCACATGGAAAGAAGCCATCTAGGCCCTGTACGTTCGCCGGAGGATATGTGGTGATATCACTGCTGACTAGCAAGTCCCTAATGCTTTTCCCGCGTCTGTATGTGATGCTGGGTCTTTTGGGTAGTTCCTTGCCAATGACATTGTCGGCGTTGAGTACGTCCCAATTCTTGATTATTATTTTCTTAATGGCTTGGGAGTCAGTACTGTAAGTGAGAATGAGTCTGGTGACATTCTCCTCTTCCTCATCTGTGTTGGGTTTATCACAGATCGTATCGGCCCTTTTGATGGTATTGGCTCTCTCCCTGGCTTTCTTGAGCACCCAATTAGGGTAACCTCTGGCTTTGAATCTGTTCAATATGACCTCGCTTTCTTCCATGTATGCTTTGTCATTGTTGCAGTTGCGCTTGGCACGCAAAAGTTCCCCAAACGGAATACTCCATTTGAGATTTTCAGGATGACTGCTGAAGAGGAGAATGTCACCAGACTCATTCTCACTTACAGTACTGACTCCCAAGCCATTAAGAAAATAATAACCAAGAATTGGGACGTACTCAAAGCCGACAATGTCATTGGCAAGGAACTACCCAAAAGACCCAGCATCACATACAGCCACGGGAAAAGCATTAGGGACTTGCTAGTCCGCAGTGATATCACCACATATCCTCCGGCGAACGTACAGGGCCTAGATGGCTTCTTTCCATGTGGCCATTGCAAGGCTTGTGCCAATAGCAAATCATGCAAAGAAGTCACCTATAATGGGATAAACAAGAAAATCATGTCTTTTCTCACGTGCAGTTCCACATTTGTTGTCTATGCAATTGTTTGTACATGCAACAAATGGTACATAGGCAGCACAACATGTATGGCTAAAAAACGCATTCTGGAGCATACTAGGGCCATCACTAATTTTGACGCAAAATACCCAGTGGCACGACATTTCAGAGAACAACATTTCTCTAATGTCAAATACCTGAGTTTCATAATTTTGGAACAGATACCCGAGAATCCGAGGGGGGGGCAATAGGGTTCTGAAACTGCGTCAGAGGGAGTCGAGATTAATCATAGATTTCCAAAGTAAGGTTCCGGGAGGCCTCAACCAGGATGAAGAATTAGCCGTATATCTAAAAGATTAACAGATTTAAGATCATTGTTTTTTGACATAGTGTATATGTATATGCAATGTTTAACCTGCAATCTTCGTTTTCTTCATACCTTATGATTGTTTAAGTCCTATGTTGAACATCATAGGAATGGCGTTATGCCACCAACTACGTGTTTTTAACCTTCTATTTATTTGTTTCAGGAGCAAGAGAGGGGGCCCACTTCACCAGCACTTCACCTCACGGGACCTCTCCCCTTCTCTGTCTCCTTACCACATGGGCACTTCCATGTTTGAAAGACTGAAAGTTGAAGGACGGTAAATTACTGTTATGATGTATTCGAGCACTTGCGAATACTGCACTTCTGTACATTGACACATCACCATGTTGTCTTGAGATTTTACATGCACCACACAAAGTGTGCCTTCCTTTGCCAACCCGGACTCGGTTTTACTCGGGCACTTGCCATTATCCTTGTTTTCAATACCCACACGTGGGGACGGTTAGGGATACTCTGTCCTTATACAGCCTGGGTATTTTGCCATTCGTTACGCATTACGCGTTAGCAGGGGTGGAGTTGAGGCTCACCCCGAGATCACAGGTTGAGAGTGGTGAAACACGCTGGTTGCGTACTGTTGGTTAAATTAACACCAGCCTGACTCTGGAGGATTGTTTTTTGAGTCTATGCACACACAAGGATGTTTCCGTTTTATTTCATACATTCATTGTAATGTCTTATGAATTATGCAAACAACAACAACAATATGATTAATTAGATTTGTGGTGTCTAGTATATACAATGTACCTAGATTATGTGACCTCATGTATTTAAACAGTCATACGCTTCATTTTACGTATAGATACAAGGTTTATATTCAGTTTCTTTTATGTTGTTTACAAGTCCTGTTTTCATGTCTATGATCTGAATAGATATAACCAATGTCTTTCTAACATATTTCCACGTGATCAAGCTGTCTTCACGGCGAAACGCGTTGTGGATTAAACAGCACTTCCTGTATACCGGTGTTCGCCTCGTTCTTGCCCTGTGAGCGTGTTTAAGACTTTTTTGTGCAAGAAAAAAAAAATATATATATATATATATAAATATTTTTATTTATATTAATTATTTATTAATTGTAATGTTATTTAAGTATTTTAAGTATGTTTAAGTTAGTTATTTTTATTATTTCATTAATTTTAAATTACTTTTAACTATTTAAAAAATGTGATATTTTGACTGTCTATATTTTTTACAACGATATTTTTGATTCAATATTTTTGTACTTATCTGTTTGGAGATAGTAAGTCGATTTTTTGGCATTCTATATTTTTTACTCGATATTTTTGTAGTTCTATATTTTTGCCATCGATATTGTTACAGTTATGTTATGTTATGTTATGTTAAATCAGTCTTTTATAGCGCACAGCTACTCCAAGGAGTGTCCCGGCGCTTTTATTGACAGCCAGAAACAGACAAAACACAACACAGTGAAATAGAAACAGAGCAGTAAGAATAAAAACAGGCCCAGCAATAGAAAAAAAGAGCGCACTAAAGGGCAAAGAGCCATGTTTTGAGGCCCTTCCTAAAAGTCAGTAAATTAGATGTGCTGCGTAATGCCAAAGGCAAAGTATTCCAAAGCTGTGGTGCCCGCAACCTAAAAGAGCGACCTCCAATGCGGGTCTTTTTTACTCGAGGAAGCACAGCAAGGAACAATGATTCAGATCTCAGAGATCGGGCCGGATGGTAAAAGGCAAGCCTCCTTTGGAGATATTTAGCTCCCGAGGCATAAAGAGCCTTGTGAGCCAAGGTCAAGGCCTTAAACACTATCCGCTTCCGGATAGGCAGCCAGTGGAATGACTGCAAAAGGCCAGAGGCTCTAGCTCGCCTGTGAAGGCCAAAAATGGCCCGCGCGGCCGTGTTCTGGACCACCTGCAGACGTTGCAGGAGATACTCCGGCAGGCCAAGGTATAAAACGTAGGAGTAGTCCAATCTTGAACCAATTAAGGCCTGCACCGTAGTCTTCCTATGATCTTCTGAGAGCAGAGGGAGAAACTTCCGGAGCATCCTGAGGAGGCCGAAACAAGTTCCTGTGAGAGCAAGGATCTGAGATCTTAGCGTCAGCCCATTATCAATCTTGATTCCCAAATTCTTTGCTAGCTGGGACGAGCGCGCTGGAGGAAACATATTAGCAGGCCACCATTCATGCCAGTCTGGGTCACATATGCAGCCGAAGAAGAGTACCTCAGATTTATCTGAGTTGCACTTGAGGCTGTTAAGCTGGAACCATTTAAAAACAGCCCCAAGGCACTCACGGATACTCTCCCCATCAAAATCTTCTCCTTTCCCGCATGTAAAGAGGAGCTGGGTGTCGTCGGCATAAGATACGATCTGGGCCCCAAAAGACTCCACCAGTCCCGCCAGAGGGGTCATAAAGATGTTGAAAAGAGTCGGGCTCAGCACGGAGCCCTGTGGGACTCCGACTCCACAAGGCGGCATCACGGCAGAGCTAGGTGAGGCCCAAACCGTTTGTCGACGGCCAGCCAAAACGATCTGAACCAGCTGAGCACCGTCCCCCTCAGACCGATCTCATGAAGTATGGCGAGGAGACCCTCATGGGGGACGGTGTCAAAGGCCGCCGACAAATGGAGCATAACAAGCATCGCTTTGCCTCCCGAGTCCAGCGCCTCTTTGATGGCTTCGAACACCTCCAAAAGCGCCGTCTCGGTGCTTAAATTGGGGCGGAAACCGGATTGAGAGGAGTGTAGCAGATCGTGGGATTCCAAAAAATTGGAAAGCACGATATGCACATGCTTCTCCAAGATCTTAGCCAGTGCAGGGAGGAGAGAGATGGGCCTATAGTTGGCCAGAGCCTCAGGGTCAAGGCCAGGCTTCTTGAGGAGGGGAATAACCATCGCCTGCTTCCAAGCCTGCGGGACCACCCCCCGACTCAAGGAAAGATTAAGAAGCGGGTTTGCCAACGGATTTACGACTGCCGCCATTTTCGCCAGAAATTTGGCCGGGCATGGGTCAAGAGGCGACCCAGATTTAAGATTGGCCATAAGTGCTAATGACGAGGAGACTGAAAATGACGGAAAGTCTGCCAAGACTGGACCCGAAGGGGCCGATGGAGCTGGACCATCCTCGAGGCTGGGAGAAACTTCGGCCACCCTCAAAGGAAAAGACTCTTGGATCAACTTTTTCTTGGTAGTGAAAAAGTTGGCAAGAGCAGAGACCCATGACTCGGAAGGGGCGGCCTGAGTCAATTTAGATCGTGGGGCTGTAAATTCCCTAACAATCGTGAAAATCTCCTTACAAGAATTAGATGCAGCCTCAATCCTCCTAGAAAAATAGCTTTTTTTCTCCAGGAGGATATCCCGGTGGTAAGCTTTAACCGTTGTCCTATAGGCAAGCCTGGCAGCGGAATCGTACTGTGAGCGCCAAGCCCTTTCAGCCACCTTGCACTGCCTTCGAGAGATCGACAGCGCTTCAGTGAACCAAGGGGCAGAAACCCGTTTAGATGTTGATCGGGGGGCCATCACAGGGGCTAGATCATTCAGCCTATCCGTCAGCCACGTCTGCAGAGACTCTAAATCCCTATCCAGATCACCCGTAAAAGGGCAGGGATGGTCCAGAGATGCCTGAACCCGCATCTCTGGAGTCACCCGGTGATAAGCCCTAAGTGCTAGTCCCTGCTCCCTGAGAGCAGTGCACAATGGTTTCTTTGTGTCCGGCACATAAAAATTAGCCAGCCGATGATCTGACCAGAGCACCGGCAAAAGTGCTGTCACCTCTATGGGGGACGTGGAAAAGACCTGAGCCAGGGTATGGCCTTTATCATGTGTTGGTCCAGAGAGGTAGGGGACAAGGCCGAGGGGGGCCGTGATTTCCATCAATTTGATTGTGTCAGGGTCCGATCCCTCATCCATATGGAAATTAAAATCCCCGGCCAATACACAGGGCTCCGCTCTCAGGACCAACGTCGACATTGCCGACTGGAGCTCATCAAAGAAGGATCCGGCCGGACCCGGGGGCCTATAGACTAGAAGCCCTTTAAAGGATTGTTGAGGCGCCAATGTTATAGAGAAGGCAAGGGATTCAGACCCTGTGATGGCATCCATCGGAATAATAGAGCACGCGACGGAATTATTCACCACAAGTGCCACACCCCCACCCCTCCCTTCCGATCTATCTTGCCTGAAGATGTTGTATTCTGGGGGGATTGCTGTGGCGATGTCGAGATTAGACGACTCTCCTAACCATGTCTCTGTCAGCATCAGGCATAACGGCTTTTCAGTGGCAAGGAGATCAAAGATCTCCTGAGCATGTCTGCGAACTGATCTGGTGTTTAAGAGGAGGCAGAGATGCTTCACACTGTCCACTTCCCTGAATGATATAGTGGCCGGGGCACTGCCCGCAAACCAACCACAACCCGGACATTTCCTCTTACCCCTATATCGACCGGGGAAAACTTTATAACAGGCGCAGGAAGTCTTTTGCAGAGACCGGAGCTCCAGTGACGTATAACAAACCATGATGGCGACAGGAGAGAGTATTCCCGTAGAACCAACCCCACCCGCCGCTCCGAATCGCCTCCGGGACGCTGACGGGCGCAGACGGGCAGGACTCTGGCACGACTCCGGCGCAGATCCGGCGCGTCCGCAGTACGCGTCCGCTGCGCGGAGCCGTGACCGTTCTTTTTAAAGCGCTGCTAGAGCGCGTCACCCGCCTGGCCCACACCCAATATGGCCGCCTCTAACCGGAATCCCAGCCCTCGGCTTCGATACTCGGCCGAGGGCGGTCCGGAGGCAGGGAAGTGGGGAAGGCACACAAAGCGCTTAGGAGCGCTGACAAATTCTTTTAAGTGTTTGAAACTCTAGCGCATATTATTCAGGCGCTACCCGTCACACACTGTTAAAAAACAAACGAAGTAAAAGCTAAAATCTCTGGCGCTTTTTAATCAAGCACCACATATCACACGAAGTGCAAATGAAGAATGCAGAATAAATGCTAAAAACGACAAAGTGACAGAGGGAGACCTCCCGGCTTCTGCCTCAGGAGGGAGAAAGTGATACGACCAATGCTATTCAGCTAGCTAAATTAATGATCCTGGACTTTTTTTAAATGTCATTATGAGGTATCTAGGAGTACAGAGGGAAGAACAATTTGTTTTCATTAGAATCAAGTTTATTTCCGAAAGGGGATTATTCCTTATTTCACAGGGTGGAATTTAATTCTTCATTCCTCTGTGCTTTGATCATGTGCCTTCTCACCACCATAGCATATAAAGATCCCTCTTCTGTAGCCACAGCAGGGGGAGAAAGCAGGCCACAATCTGGAAAGGTATCCAGCTCACAGGCCAGGCCCAATTCCTCATACCAGTCCAGTACGTGTTCAGGCTGGTCTTGTAAAGGTCCAGGGACCACTACCAATCTTCTTCCATTCCTAGCTCTTCAAAACAAGGCTGAGGAACAGACTTGGACAAAAGATTGCTGTTGGCGCTGGAATCAGCTACGGGTCATAGGGAATAAGAATGGGGGTGAGGCTAGTGCCACGGAAGGGGGTGGAGGTGGCTGTGGCATCTGGAGTCTCAGCAACGGGACTGACGAACGTCGCAGAGGCGCTACCGGCATCGGTCCAGATCCACCGCCGGATCCATTGGGGGGCATCGGTGCCAGGATCAGAGCAGCCGGCGTGTAACTAGATGGAACCCCCTCAGAGCCTTCAGCGCCCGAAGTCGTGCAGGGAGGGTCTGGTCATCTAAATATGAGGCACATGGCAACATAGAACTCTTTGAGCTGGGCAGCGGTTGTTCCGGCTCCCAGGAAGACAGGGAAGAGCAGAGCCGACCCAGGCGCGGGTTCTGGAGAACAAGGCCTAATGCGCCGAGAATACTCTGTCACGCCGGCTGACGGACATGGAGAAGGTGAAGCACTTCTTGTGTTTCTTACCTGACAGAGTGGGAGGTCGAGGACAAGACTCCTGGAGCGGTGCCCAGACCTTCCTCTTGTCCAGGACCGAGAACGAGACCTCTGGGGAGAACGACGCGGTGATGATCGCCGGGCTGTAAGCAGCTTAAGAAATCGCTCCCTCAAAGCCTTCAGAGCCATTGCCTGAGAGTCGCAGCACAACTTCGAGTCATGGTCATGCTCCAGGCATCAAATGCAAATCAAGTGCAAATCCGTCACTGACATGGCACGCGACGCGCAGTTTGAATCCAGAACTCTTCTTTGACATGTTGAAAAAACCTACACACCAAAATATTGTCGACAAAACATCGAAAAAAGTCTAAAAACTGACAGAAGGTAGCTATATTCACGGATTTGCCCCAGCTAGCACAGAAAGAAAATAATCGACGTCAGAGCTGAGGTGGTATCTATATAAGTGACAAGGACGACACAACAGCGGAAACAATGCTGATGACTTCACGCAGAGCAGCCCAATGCCACCTACTGGCAACGCAAGGGTATTGCTCAATGAAAAATCTTCTGGATCCAGTCTGGGTAATGCTAAGGTAAGGAATCTGCGGCTAGGTGTCTCTATCAGTTGCAAAATTATCTAAACCACAGGTTCTTAACCTTTTGACTGCTGTGGATCCCCACTGAATCGCTATAGAAACTTGGGAACCCCACCAATGCAATTTCTATGATCTGAACCTCAAAATATTATAGATGGATTAGTTACTTACCTGTAATCCTAGTTCTCTTCCAGGGGTATCCTCATCAAAGTCATAAGCATTAGAATATTCCCGCCCATGCGTGGGACCCCGGAAACACTATATTATATGTGCCCCACATATATACATACATATATATATAAAAACAAGCAATTGCAGCCAAATTCACAATAGAGCTGGATTATGCTGTAAAGAATTTCCACCATACATGAAACATATGCATTAGCCTTGCGCTTTTTCACATGCCTTCTGCCCCCAGGGAGGCTGTTGTATTTGTTTGCAGGCTTGCTTGCAGTAGCTGTGCTTTGTTCTTTCCTTCCATGGCTTTGGTGCCATGGTACCTGACACTATTCTGGATGGTGCTGTTCCTCACCATTCGTTTCTGTTTAGCTAATTTTGCATTAGAAACATGAAAAACAACACCAAAGATTGTTTTGAAACTGTTTTAATGCTGAAAAAGCAGTAGAAATTCCTATTATATCCTGAAAGCATAGAAAGCTCCCAGGCTGCATTGCAAACACACAGTCTAAAAAGACTGAAAAGCTAACCTGTAGCTGCATGCTACAAAAAACTGACACCGTGCCTTTAAGGCACTCATGACCCCCAGTATCCCATCATGCCTCATGGGTGACAGTTGGGTCAGTTGTTCTTTTCGGAGACTGAAAAACCATAGAAACAAATAGGTTAACAATATCTCCAAATTAATAAAGATCCTTTGCCCAGGGAGGTGGGAGGGTTGCTTATGACTTTGATGAGGATACCCCTGGAAGAGAACTAGGATTACAGGTAAGTAACTAACCCTTCTCTTCCAGGGGATCCTCATCAATAGTCATAAGCATTAGAATAGAATAGTGAGCCTCACCTTATCTCCCTGCGGGCAAAGGAGTAACAATACAGTAATAACAATACTAAGCCTAGAAACAACTAAGCTCGTACAGGCCGCAGGCTACCCAAATAGATTCCTCAAAGAGGCTTGTCCTACTTGAATATCAGCCCTGGAATCAGATTCTAGACAGTAATGCCTTGTAAAGGTATGAACTGATCTCCAGGTTGCAGCCTTGCAAATCTCTGACATAGGGACATCATGCAGGAAAGCTACTGTGGCCGCCTTCCCCCTAGTAGAGTATGCTTTAGGTGACAAAAGTAAGGGCTTGCCTGCAAGCTGATAAGCCAATTTAATACAGGAGACGATCCATCTGGAGATGGATCTCTTGGCAGCTAGAAAGCCCGTTCTCAGTGGACCATAGTTGATAAACAATTGGTCCGTCTTCCTACTCTCTTTGGTCTTTTCCAAATAAAATTTAAGGACTCTTTTGAGATCTAAAGAGTGCAGCGACCGCTCAGCCGGGGTCGTAGGGTTTGGAAAAAAAGAAGGAAAAGAAATAGACTGATTTATATGAAAATCAGAGACAACCTTAGGTAAAAACAAGCATTTACAATGCAATGGTTTTGCCTTTGTTAAAGTTAGAGCTATTGGCATTGCTCTTGACATTTTTTTTATTTATGTTTTTTTTAACATAAATAAATGGCATTGTCATTTACAATAGCAGGGCAGGGCACAGGGAAGGGGGACGAGGGGGGGCGAAGGAGAGATGCGGGCTCAGGGAAGGGGGGGCGAGGAGAGACGAAGGAGAGCTGCATGCTCTTGTTGTAATGCTTGCATTGATGAGTTGGTGGGTGCATGCATGGATGGGTGTATGGATAGATGCATGGATGGGTGGATGGATAGATGCATATATACAGCCAATCCCTCAACAATTTATGCAATCCACCAACCAACAACCTATCCATGCATCCACCCATACATCCATGCATCATGCATACATCCATCCATCCATCAAGTATTCGATCCACACACTGTGTCCCACTCCGACCCCTCTAAATGTAACTCATTTTTTCTGTATATAGATGACTGTATTCACTAGTATATGCAGTAGACCTTTCTACTCTAGCCTGTTGACCCCACGAACCATAAATGACAGACTGACATTAACCGGAAGCTGCGTCCTACTCAGCTAAAAGTCTGCTGTTGGGAGTCCGTCCCACACCTTTATTCCGCTATTCATGACGTTTCCCTATAAGGTTTACATGTGTATGTTCCGTTCCACAGGGCAGGGTCACAATCTTTTTCAAAAGCGGTAAAACAGTCCATTTAATCTATTTTCCACCTCACACTGGGAACCCATTTACGTTTTTAATTACATTTCTATAGATTGCGATGTTTTAATAATTAAAACACACACAGTAAATAAATATTCCCCCCCCTCATGACCCCTCTACACACACACCCACACACACCTTCTACACTCTCCCCTATCCGGTCAAGTACTTAGATGTAGACAGAACAAAGTATTACAAATACCCAGAGCTAAAAATCAAAAAAATCCCATACAACTTTAACCCTGTCCATTACGTAAAGGAAAGACCACCATCAGGTAAATAAATGGTAAATTGCAGACTCATCACATGGCACCTGGCACCTTTGTGATACCTGAACACAGCTGCCCCTTTATGCGTCCACAAGCACTGAAAACACACAATTTGTTAAAAGTAACCATTATAGTGCGAGACCTCTCACTCTCTCGCTGTCCACCCATGTGTACCCCCCGACTCGTGCCCTGTCAGGACTCGTCTCCAAGAGTATCCCACACATTCCCCCTGCAAACCCTACCAACTACTGATCGTTTTCGCCCCCTGGGCCCTGGTGCAAATATCACCCGCCCCTTTCCCAGTCCTTATCTCCCGTGGGGATCCCACAGAACATCTTCCCCACTTCAGACCCTCTTTCCTCCTCTGAACCCTGCTCCACACACCACCCCAACTGCGCGTCTCCACAACACACCCCTTCCCCTGCCCTCTCCCCCAGTCACACACCTCCCCAGCCAGGCCCCCTCTCCAGCTCTCCGATCTCCCGCGCCCCCTCTTACCCTCGAAGTGGCCCACGTCTTCGTTCGCCCTGCGGGCCTTGGGTTGTTCTGGGTCCTTGTCCGCCATGGCCTCAGTGCTGCCTCCGTCCGAGTCCCGGCTCCACTGCAGGGGGTGTGTGACTGTGAGCAGCTCCAGCAGGGACCGCGCCGCGAGCAATACAGAGCAAGGGAGCCGAGCCTGGGTGACAGTGCTGGGCCCGCCCACCGCTACAGGGGCGTACCTCAACTCTCCTCCTTGCCTCACCACACCCACAGGGGCGTACCTCAACACTCCTGCGTGCCCCCCACACCCACTGCTGCCACGGGTAGCGGGAGGGAGCCTCCCCAGCCCCAAATGAAACAAATCGACTCACCTGCACCTTGCGACGGCGGCAATCTCTTAGGCACTTCTCCGGTCTCCCTCTTTGGCATGGGAGACCGGCAACGTCGACGGCGGCAATCTCTTGGGTACTTCTCCGGTCTCCCTCTTCGGCATGGGAGACCGGCAACGTCCTCCGCTTCTCCCGGGGCTCCCTCCAGGCCACGGGAGCCCCGCGTGGGCCGCCATACTTCTTGCCGTCTTCCTTCTTCCCCCGGGCTGCGGGGGGGGGTGGGCACTTTGGCCGGCCGCGCTAGGATTGGCCGGCCGGCTAGTCACTTCCGGGTCACCGCGGGCAGCGCGGCGGCCCGTCTCTAGCTCAGGCAGGCGGGCGGCGAAGTTTCCCG
Organism: Lissotriton vulgaris; assembly: GCF_964263255.1. Classification (NCBI taxonomy): domain Eukaryota; kingdom Metazoa; phylum Chordata; class Amphibia; order Caudata; family Salamandridae; genus Lissotriton; species Lissotriton vulgaris. The sequence continues at coordinate 145,872,573 of NC_141699.1, read as the reverse complement.
AGGAGTGGGCTCCCTCGCGGACCAGCAGTGACGTCCACGCAGCTCAACCAATTAGCTAACAGGAGCAGGAAGGCAGGTGCCGGCAATGCCGGACCAGATTCGGGGGCGTTCCCGGCTTTTGGCTGACGTCGCGTGACGTAGCCAAAAGCCAAAAATTCTCGGGAACGCCCCCGAATCTGGTCCGGCATTGACGGACAGGCCCGTCTTCCAATGGCTAGCCTCCATTTATGGAGCTAGCCAATGAAAGACGGAGGCCGTTCCTGTCTCCCGTATATATCTCAATAGGTTTTCGCCTGCGCGAAAAAGATGCGCAGAGCGCATCTTTTCGCCAGGCAAAACCTAATGATGGATGTGCCCTTAAGACTACTCTGTTGTGATGGAAAACAGTGTAGGGTTCTTTTGTACACAGGGATTGTATCTCACTTACTCTGCGCGCTGATGTAATTGCAACTAGAAAAGCGGCCTTCCATGAAAGGTGTTGCAAGGAAGCTCTGTGGGTGGGTTTAAAGGGGGGGGCCATCAACTTAGACAACACATGGTTTAATTCCCACGGAGGAGAAGGGTTTCTAACAGGGGGGTACACTTTCTTCAACCCCTGTAAGAAGTCCTTGACCACCTCCATCTGAAGAAGGAGGGCTGAGTAGGAGACTTCCTATAAGCCATAATGGCCGAGAGGTGCACCCTGATCGAAGCATATTTAAGACCAGATCTTGCTAGGTAAAGCAGGTAAGGCAGAATCGCATCCTCCTGTGCTGATGAGGGATCAAAGTGACGTTCTCTGCACCAAAGAAAAAACCTCTTTCACTTAAATGCATAAGACGTTCTTGTGGAGGGTCGTTTCAGTTCCTTTAAAATGTGCATACAATCAGGTGGCAAATTTAAATGTCCGTATTGTAGGACCTCAGGAGCCATGCTGTTAAGTGCAGTGAGGGAAGGTTGGGATGAAGAATTCTCCCCCCCCATCTTGGTCAGCAGGTCCGGCCTGCAGGGCAGTCTCCTGGGTGGAAGCCCCGACAGCTGTAGAAGGTCCGGGTACCACCACTGCCGAGGCCAGTCCGGGGATACCAGGATCATGGTCATGCTGGATCTGATGAGTTTGGAAACCACCTTCGGAATCAGGGGCAGAGGAGGGAATGCGTAAGCAAATGTCCCTGACCAGTCCATCAAAAGGGCATTCCCCCTTGTCCCTGGACGGTGAAATCTGGACGCGAAGGCGTGGCATTTTGAGTTTTCGTCATCCGCGAACAGATCTATTTCTGGACGACCCCAGCGATGGAAGAGGTCTGCCACCACCTCGTCATGCAGCACCCAGTCTGGCTGATCTTCGAAGTGCCTGCTGAGTGCGTCGGCCTTGATATTTAGCTCTCCTGGGAGATGCACCGCTACTACTGTGAGGTTCCGGGCGAGCAGCCAGTGCCATATGGCTTGTGCCTCCAGAGAGAGAGGACGCGACCGAGTTCCGCCCTGCTTGTTCAGGTATGTGAGAAGTTGGCCCGATATGCAACGTTCGCTATTCTAGCGACCGCTATGTATCGTTCCAACGACCCTTATGGTGTTTGGTTGTAAGTCAACCTATAGACCAGCTATCCTAGTAGCGTGGATACGAGCAGTCTAAGGCTAAAGACTCGAGAGGGCGTGTTAAGCCAGCTGTTTACCACACATGTACCCCTTGAACACCCAGTGAAAGGACACCACACAAGTGTTATGAAAATAAACAGTATATTTATTAAGAATCACAACAGCCCGGTACTCTTTATGAGGACAGGGTACTAAGCACAAACCAAATCTCTTTAGCAAATACTTCAAGTGCACAATTAGAAACAAGTGTCCGAGGACACGGAAAGATTAAGGTCTCGGGCGGACCCGATAAGGCAAGTCGGAAGCGAGGGACTCGGGACCCTAGAGTAAGGAGGCTATGCAGGCACCGAAATGCCGAGTTACCTAGCCACGAGGGCTGCGGCTGCACAAGTCTTACAGGCGTCGGGGTCTTCGCTGACGAGCCAGGAGCCGGAAGAAAGGAGTTGCTGGCCGGCGACCAGTGCTGAATAGTTCGTAGAGATCCAAGCCTGGATCGGAGATTGAAGAAACCTGAAAGCAGAGGGGACCAAGTTCGTACTACTAGCCAGTAGTCAGAGGGTACCAGGAAGGCACCGGTTGGCCGTCACCTCGACCAGGTGAGTGGGCGACGCTAGGCTCTGCAGTCTCACGGACCAGGAGGCGTTGTCGGCGACCACGGCGGAGGTGCGAGCTGTCCCACGAAGGATGATGCTGTCGGCGTCGCTGGGCCCAGGATGGGGCAACAAGCCTTGGCAGTTCTCAGGGCCACGTGGTGGGCCTAAGAGGGCGTCTTGAGTGGACCAGGAGGGTCCGGGGTGCTTCTCGCAAAGATGGAAGCAAGGGCCAGTCTGGAGCAACCAGACCAGCAGTGTTGATTCTCGGATGTCGTCACAGAAGGACACGAGCCAGCGGCTAGTGACCAGACAACGTGCTGAGCAGCGAGCAGAAGGGCCCCACGCAGATCGTGGAGATGCTGGGAGACTGCACTTCGGTGCTGGAGCGGCTCAGGGTCGGGGCTTCTCGGACCCCAGAGCACTCACCAGAGAGTTACCTCGATGGTCGTGCTGGTTTTTAAGAGCGTGCAGGTTCTGATGATGGCCGGTCCCTCGAGGTCTCGTCGCACCCACAGATCACAGCTGAGCTGATGTTGTGGGTAGAGGTCAGAGGTGCCAGGGAAGCCGGTTCTCGTCGAGCTGGGCCGTCGGATTCCTTGAGGAAGGACTTACAGCAAACCGCAGAGTTCTTAGTTGGTGCCCGCTGATGCAGGGTGACTACTCCTTAGTCACAAGGGAGAAATCTTGAGAAGAGTCTTGAATGTCCTTTCGTAGAAAGTAGTTCTTGAATCAAAGATGATCTAATTTGGAAGGGTCCCCGCTCCGGTCTTTATTCTAAAGAAAGGGGTGGGTACATGACTAGGTCCTGCCCTAAGGGTGGGACCAGGAAGGGGGCAGTTACACCCCTCTCCCCTGCCGGACTTTCCCCAGGCCAGGGCTGTCGCCCCTGGAACTGGTTCTAACCGGCAGATGCGTAGTGAGCACCGGGGTGCCACTCCGCAGTCACCTTCACGCAAAAGCCCTACCTACCCAGAATACACAAACCCTGTCTGGGACGGTGCGAACACCGCCCTCGACGGGAAACCCTTTGTCCAAGCGCTCCTCGCTGGAAGGACTCCCAGCAGCAGGAGGTCAGACTCGTGTCTGTGGTGGCAGCATCCATTTTGTGGAGCTGAGGCTTCAGTTAACTTTAACCGGGGTTCACGGTTACGTGCATGTTGTGTCCCTCTAGAGGGGTGGGATGCTAACCTCATCGCCAGAATTGGTGAGAGGGCAGCACCCCGATTCGTATGACACCTTACTCGACATGCCTGGATAACGCGACACCGGAGTTACCGTTATGGTACGCGTTATCATGGAACAGCCATTGGGTCTTGATTCCGCAAACTGCAACCGGGCTCGGCTCGGGCCTGAGCCGAGCTCACACGAGCCCACGCACTCTGCCTTCAGGATGGTTAAGGCCTGCCATAGGAGTGACTGATAGGAACTCGGGTGTCCATTGTATGGTTAGATATAGAGCTACTATACCTAAAGCGAAGGGTGGTTACACGGCTTCGCCCCAGCTGTCGTGCAGCCAGTTGTGTCAAATTTAGGAGGCCAGCCAGGGGAGGCATAATACATGCTTCAGCCCCTGGCGGCCCTGGGTACACCTATGCCCTGCGTTACGGGGTCTGATAAGGTGGCCCAGTACCAATTGGTAAATGCACCTAGGGTACATATCGTAATTTAGAAAGAGAACAGCCAGGCTGTGGGTCTGATTAGCAGGCCCACAGCCAGAGAAAGTCGTAAACCAGTGAAACAAAAGCAAAAAATCTGGGTGATCATGGGATTGCAGACCCTACTCTCCTACATGACCCCCCCCCCCAAACGTCGGAACAATAAGCTAACCTTGACCAGGTGAGTCTTCTTGTTCTAAGTGGAAATATCTGGAGAGCCCATCGGCATTGCCATGATCAGTACCAGGTCGATGTTCCACTGTAAAGTCCATCCCCTGTAGGGAAATGGACCACCTAAGCAGTTTGGGGTTTTCACCCTTCATCTGATTTAGCCACAAGAGGGGCTTATGGTCGGTCTGAATCTTGAAGTGAGTACCAAACAAGTATGGCCTCAGCTTCTTCAGGGCCCAAACCACAGCAAAGGCCTCCCTCTCAATAGCTGACCAATTCTTCTCTCTAGGGGTCAGCCTTCTGCTTATAAAAGCAATGGGCTGGTCTTGACCATCAAAATTCAGTTGAGAAAGAACAGCTCCCACACCCAACTCAGAAGCATCTGTTTGGACAATGAATGGTTTGGAGTAGTCCGGACTCTTGAGGATAGGCGCCGTGCACATGGCCTGCTTTAGGTCATCGAATGCTTTTTGACAGCTCGCTGTCCACTGAACCTTTTTTGGCATTTTCTTACTTGTCAGTTCGTTTAATGGTGTCACAATTGAACCATAGTTCCTGACAAACTTCCTATAGTAACCAGTCAGGCCCAAGAAAGCTCGAACCTGAGTCTGGGTGGTTGGAGGAGCCCAGTCCCTGATCGACTGTATCTTGCTCTCCAGTGGCTGAACCTGACCTCCACCTACAAGGTGGCCCAGGTATACAACCTGTGTCTGCCCTATCTGGCACTTGGTGGCCTTGATAGTGAGACCTGCTGCTTGCAGTGCCTCTAACGTCTTCCGCAGGTGGACCAGGTGATCCTCCCAGGTGGAGCTAAAGACAGCAATATCGTCAAGATACGCCGCACAGAAGTCATCCAGCCCAGTAAGGACTTGATTCACCAACCGTTGGAAGGTGGCAGGTGCATTTTTCAGACCAAAGGGCATCACCACGAACTGGTAATGCCCACCAGGGGTTGAAAATGCGGTTTTAGGCTTGGCGTCCTCAGCTAACCTGATTTGCCAATACCCAGCTGTCAGGTCAAACGTACTTAGGTAGTTGGCCGAAGCCAATCTATCGATAAGCTCGTCTGCCCTTGGTATTGGGTGGGCGTCAGTCTTAGTGACTGCATTGAGACCCCTGTAGTCTACGCAAAACCTCATCTCTCTCTTACCACCCTGGGTGTGAGGTTTCGGCACTAGAACTACGGGACTAGCCCAAGGGCTATCCGAGGGTTCAATGACTCCCAACTCCAACATTTTCTGCACTTCACTTTTGATGCAGTCTCTAACGTGATCAGGCTGCCTGTAGATTTTACTCTTGACTGGCAAGCTGTCACCAGTGTCAACCTCATGGGTGCACCAATCGGTCTGACTGGGTGTTAGAGAAAACATATGCCTGAACGACTGAAGAACCTGTTTACAGTCGCTCTGTTGATGTTCGGAGAGGCTGCCACAAAAGACAACACCATCTACCGAGCCATCGTCAGGATTCTGAGTGAGCAGGTCGGGGAGAGGGTCACTCTCCTCTTCCTGTCCCTCATCCAGGGCCATGAGCAAACTCATGTCCTTCCTGTCGACATATGCTTTTAGCCTGTTGACATGAAGCACCCTGTGGGGGCTCCGGGGAGTTCCCAGGTCGACCAGGTAGGTGACCTCTCCCTTTTTCTCCAGGATGGTGTAGGGCCCGGACCATTTGTCCTTGAGTGCTGCTGGGGCCACTGGCTCCAACACCCACACCTTCTGTCCGGGCTGGTAAACAGTCAAGACAGCCTTTTGGTCATGCCAAGCTTTTTGGAGTTCTTGGCTGGCCTTAAGGTTTTCAGATGCCTTCTCCATGTATTCAGCCATCCGCGAGCGGAGGCCAAGCACATAGTCCACTATGTTGGCTGCAGGCTTTTTGAGAGGTCTCTCCCATCCTTCCTTCACCAAACACAGGGGTCCTCTTACAGGATGCCCGTACAGAAGTTCAAAAGGGCTGTAGCCAACCCCCTTCTGTGGGACTTCTCTGTAGGCGAACAAGAGGCAGGGGATCAGGACGTCCCATCTACGCCGAAGCTTTTCCGGTAGTCCATGAATCATCCCTTTTAGGGTCCTGTTGAATCTCTCAACAAGCCCATTGCATTGTGGATGATAGGGTGTAGTGAACTTGTAGTTAACACCACATTCCTTCCACATAGCAGTTAAGTAGCTCGACATGAAGTTTGCACCTCTGTCGGAGACGACCTCCTTAGGGAAGCCCACTCTGGAGAACACTCCAACTAGGGCTCTTGCCACAACAGGTGCTGTAGTGGTCCTAAGGGGAATAGCTTCAGGATACCTGGTGGCATGATCCACTACCACCAGTATAAACTTGTGCCCTGATGCTGTAGGTGGTTCCATGGGACCGACGATGTCGATCCCCACCCGTTCAAAGGGCACCCCCACCACAGGCATTGGTATAAGGGGGGCCTTTGTCGTGCCACCTGACTTACCACTGGCTTGGCAAGTGACACAGGAGCGGCAAAACTCCTTGGTATCCTCGTTCATGTGAGGCCAGTGAAAGTGTGAGACAAGCCTGTCCCACGTTTTCGTCTGGCCTAAGTGACCTGCTAAGGGAATCTCGTGGGCCAAGGTAAGTAGGAAACCACGCTGAGACAAGGGTACAACCAGCCTCCTGGTCATGCCAGGCTTGGGGTCTCTTGACTCAGTGTACAGGAGTCCATCTTCCCAGTATACCTTGTGGGTACCTGTGGCGTTCCCAGCAGCCTCAGCAGCAGCCTGCTGTCTGAGGGGTTCAAGAGAAGGGCAGTCTAACTGGTCCTTCCCCAGGTCTTCCCTTGAGGGTCCCCCTGAACCCAAGAATTCAACTTGATCAAGTTCGAATTCCCTAGGCTCAGTTTCCCTCAATTCCTGTAGGTCAGCCTCCTCTGAGACTTGATCCTCGACCTGGGGCAAGGGGGAAGGCGCAGCCTTAACCCTACTGCTCTTTTTCTTGGGAGGTGTCTGGTCCGTTGTTCCAGGATCCAGCACCTGTTCAGTGGGGCATTTCCTGACCTGTGACCTAGTCACAGCGAACACATGTGCTGGCAAACCTAACATTTCCATGTGAGTCCGGTGCTCCACTTCTGACCATTGTGACGACTCCAAATCATTGCCCAACAAACAATCCACTGGGAGGTCTGGACTAACTACAACCTTCTTGTGGCCAGTTACCCCTCCCCAGGAGAAAGCTACAATTGCCATACTGTGATTGGTAGTGACATTGCTTGCATTGGTCACCAGGAATTCTGTACCTGGCATGATCTGTTCAGGGTCCACAAAGTTAGGCGTCACCATGGTGACGCTGGCACAAGTGTCCCTATAGGCCTGAGCCATCTTTCCATTTATGAAAGGCGTCTGTCGGTATTTGCCCAGAGTATTGGGGCTTACGTCAGGGGATACGTCTGCGTCCCCTGTACTGACAAGGACAGCCTGAGTGAGTGTGCCAACTAAGTTGTCACGCCCCTCAGAACCCAGGGTTAACCCTACTAAACCCTTGGGAGGTGCACTACCACTGCTGACTGTACTAGGGGGCACAGGTGCCTTAGGGGCTGCAGTGGCAGGAGTCTGCCCTCCTCCTTTCTTGGTGCACTCACTAAACCAGTGAGACTTACTTTTACAGTACTGGCACCATCTTTTGGATTGGCCTTCTTTCTTCTTTTGGGGAGCCTGACCCCCACCCTCTTTGGGTTGTTGGGGACCTGTCGAAGACTTCTGGTCATTTTGTTCCCCTTTAGAATCTTTACCCTTCTGGTCTGCTTTCTTCTGACCACCTTGATTCTGGCCCTGGTTCTGCTTAACTCTTGTACGAACCCATCTGTCTGCCTTCTTTCCCAATTCTTGGGGAGAGGTCAGATCCGAGTCGACAAGATGCTGATGCAACAACTGGTTCTGACAATTGTTTAAAATTTGTTCTCTCATCATCAAATTATACAATCCTTGATAATCAGTAACCTTACTGCCCAGCAACCAGCCCTCAAAAGCCTTAGTGGCACAATCGACGAAATCAGACCAATCTTGAGACTGCGTTTTCTGGGTATCCCGGAACAGCACCCTGTACTGCTCAGTGGTTAGGCCGAACCCTTCAACGAGTGTATTTTTCAAGATTTGGTAATTGTTAGCATCCTCCACCCTTGTGGTGAGGAGCTTGTCTCTTCCTTTTCCTTCAAAGGAGAGCCACAAGATAGCTGCCCACTGACTCTGGGGAACACCCTGCACAGTGCAGGCCCTCTCCAAAGCAGTAATCCATTTGTGGATGTCGTCCCCTTGTTTAAAGGGGGGCACTATCTTACCAAGGTGTTTCGTATCGAAACTCTTTTCCCTATTACTAGGTACATTGCTGCCACCAGTGGGGACTACCCCACTTAACTGTTGCTCTCTAGCAAAGGCAAGCCTTTCTTTGGCCAGGGCAAGTTCTTCCCTTTCGATCCTCAGATTAGCTGCCCTTTCCTTAGCTTCGTACACTCTCCTCTGAGGGGACGTCATCCCTCTCTGAGAAGAGTTGTGAGAGCCATTGGTTCGAAGGGATCCGCCAGAGTCTCTTGACAGAGATCGGGCTCGTCCATTCCCAATGTTAAGCTGACCTGATAGTGGCCCCAGGGGTCCCCCAGTACCGCTATCATGTTTGCTTAAGTTGGACCTGCTTAGTCTGACGACTTCTACCTGTCCCTTATCTGCCTCATCCCCAGAGAGATCCTCATCCTCATCCTCCTCCACATCCTCGTTCTCAGTTGCGAGGTGAATGAGGTCAGGATCGTCTCGGGTTCCCTCGAGGGGAGGCATGTCTCCTTCTGGATTAGAAGAGCTACGAAGTTTCTCAGCTCTCCTGGCATCATAAGTCTCCAAGAGACCAATCAGAAAGGACGTTGTGGGGTTAGACCCCTGCTGAATCTTCCTGGAGTGACACAGTCGTCTTAACTCCTTGAAGCTCAGCACAGTATATCCTGAAGGGATGACCTGTGGAGGGTCAACTGACACAAGGGGAGACCCAGAGTTTCCTCCTTTGTCCGACATACTGGTTCTAGTGTGGTGTAAGTGATGCACCTACCTACGCTACGTGTTTACCTACTTTACCCTCGCTAAGAGTTGTAGCCAAGGTGTGCTAAGCCTTGAGGAGCTACAACAGCTGGTTCAGTAGAACTCAGAGTATTCTAAGCTTTTAGTTATATGTACTAACAGTACTTTGTGCGATCTTTCAACAAGATATTCTTAGGATACGTGTGGTAAAACAACAGCAAGCTCAAATCCCAACCGCTGCCCACCAATGTGAGAAGTTGGCCCGATATGCAACGTTCGCTATTCTAGCGACCGCTATGTATCGTTCCAACGACCCTTATGGTGTTTGGTTGTAAGTCAACCTATAGACCAGCTATCCTAGTAGCGTGGATACGAGCAGTCTAAGGCTAAAGACTCGAGAGGGCGTGTTAAGCCAGCTGTTTACCACACATGTACCCCTTGAACACCCAGTGAAAGGACACCACACAAGTGTTATGAAAATAAACAGTATATTTATTAAGAATCACAACAGCCCGGTACTCTTTATGAGGACAGGGTACTAAGCACAAACCAAATCTCTTTAGCAAATACTTCAAGTGCACAATTAGAAACAAGTGTCCGAGGACACGGAAAGATTAAGGTCTCGGGCGGACCCGATAAGGCAAGTCGGAAGCGAGGGACTCGGGACCCTAGAGTAAGGAGGCTATGCAGGCACCGAAATGCCGAGTTACCTAGCCACGAGGGCTGCGGCTGCACAAGTCTTACAGGCGTCGGGGTCTTCGCTGACGAGCCAGGAGCCGGAAGAAAGGAGTTGCTGGCCGGCGACCAGTGCTGAATAGTTCGTAGAGATCCAAGCCTGGATCGGAGATTGAAGAAACCTGAAAGCAGAGGGGACCAAGTTCGTACTACTAGCCAGTAGTCAGAGGGTACCAGGAAGGCACCGGTTGGCCGTCACCTCGACCAGGTGAGTGGGCGACGCTAGGCTCTGCAGTCTCACGGACCAGGAGGCGTTGTCGGCGACCACGACGGAGGTGCGAGCTGTCCCACGAAGGATGATGCTGTCGGCGTCGCTGGGCCCAGGATGGGGCAACAAGCCTTGGCAGTTCTCAGGGCCACGTGGTGGGCCTAAGAGGGCGTCTTGAGTGGACCAGGAGGGTCCGGGGTGCTTCTCGCAAAGATGGAAGCAAGGGCCAGTCTGGAGCAACCAGACCAGCAGTGTTGATTCTCGGATGTCGTCACAGAAGGACACGAGCCAGCGGCTAGTGACCAGACAACGTGCTGAGCAGCGAGCAGAAGGGCCCCACGCAGATCGTGGAGATGCTGGGAGACTGCACTTCGGTGCTGGAGCGGCTCAGGGTCGGGGCTTCTCGGACCCCAGAGCACTCACCAGAGAGTTACCTCGATGGTCGTGCTGGTTTTTAAGAGCGTGCAGGTTCTGATGATGGCCGGTCCCTCGAGGTCTCGTCGCACCCACAGATCACAGCTGAGCTGATGTTGTGGGTAGAGGTCAGAGGTGCCAGGGAAGCCGGTTCTCGTCGAGCTGGGCCGTCGGATTCCTTGAGGAAGGACTTACAGCAAACCGCAGAGTTCTTAGTTGGTGCCCGCTGATGCAGGGTGACTACTCCTTAGTCACAAGGGAGAAATCTTGAGAAGAGTCTTGAATGTCCTTTCGTAGAAAGTAGTTCTTGAATCAAAGATGATCTAATTTGGAAGGGTCCCCGCTCCGGTCTTTATTCTAAAGAAAGGGGTGGGTACATGACTAGGTCCTGCCCTAAGGGTGGGACCAGGAAGGGGGCAGTTACACCCCTCTCCCCTGCCGGACTTTCCCCAGGCCAGGGCTGTCGCCCCTGGAACTGGTTCTAACCGGCAGATGCGTAGTGAGCACCGGGGTGCCACTCCGCAGTCACCTTCACGCAAAAGCCCTACCTACCCAGAATACACAAACCCTGTCTGGGACGGTGCGAACACCGCCCTCGACGGGAAACCCTTTGTCCAAGCGCTCCTCGCTGGAAGGACTCCCAGCAGCAGGAGGTCAGACTCGTGTCTGTGGTGGCAGCATCCATTTTGTGGAGCTGAGGCTTCAGTTAACTTTAACCGGGGTTCACGGTTACGTGCATGTCGTGTCCCTCTAGAGGGGTGGGATGCTAACCTCATCGCCAGAATTGGTGAGAGGGCAGCACCCCGATTCGTATGACACCTTACTCGACATGCCTGGATAACGCGACACCGGAGTTACCGTTATGGTACGCGTTATCATGGAACAGCCATTGGGTCTTGATTCCGCAAACTGCAACCGGGCTCGGCTCGGGCCTGAGCCTAGCTCACACGAGCCCACGCACTCTGCCTTCAGGATGGTTAAGGCCTGCCATAGGAGTGACTGATAGGAACTCGGGTGTCCATTGTATGGTTAGATATAGAGCTACTATACCTAAAGCGAAGGGTGGTTACACGGCTTCGCCCCAGCTGTCGTGCAGCCAGTTGTGTCAAATTTAGGAGGCCAGCCAGGGGTGGCATAATACATGCTTCAGCCCCTGGCGGCCCTGGGTACACCTATGCCCTGCGTTACGGGGTCTGATAAGGTGGCCCAGTACCAATTGGTAAATGCACCTAGGGTACATATCGTAATTTAGAAAGAGAACAGCCAGGCTGTGGGTCTGATTAGCAGGCCCACAGCCAGAGAAAGTCGTAAACCAGTGAAATAAAAGCAAAAAATCTGGGTGATCATGGGATTGCAGACCCTACTCTCCTACAAGGTAGAACATGGTCATCGTGTTGTCCGTTTGGATCAGAACGGAGTGTGATTCGAGTGCAGGAAAGAAGGGCTTCAGAGCCAGATGGACTGCTCGAAGCTCCATCATGTTGATATGGTAGGTCTGTTCTTTTGCTGACCACCTTCCTTGAATCTGCAGACACCCCATGTGTGCTCCCCAGCCTTGGAGAGACGCGTCTGTGACTATAGACTGTGTCAGGAGAGGTTGGTGAAAAGGCACTCCCACCAGAAGGTTGCGAGGGTTAGTCCACCATTTGATGGAGGTCTTCGTCACCTGTGAAAGATAGATCCGGTCTTCCCAGAGCCCTGTCGACTGATCCCATTGATCCTCCAGAGCCTGCTGCAAAGGTCGCATCCTCAGCCTGGCGTGAGGAATCAGGAAGATGCAGGACGCCATGGAACCCAGCAGAGACGCTACTTGACGCGCTGTTGGATTCTGGGACTGTAGTAGAACTCTGCACTTCTGCTGCATAGAAAATAGTCTCTCCTCCGAAGAATATGCTTTTCCCAATTTTGTATCCAGAACGGAGCCCAGGAAGTGAATGGATTGGGTTGGTAGTTGTACTGACTTCTTCATGTTGACGTGGAGGCGGAGCCTGTGCAATTGTAGCAGGCAAAGGTGGAAGTCGTTCTCTACCTGTTGAGGAGATGGGCCTTTTAGGAGCAATCGTCTAAGTAGGGATAGACGAAAAGTCCCTTTTTGTGCAGGAAGGCTGCCACCACTGCCATGCATTTGGTGAAGACTCTCGGCGCCGACTTTAGCCCGAAAGGCAGGACCCTGTACTGGTAGTGTTTGCTGCCCACCAGAAACCTAAGAACTTCCGATGTTGCATGGCAATTGGAATGTGGAAGTAGGCATCTTGCAAGTCCATCGAACACATCCAATCTCCTACTTGCAGATGTGGACATATTTGGTGAAGAGCAAGCATGCAGAACTTCTCCTTGACTATGTTCTTGTTCAGAACACGAAGATCCAGGATAGGCCGGACCTTGTTTTCCTGATCCTTTTTGGGGACAAGAAAGTATCTGGAGTAGACTCCTTTTCCCCTTTGTGAGGGAGGCACCTCTTCTGTAGCTCGTTTTTGGAGAAGAGCCTTCACCTCTTTTCGGAGCATATCGAGTTGGTGCAGACGAGATTTCTTTGGGGGAATGTCCTGTTGAGGCGCACGAAACGAAGAGCATATCCATTGTGCCAGATGTTTTGAAACACTTCCTCCCACTGGAGTGGACAACGACGCTAGAGGAAGACAGTGCTCATTGTTTTCCTCCTCTCGTCGAGGTAGAGGACTGCTGGTGACCTCCTCTACCTCGGCTGGTTTTACCACCCCGAAACTGGATCTTGCCCTGGGTCTTGTTTTGGGACCAGTGAGGGGTTTGAACCCTCTGTTGAGCCCCTCTGCCTTTGTTGGTCTTGAAACGGCGTTTAAACTCTTTCTTTTTTTTAAGCCGAATGCCTTGACGGGGTAGAGCTCGGCTTTCATCCGACTCATCTCGTCGGCCGTGTGCTGGCCAAAGAGAGATGTTCCGGTAAACGGGAGGTTCAGAATGCGATGTTGCGCATCGGGCTTGAGGCCTGTCAGGCGCAGCCCCGATGAACGTCTGGCACATACCCCATGGGCATATGTATGTCCCGCCAGTATTGCTCCATCTGCAGCAGTGCTAATTATCTGGTTAGCCACCAGACTTCCTTCCGTCAGGGTCTCCTCGAAGTCTTGTTGGTCCTCCTTAGGCAATTTTGATTTAAAATGCTCCATTGAGTCCCATAAGGCTCTATCGTACCTGCCTAAAAGCGCAGCCACGCTAGAAACCTTCAGCGTCGAAGCAGCAGAACTGCAGACCTTGCGGCCCCACGAGTCTTGCAACTTGCTGTCCTCATCTGGAGGAGTTGAGGAGGAGGGAGAGACTGAGTGGGTTTTCGTGCTGCCGCCACGACTACTGAGTCGGCCGGCGGGTCCGCTTTCACTAAGATCGGGTCAGAGGGTGCAGCCTTATACTTCTTTTGGATGCGAGCCGGCACCGCTTTTACCGATGCTGGAGCCAGGAACACATCATTGACAGGATCCATGATCCCTGGGACCAACGGTAGCACTGGACGAGACCCCGACTTTTGGTGAAGTCTCTCAAAGATCACGGTCGTGGAGACCTGTGGCACAGACAGCTGGATGTTTAATTTCAGTGCACCCCTCTGTAGGACATCATGATAGGTGTTGATATCGTCCACCGGGGAGACCCTAGAGACAGGGATATCAACCAAAGTGGGGGAGTAATCCCGTATGGAAGAGCGGGTAGAGGAGGTAGGAGAAGTAGCTGGTGTTCGAGCTCTCCTTTTGCGAGATCTTCTGGTGGGTACCTCCCGTCTAGGGGAACGATTGCGCCTCCTCTCGTGAGACCTCCCTGAGGGCTCTTCTCGTGCAGGGGAACGGGATGCAGCTAGCCTCACAGGCGATCTTTCTCTGCGCCTGGGAGGGCTGCGACTGTCCACTTCCTCGACCAGTCTTTGCAGAGGAGATCTGTGTACTGGGCTGACATATTCCTGCAGCCGTCTTGTAGCCCCTGAGTCTCGCCAACTGTGCAGAGGCATATTCCATCTGGGGGACAACTGCACACCATCAGTGGGAGGTCTGCGGGCAGGACTTCTAGATCTGCGGGCAGGACTTCTGGATCTTGACGGGGATCTGGAAGAGCCCGAAGAGTGACGGGAGGCTGATTCAGTCACCAGGATCACTGAACCATCCCTGGATCTCATAGCCGAGTGTCCCGCTCGTTCATGGTGTCTCGACGTCCATCTGGACCGTTCATGGTGCCTCGACGTCGAATGCTCTGAAGGCGCATACCTCGACTCCGAGCGATGACGACCTCTCGACATCGACCGGCGCTGCTCCGCCGTCGACGGAGTCCTTTCCTTTGATGCCGACTCTCTCTGTGGCGCCGGTGGATCAGGCAATCTCGACGTCGTATGCCTCAACGGCAAACGGCGTGAGGAATGATGGTCTCTCGACGCCGAGCGGTGTTGTGAGGCCGACGACGGAGCTTCCTCTCTTGACATCGAATGCCTACGTGACGTCGGCAGAGGGGTATTGGTCGCCCTCGACACCGTACGTCGACGCAACGAAGATCTCCTCATCGATGCCGATCGACGCCTGGTTGTCGACGGCGGAGGACTTGGGGCTCTCGACGTCGGTCGCTTAGCCTGCGACGACGGAGGTAAGCCAGCTCTTGACGCCGGACGTCGTGACGACGACGAAGGCGGAGGCTCCTTACCCCTCGACGCCGGTCGTCGCCTGGTTGACGACGGCGGAGGTGTAACGCCCCTCGATGCCGATCGTCGCCGAGTTGACGATGGCGGAGGGTCTGGACATCTCGACGACGACATACCTGATCTTCTAGACGGCGAGCCCGCCGTCGACGGTGATAAACGTCGGTTTTTCGAAGAATGACCACCGGTTGCTCCTTTCTCAGCGCCGATCCGTCTTTGCCTTCTTTTTGCCACAAGAAGGGCATTTGTCAAAAAGGGAAGGCATATCAAGATGAAAATGCCAACCAAAAAGAGAAAACCTACTTGACTAGATGAAAAACGTCGAAGTAAGGTCAAAAATGTAGAAAACAGAGAATTTTCTGTCAGAAACAGAAAAAGAGTGGAGCTGTGAAACCAGGATCCTTCCTGAAGGCGCCGGAAAGAACAACTGACCCCACTGTCACCCCTGAGGCATGATGGGATACTGGGGGTCATGAGTGCCTTAAAGGCACGCTGTCAGTTTTTTGTAGCATGCAGCTACAGGTTAGCTTTTCAGTCTTTTTAGTCTGTGAGTTTGCAATGCAGCCTGGGAGCTTTCTATGCTTTCAGGATATAATAGGAATTTCTACTGCTTTTTCAGCATTAAAACAGTTTCAAAACAATCTTTGGTGTTGTTTTTCATGTTTCTAATGCAAAATTAGCTAAACAGAAACGAATGGTGAGGAACAGCACCATCCAGAATAGTGTCAGGTACCATGGCACCAAAGCCATGGAAGGAAAGAACAAAGCACAGCTACTGCAAGCAAGCCTGCAAACAAATACAACAGCCTCCCTGGGAGCAGAAGGCATGTGAAAAAGCACAAGGCAGACGAAGAAGTCTGCAACCACAGCCCAGAACAGAGAAAGGCATAAAGGCCCACACGGAAGAGGAACAACAATTCACCCCTAAACAACCCCAGCAGGAAGAGACCTCTCCTGAAAAGAGCTAAGGGTCGAGATACAGCCAAGAGACCTCAACCCCAAGGACAGCAGAGTAGTCATAAGTGCAATCAGTGAAAGGAAGAAAAGCACGAGCAGATCCCATACTGGAGACCTGGTACAGGGGCGCAGAAGCACCCATGAAACCATCAACCAATCCCCAGAAGAGAAGAAATAGAGCAAACAACAAGGCTAGCATCCCCCTAGGGAGGGAGTAAGAGAAGGCACCCACCTGGAGGCAGGCGAGTACAGAAGACCATGGAAGGATCCTCGCGAACTGGGAGGAAGGGTGAGTCGTGAAGGAAACTGCAGCTAGAATAGTCTCTACCAGATACATCATTACCAAAGGTAAGTAACTCGTACATCTGATAGAGACTACTAGCCGCAGATTCCTTAACGCAGAATAGATACCCTAGCCATACCGAAGGGAAAGGAGAGTCTACGAGAGGAACTTTCCAGCTCAGGCGAACATAAGATCCCACCAGGGGACAAGTCACAGGGACAGGGATAATAGCCCAGCCCTCCCCAACAGGGGATCGGTCGCAGGGACAGGGGGAAGAGCCCAGTCTCTCCCCCGAGCAGAAGAGAACCTCAGCATCGTGGAAGAACACCAGCCCCATAAGGGATTTGTTTTAATGACAAAAGAGGCAGCCTAGCCCTCACCAAGCATGAGAAAGCAAGGGAAATACGAAAGGAGGTCAGCAGTCAATTTACAAGGGACCTGCACTGGAAGCCCCAGAGGTACAGACAACGCAGATGGGTTCCAAGGAAGAAGAGCAACCCAGAGACTCCAAGGAGAAGGGGTAGAAACGTAGACCAGAGCCCTCCACCAGGAAAACACCCAGTGAAGAGGGCAGCCGAATCCATCACAGCTGGAAGTCAATAGACCAGGCAGAACAACGCCTCAGCAATAAGGCAAGTGGGAGAAGAAAAAACATAGTCCCACAAGGCTCCCGCAAAACAATAAGCAGGGGTGCCAGGCCTCACTCCAAGGCTCCTGGCCGTAGACCAAAGAGCAGGCGGGCGCAGCTGGACGCTGACAAGCGCCACAAAACTAAACGTCCAGACCACATCATCCAGGCGGATGCAGCTGGGTGCCAACAAGCGACCAGCCGAAAGATAAGAGGAGAAACAAGTAGGACGGGCCCAGCCGTCAACACAGGAAAGCATCTCCCCTGGAACACCAGATAGAAGACCAGGCCGAAATGGCGAACAGGAGGGTGAAAACACAGCAGCACAACGCCGAAGATGGCAAACCAAACCAGTCAATCGACGCATCAAATACCTAGAAAGACAGAACTGAAGCTAGCGCCAGCCACACCCAGATAATGACCAAGAAACCGCACCAGCGGAATACAACAACACCAGAAAAGGCAAGAACCCACAAGGAGAGTCCACACCCTCCCAGCGAAAGACAGAGCTATACAATAGCTAAAAAGTACCCCACATGGGGTATGACACGTCCCAATAAAGTTATGGGAACCACTCTTAGGGAAGAAATCCCGTATCAGAGAACAAAACTATAAACTTGCAGCAGAAACCACAGAAGGCTTAGTAAGCAGCCAAAAAGTACACCCTTTCCAAAAAAGAAGCGGGAGGGGCTGAACCAGCAGCCAACAGAAGAGGCGGACCAACCAAGGGAGGGCACAGCAAACCACACAGAAAGTGTAAAGGACACTCCAACCCCAGATTTCAGGAGCAAGTGGGATAACATCCCCCACAAAAACCTGGAGAATCAACAAACCAACCTACTGAGGAGGAGGCGGAGGAGGAGGATGGAGGCTCGCAAGAAGGCGCTGAATGGCGGAGTCTGCATCAGTATTAAACAGAAGGACCATGTCAAAGGCCAGATCAACCAGACGGTCTCTGATATTTTCAGGAAAGATCGCATCACGCAGCCAAGCATGGCGATGGAGAGCCACAGTGGTGGCCATAGCACCGCCGAGATCACCGGCAACATCCAAGCCCGCACGAAGAATAAATGCGGTCAACTCCCTACCATCCAACACATGGCCCCCGCAGATCAGCACGGGCACCTTCATGGGAGACATGAGAAAGAAGAGACTCAACAGAGTACCACAGACTGGAAGTAGCCCTGGTCAACACACACAAAGTGTTAAGCGCCCACAAGGCAGCACTGGAAGAAGCAAAGAAATTACGCCCCCATGAATCCAACCACCGGACCTCCTGAGGCGGAAGAAACAACACTACAGGCAAACACGGAATGGCATTCCGCAGAAGAGAGCCTTGAGTAGAGGGTGGAAGGAAAGACAGACAGGGTCATGCGGAGCAGGGCGGTGGTGATGCAGAAGCGCCTGAGGCACCGGATCGCCCATGCTTCAAAAGAAAGGAACAACTCCCATCCACCAGAGCCCTGGTGGAGAACTTCCCAAAGGTTGTCTGTAGGAAACAGAGTGACAGGATCACCCATCTACAGAATACCAGCGGCTGTGGAAATAGCCCGAACAACTGCAGCACTGGCCTCAGTAGGGTGTCACGGAGGAGAAAGTCACTCCTCTGTAGGCGATGGCTGCAGACGGAGCCGCCCATCCCCAAGATCAGGGGGGGAGCGGCAAGCCCCGGAATAGAGAAGGATCCACAGACGAATGGGGAACCTGAGGGGCCTCAGGGGAAGGCAGAGAGGCGGGTGGAAAAGCCAGCCGCGAGCCACGGAAAGAAGGGTTCGAGGATTTAGGCCATGGGGATGGCCAAGAGCCCTCCCGAGAAGATGCCAGTGAAAAGGCAACAATACGGCGCCCAGTCTCCGGGGGGAACACACCAACAGATGACAGACCTCTGGAGAGGAAGGAACCTCTGGAGACTATTCAAGAACCAGATGCCGGCGTGGCTCAGTGGAGTCCGCCACCGGCGCCTGATCGACGTCGACCGGCGCCTGAGTGGGCATACCAGGCGCCGAGTCGACTCCTGCCACCACATGCTCTCCTGGAGAATGGGGCGGGGTCGTCGCAGAAAGGCGAAGGAGCAGCGCCGAAAAGGGGCCGGCTCGGCCTGAGCCGAGGCAGCCGCCCGCGTTGAGGACTAAGAGGTACTCAGGAAAGCGCCCCAGGTCCCGGGCTCCACCCGTGCCTCCACCGGAGCCGGAGAAGAAGGCTTCTGGCGCCAAAACGGTGCAGGCTCGACATCTGGCGAGGCAGCTGCCTGCTCAGAGGACCGAGGGGCACTCGGGGGCAAGCCCGGAGTCCGGCCGATCTTGTGCGCTGCCACAGGGAGCCCCGTCGGAATTTGTGGCGAGGCAGGGACGCCAGGCGCTGAAGAGGGGAGCCCCGAAGGACCAAACTTCTACGACAGCACTCTCCTACGACCTGAAGCCAAGACCTTCAGTGCCGAAGCCGACGCGGAAGTCCTGTGCGAGGCAAGGGATCCGTGGACGTCTCAGGAGGCGGAGGAAGGGCCAAATTAGCCTGCAGAGCTGTCGCATAAGCTGTCATTTTGGCCCTAGTCGGCTCTGCGCCAGGGAACGGCGGGTAGGAGAGCGAAAGGTGGGGGCGCATGACCCGAAGGGAGCCGGCGCGCACCACGGAAGGAGGACAGGGCATCGGAGACAAACTGAAGGACCTACCCGCCGGTGAGCCACACCCCTGGAGCCGTGGCGAGAGACTATGTCGCAGACGAAACTGGCAACTCCTCGCCTCAGAGGTAGGGGACAGACGCAGGGATGACCTGGACAAACACACCAATAGTAACTTCATCTGACGCTCCCGCCGCGATTTAGGCTTTAGGTGCTGGCTGGCGTTGATGATCTGAGTCGTGGTGCTCATATAGGCACCACATGCAAATCAGGTGAGGGTCCGTCGCCGACATGGGACGTGAACAGGAGGTACACGTCTTGAAGCCCGAAGGCATTCGCACACCATTCCACTATCGCCAAAGCGTGAAAAAGAAGAAAAGGCCTGAAAACAGGCCAGGACACAATCCGGATCCGCGTAGCACGGAGAAAAGAGAAAAAACTGACATAGGTGCGCCAGGGTGGGACTTATGTATCCTCGTTGATGTCACGGACGCGGAAGACGTCAGGGGGGAGTCACATGGTGCCGTCCCCCGAGCGAGCAGAGATGCTGTGGCAGAAAAGTTTTCCGGATCCAGTCTCACGCCTAAGGATAATTCTATGTTAAGGAATCTGCGGCTAGTAGTTTCTATCAGATAAGACACACACTGACTGTTAGAATTGGGGTCTCTGGTTGGGGCAAGTATCCACTTGTGACAAGCAGGGACCCTCTCCTCTAAGTCAGGGCGAAGGATGACCCCTTAGAATTACCCTTGCTCACCCTCTAGGTGCGTGGCGTGAGCAGCTAAGGCTATTCTTCAGGTGTAATGGAGTTAAGCATTTGTAATAACACACACAGTACAATGTACCAATCCCCCCACAAATGGACACCAGGCAGTGAATATATAAAAATACGTTCCTTTATGTAAAAATATATATATAAGCAGATCAGACTTATCACAAGACCAAATATAACGTTTTTTTTAGATTAGGCCACAGATTGTAAATAGGCAAAGCTTTTCTTCTTGGTTCTAGGTTGCAAAAGGTTTCTCTTAGTTCCAGTTACTTTAATCTTGCTTCCTGGGCAGGTTCTAGGGACCTCAGGCCAATCTTAGGCCTTCTGTGCGCTTCGCTCGCTCTCTCCGCTGAAATAGACCGGAGCCCTACCGCGACCCACACATCTAGCGTGAGCAAGCCTTCGCCGAGTACGGCCCTTCCCAGCGGCTCGGGACGTAGGCGCAGGCAGAGCTTGGAGCGAGCCGGGCTGAACAGTGCGGCTCGTGCGGCGGGAGGGTTCTGAGGAGCAGGGCGCTTGTCAGAGGGGCAGGGGGGCAGAGATAGGAGGACGGCAGTGCTACGCTCGCTCCCACTCACCCGCAAGGACTCTCGTGGGGGCGTAGACTTCCTCCTCGAGCGCTCTTGATGCACACAGCCTCGATGACGGGGAAAGAACAAGTTGCGGGCCCCGAGCCCGGTACAGGAATCTTCTGATGAACCTTGCGGTTGCTTGGTGAGAGTCGGCACAGGTTAGTGCGACTCAGGCGATTGGGGGCACTTCTGGATCCTGACGTCAGCGGCGGATGCAATCAGGCAGGCGCGGCCCATGACCCTCAGCACGGCTGTGCGGGGCTCTCCACAGCGGGGGCGGCGCGGCCTGATCAGTCTTGGAGATAGCGAAGCGGGGTCACAGGGCACGGCCCGTGCAGCTGTTGACCCGGCGTTGATCACTATCGTCGGAGACGAATTCCGGCGGGAGGGGTGAGAGCGCTTCAGCGCACTCCAGTAGCAGGCAAGGGGCAGAGGAGCAGGAAGCCTAGCCCGGGGGCAGAGAGCGACTCCGATCGGAGCGAGGCTCTCACAGGGACAAAGGCAGGCAAGCTCCCGAGTGCCACAGCCCTAGGAGGAGCGATGAGGGGCGCAGTCTGGTTCCGGCGGGATGCACACACGGCTCGAATGTCAGGACGAGCAAAAGCACCAAGAACCCACTAGTCCTGGGGTTCAGATAAGGGAGCAAGCTCCAACAAGCCCTTGGAGAATGTTTCAAGCACAAGTCAGCAAAGTCTTTGTAAAGTCTTCTCCTCTCCTTTCTCAGCAAGGCAAGCAGCAGGCCAGTCCTTCCAGCGTCTTCTTCTCCTTCTAGTTGGGCAGAGGTTCCTTGTGGGAAACAGGATTCTGATTTACAAAGAGCAGGGCTACTACTTTTATACAGCATTTCTTTTGTCTTTTCAGGCCAGGGGGGCCTTTGCATAACTTCATTCAGTCTCTGAGCACTTTATGTGGTGTAATCTGGCCTCTGCTTTTAGTGTGAGGGGCAGGCACATCAGACGCTCCACAGGAGGTGGAGCCAGCATTGTGTGGACAGGGGCAGCCAGGAGTACCTTGATGACAGTGCTTTGCCCTTCCTGGGCCAGGTGCCGGCTGAGACATCAGTCGCTCCCCAGGGGGCGGAGCCAGCATTGTGGTGGCAGAGAACAGACCCATTAAGAGTCCAGGGGCACTCCTACTTCCCACTAAGGTGTAATCCTTGCATTCACCACCTGTCATCCCCCAGCCCTGTCACTCACATACCCCAGACAGTCAGATACACATCCAAACAGAGGCGAGCTGAAATGGTTAGGCAAGCAAATGATGCACTGGGCCAGGGACAGACTAATTTGCATATAGCCAGGTTCTGAGCTGGGATAGTGCAGTGAGCTAAATAACGGTGATGGATCAAGCCCTGATCTTTGGACTGGGTAAGAGTGGTCTGCTTAATTCGGACACTCTGTTCATCACCACCCCCTTTTCTGAATAACTTTCTAAAAGTAGCATTTGTAAACATAGGATATTAAAATAAACTTTACTAAAAGATGTATTTTATTATTCTGAGTTCAGGCATACTAAACAGGACTCTCTACCATGTTCCCTGAGCCTGCTGGGATTATAGAGTGTAATAATTCCAGCAGCCCATCTGGCCTAAAGGGAACAGGTAGCCTTACAATAGTGAAAAACTAATTTGGCTGTAATTCACTATTAGGACATGCCACACACATCAGGGCTTGTCCTACCTTACACTTACAATGCACCCTGCCCTAGGGCCGACCATAGGGGTGACTAATATGAAGTTAAGGGAAGGTTTAGAGGCTGGCAAGTGTGTGCACTTGCCCAGCCAGCATGACAGTACCAGACTGCACGCAGGTTCTGCAATGGCAGACCCTAGACACATTTTAAAAGGCTGCTTCTGTGGGTGGCGCAACCAGCGCTGCAGGCCCACTAGCAGTATTGGCATTTACAAGCCCTGGCACTCCTGGTGCACTTTACTGGGGACTGACAGTAAATCCAATGAACCAATCAGGAATATCAATCACAGTTACACTTTACATAGGGAGCACTTGCACTGCGGCACGGATTGGCCGTGGCGCAGTGCCCTGAGCGGCGGACACCAGCAAAAACATCTGAGGCACATCAGCAAAAAGTGGAAGGGAAACTCACGCCAAGGTGCCAGGTCTAACACGTGTCCCCTCCAGCTGAAATGTGGGGAGAACTACCCTTCCCCAGGGAGTTCCTCATCACTAAGGCAGAAAAACCTGGACAGACCGTCAGCATTGGCGTGATCTGTGCCAGGGCGATGTTCCACCGTAAAGTCCATACCCTGTAGGGAGATGGACCACCTCAACAGTTTTGGGTTCTCACCCCTCATTTGCATCAACCATCTGAGGGGCCTGTGGTCTGTCTGAACCCGGAAGTGAGACCCAAACAAGTAGGGTCTTAGCTTCTTCAGTGCCCAGACAACAGCAAATGCTTCTCACTCTGTTGCACTCCACCTACGTTCCCGGGGAAGTAACCTCCTACTGATGAAGGCTACAGGGTGGTCCCAGCCCTCCTCAGTCATCTGTGAGAGAACAGCCCCTACACCATGCTCTGCACTAGAAATTCCTTGGAAAAATCAGGGGCCAAGAGCACGGGCGCCGTGCACATGGCAGTTTTCAGGGTGTCAAAAGCCTTCTGACAGGTGTCAGTCCAGATCACATTCCTGGGCTGCTTCTTAGAAGTCAGATCTGTCAAGGGGGTAATTATAGTTCCATAGCCCTTGACAAACCTCCTGTAGTACCCAGCGAGCCCCCGGAAGGCTCTCACTGCAGTCTGGGTCTTGGGGGGTTCCCAAGCCAGGATGGTCTCAATTTTGGGCTGCAAGGGTGCCACCTTGCCACTCCCCACTTGGTGACCCAAGTACACCACTGAACCCTGCCCAATCTGGCACTTGCTTGCCTTGATTGTGAGGCCTGCTCTGCGCAGCGCCGTCAACACTTCCCAGAGGTGTCGTAGGTGTTCTGGCCAGGTGCCACTGAACACTGCGATGTCATCCAGGTAGGCAGCACTGAACTCACCCAGCCCAACCAACACCTGGTTGACCAACCTCTGAAACGTGGCCTAACCCGGAACTGGAAATGGCCATCTGGTGTGGAGAATGCTGACCTCTCTTTTGCCTCATCGGTCAAGGCGATCTGCCAGTACCCAGACTTTAAGTCTGGGTACTGGCAGATCGCCCCTAGCCGATCAATGAGCTCATCAGCTCTGGGGATAGGGTGCGCGTCAGTCTTCGTGACCGAATTGAGCCCTCTGTAGTCCACACAGAACCGGAGTTCAGGTGTGGCTCCCGGCGCAGCAGCCTTTGGGACCAAGACCACTGGGCTGGACCAAGGACTGCTGGAGGACTCAACCACCCTAAGAGCAAGCATCTTGGAGACCTCCTCCTTGATGCAGGCTCTGACCCTGTCAGTTACTCTGTAGGCCTTATGCCTCAAAGGCAAGCTGTCTCCTGTGTCCACATCATGGACGCACCAATCTGTGACACCAGGAACCAGGGAGAACAGATCTGGAAACTGCCCCAGCAATTGGCGGCAGTCTTCCTGTTGCTCAGGCGTCAGGGTGGGTGAGAGGTTAACTCCATCCACTGACCCATCTTTCTCAGAGGCTACCAAGAGGTCAGGAAGAGGTTCCGACTCCTCCTCCATTCCATCATCAGTTGCCAACAACATGCCCACTTCGGACCTCTTCAAGTGGGGCTTAAGGCGGTTAACATGTAGGACCCTCAAAGGGTTCCTGGGAGACTGCATGTCCACCAAGTAGGTTACTGGACTCTTGCTCTCCACAACCTCAAATGGACCTGTCCACTTATCCTGAAGTGCACAAGGCTCCACTGGGGCCAAGACCCACACCTTTTGTCCAGGCTGAAGCTCTACCAGAGTGGCATTCTGGTCGTACCACCGCTTCATCTCTTCCTGGCTGGCTTCCAGATTTGCCTCAGCAAGTTGCCTGAATCGCCTGGTCTGGTTTCTGAAGGACAGCATGTAACTGTATACATTCAGGGGAGGTTTCCTGGGAGATTGCTCCCAGCCTTCTTTTACCAAACTCAGAGGTCCTCTCACTGGGTGACCATACAGCAGTTCAAAGGGGCTGAACCCTAGGGACTTCTGTGGCACCTCACGGTATGCAAAGAGAAGGCATGGCAAGAGGACGTCCCACTTATGCCTCATTGGACCTTCCAGGCCCATGATCATGCCTTTTAGGGTTCGGTTGAATCTCTCAACCAACCCATTTCCTTGGGGATGGTAAGGGGTGGTGAACTTGTAGGTTACACCACACTCTTGCCAAAGGGATTTCATATACTTGGATATGAAATTGGTCCCCCTGTCACTCACCACCTCTAGAGGGAATCCCACTCGTGAGAAAATTTCCATCAGTGACCGTCCCACCACGGGGGCCGTCACTGTCCTCAGAGGGATGGCTTCAGGGTACCGGGTGGCGTGGTCCACCAAGACCAGGATGAACCTGTTGCCCATGGCTGTCTTGGGGTCCAGAGGCCCAACAATGTCAATACCCACTCGCTGGAATGGCGTACCGACCACGGGGAAGGGTTGCACAGGAGCCTTGTGCTTCCCTCCACTCTTACCACTTGCCTGGCAAGTCTGACAGGTCCTACAGTAAGCATCAGAGTTCTTGTGCATTTGGGGCCAGTAAAAGTGGGTGACAAGCCTGTCATAGGTCTTGTCCGGGGGCGTGGCTTAAGCGCTGATGTAGGTGGAAGCG
The DNA here is from genome assembly GCF_964263255.1 of Lissotriton vulgaris. Taxonomy (NCBI): domain Eukaryota; kingdom Metazoa; phylum Chordata; class Amphibia; order Caudata; family Salamandridae; genus Lissotriton; species Lissotriton vulgaris. Next base: position 145,847,028 of record NC_141699.1, on the reverse strand, counting down.
GGACTCCGGAGCTCCTCCGCGCCCGCCTCTCTCCGACACATATCCTGACCCCCGGCTCGAACCCCGGACCCCCAAGCGCACATAGGAGGGTCTAGGGAGCACAGGGGGTGAACTTGGCGACCCTGGAAGCCCTGTGGCTGCCTGAAACGAACTCTCTACACGAGGTGGAGCGACCGGAGTGGCGAGCACCCAAAATGGCGGCTGTTGTCCCTGCCTGCTCTGCCTGACTGTGAGGCACTAACGGCAGAGGGGAGCGCAGGAGAGCAGAAGGAATCGCCCACATTGCAGCGGAGGCCCCCCAGCGCTGAGGGAGGTAGGGGGCATCGCCTGGCATCGCGGTGATGGAGAGGCCGGAGGGCAACGAAATAGTGAGCTGCCGGACCCCAAGATGGCGCCGCCCGCGTGACGGAGGCTGCCCTGGCTCTACCGGCAGCGGTGATCCGGAGTCCTCGTTACGTGGTGGGTCCGCCCTGCTGCTGAGGCGGAGACCCCGGTGCCCCCCCTGCCTGGGAAGAGCGACGCCTGATTTATCTACAGGCCGGCGGTGAGCGGATTTCAGTGGTGGGACACACGGAGGCGGCAGGGCTTGCCGTTCAATTCGGAGAGGCTCCCGGACTGATTGCAGTGAGGGAACACCTCCTGGCCAGGGGCGGCGGACTACTGGGCGCCCGCGTGCTAGAGGCTGACCTAGGCCTAGCACTCGGAGGCGCGGAAAAGACTGCGACTCCCCGGAGAGGGGGGCTCGCCCTACGTCTGGAGCGGAGACCCTGGTGCCCCCTCTTCCTGGTGGAGCGGAGCCCGCTCCCTGAGTTTGCCGGCGGCCTGATGCCCCGCCTGGTGAGAGGCGCGGAGGCGCGGAGGTACCGAGCGCCTACAGCGGGGCAGGAGTAACGACCAGCGGTGCTTTGAGTCCCTGGGGGTCACAGCAGAGGCAGACAAGTCTTGCAGCTCGGCAGAATGGTGAGAGGAGGCAGAAAGAAGGGCTTTGACGCACTGAAACTGGATGACCCGGGCCATCTCGTGGAGGAGGATGTGCCGGCGCCTGGCCCGGGGAGCTCGACCCGCCCACGAGATCCGTCCTTGGGTGATATTATGCAGGTGATAATAGCGTCGCGGGAAGCTCTTGAAAAGCGGATAGACACCATCGGATCGGACCTGTCCCTCTTGAAGGACGACCACAGGAAGCTGAAGGAGCGAGTGACGACCTCGGAGGTAACCTTGAAAGACCTACCTGGGGATGTGGCTACTCTGCGAGGGGCGCTCCAGGCGTAACAACCTCCGCCTCGTGGGTGTCCCAGAAAAAGCGGAGGGCAAGGATGCGGTCTCCTACTTGGAGGGATGGTTGCGGACTGAGGTGGCTCCGGAAGGACTTTCCCCGTTTTTTGCCCTAGAGCGCGCCCACAGAGTCCCGGCGCGCCTGCCCAAACCAGGAGGTCCGCCGCGGCCGATAGTGATGTGCCTCCTGCACTTCCGAGATTGAGACCACATTCTCCAGAGGGCCAGGGACCTGCCGGACCTGCGAATTGATAACAGCAAGGTCATGGTTTTCCCGGACTTCACCAGAGACGTACAAAGACAACGGGCCTCTTTCATGGCGGTCAAGCGGAAATTGAGGCCGTTGCAGCTGCCCTATGCCACGCTGTTCCCGGCCCGGCTGAGGGTCATCGCTGGAGGGCACACTCACTTTTTTCTCACGCCGCAGGAGGCTTGGAGCTGGCTGGATGCTAGGGGGGAGTCCGGCGCAGATATCCCCCCGGCGACCTCGTCTGGGAGGCGCTCTGCTGAAACGATGCCGACGCGGAGGTCTGGCTCCCCGTCGGGCTGGCAGCAGGAAAGAGCTAAGGCAGTGCTGGAAGTGGTGGCCATCAGCTAGGGGGACGCCAGTCCTTCCAGTAGTGCATCGGAACAGTCGAAGAATAGTGCTCTCAGTCCTGGCTCCAGTAGTGCACACGATCTTTCGGAGATGGACCTACCGGTGGTGACTCCCCAAACAGCGGACGGAATCCTTGGCTGAAGTGGATTGGTGGACACTGGACACGTTTGTAAGGTACTGGGCTGTGAGTTGAGGCTGCCTCCGGACGTTGAGCGGCGAGATGTGGATGCCTCCTGGGACTTGTCACTGCGCTGTGGGGGGGATGAGCCGTGGGGGTCCTCCTGAATGTTCCAGGGGGGAGAGGTGGGGGCGGGGGGCTTCGGGCCTGTTTGGGTCGGCGTCCTGGCCACCCTAGCCCTCTTTTGTTGAGATACACTTAATTTGCTAGAGATTGGATGGGGATTCCACGTTGGTTGTCTGTCCTGGGGAGTGGGAGTTGGGCGGGGGGCTTCGGGCCTGTTTGGGTCGGCGTCCTGGCCACCCTAGCCCTCTTTTGTTGAGATACACTTAATTTGCTAGAGATTGGATGGGGATTCCACGTTGGTTGTCTGTCCTGGGGAGTGGGAGTTGGGGGAGTTTACTTGGTCAGGTTGGGGGGGAGGCTGGGGGTGGGACCTGGGCGTGTCTGGGGGGTCGCTGGGAGAGTGGATGAAGCACGATGGGATTTGCAATGGGACCAGACTTAGGCTACAAATGTCTCACGTGGAATGTAAGAGGGATGCATACCATGCATAGACGTCACAAGATCCACCCCTATCTAGTTAGGCGAGGCATTCACTTCGCCTTCCTCCAGGAAACACACCTATTAGCTAAGGAGGGGAAGGCGCTACAACGGAGGTGGAGGGGGCAGGTCTACCACACTGGTTACTCCGCATATGCTAGGGGGGTGGCCATTTGGATACGGGCGGGGGTACCGTTCCAATGCACGCAGCAACTAATTGACCCAGAGGGGAGGTATGTTATGGTGCGAGGCAAACTGGATGGGAGGGACCTGACATTGGGTTGTCTATATGCCCAGAATGTAGAACAACCTGCCTTTCTCTCCTTGCTGTCCAACAAGCTGGCCCCGTTTTTAGTGGAACCCTTGCTCCTTGGAGGGGACTTTGATAGCGTGACTGACACTGCGCTGGACAGATTGCATCCCCCTCTACCGAATGCACCGGCTGGCAAACTGGCGCTTGCGCGTTCTGCCTGGCAATGCCAATGGGATCTGGTTGACTCGTGGAGAGCTAACCATCCGTCAGATAGGGACTACTCGGTTTTTTCCGCCCTTCATGACTTACACGTCCGCATCGATGCCTTCCTGTGCTCCCAGGACGTGCATGCAGAGGTGTGCCACAGTGAGTATCTTACGCGCACGGTCTCCGATCATAACCCGCTACTTGTGCAACTGCGCTGGTTGCAGCGTCGCCCACGAATCCCTGCCTGGAAGCTGCGCCCAGAGGCGCTGGATGATCAGCTCTTCCGATCCACAATAGCCTCGAACATCGAGGCGTACTTTCAGGTCAATGCGGGCACCGCGGGCTCAGCCGCGATTGAATGGGTCGCCTTCAAATCGGTAGTGCGGGGGCAATGCATTGCGACGGCGTCGGGAGTTAGGAAGACCTTGCTAGAAGACATTACACGGGAGGACGAGAAACTACGGGTGCTGGAGAGAGCAAGGCCTGAGCGACCGGACACTCATGAGGCCCTACTTGAAGCGCGGGAACTGGTGGCGGCGACGGTGGAGCGTCTCCGGTGCTTCGACTACAAGGCCTATCTCACACGCGTGCACTCAGAGCGTGATAAGACGGGAGCTCTTTTGGCCTGGCTGGCCAATCCGGCTCGTCGGAGCTTGGTCATCCTTGAACTCAGAGGTCACTCGGGAGTGGCGCGATTTGACCAGCAGGGTATTAATGAGATATTCTATGATTACTACACGGAGCTTTACCGTAGCAGGGTCCTACCGTCAGTGGACGAATTCCAGGGATTCCTGGAGGGTCTAGATTTGCCGGAGCTGGTGGAGGAGGACGCGAAGCTGCTCAGGAGCAAAATTGAGGAGAGGGAGGTGAGAGTCGCCATCAAGAGTATGGCGAGTTACAAGACGCCGGGCTCCGACGGGCTACCTACGGAATTTTATCTCACCTACGTCGACCTCCTTGCGCCCCGACTGACGTGGCTTTACAATGAGGCGAAACGGCTGGGCAGCCTACCGGTGACCACTGGTGAAGCGCTTATCGTCCCATTATTAAAACCGGGCAAACAGCTGTGGGACAGGGCGGCATATCGTCCATTGTCCATGCTCAATCTGGACTATAAGATTTTGAGTAAAATCTTGGCGTCACGCTTGCTCCCCCATATGTCGACGTTGATCCACGTGGACCAATCCAGCTTTATCCCGACCTGCAACACGGCGCTTAATATACGACGGCTCCTACATGTCTTGGAAGCTGACACCTATGACGGTGATGAGGCGGTGGTGTTCGCAGTTGACATGGAGAAGGCCTTTGACAGCCTGGAATGGCCTTACCTTTTCCATGTCATGCGCACAATGGGACTAGGCGAGGGCTTCGTGGATTGGACGACACTGCTCTACGGGAACGCAACGGCGAGGGTCCGAACTGGAAGAATTATCTCTGAGATGTGTGCGGTGGGTAGGGGCACCCGCCAGGGGTGCCCTCTCTTCCCCCTATTGTTTGCCATAGCGGTCGAACCCCTCGTGGCGCGGGCCCGGCTGGGACAGGTATATCAGGGGCTGGATGTCTATGAACAGGTACACCACATCGCATTGTATGCTGATGACCTGCTTAGCCTTACTGCGCTTAAGCCGAACCCGTCTTTGTTCTCAAGCTGCTGATGTTCTTGGCGGACTCGGCATCCTCTTTGCATGGGGATAAGTCCCTCCTACAATCATTGAGCAGGGTGTCAGGCCTCCGGGTGAACTGGACGAAGTCCTACCTGTTCCCGGCCCGCCCACGCAGAATCTGTCCACAGTCCACGGACAGGGTGACATGGGAGGAGAGGAGTCTTCGCTACCTAGGTACCTCGATCTTCCATGACAAGGCAGACATCCTCGAGGGCAATATTGGATCGGCAATCAGGCTCACTAAGGTGAACTTCGACTTCTGGAGCACGCTCCCATTGTCACTAATGGGGAGGGTGGCGCTCCTTAAGATTGTGACCCTGCCGCGACTGCTCTATTTTTTCAGGACCCTCCCGATCTGGATCCCGGGGAGCTACTTCCGGCGACTGAAGTCGATGGTGATTGGCTATCTGTGGGGGGCGGGCAAGCGCAGGGTGGCGCACAATACACTTCTCCGTACTAGAGCGGAAGGAGGACTAGTGGTGCCAGACTACGAGCTATACTACCTGGCGGCTCAGCTGCAATGGCTGACACAATGGGTCGCGAGAGCCAGGAGAGGGGAAGACGGATCAGGGGAGCCGGCGGAACCGGTTCAGGTGTTATCCCAGATTGTTCTGGGACTCCCGATGGGAGATTTCCACCTCACCCAGGAATTTGCGACGACCCGGAAATGTTGGAATAGATATCTCCGGAGGGGCCGTATTGCAGTCCCGTACACACCTGAGATCCCGCTCAAGCTGTGCGGGGCGCTACCACATGGGGGCTCATGGCACCGATTGGAAAGTTGGGAGCTGCAGGGGCTGACGTCCATGGGAGACCTTTATGAGAATGGAGTGCTGCTGCCTTTTGACCTTTTGAGAGACCGCTTTGATCTGGCGGGGGAGGGACTTCCTCCTTCATGCGGCACGGACGACGGCGATCCGCAAGCATTGGAAGACGGGCATGACGGAACCGCCACTGTCTCTGGGCTGCCAATACGTAGTGATGATGGCGGGGACGGTCAAGGCTGTCACGTGCCTGTATAGGCGCATGGTCTCGGAGGCTATCACCCCACTGCTGTCCCTGAAGGCGAGATGGGAGGCTGACCGGACGACGGAGATCCCTGAGGAGGCGTGGTCTAGCATAGTGGAACGAGCCCGGAACGGGACGCGCAACGCTAGGTTCCAGCTGGTGCACTTTTATGTCCTGCATAGGGTCTAACTGACCCCTGACAAATTGCATAAATATTTCCCGACCCATCCGGCGGCCTGCCCGCGATGCCCTGCGGACTTGGCTGATTTCCAGCACATGTTCTGGTCCTGCCCAGAGTTAAGTTCCTTTTGGCAGGAGGTAGTGGATAACCTAAGGGAGGTTACGGAGAGGGACTTGCAATTCACCATAGCACAATGCATCCTACATTGGTTCCCACACACATCAAAGAACAAAATTACTAGCAAGTTTCTGGACCTGGGTCTACTTTTAGCGAAACGTGCCATAACATCCCAATGGAAGGCGAGTAGGGGCCCCACTGTAGAGAGATGGAAGGCTGAGCTTAAAAAATGGGCCCGGTGTGAGGGGGAGCTCCGTATGCAGTCTGCGCTTCGGGCAGGCAATGACACAGCTCTGGAGAGGGCCAGGGCATGGGAGAGGTTGGTCTTAGACCTCACACTTTTGGACCTGGATGATGAAGACACCCCCGCGCATAGCCCTGCTCCGGCGGAGCCGCCGCCTGGGGTGGTGGTGGCCTAGCCTCCCTCCCTTGTTTCCCTACTTCCTACGTGATGACTGGCAGCTTTTGTTGATTACTCCTGATAGTCTGTTTCGGGTCTGGATTAGTCGGGATGGATGCAAGCTCGCACTGGTGGTACTCTGACACGCCTGGGGGTGTGGGGGGCAGGACTAGGAGAGGGGGATTGGGAGGGATGGGCGGGAGGGGGGATGTTGTTCAGGGATAGAGGGGAGGGGCTATCTGGTTTGCTAAGGAATTACGAAAATGGGGGGGGGTGGGCGGGGGGGGGGAGGGGGGGGGGGGGAGGATGTGAGGACCGAAAAGCAGCCCTGCCATCTTCCAGACAACTGGTTGTCGCTGAGCCATACTGTCTTTTCCAGCTCATGACTTTCTCCGCTATTGCGCCGCTCGACCTCCGGGGTGTGAGCTAAATGGCTGTGTGACACATGCAATGGAGAATCACATATATAATGGACAACGGCTGGAATGGTATATATGATCTGTTTGTACTACCTATTTTGCTGCAATAAAAAGATATTTACAAAAAAAAAAAAAATAGGTCTTGTCCATCCCCAAATGTCCTGCTAAAGGCACATCGTGAGCCAGCCCCAGTAGGAAGGCTCTGAACTTCTGGGGTACCACCAGCACACGGGCTGACCCAGGTTCAGAAGCCTTAGGCTCTGAATACAGGAGGTCATTCTCCCAGTACACATACCCACGAGAGAAGGGCATTCTTTCTGCTCCCTGCAGAATTCCTCCCTGGAGGGGCCTCCTTCTTGCTGCCAATGGGTCAGCTCAGGCAGGTCCCCCAGTTCAGCAATCTGTTCCCCTGTAGGCTCCAGGGCATCCCCCTCAAGGGCTGCTCCCTTCTGGACCGTGGGAAGTTCAGAGGCCGGTTTCCCGCGCCCCCTGCGCCTTCCCTCTAAGGCCGGTTCCTGAGCCTCTCCTTCAGGCCCCAGGATCTCTTGATCACCCCTACTGGCTGCCATGACTGACCGGGTGGTCACGCACGCCCAGTCAGGCAGACCCACCATCCGTAGGTGAGTCGTCTTCTCCACGTTTTCCCAAGGGAAGTCTTCCAAGTCATTCTCTAACAAACAGTCCACAGGCATGGTTTTCCTCACACAGACCTGCAGAGTACCAGAGACCCCCCCACCCACTCGAAGGGAACCTGAGCCATCGGACACTGACTCCCTGAATTATCAGCATTGATAACCCTACAGTAGGCAGGGGTACAACCTGCTCTTGAGACACCAGGTGCTGCCTCACTGCAGTCACGCTGGCTCCTGTATCTCTAAGAGCTTCAGCTTTCTTACCATTGATGGTCACCACCTGCCCATATTTCTTAGTGTTAGAGGGCAGGTAGTTCACAGGAACCATCTCACTGTCTCCTACAGAGACAGGATCTCCACCCCCAGGGATTACTACTTCTTCCCCCAAATTAACACTAGCTACTTGCCGGGGTGGAGCACCAGTGGGTGCTGGTTTACCAAACAGGCGACACTTGGGGTCACTGGCTATGTGCTCCGGGTCACCACATTTGTAACAATTGAAGGGCCCCTTTGGACCAGGCCTACATTTCGGGGCCCCGGTCTGCTTTGGGGGTGGGGGAGGCTGAGAACCTTTCTGCTGGTTCCCTTGGGGATTACTTTGGGGGCCTCGCTGGAACCCTCTTTGTTTACCCCTGTCCCCCCCACTATTCTGCTGGGGACCCTGCCCACCCTTGGGGGAGTCTCCCACTGGACCCTTGTGCTGAGCCAGCGGTCCGCCTCCTCAGCAAGCTTCCTCGGGCTGGACAGCTTGCTATCAATCAGGTGCTGGCGTAGCTCAAGAAAACAGTGATCAGACAAGTGCTCCCAGGCAATTAAATCAAGAAGCCCCTGAAAATCATTTACTTTGCTACCAGTCACCCAACCATCCAGTGCTCTGCAAAAACCAGTCACATACTCCACATATGTACACCCAGGACGCTTTACACTCTCCCTGAACTTCTGTCTATACATTTCAGGGGTAAGCCCATACCGGGTCATTAAGGCCTCTTTCATGCGGGGATAGAACTGCTGTTCTTCAGTGGGCAAATCTAGCAGGGTGTCCCGCCCTTCGCTAAGGAACCTCCCCCACAACCCCGCTCCCCAATCCTTGTCAGGGACCCGGTGGGAGAACATGGCTACCTCATATGCCCTAAACCACTGTCCTATGTCATCCCCCTTAAAGAACTCCTTAACTACATCTTTGGGTATGTACACCCTGGACTCTACCTGCACCGGCGTTGTGCTGCCACCAGAAGGAGTTGTTCCCAAACCTCTCAGCTCCAACTCCCTCAATCTGAGGTCATGTTCCATTTGGCGCTGCTGCGCCTCCATGGCCAATCTTTGCTTGTCCATCTCCATTTGTCCAGCTAACTTTGCCATCTCCATTGCATGTGCCCTGTCTGCTGCCCTGTATGCCAGCTCCTCTGGGGACAGGCCTCTGCTGGGCTCCACAATGCCATCTGGTGGTATGATATCCACCGCATTCTGTGGCTCTCGACTCCTTCCAGGCTCTCAGCGCCTTGATGTATTGGCCTTTCTTTTTGCACCCAGTGTGGGCAACTCTGAACTTAACACAGTAACCTTTCAGCTGCTCCACTGTGTATCCCTCAAGTCCTCTGTGCTCCCAATCCACATCTTCACTTCCAGAATCACAGAGGGTGCTCTTCCAGCAGGTAGTCAGCAAGGCATGGCTTCAACAACAGCAGATGTCTCAACAAAAATAAAAAAAATGGAAACCTGTGGCTGCGTTATCGGTCTGCTCTCACTATGTGGTGATCAGCAATTTACTGTATGTCAACTACAAATGCAAATCCGCAAATCCTCACCGCTGCGTCCATTGTTAGAATTGGGGGTCTCTGGTTGGCGCAAGTATTCATTTGTGATAAGCAGGGACCCTCTAAGTCAGGGCGAAAGATGACCCCTTAGAATTACCCTTGCTCACCCTCTAGGTGCGTGGCGTCAGCAGCCAAGGCTATTCTTCAGGCGTAACTGAGTTAAGCATTTGTAATAACACACACAGTAATATGTACCAATCCCCCCCCACAAATGGACACCAGGCAGTGAATATATAAAAATAAGTTCCTTTATGTAAAAAAATATATATAAGCAGATCAGACTTATCACAAGACCAAATATAACGTTGTTTTTAGATTAGGCCACAGATTGTAAATAGGCAAAGCTTTTCTTCTTGGTTCTAGGTCGCAAAAGGTTTCTTTTCACTTCAAAATGGTTCTCTTAGTTCCAGTTACTTTATTCTTGCTTCCTGGGCAGGTTCTAGGGACCTCAGGCCAATCTTAGGCCTTCTGTGCGCTTCGCAGCGCTTCGCTCGCTCTCTCCGCTGAAATAGACCGGAGCCGCACCGCGACCCACGCATCTAGCGTGAGCAAGCCTTCGCCGCGTACGGCCCTTCCCAGCGGCTCGGGACGTAGGCGCAGGCAGAGCTTGGAGCGAGCCGGGCTGAACAGTGCGGCTCGTGCGGCGGGAGGGTTCTGAGGAGCAGGGCGCTTGTCAGAGGGGCTGGGGGGCAGAGATAGGAGGATGGCAGTGCTACGCTCGCTCCCACTCACCCGCAAGGACTCTCGTGGGGGCGTAGACTTCCTCCTCCAGCGCTCTTGATGCACACAGCCTCGATGACGGGGAAAGAACAAGTTGCGGGCCCCGAGCCCGGTACAGGAATCTTCTGATGAACCTTGCGGTTGCTTGGTGAGAGTGGGCACAGGTTAGTGCGACTCAAGCGATTGGGGGCACTTCTGGATCCTGACGTCAGCGGCGGATGCAATCGGGCAGGCGCGGCCCACGACCCTCAGCACGGCGGTGCGGGGGTCTCCACAGCGGGGGCGGCGTGGCCTGATCAGTCTCGGAGATAGCGAAGCGAGGGCACAGGGCACGGCCCGTGCAGCTGTTGACCCTGCGTTGATCACTATCGTCGGAGACAAATTCCGGCGGGAGGGGTGAGAGCGCTTCAGCGCGCTCCAGTAGCAGGCAAGGGGCAGAGGAGCAGGAAGCCTAGCCCGGGGGCAGAGAGCGACTCCGATCGGAGCGAGGCTCTCACAGGGACAAAGGCAGGCAAGCTCCCGAGTGTCACAGCCCTAGGAGGGGGCGATGAGGGGCGCAGTCTGGTTCCGGCGTGTTGCACACACGGCTCGAATGTCAAGACGAGCAAAAGCACCAAGAACCCACTAGTCCTGGGGTTCAGATCAGGGGGCAAGCTCCAACAAGCTCTTGGAGAATGTTTCAAGCACAAGTCAGCAAAGTCTTTGTAAAGTCTTCTCCTCTCCTTTCTCAGCAAGGCAAGCAGCAGGCCAGTCCTTCCAGCGTCTTCTTCTCCTTCTAGTCGGGCAGAGGTTCCTTGTGGGAAACAGGATTCTGATTTACAAGGAGCAGGGCTCCTACTTTTATACAGCATTTCTTTTGTCTTTTCAGGCCAGGGGGGCCTTTGCATAACTTCATTCAGTCTCTGAGCACTTTATGGGGTGTAATCTGGCCTCTGCTTTCAGTGTGAGGGGCAGGCACATCAGCCGCTCCACAGGAGGTGGAGCCAGCATTGTGTGGACAGGGGCAGCCAGGTGTACCTTGATGACAGTGCTTTCCCCCTCCTGGGCCAGGTGCCGGCTGAGACATCAGTCGCTCCCCAGGGGGCGGAGCCAGCATTGTGGTGGCAGAAAACAGACCCATTAAGAGTCCAGGGGCACTCCTACTTCCCACTAAGGTGTAATCCTTGCATTCACCACCTGTCATCCCCCAGCCCTGTCACTCACATACCCCAGACAGTCAGATACACATCCAAACAGAGGCGGGCTGAAATGGTTAGGCAAGCAAATGCTAACTTTCTAAAAGTAGCATTTGTAAACACAGGATATTAAAATAAACTTTACTAAAAGATGTATTTTATTATTCTGAGATCAGGCATACTAAACAGGACTCTCTACCATGTTCCCTGAGCCTGCTGGGATTATAGAGTGTAATAATTCCAGCAGCCCATCTGGCCTAAAGGGAACAGGTAGCCTTACAATAGTGAAAAACGAATTTGGCTGTAATTCACTATTAGGACATGCCACACACATCAGGGCTTGTCCTACCTACCACTTACAATGCACCCTGCCCTAGGGCCTACCATAGGGGTGACTAATATGAAGTTAAGGGAAGATTTAGAGGCTGGCAAGTGTGTGCACTTGCCCAGCCAGCATGACAGTACCAGACTGCACGCAGGTTCTGCAATGGCAGACCCTAGACACATTTTAAAAGGCTGCTTCTGTGGGTGGCGCAACCAGCGCTGCAGGCCCACTAGCAGTATTGGCATTTACAAGCCCTGGCACTCCTGGTGCACTTTACTGGGGACTGACAGTAAATCCATAGAACCAATCAGGAATATCAATCACAGTTACACTTTACATAGGGAGCACTTGCACTGCGGCACGGATTGGCCGTGGCGCAGTGCCCTGAGCGGCGGACACCAGCAAAAACATCTGAGGCACATCAGCAAAAAGTGGAAGGGAAACTAACGCCAAGGTGCCAGGTCTAACACTGGCAAAACCAAAAGGCTGACCACCAATGTCAGAACTATTGGCCTTGCCGATGCTTATTTATTTTCATGTTTCCCAGAATCTTGTTGAAATTGCCTACACTGATTTTCCATTATGAATAGTTCTTGGAAATACTAGGATGCATCAACACATTTTGCTAAATTTGCTAAATGATATGTCAAAGAAATGGTCCCTAAACTTTCACAGCAGTATAGTGAAACGTTTTTTTTCCTAGTTGCATTTTTTTGTTAACATTTCATTTTGATGGCAAATAACTGTTAATCGTGCTTTCAAGCTCCTGCCAATATCTGCATCTAATCAGAGAGCATTACGGAAGCATTATACGTAGCCATGCATTAAACTTTGCAAATGTGTGTTTTCTGGAACCACTGTCAGTAGACCAGTCCGAGCTTGCATTTCTTTACAGCGCTCACCCTAATGATAAAGGCTTTGCATTAAAGAACCATAAATACAAGTTTGAAAAGCATTACCATATGGACACAAATATCTTAACTGCAGACAATTCCCATCCTTGATATATGTGGTACTGTAAACTAGCAGCTATATAATTTGTGTGCAGGGGGTGTGGCCTACTTGTTCAAAGTACAAAATAAGCACAACAAAATGTTGTCCTTGACAGCAAACAATAGGTCTTGGGCGTCAGGCTATAGGAATTCCACACCCCTCAGTACTACTTTGCTTCAAAGGAGTGGAAGGAAGGCTTTGGGGGTGAGATGGATTGCTAAGAGCTTGAGGTAGTCGATGTGGTTTACCTGTAGATGCGGGCCCACTATACTGTCGTGAAATGTGTTCCCCAGCTGGTATGAGAAGCGTCTGTGGTAATGGTGACTTGTGGAAGGGGCAGAGAAGAAAATAAGTTACTTACTTCTAACTCCGGTTATCCAGTTTTGCTATCTTTCATAGATTCACATGCCTGAATCATTCACTGTCGTCCCGATGGGAGTCCCACGGTAACATAACCAAGCAATATTTAAGCTACAATAGGTTATAATGGCCCTGAGCCATGTTTCAAATAGCCTATCTATGTCCTTTTTAAAAAGGACCACGTGTTCAATGCGGCCAATCAGCTGCTAGCACCTTATAGAACTCTCCTAGCAGAGGCAGTTATCCACAGATTTTCCCAGCACAAGTGAGAAGTTAGTATCTCATAAAACTTTGTAAATATAGCCTCTACAGGGAGGTGGGTGGGTGCATGTGACTATGAAAGATACCAATACTGGATAAATGTAGTTATAGGTAGGTAACTTATTTTCTTATCCAGTATTGGGATATCTTTCATAGATTCACATGCCTGAATCAGAATAGCAAACAGCAACATCCAATATTATCTAGTCTGTTCCGGATGGTAGGAGACGTCTACAGTATAGAGAACCCCAAAATGTAAAACAATATAGAAGATACATTTAAAGATATGCATATGTCACTTTTCTTCCCCTTATTCTTCTGTTATTTTGGATGAAAGAACAAATGTACAGGACATATACGTAAGAAATAATTACATTTTTTCTTATATTCTCGCATTTTCAAGTACAAAGTAGCTACAAGAGACCAGAAAAATAACGTAACTTATAATACACCTTACTCATTTGTAATTCACATAATCATGAATATGTGAGCATATGAAATCACCATGAGAAGAACGACTCCTTCTAAGAGTTAAAAAGAGGCTTACCTTAATGGAGGAGGTGACAAATCACTTCCTGGCCCACAGCTGCATCGGCATCATGGGCAGACTAAAGGCAGTAGTGCAGCATGAATGTAGGAGAGGTCCTCCAGGTTGGAGCACGACAAATGTTTTCCAGAGTGACTCCTGAGAAGAAGGTAGCCGATGTGGCAACAGCTCTGGTGGAGTGAGCTTTCGTTCTTCTTTCCAAAGGTGTGTCAGCTTTGACGTGACAGAACTTTATAGCTGTCGATATCCATCTTGCGATAGTGGCTTTCGTTATTGCAGTCCCTTCTCTGCCTTGACTGTAGGCCACTAATAATGGATCATTTTTCTGAATGTCCTTTGTTCTCCGAGGGTAGAAAATAAGTCAGCGTTCAACATCAAGCATATGTAATGCTTGCTCTCCAGGCATTGATGGTTGCAGGAAGAAAGACCAGCTCATTAAGGTCGAATTGAGTCGGTACTTAAGGAATAAACATAGGATTACTACTTAAAATCACAGGATCTTTTCTTGAACAGTAGAAAGGGCTTCTTGATGGTAAACAATTGAATTTCACTCGCCCTTCTGGCTGAGGTGAGGGCCAGCAAAAGAACTTTCCATGTCAGGAATTTCAATTCAGCTTAATGAATTGGTTCGAACGGTCGTTTCAGAAGTTGTGCAAGGACTAAGTTGAGATTCCATTCCGGGGGAGGTGCTCACACCGGAGGAAAAGTGTGGAAAAGTACCTTCATAAATTGCTTGACCAGGCTTGAGGCACAAAGAGAGGGGCACTGGTAGCTTTTTTATAATGAGAGATGGAGGCTTGGTGCACTTTAACCGAGGTGAAAGATAAACCAGATTTTGTCAAGGAGAGATGTCAAAATCTGCTGCGGGGATGCTTGAAATGGATGGAGGCCATTTCGTTGGCACCAGAAACAAAACCTTTTCCACTTCAACTTGTAAGTTTTGTTGGTACTAGGAGCTCCGGACTTTGAAAGGATGTCTCTACATTTGTGCGACATGTTCATGTCCCCAAATTTCAGGAACTGAGGATTCAGGCATGCAAGTACAGAGACTGTGGGTTCGGATGGCACACCAAACCATTGTCCCTGGTCAGAAGAGAGGGGCGCATCTGCAGAGGTTTGAGCCTGGCTTATGCAAAAATGAAGAAATTCCAGGCACCAGTGTTGCCTAGGCTACCAGGGAGCAATTAGTATTAGTTTGCAACTTTCCAGCTTCATTTTGGTCAACACTCTGGGGATCAATGGAATGGGGGAAAGGAAAAGCGTAGGCATTTATCCCTGACCATTGCATTGAAAAGGCATTGTCCGAAAGCCCGGAAGGGGGAAACTGCTGGCACAGCACTGGTATTTGGCGTTGATGTCTGTAGCAAACAAGTCCAGCGTTGGTTTTCCCCACAGTGCGAATACCCCATCCAGTTTGGATTGGTTGAGTTCACATTCGTGGCATTTGTATATAGCTCTGCTGAGAGCATCTGCTAGTGTATTGTACAAGACTGGAACATGCTCGACCCTGAGAGATATCCTATGCTCTGTTGTCCAGTTCCACAGTTCTTGTGCTTCCTGCGAAAGCATGAGAGATTTGGTTCCCCCTCGTTTATGTAGAACATACTGGTTGTATTGTCCGCATGGACCAGTACAGAGGCGCCTGCTATTCTTGGCAGAAAGGCTTGACAGGACAGGAATATGGCCTTCAGCTCCAGGTTAATATGAATTTGCTTTTGAGAATTGGACCATTTGCCTTGGATTTGGAGTTCTGCAGGTGGCCTCTCCAGCCATCCGTTATCAGGACATAGTCCGGATGTTCTTGCAGAAAAGTGAGGCCTTTCGAAAGCTTTGGTCCTTGACACCACCATTGCTTCGCTGATTTAATGTCCGGGGTTATTCGAATGGTATCTTCAAAGGATCCTGAGGTTTGCAGCCATTGTTTTTGAAGCTCTTCCTGCAGATGTGTCATCTTGAGCCTGGCTAAGGGCAATAGGTCGACTGATGATGAGTAAATTCCTTGGTAGATGTGCTTGCTGTTCGTCCGATAGGAAGGCTTTGCTTTGGATCGTATCCAACCCGGCTCACAGAAAATGTGTTATCTGACCGGGAAAAAATGAAGACTTCTTTCTGTTCACCGTCAACATTAGTTTGCTGAATAGCTGGAGACAAGCATTTGTTGTTCTGGCTGCCTGACTCGCTGTTGATACCTCCAGTAGTCAGTCATCGAAGTAGGATGAGAGAGTAAGGCCGTAGCCACTGGCGCAAGACAATATTCTGGGCGCTGATTTGAGGCCGAAAGTCAGAACCTTGACTTGGTAGTGGGTACAAGCTAACATGAACCTGAGGAATTTTCAGTGATTCCAGAGGATGGGGATATGGAAATATGCGTCTTCCAGATCGAGTGAGGTCATAAAGTGTCCTTTGTTAAGGCGACATTGGTTCTCGGCTAAAGTTACCATCGAACAAGTTACTTACCTTCGGTAACGATATATCTGTAAGAAACATTAGTTAGTGTTAGATTCCTTACCTTAGAATATCCCCAGGCGTCAGTATGGATCCGGAAACTTTTGCGTAGCAGTACCCCTGCGCGTCGGTAGGCGTCGTCTGCAGGCGTCCCCTGCGGCTCCGCGTCCGTCGTCGGCGTCGTGCGCCGTGATGACGTCGCTGGAGTATATAGACGCCGCCTCCGCGCGCTGACGTCAGTTCTTTGTACACAGCTTTTCCGCGCCAGAAAACGCAGAGCCATGAGAGAACCAACACTGGTGCCATTTGAAACTAGGGCCCTGAAAGGGATGTCCTTAACCCTAGGTATCAGTTCGCAGAACGGGGAGGATGGGTGGGTTCGGTAAGGAATCTAACACTAACTAATGTTTCTTACAGATATATCGTTACCGAAGGTAAGTAACTTGTTCATCTGAAAGAAACACGTTAGTGTTAGATTCCTTACCTTAGAATAGATACCCCAGCAATACCAACCCCGGTGGTGGGTCTGCGAACCAATACATTCCTACACCAGAAAGTCCTGGAGGACAGAACGGCCAAAGAAGCCATCCCTCCGGACTTGACTGTCCAGGCAGTAGTGCCTCGCAAAGGTGTGCAGCGAGGCCCATGTAGCAGCCTGGCAAATGTCCTGCAAAGGGACTCCCCGGCCCAGGGCAGTAGTAGCCGCCGTGGCCCGAGTGGAATGGGCCCTCAGCCCAACAGGAGGCTCCTTCCGAGCCAAAGAGTAGCACGCTCTGATGCACAGAACGACCCACCGAGAGATGGTTTGTTTACACACCGCCCGTCCCTTCTTCGCACCCACGTAGCCAACAAACAGTTGGTCATCCACCCGGAACTGGCGTGTGTGATCCGTATAAAATGAAAGCGCACGTTTTGGGTCCAGACGATGGAGCCGCTCTTCATCCTTTGAAGGATGCGGAGGCGGGAAGAAGGAAGGGAGGGTGATGGACTGCCCGATGTGAAAAGCAGAAACTACTTTGGGCAGGAAAGAAGGCCTAGTCCTTAGAACCACCTCGTCAGGATGAATGGACATGAAAGGGGGTTGGACAGAAAGAGCCTGGAGCTCACTCACTCTCCTGGCAGAGGTGATGGCAACCAGGAAAGCCGTCTTTAAAGTCAGGAGATGGAGAGGACAAGAATGAAGGGGCTCAAAGGGAGCACACATCAAAAATGTCAGAACCAGGTTCAAGTCCCACTGAGGCATCACAAACGGAACAGGTGGATACATGTGTGTGATGCCCTTCAAGAATCTCGTTACAATCGGGGACTTGAACAAAGAAGGCTGATCAGGAAGCCTCAGAAAGGCTGAAAGGGCAGAAAGGTAGCCCTTGATAGTGCCCAGAGCAGAGCCCTGCTGGGCAAGAGAAAGAAGAAACAGAAGAACCTCGGAAAGAGGGGCAGAAAGAGGATCCACAGCCTTTGCTGTGCACCATGCCACAAATCTGTTCCACCGACAGGCGTATACCGACTTAGTGGAGGGACGCCTGGCTGCCAGAATTACGTCACAGACTTCAGGAGGCAAGTCAAATGGCCTCAACTGCCGCCGCTCAATCTCCAAGCATGGAGGTGGAGACTGGACAGGTTCGGGTGGAGGACCGTCCCCTGCTGCTGCGACAGAAGGTCCTCCTGAAGGGGCAGGCGGATCGGGGGACCGACTGACATGCTGAGTAGCTCGGGATACCAGTACCTTCGAGCCCAGTCCGGAGCCACAAGGATAACTTGGGCCCGGTCGCGCCTGATCTTCTTCAGCACTCTGGGCAGAAGTGGTATAGGCGGAAAGGCGTATCACAGACCGCAACTCCACTCGCGCCGAAAGGCGTCGCCGTGCGAGTGCCGTCTTGGAAACTCCAACGCGCAGAACTGATGACATTGCGCGTTCTCTTCTGTGGCGAATAGATCTTACCAAGGCTCTCCCCATTGCAGAAAGATGCCTTGCGCCACGTCCGAGTTCAGACGCCATTCGTGATCCATCGAGCACCGACGGCTGAGTTCGTCCGCCCTGGCGTTCAGAGAGCCTGCCAGGTGTTGAACCGTCAAGGTCACGCCCTGACGTTCCAGCCACTGCCAGAGGCGCAGAGCCTCCTGGCAAAGGGTCCACGACCCCACTCCGCCCTGTTTGTTGCAGTACCACATGGCGGTGGTGTTGTCGGTGAACACCTGCACTACACTCCCGTTGACAAAGGGGAGGAATGCCTTCAGTGCTAGACGAATCGCCCGCAGCTCCAACAGGTTGATACGGAGCCGGGACTCCGCCGGAGACCAGATGCCTCTGATCTCTGCCTCTCCCAAGTGGCCACCCCAGCCCTGGAGGGACGCGTCCGTCACGACAACGTGCTCCGGTTGGGGAAGGGAGAGGGATCTGCCCCTGACCCAATCGCGGTCCGTAAGCCACCACTGCAGTTGTCTCGCAGTGCCCTCCGAGATCAAGACGTGGTCGGACAAGTTGCCCTGATGCTGGGCCCACTGAAACTTCAGGTCCCACTGCAGAGCCCGCATCCGCCACCGGGCGTGATGCACCAGAAGGATGCAGGAAGCCATCAGTCCCAGCAGCCGCAGCGTCAACCTGACCGAAACCCGAGATAGCGGCTGAAAGATGGGAATCAAAGCCTGTATATCCCGGACCCGCCGTTCCGGAGGATAAACCCGAAACTGCGCCGAGTCCAGAACCGCTCCGATGAAAAGGAGCTTTTGGGAGGGACACAGGTGTGATTTCGGCACATTGATGGAGAACCCCAGGTCGTGCAAGAGGTCTGCCGTCATCTGAAGGTGGTGGACGACCGTCTGGGGCGAGCCCGCCTTCAACAACCAGTCGTCTAGGTAGGGGAAGACTGAAACCCCCAACCTGCGCAGATGGGCTGCGACCACCGCCATCACCTTTGTGAACACCCGTGGGGCGCTGGTAAGGCCGAAGGGAAGCACGATAAACTGAAAGTGCTCCTGGCCTACCGTGAACCGCAGGTAACGCCGGTGGGCCGGCAGGACGGGGATGTGAAAATAGGCATCCTGCAAGTCCAACGCTACCATCCAGTCTTGTGGGTCTAGAGCAGCCAAGACCTGAGCTAACGTCAACATCTTGAACTTCTCCTTCCGGAGGAAGCCGTTGACGTTCCTTAGATCCAAGATAGGACGTAGGCCCCCCTTGTCCTTCTTGGGTACCAGAAAGTAGTGGGAATAGCAACCACGCCCTACTTCTGGCCCAGGAACGCGCTCGATGGCCCCCTTGGCCAAGAGGGCCGTAACTTCCTCCTGCAGAAGTGTCAAGTGGTCCCCCGACACACGGTGGTTCTGCGGTGGCATGGCTGGAGGAGTGGTCTCGAAGGGGAGGGAGTAGCCCCTTCGGACGAGTTGCAGCACCCACCTGTCCGACGTGATTGTGCGCCAGTGAGCGTGGTGATGGCGAACCCTGCCACCCACTGGCGTCACATGGGGCCGAAAGCACGGACTAGGAGGATTTGGAGGCAGATGCTGCGGGGGGAGGTGTGGTCTGACCCCGCCGTTGACCCCGACCGCCGCCACGGCGGTTTCCACGGCCGCCACCGCGTTGAAAGGATTGTTGCGGTGCGTGGCTGGCAGCACGTGTGGGGGCGCCCCTTCCTTGGCCACGAAAGGAGCGAAACGAACCCGTTTGCTGGCGCTGGGTCGAAAGACCCAAGGACTTGGCCGTGACCCTGGAGTCCTTGAAGCGTTCCAGCGCGTGGTCCGCCTTGTCACCAAAGAGGCGACAGCCATCGAACGGCATGTCCATCAAGGCATTTTGGACATCGGCCGAAAAGTTGGCGGATCTCAGCCAGGCGTGGCGACGAATCGCCACCGTCGTTGACATAGCTCTGCCCAGCGAGTCGGTCGTATCAAGACCACACCGTATTGAATATTTAGCTGCGTCTCGGCCCTCAGCCACAGCCTTGCCGAGCTTCGCCCGCACCTCCATGGGGCATTCTGGCAGCACTTCCGCGACCGTGTCCCACACAGAGTGGGTGTAGCGGCCCAAGAGGCATGCGGTGTTGCAAGACCGCAGTCCCAGACTCAGGGACGAGAAGACCTTCTTGCCATATTGGTCATACCTCTTGGATTCCCGATCGGGCGGGGCCGACGGGAATGCGGACTGGGAGGTAGAGGCCTGGATCACCAGACTCTCGGGAGTGGGATGGGCGGACAGGAATTTGGGGTCGTCCGGACAAGGACGGTGGCGTCTGGCCACGTTCCGATCAACAGGCGAACCTGAAGCGGGCCTGGACCACGTGCCCAACAGAACGTCTGACAAGGCTTCGTTAAACAGCAGCAGAGGCTCCTGTGGGCATGACTGCGGTTTGAAGACCTCAGTGAGGATGTTAGGCCTCACGGCCGCGACGGGGAGCTCAAGGTGTAAGGCCTTGGCAGCCCTCATCAGCACCACTGAGTATGCAGCTCCCTCCACCGACTCCACAGAAGGAGGAGAGACAAAACCAGGGTTAGGAGAATCGTCCAGACCACTGGCATCCCCCAAATCACCTGTCCAGTCCGGGTCATACTGGCACTCGCGTGACAGAGGGTCCTCAGACCCCTCCCAACCTTCCCCGTATTCTTCATCTTCTCCATACTCGGAGTCAACGATGTAGACCGGCTCCTCGGGGTTCACAGGCCCCATCGGCGTCGAACCCGGCGTCGATCGACGCCGGTCCGACTCCGCGTCCGGATTCGGGGAGGGCATGGGGACGGCGCCGCCCGGAGCCGGCGCCGGACCCCCGGCGCCGGCCGAAGCCGGCACAGGAGAACGGGCGCCGCGCGGGGGCGGCGTCGGGGGCAACCCCGATGGAATCGGCGCCGAACCAGCCGGCAGGCCAGCCGGCGTCGACCCCGAAGGCCCTTGCGGCGCCGGGGTCGGAGCCGTCGGCGCACCGGGCCCGGAACACCCGATGGCGTCGAGCCAGGGACACCCGACCCGCCAGGGCCTCCGGACGGCAGCACTGGGCCCGAAGGCGCCGTAGGCCCCGTCGGAGAACTGAGCGCCCTCATGGCCATGAGGAATGCCTCAATCTCCTCAGGCGTCGCACCGTGCCCAGGGACCGGAGGGTATGGGGCAGGCCGCGCCGGCGACTCACGCGGAGCCGCGGAGTTGGGGTCACCCGAACCCCCGGCCGCGTCGCGACGCGAGCGTCGGGGGGAGTCGGGGGTACGATGACGACGCCCCGACTTCTTGTGTTTCTTACCTGATGAGCCCGACGAATGGTGACGACTTCCGGAGCGCTCGGCGCGG
The DNA here is from genome assembly GCF_964263255.1 of Lissotriton vulgaris. Classification (NCBI taxonomy): domain Eukaryota; kingdom Metazoa; phylum Chordata; class Amphibia; order Caudata; family Salamandridae; genus Lissotriton; species Lissotriton vulgaris. Next base: position 145,825,641 of record NC_141699.1, on the reverse strand, counting down.
CTCCGCGACCGCTCCCTCGAACGCTCCCTGGACCTCCGGCCGGACCGAGACCTCTCCTGACGCGGGGCCGACACCCGGAGCTCAAGCAGCTTGCGGGACCGCTCCCGTCTAGCCTCGTTAGTGAGGGCCCGGCAGTCGACGCAGGCGTCCACGTCGTGGTCGGGGCCCAGGCACCGGAGACAGAGTCGGTGATGGTCCGTGACCGACATCGTGCGGTCACACCCGTCACAATTCTTGAAACCGGGCATCCTACCAGGCACAAAAAGAGTAATAGAGTTGAACAAAGTTGGTCAAAAGACCGGAGTACTGCTCTTCGGATCTGCGCTTGCTGGCGCGGAAAAAAGAAGAACTGACGTCAGCGCGCGGAGGCGGCGTCTATATACTCCAGCGACGTCATCACGGCGCACGACGCCGACGACGGACGCGGAGCCGCAGGGGACGCCTGCAGACGACGCCTACCGACGCGCAGGGGTACTGCTACGCAAAAGTTTCCGGATCCAGACTGACGCCTGGGGATATTCTAAGGTAAGGAATCTAACACTAACGTGTTTCTTTCAGATATGAAAGTTTGCTTTCTCAGGAACTTGTTGAGCTTTCGGAGATCCACTATTGGTCTCCACTCCCCCGATTTCTTCATTATTAATAAAAAACGGGAGTATAAACCTAGACCCCTTTGTAGAGTTGGAACTTTCTTGATTGCACCTTTTTAGAGCATTATCTGTACTTTCTTGTGCAATAAGTGAAGATGAGGGGGAAGGATTCCCTTGGGTGGAGTATTTGGAGGTTTGCTCGTGAACTCCATAGTATGACCAAAGGCGATTAGATCCGAAACCCATTGGTCTGATGTTATGCTCTCCCATTGGGGGTAGAAGTTGCTAATCTGTGCACCCAAAGGGGGATCAATGGGGGAGAAGCTGGTACCATGTGTTGATTTTGGCTTCCTTCCATTGTCTCTTCCTTGGGACAGTGTTCTCTTGCAGCCCCCTTGATGAGAGAAACCAGCTAAGGAAAACGGATGGTAGGTGGAAGGCTGATCGGTCTTTCTGTATTAAACCTGATAGGGCTGGAATTGCTGTTCCCTCTGAAAGCTGCCTCTGTACGCATGAAACCCGCACCATTTTGCTCCTCTGAAAAGGTTTCTTTCAAGACTGTAGGGTTCCTAGTGGCTTTGCTGTGTCCATCTCACAAAAGAGAGAGTTACCCAGAAAACCAGAAAGGACTGGGTGATATAAACAGTAAACAAAAGGATTTCCTTTCTGTGTTTCTCAATTCATTCTCATACTAATAAAACAACCATCTATTTCTATTTCAGTTTTGAATCTGGCTCACTCATACGCTCTGAGTGAGCCAGATTCAAAACTGTGTTGCTGTCTAAATCACCTGATGTACTGATCAATTTTTATTGATGAAAAGAGAAACTGTGTTTTTAATAAAATGAACAAATGAAACCTACTTTGTATTTGAACAATCCCTTAGTTGTGTCATGACAGTTAATAGATGGTCGTTTTATTAGTATGAGAATTAATTGAGCAACACAGAAAGGAAATCCTTTTGTTTACTGTTTGCTGTGTCCATTCCAGTTTTTATGGAGAGCAGCACCTCATCGATGTGCTTGCCGAATAAGGAATCTCCGTCGAAAGCCATATCCAAGATCTTAATTTAGACTTTCGGTCTGAAGGTGGTGGCCTTCAACCATCCTTGGTGCCTCAACACTGGTGCGCTTGCCAGCTGTCCGAAATCTATGTAAGATATATCCATAGCACAGTCAATGGTTTCAGAGGCCTCTCCTTAGCCTTTTAGAAGGATATTCCTCGCCTATTACTTCTTATCTTCAGGGATGAGGTCTAACAAAGATGCCATAACAGACCACATCTGCCGATTGCAATGTCCAATGATAGCCAGAGCGTTGGTCGCCCTGATGGTAACTGCAGCCATGGTGTAAAAGCACTTACCCATGATATCCAGGCTACGCCCCTCCTTATCAGGGGGAGTCGAGATCGGGGTAGCCAGATTTTTGGTTCTTCTCTGCGCTGCCTCTAAAATGATGGACTCCGGCATCGGGTGTCTCATCACGCAAGAAGGGTAGTCCTCAGGGGCTCTGTACTTCTTATCTATTTGAGGGAGCACTAGCGATATCGTGGCCGGCGTCTTCATTATTTTTACTCCCTCCTGACAAATATAATCTATTATGGGGATCATATAAATACATTTCCGTGCCTCCTCTTTAAAATCATACAGAAAGCAATCTGTACACTTTACAGCCATTGGGAGATGGAATCTTTTGAACGTTCTCTCAACCAAGTTGTGGAATCCCCCGATGTCTTCGGGAGGTGAGTCCGCTGGATAATGCTGTGAAGGAGAGGGAGTAGGAATGATATAATCGTCCCATGGATCTGCAGGTGAGTGAGGATCCGGGATTTCTCCTTCCTCTCTCTTCATCTGAAGAAGAGGGGCTTTACTGGTTAGGAGCTTGTATTGAAGGGCATATGCATCGTTGGCTGAAGTAGAGCTGGTGTTCCTGGGGGCTGCAGCTGTGGTGGCTCAATCTGGGCGTCTTGGGGTAGAATCCTCTGCCTATAGTCTGCCAACATGGCATGGAGGTCTTTGATTAGAGATGGTGGCATATGCGCCATTTCTCTAGAACGAGGTTCAGGAGAATATCCATTAGGTTGGTAATGGCGCTGCGGAACTAGATATGGTTGATAACGTTGTTGTTCTTACTCCTACTCATACTCTTCCTCCTGGCATTTCACATGCAATTCGAAGGGCTATGTGCCACCCCATACAATCCATTGTCATACTCATTCTCATTATCTGTCTGCTGGAAGCCCAATAGGTGTGACAGAGGCAGCGGGGAAGTCTTAGACACCCTCGTAATATTCGCAGTTGTTGGCGGTGGTGTCGACTGTACCATCAACACTGGAGAAGGAATATTCATCATCGATGGTGTTGTTTTCGCCAATGTTACAGTCGACGATCCCGTTGTTGACAGTGTCGCCGGTTGATTTGTTGTCAGCAGGCTCACCAATGGAATGGTCGTCGATACCACCTTCTTCATCGATGGGGTCTTCGTCAACGGGAGAGATGTCGACGATGACACTCTTGTTGACCACATGGGTCCCAAAGTGGCAGCCATCGTCGTCGTTCCCTCCGTCGACGAAGCAAACAACGTTATTTTAATACTTGCGGTTGTTGACTATCTAGGTATGGTCATCGTGGATGACTATTTTCTGTCCTTGTCCCTCACTGAATCCATGGAGGAGGCTCTGAGATGTTTTATCTTTGTCAAAGGAGTGGTGGAAACAGATGTTGAAGGCTCTGAGGAGACATTCTGGTGCTTCGCCTTTATAGAGCTCTTACTCTCCTGGAACATTTGAGGTGTTTCATGCCCTCTCCAGAGGTGTCGTCCTGGGATCCGGATCTCTTGTGAGGCCTGGATAAGCCATCACGGTCCTCCTCAGAAGCAGCCTCCCCTCTCTATCCCGCAGAGTTTCAGATGAAAAAGTATAACAGATTTTTCCCTGCCTCAACTCATGAGACAGGTGGAGGTAATAAATACAGTGTTTATGAGGATCATCCACATGAACTCTTCCTGCCACAGGTCTTACATGGGTGGAAAATGCCATTTTTTAATCAAACATTTTGGTGCCAGTTCCAGTAGGAAGGGAAACTGCCTCTGCTAGGAGAGTTCTAGAGGGCGCTAGCAGCTGATTAGCTGCATCAACATTTGGTCTTTTATTAAAAAAGGACATAGTTAGGCTATTTTAAACATGGCTCAGGGCCATTATAGTTTATAATCAAAAGAGAATGAACCACATAGCTTGAAAAAGCCAGGGTCTTTAAGTGTTGTACAAAGGCCCTCTTACACACTAACTATCAAAATCACGATTGTCAAATGACCAGATGGTCTCCCTCCAGGTGGAGTAAGGTTGACTGCCTGGAGAATGGGAAACTCCGGCGGAAAAGAACCCAATAATAAAACCAATCCCCTACCCTTCTCAAGTGGAGAACCAAGATATACCGCTGCCCACGGGTTAGGAGTGTATGAGGGCCTTTGTACAACACTTATAGACCCTGACTTTTTCAGGATACATGGTTCATTCTCTTTTGATTATAAACGATTAAACATGGGAGCAGAATGAATCACTGCTTCTTCCTCCCTTCTCTTGATTTTTTTGATATCAGGGTCATTATAGCCTATGGCATTATTTAAATACTACTTGATTATGTTACCGTGGTACTCCCATCTCGAGAATGGGGAATGATTCAGGCATGTGAATCTATGAAGGATACCCCAATACTGGATAAACAGCCTGTTCTACAACATTTGTTGCTGTTCCACCTTTGGAGAGGGATTAACGCTAGCTTTTACCAACACTAGAGAGTCCATTAGACTAGCACTATTGAGATTACACACAATGCCTACTGCTTTCCACCATATCAATATCTCAGTTGCAAGCCAATGTGGTAAACAATTTCTGCCTTTTGACCTTGTCTATAAAACAAGTCTGGTAAAAAAAATGAAAAAAATTACAAGAGTTGGTTCACAAATAATTAACTAATGATCAAGCAAATCATCAGAAAGACCGTTGAAATGCTTAATGAAGACAAATGTGCCATTTTTAGCACAAGAATGAATATATATGTTGATAGCAATGATTTTGCCATTAGATACGAACGTTTGTGGTGTTTGCATTGGCGGTTCTAAAGTATTTGGTAGGTGCTTCTTTTAGGACATTTTTTGTTTAGCGAAAATTATAGACGCACACTGCAGTAGTTTAAACTTACAGAAGATATTATCTTAACCTTGAAGTCGTCAGTCTAAGAAATCTTTTCCCCTTGAGGCCTTTGTGTGCACATTGATGATTGGATATTTTTTTAATTTTATGTACAGGCTAGGCAAAAATGGTCAGGAGAGCACAATCCTACAATGTAAGTATGTACAACACTAATGCAGTGTAAAGTCTAAACAACAGCAAATCCAAGTAAAGTCAGCAAGTTCTCATAAGGTACAGGACAAATAGATGAATAAAGTTCATATTTTGTATCATCTTTTCCTTTATTGATTCTTAAAAGTGATTTTCCAATTGATAAAACGACAGCCGACACGTGTTTCGTCCGTACTATGAATTAGTACAAGGACTTTTTCAAGGCTAATGAAATAGACTATTGCGGCACGTGTATTGTCAAATCACGTAGAAGACACAGTAAACTTGAAGCTCCAGAAAAACCACAGTCCAAGTTGCCCGATTGGGTAGATCGAAAATGTACAGCTGAATGAGTATCAAGTGGGGTTTCTCACCATTGGTTCTAATATGTAAACAATATGGACTTATCCTGATGAAACCCACGTAAATGACACCACCATAAATGGCTGGTGAGACCAATCAAACTGGGCTCAGTGGTTAGTTAAGTATTTTCCACAATCTGGCAAGAAGAAAATAAATAGAACAAAGTAAATTACCGCACACGTCCTGGTCAAATCATTTCACAAAGTAGCGGTAGCCCAATCCTAGATCACAATATAACTTTAAGGTGTATTGTAACACCAACGTACTAGAAGATCACCTCGAAATTGCATGAGGCGTACTAGAAGATCTGGCACCACTTGATACTGGAGGAGTGCCAGTATCAAGTGTCAAGTATCAAGTGGTGCCAGGTCCATATTGTTTACATATTAGAACCAATGGTGAGAAACCCCACTTGATACTCATTCAGCTGTACATTTTCGATCTACCCAATCGGGCCACTTGGACTGTGGTTTTTCTGGAGCTTCAAGTTTACGGTGTCTTCTACGTGATTTGACAATACACGTGCCGCAATAGTCTATTTCATTAGCCTTGAAAAAGTCCTTGTACTAATTCATAGTACGGACGAAACACGTGTCGGCTGTCGTTTTATCAATTGGAAAATCACTTTTAAGAATCAATAAAGGAAAAGATGATACAAAATATGAACTGTATTCATCTATTTGTCCTGTACCTTATGAGAACTTGCTGACTTTACTTGGATTTGCTGTTGTTTAGACTTTACACTGCATTAGTCTTGTACATACTTACATTGTAGGATTGTGCTCTCCTGATCATTTTTGCCTATATGTTTATTTGTCAATCCTTTGGCTTGACAAGTTGTGTTCCTTCCTGGTAGTGGGGGATATTGGTCCATGTAGTACTCCGTGTTTGATATTGAGAAAGATCCTATTGACTGTCCAGTACTGTTTCTTATTTCACTAATATTAGTGTATGTGCGGTTCTTTTCCAAATCTTTGGAAACACCACTACCGATCTTTGTATATAAGTATGTACAGGCTGATTAAGCTCACATATTGGTTATCTGTAAAGGCATAAAGAGTTGTGAGGTTTCTTTAACAAATCTATGGAGTGAACTCAACCCAAATGTCACTAGACAGCAATTGAAATAGAGTACGAAACAATTACTATAGAATTTTGCTACGCTCCAACATGTGTCCACGTTCATAGCACTACCTTCGTCAATTTTGAGCAGAATCTTCTCCGATTGATTCATTATGATTGTGTACCCATTTGCTTGGTGACTTTAGCACCATTCCCAGTCAGGAAGAGATTACAGAAACGTTTTTAAACAGAGTGGCCTCATTTATGGGGTACTCAAATATCTAAAAATTTAATGGAAGAAGCCCTACACGAAGAAGGCTCTCTTCATGCCATATGTGCAATCGTAGAGCTTTGGCAATTTTCTTGTCTTGGAACCCTGTGCTTTCTGAATTCGGAAAACACTGCACTTTAATGCAGCCACATTGTTTGTAAAGGTTAAATTCTAACTGCCGGGTGGCTATTGATATAAGGTCCTGGTTGAGGTTTAGTAGGTAAGCATGTCTTGCAGGCCTGTATTTATGCTTTGACTGAGTGCAGTGGGTTTTGAATTGGATTTTCTATTTTACTGGTAGAGTGCTTTCAGAGAATATTTTGTGCAGCCTTTTGAAACTTCTAATTCTTTTTGGGTTTTGGGTTGTGGATGCTTTAAAATGTATGTGTCTATTGGCACCTGCATAGACTATGCAACAGTTTTGACCAGCAAACACTTGTTCTCTTGTAAATGCCATCTAACGGTTGGAATGAAAGAGTAGGACAAATTTCCATTGCATCTCATGTGAGAACTTTAAGGTCTAGACTATTGCCTTCATCTAAAAAACAAAATGTTTGTGAGCATAGCAATATAAAGCCAAAATGTCTAACAATTCGGACTGCACCGACATACCTTTCTTTAGCTTGCAATTCATCATTCATCTTAGAAAGCTGGGCAGAACTGTCCCCTGAAGAGGTAATCATTTCAGATATTTGCTTTTCAAGTTTTGCTTTAGATGCATGTAAATGTGTTTCCTTTTCCTCAGCTTCTTTAAGTGAACGCTCCATTTCTAAATGAAAGACAAAAAACCCTTAATTTGCTAAATTTTGTAATATCTCATCTGAAGCACTTCCTACACTATGGAAGGAAAAATGAATTAAATGTCATGAGCGCAATGTCTTTCCTCTGACAAAAACATACCCATTTACAATACATCTCATTGAAATGTAGATAAGATACCAGAAGAGCAGTTTGTGGTTTTCAGTGGACTAAAGTAGTATGAATACTGCATTACAATTAAAGAAGGAAACTACAGGCAAGTACTAAGTGATCACCATACTAAGTGTGACTGAAATTCGCTCACAAATTACTACTACGAATCCATTTGAGAACCATCAATGCAATTCTTATGATTACATTTAAACAGTATATGAATGCAAGTCATAGGCAAGTAGTCAGTCTAATTCCAAATGTGTACAGCAAAATATTTCACAAAGTATGCTTGAACACATTTCTACAAAACAGTTTAAGTCAAAAGGAAACAAGTGAGTTTCTTCTCAATATGTGGCACAACATTCTCTGTAATCTTGTTTCGTACATGGCTTTCAGTATTATTTTTAAAGTGTAAACTTGACACTTCTGTTTACTAGAAAACCAGCTTTTCAGGGCCTTCCTCCATACTATTAGATGGAGGAGCTGATCTCGGATTTCTGAAAACTACACATTATTCCTCATTGGTCCTTTATACTCTTAGGCTATCCTCAGAAGTGGCAGTAGTCCACTCAGATCATTCACTTGGGGAGGGATACCACCCATAGGGAAATACTGCTCACAACTATTACAAGAAACTCAGTGTCTCTGGACTGGGTCCATAGACACAGAGCCTGCTTTCCCCAGGTACAGACCTGTGCCCAAGTGAAGCTGGTGCCAGGATAGGGGCAGCTGGCAAGACCACAGCCTGGCCACCCACATGACCCAGAAAGCACTTGCCCAGGCTGGGGGAAGGGGGGGTATCCCAGGTGCCTAAAGGAGTGCATCCTTGCTTGTAAATTGTGTCTAGTGAGACGCCCAAGCAGGGATCCACTAGAGACATTTTACCTTTTCCAATGCTGCTTTTCCTGTGCTGAAAGATTCTTGGGGCAGATTTATGTCCCCTTACACCAATTAAAGATGAAAGCTGACCACACCATTAGTACTGCCTACTACAACTTTTATCTTGCTGTGACATCAACACACACTTGCCACGTGCATAGACTTTGATATAAGAAAAAGAAATATTTCTGATAACAACAGAAACATTTTCTTTTCCAGTATGGTGGGTGACCCGTTCTCACCCAAAGCACATTGAAGGTAGTGCGGTGGGTTTTAGCTGTCGTCTACCGCATTAAAGATGTTATATGGCCGATCAAGGACTCTGCAAGGAGGAAGTTAGCAACCTGTGGTAACAGATGGTGCTGACTCAGCCACCTCACCCTGGGTCAATTTCTGCTTTAGCAGTTCCCATCTTGATCACAGGTTCATGGTCTTATTCCATATTGATCATTTCCTGGATGCAGACAGGTGGTTCTCAACTAACAGTATGCTTGGCAGAGGGGAAAAAAGTGCTTTATTAAGTCAATTAAAAATTGAAAAAGTAAAAAACATGTCACTTCCAGAAAGGAAAACACTACAGCCTTGCTCAAAGGGAGGAAATGCCAGATACATTTATACCTACATTAAGGACACTAAAGCCAAGGAGCTGACTGTGCACCCAAATACATTGTACACAAGAGGCAGCATTCTCTTACGGAACCTTTTTTTGTGTTTTTCCAGGTAAATCTCAACCAGTTGGGAAAGTAACACGACAGAGTAACGGATATATTTACCACATTTTAAGTGCTATTGTTATTTTTATGAGAAGTTAGTAAAAAGGAAACTTGCACACATGTATAATACTGCTGCAGTTCAGCAGGATTAAGACATTTTATGGTAACTATTGACAGCATGGCTGCTGAACCCTGTAAGTAAGATGGTAAAGTCACCAAGGAGGCCACCATGAGGCCAGCAATGTTTCTCGGCATGGCCATCCAAACGCTGTGTACTATTCAGTGGTTAAAGGATTGTAATGAAACATCCCCTCACCCTTGACCAATTTCTCTCAACTTCGATTTGAGTCAATGTGTGGGCCAACAATAACATATCCTCAATAAATATGACGTTTACAAGTTCTAACTATTGGATGGTTCACTTGAGTTTTCTCCTTCAAACAGTATAATTTTCAAACGATTGGAAACCACTTTAAATTACAGTGTAGTTTATTTAAAAATGAAAAATATCCTGCAGATCTTCTACGTGCTGTTCCACCATTTACTTTGTGTATTCCGAATGTTAAAATGTTTATCAAATCCTATAAATACTCCTACAAAAAAAATAACAGCAATAAACACAAAAGCTGCAAAGTCAGTATAAAGTTTGATTTCGAAGACAATATATTGTGTGTAAATGTTTACACGTAAATAGAGCCGGATGGTACTAAGCTAACAGTTATCAGTTAAAAAATTGCAGAGATGTGTTTCAGCATTAAGACCATTTAACTAAATCAGTTTTAAAGGCAGCTGCTTGTTCAACGTTAACAACGTAGACAAACAACATACTACATAACCATAAAACCTCACCTGAAAACTGAGACTTTAATGCTGCTAATTCAGAGGTAATAAGTGCACATTGTTCATCTTTTCTGCTCAATTGTAAAACAGTTTCTGAAAAAAAAAAAGAATAAAAAGTAATCCATATTAAGCTTTCAAATTATACAGTTATATCACATATTATTGGCGAGTTGTGGTGCTATAATTTGGCACACCGGAAGAAAAGCATTATGAATCTGTTCCAACAAGGTTGCCGTTTAGTGTAACACTACATATCCAAGTAATTGTTTCCATGTTTGTTGAGTCTCGTTTTGTCAAGCAACACCTCAGTAATCATTCATATCACCTCAAAACATTAACTAAGTCTCCTCTTCATGGCTGGTGAAACGCTACTGTAATAAACTTCTATTTCACCATAGTATAACAGCCAGATGTGCAAAAGCCAACTCAAAAGGTGATTAGGAGAATGATCTTGCACCTTATTTGAACAACTGTACAGCAAAATCGACAATTACGTGTAATTGTACATTTTATATCCTATAGATTACTTTTTACATGGACTCATTAGTTTCAAGTACTTTGCAAGCAAGTTCCTATTTAAGATAAAAAGGACAATGAAGACAATGAAACAAACACATTTTAAATTGTCATTGCATGTAGAATTTGAATCTATAATTCCCTTTCTTGAAAAAAAACATTTAAAGCTGAGTTAACAATCAAGTCAAAACTGTTTGCCACTGAATACATCCTACAGTATAATTCCCAAGCTAGTCTAAGAGCTAGGTGCAGCAGTGACCAATCAACTTCATATCATCACTGATTCCTTGACAATGGTGAATTATGTCGGTTGCTGACTCTAGTCTATCAATGCCCTTTGATACCCTCAACTACAAATCGTAATAGAAACTTTGAGACCTCATGAGTTTTGAAGATAATGTCCTGAACAGGTTTGAATTCTAACTCACAAACCAATAGAACACATCAAGGTAGGCAGTATTTGCTCCACAATAATGACTCCAAGAGGTCTTTCAAAGATCCATTTTAGCATCAGCACACAAACCTGATCTATGAAAAACAGGGAGGTAGCATTAAAAATTCTGGTGCATTAAATTACCAACACATGGATGACCGTGACCTTTATTTGTAGGTCTCCTCTCTACCCCCAATATATCTCCTCTAGCTAAAACCTTTTGGATTACAGCACATCACTTTAAATTTGATCCCAACAAAGCAGTTTTTACTGGTCTTTCCTTAACTTTTCACCACCCTTGTTCGAACTAGGCTGCAATTGACATATCTTACAATTCAGACAACCATCACTGAAAGCTATAAGTATCTCTGACATACTCAAACACAAAAACAATATCGTCTAAACACCAAATATCAGTTGAGAATCATCCACGGAATTAAACCCTTTTTACTTGAACAAGAGAAAATTGGGCAATTAAATGGGTCCGCTGTTTATCAATGCTTGTAAGACTTCCAGCTCTAACTTGTAGACACTGAAGTCCATGGCATAGAGAACATTTTACCACCTCAAAATTTCAACAAAGAAAAGAAATTATGCTTTGACTTACCTCCAATTCCTCAACCTAAACGTTTTTCAGAACTTTGGACTTATTAACATCAAGACCTCAAACAACTGAACAGTAGGCCACTCAGATGAAAGCAGGTGAAAAAATCTACATACTTTAGAAGGCTCTGCGCTCCTATCCAATCTTCCCATCTGGTCAATAGCAACATACCCATGTCCATTGCTTGGGGGCAAATGGAGTCCAATAACCTAAACTTGGCTCTGCACCCATTTCCTCTGACTGTACTAATAATCATTTGAATTATTATGATTAAAATCCAAATCAATGTGTGAACAATCTACAAGTGGGTAATCTTTTAGTCCTCATATTTGGTTTTTTTTTTTTACAAATTCTACATATGATTTTTTTTAAATGGCTTTATGTAGTGATGTAGCATTATTTCACTTTTGAGTGGACCAATCCCTTAAACCTATGGCAATTATTTGCCACTGTATAGGAGGAAATGCTAGAATGTGCATGCTGGTTCAAATTACAGAGAGGCATTCACTAAATAATAGCAAACAACATCATTGTTAGCGGAGGTGTAGGACATATTAGGAATATGCTACTTACCAGTATGCATCTGTTCTTGGCATGTAGGGCTGCTGACATTCATATCTGTGCATAGATCGCCGCCTAGTGTTGGGTCCGGATGATTGCACATTGTTGTCCTGGAAGAGTCTTCGAAGTATCACAAGATAGGTGGCTCCTTCCTTGGACTACAGTGCGCATGGGCATCCTCTCCATGCTCAGATTGTTTTTCGCCATTGTGGCAGAGTTGGAGTATAGTACAGTAAGGGATGTCCATGCAAAGAGTGAATGCTACAGCTGCAACAGGCACTGGGGAGGCGGGTGGGCGATATGAATGTCAGCAGCCCTACATGCCAAGAACAGATGCATACTGGTAAGTAGCATATTCCGTTCAAGGCATGTGGGCTGCTGAATTCATATCTGTGCATAGAATGTATAGCAGTATCTCCCCTAGCGGTGGCTGCCTGTGCCAGCTGCAGCAGTCTGAAAGAGAGTTTTGAGAACAGCCTGTCCTACAGCAGCTTGCTGTTTGGAATGAACATCTACACAGTAATGTTTGGTAAATGTATGTATGGTGTTCCATGTGGCTGCTCTGCAAATTTCGTGTAAAGGAATGTTTCCAAGAAAAGCCATGGATGCCCCTAGTTTGCATGTGGAATGCGCCCTAGGGGGAACTGTTAAGGTGCGTTTTGCCTTTAAGTAACATATCTGAATGCACTTAACGATCCATCTGGCTATCCCTGATTTAGAAATAGGGTTGCCTTTGTGTTGTGGTGAGAAAGCAACAAACAATTGTTTTGTTTTTTAAAATGCCTTAGTTCTATCTATATAGTATAGTAGAGCTCTTTTGAAGACGAGAGTATGCAAGGCCCTTTCAGCAACCGTTTGTGGGTTTTGAAAGAACACTGGCAGGTGTATTGTTTGATTTATATGAAAGAGGGATATCACTTTTGCCATGAATTTTGGATTGGTTCTGAGAACTACCCTATTTGCATGTACTTGAATGAATGGCTCCTGAATAGTTAGGGCTTGTAGCTCACTAACTCTTCTAAGTGAAGTGATGGCAATAAGGAAAGCCACTTTCCAAGTAAGAAATTGTAGTTCGCATGAGTGTAGTGGTTCAAAAGGTGGTCCCATAAGTCTGGTTAGAACGATGTTTAAATTCCAGACTGGTGAAGGTGGGTGCCTTGGGGGAATTACTCGTTTAAGTCCCTCCATGAATGCTTTAATTGCTGGGACTCTAAATTGTGAAAGGTGTTGCCTGTTTTGGAGATATGCTGCTAACACAGCTAGATGTATCCTGATGGATGAGTAGGCTAAATTGCAACTTTGTAGGTGCAAGAGATAGCAAATGATGTTTTGTGTGGAAGCATCTAATGGGTTTATGTTGTTGTTTCTGCAGTAAATGACGAATCGTTTCCACTTTGCCGCAGTAGTGGGTCTTCTTGCCTCTTTGATAATATTCATGCAGTAAGGCAAGTTCAGGTATCCAAACTCTAGGATCTCAGGAGCCAGATCGCTAGGTTCAGCTGTTGCGGGTCTGGGTGTTGTATTTCGCCACGATTCTGAATTAGAAGACTGGGTGTTAGTCGCAGTCTTTGATGGGGCACCACTGTGAGCAACTAGGATGAGCGTCAGTGAATGTTGGCGCATTTTGCGTGCCACTAGCGGTATTAGTGGAGCTGGGGGAAAAGCGTACGCAAATTTGCCTGACCAGTTTATCCATATCGCATTGCCCTGCGCCTGCGGATGTGGGAACCTGGCGGCAAAGTATTGGCATTTTGCGTTTTCGCTTGTGGCAAACAGGTCTATCTCCGGTTGTCCCCATTTCCGGAAGAATGGTTGGAGCACATTGGGGTGAATCTCCCATTCGTGCATCTGTTGACTGTGCCTGCTGAGCAGGTCGGCCATCTGATTGTCTTTGCCTGGAAGGTGTTCTGCCATGAGAAACATGTTACTTTGAATGGCCAATTTGCACATGCTTTGAGCCAGATGCGACAGCTGTGGGGAGTATGTTCCTCCTTGTTTCTGGATATAATACATCGGTCATGTTGTCCGTTCGGATCAACACAGTCTTGTTGCATAAGTGTTTTATGAATGCTTTCAGTGCTAGGAAGATTGCCATCAACTCCAGGAGGTTGATGTGCATTTTTTTCTGTTGCATAGTCCATAGTCCCTGAACTGTGTAATGCAAGACATGAGCTCCCCAGCCTTGCAGGGATGCGTCTGCTGTCATCACTATTTGTGGGACAGGCTCTTGGAACAGTCGTCCGTTGCAAAGGTTTTGTGGATTCCACCAATGCAGAGAGTTGTATGCTCGACTGGTCACCAACACTAGGTCTTTTAATTGCCCTTGAGCCTGGTTCAGCTGCCTTGCTAGGCACTCTTGAAGCGGACGCATGTGTAACCTGGCATGAGGGACTATGAATATGCACGAGGCCATCATGCCTATGAGTTGCATAAACACTCGAGCTGGTAATGAGTGTTGGGGTTTGAACCTTTGGATTAAGGTTTGCATTCCGTTTATTCGTGCTGCGTTGGGGTATGCCTTTGCTGCTAGTGTATTTATTGTTGCTCCCAGGTACTGTTGTACGTGGGAGGGTTGCAGGTGGGACTTTGGGTAGTTTAGCGAAAAGCCCAGGCTGTGCAGGAGATGAATGGTGTTTGACATGTGGCTGGCACATTGCTGGGCTGATGGCGCGTGTATTAGCCAATCGTCCAGATATGGGTACACATGAATGTGTTGTCTCCTGAGATGTGCCGCCACTGTTGCCAGGCATTTGGTGAACACCTGTGGAGCTGTTGTTACACCGAATGGTAGGACTTTGAACTGGTAGTGTTGTCCTTGAATTGTAAACCTTAGATACTTTCTGTGAGCAGGGTGTATTGGTATATGAAAGTATGCGTCCTTGAGGTCTAGAGTTGCTAGAAAGTCTCCCTGTTGAAGAAGCGGTAAGACTTGTTGGAGAGTGAGCATATGAAAATGCTCTGACAGAATGTACATGTTGAGGGGCCTGAGGTCTAATATTGGTCTGAGCGAACCGTCCTTTTTCGGAATAAGGAAGTATAGTGAGTATACTCCTGTTCCCTGATGTTGTAGTGGGACTGGTTCTATGGCCACCTTTTGTAGCATACTGATGACCTCTTGCTGCAGTAATGTTATATGTTCCTGCGACATAGGACGGTGTACGGGTGGTATGTTGGGTGGTGTTGACGTGAGTTCTAGGCAAAAGTCATGTTGGATAATTTACCTTACCCACCTGTCTGTAGTGATGTCTAACCAGACTGGCAGGAATTGTTGTAGTCTTCCCCCGACCGGTGTTATATGGTCTGGGGTAGTGCAAAGAAGTCACTGTTTGGTGTTAGTGGAGGATATATTGGCATTTCCTCCACGACCCCTGCCCTTTGTGTTATTCCCTCTGTATCCACCCCTGTTTGTGTTTTTATTGTATGTGGATTGCGTATTTGTTTTGTAAGTGGAGGATTGCTGCGATGTGTTACCTCGCGCCATTCCTCTATAACTGGAACGACGAAAGGAGCCTCTGTGTTGTTGGAACTGAAGGGCTCCCATGGACTTTGCTGTTTCGTTGTCCGTTTTCATTTTGTCCAGAATTGAGTCAACTGCTGGACCAAACAAAAAATCTGGATTTATAGGCTGGTTAAGAATTGTGGCCTGTACTTCGTTTTTAAATCCAGATATGCGAAGCCATGCGTGCCTTCTAAGCAGCACGCTTGTGTTAATGGATCGTGCAGCTGTATCTGCCGCGTCTATAGCACACTTAATGGAGGCATTGGTGATGAGCTTTCCCTCCTGTATAGGTTCATCTGCCTGCTCTTTGAAAGGCTCGGGTAAGTCCTTCTAAAGAATCATAGTGTGCCCTGTCATACCTGGCTAGCAAGGCCTGTGTATTGGCTATTCTCCATGAGTTTGCTGCTTGCGCTGCTACTCTTTTGCCTGATGCTTCTAAAATCTTAGACTCCTTGTCAGGAGGAGGAGCCTCCCCAGTTGTTTAGAATTTGCACGCTTTCGTGCGTTGGACACTACCAATGAGTCTAGAGGCAGTTGTCCCCTGATGTATGTAGGGTCTACTGGTGCAGCCCTATACTTCTCTATTCTAGGGTTGATGACACGTGCCCTAGCAGTGTCTTTGAAAATGTCATTTGGGTGCTTTAGGACGCCCTTTAACATGGGGAGTGTTCTGACACTTCTTTCTGATGTTGCCAGTGTGTCAAATGGAAAGTCCTCTTCTATAGCATCAGAATGCATATCTACATTATGGTAGGTTGCAGCTCTGTCTATTAACGAGTTAAAAGCCACTGTGTCTTCTGTGGGTGATGGCTTAGCTGGGTATACAGTAGGGTCTGTAATGGGTAGAGCCCCCTCATTGTCTGGCTCACCTCCATCCCCCAATGGTTGTGTATTGGGGTCTATATATGGGTTTTGCATATCTCAAAAAAAAACCTCTGCATCCTGATCTTCATCTAGGTTGTAGTCAGAGCGTGCAGGTGAGTGTGGTGTGTATGGAGTAGCAGGCATAGCTGGAGAGATAGGTTGGAAAAGAAAAGGAGAGGTAGCACAGTCTCTTTTCTTTTTTAGGGGAATTTTTGAAACGCCTTCACTTGGCACTGGTCTTTTCTTCCTTGTATAAACAGTCACTTTCCCAGTATTTGGGTCAATATATAGTTTTGACTGATCTTCTGTGGATGGGTCTGGATGGATGATTTCCTCTTCCACAGTCTTTTGCTTTGGAGCCGTAGGTTTTGATCTGTCCTTTTTCGGTTCGATACCTTTACTCGGTTCGACCGCTTTTGTTGCCTGGATTGGTTTTTGAGGTTTGCCGACAGGTTTAATCGGTCTGACGTCTTTTACTGGCTTCACCACTGTTTTCGGACCGAGCGGTTTGGTCGGTTCGATAACCTGTTTAGGGTTTAGAGTTGCGTCTTGAGTTGGCTGTTTTGGCTCGACGTCCCTTTTCGGATCGATGGGCTTTGGCTCGACTGATCTGGTGTGGTCTACTTTTGGTTTCTGTTTCGATTCGATGACCGCCTTGGGCGTAGGCCTTTTTTGTTCGTCGACGCCCTTTTTTCCTTTTTCGACCATTGAATTCGATTTGCTCGAGTCGACGTGCTTTGTCTTTGAGGTCGATTTGATGGCCTTTGGCTTGGAGGTCGATTTGACGGCCTTTGGCTTGGAAGTCGATTTGACGGCCTTTGGCTTCGATATCGAATCGACGGCCTTTGGCTTCGAAGGTGTTGATGGAACGGTAGCCTTCGGCTCGACGCCCTTTGGTTTTATCACCTTTGGTTCGACGACGTTCGGTCCGAAGACTGTCGTGTCGACGAGTTTTGGTTTCGATGGGCCTGGCCTTGGAAAACGTGTCTCAGATGGCTCTTTTTGTATGTTCTTAGCCGGGCGGTATGGCGGGGCTGTAGAACCAGTATATTGGTCTTGGCTAAGGCCAGTTGGCGATGCCTTGACCTGAGTCTCTGATATTGGTTTAGTGTCTATATGGGGCGGTGTACTCACGGTTGGCCCCTTGTCGCCATCGGAGTCGTCTTCCACAGCTCCGATATCTTGGTCGTATTCTTCGACCGACGATTTCTTCGTCGTCGTTGTAATAGTCAGAGTCGTGCTCGGAGAAATGCTCTTCTTCTTGATCCGAGTCTTCAGCGTCAAGCAGTTCTTCTTCGTCATCGAAGATATTCTCAGGCTCTGGTGCCGACCTCTGCATTTCTTGCCTTTGCGCCCGTCGATTCCGAATAGTCTTTTTGGATCGGAACTGGGCACAAGCTAGGCAACTGTCTTCATTGTGATCTGGAGACAAGCATTTGTTGCACACTGGATGTTTATCGGTGTGCGGGAACTTCGAGTTGCACTGTGGGCAGTACTTGAATGGACTTCGTTCCATCGACCGTTGGTCCACGTGGCGTCGAAAAGGCTTAACGGTCAGATTAGACGACCGGAGTGCAAAGTAAAGTTAAAGGATGTTATCGGTACCGATCGCAAACAATACCGACGAAACCGAAGGCCTTTTGGCCTTTTGAAAAGTTTTCCGAACTTGGAGTGCTTGAAAGTGCATCCGAACCCAATGGCGGAAAAAAACAATCTTAGCATGGAGAGGATGCCCATGCGCACTGTAGTCCAAGGGAGGAGCCACCTATCTCGTGATACTTCGAAGACTCTTCCAGGACAACAATGTGCAATCATCCGGACCCAACACTAGGCGGCGATCTATGCACAGATATGAATTCAGCAGCCCACATGCCTCAAACTAATACTTTTTAACAACACATTACTTTTTGCGTATGCTTTGTTGACCACGAATAGTGCAAAGATTTTTGGTGCTGTAAAAAAAGTAGCATTTGCCTCTGGAATACTCACTATCCACAAACAAAAAGGCAATTTTCTAAGCTTTGCTTTGTAATCTGACATCACAAAGCAGTGCCCAAAGGCTGCTGTCTTGCCTTGCTGTATTGATGTGCCTGCAATATTCTGACAGCATAAACCTTACTCCAATGTGCACTCTAGTACAGCACAGAGATTCTTTTAATTACAGCAGAAGCAGCTCACCTAGATGTGCACCGCAAAAAACTATATTAAGTATGTGATTTTAGTTGAAATTAGATCTAGGAAACCAGGAGCGGATTGGGGGTGGGGGGGGGAGTTTAGAACATAGACAAAACACTATGGGCCTGATTTCGATGTCGGGCGGACGACAAAGACTCGGTCCTGGGACCAACCAACACCCAGTCGGCGGTCCCGACCGCCTTATTGGGGTTCAGTCGCAATCCTATATTTCACTATGGGAGCATTGAGGCTGTAAACCAGAGTAATGCATGCTCCAACAGTGAAATGGGAGGTGGGTTCATCCCTGCACCCCATGGCAGGAACCTCAAGGATTCTGCCACAAGGTGCAGGGATCAACAGGGGGCACCATAGGTGCCCCATCAGCCTCCAACAGGAAGCTGTGCACAAAGGGTGCCCTGCTGTGGGCCCTCAAACACACTTTCCGACAGGGTTTCCATGTCGGAAAGAAAGACATGGAAACCATGTCAGAAACAGTGCATTGTAATCTTAAGGGCGGAAAGGCCTCCCCTTGAGATGACTAGCCGGCTTCTGACGGGACAACGGGCTCTCGAGCCTTTCGATGCCAGCCGAAATGACCGGCCGGTTTCCTTTCCGACCGCCTCCATCATAATGAGCCGGTCGGAAAGGAAATAGAGCGGCCCATTATGATGCAGCCCATTCAGGGCCGCATCGTAATCGGGACCCATATGTTTGATTGTATTTTAATTATATTTTGTAACATTGCACACAGTTTAAACATATCTTTATTTTAGGGCATAAGCACAATTACTGGTTTTAATAGCCTCCTAAAGCCAAACCATTCTACAACAAAGCAAAATAAAAAAACTTCTTAGTCATTCGAACAATAAAACCCTTACCTTGCATAGTCAGTTGCAGACACTCTGCATCTTTTGTGGTTTTGGTAAATGTTGTTTTCTAAAACAGAATCAAATTCAAGAGTTAGAATTAAAATTGGGGCCAGGTTAACATTCTGAAACACGAAGAGCTTTAAAGAGGTCAGCAAACAATATCTGAGAGTACACCATGTCTAACAAGTCCACTCAAATCCCTGTTAAAGGATAGATGGTTTAAGCACACAGTAAATATATGAGTGGTTTCCTGGGTGTCACAAATGTCAGCATGAAAAAGGACAGTGTGACTTTCTCGCCTGAAAGTTAAGCTAGACAGTAAACTCACAAACAAGTTCCAAAAAGTTGCAGCGGTGCTGAAACAATTTTTAGAGTGGGGCTGCTGTCATCAATGTTACATAAATTAAGTTGGAGGGTTGGTGAAAACTCCAACCTTCACACAAAGAACAAGTGTAACAAATGTATTCAGTAAGAGATTGAAAGGGGTGTAGTATGTAGTTTGTAGTGCATTTGTAAACATACTAGTGCAAATACATTACTAAAGCATAGAGTGATGTACACTGTCATTTACAGACAGCACACTTTCCATTGCAACAGCCACTACATTTGCACAGGCATATCATTTTTACTTCTAAAACGATATCCCACAAAAACAATAATGTGTGGAAATCAAGTTTCACTGAAGATGTATCAGCCTTTCAAGTCACAATCTCAGTACCTCAGCAAGATTGTCCTATAGATCACTTTACAAAATACCCTCATTTTGCAGTCAAAGAAAGCAGAAACCAATATACACAGTAAAGAATAAGCAGCAATTTGTCAGAAGATGTAGCCTGACTTTTGACCTCAGTCTCTGAAACAAGGCAAATGATAAAACCAAAATATAAAGGAATTTGTAGTGCCCATTCACCCTTTGAACTCCAGCATGGTTATTTTGGGGGGGGGGTGCTGCAACACCACTTCCCTGACTTGCAAAACCTATGCAAAGGTTTAACTGCTACTACAAAAACACAATCTCTGATATTGTTCGGAAATAGAAGAAAAGTTCCATACCTTCGGTTACGCCATATCTGGTAGAGACTATCTAGCCGCAGATTCCGTACTTTAGAATTATACCCAGGCATCAGAC
The DNA here is from genome assembly GCF_964263255.1 of Lissotriton vulgaris. Taxonomy (NCBI): domain Eukaryota; kingdom Metazoa; phylum Chordata; class Amphibia; order Caudata; family Salamandridae; genus Lissotriton; species Lissotriton vulgaris. The sequence continues at coordinate 145,805,023 of NC_141699.1, read as the reverse complement.
TGGATCCAGAAATCCTTGCGCAGTACCCCTGCACGCCGCTTGGTGGCGCCCTTAGGCTTCACATCGTCAGAGCCAGAAGCCATGTGTGTGGTGCACCTCAGCACATTGACATCAGTTTCTTTTTGCAACCTTTCTATGTCAGAAGCACAGAACCACAAAGGATGCTGAGGTACTGGTGGGCAGCACCAAAATACAGAATGGTGACCCTATGCAGAGAATCCATTCACAGTGAGGGGAGGATGGGAGAGTCTGTAAGGACTCTACAGCTACATAATCTCTCTACCAAATAAGGTGTTACTGAAGGTAAGTAACTTGTTCATTTGATAGTGACTTCTAGCTGCAGATTCCTTACCTTACAATAGATACCCAAGTAATACCTACCCGGAGGTGGGTCTGCAAAAAGATTAGACCAAAAGGCCCATCACAACGAACCTGACTATCCAGTCAGGAGTGCTTGGTGAAAGTGTGGAGAGATGCTCACATTGCCGCCTACAAATGTCTAGGATAGGGATCCTGTGAGCTAAAGCTTTAGTAGAATGAGCATGTAAGCCCTCATGGGGTTGCTTACTGGCAAGTGCATAGCGAAATTTTTATGCAGAGAACTATCCATTGTGAGATGGCCCTTTTCTACACAGCTGTCCCCTTCTTCTCCCCAAAGTAGCCAACAAAGAGTTGAATGTCCACCCGGAACTCTTTAGTTCGATAAATGAAGAACAAAGTTTCTTTTGGAGTCAAGTGGTTGAGTCTCTCCTCTTTTTTAGAAGAGTGAGGTGGAGCGAAGGTAGATAGTGATATTTTGACCCACTTGAAAAAGGTACCACCACTTTTGGGGGAAAGGAGGCACGAGTTCTCAGAACCATTTTGTCTGGGTAGAATGTAGTGTACAGAGAGTGCTTATAGTTCGCTGACCATCTTGGCTGATGTTATGGCCACCAGAGAAGGCATTTTGAAGGTGAGTAAATAGAGTGAACAGTTGTAGAGAAGCTCGAAGGGCGCACACATTAAACAGGTCAACATCAGATAGAGATCACACTGGGGCATAATTAATGGTTTGGTGTTGGGGTCCCTGTAGGAAACAAGTCACAACGTGTGACTTGTACAAAGAAAGTTGGTCTGGCACTCATAAGAAAGCTGGAATGACTGAAAGATAGCTTTTGACAATGCCCAGAGCAGAGCCTTCCTGGACCGCAGATAGAATAAACGATAAAACCTGGGATAAAGTTGCAGAAAGAGTCAACATTCTTGGAGCCACAATATGTCACAAATGTGTCCCAATGGCAGGAGTACACCGTCTTGGTGGAGGGATGTCTGACTGCCAAAATGACATTACAAACTTTGGAAGGGAATGTCAAAAGCTGTTGACTGTTGCCGCTCAATCGTGAAGCATGAAGTCAGAGTATGCACAGGTTTGGGTGCAACACCCTGGCCTGCTGCTGCAACAGGAGATTATTCACAAAGGGGAGCCTGATCGGAGGGCTGATGCGCAAGCTCAAGAGCATGGAATACCAAACTCTCTGTACCTAATCTGGAGACACAAGAATGCCTTGGGCCCAGTTGTTCCTGCTTGTTGGACTTGGCCCTTTCCCCCAGAATTTTTCGCTTTTTGCCCCACTAATTTGGGATGTCCCCCCCCATGGTAATAAACCCGTATAGGTCAAGTGTGGTAAGAGTTGCCCTGTTTTAAATTGTAATGTCACGAAATGGTGTGCAGGAAATATTCCCCCATTTTAGAAATGCACCTGACTGAAATGTTCTTCATTAAAAATGGATGCCATGGCCATGGGTTTTGCCACCTGACTGCCGTAGGTCAGCGGTCCAGATTTTATTACCCAGCCACCCCTAGCTTTTGGAGGGAAGCCTGGCACCCAGTTTAGATCAGTTTGCCCCTAACATTCTAGAAGGTTCTGGCACTGACTGGGAGGAGGGTATAAGTAAGGGGATGCGCCACCAGAGACACAGAGAGAACTGGGACAGGAATGTGAGGGGACCTGCTGCAAGGTGTCACCGCCACTTGGACCTGTGTGCTGGGACCTGCACCCCTCCAACCCCCCCCCCTCTACTGTCCTACTGTCCCCAGGGCCCCTGACGAAGGAGGCCCCCCCCTAGGTCTCTGACGCTGTGGGGACCGTGAACCACGCCCGCGCTGCGTGAAAGAAGCCACCTGGAAGTGAGGAGTGTGCACCTGGGGCTGGCTGTGGAACTGTTCGGCCCCTTGCGAGGTGTGCCTGCCAGACGCTGTGCTGCAAAAGCGCTGTTTTGGGGAGGTTGGTGCCCCAAGGAACTGTTAGTGGCTGTGACCTGTGACTGTTGTGGCCCCCGAAGTGCTGCTGGCCCTTTAAGCTCCAGGGCCCTGAGAGCTGTGTGGGCAGAGGGAGGAGCTGTGCGCCGTGAATAGCGCCCTTTTGCTGAGAGGAATAGCGCCGCAGGAGCCTACCCCGCGTTTTGGCGCGCTGATGTGGTGTTTCAAATAATTAATGAAAGGGAGCCCACCCCTTACTGCCGCCGAAAATCACCCCTGCAGCCCGGCGCTGTCGAGGAGGCCCCCCCGCTGTGGTGGGCATCGTTGCGGCAGCCCCCGGTACCAGGAGAGGTCCGCCAAAGTGAAGACAGGGCAGCGATAGGCCCTGAAGCCAACGCGGCCTGCATCTCGTGGCTGGGCCGCCGGTGACGTCACCAGTCGTGTCCCCAGCCCGCCGCGCACGGATTGGACAGAGCGGGCACATCCCCGAGGGCCGCGCAGCGATTGGCTACCGGCCGGGCAGCCTGAAGAGGCCGGAAGAAGCTCCGGCAGAGTTGTGGTGTTGCGGGGCACCCGTGGTGAAGACGGAGCCCCGATTGTGCTGGTACGCCGGAGTGAGGCGGCCTCCTGTGAGAGCCCCGGGTTCCCGTGAAAGAGGAGGGGCCCGGGTGAAGCTGAGGGGCAGAGCGGATCTCGGCGGGGCTCCCGTGGGGAAGAGGGAGCCCCGATTGTGCCAGAAGAGAGAAGCCAGAAGCCTCGAAGTCCCGGGTCCCCGTGAGAGAGGAGGGGCCCGGGTGAAGCAAGAAGCCAGCTGAAGGTGTTTCGCGGGGCTCCCGTAGTGAAGAGGGAGCCCCGTTGGTGAAGACCGGACCGGTCCCCTGCTGAAAGACGCCCGGCGGCCGCCCTGAGAGCCGGGTAAGTCAGGGGCTCATTGGTGACTAGAGGGGAGGTATCGGGCACATGATCAGCGCCCCCCCCCCGTGACTAAACAAACCGACTGGGTCACCTCCCTGCCCCTGCTGGACACTGTCGTCGGGCCCCGTTACCCTGTTGAGCGGAGGAAGGCCTAAGAGGAACTAAGGCCCCTGAACTGGACCTTCACGGTACATGCTGATTGTATTGGGCTCCCAGTGACCCCTGGTTAGGGGAATGCTTTCTGCCAACTAGGCCCCTGTCCTCGAGGTGCCACCTAGGTAGGGGTACAGGTACTGAAGGGCCCCCTGCAATACGGACTGTATTGACACTGCGTAGGCCAAAGTTGTTGTGTGCCCGCAGAAGGAAATGTTGATGGATATCTAAAGGAATGTCATTGCATGTGTTTATTTGAAGAAGTGTTCCCTGTGGTTCCTGCTTATGAGGAATCCTACGCTCCTGTGGTGCATAAAACTAATAATCCGGGGCCAAAAAGGTTGAAGACCAGTGTCACTCAGGCAGTGTTGTTTCCGCCCCGGCTTCACGGGATCTTAGGCCCCTCTAAGGTGATTGTGCTAATGTGATGCCTAAGCTAGAGTGATTAATGCCTCAGGTTAAATGGGATTCAGGCCTGGTCTAACATTGGGGTACCTCCTGTTACTAATGTTACTGATGCCTAGGTATACTGATGTTTTATACCAGATGGTTGATTTTATGCTTTCATGCCCCCCCCCCCCATGCAGGTGAAAGTGTCTTTTTCTACAGGTTGGCGCCCGGAGTGCCCCTATGCTGACCAGGCCATTGTTATGCTCCATGCTAGTGAGGAAACCTGGATGGGCCTTCTAGTACAGGTGTTCCTGCTTGATGTTAATGCTGGGGGATTCCTATTCTTTTTGCAGGAGACGCCAATGCCAGCTATTTTGGGTTATTACCCCTAATGTTTGAGTTTATGTATAATGGGCTTCCACGCCTAGTGTGTTCTTCCCCCATATGGATGTCGCTGACGTCACATGCCAAGTGCTAACCTTTTTATATTTCAGCTGGACAATTTGGACTTATTTACCGTTTCAGCCTTGTTCCCAATTACCTTGTAAATAATCCCCCCTGGGTATATACTGCCCTGGAGCTCGCTAGCGCCCTGTTGTGATTACGGCCTATGTTATGTTTACCTTTGCAGGTTGGAGACAATAGAGAACTTATTATTTTTCCAACTCAAGCTGGTGTGGTGCCTCTTTTGTGGTGTGCCTGGTGTGTCGTATGTGGGTACTGCGTGGATGCTTCACATGTCCTCCGAAGTTTGGCCTGCCCGCTCTGCTCCATGCTACCCCCCCCTGTGGATTTGGCAACCCCATTTCTTACACTGCTATTCTTGAGAACTCTGGGCATGAGCGTTATCAGTGGAAATCTTACAAAAGGCCTGAGCTACACTCGAGATGAAAAGCATCTTCAAGTGAGAGCTGACTGGGAAACTCCAGTGCCCAACAATGATGAAATTGTGCGCTCTGGGTGGTGGCGAACATAGCTAACTAAGGTTCTCCCCAATCTTGGAAGAGATCTTGCACCACCTCCAGATGGAAACGCGATTTGTGATCCGCTAGGCATCAATGGCTGATTTTGTTTGCATTGGCATTCAGAGCCCACAAAGTGTTGAACCACCAGGGAAATACTCTGATATTCCAGCAATGTCCAGAGATGAAAGGCCTCTAGACAGAGAGTCCACAATCCACCCCACCGCTTTGTTACAGTACCACATGTCAGTAGGGTTGTATGCAAACACCTGCACCAGCCTTCCCTTGATCGAAGGAAGAAAAGCTTTCAATGCTAGTCAGATCACCTGTAGTGCAAGTCCGTTGATGTGTAGCCCGGAATACACCAGAGACCAGAGCCTTCTGATATCCACCTCTCCCAGACACATCTGCCACTACAGACAACTCTGGTTGGGAAAGGGAGGGGGTCTGCCCTGACCCAGTCACAGTTCGTTAGCCACCACTGCAATGTTTTGCAGTTCCCTCCAAGATATGGACTAGGTTGGAGAGATTTCCCGAATGCTGCGCCCACTGGAACATCAGGTTCCACTGCAGAGTCCACATATGCAAACGGGTGTGCGTCACCAGCAGGATGCAGGAGATCATGAGACCAAACAGCCTCAGTGTCAGTCTCCCCGAAATCCAGGATACAGGCTGACTTATAATGGGATGAACGTCGGGAGCAGCTTTGAAAGCGGTCCAAACGCCCTTCCGAGCAATCAGAACGCTTAACGACACAGGGTCGTCGGGCAGCAACAAGCTTCAAGGAGCATTCCTGCAGCACCTTGGAATTTATGGTGGGGCAGACGTCACAGGTTTTGGAGTTGTGGTCATGCTCCAAGCACCACAGACAGAGCAGGTGTGGGTCTGCCAAAGACATCTGCCTGTGACAGACACCACAGGGTTTGAAACCAGCTTGTTTCTTAGGGGACATCGTAAGCACACAACAAGAACAGTTCTCAGGAAACATCTTTGACAAAACATAGAAAGAAGTAAAAAACTGACTGGTAGCGACTCTCTCCGTATCAGAGCTGACTGATACATAGCACCCATATAGGCGCTATGCACTTCACTTTTGGCACAGACACAGAGCCAAACTATGCCATCTACTGCCACTCAGTGGTACTGCTAAAAAATTTCCGTATCCAGTCTAACGCCGGGGATAATTCTAAGGTAAGGAATCCGTGGCTAGAAATCTTTATCAGATACTCTAGGCTGAAAAGATGAGAATAACAGCATCCAAAGAGTCTGCCTTGTCTATCTGCTCTTTTCATTGGGGAGGGGTACTGAGAAAACTTATGAATTAGTCCAACTTGTCAGTATCTCATCAGGATTCACAGGTGCTAGCCGAACAAGTACATGTCAAGCAAAAAATATTATCGTACATGTCAATGTTACTGGTTGTTTAAAATGAGTTCAGGCACAGCTTCCGTCCTTCCTGCAGCCTGTTATACTGAGTGAAAATTGGATATAAACTGAACCTCTGATCTATGGAAAAACACTGTAACAATCCCAGATATAAATAATTCTTTCGTCATATCCACCAGTTAAAAATGTGGTTGTACACGGAGAAAGGAGGATATTGACTTCAAACTGAAAAAAACGAACAGGATAGTTCTAACTTTGTTTTTCAAAACTACAAAAAAAAAAGACTTGTGCAGTCAAACACAGCAACATGAAATAATCCACATTCTTGTCTCATGTGCACTATCTCCCTTCCTTACGTTGCCTATAAAACATGTGTTCTTCTGTCCTCTACCCTGCGATGAAATTACATTTGAAAATAATGATTAAGGAATATTTAGGGAGAAAACGTCAAAACAATAACACAAAGTCTCACTTTCAGAAGAAAAAAACATTGACTTACTAAGCTCTGCAGTTCTTTTTCCAATGAATCTTTGATTTCACTCACTGCTTCCATGTTTTTCTCAAGGTTTACAATTTTGTCATCACGCCCTTGTAGTTCTATGGCTAAGTCAGAGGCCTAACAGGGATATTATATGATGTGAACATAAATTACTGAAAAACAGTACCACAGTTAACATATAATAACAAAAAATGATAACATACAATCAAACATTAAAATAAATGAATAAACAAATTAAGTACACAAACTGCATGTTGGAGTTTGACTTTTCATTAGCCATGTCATGGGCTTTGTATTAGACAGTAAACTGGTGTCAGTCATTTGGTTAAGGAAATATCAGAAGAAAAACATCCAAATTGTAGATTCTAAAGTTGTAAACCAATTAAAGTAATCAAGTGCAAGATATATGAGCAACTTTATCAATAATTTCGGTACTTATGCAAAGCACTTGCGGATTTAAATAGTATGGGTTTAACTACAAGAGCCTCTTGATTCCAAATGCGGTTACACCTCACCGGGGAAATGCAATACCATGGGGAACAGTAATTCCCAAGTGTTTTATTTACTGCACTATTACACGTTAGATCCTGTTTTCCACACATTTCAACAGGTCTTTCCAACTGCCGCTTAAGAGGCGATTAGCATTTTAGCATATTAAACAGTTTTCAAAATGAAGGCTTCCATAACATGATGTTACACTTGGTGGAAAGCAATAAATGTCAACCAATACAAGAGAAGGGGAGTTAGATGGTGGACAAGATGCGGTTCGAGTTATACTTTGTTTAAATGTCTGCTTCCTCTGATCTAACTCTTATCCCCAGGCACATTATGCACAAAGGGAAGAGACAAAGCAGGACGGGAAGCGGATTCCCGAAAAGGAGGTTAGAGAAAAAAACAATAAAGAGAAAGGAAAAAGGAATAAAAAGGAAAGAAAAAATAAAATTAGAAAAACCTAGAGTGCAAGAGACAGTTTGTGAGACCAAGAGAAGAAAAGAAAAGGGAGCAGAGTAGACAAGATAGTAGCAAGATATATCACGTAAAGGGGCAGGAAGGCTAACAGGAATAAGGGAATGGAGAAAAATATGATCCAAGGGGAATGCAGCCTGTAAATAAAAACAAGCATTTGCAATGCAATAGGACTCGCATTTACGCGAGACTTATTGCATTGCAAACAGGAGTGCCAGCGGGCAGGGGTTAAGAAGGCACGATCAACGGGAGTGCAGAAGTGGGGGTGGAGGGGAGAAGGCACGGACTGTAGGAGGGGAGGAGAAGGCACGGGCAGTAAGAGAACCTCATTAAAGAAAATAGTGCTCACAATCTAAATAACACATACCGTGCAACACTCAAGGTAAAGGGGCTAGTAGCCAAAGAAGGATACAAATGACGACATGGCCGTCATAAGGAGGGACTAAGAAGCCTATAAACCAATCGGAAAGCAACATTTACGAAAGACAATGGCACGAGCCAATTAAAAACATGGGTGGAGAGTGGGCGGAGCTTCCACTTTATACTCCATTACTGCATGCCTCGCAGAGCAAGCAGCGCATGCACGCTGCCGCTATAGGCTCGACCTAAAAAAGAAGACCAGCCAGAACCAGGGGAAAAAGTAGCTTAACTCAGGGGAATGAGAAGAAGCCAGACCCAAAGGATAAAAGAAGAAGCCAGACCCAAAGGATAAAAGAGGAAGCTAGACCCAAAGGATAAGAGAAAAAGCCAGACTCAAAGGATAAGAGAAGAAGCCAGTCTCAGGACCCGGACCCCAGGGAAAAGAGAAGGAGCCGGACCCCTGGGGAAAGAGAAGGAATCAGACCGTAGGCGAAAGAGAAGGAATCAGAACCCAGGCGAAAGAGAAGGAATCAGAACCCAGGCGAAAGAGAAGGAATCAGACCCCAGGCGAAAGTGAAGGAATCAGACCCCAGACGAAAGAGGAGGAATCAGACCCCAGGCAAAAGAGGAGGAATCAGACCCCAGGCGAAAGAGAAGGAATCAGACCCCAGGCGAAAGAGAAGGAATCAGACCCCAGGCGAAAGAGAAGGAATCAGACCCCAGGTGAAAGAGAAGGAATCAGACCCCAGGCGAAAGAGAAGGAATCAGACCCCAGGCGAAAGAGGAGCTGGACCCCAGGAGAATGAGGAGCTGGACCCCAGGAGAATGAGGAGCTGGACCCCAGGAGAATGAGGAGCTGGACCCCAGGAGAATGAGGAGCTAGACCCCAGGAGAAAGAGAAGGGGGCCCACCCCGGGGGAACTAGAAGGTGGCCCGGCCCGGGGAAACCAGAAGGGGGCCAAGCCCGGGGGAACCAGAAGAGGGCCAAGCCCGGGGGAAACAGATAGAGCCGGGCCCAGGGGATACAGAAGGAGCCGGGCCCAGGGGATACAGCAGGAGCCGGACCCAGGGGATACAGAAGGAGCCGGGCCCAGGGGATACAGAAGGAGCCGGGCCCAGGGGATACAGAAGGAGCCGGGCCCAGGGGATACAGAAGGAGCCGGGCCCAGGGGATACAGAAGGAGCCGGGCCCAGGGGATACAGAAGGAGCCGGGCCCAGGGGATACAGAAGGAGCCGGGCCCAGGGGATACAGAAGGAGCCGGGCCCAGGGGATACAGAAGGAGCCGGGCCCAGGGGATACAGAAGGAGCCGGGCCCAGGGGATACAGAAGGAGCCAGGCCCAGGGGATACAGAAGGAGCCAGGCCCAGGGGATACAGAAGGAGCCGGGCCCAGGGGATACAGAAGGAGCCGGGCCCAGGGGATACAGAGGGAGCCGGGCCCAGGGGATACAGAAGGAGCCGGGCCCAGGGGATACAGAAGGAGCCGGGCCCAGGGGATACAGAAGGAGCCGGGCCCAGGGGATACAGAAGGAGCCGGGCCCAGGGAAAACAGAAGGAGCAGGGCCCAGGGGAAACAGAAGGAGCAGGGCCCAGGGGAAACAGAAGGAGCAGGGCCCAGGGGAGACAGAAGGAGCAGGGACCAGGGGAAACAGAAGGAGCAGGGACCAGGGGAAACAGAAGGAGCAGGGCCCAGGGGAAACAGAAAGGAGCAGGGCCCAGGAGAAACAGAAGGAGCAGGGCCCAGGAGAAACAGAAGGAGCAGGGCCCAGGGGAAACAGAAGGAGCAGGGCCCAGGAGAAACAGAAGGAGCAGAGCCCAGGGGAAACAGAAGGAGCAGAGCCCAGGGGAAACAGAAGGAGCAGAGCCCAGGGAAAACAGAAGGAGCAGGGCCCAGGGGAAACAGAAGGAGCAGGGCCCAGGGGAGACAGAAAGGAGCCCAGGGGATACAGAAGGAGCCGGGCCCAGGGGATACAGAAGGAGCCGGGCCCAGGGGAAACAGAAGGAGCAGGGCCCAGGGGAAACAGAAGGAGCAGGGCCCAGGGGAAACAGAAGGAGCAGGGCCCAGGGGAAACAGAAGGAGCAGGGCCCAGGGGAGACAGAAAGGAGCAGGGCCCAGGGGAAACAGAAGGAGCAGGGCCCAGGGGAAACAGAAGGAGCAGAGCCCAGGGGAAACAGAAGGAGCAGAGCCCAGGGGAAACAGAAGGAGCAGAGCCCAGGGGAAACAGAAGGAGCAGAGCCCAGGGGAAACAGAAGGAGCAAGGCCCAGGTGAAACAGAAGGAGCAAGGCCCAGGTGAAACAGAAGGAGCAGGGCCCAGGGGAAATAGATATAGCCTGGTCCACCGAAAAGAGAAGGACTTTGGCTAAGGGAAAAGAGAAGCTGAAAAGGCCAGGGGAAATGGAACCAACTGGTGCCAACCAGCACAGAAATAGAGGCAGGAGTGAGGAGAGCAGAGACAATGGGTAAAAGAAAACAAAAGAAGGCAGTTTCATGGGAGTGGGGGATAATGCCAAAGCACTAATTTTATGTTCATTCTTGGAGGAGTTTAGATGCCAAGTGACATAGTTGATCAATCAAGAGATCTGACTGTATCTGAGCAAGATGTATTTAACACAGCCTTTTCTAGAGAAATACTATCAACATACCTACTTGCTTCAAATAAATGACATTGCCAGGAGGATCCATTAATCCTGGGGAATGCCTCACATGCAATCAAATCTCTGCAGATTTTTTTCCAAGATTACATAAATCCCTTGAGTCTCTTGTACTGTCATTTCACCTCGGAAACCCCTCAGATCATTCCTACCTTTATGTTCCTATTTCTACCTCTCTTCCTATATGTCAACAGTTCCTCACCCCTTCTCACTGCACTAGGTTTTCCTATATCTTCGACTCTACTGCTGACAACACCGCAGTATCTCTTACCCTTACTTATGCTAGTACTTTTAATCCTATACTCCACATCCTAGCACTTTAACCCCTGCCTATACCAAACTAGCACTACTCCTGCCATGGTGTAGAACATCTGCAACCAATTGTACTATAGTATCTCTGCACATACACACACCCTAATGTCTTATTCCTATCTATACACTTCTTTTATCTTTTGTTTCCTTATACCAGAGTGCCTCTAACCCTACCTGTACCTGTACTCTAGAACCTTAAACCCACTTATACCACAGAACATTCACTGCTCCTTTTTATTAATAACTGTACCCCTGTCTATAACGTGTTGCTACTATTTGTACCCTGCTACCTAATCCACCCTTCCCTATCCATTACACCGCCTATTTTCTCTTACCTGTGGTTTATGCTGGTTGCTTATTCCATTAAGCTGGTGTTTTCTTTGTTAAATTTCCTAATTTGTTTGAAAACATAGCTTTTTCTCATTTTGAATATAGTGTTTAACTAGCATGGTCTGGTCAGGTAGCTGCTATCCATTTTGTTTTTTCCGAGGAATAAGATTGAGAAGATCAATGTAGATTAAATGAAGCAACAGCAAAAAGCAAGATCCAGAGCAAAAGAAAGTACAGGAGCCATAGAGATGGACAAAGCAAAAAACAACAGGCACACAAGGAGCCAAGTCAAAGGAAGTCAGACCATAAATGTCATCAGGTGAGGAGGGCATTGAGTTCTGAAATGATAGTCAAGAGGACAGAAACCAAGACTTTTAGAGAATGGGAATTAGGAGCTTGTGAGAAGCTAAAGTCAGGGATGGTGAAAGTAGCCACATCTGAAAGAAACATAAGCCACCCAATGCAAGGAAGCAGAGTCCGCTAGACAGGAAAAATAAAATCCCAAAGAGGTAACTACGACAAGTTGGAGGAGCAGACATAAGCAATTGTTTGAGCCAAAAGATTAAGGGTTAACTGCTGAAGAACGCAGCCTATTGCAGAAAAAGCAACTGATTTGGACTAAGGGATGCAGTACTGCATATGTTTTTATTCTCCACCATGTTCTTGTAAAACCTATACTACTACTTACAATGGTGTTGGAATGTTTGTGAAAAATCTAATCAATGAAATACAAAAAATAATACAAAACAAAAATAAAATGAAATGATGTACAAACCTTACTACGCTGGGCAAGATTTTCACTTTCAACATTTTTTATCTGCAACTCAGCTGCCTCAAGTTTCTCTCTAAGTTTCTCAGTTTCCAAAATGGCCTCAGAATTGGCTTTCTGCAAAACATCAAGACTTAAAATCTTCTCCTCTGCAGCCTTGATTTGTGACTTACAATCATCAATCACCTTTTCTTGTTTTTGGCATGTACTTTGTAGTGCCTCCAATTCCTTTACCTTAATTTCAGTGTCCTGCATTTTGTTAAGCAGATCTTCCATTTCTATCAAGTGCTGATTTTCTGCTGCATCCAGGCTGGCCTTCAACCTCTCAAGCTCCCTTTCCCTATCTTCTGTCATTTCTAATAGTTTTGCCTTTAGTGCTTCCATTTCTTTCACATGAGATGATGTTTCAGCCTCTTGTTTTGCATTTAAACTCTTGATTTCATTCTGGTGTTCCAATGTAAGAGTTTCAAGCCTAGATTTCAGTTCAACAAATTCAGCAGCCTGAGTGCCAGCACCTTTATTAAAAGACAACTGTAGTTCCTCCATGGATTGTTTATGTGACAATATAGCAGACTCTAGCTTTGACTTCCATAGTTCAGCAACATCAGAGTTGTCCTTGTTTGCCTGCTCAAGCTTTGTTTTTAAGGCCTCGTTATCTTTTACAATCTTCTCTGTGTTGGATTTAAGAGTCATGATCTCCTGTTGATATGATTCCGCAGTTGTTTCAAATTTTCCTTTCAGCAAAGTAACCTCATGCTGATGCTCATTATTCAAAGCCTCAATCTTTTCTTGTAAAGAGTTTATTTCTTGTAACAGCGATAACGAAGTATCAACACTCTCAGGTAGTTTGGTTGACTCAACTCTCTGCCGAAGATCTTCCAGTTCTCTCGCTCGCAAAGCCAAGTCCCTTTCCAGTTCCATAATACGAGACTTTTCGGACACCGTTGCCACCTAGAAGTCACATCATTTGAGAAACAGACACATGGAACTTAAAACACGTACAATACATTAATATACAGAAAATATGTTAGCAAACATATGTTAGCAAACGAACAAATAAACCAAAGCCCCAATGCATGTACAGAGCATCCAAAACAACTATTTGAATCCATCTTGAAGGACTAAGTTCAACAATCTAGGTCTGTCAAATAAAATGTCTTTGCCCATTTATGTAAATATAACAACTAACTGATTTGAACATGTGAAGCAATATCTATGCAGATATGCACCCCACGGTCTATAAAGATCAATATCCTGGAGTATAATGTGTAATTAAAAAGTCAGGTTCCAACTAACAAACATAAATGAGCAACTCAGTACCATTTTAGTGCACCAAATATCTTAAGTACAACAAGTATATACGAAACATTAGTTGAATGACTCCATTTTTTTCCCCTTTGTCAGTAAATTCCTTCAAAATATAAGTACCCTCCATTGATCAATGTTCTTGGTGACTAAAGAGCTATATAATCTTCTTTAAAAAGACACTTCAGTCCTTAAAAGTAACATCTAAGATCTCTATGTACTGCAAAAATTGTATAACGTGGAGAGAAGATTGTATGAATTGGCACCGTAGAAAGTGCAAGTTTCTCTCTTTGACAGGGGACCATTTTCAGGATTATATTAATAGATAACATGACTAGGTCAATGCACTTTACATTATTAACAATTAACAGAGAATGTGGGAATCCTGTAGCTTCTACAAATGCAATAGTCCCTTTATTAGGGAAATGACCAATCAGTCAAATCAAGAATGTTTAACAAATAAATAACTAAAAGTGGTCGAGGGGAGAGGATGTGGCTTAACGGCTAGGGCAGTCAACCTCATAACTGGGGAACCAGGCTGGAGTCTCTGCACCGACGCTAAACATCCTGTGATTCTGGGCAAATAACTTAATCACCCCATACCTAACAAAAATGAATGTGTCCTTGTGTAATGCAACTGGTGCTCATGTAAAGCGCTCTGATACTTCCGGGTCATGTTCGCGCTTTATAAAACTCTGATAGAATGCGTGACCTAGCTCAACCATGACTAAAAATAAATGCTGTTAAATCTGTGCATCACTTCTAACTGAAAAATAAAAATATAGTGTTTCAATACAGCCAAATCTAATGAAACTATTTGGCATTTATCTCGGGCAAACACCAATGTGAATATCACAACTAACAGAAGGTGCTAGAGTTCTGACAACCAAAGGCTCTTCAAATAATTGTTTATTCACACCCATTGTTATGTTTTGACTTTTTCCAGAAGCTTTGGAAAAGTATGTGCAGGTGATAAAAATGTTTACAGTGTTAGAAATCCGATATAATAGTAGGCAGATCAGCCAAAAGCAAAGGGATTTACAAATGAAAGTCACACATCCATATTTTTATGAGCTTATTCCCTCACACATTGTTGCATCACCTGTGAGTTATGTTAAACACAAATTGAACAGCTTCCTAGTATCAGATCTCCTAGTTGCAGAGTTCCAGGTATCACACAACTCGTTTTGTGACTGATTATCCTAAGATCAATGTTCCAGTCAATGATAGATTCTTTAACACAATATGCTAATTCAATTATTAATTGTTAGAGAAATCAATACATCCTACTTAGCCAAAATCAGAGCAATGAAAAGTCCAGAGAGACTGCAATTGAATGCCCACTTTAGCTGCAACCTTAACTTACACAACCAATGCAACAAACAATCTAGTAACACAAAATGGATTGTTTCACCAAAATCAAGAAAATTATATGAAAAAAAATCAATTCAATCATTATAGAAATGTTCACCATATTGTAGAATAATCGGAAAATGCTGCCACTTCTAACAATTCCAACCATTCAAACTGTCCCACTTAACTTATCTTTTGAAGGATGAAGTGTGCATTTTTTAGTCATAAACCTTTAGAATATCTTTTACATTGGGTGCACAGTTGTACAACAATATATTCCAATCCAAAAACTATCTTAACTATCATTTCCCCAAGTCCTCAGCATACATGAAATAGAACAATTTCCAAAAGCTGTCGAGGGAACAATGCCGTCATAAAACTAGCAATTAAAATACCTAAGCAATAGTTTCCACTAAACTTGAATAAGCAAAGAGTTTAGGCAGTTATCGCTCTGAAGAAAAACATCTCCAAATTTTTTCTCAGCTAAGGCGCCTTCACAATACTTGCAATAACTATTGGCCAAAAGCAAAGTGTTCACTAAAAGAACTAAAACAAACTAACTGCTCGCCACTGGCTCCCCGTCAATAAGAGGATTACTTTCCGGCTCCTAACCCACGCACACAAAGCACTCTACGAAATCGGACCCGAATGCCTCAACACACGACTGTCCTTCTACACCCCCTCCCGCCAGCTACGATCCTCCAACCAAGCCCTTGCCACTGTACCTCGCATCAACAAAACCACCATGGGAGGTAGATCCTTCTCCTATCTGGCAGCTAAGACCTGGAACTCACTTCCCACTCACCTTCGCCTTACTCAGAACCACCTAGCATTCAGAAAGCAACTTAAAACGTGGATATTTGACAAGTAATTCCCCACCCTTCTCCAAGCGCCTTGAGACCCTTTGGGTATGTAGCGCGCTATATAAATTTATTGACTTGACTTGACTTGACTAGATAGTTTGAAAGCTTTTCCTGATTTTGATTATGGGTACGGACTAACCAGATTCAAAAGTCTAAGGAGTGAGTAAAGCGTCACCTATGTGTTCACACCAAGCTTACAAGGGTGGCACAACATTTCTGAAGTTCACAACTTTGGCATTAGGGAAAGAAATTACTCATAAATTGTCCTTTGAACACCAAAACATGATAACGTATGGCAAGACAATCCAAGGCAGATGAAAATAAACCAAATAAACTCCAACCTCAAAGCAAGGATTTAATTTCCCCAAAATGTTTTTAAAAAAATTAGATATGCCATTAACTTAAAAGGAAGAAACCTATATAAAACTAACCACGCTGTGCAATAAACAAAAAAGAATATTGGTATGGCTTCTTTCTGGAATCTCACAGAAAGTGAAAGGATTATGTTACATAACCTGTAAGCATCAGTTCCTCGCATGTAGGGCTTTAGGTTCACATGCTTTGCAGACTCCTGCCATTTAGTGTTGCGTCGGGATGCGTGCAAGTGGTTTTCTTCAAAGAAGTCTTTCTAGTCATGAGGTAGTGATTCCTCCTCTTGGGGATTATGCACATGGGCTTTGACTCCATTGTTAAAGATTGTTTTGTCGCAGGAATGTGAGAATGTAGTGTAAAGTAAGTGTAAGTAAAGAGATGTTCATTCATATGAAAAATTAAAGAAACTGCAATGGCCACAGGTATGCGGGGAGGAGGGTGAGGGGCATGTGAATCTATGGCACTACATACCAAGATGCTTACAGGGTAAGTACCACACAATCTTTTAGAGGCATCTGTGGCTGTAGATACACATGCTTTGCATAAACTATATAGCAGTACCCTCCAAAGTGGTGGCTAACCTGTAGGAGTTATAGTTGTTTGAAAGAGTGTACGTTGCACCGCCTGACCTACATTAGCTTGTTGGCGTGCTAAAACATCCACACAATAATGTTTAGTGAAAGTGTGTGGTGTAGACCATGTAGCTGCTTTGCATATATCAGCTAGTGAGTTATTGCCCAGAAAAGCCATAGAAGCCCCTATCTTGCGAGTGGAGTGTGCTCTTGGGGGTGTAAGTAAAGTCCTTTTGGCTTGAACGTAACATGTATGAATGCATTTAACACCCCATCAGGGGTAACAAGCGCTATATAAATACAAACCTTTTTTCCTCTTCTATCCTTCCGAATCCAAAACCCTGACTAACCTATCCACGACTTAAAATGTACTTGTATGTTTCACTATACTAATTCAACACTAATCCTCTCTGGGTCCAGAGTAGCGTGCTACTCGCCGAAAAAAGTGCTTTGATGCCTTGTCAGGGGTAGTATGCGTTATACAAATGCAATTAAAATAAAATACAATACAATCCACCTGGCAATGCCTGATTTGGATATGGGCTTTCCTTTATGAGGGGGCGAGAAAACAACAAAGAGCTTTGCGAAAGCATTTAGTTCTATCACTGTGCTACATAAGGGCTATCTTAACATCAAATGTATGGAGAGCCCTTACTGCAACTGAGTCTGGTTGAGGAAAGAACAATCAACTGATTGATTAAGGTGGGAATGAGAAACCACCATTGGAAGGAATTTTTAGTTGGTGCAAAGAATCAGTTTCTGTGGAACTGGAAGAAAGTTAGTGACTGGAGCTCATTAACACGCCTGAGTGGAGTGATGGGAATTAAAAAAGCGACCTTCCAAGAGAGAAACTGAGGGGAGCAGTTATTTAGTGGTTCAAATGTTGGACTCATAAGTCATGTTAGAACAATGTTTAGATTCCAGGTAGGTTCAGGTGGAATCACTCTCTTAACACCTTCCAGCCCGCTACTGCAGCCAGATGTAACCAAATGAATATGAATGCAAGGCCAGCGAGTTGTAGATGCAAAAGGTAACAATGTTGTGTTTTGTAGCTTTAAATGAAATGAAAGTAACAGACACATCTTTTTCATTTCGCTGGTTAGCATTACTCAAGTGGTAGGCCTGCGAGTTGTTGGAGAATGGTCTTACATTCAGGTGGAAGATTGAGATAACCAACTTCTATGACCTCAGGAGCCAAATCGCTAGGTTGAGTTCCTTGGAATTTGGGTGCTCTATTTCTCCATGGTTTCTGAGAGAGAAGGTCTGGGGTTGAGGGGAAGCTTCTCGTGGGGAACTATTGATAGTTCTAGTTGTGTAGTAAACCAGGGCCTTTGGGCCCATGTGGGAGCCACTAGTATGAGTGTGAGAGATGTTTGCCTGAGCTTCCGAATCAGAAACGGAAGTAGATGGAAAAGGGGGAAGGGGCATAGACAAATGTTATGTTATGTTACTATAGTTTTATATAGCGCAAATCAACACTGGTCTCTAAGCGCTTTTAAAGAAAGGAACACAACAAATAGCCACCGGTAGTCCGCCTGTGACCCAACTGGCGATTTAAATTAGAGATGGTGTCTTTTTGAACAAGTGGGTCTTTAACACCTTTCTGAAGGGCAGTAACACTGGTTCCCCTTGCAAAGTTGCAGGTAGCTCATTCCAGATCTGAGGAAGGAGGACTGACTGAGCTCTACCACCCTTCGATTTAAGGTTGAATTTCAGTGGGGTTAGCTTACAGGCTTTGGAGGAGCGCAAGGCTCTGCCTGGGATGTACTTTCTCAAACGGTCTTTAATATATTTGGGGGCCTCTCCATAGATGGCTTTATGGGCTATATAGAGACATTTAAATTGCACTCCGTGTTCGATGGGCAACCAGTGCAATTTCTGTAGAAGGGGCGTTGCTCGTGTTCTCCTCGGTAGGGAGAAAATAGGCCTGGCTGCATCATTCTGAACCACCTACAATTTCCTAAGGAGCTTCCGAGGGTGGCTCAGATAAAGAGCGTTTCCATAATCCAGCCGAGAGATGACTATGGCGGACACAATGGATTGTAATGTCTGAACAGAGAGAATAGGAACAAGTTTCCGGAGTTGCCCAAGTAGGCCCACACAGGAGCCCACTACCGCGGAGACTTGGGGGGCCATGGACAGATCTGCATCAATTTTTAGTCCTAAGCTTTTTACTACTCTTCCTGGGGTTGGTACCTCCCCAAGTTCGGGGGGCCAGAAAAGCTCACACCAGGGGCTGTATTGGTCAAATATCTCTGACCAACACATTCATGGAGAACTGCCCTAGATAGTGTGTGTGGGAACCTGGAATCGAAATTTGGGCATTTTTGCTAACAGATCAATTTGTGGAAAACCCCACTTGTGGAAGTAAAGGAGAAGAACTCTAGGATGGACTTCTCACTCATGGACTTGTTGCTGCATCCTGCAGACGTAAAAAAATAGTTGTCTGTTCCTGGGAGCTGTTCCGCTAACAGATGAATGTAGAACCCAACGCCAATTGGTCTAAGACAGGCCTGATAACTGTAAAGAATTTGTCCCCCCGTTTTTGTACATAGTACATGGTTTTCATATTGTCTGCCCAGACTAAGAACACCTTAGCGATCAGGTGAAATAGAAACACTTCACTGCTAGGTGAAAAGCTTGAAGCTCTAGACAGTTGATGTGGAAACCCTTGTGTTTGGTGTCACAGAGAACCTGGACTGTGAGATTGCATAAGCGATTACCCCAGCCTCTCAGCGATGAATCCAATGTTGGGATGATGTGGGGAACAGGGTCAAGGAAAGGCCACCCTTTTAACAGGCAGAGAACGAGGAGTGTGACTTTCTATCAACACTAGATCTTCTAACTGACCCTGTGACTGAGACCACTGTTGTGCTAGACATTCCTGCAGCGATGCATGTGTAGCTGTGCATGTGGCACTATAGGGACACATGATGCCATCATACCGAGTATGCGCATGATAGTTTTGTCAACTGTTGATTGACTTGGAAGCATGGTAGTAGGGTTTGGATATTTTTGATTCTTGCTGTATTGGAATAGGCTAATCCCACCTGTGTGTTTAGAATAGCCCCCAAATAAGGATGAACCTGTAAAGGCTGAAGATGAGATTTTTGGACATTGATGGTGAAGCCTAGTTGATTGTTACCTGCTATCACTAATCTTGGGTATTTGCGATGTGCTGGATGTATTGGAATATGAAAGTAAGAGTCCTTTAAGTCTAGGGCTGACAGAAAGTCACCTTGTGGTGAAGTGGGATCACATCTTGGAGAGTGACCATATGGAAATTTTCTGACAGGATGTAATGATTTATGGGCTGTAGATCTAAGATTGGCTGTAAAGATCAGTCATTTTTGGGGATTAGGAAGTACAAGGGGTATACTCTTGACCCATGATGTTGTAGAGGGTTGGGTTCTACAGATCCTTTAAGCAAGACAGCTTGAGCACCCGGTTTGTGTAGTGTCTTGTGTTCCAGAGAGAGCCTGTGAGTATGAGGTGGAATATTTGGAGGTGTGGTAATGAGCTCCAGACAATAGACTAGTTGGATAATATCTAATACCCACTAATCTGATGTTACTGGTTCCGGGAATCCGGGAGGGGGGGGGGGGGTGAATTGGCGATGCACCATTGGTTGGCAGACTGAGCTGCTGCCACCCTTTTACTGGAGCGAAACACACAAGATGATGGACGGAATGTTGCACATTGGCAAAACATTCACCCCCAGTCACAGATCTGGGTTTAATCCACAGTTCAGACATGGCCATATGTAAATCAGTCTTGACCCTGTGCCTCATGGGAACAGTACAGCCCGGATGTTCGAGACAGGCCAGAGGGACAGGGGCTACCGTACTTGTGGATTGTTGACCTGGCAAAATGTACTGCATCTGCATTTCGAGCTTGAGGTCAGTGTTTGAACTGCCTTCAACAAAGAACACATCTAAACGTGATGTCGCCACTTGGAAGAAACTTCCGCTCTCACTTCTGGGGAGGGAGGCATTATTTAAAATGAGGTCACTGCTGGGGGAGGAGCCAAGCTCGACAACGAGATGGCCGCACGTTAGCTCGGCTCCGCCGTCCTACCTGCCTAAATTCTAATATCCTGTCGCTCATCCTGCCCAAAACGGACAACAACTTACATGCAGAGCTTTGCAGTCACTTACCATCCATCCTGGTGGGTCCGGTGCTCGGTGGATCCACAGCGGTGTCCTCCCGGAAAGTGCGGCCTCCCCGGGGTTGAGACCGGGGCCTCGCCCTTAGCGAGTTGCCGGCGAGACGGTGTCGGAGGCGGCCTCGGGTGGAGGTTTGGGGCCGGCCAGAAGATGCCGATGTGCGAAGAGCCCGGAGGCAAATGAACGTGCCTGGGACTACCGTCCGGTGCTCCAGAGGTGGTGTGCGGCAAGTTGTGGGTTGGGGACGCCGTGTTTGATGGCTCCCCCCTTTGTTGCCGTCCGGCCGTACCGGGCTCCTTCGCTCGGTGGCGAAGAGGGATCCTGGCGGAGCGGTGTCGCCGGCGGATCCCCCTCTTTTGTGGTTCCCATTTCAGCGCTGTGGGTGCTGCTTGTGCGCTCGAGGGGGGTCCCGCCGGGGTTCTGCTGTTGAGCTCACCCCTGGAGATGATTCCGAAGAGACGGCGCAATTGTCGCAAAATGGCGGCTGTTGCCATGTCCTGTGCAGGGTCCCGGGATGCAGATTTCTTGCCCTTGTGCTCCGCTTGGGCCTGTACTGGTGAGCTCGAACCCACGATTGGCGACGTCCTGCAAGCATTGAAGACCTGGAGGTCGACCATGGTACGGGACTCCTGTGTGCAGGGGGATGTAATGGCCGCCATTGCTCCCGGGTCAGCTCTTGAGGACGCGGATGGGCCCGGTGAGGTCGTTGATTGTTCCCCGCTTTCTGGTTGGGGTAGCGACGATCCGATACGTGAGCGGGTGGAACCGCTGGTGTACATTGACACTGGTATACACGGCTGCTGTGAACAGTTTCTGCATTGCCCTCGGGAGAGGGGGTTCTATTGGCTGCTTCCGTTGATAGTCCAGCAACTTTTCCACGGCCTTTTCTCATCGCCATGTCCTATGCCCACTGGATCGGCGCACATTGCGACTTTGCCTAAGAAAGGACTAGGATGAACCCGGTTCTTACTTCGGAGGACTGTTAATCGGTGAATGGAGTTATGGACTGCCCTACATTGTGATACTTTGTTGATTCCTTCGTATTTTTAGCACCGCACCTCCGAGACGTCATCAACTGCTCCCTCAACTCTGCAACCTTCCCGGAAAGCTGGAAACATGCCGAACTCAGCGCCCTCCTGAAGAAACCCACAGCTGACCCCACCGAACTCAAAAACTACCGCCCTATCTCACTCCTTCCATTCCCGGCCAAAGTCATCGAGAAAGCGGTCAACAACCAGCTCGCCGCCTTCCTCGAAACCAACAAATCCCTCGACTCCTCACAGTCCGGCTTCCGAGCCAAGCACAGCACTGAAACCGCCCTCATCGCAGCAACAGACGACATTCGAACTCTACTGGACAATGGAGACACAGTCGCCCTCATCCTCCTCGACCTCTCCGCAGCCTTCGACACGGTCTGCCATAGCACCCTTCTACAACGCCTCAGAAATATCGGAATCCAAGGAAAAGCACTGGAATGGATCACCTCGTTCCTCACCGGAAGAACCCAGAGAGTGCGCCTCCCACCATTCAAGTCAGAGGCCACTGAAGTCATCTGCGGCGTACCACAAGGATCTTCACTCAGCCCCACCCTCTTCAACGTATACATGAGCCCCCTCGCGGCCATCGCACGCCAACATAACCTCAACATCATCTCCTACGCTGATGACACTCAACTGATCCTCTCACTCACCAAAGACCCTAACACCGCCAAAACCAACCTACATGAAGGAATGAAAGAAGTAGCCGAATGGATGAAGCATAGCCGTCTGAAACTGAACTCAGACAAAACAGAAGTCCTCATCCTAGGCACCTCCCCTTCCGCCTGGGATGACTCTTGGTGGCCAGAGGCCCTTGGAAAAGCACCCATCCCGACGGACCACGCACGGAACCTGGGCGTCATCCTGGATTCCTCACTCTCGATGAACAGACAAGTCAACGCCGTCTCTTCATCTTGCTTCAACATTCTTCGCATGCTCAAAAAAACATTTCGTTGGATCCCCACCGAAACGAGAAAAACAGTCACCCACGCTCTGATCACGAGCCGTCTGGACTACGGAAACACCCTCTACGCCGGTACCACCGCAAAACTCCAGAAAAAACTCCAACGCATCCAGAATGCTTCAGCCAGGCTTATACTAGACATCCCGCGTAAAGATCACATCTCTGCACACCTGAAAAACCTCCACTGGCTCCCCGTCAATAAAAGGATTACTTTCCGGCTCCTAACCCACGCACACAAAGCGCTCTACGAAATCGGACCCGAATGCCTCAACACAAGACTGTCCTTCTACACCCCCTCCCGCCAGCTACGATCCGCCAACCAAGCCCTTGTCACTGTACCTCGCATCAACAAAACCACCATGGGAGGTAGATCCTTCTCCTATCTGGCAGCTAAGACCTGGAACTCACTTCCCACTCACCTTCGCCTTACTCAGAACCACCTAGCATTCAGAAAGCAACTTAAAACGTGGATATTTGACAAGTAATTCCCCACCCTTCTCCAAGCGCCTTGAGACCCTTTGGGTATGTAGCGCGCTATATAAATTTATTGACTTGACTTGACTTGACTATTTACGTATTACTGAACACTTGCCAGTTTCGTTTTGGGCCACGCTCATGGTTTGTGTGGGCGGGGGGCGGGGGCCGCACCATTTGCTAAATGGTTCCTCTCCCCAGGCTTTTCTTTTTTCTCTCTTTATTTTTCCGTTTCTCTATATTATCTTTTTCTATATTTCGGGTTCATAATTAGGGCGACAGGCACGCTGCTGGGGGGGGTAGGCCATAGCCTGGTGCAGGGTGGGACGGGTGGATTAGGGTCTATTAGGTAGTTCTTTGTTTCTATGGCTCTTTTGTGTCCTTTTCTTGGATCTCCACGACTGTGCGTAACCCCGCGGGGTGCGTTACTGTGAGGGGAGGAATAGGTGTTATATGTAATATGGTACCCATGGCTCTGTTTCTCCTGAATTAATCGATCCGCCCCTAAGCACGTTCGCTATTTGTATTATTGATCGCCATTACCACTGGGGGGCGGGTACAGTAACGTGGAGTCCCCCTACTTCCTTTTCTTTTTAGTACTTTTGTTTTCTTACTTCTTGGGTTGGGATGTATAATGATTGCAACTTATCTGTTTCCCTGATGGTTTTTATTACTGGGGAAAACGCTGTTCAGTTTTTCTCTGGGTACTTGTGGTTGGGCGTGGATACTACCATTGAGGAACTATAAGCGAACCTATGTTTTGCATGCTATGGACCTTTCTGATTATTGCTTTTTGGCTGTACTTCAATGAAACAGTTGGATTGTTCCCCGCCACGTACACCAGGTTACTACCTATACAACCGATCCTTTATTCTTTAATATATAAAATTAACCTCCTTTGATCCTATGTCGAGTGGTTCCAGCTAGTTAATATCATTGACTTACAGCGTTAGGTAATATCGTCTAACCACTCCGTGCCTTTAATTGATAATGGTGCTTTCCAGTTTTGTTCCGTGGCCGGCCCCCGGGTTGTAGGCCCGTATTTGTATGCATCCATTTCTTCAAATAAAGGTTTTCAAAAATTAAAAAAAAAAAATGAGGTCACTGCTGCACTACTTATATGCCCTGCAGAATTCCCTCGACTTAGTCCCAGACAGCTACTTTGATGAGACCGAGACCCTGCAAAGAAACCTGTTGTGGGAGGGAAGGCCTTGTACTGTGCTGCAGAAGTTAGTCCTGGGTTGGTACGGCGGAGTATCGGTCTACCTGACATAAAACGATACTACGGGGCCGCACACCTGGCGGCCATAAACCACTGTGTATATAAACTTGGAGACGATCCTGCATACAGGATGGACAAATGGATACTACCGGGGGGGACGTATTACAGAGCTCTACTCCAGGCCCCAACGGTATCATCTTACGGTCCTGACTAAACATTTGGTGGTTATATGGCATGCGGCTAGCAAGAGCCTGGGGTTGGATGAGAAACTCGCGCTGGCAACTCCCTTGTGGGACTCGGAATGACTGGGCACAACAAAAGGTTTCGGCAAGTGGGATCTGATTGGAATCTCTACTGTCGGAGACCTGTGGGAAAACGGGGAGGTGATGTCGTTCACCGATTTGCAACAAAGCCGCGAACTTGCAGACTCAGAGTACTTCCGGTACCTGCAAGTTAGACACGCACTACAGTTGAATCTACCTAAAGACACCTCCCTATCGGACGCTTCGCCGCTAGAGGACAGACTTTTAGATGGTTATTTACCGGATAGGGTTATATCTTTGACATACAAAAAGCTGGTTAATAACACCCCGTATCCTCTGACACTCCAGAGACAGCGCTGGGAGGGAGACGGGTTGGAGATGGACGTGGAGGAGTGGCAGGAGGCTCTGGCCTCCCTAAAGGAGGTTGCCATCTATTCTAGACTACGTTTGGTCCAATTAAAGATCCTCCACAGGATATATGTTTCCAGACCAACACTGGCCAAAATGGGAAAGATGGATTAGGGTGACTGTAGGCGTGGATGTGGGCTGATTTGTTTATTTATGCATATGGTCACAAGTTCACGAATGTATGAGTCCGGTGTCGGGAGAAGTCATACAGCCGAAGGCTAAAAGATGTCTCTCGAATATTTGGGAGCCCACCGACCTCAACAGTAGAGATAAGAAAACAAGTTACTTACCTGTAACTACAGTTATCCAGTATTGGTATCTTTCATAGATTCACATGCCTGAATCATTCCCCGTCGCTGAGGCTTGAGTCCCACGGTAAAAAAATATATATTTATATATAAAAGCAGTGCCTTAGTAAGAAAATTAGTAGGCTGAAAGAAAATAGGCCCAGAAGGACCAACACTTAGCCTATCTACCTCATTATATGAAAAGACCTACAAAATAGCTCCAACCAATCAGCTGCCAGCACCCTCTAGAACCTTCCCAGCAGAGGCAGTTCTCCTCAGATTTTTTTAGCACAAATGAGAAGTAGGTATCCCACATAGAGAACTGTCTCGCCGGGGAGGAGGGCGGGTGTATATGAATCTATGGAAGATACCAATACTGGATAACTGTAGTTACAGGTAAGTAACTTGTTTTCTTATCCAGTATTGGGGTATCTTTCATAGATTCACATGCCTGAATCAGAATAGCAAGCAGTAAGCCAAATAGTGTTGTTTGCGGACAGTGGGAGACAGAGTGTATATACTCCCATACACATCCGGGAAGGTATTAATAAGGTATACAAAACCCTTTAAAATGAAATACTGATTGTACATAAACATATTTTGCAATAATAGCCATTAATTAACATCTGTTAACATAATAGCCATATATCTACATCTATACATAAATAAATGCAACATCAGAGGCATTATAATTCTAACCTTAATGAGGAAGATGTTGACGAACAGCTTGTACCACCGCTGCATCGTCCTGCAACGCAGACTGTAGGCAGTAGTGTTTCATGAACGTGTGGACATTCTTCCATGTAGCAGCACGACAGATGTTTTCTAATGTAACACCAGCAAATAGTGCCGTAGAAGCCGCCATAGTCCTGATGGAATGCGCTTTGACCTGTCTTTGTAAAGGTTTGTTGGCTTTAACATGGCAAAAATGAATAACAGAAGCAATCCATCTGGCTATAGTTGCCTTCGTTACAGCCTTTCCCAGTGTGGCTTGACCATAGGCAACAAATAATTGATTGGATCGACGGATTTCCTTAGTCTTCTGTAAAAAAAATTTAAGGCAACGCTTGACGTCGAGAGAGTGTAAAGCTCTTTCCGCCGGCGTAACTGGGTCCGGAAAGAAGGTTTTAAGCTTTAAGGGCTGATTCAGATGAAATTGAGACGGTACTGTAGGGATGAATTTGGGATTTGTCTGCAAAATCACATAATCACTAGTGAATTGTAAAAAAGGTTCTGAAATGGTGAAGGCTTGAATTTCACTAACCGTTCGGGTTGAAGTCGGAGCTAATAAAATTGCCACTTTCCAGTTTAAAAATTTGAGCTCAGCCTTGTGAATTGTCTCAAATGGTCATTAACTGAGATAAAACTGTGTTTAATTCCCACTCCGGAAGTGGTGGCCGAATCGGAGGCAAGACTTGAAAAAGTCCTTTAAAATTTTTTTGATAAGTGATGAAGAGCATAGCAAAGGTTTGTTAGAGCTCTTTCGGAATTTGGAAATTGCAGCGAGGTGAACCTTGATAGAGGAGAACACAAGCCCCGCTTTGACCAGAGATAGCAAATAAGGAAGGATATCCTCCGCTGGAGCTTGGATTCATTTGCCTCACACCAATGAGAAATCGTTTCCGCTTAAAGCGATACGTCCTGACTGTACTGTGGGCACGAGATTTAGACAATCCTGAGATATTTTCAGATCTTTAAAATCGAACAAATCTGGAGCCATGCATGCAAGTGCAGCGACTGTGGATCTGGGTGTAGTATTTGACCCTTTTCAACATCGTGAGTGTTGGAAGTAGACGAACAGGGTGTTCCTGTGATAATAGGAGTAGTTCCTGAAACCAATATTGTCTCCGCCAGCGAGGTGCGATCAGGATGAGACTGCAACATTCCCTCTTCATCTTTTGAAGCACTTTCGGTATCAATGGTATTGGGGTAAAAGCGTACGCATAAGTCACTGACCATCGCATGGACAGGGCATTCCCTCTTGATCCCCGTTGAGGGAATCTGCAGGCATAGTAATGGCATTTGCTGTTCTCTCTCGTTGCAAACAGATCTAATGTTGGCTTGCCCCAAACGTGAAAGATCTTCTCCACCTGCTCCAGCTCCCATTCGTGACATCCTGAGAGAGATCTGCTGATAGTGTCGGCCAAAGTGTTCTGAAGCCCCTTGACATGGTCTGCTCTTAGGGTTATACTATGTGCTGTAAACGACTCCCACAGCTCCTGAGCCTCCTGCGATAGGGACAGTGACCTCGTTCCCTCCTGTTTGTTGATGTAATACATGCTGGTCGTATTCTCCGGTCGGACCAGCACTGAGGAGCCCGCAATCCTCGGAAGGAATGCTTGCAGAGAGAGGAAAATGGCCCACAGCTCCAAACTGTTGATGTGTTTTTGTTGGTACTGTTGGGACCATCCTCCATGAATCTGTAAGTCTTGGAGATGACCTTCCCAGCCCTCCATGGATGCGCCCGTAGTTAGAACAAATTCTGGGGGGGGGGGGGTTGCCAAGAATGTGAGGCCCGGAGACAAGTTTGCTTTTTGAGACCACCAATGGAGAGCGTGAATCATGCGCGATGTCACCTTGATGGAGTCGTCAAATGACCCTACGGCTTGATGCCATTGTAGGTGCAATTCTTCTTGCAGAGGTCTCATTCTGATTTGTGCCAAAGAAACCAGGTTTATTGCAGACGAGCACATCCCCAGAAGAGAAGCGAATGTCCGGACAGAAACTGACCTTTTTGAGATTGACTTAGCTAGTTTTTGCTGTCATAGCTGGCGATCTTCTGATAAGAATGCTTCGCACTGTACGGTGTCTAGCATTGCTCCCAGAAAGGGTATCACTTGGATAGGATTTAACTGTCATTTGCTTTCATTGAGATTGAGACCTAAACTTGAAAAGAGATGTAGGCATGTTGCAATAGCCTTTTTCGTAACCTGTACCAAAGGTCCATTAAGCAACCAGTCGTCGAGGTAGGGAAACACATGTATTCCCTGAGACCTCAGAGTTGCAGAAACTGGTGCCAGGCATTTTGTGAAAATCCTTGGTGCTGATTTCAGTCCGAACGGAAGCACCTTGAACTGAAAGTGGACGACAGCCACTGTGAATCGTAGGTATTTGCGATGTTTGGGATGTATAGGGATATGGAAGTATGCGTCTTCCAAGTCCAGAGAAGCCATAAAGTCTCCTTCGTTGAGACAGCTTAACACGTCGGCAAGCGTCACCATTCGAAAACTCTGTTTTTTCAGAAACTTGTTGAGCTTGCGAAGATCGAGAATCGGGCGCCACTCCCCAGATTTTTTCTTTATAAGGAAGAAGCGAGAGTAGAACCCTTATCCTTTCTGCGGCACTGGAACTTTTTTTATCGCATTCTTGCGGAGTATGTTTAAGGCTTCTTTGTAAAGTAAGTGAAGACAAGGGGGAGGGGGAGGGGGAGCCTTGGGCGGGATCGTAGGTGGTTTCTTTGTGAATTCCAAAATGGGACCCTTGTGTACTAGGTCGAGGACCAACTGATCTGACGTGAACTGTTGCTATTGATGAAAGAAGGCTAAGATCTTTGCGCCCACAGGGAGGGAGGGAGGGATGACTGGCGTCCTGCTGGACTCATTGTTTTCTGTTGACGAGAGAAACTACCAGATGAAGCTTGCCTGTATGGTCATTGGTAGTAAGGCTGTTTGTATTGCGACTGGTACTGCCTGTTCTGCTGATTGTGACAACCTCCCCTGGATGAAAAGCCACGACCTCTGGCTCCTCGGAAAGATCCACGTTTGTACTGGAGAGCAGCCAATGATTTGGCAGTATCTATTTCAGTCTTGATAGCCAACAATGCTTCATCTATATGCTTCCCAAATAATGAATCGCCGTCATAGGCCATATCTAGGATTTTGGTTTTCACCTCTGGCCTAAAAGATGTTGCCTTCAGCCATCCCTGGCGTCTAATTACCGCAGCACCTGCAAGCTGCCTGAAGTTTATATTAGCGATGTCTAGAGCGCAGTCAATTTCGGATGCGGCACGTTAACTTTCCAACGCAATTTTTCTTGACTCTTGCCGACGATCTTCCGGGATGAGGTCTATGAACTCTGTCAAATCCGACCACATGTGGCGGTCGTACTGTGCTAAAATTACCAGGGAATATGCTGCTTTAATGGAGGATGCCTTAGTTAGTTAGTGGAAAATGTCTTTCATATCAGATCCAATCGTCTACCATCTTTATCAGGCGGAGTTGAAATTGGTGTGGCCGGATTCTTTGATCTCTTCTGAGCAGCTTGTGATATGATTGAATCCAGGCGTGGATGACCTATAAGTCAAGATGGAGTAGCCGGAGGTCCTCGGTATTTCTTCTAAATCTGCGGAAGAACCGCAAGTATAGTGGCAGGCGTCTTCATGATTTTAAGACCTTCATTCCAGATGTAGTCTATAATTGAAATTGCTCTTGTTATTTTTCTATAATCCTCTTTAAAATCATGCAAGAAACAGTCAGATTGTTCAATAGTGACTGGCAATTGGAATCTTGTTGCAGTCCGTTGCATGATGTTGTGGAAGCCGCCGATAACCTCAGGAAGAGAATCTGATGGCTGAGGAATAGGAGGCGAGGGCATTTGAATGATGTATTCATCCCAGGGATCCCCATCACCAGTGTGTCGGTTAATTCACCCTCTTCAATACCTTCCTCGTCCAAGAATGAAGTATCCTGGTGCCCCTCTGGTGCTGTCCCAGATGGCTGCCTTGGAGAAGTAGGAACCTCCACCGGCGGGAGTGATGCTTGTAGGACGGCCGGTGCGGGAGGCAAAACAGAAATAGTGGTTTCTGAAGGAACCTTTTGCCGATAATCAGCCAACATGGCCTGTAGGTCTTGTATCAAAGAAGGAGGAAGATGACTTGTCTCTCCTTGATGTGAAGCCCTTTTAGGATGCCTTTGATAAGGGATAGAAACATCTTCCTGATAAAAATGCTCTTGGAAATCTTGTTTATCGTCATCATCTTGGCATTTTATTTGTAGTTCTAATTGTCTAGTTGTAGTCTATGCCGAAAGGACCCTCCTCATCTTCCTCATCAGACTCATCATCTTGCACATACGTCTCCAAAATATGTGATGGTAGTAATGGAGAGATATTGCTGTAGTCTTGCCTGTGGTAGGTTTTTAACTGGAAGTGAGTATAGGAAATAGGTGTCGCCTGTGACACTGGAGGAATCGCTGATGACCAACCCTTCGTCAACGGACTTTTTGTCGTCGACGGGGCCGTCTTAGTCGACGGTGTCATAGTCGACGGAATCGTCCACGGCGTCGTCATCGACCGGGTCTTCATCGATGGGGTCGTCGTCGACGGGCTCTTCGCGGACGGTGATGTCGCCGTCGACTGGGTCTTCATCGAAGATGTCTTCGACTGGCTCTTCGTCTGATAGACGATTCCTTCGCCACACTAGATCTCTTTGACGTAGATATTTTAGAAGACACAATAGGTGAGGTAATAGCCATGGTAGACCCCGTAGTTGAAGAAAGAGGAGCAGCAGTGGTCACAGATACCGTATGAGAAAACACCAGAGAAAGGGTCTTGATCTGGGCTTTACTCACAGTTCTGGAGGTAGAAGGCCTTTTGGAAATCTCAGGCCTTGACTGGTCAGAAGTTTCATGAGAGGCTTTGTGGTGCTTCCTCCTTCTGAAGAGGAGCTGTCGTGGGATCTAGCCCTCTTGCTAGATGTTGAAGCCATGTCATCCTCCTCAGCTGACGAGGATTTCAGCCAATCTTCCCTGTCTCTGATGGTTTTAGCAGGAAAGGTACGACATATTCTATAATCCTTAACTACATGGTTAGGATGTAAACAGTAGATGCAGTCCTTGTGCTGATCATCAACATGGACCCTCTTCTTATCACAGGTCCTGCAGCCTCTAAAGAGAGCTTTCTTGTCAGACATCTTGAAGTAAAAAGGATGAAGAAACTGAGTAGGCACTCGGGGAGACTCCCTTCCACAAGACGCGCGGTAAAAATCTGAGGAGAACTGACTCTGCTGGGAAGGTTCTAGAGGATGCTGGCAGCTGATTGGTTGGAGCTATTTTTAAGGTCTTTTCATATAATGAGGTACATAGGCTGCTAAGTGTTGGGCCTTCTGGGCCTATTTTCTTTCAGCCTACTACTTTTCTTACTAAGGCACTGCTTTTGTATATATATTTTTTTACTGTGGGAATCCCGCCCTGGCGACTGGGAACGATTCAGGCATGTGAATCTATGAAAGATACCCCAATAGTGGATAAGATATAGGCTAGGCTGGGCCAAATGATAGCTAAACGGAACATAGCGCAGCTATAGGGAGCAAAAGAGCCACCTAGGGTGGACTCCTGGAAAAACAACATGGACTGGTGCATGTTCAGAGAAAAAACTGTATATGTCTCCCGTGGATGTCCCAGAAAATGGTCCTCCATATGGAACAAATGGAATAACTATCTTGGATGTATCTGTGCTCCCCCCCTTCTGGATCCTGATTCAGACGACCAACTTACGCCTAAGTCTTTGCTGTTACCCGGTGAAATTGTATGCTTGTACCTATGTATGCTCCAGACTCAAGCATGTATGCATTTTCAGTGCCCTGTAATGTCGACATTTTGATGGTAAATAAACAGAAAAAAAACAAAGAACGCATCTTTTTCTGCCACAGATGGTCTGAAGAGTTCTTCCTACTCTTCCTCGACATCTTGTAAATTGTAAATAGATACTTGTATAGCGCACTACTCACCGCAAGGGTCTCAAGGCGCTTGTACGAATACCGCTGTGGAACTCATCCTGGCTTTCCCTGTGAGGCGTCCACTCCTGGGAACCCCCAAGGTGGAGGCCAGGCATCTTTAGCTTTGTGGGGGCCGTTGTGGAGATTAAGCAAGCTATTGCCCAGAGTTGCAGAGTAGGACTCCATGATTGGAATAGGCACAGAGGCGAGAATTATCAGGTCAGTGGAATTTTGAGCCCAAGAACCGCTGAGGCGGGGAATTGAACCCTGGTCCCGGGCTAGACCTCTGCATCAGGGTCTGCTGCTCTAATCATTGAGCCATACTTCTCCACACTTTTTGATGTCCAAAGATGTCAGGAGTGTCTTCAATACTGCTCCGCTGCATTTCACATCAATGTTCCAGAAAGTCCCTAAGAGTCTTTTTCAAGCAGAAAGTTAAGACAGGTTTGCAACCCTCCTCCCTGTGTTCCTGTGACAAACACAGGTTACAGACCTAATGGAGATCGGTCTGGTGGTATTTTGTGTGGCAGTTCAAGCAGAAACAGAAAGGCATCCGTTACATCACCAGCAGGGCATCCTCTAGTGAAACTGGTGTAGACTGTAATGGAAGCCCCTAAGGGCGAAACCCTTGAGGGCCGAGGTTGAAGCGTGCAGATTCAAAGAGTGATAAAGTTTTCTGTATTTCGATACGCAAGATGGAATACTCGAGCGAAAACAATACCAACGAGGGTGAGGATGCGCACAAACTGAACAGAGCACCGTACTGCTCTCGACACAGAGCGCAGGCACACAAGTCCGAACCAGGCAGCAGAAAGAAAACAATGTAACAATTGAGTCGATGGCCACATGCATTAACACCAAGAGGAGGAGTCACTCTACCTCATGACTCGAAAGACTTCTTTGAAGAAAAACAACTTGCAAGTATCCGGACCCAACGCTAGAAGGCAGGAGAATGCAAACCATGTGAAACTACAGCCACACACGCCTAGAACACTTGGTTTACACTGGAAGAGCAACTAAAGTGTGTTAATATTACAAACTTTTTCATTGAATGTTAACTAGAAGAGGGATGCACTAAGTAAAAAGAGTGGTCTCCATCAACTGGGGTCCACAACACAAAAGCGCACATGCAACACAGAGTGTTAGCAGTAATAGATCAAACCTGATGAAACAATAGCTTAGTAGGTATGGCAAAGTATCAATGTATGCCTCTTCTGTTAAACAAGCCAAAAATACAACTTCCACCTTCACCCAACTCAAAACGCCATGCTTGTGAGAACAGATTTTCCATCTTAAATAAAGCAAAGCAACATAAATGTAAACAATTATCTTACCACAGAAATCCGTTCTCAACCAATCCCTCAACTCATCAACCAAGAGTAGGGATCTATAGAGGATACTTACTTTTAAAGTAACAGGTTTTGATTTGGCCTGAAATCAAAAAGAATATTAACAGCAACTAATTTCAAATTCCAAGAGTTCAGAAACTGTGATGCTGTCCTGATGCGGACAAGTGCAACATATTTTAAGTTGCTTTTGTAATTTTTAAATAACCATTTTTTAATAAACCATGTTTACAATTAATAAAACATGTGTTGTAAATAGAAAGGCATTTATATAGACCAATATGTTAAAATGACCGAGAGCACAGCATACTGGCAAAATCTAATTTGAGGCGGAAATCATTGAAGGATATAAATTGGTAAAGTAAAGGAGTCTTCTGGCTAGTAGACACACTGGGTGAACAGTCCATTTGTGTATGTTCATAAGAAGCCTAAAGGTTCATTTGACAGAACAAATGATGGAACCTTCAAGTAGATAGTTCTTTGAATGGTGCTTATATAAAAAGCAAATTTATTGTCAATTGATTTTAGAGAACATGGGGAACAGGCATAAGAAAGTCGCAGGCTTTGAGAAGGGAGAGGGTCACCTTGGCTGGGGGTGGTTATCTACTAAACATGTGGGTGACAAGGCCAATTATATTTATATGCTGGTGGGAGACTTCAATTATGTAGTGTACGGTATATGAGAGTAAGCTTAAGGAGAGGCCACAGCAATACCTGTGCACAGAGAGCGAACCGTCTTGTTTAGTGAGCAGCCAAAAACACAGACATTATGGGCTAAAATTGGACTCTGCCTGTGAGGTAACTTTTGAAGAGGATAGTCTTTAGTTACTTTTGGAGTACATTATGAAGAACAACTCTTTTGAACGATCTAGCTAGCAACAGATCTCAATTCTCAGGTTGCAGCCTAATAACAGTTTTCTTGAGACTGTTCTTTTTGGGGAATTTTTAGATTTCCAAAAATAGTCCTTCTTTGGTGCAGAGTTGACTTGTGGCTTACCTCTGGAGTTTTAGGATTATCTGCAAGGCTTCTTGGGGGTGTAGACTAGAGAGTTTTCACCGATGGGAAAACAATTTGGAAATGCACCATACTTAAATTTGAAGCCAAATTAAGACTAGAGTAATGAGATCATGTATCCCTGCTAAAAATAGAATTGCTTTCAATAGTTAAGTCCATCATGAGAGTATTTCCATCATCTATTCAACAAGAGAATGACTGCTGCTATAAATTATTTTGGGGATTCTTGGCGGATGCTTGTTACCCGATAAAATGTGGCTGAAGCATCTTACGCCTTAAACTTGCTCCTTCATGTAGAATTATTTTGAATGGAGAAATACATATTTTAGGGAGACCAGTTATGAGTGTGTTTCTTTAATACAGCCTAGAAGGGCATAGAGTGTGAACAGGAAGTCATACATCAACCTTCATAATTATATCCTAAATGTAGTGCAGAAGCAAGGGTTTGGATTTCTGCACTTTTTTAAAGGAGGAATGCTAATCTTAATTGAAAGTCTCTTGTGACAGAATATAAATAGCATGGGAAAAAGACCTACATACTTCTATGATTTAGCCTGGATGGAGTAGCTATGGCGCAACTTACAATATAGCCATCAGATCTGCTATTTAGGAGGAGTGTTTTTTTCTATAGTGTGAACTTTACTTAGCAATTGCAGTTGATCCAAGTTCATATACATGGTTTTCCATACCCTCAGACTACAACTTACATTTTAACGTAATTAATTCACCTTCTCAGCATCATCATCAAGTCTATACGATAGGAGGGGGAACTCAAATTGCGATTTAGGCGACCCGGCTTGATCCTTGACCTTAATATATTATATTCCCTCACCAGAAACTTCCTGTTTTACAAATCCCCTGGGATAGGCACTTCATAAAGGCTACATGTGCTGCCTTAAGTCTGATCTAGCTATGTACACTTCAGTTTTTCACTGAAAAATAAGGGGTAAAGCTGTTAAAATCTGGCACTTACATAGCTGGTGTTATTTTAGACAATGTCCAACATTTTTCTATTCTAGACAAGGAGCAACAGAGAGAATGAATATGTTTCCTCATGAGAAGATAAATTCTGAGAAAATCTGGCAGATGACGTCTTCTCATTTGTCCGATATGGCATTCAGGGACCGTGCCAGGGGGATGGCAATCAGGAGGATGTTCTGGTGCTTCAGCAGCCTCCAGTGCCCAGGACTTAATCGCCTCCTGCAACCCCTACACAACCTGCTTGCTTCAGTACCACATGGCAGTAGTGTTGTCCGTGAGAACCTGCACCAGACTCACCTTGATAAATGGCAGGAAAGCCATCCGGTCCAAAAGGATGGCCTTGACCTCCAGTGGGTCGATGTGGAACTGGCCCTCTATTAAAGACCAGATGCCTCTGATCTCCACTGCTCCCAGATAACACCTGCCCCCCAAATCGAGTTGAAATGCACCAGTCACCGCTCTGAGAGGAATGGGAGAGAGGCCTGCTACAGGTCAGCCACCAGTGTAGATATTGGGCAGTATCCTCTGGGATATGGATGGTGCTCGAAAGACCGCCTACATGCTGCTCCAACTGGAATTTTAGGCTCCACTGCAGGGATCACATGTGCCACCTGGTGTAATGGACAAGGAGAAAGCATAAGGCTAAAATACCAAGTAGCTTTCGAATTCCCTTCACAGGGATATGGGCTCAAGCCTGCAGTATCGGGATCACAGCCCAAATGTCTCAGACTTTTTAAAGCAGAGGCAACGCCTTTGGACTTTGGTTTGGTATGGTAAACACCCACGATGTCAGGAGTTCTGCGTTGTCCGGAGGTAGCCCATGAAAGACTACAGCAAGCATACTCTCGGCAACCAGTCACTGAGATACGAGAACATGTGATCTTTGAAGACCACGCTATCACTTTCAGGAAAATTCAAGGAGCACTATGAGGCCAAAGGTGAGCATGGCAAACTAAAAGTGCTCTTGGCCCACTTTGAATCCCAGGCAACGCCTGTGGGAGTGCAGGACATGAACTTGAAAATATGTGTCATGCAAGTCCAAGGTCATCATCTTATCACCTGGGAACAGGGCAGAACTAAACTAAGATCGTGTATTTTGAATTTGACCTTCTTCAAGAAGGCGTTCAGGGATCAAAGGTCCAAAATAGGTCTGATTCAGAAAAGGGGGTGGTGATGAACAGAGTGTCTGAATTAAGCAGACCACTCTTACCCAGTCCAAAGATCAGGGCTTGATCCATCACCGTTATTTAGCTCACTGCACCATCCCAGCTCAGAACCTGGCTATATGCAAATCAGTCTGTCCCTGGCCCAGTGCATCATGGGAACAGGGCTAACTAAACTACCAAGCCAATTCTTCACCAGAAAGGAGACAAGGTTCCGGGGACCGGTTTCTGGCATTTCAGCTGTCGTCGGCCCGGCTTGCTTGAATCCTGATGGTACAGTGAGCAAGGGACTCATGTCTGAGTATACCCTGCCACACCTATAGTGGCCAAAAACGATTCAGAAAAGGGGGTGGTGATGAACAGAGTGTCTGAATTAAGCAGACCACTCTTACCCAGTCCAAAGATCAGGGCTTGATCCATCACCGTTATTTAGCTCACTGTACCATCCCAGCTCAGAACCTGGCTATATGCAAATCAGTCTGTCCCTGGC
Organism: Lissotriton vulgaris; assembly: GCF_964263255.1. Taxonomy (NCBI): domain Eukaryota; kingdom Metazoa; phylum Chordata; class Amphibia; order Caudata; family Salamandridae; genus Lissotriton; species Lissotriton vulgaris. The sequence goes on along the minus strand of NC_141699.1, from coordinate 145,768,095 downwards.
CCAGTGCATCTTGGGAACAGGGCAGACTAAACTACCAAGCCAATTCTTCACCAGAAAGGAGACAAGCTTCCGGGGACGGATCAAGCCCTGATCTTTGGACTGGGTAAGAGTGGTCTGCTTAATTCAGACACTCTGTTCATCACCACCCCCTTTTCTGAATCATTTTGTCCACCATAAGCGTGGAAGGGTATACTCAGATGTGAGTTCCTTTGCTCATTGCACCATCAGGATTCAAGCAAGCCAGGCCGACGACGGCTGAAATGCCAGAAACCGGTCCCCGGAAGCTTGTTTCCTTCCCAGTATAAGAATTGGCTTGGTAATTTTACAAAAAAAAGAATTGGCTTGGTAGTTTGGTCTGCCCTGTTCCCATGACGCACTGGGCCAGGGACAGACTGATTTGCATGTAGCCAGGTTCTGAGCTGGGATGGTGCAGTGAGCTAAAAAACGGTGATGGATCAAGCCCTGATCTTTGGACTGGGTAAGAGTGGTCTGCTTAATTCAGACACTCTGTTCATTACCACCCCCTTTTCTGAATCAAAATAGGTCTGAGGTCTTAATCCATTTTTTGGGACAAGAAATAGCCTCCACCTTTCTCCAAACCTAGTACTGGGCTACACAGCATACTTGTACAGCAACAAGCATACCTCCTTTGGCAGAAGGTACAGATGTTCCTCAGAAATTCATTCTGGTGCAGGAGGAATATTGGGTTGAGAGGAGAGAAAAGATAGGGCGTAGAACCTTGCAGAATCTGCAAGACCCATCTGTCGGACCTGATGGATCGCTAAGCTGGGAGGAATTGTTGAATCCTGGCCCTCACATGCCTGCCATTGAACATCCGATCTAAGGTCCTCAGTAACTGCCGGAAAGATCTCACTAGCCATATACCAAGGAGCATGTGTATGTTGCTAATAATAAAAAACAGACTATGCTTATGGATCCCAGTGGAAGGCTGGCAGAAGGAAACATTTTCTTGCTCAAAGGCATAAATCCTTTTAGATTCTCTATCCGGAGGATTGCGCAGAAATTATTTAGGACTCCCCTTATTGGAGTAGGGTGCTTGTTAAAAAAATCTGTGCCGCCGGACGCTGGCCTATGTCACCTAACAGGCAGTTAATACAATGATTTCCATTGGGTACTCATCAAAATACCCATAGGGCATCATTAAATGGAAGCACAAGTTCTTATGTGTCTGGTACAGTCTGAACATTTCTTGTAACAACATTTTAATTAGTCTCAATGGAAGGCAGCTGTAATTCTTGTACCTTTACCACCCTCCAAACTACCACTGTCAATAAGGCATTTTCTTCCGTAGGCAGCCTTTGTGACGACTCAAGCTCCATTTAAGGAGAGGTACCAAGCCCACTGGGGGTTTGGAAATTAAGATAAAAGGCATCATCAGTACAATGAGGGGGAATCAAGCTATCTCTTCTCCATCATCCTCATCATCCTCATCATCATCATCTTGGCACAAGATCAGAGTCATAACCAAAAAAGAAACGATCTGCTGATAGATGTGTTGCGGTAGAGGTTTCGGATTTGAGCATGGCTGCATAGTTGGCTGCAAGACTTTAATTTCATACCGCGTGCTCAGGTGTAAATCGGTTTAGGGTCCAACGATCGGTTGCCATCAGTTCATCAACCGGTGCTAGTGCAGTCCGCATCAGTGTTGTGGAACTGCTTTGATCTCGGGCCAGAGTGGAAGTCTGTAGCACAGACAGCAAGGACTCTAGGCCCAGTAACTAGGAAAGGATCCGCTAGGAAAAACCAAATGGAAAGGGGTGCCTGAAGGCACACCAGAGGAAACCGAAAACATGCTGAAGAAGTGCATTATGGCCTTTTTGAAGGCCCTGCTCTAGTACAAGGTCAACAAAGGTCCAGGGAACTCTGGGGGTGTCAGGACCAACTGAGGAATCGGTTCTGTGGGCAGTGACCTTGAGGGAGTGCAACTTTAATCTCAACACCCTCACATTTATTTATTGTAGAGTTTTGTATAGCGCTAGCCAGACCTGAAGGTATCGAAGCGCTTCACAACATGGGCTACTAGTTAAAGCAACATATTTAGGCGGTCATACACTCATTGATTCATCTCTTTGGAGCCACAGACACAGTCTTTGCTTTCATATGCTTGTGCTTGGACTTACCCAAAGATTTTGAGCAGGAAGTGAAGTGGTCGTGGTACAGGCACGGGAAAGGGACAGGGCCTGTACATGGAACAGGAGCAGGATCAGGGTGAGGACAGCAACTACTTCTGGTGTTCGATGATATGATTTTGCCTCTAAGTTTCAAACAGTTTTCAGGTGAATTAGGACGCATCTATCACGCAACTTTAAGTTGTGTACAGAACCTAGGTACCAAGGGCAAATCTCATGCAGGTCTGCGACTAAAATCTACTACCAGAATTTGGGGAACGGCTTGAATCCTGTTTTCGGCGGAACATCATTCCCTAGCACACTGTTCAAAGTGTTGCTTGGAGTCGTCAGAATACCGAAACAGGAGATAGTGAAGAACTAGATCAGAACTAGATTGCGCTGAAAGAAATGACCTGACATCAGCATGTGTGGATCGCTTTTATATGAATCACTGGTCTGTCAGCTGCACAGGAGGGATGTAATCACCATGGAGCCACAAAATGGCATCTATTCTCCAGATCCAGTCTGGCACCTGGGGGATATTCTAAATTGAGGAATATACAGATAAAAGTATCCATCCGAAACAGTTTCTTCAGCAACTGGTATATATTTTATTAGAGTCAGAATGCTAGGGTAAAAGAACCCTCAATGAGATAGAGAAAAGGTGGCAGTTTTGGCCTTTATGTTTTTAAAGGTGCTATCAGAGGCCAAAACAAATGTTCCCATTTTAGTGGTGAGGGAACAGAACTGTTGGTGTAAAAGAACAGGGGATTTCATGAACTATTTACTTCACTGGTTTCTTTCTGCACTGTGTGTTCAGGGCTATATAATGTCCTCTCATAAAAGGTGTTACCATAAACATTATTAAAACCGATGGGAATCACATTCTCTCTGCTGATGTGACTGCTTTAATTAATAACTGGAAGAAGTCTTTAATACTCGAAACTGAAAATTAAGTAATTAAGAAATATGTACCAGTACTAAAGAAAATGTGGTTTCAGACGGGAGCAGTCAGGGAATTCTGTGGTCAATAACTTAGTCACAAAAAAGAATAAGGCTAAAATTAAATTTCCAGGCATGAGCTGATCCTAAACCAAGTTTTCTTGCATTACAATTTGAGAAGCGTCTGATGCTGGAGGATTAGAAAAACCCACCAGGCCATTTCTAAACTGGTGACTGCAGAATTAAGAAGCTCTAAATATCAACATTAACAAAAAGAAGCTAAAAAGAGTGGTGAACAGAAAATAAAATAAAGAATACCTTGCACTTTAGATGAATAATAGCATATCACCTTTTTCAACTAAAGATAACAATTTTCAAAACATTTGTTTCCTTACCTTAAATCTGTAAAGCAGCACATTACAGGGCCTCTACTTAAATGGATGAGGTGTGCTTCTTATGGCTATAAACAATGTCAGCTGTTAGGTCATCTTATTAGTCTGAGTTCTGGTTATGGAAGAACGGTGCTACTAGATATTTTCACTTGAATGTCTCCATAACGAAAAAAACTAGTTCGATCAAATAGTTAAAACCATTACCCTAGTATCTTCTAACTCCCTCTGAAGTTTGTCAGCTTTGGTCTTTTCAAAGAGCAGGCTCTGTTCAAGCTCCTTAATGCGGGCATGCTCCAGTTTGGTCTGCGTCTGTTAGTAAAAAGGGAAAGGAAGAGAACACAACAGTGCCACCATCACATGCCAGCACAAGAGGAGGGAGCCACATGCAGGCCGTGCCGCCAGTACCTTCCACCACTGATGAGCAGAGAAGATGCAGAGGGGAAAAATTAATATGATAATGCAATGGGTGAGGAAGAAGACTAGAAATGGGTAAAGGTTGACATGGTGGAAGGGATAAACAACAACAGGAAGGATGGAGAAAAAGTAGGGAAGATACATGCAGCCAGCGTAAGTTAAGTTTATAAGTAGAATTGTATCAGCACAAATTAAAAACATTAATATTTTAATAGGCTATAAACCCCTTTTTCCTTGCTTACCTGCAGTATACACTGGAAAAATAAGTACATTTGTTGCTTTATACATATGTGTAATTGCAACACAATATATACTGCAAACATCTGGAGATTTATTTTGTTATTGTTTCAATAAGCACACCATAATATTGCCAATCTAATAGTGCATACTAGGTAGTATTTAAATATATATTTTTTAAACTATTCCTTGATCCAACCTATCAAAATGTAGACTACAAATAAATGTAGCCAAAAGTTAACGATAATGAAAATTACACAAATGTTCTAGCTATGTTGTTAAATAACATGGATGTTTGCACATGCTCGTTTTTCGCTTCCTTCCATTTATTCCTAGAACCTTCCAAGGAACACCATAGAAGATTAGAACTTATGTTGCACATGAAAGACCAAACTCCACATTAGAATTTCAGGGAGACATAAATACAAATTGAAAACAGATACAAAACATTTAAACTGATCGAAGAGTAATTAATAGAATTAATTTGAAATTAAACTCTGTATAAGACCAAACTGTTAACTCATTAAAATTTTTGGCCATTGTTATTCAAGGTCACAATCTAAACTGAGGATATATTGGTTCAGAGATTATGAATATTTAACTCTCCTACCCAACGAACATGAATATCCAAAATGAAAGTTGCTCTAAAACTCATACATGGTTGGGAATGAATATCACAAACTGAGGAACAGTTTTTAACATTACTCTTGGAACAAGAATAATAAAAGGAAAGTCACTCGTCCCACTATCACTGAAAGCAATGGTTTTATCATCCAGACGTAGCTAGACATGAAGGTGGGCGATGAGGAAAATGGATACTGGCTGTATAACACAAAACAATTTGTATTACTTGTATGTGATGCAGTGCGCCTGGAAGCACATTCATACCAAGCACTTTAATGTGGTCACAATAAATATTCACAATTATGAAAAAAAGAGAAGATGCTCAATTAAACTGGCTGCTTATATTTGAGAACACCTTTTTAAAATGTTAATTTATAAATGTGCATACGTCACTAATCAATAACCTCACAACTTCAAAGTTATTATTCTTTAAATGTCACCTCTGCTCTATAGCTGAACAAAATGACACCATAAAATTAGTAACAAACTGGGAGTAGAAAACAACTAAAGTGTCATGCAACTAACAAAATTCATCGTAAAAAACTGCATCCTCAACCCCTTTCAATCAGGATTCTACAATAACCACAGCACCAAGACCGCTCCACTCACCGCCACAGAAGAGCATCCGCACCCTCCTTGACCAAGGACATACAGTGGCTCTGATCCTACTCGACCTCTCTGCAGCGTTCGACACAGTCTCCCACTGCACACTCACCGCCAGACTCCACGACGCTGGCTTACAGGGAACCGGCCTTGACTGGCTCTGCTCCTTCCTCACCAGCAGAACCCTAAGAATCTGCCACCCTTCCTCTCCGAACCCGCGGAAATCAACTGCAGAGTACCCCAAGGATCGTCGCTCAGCCCCACGTTCTGCAACATCTACATGGCCCCCCTCGCAGCCATCGTCAGACAGCAGGGACTCAGCATAGTATCCTACGCCAACGACACCCAGCTCATCATCTCACCAAGGACCCCATCACCATCGGACTCAACTTCCAAGAAGGAACGAAAGACGTCACATCCTGGATGAACAGCAGCTGCCTGAAGCTCAACTCGGAGAAGACAGAGGTCCCCCGGCCCCTCTCCCTCTACGCGGGACAACACCTGGTTCCCCACTGCCCTTGGCAGCCCCCCCACCCCCCACAGACCATGTCTGAAACCACAATCATACTTGACTCCTCCCACTCCATGACCCGACAGGTTAACGCTGTCGCCTCCACCTGCTTCAACACCCTCTGCATCCTCAGAAAGACCTTCAAATGGATCCCCCCTCCCGAATCATGGAAGGCCGTCACCCACGCATTCATAACCAGTAAACTGGACTATGAAAACGCCGTCTACACCGGGATCAACAAGTCTCTGCTCCGTAAGCTCCAGACCTCCAGTGGCTCCCCGTTGAAAAGAGAGTAACCTTCAATATATTCACCCAAGTCTACAAATGCTTCCACAACACCAGACCCAATATCTCAACAATAGAATCTCCTTCCATATACACAAGAGGAACCTCTGATCCGCTGACCTCCCTGAACCCCCGCGCATCCGCAGAGCAAGAGTAGGAGAACCTTCTCCTACATTGCGGCCAAGACCTGGAATGAGCTCCCAATCGACATCAGACGTACCCCCACCCTGCACTTCAGGAAGACCCTCAAGACCTGGCTCTTCAACTAACAGGAGCTGCTTCCCCCACACCCCCTGCACCTTGAGACCCTCATGGGTGAGTAGCGCGCTTCAAATTCCCTCATTGATTGATTGATTGATTGATGCAATGAAGCTTAACTGAAATCTTAAATCTCACTTCAAATGATCTTCATTTACTACTGGAAACAGTGCTCAACTGTTCAGAGTTTATGCAAGGCTGCTAATAATAATGAAGTCCATTTTAATTTCACAGGTCAATTAAAATGTGTTCAAATTCAAATTATTTTGTTTGTCACGATTTTAAGAATGACACTTGGGAAATTAACTCCTTAGAGAAACGCTAACTTTTAATCAATAAACACAAAGGAAATGTTTAAGGCTTTAGCTACTATGGCCCAGGTATTAAATGAAATTTGAATTACTGACTTTTCATTAAGTTGCAACATACCAGGAGTCTCTGAAGGTGGGCTCTTCCTACACAATCGAGGAGTGAAAAGCATGAAAGACTGCTGACTAGTTAAACATGTCTTTGCAGCCCAGGTGTGTTCTATTGTCTGCTCAAAGCGTCTTAATGTTCTTAATCTTATCACCAGTTAGGTCAAGAATTAGGTCATGGGGGCGTGGCCAAGATGGCGGCTTGGGTAGACGTGTAATCCGGAGGCTCCCCGTCCTGAGCCCCCAGACCCTACCTAAGCCGCTAGTGACCCGTAAACCGGACCCGGTGAGCTGACCCTGGGAGTAAGGGTTTGCTCCCGAACAGCAGCGCGACCGCCGGCCGACAGCGAGAAGCCGCGGAAAACCCTGACAAGCGGCGCCGGCCCGAGAGGAACGGAGGGCGGCCCGACTCCCGGCCAGTACACGGGACAGAGAGGCCGGCGGTGACCCCACAGCCCCAGCGGAGGGCGCCGGAGCTGCCTTGGGCTCCTCTGGGGGTCCCGCCGTGAGTGAGCGCTGCACCTACGCCCGGGAAGGAACTGAGCGGCCCTCGCAAGCAGGCGCCGGGCTACCCGGCCGGGGGCGCCTGGGAAAGGCCCCGGCTGTGGCCTGGTGACCGGAGGGGAGAGCGGAGCGCCTACGCCCTGTGAGGGGACCAGAAGGTACGGCGGACCCCTACGGCCCGTGGGGGGCTTGAGGAGTGCGTGGGCAGTGGAGGGGGCCAGCCCAGCTCCGTGACCCGAAGAGAGCGAAGGGCGGACAGGGGCACCACGTGACCCGGCGGGTGAGGCCAGGAAAGACCCCGGATGAGGCCTACCCGCCAAACGACCACGAGCCCGGGAAAGCAGAGAGCGGGACGCGGGACCTGGCGGCCTAAGGTGAGCCCTGAGGAAAGTGCGAGGGAGCTGCGCTGCTGGGGGCCCGGGGCGTGAGAGGGAGGCTGTGCCCCACCGTGGCCCCTGGTGGGGGTCCCTTCGGCCTCGGGAGTGACGCTGTATAGACTAATGGAGGACATTGCTGACACTGCCACAAGAGGGGGCCCTTCCTGATGACATCGGGCGCCCTTCACTGGGATACGACGGAGCTGGTCGGCTGGCCCTTGGGTGGCATAGTGTGTAGACGGGGGACCTGCATCCACCCCCAATAATCACAGCGAGGCCTGGGCCGCAGCGATCGGGGTGAGGGGGGCCGGCGGAACTACAGACTAGAGGGGCAACCGCGTGCCACCAGCGGGCCTTGCTCAGCACATCGAGGAGAACCCTCCGGCCCTCAGGGGAGCGGGCAGCGGGGGGTCACCGCGGGCCGGGAACTACTGAAGGGGCCACGGAGAAGTGAGCTGGATTGGGAGCAGTGGCCCACCGAGAGCTGGCCCCCTGGCACTTTCGTAGCCCCAGAAAGACTGGTTGCTCTCCCGGCGAGCAGGCGGGGTCCCGGACGGAGGTGGCTGGAGTGAGGGAAGATGGCGACCAACAGCCGCAAGGGGAACCGCACCATCACGGACCTATTGTCGAAAGGTAATCTCAAACCCGAGAAAAGCCCGGACAAGCAGACTCAAGGGCCCCCAGCTAAGGGCGCGGATCGTGATGGGGGAGAGGCTCCGGCGACTAAAGCATTCATGGAGGCGCTCTTCAACTCCCTCAAGGAGGACATTCAGTCCCTCCGTCAGGACATGGCGGGGGAATACCGAGAGCTCCGCCGCGACGTGGATGACCTGGGGGAACGAGTGGCGGCTAATGAGCTTTCTGGTCAGGCTAGGAGCGAAGAAGTGGAATTCCTCCGTCAAGAGATTGTCCGCCTCAACGATCAGCAGACCGATCTCATACAGAGGACCTAGAGAATCGTTCCAGGCGGAACAACATTAGGGTTCGGAACGTGCCCTCCTCGGCGGAGGAGGGAGATGTTGCAGGCTATCTCCAGGGTCTGTTCCGAGCGATCCTCGAAGTGGGTGACGACTGTGAGATCCGCATCGATAGGGCACATCGGGTGGGCCCGGCCCGTAGATCACCGGGGCCCCCCCCCCGACATCCTGGCTTTTCTGCCCGACTACGCCTTAAAGGAACGCATATTGAAGGTGGCACGCCTCAAACAGCCCTTTCAATACCGGGGCCACGCTCTGGAGCTCTTTCAAGACCTCTCCGTGATCACCTGCAAAAGAGAAGAGCATTCAAGCCCGCCACCTCGTTCCTGCGCAACGAAGGGGTCCAGTATTCCTGGGGACACCCCTTTAGATTGATCTTCCGCTGGAATGGGACCCTTCATCAACTGCGTTCCCTGAAAGACACTTGCTCGGTGCTGGGGATCCCGTATGAGGAGCTTCAACTCAACCAGGGGGGGACTGGAGGCGCACCGCGGTCTCCGGCCACATCCTCTCAAGCAGCGGGCGATGGCTGGCAGAGGGTCAGACGAGGCCGCTCAAGCCCGACCCAAAGACAGTAGAGCTGGAGAAGTCGGCGGCGATTCAAGAAGTCTCCAGAGACACTGGCGCTGGGACATGAGGTCCGGTAAGGGGGGTCTTACTTAGAATCCTGCTGCGCGAGGGATGGGGAGTAGGGCGGGGAGTCTCGAACAGTCGAGCCGCCACTGCCCAACACCCACTACAAGTACTTTTTTGACTGCAGTTCTGAACTGGGAGGCTGGGGCCGGGAGTTCTGGCCCGGACTTTGGACCTCCAGTTGGGGTTGGTTGTTCTGTTCCTTTGTTGGGGGGGGATGGGGGGAGGGGGTTTATAGTGAGGCGCTGTGGCCTGGTGGTTCTCGGGGTCTTCTGATGTCTATGGAGGGGGGGTCGGCCACGGGCCCGAGCCAGTGCGGTATTGCTAGAGTGTCCTCGGAGGGCGATCCCGGAGCCTTTGCTGACCGTTGTGGAGTGTGGAGATGGGACATGGGAGTGATGGAGACGCCCTGGCTGAGGGGGAGGGGGGCCGGGGAGGGCACCTATGGCGGATTGGTCTGGTTCTACCCCTAAATGCCTATAACAATTGGGACATGGAACGTTAAGGGCCTAAACTCCCCGCAGAAGCGCCAGAAAGTATGGAAGTATGTGCTAGACCAACACCTCGATATTGTAGCGCTCCAGGAAACACACCTCCTGAAGACGGAGGATCATCACCTCAAACACAGGAAATACCCGCTTATTTATAGAGCCTCAGCGTCCACCAAGCAGAAAGGGGTAGCGCTGCTGTTTAGTACGGCCGCACAGTTTGAACCTATGTGCACTCAGAGTGACAAAGAAGGGAGGTGGGTCATGGTCAAGGGCCGCTTGAGAGGTAAGGTGTGCACCCTAGTGTCCATTTATGCCCCCAACACCGGCCAAAAGAGTTTCCTGCTCACACTTCTGGGTAAAGTGACAGATTTTGCTGAGGGGCCAGTTTTACTGTTGGGGGACTTCAACCTGGTTTGGCACCCAACACTAGATAGTACACACACTAGGAGGGCTGACATGGGTACATTCCCGGACTCTGTCCAGGCGCGGATGGAAGACATGGGACTCCTAGACAGCTGGCGCGTGGAGCACCCGGACACACAAGACTTTTCATTTTACTCCCATGTACACCACACCTACTCCCGCCTAGATTACATCTTCTTTAGCCAGTCACTTCGGGGTTCCTTACAAGGCGCGAAGATTCTCCCCATCTCTGTCTCGGACCACAGGATGTACACTATCTGCCTGACCTGGCTGGGTTGCGCCCCAAAACCAGCGCGGTGGTACTTTCCTGAAGCACTAGTGCGAGATAAAGAATCGTGCATGCAATTGAGGGGGGCCATCGGGAAGTTCTTCTCCCTCAATGATCCGGGGGAGACCTCGATATATAACACGTGGGACACATTCAAGGCGGTTATTCGGGGTAAATGCATCGCGCTTAACTCGGCCCTCAACAAGCAGCGCGCTACAGAGAGAGAAGGCCTGGAACAGGAGCTCTTGAAGACCAAACAGACATACAAGCAGAACCCCACCAGGCAGACGCAGAGAGCGCTCACAGCCCTTAGAGGTAAAATACGAGCCATATACAACAATAGGGCGGAATTCACCCTCCTTAAATTGCGCAGCCTAGCCTACACACAGGGGGATAAAGTGGGGAAACATCTGGCCAGACAATTAAGGGATAAGCGAGAGAGGGAATACATAGGGGGCATACGGGATAGTGCAGGAGACCTACGACATAGGGATGAGGATAAGGCCGATCTTTTTGGGGAGTTCTATGCATCCCTGTATACTGCTGACCCCCCGGACGTGGACCGGCAGGGCGCCTTCCTGAGGAACCTCCCCGTCCCTCAAGTGTCCCCGGAGTGGAATGACCTCCTCGTGGCCCCTATTACCATGGAGGAAGTTCTGACGGCGATCAAATCCCTGAAGGCTCACAAAGCTCCGGGGACGGACGGGTTCACGGCAACCTTTTATAAGGCCTTCACCACCGAGATAGCACCCCACCTGGTCCGCCTGTTCAATTGCATGGCCACGGAGGGCACGTCAGCGGCCTCCATGTGCGAGGCAACGATCTTGGTCATCCCCAAGCCGGGCAAGGATCCCTCCCTCTGCGCCTCATATAGGCCAATTGCCCTCCTTAACATAGACGCCAAACTTTACTCCTCCATCCTGGCCACGAGACTGGGCGACCTTATGCCCCTTATCATCCACCCCGACCAGTCTGGCTTCATCAAGGGGAGGCAAACCCATGACAACACTAGACGCATCATCCATCTGATTGAGAAGGCCACTAGATTCAAAATCCCTGCGGTGTTGGTCGGTCTGGATGCAGAAAAAGCGTTCGACCGCGTAGATTGGAACTTCCTGTGGTCCACACTGCAGCGGTTTGGATTCTCCCCTCATTTTATTACTATGCTCCAGGCCAACTATAGACACCCGCGCTCTAGGGTCTCAGTCAATGGGGTGCAGTCAGCCCCCTTTGGCCACTCCAGGGGGACGAGGCAGGGGTGCCTCCTGTCCCCGTTACTCTTCGCCCTTAGCATAGAACCCCTAGCTATAGCGATCCGGGAACACCAGTGAATAGAGGGGCTACCCTTTACGGGGGAGACCCACCAAATCTCGCTCTTCGCGGATGATGTCCTACTTTCTCTGTCCAATCCGCTGGGTTCCCTCCCACATGTGCAGGAAGTGCTCGCATCCTTCGAGGGAGTAGCAGGCTTCAGGGTCAACCTGACCAAGTCCTCCATTCTCAACTTGACTCTTTCCCCGACCGAGGCCTCGCAGCTCAGAGCACTGACTCCACTCCACTGGGCGCCTTCTCGTTACAATACTTAGGAGTGCAACTGACTCCCAAGCTCAACCAATTATATTCGGCCAATTACCCCGGACTCATCACCCGACTCCAACGAGATCTCTCTCGCTGGAAACCACTCTTCCTTTCCTGGCTGGGGAGCATACACACCATCAAAATGACCCTCCTACCTAAATTACTCTATCTGTTCCAAGCACTCCCGATAGAGCTGGAGGAGGATTTCTTTGCACGTCTTAAGACCATGCTCCTGAAATTTGTATGGCAGGGGGGAAGGGCACGTTTCTCCTTTTACATGTTAAGGCGCCCGCAGAGTGAGGGGGGGGGCAGGGCTTCCAGACCTTCGTCTCTACTATAAGGCAGCGCAATTACGCATCCTGGTTGAATGGGCACAGATGGAGTCGGAAAAACACTGGCTCCACATGGACCGCAGCGTAGCAGGCAGAACAATCTGGGATCTGGTTTGGCGCTCCAAGAAAGACAGGCCCCTCAATGCGTACCTCAGCACCCCAACACGCACCACTCTCAAAGTGTGGGACACTGTGGCTGGAAGGGAAGGCTGGACGTCCTTTCCGTCACCGCTCACCCGGATACACTTCACCTCGTCCTTTCCTCCGGCACTCCGAGAGGGGCCTTTCGATGCATGGAGGACAGGGGGCTGTCTTGCACTCACGCACCTGTTCCACGACTATGACCCACTTACCTTTGACAACTGCAAGAGGGAATATGGGGTGGGGGACGGGGAGCGGTATCATCATGCACAACTCCTTCATTGGGCCCTAAGTCCGCAGATTCGGGAGGGTGCCACTAGACCCCTCACTGCGCTTGAGTTATTCCTGCTCAAGGCCAAGTCCATGAAGGGGGCAATCTCGACACTATATAAGCTCCTACTCTCTACCGAGACTTCACCACGGCCACGCTATATGTCATGGTGGGAGGGTATGGCACAGCGGGACATTGGGGAGGAGGAATGGAAGCACCTGTGGGCAGATATCTGCCGCTTTAATCGCTCCACGAAATTGAGAGAGGCACACATAAAGGTAATGGCAGACTGGTACCTGTACCCGTCCAGACTGGCCAGGATCTACCCGAGGACATCCGATAGGTGTTGGAGGAAGTGTGGACTTCTGGGCGATTTCCAACACATATGGTGGGACTGCCCCACCATTAGGCCATTCTGGGAGGAGATCCTTGCTCAAGTAAAATCCATTTTAGGGTACCCGATCCCGATCACAATGGCAGAGGCACTTCTCGGCCTTCGGGACCCCCAGTTAGAGCACCAAACTAGGGCAGATAAAAGGATTCTGTGGTTATGTCTGGGGGCGGCTAAACTGGCCATTGCAAAAGCCTGGAAAAAGAAGGAGGCGCCAGCAATGTCCCTGTGGCATTCCTGCCTTTGGCAACTGCTCAGCCTGGAACGGATGTCCGACATTTCCCGGGAGGACTTCAAGAACTTCGAGTTCCGATGGGGACCACTGGTCTCATTCCTTTCTAAGGGCCTCCCTTCTGCGGTATGCCCCTCCACGATCAGGGCCTTACACCTGTTTCAGTTTTAGATATATTACACGGGCCTCAAGGGGGGACGCTACTCTTTAGGGCGCTTTCACCATTGGGGGGGTGGGCGAGGGTGTTGGGGGAAGGGGGAGGGGAGGGTAGTTGGGGTTAAAATGTCCACCTTTAGCGGTCTGGGCGCTATGGGAGCAGGAGCAGGACTAAGGCTCTCACTGATACGGCTAGGAAGGTGTGGCTAGGCAGGTCTGGTCTACGCAGAGGTATTGTGCTTGCCAAGGCGCTGGGGGACTCTCCCGTCTGGACTTTGTTGAGACTCGACCCTGGCAACCTGAGCGATGATTGTTATGGTCTCACTATGCATGACCCAGGGGAGCTCTGGGTCGTGGTTAATGGTTGCCCCCGCACCTGGCTACGCTTTGCATGCAATGCTCCTTGTCTTATGGGCCCCTGCGTGGACATGTTGGCGGTTTGTGCCTTGCATAACTTCTTTCGAATGTGGACAACAATAAAATTTGTTTACAAAAAAAAAAAAGAATTAGGTCAAGAGTTGAAGTTACAATCACTGCCTGTAAATAAACAGCATAGCCAGCCCTACAGCACCATAACCTGTGTTTGATAACAGAGCACACCACTAAGATTTTTCAAGACCAATAACAATACAAAATAAAACAAAACACAAGAGCCTTTAACACATAAATAATGCTTGAAATAACTATCTTTAATAATATCAAATGCCACAGGTCTATATTAAGGTTTTAGTAAGATCTGAAAAATGAAAATCAATCAAGTAAAAGGGAACTTAATGTTCATGATGATTATCTATGCCTCTAGAGATGAAGCTGCCAAACAAAAAGATGTTATACAACAAAATACTGTCTGTGACTTCACTGTTGTCCTGGTCACAAAAAATATGAAGTACTACTACTAAATTATAACTATGTTGTTGAATGATCTAGGTTTGACGTCACTGTTGAAATGCTTCCCTTGAAAGAACTTAAGCAATCTTGGAGTTAAATCTTGATCACATTGAAGGCGCGAGTTTTAAAAGACACTCTACAGTTCATCTCATGCAAAGGTGAAATAAATGAAAGGAAGGAATACACTATAAATACTCTCTGTAGCGAAAAAATGTACAACGCTACCTCTACTGAAATATTACCAGACTATTTCTGTGGATTAAAAGATTTAAAATATTTGGAACTAAGAACACTTTGTAAAACTAAATCAGGCAGAAGTATTCCTGAAAAAGAAAAACAACTAGGTCTAATGTGTGTTCCCATTTCCAAAACCTAAAAGGTATTTTGCATTAGTGATTTAGCATGTTTATTTATTCAAATGATACATGGCAAACATCCATTTCGATTTTCAGTTTTTCTAAATAAAGGGGTTTACAGAGTTAATAAAAACATTCATTTAAACAATTGTTTAACTTGATCTGAAAGCAACATGCAATTATATGTAAATGCATTACAAACCAATTATGCAGTTAGTGGTAAAGTGTATCAATAAGCATTTTGAATAAAAACCATCTGTAGAATAACATTAACGTAGGATGTCTTCACCCTTTCATCTAAGAATTATTCCAAATAAATCTAAAGGATCTTAGTATAAGCACATAACATTTTCATGGAAACACACGAAGCCTGCGTGGATTTTAAACAAAATGATAACACTGAGAACTTCATAAAAAGTGACTTATCAGTGTTGTTTGAGGTCATCTTTAGTTTTTAAGAATGACTGAGATGAGTAACATGGAATTTATACCTAATTAATTGGCGTTACATTGCCAAACATTTATTGGATCTTGAAATATTTTGGCCTTTTATTTGAAGACATCCAACGTCTAGCTTTTAATAATTCTGTGTGATAAAACTGGCAGTTTGAGATCTCATTTCTTTACTAAGCTCTGAGGATCTTAATTTTCACTTTTCATTAAACGAGCAATGAACAAAATATATCAGGTTAAACCCGATGTATTCAATTTTGTTTAGAATCTCAGCAAAGCAAATAATCCTTCTACATGAACACTAACAATCAGCATTCAGTGGTTAATTTTTGCAAAATTTTTGAAAGATGTGGATTTAAGAAAATGTAAGTTTCTGACAATGCCGATCAACATATATATATATAGGTAAAGCATTTCCATTGTGGGCAATGTTTTTAAATGACCTGCCAGTTTTACATTATTTACACATTTTATTACTTTATTGTTTATGAAAGATTTTAAAAAGCAATAGCAAAGCACATTAAAGATCAGTGGAAAGGTTGGAGCTGAACAAAGAATTAATTACTGTGACACCACTGCAACCATCCAGCTTTAGCAGACATGTCCAATGTTCACTCACTGAAGGCTCTTCTTCCTCCTATATCTGCTTATGATACAAGTCCATTGGTTTAGCAGTTGCCTTACACATCAAATGTTTGCCATCCGTATATTATTTTATACTTTATGAACCGTCCTGAAAGCAACCTGCAACTTGGTAATTTTATTGATTTCAAAACAAAATGGGAAATGACATTTACTGAGCCCATTGCTTTTTACCTCTAAATCGCCTTTGGTAATGGACTCTTCCTCAACACGGAACTGTAAGTCTTCAACTCTCCTGCACACAAAAAAAATTATTCAGATTACAAAAATATTGACATTCGCTAAAAGAACCATTATTAGATGGCATACATGACAATACAATACGTTACTGTAACTCAATCCAATTACTCCTCTTACTGCTTACCCTGTTTGGGTAACAGCTCAACTATTTTATGTATTTGTTTTGTAACTTGGATTTTACATTTGAAATGTACCTCTTTCTCCTTCTTTTATTGCCAGCAGATAGAAGGTATTTTTTACCCCAGGAATGCCTAATCAAGCTCAATTCAAACTATTAAACTGAATCAGGAATTTAAAGATCACATTTCAAAATGTTTTCTCTCAGATAGCCTGCGATATACTCCTCTAACCGTAACAGGCTCCTCGGATATTGATATGGCAACTTATTAACTGGTTAAATGATGTGCTAGATCTCATCCCAGCCCCCCTCCCCCCTGCCCACCCTTCCCCCAGTAAAATCACTTAACAAGAATGTCTAAACCTACAGTCCTTTGGTTTTCAACCTCTTTGAAGGAGGAAAAATGTTGCTCTGAAATATGGTGAAAATCCTATAGTTATGATGCAAAAAACAAATTTAAATTAGCCTTAGGAGAATTTTGTAAATCCATGTATAGGGATCAAAGAGAATACATGCCACATTTAACTGTCTAGAATCGTTTATTCGTCTCCGGAGGATATGGAAAACGAAATGTTCTGTCAGCTGAGTTAAGTAACGATTTATCTAAAAATAAATCATGATGAAATTTAAACTATATTTCCAATTTTTTCAGGAGAGAATTCTCCTATTAACTCTATTGATCAGATGTTAGATATTGGACCTAATATATTTACCTTTGATCCTATATCACCTGAAGACTCAGCCAAAAAACTAGACAAATGAAAATCTGGATCTCCTGGTGATCCATGTCCCCCGCAAATTATCAATTTAATTTCCTCCACCATTAATCCAGTGCTAAATAACATTTTGAATAATTTCTTTAAAACTGCTAATGTTTCCTCATGCTGGAAACAGTTTCTACCGCTTTCCCTACAGAAGAAGTCAATGGCTGTTCCTACTATATTAAGTAATTTTAGACTGATTTTCCTTCTACCTGCACCAACTAAGATCCTCCAGAAACTGGCTCATAAGTAGATGATCCATTCCTTGGAATGAAATAATCTTTAACATGATTTCCCAACTAGCTTCCGACTGAGCTATAGTACTGAATTTGCCTTGTTGGAAGCAAGAGAACTTATTAAAGGAAATTTAAACCAGGGTTTCGCAGCCATGGCCGTCTTACTTGACTTATCAGTTGCTTTTGATACCCTTCTTCTGGACAGAGTAAGAAAAATTGGTATTCAAGGACATGTCTATGCTTGTATAAAATCCTTCTTTGAGGATAGATCTCAGCCAGCTTATCTCCCGCCATTTACATCTACTGCCAAACCACTTTCTTATGCAGTTCCGCAGGGCTCAGCTTTGAGCCCTACTTTGTTTAACATATATTTTGAACCATTGGCTAAGTAAAGTCAATCTTAGGGCCATCAAGTAATATCTCACACTCCTGACACTCAAATTCTCATGTCTGTACGTGAAAACAAGGATGAGGCCCTGACCACTTTTAAGCAATGTCTACGAGGAGTAGCCAGGTGGATGAAGAAAGACTTTGCTAGCTATCGTTATGGAAAATTTCAATAATATTAAGGACTCAGAGGCGAGGATTATGCTTTTCGATAGCAGCCATTTTAACTTGAGAAACAAACTACAATTCCCATGAAACACTGGAAATGGAAGAAACAAAAAACATCCAACATTTCCACAATCCTGCAGGTCCAATCGGAAGCCAGCACTCTCCAACTTAGTCCTCTTCCTCTGTCACCAACTCCTCATTTGTCGCGCGAGTCACGCCCCAGCTCTCTTCCGAAGACTCTGATTTTCCATTGTCCATTCCTGAGAACAATGTAATATTAATAATTTGAACTGTACCAGGTTCGTAAGACCATTAAGTTGTCAGACATAACATACCTGCAAAAAATACAGTAGGTAACCAAGAATTCTTACGCAGCAACAATGTTGCCTTCGCATTAATGCAAAGTTGCTATACCGAAGCCAACACTGTAACCACACATCTAAGGCTTAAACCAGAAGCATTGTATCATGTCCAGTAAGTCAAAACCATGACTTACTAGTCACGCAGAGTGTTTTCAGGATGCATAATCCACGGGTGGGAGAATCCTCATCTCCGAGTCCTTAACAGAACTGAAAATTCTGTGAAGATAGCTAGGAATTTTTTCATTCTATGTCCAGACCAGGGGCCATGATTATTCTGGCTCAAAGCTTACTTACCCACTAGCCGAGCCATTTCAGCACCAGCTTAAAATAAAACCTCTTAAAAGTAAAGTCTGAAGACCAGTCAGCCGTGCTCATGATGTCTTCCAATCGAGCCCCCAGAGAAAAAGCTTGAGATGTCATTGCTCAATGGGCAGAATGCGCCCCAAAAATCTACGGTCTATTCCCACTTCCTGCATCACCCAACGCACACCATGGGTTATGGTTGAAGAGG
This sequence comes from Lissotriton vulgaris, assembly GCF_964263255.1. NCBI lineage: Eukaryota > Metazoa > Chordata > Amphibia > Caudata > Salamandridae > Lissotriton > Lissotriton vulgaris. Next base: position 145,749,388 of record NC_141699.1, on the reverse strand, counting down.
ACACTACCTTGTGCGGTTTCCTGAGGGCGATTAGAAATTAGCATTTCTACTGGGGCCGAAACTCTTCTGACATTGACACATAGGCTTTGAAACACTCCGCTACACACAACTTAGGTGATTCTGGAAAACCTGGGTATTCACTCACTCTGGTATTAGACTTTGTACGCCTAGTCACTGTAAATGCGACCCCGGAGGGAGAGAAGGATCTTCCAGTGATGTCAAGAGTATAAACATCCAAAATCCTCCAACAAGACACCAAGCAGAGTAACCTTGCGAGCATCGCAGATAACTCCTTCCTTGAAAGGAACAGATTAGGTTGTCACAAGAGAAACAGGTTTAAAACCCTATATACATCTCAAAGGGCTGAGTAGTGTGGTTCCGGAGGTAAGGATAGCCTGATGCCCCGTAAAAGCCTACAAACAAAAGGTTTCCCAATCAGGACCCCTTCTCACAGGACATGTCCCGCCGAGATGGCTGAGCACAAGGTATTGATAGATCGATACGGCAGACCCTTCTGAGCCGGGTCAGCCAAAAAATGTAAGACTTACACAAAATAGGTGCCACCAGATCGAGGTTCCTTCTCGTACACCAATGATACCACCTGTTCAAAACTGATCTATAGTGTTTGCTTGTGCCTTCAGACCATGCCTTAGACCAGAGGTTCTCAGCTTGTTCCGAAAGGCCTGGAATCAATCATTGTCCCCTGTAATCATCCATGCAATGAGCTGAAGTAAACCTGCAAGGACCATCTTATGTAGATTCCAATATGGATTGAGGAGGAAACAGGGAGAGTGGGATTGAAGAATGCAAAGAAAGTTCCAGAAGAACCAGAAACCAAACTTGAACCCTCCAAATCTGGGTGATCAACACCACCTCTGCCAGCTGGCGTCTGATCTAGGCAAAAGCTCTGGTGATCATCGTGAATGGGGGAAACGCATAGCCCCTCTCAACGTGCCAGTCCTGCAGGAAGGCATCCTTGGAGGTTGCCAGAGGATCCAGCCTGGAGGCAAAGAGATCCACTTAGAAAGGGCCCCCTTTCTTTTGAAGAGGGGCAAATATCTGAGGATGGAGCTTCCAAACACTGGAATCTCTGAAGTGGTGAGACTGCCAATCAGCCACGGTGTTCTCCTGCCCTGAAAGTTATTCGGCCGTGAACAATATCTGATAGTCCAGGCAGAACTGCTAAATCCCGGTTACTAGGCCTAACAGAGCCTTGGACCGAGTGCCTCCCAGATGAATTATGTAACGGACGGCCGAACCATTGTTCATTTCCAAGAGGACACATAACTGCACTCTGTCTCGCATCCGGCAGTGCACTGCAAATCAGCCCACCAGTAGCGCTAGGCACTTGATATACAAACTTTGCTTCTGAGGAGATCACGAGCCACCAGTGGAAAATTCTCTGCAGCGAGCGTCCCAGCCTGATCTGCTGGCACCAGACTATCCAAAGGTCCAGGCGGAGCCAAAAATAGCCACCAACAGATCTCATCTCGGTCGTCCTCTGAAAGGGTTACCATTTGGGAGTACAGCGCCCTTTTCTCGGGTATGTCGCCTTGAGGCACTGAAGGGCATGGTAGAGCAAAGGGCCTGGAAAAATCACATGGATGGATGAGGACAGCAGGCCCACCAAGCGGGTAATGTGTCTGAGAGACAACCTCTGCTTGACCAACATATGCTGCAGTTCGTGCTTGATTTTGGACACTTTCCTCGAAGGAACACTCAAGGTAGCCCCTGTGGAGTCTATGACAAACGCCAAGAACACCGCTATCTGGAATGGGGTCAGGACGGATTTCTTTGCGTTGATAAAGCAGAGTTTTTCCAGAAAGGAAATTGCTAACTAAAGGTGCGCCGACAACTGACGGGGATCCTGCCCCAACAGAAGCATATTGTCCAGGTAGACAATCAGGTGTATGCATCCCTTGGGCCCTGAGATGTTAATAAAACAGTTGGAGAACCTTCAGGAAGCACCACGGGCAGAAGAACTGGAGGAAATGCCTCGGGTCGAAAAATGGGAATAGCTAGGTAAGCATCCTTCAAGTCGAGGCATACTAGCCAGTACCCTAAACGCAAGACATCTCGAGATGGATCCCCTCCTTCTTGAAGTGGCGATAGATCAGCCACTAGAATTTGCATAAATTGATAACCGGCCTTTGTCCCCAATCCAATTTGTCTACCAGAAAAAGGTTGCTTATGAAGTCCTGCGAAGAGATAACTCCTTTTCCGATCAGTGAGGTCACCTCTGCATCCACCAGGGCTACGTTGTCCTGTGAGAACGGCAGAGGCCTGGGCCTTGTACCCTGATAAGGACACCGGCACAAAACTCTATGTGGAAGCCTCAATCTGTTTGTAATACCGATGAATAGTTTGTAAAGGAGTGCCAATTGTGTGAAAAGGTTGCTAGGCAGCCCCTACCTTCAACACTTAAAATGGTTGAACACTCACTGGTATTAGAGGCAGCGTTGTATCCCTTATATCCTCTGCCTCTGGAACCCCGTCCGCGGGTCTTTTGGAAACTTCAGAAGCGAGTCTGATTCTGGTACTGCCCGCGTATGGAGCCTTCCCTCTTACTAACAAACTTCCCCAATTCCTTGATAAAAAGCTCACCAAACAGGCCGCCTTGCACCACTGCCCCAGCCTGTGAATCCGCCAGGTCTCCTAGCGGCCAACACTTGCTGCGCACATTAAGAAAGAGTCTGGGGAAAATAAGTTTTCCAGAGGCTTTGGCATCCTCTGCCATATCCAGGACCCTGGTGAGCAGGCCAAGAGCATCCAGGACATTACCCTGGCATGCCCACTAGGATCTGTCAATGCCCATTTGGGATCCTTTATAAACTTATTTAAGAAGGTAGCCATTGTAGGACCATGTGCTGGGGTCAACACTACCTTGCTCTCCAAGGAGCGGCGTGGGCATTCAGCCTTAAGACAATTTGGGGCGTCCTTAACCAGCGGGGTTCTGCCACATATGCACAACTTTAGGGGAAAGAGACTCCTCCACTGACCGCGGGTGTATGAGCTCCTCAGGGGACAGTATATCAGATCAGTCATCCTGCAGCCCAGGGTCTGCGGCCGGAAGGGTAAAGTAGGGGCGCCATGGTCGCAAAGGGCCAGGCTCTTCGTCTGTGTCCCTGTGGGCATCGTCATCTGGGGCGGTGGTGTATTGGCTGATTCCCCAACAGACTTCCCAGATCCGGAGGCTGGTGGGGCCTGATTCAAGAACGCCTCCCCTGAGGCCCTCGAATGGGTCGTGATCCACCCCCTTCCCCCGGGGATGTTTGACTGGGGTGGGCTCCCCTACATTTAGCTGGAGTGGAGGGAGTGAGTGGACTTTGAAAACTGGGAACCTGAGTGTAGCCCCATTTAGTACACTCCTTAGCAATCTGCTTTATGGGAACCACTGCCTACTCAACAGCGCAGTATATGGAGGCATCCACCACAGCGTAGAACTTGTCATCCCATGGGAAGGCATCTAGGGGATCTTCCCCATAAAATTCACCTCCTTCTCCCTCCATTACAACGTGGGCTCATACCATAGAGGGATACTGAAAGCGGGTTCTCCACTATAATCACAGGTGCCAGCTATCTGGATATAGGTTAGTCAACCCTTACTCAGCGCAGAGCGAGCCGACCAGCAGCAATTTGTAAAAGCTGTACAGAGTGGCAGGTGCTGGAATTAGAAGGCTAAGTGCTAGGCTTTGCCGATTTGGGGTTGGAGTCCAGCAATTCAATAAAAAGCGGAGGCTCCCATTAAGGGGGAGGTCGCAGCCCTGGGGACACCACCCACATGGCTTCAATCATTATGAATATTAATGTTAGGGTGTTGTTACAGGGTGTTAAAGTCCCTGGGTGCATGTCTTCCACTAGGCTTCAGCGCATGCAAACAGTGATACAGCCCCCAGTGGGGCATAATTCAACACAGCAGAGGCTGAGACAGACTGCACGATTTTGGGATTCCAGTAAGAAGAATTCCAAAATCATGCTGAAAACGAGAGAGAAATGGTGCTCCAACAGCGCCCCCTAGGAGTGGGAGGACATCACTGCACGCTGATCCTCTAGGTTGCGTAGGAGCGCAGAGCCTTTCCGCGACAATAAACATGAGCACAGCACAGTAAAGCACAATTACTTAGGAGCAAACAGACCATACAAAATGCCAAGAATAGGAGAAAGGAACTTATTTGGGCTGCGCGCAGCATTGTGGGACTGTTGGATGTCTTTTGTTTCTACTATTCCAAGTGTTTCCTGGAAATGTAGTTTATTTCTCAAGTTAAAATGGCTGCTCTCATTAAAAGTGGAGAAAGATAAAGCATAATCCTTGCCTCCGGTCCTGACATAGAAGTCTAATAATCTTCAACTGAATTCAGATGAAACGGAAATCTTTTTCTTTGGATCAAACTGCCTACCTGACCCAAGTCGATGGTGGCCAGAGGAACTTGGTCCTTTCTTCATGCCTGCTTCCATTGCGAGAAGCTTGAAAATAAAAAGTACCTCCAATCTCTTCTTTCTACCTCAATCTAATACATTCCCTCGCTCAAAAGAATGCTGCATTTAGTCCCAAAAGACATGTGGAACACTATCAGTCACGCTATTGTAACATCTAGATAGGATTATGCTAACAGTTTGTATTTGGGCCTTCCGGCCTATATGATTCAGCAGCTACAGACTGATTTGAAACATTCCTTTTCAGCAATCAATCTCTACTCATTTGAAACTTATGCACTGGCTGTCATTTGTTAAACGTATTAAACTCAAGGCTCTTTCTTTTGTTTTTAGAGCTCTAGCCCTGAAAGGCCCTATTTACTTTAAAAAAGCATCAATATATCATCAATTCAGATCTCTCAGATCCAATAAACCCAGGTTTCTACAACTCACAAAAGTCCATAAAGCCAGAAAAGGTGGCAGATCTTTTTTCCCCACTTCAAAGCTTTGGAATTTCCTCCCCACTAGTATATGCATGGCCCCCTCCAGGTTCATTTTTAAAAAGAGGCTAAAAACGTTTCTTTTTAATTAATCTAGGTCTAGTGCCCCCTTCTCAATGCCTACAGATTTTTCTCTCCTGATAATGCTGGGAAGCTTCTTCTGAAGCAGCTGTGCGCTGTACACATGATCTATTATTATCATATAACTTCTAGGGAGGCACTCTACATATCAAGATCATATCAAGATATAGGCCATAACGTTATTCTACTTCAGTGATAAGGTATAGGGAGGTGACCTTTGACACTATTAAACAGTTTGGGTGCCTCAAAAGTTGAACATATTACAGATGTAGTCTTGTAACATCTCTTGCAGCAAGATACAAACACTGCCTAATTTAAAGTATCTGAGACTAGTAATCAATAGTTGGTCAAAGGATATGCAGGTAAAAAGGTATGATAAACTGTTGGGGGGGGGGGGCATAAAACTATTCAAGAAATAGTACAACCATCGTCTTACTCTTACAAAGAGGAGCAACACAATTAAGATTGCTATCCCGCTTATCTTTAACTTCTTCTCAGCTAATATCTGCTTTATCCTCTAATAAATGTTTTCTCAATTTTAGGGGATGGTCTTATTTCCTGTTGAAGGAGTTCGGGGAGAGAAAGGTGGAGGAAAAGCGGCATGCCACTGCCAGATTTATACCAGGGAACAAATCAGAATTAATGTAGCTATAATGGATAATGTAAAACAGAGATTTGCAGCCCTCTGATTTACAGCAGGCAATCGCATGTACCTTCGGTCCATCAAGCTACAGGAACCCACAAATTGCTCTTCATAGGTTGGGCTTTGTGTATTTCACTGTATGCAGTCTATCCTTGCTGGAAGAATCCACAAAGTTGCACTTAGACAGGGCATTTAATAATGGAACACACATTGTCTTCCCATGAGAAAGAGAGCTACGAGGCAAAGGCAAAAGGGAGATGAAGTACTGAGTCAAGGAAGCAGGCACAGGATATGCTAAGCAGAGCAGGGTTTCATTATTTCATGCTCTCGGAAAATACCCCGAACTGGTTTTAAATTATGTCAAAATGAGAATGAAGGCTGAGGTGATTGGAAACATACTGAGCACTACAGCAAAGAAAATAATAAAGTGAGAAAGGCTTACTATGGCAAGAATATTATAGCAAAACAAAGTTACCTGTGGACGTATAATTGCAAAGTGAAGCAGCATGCAATAAAATAGGTCCTGCCTTGCTAAAAGCAATATTGTAATCTTAGTTACCTTTTTTCCTCTTCTAGTTGGTTGAGCAGCTCCACCTTCTCTCTATCAGCAGCTTCCACCATTGATCGCAGCTGATCCATCTTTGCTTCCATTTCATTGACATACTAGTTGAGATGGAGAATAGATTTGTTTAGAAAGATTTAAAAAGTGACACTCCTGATTTAAAGTTTTATACAGCAAGCAAAAATGCATAGAAATGTTTCAGCATGCTTTCTACAAAATTATATTCTGCAGACGCTTACATTAGCAATGGTATAAAAAAGGCTTGACAAAGAACAAAGTACATAGCCAGTAATCATATCTCTCCCAAAGACAGAAAATATCTAGGGGCCCACACTTGTGAATTCACTAGCTTTCTATAAGAGAGACCATTAAATTCTTGAATAGTTAAAAAAAAAAAATAAGCGTTAATACATGTTTACACCCTTATTATCCTTGGCAAAGACCCACTGGAATCTGATATAGGTCATATACTGGCATTAAGATTCATATAAATCTAAACCAGCTAATCTTAATGCCAAGAGGGTGGCAGTGTTGGGTCAAAGAAATGACTGCCACCCTTGTCCAATTGTTTGGCATTCTAAGTTGATGCTGAAGAGCCGTTTTGGGCCATACGCAAAAAAAGAAAATGCTTGGCGCCTCCCAATCAGGTTTCTTACCCAACCACAGCACCAAGACTGCCCGGATCGCAGCAACAGACGAAATCAGATGCCTCCTCGACTAAGGGGAAAAAGCAGCACTCATCCTCCTAGAACTCTCGGCAGCCTTCTAAACTGTCTCCCACCACACCCTCATCACCGGACTCCACCACATCGGCACCAAGTCGATCGCCTCCTTCCGAACTGCTCAAACTCAGAGGATCCATCTACCTCCCTTTCTCCTCCGTACACAAAAACATCAACTGTGGCATACCCCAGGGTTCCTCCCTCAGCTCCCTCTTAAACAACTACATGATGCCACTAGAAGACATTGTCCGCACCCACAAACTCAACATCATCTCATACGCCGACGATCTGCAGCACAACCTCTCCTTCACAGAAGGCCCAAATCCACCAGAGCCAACTTCCGAAACACCATGTCTGACGTCGCCACTTGGATGAAGTCCAAATACCTAAAGATCAACTCGGACAAAACGGAAGTGCTCATGTTGGGGAATAAACCCTCTCCCTTGGATGACACTTGGTGGCCCACCAAACTCGGCCCCAGACCACACACACAACCTCAGAATCATCCTGGACACCCAACTGTCCAAGAAGCATCAGGTCAATGACGTATCCTCTTCCTGCTTCCATACCCTTCACTGACTTCGCAAGATCTTCAGATGGATTCCCACCTCCACCCAAAAAACAGTCACCCAAGCCCTTGTATCCAGCCGCCTTGAATACAGCAACACACTCTACTCCGAAGCCAAAAAACAGCTCCTCAATCACCTCTAGACTGTCCAGAACACCGCAGCAAGACTCATCCTCAACCTCCTCAGATAGACCAGCACCATCCACCACCTCAAAAGCCTGCACTGGCTTTCCGTCCAGAAAAGATGGCTCTTCACACTCCTGATACACCCCTCCAAAGCCCTCCACAACTCCGGACCCATCTACATCAACCACCACCTGACGCTCCCTCGCCTTGGCTCACATTCCCCGCATTAGTCGGAGCCGATGCCGAGGAGCACACTAACCTCTAGAAGAGAGGGCCTGGAGAGTTCACTGAAACTACAAGTTATCCAACGCTGTAGTCTTATTTGAATCTCGTATTGGAAAAGGCAGCTGCAGAGGAAGTTTCACAATGACATATGGATAAACTGCTACCTGTAGGGTTGAAACCAAGAGAGGTAGCTGGCAAGGCTGAGTGAGGTAGTGTGGCTCATTGGTTAGAGGCGGCAGACCCGAGAGCAGAGGACGGCCCGGGACCAGGGTTCGATTCCCGGCGCGGCAGGTTTCTGGACCAGGGTCAGCGGACTCGATAATTCTCTCGCCTCGGTGCCCACTCTGATCAGCGATCACACTCGGCAACTCTGGGCATTAGCTTGCCTCATCCTCACTAACGGCCCCACCAGACCGCCGGGGATGCCTGGTCTCACCCTGGAGATACCCATTAAGGGACCATCTCTCAGGGAAGCCAGGAAGGGTTTCGCAGCGGTCGAAACGCGGAGATACTCCCCCGGGAGTGATTCTAGCGCTATATAAACACGCAAATTAAATTAAATTAAATTAGTGCTTAAAGGCGACATAGCTTTTACAGGAGGTTCTGTTGTACTGGCTTCTTTTACAGATTCCATATCAACCACCTTAATTGAGCGTTCTGAAGAATCTGGGGGCAAGATTATTTTCCAAGCTGCGTCAAAGATAGTGGAACACTGACAAATGAGCCTTCAATGTTAATGTGTCCCTCAATATCAACCCACAATATTCAGACCCTCTGAACGCTGAAGCAAGGAAACAGTTCAATGTCAACCGATGTTCTGTAGAGCCTGTCTACTTTCTATGCCTTAACATTGACAAGGAACGGAAGTGCTGGTAATCTCGAGATGCTGCCTACTCACCTCCTGAATTGGCATACGCAATGTTCAGAAGTAGAAAGGGGAGAAACTGCCCTTCTCACCTCAGAGGTGAAAGTAGATGGCGCTGAAGAAATCTTTCCAGTTTTGCCTCTTTTAGCTCTGAGACAAACCCACTCTTTATCCCACAGAGGCCTGTATGACATCATTTTACAAATGTTACTGTCCTTGGTGGAATGCATGTCACGGAAATCAAGCACACATACATCATGGTTGCCTTTTTTACACATTTTACCCGCGCGGTCTGGGCACTTGTGGAAAAGTGCAGAATTGATAGCCCAAAGTCTGGAAGGTGAACAACTTTCAAAGAAAATGTACAGCAACACTGTTTGGTTTCTAGACAGAAAATGAAACAAAAAGGCAAAAAATACCTAAAGATACTGGATGGTAGAGAAAGAATCATCTAAATTTGGCGTTTCTAGCCAAAGACCACCTTGAAAAAAGGCAGAAAGTGTTCGGGATCATCGTCAAAGGGCGGAAAAAACTCTGTCTCTTCCCTGCTGGGAATGATGATGGGATAGTGCAGACTTCTGGAATAATTAAAACTGCAGTCACATTTCTACAGCTTAGTTTAGTTAAGCATAAGGGACTTTTTTTTACAATGTAATATGCAGAGGGTCTTTCTGCGAAATGTGTGTTTATGTTACAATTTAGCTGCTCAGATAAAAAAAAATGGTAAACTGAAATTCTTGCCTAATCGGGCATGTTTTACTGGAAACATGTTGTTACAATGTGTTTTGTGATCTCGCATGTGCAGAGATATACTTTTTATGTATATCAGACAGACAAAACAAAATGATTTGTACATCAGAGACTTGCACTGTCGAAACCATGTTGCGAAACATCTGTAGGTGATGATCTCCAAAACATAAAGATTTATAGTGGGTCGGAATCAGAGCTTTAGAGAACAACCAACCATTAGGTCTGTTAAATCTATCCACCAACAGTGCATTGATGTAAAGTCTCTAAGGTGAGACCCCATTTTATTAGGCCCTGACTCCACCTTGGCTAATGGAGGTCGATATCTTCTCACTCTCAAACAATGGCAGTCACCATATTTCCTGGTTTATGCAGAATCTGTCATGTCTGCCATTAGACGCAGATGTTGTCTGACCTTATCTTTCCAAGAACTGTGCAAGTGTCAAGTCTTTCGATTGATGACACAGACACCATACTTAACACAACATTCAGTTGGGTTAAATGTCTACTCTTCACCAGGTCAAGGTTAAATAATAACACATGCAGACATATAACCAAAATAATGTAGTCTGAATTAACTTCCTTTTACCCTATATGTTCATAAGCAAAAGTCTGGGATGCACACCTTGATGTACATAATCTATATCAGACCTTCCTAAACTTTTGTCAGACATTTAAATTTCTGATAAGATTCAGTATATAAGGACTGCCAGTTGACCATTTGTCAGGAGAGGTTCTTTGCCCAGATTATTACCTGAGATTCTAGCAGAGACGGTCTGAGCTACTGCCAGCATCCTTCGCAGATGCTACATCTTGCCTGTAGCTGATAAAGCCAAGTTCCAGAGGGTGACTGACTTCTACCGCAGCATGTGCTTGCCCTTTGAAGGGAACACTGTAAAATTCTGTGCGATTGTTTGAGGCGTACCAAGAAACATTATTGCTGTAGTTTCAAATACTTTTTACACAAAAGGAGCGAGAGAGTGAGATGTTTTACCCTGTAAATAACAGTTTGTGACTCTAACCACGGTGCCCCTGACCCCTTTATGGGATTGTTAGAAACCCAAAAGCAATGCCTTAACCTTAATTAAATATTGAATAGTGTTTTGTGGGACTGCAATAACCGGTCTTCCATATTCATTGCAGGTGCAATAAACCAAGTTCACAGATGGGTGGGTGGGAAGGAACACCTTAAGTTGTAACTCACACAACACCATAAGTGCCACACTGTTACATAATTCAGACCACAAAAACGGGTTGCAAGATGGAACCGACAGGCGTATCTCTTTCAAGTTTCATGAAAATCAGAGTCTTTTGTTGGGGTTGCAAGAGCTTTTTATCTGTACACATTAATATTGAGGCAACGTGATTGTGGCTAAATCAACTTATAATGTTTTGTGCAGTCTCGTCAAAAAACTTTCATCCATATGAAGAAAGTGATGTGAATATAATTGCAGTTACTAAAGTAGATTTTTGTAAAGTAAACACACACACACACACATTAAAAAATAGATTCTCACATTAAAACATTGATTATTAGTAACACAGTGGAGTGAGATAATGTAACCTACAATGTCTTACACATATAGATACACACACACACACACACACACAGCACTGCCTCCAACACCACAATATATGAGAGACAAAAAAAATCTCCATCCTGTATAAGAAGCTCGGCTTGAGTAGAAGTCTTTAAACCTTCTTGTTAATTTGTTAGATATGGAGGTCCCATTGAAGCCAATGCCAGACAGGAGCAGAAAACTGCACATTGAGGCATTGGTTTGAGGCAGTAACATTATACCCTTCTAGGGTCTAGATTATGTAAGGATTTTTCCACCAGAGAAACAGGACCTTCAAAGAAAGCAGAGAAAGATTGTTTTATTGACTTGAATTTAGGAAGGGACATTTGGGATATAATTGTAATATGATTCATATATGACCATTATTGTTAATGCATGCAACTCATTTACACACCTGGCAAATGCAAGAGACAAAATAAAAGCCGCCTTTCATTTAATTTCATTTCTATTGGTCTTACGATAATGTCCAAGGGATGCTTCATTCGTTTTCAAAGAACTGTATAGAATTCTTAAGCAAGGCCACCTTTAGAAATCGGAGAGAATGACCTAAGCAATCTTTGTGAATCCTTTAATAATACTTTCAAAACAATTATGATTTATAAGCTTGCCTCCAAAGTCCAGAAAACTGTTGCCAGGTCTAGTTTTAAAAAGGGTACTCTAGCCAAGATTTGGTCCTAGTGCTGAAAAAGTTGCCCAAGATAATGGGGACTTGATAATAAAGTGTACAGATTTAAGCCAACAGGCACTTTTTGCAGTTCTTGGTATAATACCTTCTTAGTCAGGGCATGCTGGATTTTTTTTTTAAAGATGATGTTATCTGAATATATAAATTCCAGGAGACATGCTGTCAACTGATTAATGGTGGAGTATTTACACCATCCCTCCTTGTGGTGTCTGTAATCAGCCAGATGTTAATGGGACGATATCTGTTTATTTTTGTATTATTAAGGCTAAATTGATGGATCTGAAAAGTAGACATAAGTGTTTACGCACTTTTTGGGTTCAGATAGGCCTCACACGAGAGTTGACTGCATGTGCAATCTTTTTCCAAAACAAACGTTCATTTCGTTTAACATTTTGGGCTAAATACAAGTACTGGAGTTATGGATGCAAAACCTACCATCCTTTTTGACACCTAAGTTATCTAGCTGGGATTCTCATAGAAATTCTTTGAAAGCTCAACCTAGGAGAGATGACAGTCTTTGATGTTAAAGATCACTAGCTACATTTGAGGAACAGTAAGAAAGGCACAGAAGTGACTGCTTGTTTACCAAGAATGAAGAAGAACCTACCAACACAACCACTGTCTGTGCATACGGGTCCTGCATCACAGGTGATATTTTAAAACGTTGGCCTGGCTAACCATCATACTAGTTAAACTGCTGATGGAACATTTGTTTTATACAATGTTTCGGAGTTCTTTCAATATCACCTGATCAAGGCAATAAGTTTGTCCTCGAGATGCACGTTACTATGCACTTCTGCGTACAACTGGTGACAGTGGTCGCAACAGGGGAGGATTGGCAGACCTTGGGTAGGATGTTTCACAATCTCATCAACATGAAGGATGCTAGGGGCTGCGCCCAGTGGCCGAGACTTGGTACTCTTGACTTTTCATACAAAGTATGAAGCATGTCTTCTGTGTGATTTGTGTACTCGTACTCTACATGCAAATCAGGTGGTTCTGGGGGCATCTGGTTCTGGGGGCATCTGCTATCCAAGATAGTCACAAAGTCAGGCATGCCTAGGGTGATGTTTCTACAAATAAGACACACAGAAGTTATGCAGGTTCGCTGCTGCATATTCTGCGAGGCACATGGCTTAACCTAAAGTGTCACTGCATCAGGTACTCTAGTGGAAGAACTAAGATGGAGGGGAAAAAAACAGTTTTAAAAAAGTACAAAAAAAGATTGAAAGCTCCAATTGATGTGGGGCGCAAGGCAGAATGTAAGGAAGTCACAGAGAGGAAGAGAGACAGCCACAGAAGGGGTTTCCAGTCCTACGACTAGCTGGCAGGCTATCCACATAATTGAGAATGAGAAAGACAGGACGCAGAACTAGAACCTCATTATAGGAAATAAGTGACATTCCAATTATCACACGCATTGGCTAGCTGAAGAAGCTGAGGTTATGGCACTGGGCATTTTGTTCAAGTTCACAATTTAGCCACTAAACAGCATATCCTTAAATATTAATACTTGACTCCACAAATTATGATAACTAGCTGGAGGTGTCATGACTTATAGCAACGCATATGAAGAAATGAACCTCAATTATCGGATCCACAATCATGAAACCCTCAAAGCTAATATTTCAGAGAGCATGCAGATCTGTTATTCAAAGAAACACAGCAGAAAGGTGCATTATGGGTAAGGTGCCTCATTCCAGGTATGACAAACTGCAAGGGCAGAGATGACAGGATGTAGGAGGGGGTGATGAGGTGTGGTCTAGTTTAAATGACCTTCACAATCGGTTAGTTTGAGGTACAATTGGGAGCTGGTTATCCTCACAACCCCCGTCGTGAGGCTTCACTGTTCAGCAAAGCTCACCAGTAAATATCACAGTATTTTCCACACCTTTAATCGTACAAGTTAGCTATGCTTCATGTTGATGCAAGGTGAACAAGCAGTGAGAGGCAAAGTCAATAGGTCTGTCTTTACTGTGCTAAAGGACACTGCATGTGTGCATCGTTCTGTCTGCAAGGGTTACAACATTAAAGCCATATATGTTGACTTTGCCAAAGCACATTTTGCATTAAGCAGCCAGATTGTGCTCTTTTATGCATTTGTATGCCCCTATGAAAGTCTGTGTATGCCAATACGTTTATGTACACGTGGGTGTGACTCGCACTGCACTGCCAATGCGGGTGTAACAAAAAAAACATAGCACGCCTTCGTCAAAAAAGAATGAATATTGGCAGGGAAATGGTGTTAAAGATTATTTTGGAATAAGCGGATATGGGAATGATTTCTGGGCTGATCTCTCTAAAATCCGCAGTGCCATGAAGACCCAATCAGAATTCTAGTTGCACTGACGAAGACAAAGTACTTGAAGTTTTCCCACTGCCTTCCCCTTGCAGTGGGGCCTATTGGAAGCATGTGGGGCCGGTCCCCTCCCGTCTCTGGGGGGCACAGTGGAAGCGCATCCGCCTCTCGGCGAGCCACAGCGCAGAGATGCCAAGCCTCAGAAGATGCCACGCTGCAGCGGCGCCACTGGTGGACACGGAAGCCCTTACCTGATCATGTCCGTCCCGTATCACCGCCAGCTCCTGCTCCACTTCTCCAACGTGGCTGGTTGCCTTGGCAACTTCCGCTTTCTCCAGGTCCCTCTCAGCCATCAGTTGTTCGATGTGCTGCTGCTTCTCCTTCAGAGCCTCCTGCAAGGCCGTGGTGCCAGAAATCTTGCGTGCATAGCGGGAGGAAGTTTCAGTGAGCTGCAGAACAAACGGAAGACAAAAATCATTGGCTGTGCCCTGAGACTGACCCGCGTGGGCAGTATGCCGCACGGCCATGCGTTCAGATCGGCTGCGCGGGCCCACAGGAATGACACACAGCGCGGCTACCTTTAGGAAAGCATCACACGCGCCGCGCATACGCGCCCGGGAACCAAAATACCTGCGCATACATGATGGTGTCCCGGTTACCAAGGCAACGAGGAAATGTGCAAGGGCGAAAGCCCAAAATAAACAGAAGTGCGCGAATTACAGCATGTTGATCACACATCAAAAGCACTGGCACGTTCAGCGGAAGAGCGTTGTTTTGATGAGGGAAGGCTGGTTCTTGGCAGATACCTCCACGGAGTGAACAACTCTTTTGGGGACGATGGTCAGGTACCCACAGTTCAGTACCAAGCTTCTCGGAAGGACTAACAATTCCAAAGGGAAATCATTGAGGCCCGTTGTCGCATGGATGCATGTTGAGGCGCATCTTCAAATAAACTATCCACTGCAGCACAAACGTCCTTTGTACTGTTGGCCAGAGATAATATATTCTTGAAATCTACTACAAATTTTGAAAACTGATAGAGCAAGTCCTACTGTGAGTAAGGACGTATCTAAGTACGGTGACCATCTCACCCCAGGTCCTTACGGACACGGTCTCCAATCCCGACCTTTCCTCCTAGAAAACAGCATCATTAGATCGATGGAAGCCAAACAAGGCTGACATCACCAAGAACTCATTAGGATATCAGGAAACTGTGCCCTAATGACCTGGGGGGAGATGGCCACCCTACATTCAACTGAGTAGATCTGACTGAAGTAAAACTGCTCTCTACACTTGTGGTCATACTGTTCACACAGAGGGGCACACTGTTGCCACTTGTGTAAACGTAACCTCTTGCTGCCTCTCTTCCACCGAGCTGGCACTGTTGTTAACAAGCATCACTCAACTCAACAGAACTATCTGTGTAAACTCTACTGCTGGTTATCAGTCCTTCAGTGACGTAGCACTGTTAGTAGGTAACACTCAACGAAACGAAACTATATGTGCAATCTTCGCTGCTTGATACATGTCTTTGACTGGCGCTGCACTGTTAACAGGTATCATTCAACTCCGCAGTACTCTGTGCAATATTGACTTCTGTTATCAGTCCTTTACTGAGGTAGCACTGTCGTTAGCAGGTATCCCTCAACTCAACAGAACTATATGTGTAAACTCGAGTGCTTGTCATCAGCATTTCACTGACGTCGCACTGTTAGTAGGTAACACTCCACTCAACGGACTATTTGTGCAATCTTCACTGCTTGATACATGTCTTTGACTGGCGCTGCACTGTTAACAGGTATCATTCAACTCCGCAGTACTCTGTGCAATATTGACTTCTGTTATCAGTCCTTTACTGAGGTAGCACTGTCGTTAGCAGGTATCCCTCAACTCAACAGAACCATCGGTGTAAACTCTACTGCTTGTTATAGGTCCTTCAGTAACGCAGCACTGTTAGTAGGTAACACTCCACTCAACGGACTATATGTACAATCTTCACTGCTTGATACAGGTCTTTGACTGGAGCTGCACTGTTAACAGGTATCATTCAACTCTGCAGTACTCTGTGCAATATTGACTTCTGTTATCAGTCCTTTAAATGTAGCACGGTCGTTAGCAGGTATCACTCAACTCAACAGAACCGCTTGTGTAACCTTGATTGCTTGTTTTCAGACATTCACTGTTGTAGCACTGTTGTTATTAGTTATTACTCAAACGAACTATTGGTGTAACCTTGATTGCTTGTAATCAGTCCTTCACTGTAATTTCTAGATAGTACTCAACAGAACTATTAGTATAACCTTGACGTGTTATCAGTCCTTCACTGATGTAGCACTGTTAAGAGCTAACACTCAACTCAACAGACTATATGTATAACCTTCACTGCTTGAGATCAGTCTTTCACTGATGTAGAACTGTCAATAACAGGCAGAACTATCTGTGTAATCTTAACTGCTTGTTATCAGCCTTTCACTGAGGTAACACTCACCAGACTATATGTATAACCTTCACTGCTTGAGATCAGTCTTTCACTGATGTAGAACTGTCAATAACAGGCAGAACTATCTGTGTAATCTTAACTGTTGTTATCAGCCTTTCACTGAGGTAACACTCACCAGACTATATGTATAACCTTCACTGCTTGTTATCAGCCTTTCACTGATGTAGCACTGTTAGTAGGTATCACTCAACTCAACAGACTATATGTGCAATCTTCACTGCATGATACAGGTCTTTTACTGGCGCGGCACTGTTAACAGGTATCATTCAACTCCGCAGTACTCCTGTGCAATATTGACTTCTGTTATCAGTCCTTTAAATGTAGCACGGTCGTTAGCAGGTATTACTCAACACAACAGAACTGCATGTATAACCTTGATTGCTTGTTTTCAGACATTCACTGTTGTAGCACTGTTGTTGGTAGTTATTACTCAAACAAACTATTGTGTAACTTTGATTGCTTGTAATCAGTCCTTCACTGACGTAGCACTGTTGTCAGATATTTTTCTCAACAGAACTATATGTATAACCTTCACTGCTTGAGATCAGTCTTTCACTGATGTAGAACTGTCAACAACAGGCAGAACTATCTGTGTAATCTTAACTGCTTGTTATCAGCCTTTCACTGAGGTAACACTCACCAGACTATATGTATAACCTTCACTGCTTGAGATCAGTCTTTCACTGATGTAGAACTGTCAACAACAGGCAGAACTATCTGTGTAATCTTAACTGCTTGTTATCAGCCTTTCACTGAGGTAACACTCACCAGACTATATGTATAACCTTCACTGCTTGAGATCAGTCTTTCACTGATGTAGAACTGTCAACAACAGGCAGAACTATCTGTGTAATCTTAACTGCTTGTTATCAGCCTTTCACTGATGTAGCACTGTTAGTAGGTATCACTCAACTCAACAGACTATATGTACAATCTTCACTGCATGATACAGGTCTTTTACTGGCGCGGCACTGTTAACAGGTATCATTCAACTCCGCAGTACTCCTGTGCAATATTGACTTCTGTTATCAGTCCTTTAAATGTAGCACGGTCGTTAGCAGGTATCACTCAACTCAACAGAACCGCTTGTGTAACCTTGATTGCTTGTTTTCAGACATTCACTGTTGTAGCACTGTTGTTGGTAGGTATTATTTAAACAAACTATTGGTGTAACCTCGATTGCTTGCTATCACTCCTTCGCTGACGTAGGACTGTTAGCAGATATCACTCAACTTAGCGGAGCTATCTGTGTAACCTTGATTGCTTGTAAGCTGTCTTTCACTTAGGTGCCACTATTTGTGTAACACTGACTGCCTGATGTCACAATAACCGGTATCATTCAACTCCACAGAACTACTGTGTAATGACTGCTTGTTTTCAGTCTTTCGCTGACGTAGCGCTGCTGTCTGCAGGTATCACTCAAATAAAGAGAGCTATTTTCGTACACTTGCCTGCTTGATATAAGCCTTTCACTGCAGTGGCAGGGTTAATAACAGCCATCATTCAACTCTGGAGGACTTCTGTACTATATGTATTTTACTGGCGTAGCACTGTTAACAACAGGGATTATTCATCTGGAGAGGGCTTGAAAAAAGCCTAAATGTATAAGAAACAAAACAGCAAGTCCTCCGTACCGCACAATAAAATGTGAGAGGGGAAGGGTATCACTCAATTCAACAGAGCTATCTGTGTATCCTTGACTGCAGGTTGTCAGCTTTTCACTGGAGAGGCAGCTTTAATACCAGCTATCACTCAACTCTGCAGAACGACTGTGTAATCCAGACTGTTACAAGTATTTCACTGAGGTAGCACTGTTGTTAGTAGGTTGTCACTCAACTCAAGAGAACTATATGTGAAACCTTGATCGCTTGTTATCAGTTTTTCACTGATGTAGCAGCACCATTATTGGAAAATAAAACTCAGTTCAAGAGAACTATCTGTGGCACCCAGACTGCTTGCCATCAGTCGTTCATTGAGGTAAAATTGTTAATAACCGAAATCACGCGACTCAGACAAACTATTGGGTAACCCTCAGTGCTTGTTATCAGCATTTAACAGACATCGCACTGTTTATGACATGTTTCATACAACGCAACAAAGCTATTTGTGTTACCCCGACTGACTGTTAGCACGTGGTCAGTGACGCAGGACAGTACATAACAAGTATTGCATAACACAACAGAAATACGTGGGCACCCTTCATTCTTTCTTAACACACTTGCAATGGCGTATTATTGTAATTAACAGGTGTATTACCCATCTGATGAGAACTATTTGGGTAGTCTTAACTACTTGCCATCAGTCTTGCAGTGATATGGCACTCTATATAACAGATATGTTCACGAACTTAATGGAATTTCGTGGTAACATAAACCGCTTGATGCTAGGTTTGCAGCCTGTGCCTTCATGTCGATCATTTATCAGCTGTCATCTGTGTGTTACCATTTACTTTTCGCCTTTTAATGAAACAAGTCTTGGAATTTATGTGAAGGATAATACGATGAGGACAATTGCTTGATGATCTTGTCTAACAGAGCAAATAAGTTACTTATGCCTGGACCAGAGGCGAGGATTACGCTGTATTTTCTTCACTTTTATTTACAGCAGTCAATGCAAGACATATATAAACAGGACTTCCGTTCCCATTAACCACTGAAAAAAAGTGAAACAAAACAGTTCATCCAACCCACAGCCAGGAACCCTCTTGATAGTCCCTAGTCGCCATTGCTGCCTCCTCTTTCTTCATTGCTCCAACAGCCTGAGCTAAGTGCCTTCGGCTTCAGGGCTTCTTTCTTTCATGAACGCATTGGCTTTCTCCTTCCTTCTTACACCTGCGCCTGCTGAGCGTGAGTGAGGCACGGAGGGTGCCGCATACTGTTTTTCTCGCATGTTTCAGCGGGTCTCTACTCTCTACTCCCTGACGGGCGCACTTACTTGTAACTTCATTCAAAGCGCGGCCGGCCGGAAGTCCCTGGGGATTAGGTGAGTTTAAAATCTCCTCAGTCGCCTGCAGTATTATTAGGTCACGCTGGGGTCTGTGTTTCTCAATAAAAAGAAGAGCTCGGGCTCCTAGTGCACACGGTGGGACACAGATTCAACTTACTGACCCAAGATAACTAAGTGAAGGAGTGGTGTCCGAGGATCTGACCTAGAGTGGCCATGTGGATTGTTAAAGTAAGTTGAGAAACTCCCAAATTTTGATTTGCCCTGACCATAAATTGGGAGATGCCCAAGCTTTTTTTTACTCGCCATTATGAGCGACATTGAGGAGAATTATATGAACGAGGACGGCATTACCTACCTCTCCATCAATGATAACGTATGTGAGGTTATCAATGCATTTATCATTAAGGCAGTGTCATAGGTGGTGGCGCAAAACGTTGTTTTAAACCCCTCCCATGGAGGAAAGACCTTTTTGAGACCCAAACCCCTCTACCTATCGGTCACCTGACCAGCCCACTGCAGAAGTGAAGCGCAAACTGGACCATGAACTCCGCGCTGCCCTGGATGCTTCTGTGAGGCTGAAACAGTCCTTTATAGACCACGCTCAGTCTCTGGAGTCAGAACCTTTACCTGTACCCATGCCTTGACCCTGAGGCAGTCATTTAACTCTGAACCTGCAATTGTATGCACTTTGTTTTATTAGCGCCAGGATGCTCCTTCCGGAGCGATAGTTGCGCTCTACAAATAACCAATACAAATACAAATACAACCCGTTGACACAGGGCCTTTTTCCCCCTCCGAACCCCCCTGGATGGGGTGGATTACCCCTCGTGCTCTGCTTTGGAGCCAAACATGGGCAGTATACCATGGCGACCTTCGCCTTCCCCCAAGATGCCCGACGGCTATGCTACTTTGGGGAACATGTCTTATGAGAAACCCTCTGACATGCTCGACCCCAATGAGCTGTTGCACCCCCGCTTTACAGAGTGGGCCCCGGCCGAAAAGGTAGCCACAAACGTGGCTAGGAGGCTTTGGAAGCCCTTTGACAAGGAGGTTTGTTTGCACCTATGGACGAGGAGTGCCCCCGTCCGTCTCTCGATTACAGGGTAACAATAACCCCTGACATTGATGTCCACCTTCCTGGCCAAGTATATTAGAGACCCTAAGAAGGGCATAGATAGATCCTGGCAGGACTGTCAGGATAAACTTCTTGATATATCCGGGCTGCCAACAAGAATCCTTGACATGGTGGAGGAACTTCTTAGGTGACCTGTACTGCTTGTTACCAGGTTTGAAGTCAGCGCCTTCACCTAAATCCTTTATCATGTCATTTGTGTGCTAGCACTCACACCGCTACAGGGCATCAATGTCAGAAACACATTTCATTTATGCCTCTTAAATGAGACAAGCTATGTAACTTATGTGAAGGGTAATTTCTCTACAGGCCTTCACCGTCCCGGTTTTCTAAGTACAACAGCAAAAGGATCAAGAAGTGAGCCTTTGACCGATGAGGCGGGTGAGTCGCATGTGAATTTAACAAAAGATACCAAGGCTGGAGAACTGTAGTTAAAGGTAACTTGTTTCTTGTCCAGTATTGGATCTTTCATGGATACACATAATTGAATTACAATAGCTAGCAGCACATAGTACATTAGAAAGAAGAAAGCAGGCTCACCTTATACAAAGAGTGCACAGAACGGATTGTCCTACTGAAGAATGTGCCACTACATCCTTATCCAGGTAGTAGAGCTTGTTAAACAAATGCCTGCTCTGCAAAGTCGCAGCTAAACAGATGTTGTGCAGAGGTACTCTTGAAAACAAAACGTTGAGGAAAAACCTCTGGTGGAGTGTGCCATCAATTTCCCTTGCTCTCTTTCTTGCTTCCTTGCCTTTTTGTGATCACGCTAAAGAGACCTCAACAGTCTGCTTTTCGAGGGGGCAGCCGTTTACAAGCCGACTGAAGGACATCTGGTCAGTTTGTATTGCATCCATTATTTTATCAAGGTTGAAATTCAAACACCTGCGGACATACAAATAGATCTGTTGCAGTGTAGGTAGCATTTTGAACCGAGAACCACTGGCTCAGTGGAGCTCAGAAGGTACCTTTGGCATAAACTTTGGATTTGGACACAATACCTCCTTATCCTGTGAGAAGTGAAAGAAGGGTTTCTTAATAGCTAGTGCGTACAGGTCACCCATTCTTGAGAAGTGATCAAGGCAAAAAGCAGTGCAATTTTCCAAGAGGGAGACTTCAGCTCCACTTGGTCAATGGATTGAAAATGTGTTTACTTTCGGCATTAAAGAACAGTGTTGAGTTCCTAGGGAACTGGTGGCCGCCTTACTGGAGGGAAAGTTTGAAATAGCTCTTTCGTAAATTGTTTAATAATCCTTTGGAAAGCAAAGACGGTCTAGTAGAAAAATGTCTGCATTTGGAAGCTGCAGGCAGATGGACTTCGACAAAGCATACTAGAAAGTGGATTTGGCAATATGAAAAAAAATATGCCGACAGTTAATGGGCTGCACAGAAATCGGTTTTAGACTTCCTTCAGCAGAAAAGATAAATAAAGTTTTCTACTTTGCACTGAATGTCCTAGAAGTAGATGGTGCACATATGTGTGTCAAAGCATCCCCGAAGTCACGAAGACTTACCAGGTGACCCAACTGATTGTTATGCAGACACCTCAAAATTGTTCTGATTAACGATGTTGGTTTTCACCCAGTCCCAGAGCTGATGGGCGTCCTCTGAAAGGAGCTGAGATTTTGTTCTGCCTTGCTTCAATATATAATCTGTTGAATTAATGTTTTCCATCCAGATCAGGACAGTGCTCTTCAGCAAGCATAGAAAAAATGCTTAAAGAACCAGACCAATTGCCTGAAGCTCAAAGACAATGGCCACTGAACACATCTGTTGGCATTACTACTTTATGATGCAGACTCTAAAAGTTAGGTCTTTTGTAAGACTTCATGATATTTTCCACCAAACCCAAACATGCTTTCAGTGGCAAGGAACCAACACCTTGTCGTCACACGGGGCTAACCCCATCTGTCTGACCAAGAAACATCTCCGATACAGTCTGTGGTTTCAATGAATAGGCAAAGGAATGTAAATAAGCATCCTGGAAGTCAAGGAATGCCAGGAATTGCCCTTCTCCGTATTAGAGAGGGCCTCCTGAAGGGTGACCCTCTGGAATAAATGTGATCTCTGGGTGGTATTTAAGTCCTGAAGATCCACGATGGCTCTCCTGCCACCGATTTTCTTTTTGACCTTGTCAAAGTAGCCTTAATTGTGCGGATACTTGTGCACCTTCTCAATCACCCCTATGAGAAAGGTGATTCATAAAAACTTACTATCAATGTAGTGGTGTCTGCAAACGCTCTAGAGTTGTTCAATGCATTATAATACCTAATACTCTGAAGGGTGTTTCTCCTATTCCACAGGAACATCAAAATGTTTCCCTTCCATTAGATGGAGAGCATGTGGCCAGCAGCAATAGAAAGTCAATTTTGTGTATAGGTCTTTTAGCCACAAGCCTGCCAAGCTCCTCTTTTTCTTCAAGATTGTTGTCACTGAGGTGTGATGAATCCTTAATCATTTTGGGACTGACATATTGACCATATTCTCAGTGCTGAGCCTCCTCTGCAGGACTGTGTTCTCTTGGATCCTCAAAATCCAAAGGGCTTGTAAAATTGTAGCACATGCTGGGAGCATGCTGTGTCCTTACTGTTTTAAACGCCCTCCATTACACCATCTACGTGCTTGCCAAGCATTGTCTGGCCATCAAACAGCCTATCCAGCACTTTCAACTGCACCTCGGAGAGAAACAAAGTGCTGTTCAACCATTGTTTACAAAGAACTGCTGCTCCCACTAGCTGGTTAAAGTATACAGTGGACAATTCCATGGCTGTACCAATAACTGCTGATAAGGCATTCACACTTCACACTGTTGATTCTATTCTCTTTCAGCGAGTTCCATTTGTCTTTTGGAAGGAGAGCTAGAAGATGGGAAATTTCATTCCACTCTAACTCTTTCCCTTGAAGCTGTGATGCATGTGATCATGTAGTAAGATACTGTTGAGGAGACAGCAATAACAGAGTCTGAGCATGGATGGCCAGTGATGCAGGGTTGGGCGATATTCAGTGTACAATATACCAAAATGTGAAAAAAACACAGTAACGGTGGCTATCATCCATAAAAGCTCTACCCACATTCACAAACCCAAGTGAAGGATATAAATAGTGTTTGTGAAGTTTTAGATAATTTCTTAAAATCATACAAGAAACTTGGTTGTTCTGCTCATGTCATGGGAAGGTGAAACTTCTTGGAGATGCAAAAAAAGGGGGGTTGCTGCACTGTTCCTATAGAGAGATAGGGAAGTAGGGGAAGTTTTACCTGGCGTGACCAAGGGTGTTCCAATGATACCCTGGGGCATCCATTATGTTGGATGTAGTTGCCTCACACACCCAGAAGGGTGTCATGCTTCATCATTGGCGGTTGCTCCTCGTCGGGGAGGCGGTGCAACCCCCGACGGGCTCACCTCAAAGAGGGGCTCTTTGGCGGAGATCTTTTTATCCAACAGCCTTATGGTGAGGTGGGGGTGTGTGGGCGGGGTGGTGTACTCTTGTAGTAGGATAATTAAAATGTAGCTAGGGGTACCGGAATTGACTTTATTCTGGGGGTCCCCTGGCTGCAATTAAAAGGTGGGGCTAGCTTGCTAGGTGTCAACGAATTAGGTTGGGTGACCCTAGAAGAGGCTAGAAGTGAATGTGGTCGACATGTTTCTCGCAAAGGGTAAATCATCCGCGATTCTTCAGGACCTTAAGAAAGTGAAAAGTAATAATAACAACAACATGCTAGTGTCATATGTGTTGTGTTTGTTACCTCTGTGGATTCTCCTATGCCTATACATAGAGAAGAGATAAGGAAACAAAAGTTATTATATTCAGTACAGATATGCAAGTCACAACATTGCCAGGGAAAGTGAAAATACTGACATGCTGGTGGTAATGGGAATGATTTAGCACAACCACCGCATGCCTTGTGTATTGAGCGTGCAATGTACAGGGTGAAGAGCACACGCAATAACTGAATCTGTGACAGGGACTGTGATTGGTGAAGGTGATGGCTAAAAACAATGGTTTAAAAATGGTTTAAAAAGCAGCAGTCTTAGAGTGATCGCCTGCCCATAGTGTGTCAAGTAATCGGCAGGTCTCATGTGCAGACACCAGATGAAACAGTAACTGAATGCAAAATCAAACTCACACTGTGACCTGTAATACGTTTAAATATAAACATCCAGTTCCCTACTCACCTACTGGTCATACACTAATGGCCACATGAGGGATCGGCGGGACAGTACATCAGGGATGAGCCCATAGGGTGTGGCTAAAGTAGGGGTAAATAAAGCGCGCCCCTGAATTATTAGAAGCAGGCAAAACAAAACAAAGTGATAGGCATGGAATGAGGGTCTCAATGTCCACCTCCTGCTTAGCGTTATCGCACTCATCTCCAGTCTCCTGTGTCCGCCTGTTGTGACCTACCCATTACCGCCGAGCTCGAGTAGATGTGTGAGCTCGGCGGCAGGGCTTATTTTAAACAACACAAGCAGACCGGCGCGTCAAGACGCCACAGTATCCTCCATTTTATCCCCCCCAAAACCCTACACACCCCCCTTTTTTAGGCAGAGGTTGGGGCAGAGGGCGAGGGCGAAAAAAAAAAAAGAGGGAACGTACCAGAGAAGAGAGTCCAATGGGAGGATACACGCCCCCAAGGGATGGATACGAGGAGCACGAGCCGGTCAGGACCACAGTAAGCCTGGTGGTCAACTTATCTGACCGCCGCCTTACTCAAAGAGAGGAAGAAGTCCTGCAGAAAGGTTTGGGTTTTGTCCCCACACCCAGGATCGATCCATTCCAACAAACTAGGGAACTGAAAGCATTTTTCAGGAAAATAAGGTTGAAAACCTTCTTTGAAGGGAAGCCCAGCGAACCTACGGAACATTCCGGACTCCACAATCCATCAACCTTTACACCTCACAATGGAATGGTCCCCAATGAAGTGTTGACGTTTGAACAAGCAGTACTGAGAGACATCAATAAACTCAACCGGCAAATACCACACTCCAACATCTCTAAGAATGAGTTGGCTGTACTCAAATCACTGGCGGATGACCCCCTAATCACTATCAAACAGGCAGACAAAGGGGGAGCCACAGTTCTAATGAATACTGGGGATTATGAGTTGGAATGCACCAGACAACTCAGCGACCAGAGGTACTATACTCCGATCGCTAATGACCCGACCACACGACTACAGACCAAGATCACAAGCCTGGTCACTAGCGCTGAGTGTGATCAATGGATCACCAGAAAGGAGGCAGACTTCCTTATAAAAAAGGACCCTAGGGTACCATATTTCTATATCTTGCCCAAGATCCATAAAGCCACCAGGCCAGTACCAGGGAGACCAATAGTCTCAGGGATAGACTCTGTATTGGAGCCCCTCTCACAATTTTGTGACAATTTCCTTCAACCCCTTGTGAAAAGCATTCCCTCATTCATTCAAGACACCACGGATGTTCTACGAATACTGGATACAATCCAGGACACAGGAGAGATTGACCTTTTGATTACCCTAGATGTTGAAGCCCTTTATACGAACATCCCCCAGAGGGCCACTCTAGAGGTAATTGAGGAAAGACTGGGTCAAGAGCCTTGGGACTCTAACACTCCCCAGACCTTCATCATGGAATGCGCCACTTTAGCCTTAACGGAAAACTATTTCGAATACAGAGGCAAGTTCTACCACCAGACCCAAGGTACCTCTATGGGCAGTACTTTTGCCCCCTCGGTGGCCTGTCTGTATATGGCTAAATTTGAGGGTTCACATATACACCATGAGTCAAACCCCTTCTGGGATAACATCAAAATGTGGAAACGCTTCATTGATGACATCCTGATCCTGTGGAGAGGCCCTCCGACTTCACATGAAGGTTTTCTGGAATGGGTCAACACACTAAACCCCCACCTACATTTCACCATGGCCTCCTCACCCTATGAAATTGCTTTCCTTGATCTAACTATCAGACTAGAAGCAGGATCCATAAGCACTACCATGTACCGTAAACCCACAGACCGTAACAGCCTACTACACTACAAGAGTCACCATCCGAGGGCTTTACGTACCAACCTGCCCTTTGGCCAATTCTTACGAATTAGGCGCAATTCAGCGCCAGGATGCCCGTTGGGTGATAGCAAGCGCTTTACAAGTGTGTTATACATACATACATACATACAATTGTAGTGCTGTGTCTGATTACAAGAAAGAATCCGCAATCCTCTCTAGGAACCTACTAGACAGGGGCTATCCCAAGAGTGAGGTCCTCAAAGCTAGGAAACGGGCCAGAAATAACAACCGAGAAGCCCTTCTTGAACGGCAGGAAAGAGTCCCGGTTGAGAACCAACCGATCACCTGTGTGACCACATTTACCCCATTGTCCAATAAAATCAGGAACACGATCAAACATCACTGGGGCATACTCAACACAGGAGACATGGTCCTAGAAGAACCAAGGTTCGCCTTCAAGAGATCACAAAATCTGAAAGACATCTTAGTCAGCACCAGACCAAAGATTACGAGGAAAGAAACCCAACTAACCTTATGGCATCTACCCCCCGTGACGGGCCATTACCCTTGTGGCATGTGTGGGGTCTGCAGATATACCTTGACACTTAAGACCATACAACTCTCCGAGACCTTCAAATGGGAGCTCAGACAACACACAAATTGCAACACATCACACTGTATATATATGCTCATGTGCCCGTGTGGCTTACAGTACATAGGGATGACAACCCGTCCCGTCAAGACTCGCATCATTGAACACCGCAGCAATTTTCGCTGCAAGAAGACCCACACAAAAATGTGCAAACATTATGTGGAGTTCAACCATGATGAAGATTCTATGAAGTGGGTAGTTCTAGAATCCAGTTCTAACTGCCCGAAAAAAGCCCTCTTCAACAAGGAACAGAGATGGGTGCATCGATTGTCTTCTGATAAACAGGGTCTCAATGAAGACATTCCCTGGCACTCACTATAAACTTTAGAGTCCCTGCATTTGTTACCGTGGCCACCCACATTCCCGGGTCTTTACATCTGACATAGGTACTCACTACAAGCTTATCCAACTTTATGTCACTCTCGCCCTTATCAGTGCCACTACCCCTATTGACCATGACCTACTGACTACCATCGGTCCCCTACCACATGTGCACTATGGTCCAACTGTATATAGGGACCTAATTCAGTCATCTGAACTTTTCTGTTTAGACAAGCTAGTCTTCGTGCCCCTCACATCATGGCCGCCATATTTTAACACGAATCTGGCCGGGCGGCACCCTCGATAGGCGCATAGACATTTGATAGGCATAAAACCCTACAAACACGGAACTTCCCCCCTGTTCCCCTCCCTCCCCGCCGTGGTTTTGCTCTCTAAAGATCCCTCCAATTGAGGCCCCGCCAAGCAAAACCGGCCGCAATTAACCCGAGACACTAGCGACTACGCTATTATACACCATCTTAAGATGGCCGCCACGAAATCGGCCCCTCACACGTGACCTGACGCGGTGGGCGGTGACGTGTCTTGACGCGCCGGTCTGCTTGTGTTGTTTAAAATAAGCCCTGCCGCCGAGCTCACACATCTACTCGAGCTCGGCGGTAATGGGTAGGTCACAACACGCGGACACAGGTGACTGGAGGGGAGTGCGATAACGCTAAGCAGGAGGTGGACATTGAGACCCTCATTCCATGCCTATCACTTTGTTTTGCCTGCTTCTAATAATTCGGGGGCGCGCTTTATTTACCCCTACTTTAGCCACACCCTATGGGCTCATCCCTGATGTACTGTCCCGCCGATCCCTCATGTGGCCATTAGTGTATGACCAGTAGGTGAGTAGGGAACTGGATGTTTATATTTAAACGTATTACAGGTCACAGTGTGAGTTTGATTTTGCATTCAGTTACTGTTTCATCTGGTGTCTGCACATGAGACCTGCCGATTACTTGACACACTATACAGGCTAAACTTGCCTACAAGGCGGTGTTGAAGGCTTACCATCGGGACATTCTCGGTGCCAAGAAGGTGTATCTGGCTAGGAGGATAGAGGCATCTGCGAACTCCTGCAAGGAGATCTTTAATATTGTGAAGGAGTTTACGATCCCCAGCTCCCATCCGCCCCCTCCAGCTTTGGCGGATGCTTGGGCCTGCGATCTCGCTGGTTTCTTCACAAATAAGATCAAGGCCATCCAGGCCACCTTTGTGGAGGAACCGGATGGAGGGAGTGGTGCGAGGCTGGACCTTGGACTGCCGCAGACTTCGGTGGCAGTGCTGTCCGACTTCCCTACTGTTTCCAGCGAGGCCTCTCTTACGTTGTTGGCCAACCTCAAATCTGGCTCGCCACTTGACCCCTGCCCGGCCAAATTTTTGGCCGGGATGGCGGCAGTGGTGAACCCTTTGGTCAACCCTATCCTTAATGCCTCCCTGAGGGAGGGACGGGTCCCTAGCTCTTGGAAAAGAGCGATGGTGATCCCCCTCCTAAAAAAAACGGGCCTTGACACCGAAGTCTTGGCGAACTACAGGCCTATCTCGCTGTTACCAGCACTAGCGAAGCTTACGGAAAAACATGCTCATGGCGCTCTCTCTGGTTTTTTGGAAGCCAATAATCTGCTCCATCCATCTCAATCGGGCTTCCGACCTAATTTTAGTACGGAAACAGCTTTGATAGAGGTGACTGAGATCATCAGGGAGACTCTGGATGCCGGCGGCAGGGCCATGCTGGTCATGTTAGATCTCTCGGCGGCTTTCGACACCGTCCCCCACAAGGCGCTTTTAACTAGGCTTTATGACATCGGCCTGAGGGGGACGGTGCTGAGGTGGTTTACTTCTTTCCTGGAAGGCCGCCGCCAGACGGTCTGGGTCTCCCAGAGCTCCGCCGAGATGCCGCCATTGGGAGTTGGGGTTCCACAGGGCTCTGTGTTGAGCCCCACATTATTTAACATCTTTATGTCCCCTCTGGCGGCCTTGGTAGAGGCGTATGGGGCCCAGATCGTCTCCTATGCCGACGACACGCAACTCCTCTTCACATGCGGGAAAGATCAAGAGTTTGTGGGAGAGAGAATCCGGGACTGCCTTGCGCTGGTTTTCGACTGGTTCCAGCGGAACGGTCTGAGGGCCAACTCAGGAAAGTCTGAGATTTTATTTTTTGGTTGCGTTGCCGATCCTGAGTGGCAGCATTGGTGGCCGTCCGACATGAGTCCTCCTGCACAGTCCTCAGTGGTGGCCAAAAACTTGGGCGTCAAGCTAGACAATCAACTGTCGCTCCAAACTCACATCCTTGGCCTGGCCGGCACCTGCTACGGATTACTGAAAATGCTCCGCAAATTTTTGCCTTTGTTATCTGAGGAGCACAGGAGGATTACAGTGCAGGCTCTGGTCGGTTCGAGGCTAGATTATGCCAATGCTCTTTTTCTCGGCCTTCCTGATTATCTGGTCCAGCGCCTTCAGGTGGTGCAGAACTCTGCTGCCCGGGCAATCTTTGGTCTAGGGAGACGAGCTCGAGCGTCTGGGTTGCTCCAGTTATGTTATGTTATATATTTCTTATAACGCGCACTGCTAGTCGAGACTGTCCTGGCGCGAGAGAAGTTCAGTGTCAGAAACGAAAGAGATGCCAAGAAAAGACATGTGGATTATATGACTTGCTTGAATAAAAAGGTTTTTAGGTGTTTTTTAAAGTATGTAAGGTTTGTCGTGTGTCTCAGATGGTCAGGGAGACTATTCCATAGCTGGGCGGCTCTAACCGTCATGGATTTTCCCCCCAGACGGGCTCTCTTAAATCTGGGAGTGACCAGATGTCTGAGGGAAGCAGATCTCAATTGACGCGGGGGCTGATAAAAGGCAAACCTGGCACTGAGGTATGGTGGGCATGGACCGTGTAAGGCCTTGAAAGCTAGTGTTAGGATTTTAAAGCGCACTCTGAGGGCAACTGGAAGCCAGTGGAGTTCCGCAAGTTGTCTTCGTACACTATGGCATTTGGGGATGTTGTATAGGAGCCTCACTGTCGCGTTCTGGACTACTTGCAGTTTGCGAAGCAGAAAATCAGGAGCGCCCACATATAATGCGTTGGCGTAATCCAGACGCGAAAGAATGAGTGCTCTAGCCACTGTTTCCTTCGCTTCCTGGGGAAGAAGTGGAAAGAACTTCCGGAGGGTAATAAGGGTACCATAACAGGTTCCCGCCAATCTCGAGATCTGATCTCGAAAGCACAGATCGGCGCCAAACCAGATCCCTAAGTTTTTAACAACTCCGCAATTTCCAGACGGGCACGGCAGTCCAGTGGGCCAGATGGATTCCCTGAATCCCGCTGGGAATTGGCCATACAAGAGAATCTCCGACTTGTCCTCATTGCATTTGAGGGCAGCCTTGGCCAGCCAGGCAAATACTGAGGATAGGCACAATTGGACTCTCATTGTATCGAGGTTGTTCTTGTCCCACGTGAAGAGAAGCTGGGTGTCATCGGCGTAAGCCATTATTTTAGCACCCAGACTCTCTGCAAGATGTACAAGGGGGGTAAGGTATACATTGAAGAGCAGGGGGCTTAGAGTCGACCCTTGGGGGACTCCAGTGTCCACCTTGCTAATCGATGACTGGTAGGGAGGGAGCCAGATTTGTTGTGACCGGTCTGTGAGAAAGGACTTGACCCATTTGAGAGCCGCGCCAGTGATGCCAATGTCCTCTTCATTGGCTCCCCCATTAGGAAGAGGATCCAGTTTAAATCCTTGACCCTGATGCACAAAGCTCTGCATGGTTCAGGAGCGGGATATCTGCAGCGGAGACTGACTTTTTATCGTCCAGCTCGTTCCCTCCGCTCGGAAGCTCTGTGCAGAGCGGTGGTTCCTCGGGTGAGGAAGGCCCGCGCGGGAGGGCGGTCTTTTGGCTACAGAGCCCCCCAGCTTTGGAATCTGCTTCCATTTTCTCTTCGGAGTACTGCTAATTTGCTCCAGTTTAGGAGGGGCCTGAAGACCTGGCTTTTTAACTCCTAGTCTGTTTTTATTGCCCATTGTTTCTGTTCCGTTCTGTTGTTTGTTTTTAGCTGTGTTGTGTTATTTCAATATGAGTTGAGGGTGGAAAGCGTCGGGACACTCCCTGTGAGTAGCTGTACGCTATACAAAAGCTCAATAACATAACATAACATAACATAACATAACATAACTATGGGCAGGCGATCACTCTAAAACTGCTGCTTTTTAAACCATTTTTAAACCATTGTTTTTAGCCATCACCTTCACCAATCACAGTCCCTGTCACAGATTCAGTTATTGCGTGTGCTCTTCACCCTGTACATTGCACGCTCAATACACAAGGCATGCGGTGGTTGTGCTAAATCATTCCCATTACCACCAGCATGTCAGTATTTCACTTTCCCTGGCAATGTTGTGACTTGCATATCTGTACTGAATATAATAACTTTTGTTTCCTTATCTCTTCTCTATGTATAGGCATAGGAGAATCCACAGAGGTAACAAACACAACACATATGACACTAGCATGTTGTTGTTATTATTACTTTTCACTTTCTTAAGGTCCTGAAGAATCGCGGGTGATTTACCCTTTGCGAGAAACATGTCGACCACATTCACTTCTAGCCTCTTCTAGGGTCACCCAACCTAATTCGTGGACACCTAGCAAGCTAGCCCCACCTTTTAATTGCAGCCAGGGGACCCCCAGAATAAAGTCAATTCCGGTACCCCTAGCTACATTTTAATTATCCTACTACAAGAGTACACCACCCCGCCCACACACCCCCACCTCACCATAAGGCTGTTGGATAAAAAGATCTCCGCCAAAGAGCCCCTCTTTGAGGTGAGCCCGTCGGGGGTTGCACCGCCTCCCCGACGAGGAGCAACCGCCAATGATGAAGCATGACACCCTTCTGGGTGTGTGAGGCAACTACATCCAACATAATGGATGCCCCAGGGTATCATTGGAACACCCTTGGTCACGCCAGGTAAAACTTCCCCTACTTCCCTATCTCTCTATAGGAACAGTGCAGCAACCCCCCTTTTTTTGCATCTCCAGTACTTAGTACGGACACTTAGCTGCTGCTGGACCTTCCACCATCCTGAGTGGTAAACAGTGTCCTCTCTCCTCCCTTTTTTTGAAATATAAGGTGAAACTTCTTCGCAGCTTTCTCTGAAGGGCATGAAACTTGGATAAGTAGTCCAGCGGGCCATCAGCCAGAGTAGGTGTCTCCAAAGGGTTGCCTGTTGTGCGAACCTCCTCACAGTGTCTGTAGTTTGAACTTTGTTGCCCTCACTGGCTTCTGATTCAGAGAAATATTCTGTCTGTCCATCCTCCATATCATGAGGAAACTCTGCTCTCAGTTTCGGCGATAATACACATGTTCTCTGGGCTGATGGATACAAATAACTGTGATGCTGTAGGTGAATGTGGTGGCATACGTTGCTGAATGGAGGAGAGGAAGCTGGTGTGAAAACGGAGGCTGCAGAGGTGGAAGTAGGGGTGCCAAATGAGGATATACTATCCAGTAGGAGTGACTGACAGAAGGCATAGGCTGCCATTGGGGCAGGGCTGTAGCCTCCAGTTTTGCAGACAAATCCTCCATCTTTTGCTGGAACGTCAAAGACATCCACAGAAACTTTCACCACCCGTGATTCTCTGGGTTTGTAACTGCCACCAGGACAGTACCATTTGTAAGCGAGTTCATAATCTTCATAACATCCTCAGTCATCATAATAATCTTAATCTCCATGATGACACTCATACAGTGGGGATTCAGACTTAGTCTGGTCCCTGCTTGAAAGGACATCTTCTAAGACTTCTTCATCCTCTGTATCCAAATTATGGGCAAGAAGCTGCTCCAAAAACATAGTGGGCGAATGGTGCTGTGTGAAGCTCAAAGGCACCAAAGCGACTGGGGTACTGCAATGTCGTCAAAATCCAAGTTTCCTGAAACTAATGGAGCTGTATTTGATGCCTGTTGACGAAGTAACTGCCAACAAGCTCATCGACTAGATGACTACCATCAAGGAGGTAGCCAACAACGACATGACCATCTAGGAAGATGTGCTCATCGACTGTGCTTTCACGCACCAAAAGATTTTGCTCGTAGACCGCAGTTTATGAAGGCAAGGCACCAACACATCTGCCACAGTGGTTTTCAACCCATTTTTGCAAGTAAAGAGGCTGATTTCGATTTTGCAGCAGATCATTTTACAAATGCTTCCTTAGTGAACACCTTCAGTATGTCAAATTGTTTCCTCCTCTACATCTTTTTAGCAGAAGTTGCTGGAGGGGCACTTCTCGTATAATCATCTGAGGAAGGGAGATCTCTTGTGTGCTCTTACAAGAATAATGCTATACATCTTCCTCAGTTTTGAAGCAAAAGGCTTACAGATGTTGGATTTGGATGTATTATGTTTTGGATAAAAGTAGTGAATGCATTTAAGATGCAGTTCATTCCATAATTTCTTCAATCTACAAGATGACAAGACTTTGAAAAGAGATTTCTTCTCCTGAGGAGAGTTTGGCATTGTCACTGAAGCCTCAACTGACACAGAAAGCAACATTCCCAACAAAACACTAAGATGTAGTAGGTAAAGCTGGGCCTGTAGGCTCATCCAGTGCCCATGATTCGTCCGTGGTTTAAGCATCAGATATGCACAACTCTGTCCAGGGACACACTCTAACTCGAGCTGCAGTACAGAATTAGAGCTATGGTGGCCTTTAGGGGGAGTGAGAGTGTTACTTGCATTCAACTCATTGACTAAAATTTGGGTGATCTGTAATGAGTGGAATGCACTGTTGAATAAACATTGTTCTAAGACCTATGGCCATTTTAACAAATGTTCACTGCCATTTTGAACTACCAGGGATTTGCAGCCCCACAAAAGGGAATATTTCACACACATGAATTTATGAAAGTTCCAAAGTTGTAGGATACAACTTTAGCCTATTGCCTGTAGATGGGTAAATTATTTTGAATGTGGCTAACAGAGAGCCTGAGGTTCACTCTACAGTCAATATTTAATGCTTTTAATCTGGAGGCTGTATTTCAGGATCCGGCATATATTTTACAGTGTATGAAGCCTGGGGACAACAAATTAACATTTGAAAGAGCTCAACAAAAGTCAAATAACCATTTTATTCTCTGTCGGCTCTTTCATTCATTAGGTTTTAAAACCAGTCTTCTGACTGTAAAGCGGGGATAACAGTTTCAACCTGAGACATCACCACTGTTTGATGTGGAAAGATAAACATTCGCAAATCAAAATTTGAGGCCTTAGATTTGTATTTTACAACAGTTAAGTAAAATATAAAGAAAGGCTTGTGGTTCTAACACATTGGTCTTCTAAGCAGCACTGCAGACTCAAGAACTTCTCTAGAACATTGAAGTAAATACAATATTGTCATTACAGAATAGCTAAGCCAAGAAAAACGAATAATTTCCCCAAATTTAAGTCTACACCGTAATGCCATATTCTGATTTGTCTCAGCACTGAAGAATTCTACGGAATAACTTTATCTTCTCGAAAGGGGACTTGATGTAGAGCAAATCACAGAGTGAAAAACAAAGATGACACAATTGATGCGGTCCAAATTCACTTATCTTTTTTTTGGTTAAGAACTACTATTGAATTTTCTATCACCGGAATGTGCTGGGTTGTACCTTACTGTAGCATTCATATAGCACTTTCCTACCACAGTTGAGGCCCCAAAGCATTTTTGTGAATTGAGTAAGTGTTTTAATGTCCTATATATCAGTATGGATCTATAAACTGTCAAAAAGAGGGAAAACAGGAAGGGGTTAGTGGATCCAGATTTTTTTGTGCACTGTCAAAAAGAATCAACTTTATTAGGCATTTACAGTTCACAACATTTCAAAAATTCATATAATTTTCAATATGTAATACTAGAGAATCTAACACTTGCAAGTAAGTGCCATCAAACTGAAAGCACCGAGAAAAGGAATTGAGACTTTGAAACAGGTTATTAGAAAGTAACATTGAAAAAGAATCCAAGAAGTAGTCACGAGAAAGCATCTCAGAAACAGACATTTTTGAAGCATTGCACCCTCATCCGAAGATTCCTGATAAGCAAAGCAAAACAGGCAATAACGCTTTGGTGCAGAATGTATTAATGAAAAAGTAAGGCCTGATTGATGGAAACACCTTTGTATCACAGGAAGAGTGTTCAAGGTAACTGGTTTAAAAAAAATCGAATGCATGGCAACCAGTACTAGAGAAATATGATGAATGAAACTGCCACCAGTAATGACAATAACTACCACATTTTGAATGTTCTGTAAACGTTGAAGGAGGCAGATCTAAATTCAGCTTTCATAGTCAATTCTAGTGGAGACAACGGCAGAGGCAATAATTCCAGAAGAAAGGCTGGATCAGCAGCAGAAGCAGTCGAACATGTGCTGCACATAACATTCACTTCTTTGGTCATAGTAAGATGTTAAGAAAAAGGCACGACGTTTGATAGTGGATTAGACCAGAGGTTGTAGAATGGCGAAAGAAGCATGGAAATCCATGCTCATACCAGCCTCCCATCAACTCCAAAAGCTCTTCACTGTTAAATTTTGAGCTAAGCTAACTACATCAATCACATTTAATAGTACTTACCATTGAAGTATTACATTTATATGGTTAAACCTACAAAATGTTTTACAGGTTATATTAACAGGAGGGAGCCTCAAGACAAATTAAAAAGTGGAAACCAAAATCTTCCATAAAATGCTCTTAATTTGAAGATATAGTACATAACAACTAATTAATTCACAGGCAGCACATCAACACCACAGCATATGTTTCACTAAGGTGGATGCTTACACTAGTTTAACAAGATTAATAACGTCAAGAGGCTTTTATTGATTCATTCTCCAGGCCACCTATTACAACAAACTTTTCTTCCTTGAAGCCCTCACTGGCCCGTTATTCAGTGGTCAGGACCAAGGATGAAAAGACTGAAACAGGATTGTGAATATCTCAATAAATTGCTTGAAGGAGGAGCAAGGACCCACTGTGAAGCTTGGCATAGGGAGCACCAGTATCTAGTACACGGACGTCTCCAAACCAGCAGAAAGAAACTGTCTAACTGGTTAGAAATGCTGCAGAGTCTGGGTGGTGGCCAACATCCTGTGAATCCTCAAGCAGACCAGGAGGGGTAGGTGTCCTAAATAGTGCCGCTAGTGGCTTTGTCAGACAGTTAACTCTCTTGTTGTCACCTCCATGAAGTAGTGTTTGGATCGGTTTGTCCCCTGCATGCATACAGGTATACACCCCTCAACTCTGTGTCCAACTGCTAGTGTATCTTATATTCAGACTTTTGTCTCTAGCCCTGGCACCATGCTTATCTAGTGTGTATGCAGAGGTCTAGGCTTGTCCCTCACAATGCAAGGTCCACAACCTGTCTTGTGATCTGGAGGGGAGCACGAAGTGTGCCCTCAGAGTGGACTGAGGAGTACTGCGAGTGGAATGTGCTCTGGGTACAGCTTGAAGTGTGTATTTGGCTTTGGAATAACAGACTGCATAAGATGCACTTAATATCCATTGAAATAGGTTTCACTAGCTGAGGCTTTTCAACAGCTTACAAGAGCTGTTTAACTCTCCTAAAAGCTTTGGTTTTATATTGTAATAAGAGCGCTGTTGACACATAACAGGGGGTAAAGCCCTTTCTGAAACCAACTGATGTTGGAAGAAAAAACTGGTACATCCAAATGTTGAGTGACATTGAATGGGATATAGAAAACGAGGGATCTATTACAGTAGTTAAGTGAACTTTTATGGAAGTGTATGCTAGCCCTGGTTTGTATAAGTAGAATAAGTAACAGATAATGCTGTGCATCAAGGTTTCTAAGGGTTGCTTTTGAAGATTCATGTAGTAGTGAGCCCTTGGATTAGGCTCATAGGCCTCCTTAAGAAGTAGTATACATTCACAAGGAAGTTTAAGGAAACTAAGATCTCAGGGACCAAATCACAAGGCTCAGTGCCTAGAGATTAGGATGCTGGAAATGACCTGGATGTTGGCTAAGAAGGTCTGCTTATAGAGGTAGCCATTCGCGTGGATGTATGGACATTTCTAACATCACTCAACGCCATGGTTGTCTCGCTCATGTACGGGCTATTATGATGATCCTATAGCGTGCCAGTCTTATATTCTCACCTGCATCATCAGGGACTGTGTTTGCAGGAACCTGGAGGTGAAGTTTTGGCTATTTATGTTTTTTTGCACAGTGCCAACATATCAACCTTTCGGGGTCTCCCAGAAACTGCAGTTTCATTAAAGTACTTGTGGATTTATTTCTCTTTCATGTGTTTGTTGATGTGTCCTGCTAACAGGTCAGTAAATTTGTTGTCCTTTCCAGGGAAGTATTCTGCCAGGAGAAGGACTTGGTGCTGAACTGCCCAAAGCCAGATCTTCTGCACCAGTTTGTGAGCTGGGTTGACTGTGTGCCTCCTTGCTTTTGGATTTAATACATTGCGGTTATGTTGTCTATTTGAGTAAGTACTGTTTTGTTGCAAATGAGTTTGTAAAATCACACAGTACTAAGTGGACGGCCAATTGCTCCAGGAGACTGATATGCAAATGTTGTTGCCAAGGAGACAATTAGCCCTGCAAATGAGTGGCCCAAATGTGCTCCCCAAATGGAAGGGATGCATCTGTGGTGAAGGCCACC
Organism: Lissotriton vulgaris; assembly: GCF_964263255.1. Lineage (NCBI taxonomy): Eukaryota > Metazoa > Chordata > Amphibia > Caudata > Salamandridae > Lissotriton > Lissotriton vulgaris. The sequence continues at coordinate 145,711,172 of NC_141699.1, read as the reverse complement.
TGCACCTGAGTCAAGAAGAACACGTTACTGCCTTTGAAAATGCTCTTTCTGGTGGATACTTATTTAACTACAGATTCCTCACCTTTTGCAAATTCCACAGGCACCAGACCAGATCCAGAACATCTTTCGCAGTATCTATGTGTGCCAGTAGGTGGTCTTGTGCACCTCCAAGCCGACGTTGTTCCACTTTGGAAGTGGCAAGCGGAGTCGCACGTAAGATCCACCCATGTGCACCGATATCAGTTGCTCTGTGCAGATATCTACAGTTCGGGACCTTTTCAGATGGAAAAGAGTCCAGTTCACAGAATGGGAAGACGGAAGTCTCAGTGAGGAATCCGTGGTTACATAAAGTATCCACCAGAAAGAGTGTTATCAAAGGTAAGTAACTTGTTCTACTGATGCATACATCTAACGCAGATTCCTCACAGTTTGAATAAATAGCAAACCAATACCATCCAGGTTCTGCAAGCCAGACCGTGAAAAGTGCCCCTCTTGACAGACCTGGTTATCCATACAGCAGTGCTTTGTGAACTAATGATGTGATGCCCATGTAGGCAATTATCCAGGAGAGGCACTCCACGTGGCAACGCAGTAGTTGCAGCTTTGGCTATTGTGAAATGAGCCTGTCTGCCTTCTGGAAGCTGCTTCTGGGCCAATATGTAGCAGGTTTTTATACAGAGCATGATCCAACGAGAGATGATTCTATTCTACACTTCCATGCCCTTTTTCGCTCCAGTGAATCCAATAAAGAGTTGATAGTCCACCGACAGGGTTTTGTACAAGCAAAGTAAAACCTGGGAGCGGTTTTAGAATCCAACCGATGGCGCCTTTCCTCCTCCTCAGAGGGATGAGGCAGAGCAAAGAATGGCAGAAGGGTGACGTTTGCCTAGCATGAAAAGGAGTCACTACATTCAGAATAAAGGAGATTAGGGTCCTTATTTTTTCATTTTACAATTTTATATGCCAGTCTTTTACTACAGACAGTAACAGTGGCAGACTTGTCAGAGGTTAGTGTGAGGTTAGGGGCAAAAGCTTACTGCAGGGCTCTCTGGATGCTTCTTCTGTTATGGCCATGTGCAATAAGAAGCACTTGTGTTAAAACAATGTAGTTCAGGGAAAGAGAAAACTCAATGTATGGTGCTACCTAGTGGTCAGGCCATACAAGCTGCCCCAACACTAATCAGGACAGTAGATCGTTTGCAATTACAAAACTATAAATCAATGTTGCTTAAGGAGACCAGGGCCCTAAGAGGCATGGGCATGGAGCATAATGCCCCATCTGCAACTCCCACCCCTTCCTTGGGACGGCTCTGATTTAGTGCGATTCAAACAGAAATCAATAAAAAGTAATGACAATGTACAAGCAACAGATTCCAAAGGCAGAGTTATAATTTGCTGCAGCATATCAAGTCTCAGGCCAGTCAATTTTAGCCCAGAAGATCGTTTCATGGATATGTCATGATAATATCCACGAGCTGCCAGATGCATGGGATCCAATTTAGCCCTAATAATATGGCTAGAGAACTAGAGCATTTTGCTTAATATTACCTGACTAGCACAGAGGGCTTATATCTTCTAATAATGGGTGGTAGTTGCTTTCTTTGAGTTTGCCGCCCACTATATGTAGTCTATTGCTCTCATTTTTTGCAGGAGACAATGAAGAGAATCACAGAGTTCTGGTTGAGAATACATTCTAAGGAAATAAGGGCCTTTCTCTAGAGGCTTACACCTCAAACCTCAAAAGCGTCAAGCAGCTCCATTGGTAGTGGAAGGAAGAAAAGCCTCCAGCGCTGACGCAATAATCCAATACTGACCCGGAACTGGTAAGAGTGGCTGAATGGTGAGCACTGTTGCTGAATGTATCACAGCTCAATGAGGATCTTGTTATAGAGGTGGTCTTGCACATATCATTCATCTGATACACCTCTAGCCAAGACATACTGGAAAGCTGTCGCATGATTAACAGAAATTCACAAAAGAGAAGAGAAAGATATGTCTGCATCAGCAGTCGTATACCAGTTCTGCAAGATTTTCTTTCTATCCAAGATTGTCTACGAGTGTGAGACCTGTATCTTACTGGAAAATGTATTTTCGCAAAGGGACATGCATCCTTGTTTTGTAGGTAAAGATTCTTAAAGCATTTTTTTTTTTACTAGGCAAAGGTTCCACGGGTGCCAGTGATTTCCTCCGCTTGAACTGTATGAGGCGCTTTTCCAATTCACCAACCAGGCTGTTGCATCCTTAGATGTGATGTGCTTTGGCACCTGGCATTTCCTCAGTGATGCATGAATGCAGGCTTCCAGCAAAGAAACTTCAATTCTTATAACCTTCCTCCCAATACCACAGTGAAGAATGTCTCTATGCCAAAGATACTTTCAACAGTCTTCAATGATGTATGCCTCAAAGGCAAAATATGCCTCAACATCAAATAGGTCCTTTATGTTCAGTATATTTGCAATTTTGAGCATGAAACAGCAGTCAAGTAGCTGGGTACCTATTCTTTGATGCCAAACATCTTCCGAGAGAAAGGAGGGAATAGTAATATTGTAGCCGCCAGCACTGTGTTTCCATTTCAACCCATTGGATTGCAAAGGCAGAGAGGTGGCAGGAGTGCATCCACTAGTCTGATCAAAAGCCTATGACCTAGAGCCAGCTTCTGATGAGAAAAACATTAATGAATCTCTAGGCTGCTTCACACTCCGATGCTCTTATGGTCTTTAAAGATAAGGCCGCTCTTTCAGATTGTGTGAATTAGGGAGCAACACTATTCACAGTGTGTGGGGATCCTTTTTAATTTGTACTTCTCTTTGCTCTCAAGAGAGACATTACACAATAAGTGTTTGCCCGGATTGTCCTCCAAACGGAGGTTAACCAACGAGGAATTACACGTCTTTGGGCTTCTACTGCCGGGGCTGGGACTGCGAGACCCAGGGTGCCTAGCGCTATACCATCCGAGCGCACCTGGTGTCTCTTCCCGCCCCCAACTCCCTATTTAGAGAACGCCGACTCCTGCGCACGCGGGACTCAGCCCGGGGCTAAGCCCGGGCAAAGGGTGGGCCGTTTGAGGCCGTTCGAGGACGGGAGAGACCGGGACCGGGCTACCTCCCTTGGTCTGGCATACTCGTGCTTTGACTTTTTGACTCCTAAAGACTGAACTACATACCGCCACAGGATGACTACACTGGAAACTCGCAGCAAAAGCAACTTGGCGGCAGCAGGAGCTGCTAAAGGTACGCTTGAAAACTATTTGGCAAAGGCGGGCTCCCAACTGATTGATGAAATCACGGTGCTAGAAAGGCGTATTTCCCAAGAACTAGATTGGGCGAGGAGATCCTCTATGGGTCCATTGGCACATGCTAAGTCCCCTGTCGATAGAGACTCCAATATACCACCTATTGCCAACACTGATCCTGAAGCTGAGACACACGGTGCTGCAAACTCCTCAGTGAATTTAGACACACCAAACTCGACTTCAATTAGCATCACAAAGGACCTCAGTGACTTTGCGGACATTAGCATGTTACACCCCCCAATGATACAATCACAGCCTAGTCCACAAACCAATACATCCTTAGTTCCACAGGTAATTATTGACAATGACACAGTCTATAATCCGTTGCAGGGGGCAAGGGAGGGGGCAATTCCCAAAAGGAAACCTAACACCAAAAAAGAAGGGAAAACAAAAACAAAAACTCCCAAATTAAATCCCATTCCCGAAGTCAATAGATCCGGCATAACCACTACACAGACTAGGCCTTCTGAGACAATAGAGATAACAGGCCCTGATGTTCTGTTTAGAGAGACCTCAGAGTACTCTATTAATTCCTCAAGTGAGGATATTACGTTAGGTACTCTCATCAGATCCCTACTAAGCCCTCTAGAAGCACGTCTAATTAATATGGAAGCTAGGCTGGTAGCCATAGAAAAATCGACGGTCCAACTAGTTGACAGTTTAAAAGTAGATAGTGGGGGTGGTAGAGGGGCTCCAGAGATTATGAACAAAAGGGAACCACCTATAAATATCAGAAAAGATAAGGGAGTAGTTCCTCTGGCGCAAAAGGCGAAACCAACCACCCCTGTATCCACGTCTTCTCTACCCCAGACCAAGGCACACAATTCCAGCACACCCGCAATTCAACAATCAATACATCCCCCTCCTCAGGCTAACTCCAACAACAATAACGATAACAAACAAGTCCCCAACGACTCACAATTTCAAACTCCGTCAGTAGCCAAGGCACTTGGAAATGTCAGAAAATTTAGAGTGGTCCACCTACCCCCGGAGGCTAGCCCCTATACAGTAATTTTAGTAGGGGTACCAGAGCTGAAAACCACCTTCAGAGAAACAACAGCTTCCCTGAAGAATAAGGTGATCAGCTGGTTATCCATGTACAGACCTCTCCCACTGGGCATAACCGGCGAGGTTCTGATGGTTAGAAGGGTCCCATGGGTAGGCAATTCTAAGAAAACCATCCAGGGGGACTGTGTGCTAATAAATTTTAGAGACCCCAGGGCTGCCACCTATATTTGTGGATGGCACCCGGATGATCAAGAAACCACTATTAAGTCATTACCTCTCTCCTTCTTTTATCCACCATCGACCTATGAAGGAGATATGGAGAGATGGAGCATTCCTATTGAGAGGGGGGACGAGTGGAATCACACCGGGAGAATAAACCCCAATTACCTTAGAACTCAACAGCACGTGTTCCCCACACCAATCTTGGAGGAGGAGGGCTGGGAAACGTATCATGGAAGGGGAGGTGTTTGGGGAGAAAGAAATAGAAGAGAATATCGCCCCAGAGTCCAATATCCAACATTTTTCCCAATATCTGATAGATACAGTGCGCTAGAAATGGTGGATTGACAGGTGAGGCCTCAGGGCAAGGAGTTTTCCCCTTGCCATAAAGAGGGCTCAGATAGTTCCATCACACCTAGCCCCACACACGAGACACCACCAAAGATAGGTCAGGAAAGAGAAGCGACAAACACAAGTGATCCCAAAATGTCCACCACTGATCAACCTAATAGTCATACCGAAAAAAGAGAACCCAGAATAGATGCGATTACACCATCAATCCCTACGCCAAAAGTAAATGACTATATTCCCCCTCTATTACCACCAGTAAATGCCGCCTCACACTTCCTGAAAATACTTTCATGGAATGTGGCAGGTTTGGGAAACAAGTGGGATCAACCAGAATGGTTATCATTCATCGATTCCAAGGATATACGTCTTCTTCAAGAAACCTGGGCGGGGGAAGACCTCCACCCCCATGGTTTCGCATCATTCTATATTCCAGCAAAATGGGGGGGGAAAGGCCGCCCCTCTGGTGGCCTCGCAATATGGGTGGCAACTCATCTGGGAAGCAAAGCTACGCGTCTCCCGCTGCCCTCAGAAGATATTCTAGCGGTGCAGCTCGATTGGTCGAATTCTCGTACACTGGTCTTGATAAATGTTTATTCCAGACCTGTAAATATAGCACGAGAATCGACCACTATCGAGGAACTTTCAGATTTCTTAAATGACTTACCAACAGGGATCCCAATCGTTGTGGGTGGGGACTTTAATTCACAGTTTGAGCCTCTTGCAGGTCTTCTAGATGGCCCTTCACTAGAAGAGGATGCAAGATGGCTAGTCCTTCCAACGGTAGCACCCCGTCAAGAGCATGGACCGCACTTGCACTACAGATTACCGCTCTAACCCTTAAACAAGGAATTAGGGCATGCAACGGTCGTACTAAATCTGATAATCCGAGCAAACACACTTAACAAATTAGGAAGGGAGTCAAGAATAGATTATGTCTTAGTCCAACTGTCATCATGGTAGCGTATAGTTGATTTTAGGGTGCTACCTAGATCTGACAGTGATCATAACACCCTGGAATTGGACTATGTGAATCCTGGGAAGGAGGGGAGGGATCATGCATTGGGGGCGTCAAACCCCAACCCAAGCTTACGCCTTGAGAACAATAGAAAGAGAATCAGATGGGAAAAACTGGCCACCAATAGGGAAAAACTATCATCCCTCTACATAAAAGTAATCCCAATATTAGAAAAAGTTGGGTGCCTTAATGGGGATTTAGCAATTCGGGAAACACAGACAATAATGTGTTCCCTACACGAGGAATTAATTAGGAACTTGGCTATAGCCCTCACTTCCAAGACCCATAACAGAGGAGCTGGCTTTCATCGCTCCACATGGTATAATGCAAGTTGCCGTAAGTCAAAGGGGGACCTCCTCTCTGCTATTAAAGAGGGTAAAAGTAGACCAGAGATACAGTCCAGAAGACGGGCATACAGGAAAATGGTTAATTGTGCCAAGATGGAATGGGACCAGAACAGATGGGAGGAACTTTCTGCCTCCCTAGCTTCAAAGGACTCCCGGAAATTCTGGCGTATAGTAAATAGGGGGTGTGAAGATCTGGCTCCAGCAATAGAACCAAACATTGCCCCAAGTGTTTGGCAAGAACACTTTCAGTCACTTTACACAGAGGAAAATGGGGCCAGATGTTATTCACCTCCTCTAGTCCCAAACCAACCAAGAGCGGAACTTTTCACAGAAAAGGAGGACAGAGCAGTGATCACAGGCCTACCATCGGGCAAAGCCCCAGGTTTGGATGGTCTTCCTGGTGACCTGTTTAAACAGGAGCCCGAGGTTTGGACCCCCTACCTACTGGTATTTTTAATGCTGTTCTGAGGGGCATGGATGTACCTTCAACTTGGCTGGGAGCGGAGGTGGTCCCTATGTTTAAAAAGGGCTTCCCTCTCCTCCCAGCCAACTATAGGCCCATCAGCCTCATAGACGTCTCCCAGAAACTCTTTGGGAGGCTTATATTAGATCGGCTCCAGAGTTGGCTCGAGGAGCACGCCATTTTGAGCCCATATCAGGCAGGTTTTAGAACAGGGATATCAACAACTGACCAAATATTCTGTCTTAACATCATCTATTGGAAGACTGCATTAGTCGAGAAGAGCAGCTTGTACACTGTCTTTGTGGACTTAAGAGCTGCCTTCGACTTGGTTCCCAGATCAAAATTATGGAGAGTCTTGGCAGAGATGGGTGTTCCGGCAGAAATCTTGTCCATCTTAATTAAACTCCACCAGAATAATTTTGCACGTGTCAGGTGTGGAAGGAATGGGGACCTTACAAACAGATTCCCCGTTGACAGAGGGGTTAGACAGGGTTGTGTGCTCGCACCGACCCTGTTCTGCCTCTTTGTGAACGGGGTGAATGCTCACCTGACCAGGATTCCAGATATTGATGCCCCCAAGTTGGATGGCAGCAGGGTGCCCGCCATCATGTTTGCGGATGACACCCTGCTGCTATCCAAATCCCCCACCGGAATACAAAGGGTATTGGATGGATTCCTCGATTTCTGTACAGAACGGGGACTCGAGATCAACGCGCAAAAAACGAAATACATGATCCTAAATCCCACTCACTCAACACGCCCAAATCCCCTGCTTGGCTCGGTCCGCTTGGAGAGGGTCAACACCTTTGAGTACTTGGGGGTAACCATAAACAGAAAATGACTTGGGACACACACAAAACTAAATCTAATTTGAAATTGGTGCAGCTAGTGGGAGGCATATTAAGGATGGTCAAGAATTCCACATACCGTCCACTGAGTCCAATCATCCAAATCTATAAAGCACAGGCCCGGGGGGCAGTTGCATATGGGGGCGAACTCTGGGGTCATACCACTGCCCAGAAGCTGATGCTTACTGAAAACAAATTTATCAGGCAGTTGGCAGCTCTCCCTGCAAGTACGCCACTGCTCCCCCTGAGACTGGATTTGAACGTCAGGCCAATTGACGATGAATTGGGACTCAAGCCATTAACATTTTGACGAAGACTCTGGAGTAGCATTGATCTTATTAAATACAGGACTGAACTCCGGGAGTTTTTAAATACATCAAAAGTTAACTCCATCCCTTGGTTATCCTATATAAAAAGATAATTTGAGACACTTGGCTTACCAGAGTTATGGAATGACCCTGTATATGCATGTCCAAGGATTTCACGGCAAGAACTTTCAAAGGTTTACTACAACTCAAAACTGACTGTTGCCGTGAATAATACGCGGGTGGGCTCTTTGACCAACCTATTCACACAAAACAAAGACTTTTATTTATTTGAGTGCGTTTTGGACGGAATGAACCCACCGCTTGCGAGGAAACTTTTTATGCAGTGGAGGTATGGTACCCTGCCTCTAAGGTCATTCACGAGCTCATGGTCTTCGCCCCCGACCACCGAGCGATGCCCGGGGTGTGCCATTATCAGGAAAATGACTCACATGTGGTATTCTTCTGTGAATCCTATCGAAAAATTAGGAAATATTGGCTTATTCCCCTTCTTAAAAATATGGGCTTCAAAATTTTTTTATCTGCATATAGAATTTTGAAGACTGACTCCTCCTCACCGACTGGTTTCGCAATGGCAAAATTCCTAACGCCAATGTGGCACGCACGCTCTCGCATTATTAAGCTGAATGCAGACTTTTAATCATGTACTACCAAATTTTATCCAACTCATAATTTGACTTATTTAACTGAGACCAATTTTTAATTGCTATTGTGTATTGTAAATATTTTGTTGCTATGATGATTGTTCATCTTTTATGATCGAATTGGTCGAAATAAAGATTTAATGAATAAGTGAAAAGCCTGCAAGTGGCAACAAAATGAAAAGATTGTCTCGAAGAAAAATAAGTCGATGAAACGTAAACACTGAAAGCTTTATAGTTAATATTTGAAGAGTTAAAAATCTGTAGTTTTCCTGCCTGGAAACGTTTTGAAGGGAAGCGCCTAGTGCTCAGAGACACTTCACAGAGTAGTGTAAAATGACTAGGTCACAGTGGAGCAGTGCAGCAGCTGCCTCCCCTGAAGGAACAGAATTTCTTTTCAGCTCTGCTTATGTCGCTCCATGTTGCTGTACGTAAAAGGGAATTACAAATAGTAAAAGTATCCCCGTTTTTCAGTCTAAGGTAATTTTCATTCCGACTGGATTGTTTTTAACCTAATAAATAAATACATATTTAGTCAATGTTGCCTTCATACAGACACATGAAACAATGAGTTTTTTTTTTTAAGTTTTCTTTTTATAAAAGAGCTACTGAATCCTGCACATGGAACAACTTTCAATATTTAGGACTACTAAACGTGTTGTGAAGGAGACTGTCATGTGCTGGAAATATAATACTGTGCCATGCCAACATCACAGAGAATGTAACTCCTGTTTTGCCACCGACGTTTAGCAAATAGATAAAAACGTTTTGCCTTAGTGTCCCATGGAGAAGGCAGACATGTCTATCCCGTTTTGTAATGTAGTAGTGACCCTCACTTGCGGATTTTTTTTCACTGGAGCTAAAGGTTATCTCATTCACAGTGGATACCCATTATATGTAAATTACCCAAAAAAACAAGGCCTAAGTCGAGCTTTTACACCACACAAGTATATAAAAATAGGAGAGCAGTTTTGCTAGGGCATCTCTTCGAACAGGGCTGTTAAGAAAGTGATCCGTGAGAGAGAGGCTCTTAATGTCTTTGGTAATAATAAGATATTGCCTTCTGATGAGGTGGATCTTCTCTTCCTCAGGACAAACACTTTTCAACATTCCTGTGTGAGTGCCCGAGTCAGGACAAAGAAAGGGAAGGTACTTTTGGTCAATGGATATTCTAAGGAATCTGCTTTTAGGCTTAGATGAAAAAAGCATTAGGAATCTCACAGAAAGACATTGACTTATTGACTTAGACCCTTATTACTGGTTGGCTGGAATTAGGTGCAAGGACACAGGGACCCGTAATCTCCGATTCTGGACAGAATTCCTGCACCTCAATCCGGCCACTATGAGCTTATGTCCATGGAATGGAGCCCTACCATCCAACTGAGAATTGCTGGGTTCTTTTCCACAGCCCCCCCCCCCCCCCCCCGCCCAAGGCCCTCCTCCCCAGATTCCAGGGAGGGGTGTTGTGGGTAAATGGGTAGAGTGGGTTGTTTACGTAGAGTGGGAATGCAGGTAGTGGTGAATCCCAGGCCTGACTGGGAGCAGCATTATGTGCTGTCTCTGTGATCAGGCAGGATGCGGGTAGAACCTCATCTGCAGGTTCTGTCTCTCCAGCTTACCAACTGTGGATCTGCAGTCAATAAAACTGGATCCTGTATTTACAGACATGGCAATTTAGAGCCCAGAAAACCTAGACCACTCATTGTCTGGTGTCATTCTTGGAATGAGGGCCTCAGTGTTTACAGACACAATTACGAGGCTACTGTGAATGACTGATGCAGCTTACATGTCTGACTTCTGTAGGTTCGCAGGCTTTAACTCCTGACTCAGAAACCAGACAAAAGTTCTGAACAATGGCTAGAAACTCACCTGTAGAATATCTTCAGCCAAGTTATACAAAAGACACAGGAAAGGGTTGGAAGAAATAACGTAAAATGTTTGGCACCCAGATTCCATATCTCGCAAATAAAAGGAATGGTTGTAAGGATAGTAAGAACCAACATTGTCTTGTGTGGCAACAGCAGGAAGAAGACACAATGTTGCTCTGAGAAATTCTTTGAGATGTGGTAACGACAGGAGACAAAGGAAGCACCTGAGAATAATTCAGCAGGCTGATTGGAAACAATCTAGCATGCTGGCAGGGAAATGCTGGATTTTTGGGCTTAATAGACACTATTTTACAAGGCCCTCAATTCTTAGTGAGAAGACTTTTTTAGAGTCTTAAAAGCACATGGTGTGCATTTAGGTTGGTACCATCGTTGACTTAACACGTCATAGGATCATCTCAAAAGATGAGCAAGTAGGTTGATTTTGATGTTTTTGCTTTACTCAAACTAGATTCCAAGTGTGACATAAAAACACTTTTGAGTAAATTTGGCTCATTCTGCCTTTGGGCTCAAGCTGCACCCTACTGAAGAGGCTCAAATACGCTGAAACTAATCTGAGGTTGGTTGTGTTCCTCCTTTCTGGAGGGGGCTTTGTTTGGCAGGCCAGGATGGTCTGTTCACATGAGGAATAAAGTCAGCACTGATTTGTAAACGTTGGGCGTCAGTCTAGAGTTGCATGGTGCATAAAAAATGATGAACATGAATACAACTCTAGCAATTGCAAGTGGTTGAGATTAATTCAAGCAATCCGCCTACCAATGTTGTTGTTTCTTTCAGCTGACACCTAAGAGACTTTAATGCCTAAAGGTGGGTTCTCTGCTGGACTCCAGTTGTCCCCTCCTGATGAGGCCCAAACTGGCTGAAACAGGTCTGGGTTTGCCTGTATGTCCCTTCTGGGGGTAGCCTCACCTGGCAGTTTGTGACGGCTGTTTCCTTGAGGAACAATGGCAGTACTGATTTGCAGGTAGCAGATGTGTTATAGCATGTGAAAAAAGATAAACTAGAATGTTACCTGACTGATTGCCAGTGGCTGAGATTAAATCAAGCATTCCATTAATCACCTTTTTTTTGTTGCTGTTAACTTTGGGTTGGTGCATCATATAATTAAAAACATTTCTGCACAATTTGCTGGGATCAAATTATTAGTCAACTGCCACAGTTATTAGAAAGGATTCTAAACATGTTCCCAAAACATCAGAGTTCTGACTTCAAATGTAGCTGTTTCAAGACCGAGCTGATAAAAGGGAATTATGCTGCAAACAAAAAGGACAGGGCACCTCCTCACTTGTCATCTGATCAGTTCTCTCCTTTGTACCAATTAATGCTCTTCTTTGAAGCCCCTCACAGCAAGTTTAACCCAATTACCCAGCCCACGTTACTGCAATTAACTTACTATTGTTGTTCAGATATATTTTATAATAAACTACTTATTACATTTTAATTTTAAAAGCACTATCCTATTTTCAGCCCTTTCAATTTCTTGCCTATAATAAAAGTTTGAAACAGGAAACCATCACTCATTCCCTTCTTTGGATCAGGTGGATGGATCTACTCCTATTAGGTTGTATCCAGATCACATTGGAAAGTAAAAACAGGCTTTCTTCAACTGGGCAAGGCATTTCTTCTTTGGTACCCTTCGAACCCCCATCTTACGTTATCTTAGAATGTAGTACAGTTTTTGGCCGACTGAATCTGCCCTCCCAACCTTAACTGAGAATTCTTTTTGTTGTTTTTTAAAGCACTGCCTCGCCGAATCCACAAGTTTAGAAGGCAGGACGCCTGGTTTGGGACAAGGTGAAGTATCCCGGTATGCAGGCTTGCACAGTGCAAGACCAATCAACTCATATCTTCTAATAACAGAGGAAGACTGCGCCAGTACAAACCTGGGTAACCAGCAGTGTCGCCTGTTCTGCCTTGACGGCTCTCCACAGGTTTAAGAGCACACAACTGGAAATGACATGTAAAGTTTTGTCTAAGCATGTTTGTGAGACTGCACCGGGAAGCCCAGTATTGTACCCAGTTTGTTACACCCACATAGAACCATTTATTAGCAATATAAAGCGGAGAAAAGAGTGGGTGTTGCCAAGGGCAGGTGTACTTTGGTTAATTCTACTAACAAAGAATACAAACTATAAGAGAATAAAATAGCAGGTTACACAACGTTTGCTGTGCCTTTTCTTTTACATGTTTGTGTATTACCTGCCTGCATACACAGGTGTAACTGCAGAAGCATGCAAACGTACCAGTCCTGTGCGGCTTGGCTTGCTGCTCACGGATGAGGCCACCGAGCTGAGAGAGCTGAGGGATGAAGCGCTCGGACTGCGCTTCAGGTTGGCCGGGGTGGCAGGCGTGACGGCAAGCTTCCGTACAGTGGGCTTGGCTTTAGCTGGTGTGGTCGACGGAAAGCCAATCTTTGTCACTTTGTGGGCCGGTGCAAACAAACCATACTTCGACTGGCACTGAAAATACCTTTAAAATCACAGTGGCAAAAGTTAGAGAGACCTCAAGTGGCCATTCATCATTATCTGTAGCCGACTGGCCTCTAAATACTTCACAAGCTACTTCTAATCAAAATAAATGTGTTACATTTTCATATCGAAGGGGTTGACTGTCAATTTACGTAGCATTTGGATGCTTTAATTACTTAAATATTATTTTATATTTGTTAAAGGACCAAATACAATTTTTTTTCTCAACTCACAGGGTAAGGCATACATTAGGAATCTTGCATTCCAACTATATATTTCTTCATTTCATTATGACTTACAATGAATGGACATTTTTATTAGCACTGTAGTTATTTAAGCTGGCGCTTTTTACCAAGAACTCTCCAACTGCCCATCTACGATCTCAACATTGTACCCCAATCGTTAATCTACTCAGAGATTGGTAACAGCACACAACATGTATACGGTTCTTTCCTGAATTGCTAGCCTGCGACAGAAGAATAATAATAATAATAATCCACATTTGTAAAGCGTGAATAATCACCCGTAAGGGTCTCTAGGCGCTGGGGGGGGGGGGGGGGGGGGGGGGGGGGTGTCCGTCGGGAAGATTAAGCAAGCTATTGCCCAGAGTCACATGGTGCTGGGCTAACCTGCAGCCGGAGCCGGGGATCGAACCGTGATCCCCAGATTCCAGCGTCAGTCGCCCTGGCCGCTGCGCAACACCTCTCCTACCTAATAGCGGGGTTACAGCTGGTGAAGCAGACTAAGCCTAACACAGTCTCCTTACCAGAAACAGAAGGATCAGCAGTGACTGAACTAATGTTTATGCCCAATAAACATTTACGTGGTCTTAAAAAGCACTTCAAAAGAGAGAAGCCGGAAAATGTTCTTTTAGGGAGTTGCACTTACGCATAGTGATTTCAAATCTGCAGCAGATGCACAGAAACATACTTCAAGGCAAATAACAAACACATGACTATTAGCTGAAATGTGAAAACCTGGCATTCGAGGCACAGAATACCTACTGCACTATCATTCACACATCTGCAGAGTAAGAATATCTTACAAAAAAAATGTCATAGGAACATGTGCAACACGAAATATACGAAATATTCCAGCAAGCTCTCCAATATACTAATATTGTAAGGCCTGCAGGTAACTCGACTGAAGTACAAATCATTTCCTGAGCTCAAATCTGAATTGTAGAGATTATCATTTAGTTGGTCACAAAAGCAAGAACCAATATTCGTTCTGGTACACCACCTTCTACAACAAATGCAGGCTTTACCGAGATCAATTTGTATCTGCTGGTTGCCTTGCTCAAAGTTGGTGTATTGAGCCGCACTGTTAGCATTTTCCAGGTACACCAGTGCAACACACACTAAAAGTCCTGCACCACTGTGTAATCTGACACAAATTTCAGTGTACAAATGCATCCTATTTGGTTTTTCTACAACATCCACATATCGCTGGTAGGTCGATTCTTTCTATCTAGTCCATCATCAGTTGATGCTGTGATGAGAAGTTGCATTTGGGGGCGATCAGGCTCAGAATGGGGATATTGGGGAGGACATTTAGTCAAGATGGTCTGGTCGACTGAGGACAGATTGGGGTCCAAGTCTTGGCAAGTGAAGTCCTGGCCTCCGCAAAGCTCGATACTTTGTTACCACATTCCAGACTCAAACCAATTTGTACACGTGCAAGTAAAGGCCCACCTGCTTCATTTCCAGGGTTAAATCTGGGGGTGGGGTATTTGGGCAGAAGAGAAGGGGTAGTACACAATGGGGTGAACGGGGAGTGGCTCTTGCAGGCAATCCATTCCAAAAATAAGTCGAAATCAGTAATTGGCCTCTATCTTTGCCTCCTGTGTACCATAGGACAGGTGGTTAGCTTCTAACCTTATCTTCATGCTCAGTACTTAGACGTAACCCTAACTATTCCTTTATTGGGCCTACATCTTAAGGTTCAATGACCATCAAACACATACCTGTCTTGCCATCTATCTTTTACTGTCTTAATATGAGATGCTCAAGGTTAGTCCAAGAGCATTCCTAATAATTGTGTTGCCAACAGATTCCTGAGTTCCAGATGATCATTCCCTCCTCTCAGCTCAGACTGAAGGCTCCCCAGTGTTTTAGGCAATTGGCTCCTATTGTTATGTGTTAACGTTCAGGCATTTAGATTCTTGCCGGAGAATCAGAGGTATGCAGATTTTGAAGTATGCTTGGTCCATTGCTCTAAAAGCGCGAGTGTACCACACACAGAATGTTCAATGTGATGCTGCTTGACAGAGGTGCCCAACTGAAAGCTTTTAGAGTTAGTATTGTGCGCCTGAGTCTTCGAGGTTTAGACTCAGTCTAGCCACCTGGTTTTGCATGCACTGACGTCCACTGAGTTCCTGAGGAGACTGAACAACAATATTACAGCAATCCAATTAAGGAGTCACCAGAGATCTAGTTAGCACTATGTAGGTGTTTGTCTTAAGAAATACTAAGGATATTGTTGGAGCTCTTGACCACTTTTATTTTCGTTTAAAAGTGAGCAAGAGTTGAATATGAACGCCAAGCTTTTTACTTTACCTGTTGATCAGGGGCAGGTCCCAAAGCTTGTGGGTATCAAAAGAACTCACAGTGTTGGGTTCACCCAATGGCATGATCTCCATTTTAGATCCATTTAAATAAAGACAATTGTACTAAATCTAGAAGTAAAAGAAAAAGATCAAGGCACTCCGAGGTGGTCTTTGGCTCTAGGTTGATGCAAGACTATGGTTCAAAAGCCAAGTTTTAACAAAACTATATCCAATGCTTGATTATTTTTAAATTGACATTTTTTACTGCATGCATATGACTATATGTTTTGGAAGTAGTATTTTTTCTTTTTCACTACTTCTTTCTTTTAAGTTAAATGTCATAAATTTGCATTAAAAAAATTACACCTGATTCCCAAGGAAAGACTTTTGGCCTTGCCAAAGCTTGTTTTCTGAAATGTTACTATGAGTGTGTTTCGCAATCAGCCTAAATAGGGTTTTGGTGTTACTAGGAAAATAATTATACATAACAAGCCAATTCTTATGAGCATTACCTGTTTTCTCACGCTTGATTACATTTTTAACCCTTGTTTGAGTATTTTGATTTTACCAGCCAAAATATAGGAAATCTGTCACCACAGCTGCTGCTACCGAGAAACACAGATGGAAATATTGGCTATAGACACAGAGTTATTAGTCTGATAACTGGTACTTTTTCGGAGGAGAGCGTGCAGTGCCATGCATAAAGGTTATGTACACGCATGTCACTAAACGATTGTGATCCGAAGTTGGGCAACATCTTACTAAAACAAGCATCATGTCTATATACATTTAGGGAAACCCACTCCATCCAAGAAAGAAGTACTTGACCACAGATAAAACAAACCTCGTTCCAGCCACTGCGCCATCATTCTTCCCAAGCGGTTCATCTAATTCCACGCCACACCACTCGCCCTTGGCAAAGTCAGTCTCCCCTAGAAACCGTATCACTCCAGCTTTGGTACCGGCAACCTAAAGGGAAAAAATAAATATGTAAGAAGAGGGCAACTGATTCCTTATGCCCAGCAGCATTATTACCAAGAAGTAAGAGCACGATTGCATGCTTATACAAAATACACTGCTGAAAGAAAAAGAACTGTCAAAACCCAAGTGCATGTTCTTCTGTGCAATTAAGTTACTCCATGAACCTTAAAATTAAAGAAAAAAGATTCTCAAAATGACTGCAGAAAAGTGTATTAACAAAGCAAACAAAAATCCTTTAGTTCATGTTAAATGCAATAATTTCTCGGGCGTGTTCATCATCTGAGCAACAATTTGCAGATTAAACAATCATTTGCAATGCAATAGGTCTCACATTTACACAAGTGTAAGCTATTGTCGTTGTAAGAGACAATGCCTTTTGTTTATGTTTTAATGAAAACAAAACTAAAAGGCATTGCCATTTGTAATGTCAATAGCTCAAACTTGCGTAAATGCGAGACCTATTGCATTGCAAATGCTTGCTTTTTTTAGATTTCGAATTCCCTAATGGGAACCTCTTTTATTTTGGCAACCAGGCATATTTTCTGTCACAGTCAGACACTGGGCTCCGAATAACAGTGATTATTCTTCTCAATCTGTATTTTTACGGACACAAACTATTCTAATATTGGTAAAACCTTAAAAACAAACACTCCATCACTTGGCTGACCACAAAATAAAAATGTCTGGTTTTGGAAGATGTAGAAACAACGATGAGCCATCTCAGACCGCGCTTAGAGACCTGTTGTACGTGTTTTTGGAAGAGGGTGCGGGTTAGTAAAGCGCCGTGCTTAACACGTAGCACGAAAGAACATAGTTTTCGGCAGTCACAGGGGGCTAGCTGTGATGAAAATCCGCAATCATTCAGTTGAAACTGCTATCAATCACAGGAAGAGTCGCATCCTCCGATCATAGATGGGTCTGAGTTTGAAGGCATGCCAGCTAGGAGGTCGAGCACACCCTCGTTTTATGACAGCATTGTGAGTGGATAAGTACACTGGCAAGATCAGGACCACATATGGGCCGTATTCTCCAGGTTCACTCAAAGGTTAGAGAGTTCTCGGAACAAGGCCACGTGAACCGACTACTTAGACGCGTATTGTCCCTTTCACAATGGCAGCTTTATCTCAAATGTATGTACCCACCGCCTAACAAAAGATGACAATAACGTTGTGCCTTTAAATGAGTGGTGGCAGGAGCTAAAAAGCAAGGGGCATGTCTTCACATGCATTATAGCTCCTCTTTGTCGAAGCACCATTCCAGTAGTTTTCTTAAATTACATATTTGTTTCTTGCAATGGTGTACTTAGCATGTTCAGCCTCGGGGGAAATCAGAAGGCTGGACTGGACATTCAAGATTAGGCTTGGTGTGAAGGCGTAGGCAATCAATTCAAACTGGGGTGTCGATTGGCTATGAGTGTTTGCTTTTTTGTAATAATAGAAGAAAGACAATAAACAATCAATCAAGAATGGAAGCGAAAGGAAGAGGTGGCAGAAATAAAAAGTGAGCATAGCAAAAATATGAGGAAGAAAGAGGAGAGGAAAGAAGCAATGAGAGAAAGTAAGGAGAGATGAAAGAAATGTGGGGAAGAAGGAAATAAACAGAGAAAGTCAATGCAAGAGAAAGAGAAAAGACGTAAGAAAGGGATTGAAGGAGAAAGGGGGGTTGATAGCATGAGAGGGAAAGAAGTAGAAAAGATAATTGAAAAGGAGAGGAAGAAAAAGGACAAGTGAAACAGAGGAGAGCATAAGAGGGAAAAAAAGACATGAGAGAAGGTAGAATACCTTCCAGCCTCCACGTTACACTGAACGGAGGACTGAATCGGTAATAGTGGCACTTACTGTAAGAGCAGTGGCGGTCACGTACGGGTCAGTCCTCAACGGCTGTGACTCCTCGAAGCACACATCCGCAGCCGGCATGCTCGCGGGAGGGTGAGCGGGTGGGGAATAAAAATAAACAAGCAGCATGCGCTGCCCACCCCTCGCGCACACCGGCTTCTTGTGCATGCCCCGCTGCCATGTGTAGGTCAGGCATAGATGCGCAAGACAAAGAAAAAGTCCGAACAGTGCGGCCGAAAACTGTAGTTGGTGGCCGCTGCTTCCGAACTACATGGAAGTCAGTTGGACATCAACAGCCAGTGAAAACAAATGTAACAAAATCGATAACAACACTTAGCAAATTGCAAACTGGCAGGTGAAACTACCAGCTGCTTGCCAACATATAGAGATTACCTTATGTCTCGCTGAGACAGCGCACGCGCTGCCAAGGTGAGACCTAAAAATAGCAATTACGGTTGTCACTGTAGACCACGTTGTTTTATTTATCATTGGCATTAACAAAATAATTAAACAATTCGGCCAAGTTTCTTCCAGATAGGACTGCAGAAAATGCTTCCTTACAGAAAGCTTTTTTGCAGAAAGAAAAAAACAAAACACACTGGGTATCAGAAAAAACGCTTGTTGATCTACTAAATCAAACAGAGGGGCTGGCCTCGTCTACAAGTCACTAGTGCATTACATTCTGCAGTGCAGCAGGGTAAAGAAAGTAACTTATAGAGGCATACAATTTGTTTAAGTGCGCAAAAAGCATTTATCACAAACGGAGTCCTTTCTGTCAACAGATTATCAAAAGCGGTGCGCACAGGCTTGTTTTAGCAAGAAAGGTATAATATATATCAGCTTTGGATTACTCCCCTTCCAAATCTTTAAGTGCCCAAAATGCAAACTAAAGTAATGTACCCGAGATCGTCTGCATAGTAGGAAAACCGCTCAGAGCAGAAAGAAGTTCAGTCGAGACATTCTTTCCAGAAGCTTTCTGATCATTTTAGTTGCGAATGACTGGTATTTTATGATGGTTTAAGATTTCGGCTGTGGTTACTTTGTATGCGCCAGTGTCCCGGGACGGTAAAAGATTACTGTATGGAAGAGCAACCAGGCAAATTCAGTATGGGTGAGGAGAAACAGGCTGCGATTATATGGCTAATCAAAGTCTGGCTCACTTTAATGAAGAATACACAAGCGCTGTCAGTAGGCGCAATGGAATTCAATCCATTACAAAGTAATGTAGTACAAAAAATATGAGCGGCATCTTATAGGGCAAACTATAAAAAGCAGGAGCTGTCAATCTGCAGACCCTGCTTAGGCGTGGTGAGAGCGGCTGTCGAGCTTCTGTGTCTCGTTTACCTTTCTAAAACCCATAAACTCATACAAGGTCGAGACCACTACTTTCACTTTATAGAGTTGTAGGATTTTACTGAGATTCCACCATTGCTGCTCTTGCATTGATGTACAGCTCCCACATTCTGACTCATGACAGACACCTTTTTCCAGTTTGCTTGACCCACAACAATTCATGGCCAAAGCGTTTACTTAAGTACTCCAAGTCGTCTAAAAACTTGAGAGCAGACCCACTAAGTTGAAATGCAGTCTTCAGGTTGACACTTTGGTTAATGACCACACATTTTGTGTTATTAACATTTATGGTAATTTTTGGAGAGTTAAAATAGCATTCACAGAGTTTCAACAGGGTGTGTATTGCCATCTCTGTTCTTGCTAACAGCAAGACAACGTTGGCTAAGAGATGGATTGGTTCAGATCAAGCATGAGCCTTACAACATTGCTTATGTGGAAGTTAAACAGCATAGGTGCCAATACACAACCTTGACAGATACCTACTGGGATTAGGGAGTCAGATGTACTCTTCCCCCATCGTTCCATATTTGACACTGGATGTCATCTTTTAGTAGAGCAGTTGCAGACCTACCAGCAGGTTGTCGGGAATCCCTTGTTGCCTCAAGGTAGACCAAAGGAGAGACCTATTTACCGAGTCAAATGCTGTCCATAGGTCTATAAATGTTGAAAACAAGGCGGAGTTATAGAAGATTTCACATATTTAGCTCATGTGAAGTAGAGCCTCATTGTTTGTTATACTGCCCACTCTTTTTTAGGTCTCACCCTGCGTAGGCTGCACTTGCGTAGTCTCTGCAGTGAGATATTATGTCTTAGAGTAGGGGGCTTGAACCCACCCCTCTTCTCCATCGGCTGGCTTCCTAAACGGAGGCCAGCCATTGGAGGAGAGGGGCGTCTGTCCGTTCAAGCCCCGTGTTTTTGGGATTGAGGGGCGTGTTTTTTTAGGTTCTTTCTCTCCTCTTCCCATTGGCTGGAATTTTACATTCCAGCCAATGGGAAGAGGAGAGAACGAAAAACACGCCCCTCAATCCCAAAAATGACGTGCGTTTCTCCGAGGCATTTCTGCTTGGCCTCGGAGAAAGATGGTTGTGTTCATGGCGTCATCCCCTTCCACCATGGTACCCTGTACACGGACCGGCTGGTGCTGCTGCTCGTCCCCTCCCCCTGCTCTCGGCTTCCTCGGTGCTCCTGTGTCCGGCTGCTGCTCTGGTCTCCTCCCCCTGTCCTCTCCGGCTGGCGCTGTTCGCTCTTCTCCGGCTGGCGCTGTTCGCTCTTCTCCCCCTGCTCGCGCGGGCTCCCCTGGTATCGTTGGCTGGCTGGCTGGCTGGCTGGCTGGCTGGCTGGCTGGCTGGCTGGCTGGCTGGCTGGCTGGCTGCCTGCCTGCCTGCCTGCCTGCCTGCCTGCCTGCCTGCCTGCCTGCCTGCCTGCCTGCCCGCCTGCCCGCCCGCCTGCCCGCCTGCCCGCCTGCCCGCCTGCCTGCCCCCCTGCCCCCCTGCCCCCCTGCCCGCCCGCCTGCCCTTCCTCCCTCCCTCCCTCCCTCCCTCCTGCCTTTCTGCCCTCCCGCCCGCCCTCCATCCCTCCCGCCCGCCCGCCCGCCCTCCCGCCCGCCCTCCCACCCGCCCTCCCGCCCTCCCGCCCTCCCGCCCGCCCTCCCGACCTCCCGCCCTCCCTCCCTTCCTCTCTCCCGGACCCTCCCGCCCTCCCTTCCGGGCCCTCCCTCCCGGACCCTCCCGCCCTCCCTCCCTTCCTCCCTCCCTTCCTCCCTGCTTCATTTAACTTATCCAGCCATTGTGTCGTTCTCACCCTATCTATGTAGATCACATTCGCTTCTTTGTGTGGGCGGACCCTATTAGGCCTCTTTTGAACGGCAGTGGAGCTTGCACGGCAGTAGAGTTGAGTCTTTCGGGATGGCGACGCGCTGCGGTTGAGGCGCTGGACAGTTTTTGACCCCGTGTTTTCTCTTCTTTGGGCGTCGTGGGACCCACCCAGGCTGTCCCCGCCAGTTCTGAGTGGGTCTCGCACCCTCCTCAGACCGATAGAGTGGGCAGTCGGCCTTGCTCAGACCTCAGCAGACTCTCTGCTCGCTGAGCTGCCTGGCAGCGGCGCTCCCCGTGGGATGACGAAGTGTGGGTCATAAACACGTAAACTGCATTTCTATCAGTCCTATAGTGTGCCACCGACCGGTGTTCATTGGACATATGTGTTATTGCCTCCAGACACAGCAACTGGACACCTAAAACAGAGCTGGCGCTGAGTCTCTCCTGGTCGCGGCCCGCAGCTTGAATAACGCAGGTAAGCTCTCCCTCCACCCGTGCCCCCTTGTTGAGTGCTCGCTTTTCTAACCCCTGTTCCCTCGTTGTGCTTGCTTTTCTGCCCCCTGTTCCCTCGTTGTGCTTGCTTTCCTGCCCCCTGTTCCCTCGTTGTGCTTGCTTTCCTGCCCCCTGTTCCCTCGTTGAGCTTGCTTTCCTGCCCACCGTTCCCTCGTTGTGCTTGCTTTCCTGCCCCCTGCTCCCTCGTTGTGCTTGCTTTCCAGACCCCTGTTCCCTCGTTGTGCTTTCTTTTCTGCCCCGTTCCCTCGTTGTGCTTGCTTTTCTGCCCCCTGTTCGCTCGTTGTGCTTGCTTTCCTGCCCCCTGTTCCCTCGTTGTGCTTGCTTTCCTGCCCTCTGTTCGCCGTTGTGCTTGCTTTTTCTGGCCTCTGTTCCTTCGTTGTTGAACGTTTTTTCTGGCCTCTGTTCCCTCGTTGTGAGCGTTTTTTCTGGCCACTGTTCCCTGTGTGTGGCTCTGTGTGTGTGGCTGTGTGTGTGGCTGTGTGTGTGTGGCTGTGTGTTTGGCTGTGTGTGTGTGTGTCTGTGTGTGTGTGTGTGTGTCTGTGTGTGTGTGTCTGTGTGTGTGTGTCTGTGTGTGTGTGTCTGTGTGTGTGGGTGTGTGTGTGTGTGTGTGTGTGTGTGTGTGTGTGTGTGTGCGTGTGTGTGTGGCTCTGTGTGTGCGTGTGTGTGTGGCTCTGTGTGTGTGTGTGTGTGTGTGTGTGTGTGTGTGTGTGTGCGCGTGTGTGTGTGTGTGCGTGTGCGTGTTTGTGGCTCTGTGTGTGTGTGTGTGTGTGGCTCTGTGTGTGTGTGTGTGTGGCTCTGTGTGTGTGTGTGTGTGTGTGTGTGTGTGTGTGTGTGTGGCTCTGTGTGTGTGTGTGTGTGTGTGTGGCTCTGTGTGTGTGTGGCTCTCTGTGTGGGTGGCTCTGTGTGTGTGTGTGTGTGTGGGTGGCTCTGTGTGTGTGTGTGGGTGGCGCTGTGTGTGTGTGGGTGGCGCTGTGTGTGTGGGGGGGGCTCTGTGTGTGTGGGGGGGGCTCTGTGTGTGTGGGGGGGCTCTGTGTGTGGGGGGGGGCTCTGTGTGTGGGGGGGGCTCTGTGTGTGTGGGGGGGCTCTGTGTGTGTGGGGGCTCTGTGTGTGTGGGGGGCTCTGTGTGTGTGGGGGGCTCTGTGTGTGTGGGGGGGGCTCTGTGTGTGTGGGGGGGGCTCTGTCTGGGGGGGGGCTCTGTCTGTGGGGGGGGCTCTGTCTGTGTTGGGGGGCTCTGTCTGTGTGGGGGGCTGTCTGTGTGGGGGGCTGTCTGTGTGGGGGGGCTGTCTGTGTGGGGGGCTCTGTGTGTGGGGGGCTCTGTGTGTAGGTGTGGGGCTCTGTGTGTAGGTGTGGGGCTCTGTGTGTAGGTGTGGGGCTCTGTGTGTATGTGTGGGGCTCTGTGTGTATGTGTGGGGCTCTGTGTGTATGTGTGGGGCTCTGTGTGTATGTGTGTGGGGCTCTGTGTGGGGGGCTCTGTGTGTGTGGGGGGGCTCTGTGTGTGTGGGGGGGGCTCTGTGTGTGTGGGGGGGGGGCTCTGTGTGTGTGTGGGGGGGGCTCTGTGTGTGTGGGGGGGCTCTGTGTGTGTGGGGGGGGCTCTGTCTGTGTGGGGGGCCCTTCTGTGTGGGGGGCTCTGTGTGTGTGGGGGGCTCTGTGTGTGTGGGGGGCTTTGTGTGTGTGGGGGGCTTTGTGTGTGTGGGGGGCTTTGTGTGTGGGGGGCTTTGTGTGTGTGGGGGGGTCTCTGTCTCTGTGTGGGGGGGGCTCTGTCTGTGTGTGTGGGGCTCTGTCTGTGTGTGTGGGGCTCTGTCTGTGTGTGTGGGGCTCTGTCTGTTTGTAGGGGGCTCTGTATGTGTGTGTGGGTGGCTTTGTGTGTGTGGCTCTGTGTGGGTGCAAATGCAATAGGTCTCGCATTTGCAAGCGATTAAGCTATTGGCATTGTAAATGACAATGCCATTTATTTACGTTTTAAAAACCAAAACATAAATAAAAATAATGTCATGAGCAATGCCAATAGCTCTAACTTTAACAATGCCGAGACTATTGAATTGTAAATGCTTGTTCTAAAGCTCGCCTGGAGGTCGGTTAGGCTCTGGTCTCTCTTGAACCAATCTTGAACTCACGAGGAGTAGCTTGCTCTCAATTTGTCCAGCCCAGAGCAAAAGGGAAATTGGACAACAGTTTCCAGTGTCAGATCAGGAACCTTTTCTGAAGATGGGAACTATGATTGTTATTCTCCATTTGTGGGAGCGGTCCAGGAATTTCCAAAAAGCGTTAAAGACTGTTTTAAGAAGAGTGGCACCATAAGGATGCCTTATTTAGGAAGTCTTCTGCTGATTTTGGCTACCATAGAAAAAGCTTTTTTTGCTTTTCCTATAATATTGGCACCATTTGACAAATCTTTACAAAAAAATGTTTCATCCACCTCGGCTCCTTCCTGCAAAGTTTTATGGTGATCAGTCAAGCAGGTGCAGAAAAACGGCATGGGGGCCCAAAAGGCATTATCATCATTCATTTTTCCTACGAAAATATAACCAGCAATACAGCATAAACCTCTGAACACATTTATACCAAATTTGGCACAATGCAAGGTCTTGGTCCAGAAAGAATGATTTTACTGATGTGGTACAAATCCATTTAATAGTTTTTTAAAGAAAATAAGCATCAAAAACGTTGTATACATCACGCCGCAGAGGATCCAATGAGCCATCAGATCTCAAGATGAGATCTGATTGGCTGCCATCACACCACCAATGATGTGTCAGCAGCCATCTAAGGATTAGGGACTCAGTCCCGAGAGATGAAAAAAGGTAGAAAAGGATATAAGGGGGTAGGGATACCCCATCCCCTGTGTTGTGGTTAAATGGATGGGGGCGCGTGCAGCCCCCCTCTTTGAACCCCTTTGAGGCCCCGTGGGCCCCGCCAACTGGGGCCGATTCAAAATGAATGTGGAGGGAGGCATGCAGCCAATAGAGCCTGCAGAGGACCTGGGGTAACTGAGGAAAATGAAATTTTACATGGCCAATGTGTCCCCTGCGTGTACCCCAACGTTTAGTGTATGTGCATGTCACCCATGCATTTTCCCTCTGTGGCCTGAATAATGAGGCCTCTGCATTTACGTCCCACATTAGGATGCCAGTTACCAAGTCTTCCATAAAAGAAACGTTAATTCTGCACGGAGGCCCATGTGGCCCATGTGTTTGCATTGTGCACGTTTAATATATCGAGATGAACCCATTTTGTGGCTCAGCCTGAGCCAGGACCCGAATTAAGGTTTCATGCCTCCAGACACTCTGAGGGCTGCAGCTACGTATCTCTGACCTTTGCATACTTTTGTCTAAGCCGAGAGGGACCCAGCCCGGGGTGCCAAGACAGTATTTTGCACACAGTTATCTGCTTGCTCTACAGAATCACATTCCTGCCTGGTGAAGAAGGTAAACAGAACCCGTCTGCAGAGATAGGGCCTAGCCTTTCTGTCTCCGTTTAAGTGATTTGCAGCGCTCGCTTCCATAGAAAGCTCAAAGCCCCCACGCAAATGAACGAAGAAATATATGCCCACACTGGCTCTTGGTGAAGAGCGACCTTTGCTTCAGATAATACATCCCCGGACATAAGATATCAGATAATACTAGACGTGCTGGTCGTCCTGACACTGAAGGCCTCCCTACTAGACCGAAAGTCAGCTTCCCCCCAGTTACACGTCAATTACACGTCATGACCAAATCGCGCACACAAGTAGGGTGAAGTTCAAGCTGGCCATGCAACCCCCCTCTATGCATCCACCCACCTATGACTCACCTATGACTCCTCACGTGTACGCCCTCATTCACGCCCACATGTTCTTATCTCTCTTTCTCTTGCTCTGCCTGGAGCGCTCCTCCCTATGTACGAGATTGAATGTATAAATATTGTACTCTGTGAATAAAGTTTAGAAGACCCTTCCTGAACTTTAGTGGTGATGGAACCGATTCTCCCCTAACTCGAGTTATTGAAATAAAGCCCTTTTGAATCGGACACCACGGACTCTGCCTCTCATTTAATGCATGACCCTTTGCTTAAGTATAGAAATTATGACAGGGTAATACTTTATTTACCACATAAATCTGGCGCCCGAATAGGGACAAATCCCCTTCCCCACGCGCCGGAGATGTAGGTCCAGCCCTTGCCCCCTTCTACAGCTGTGACGGACTTCAAAGTGCACGCCAGCGGGACTTCCTGCTTATTCCCTCAGGCCCACGGAGGAGACGGACTGCGACCAGGCATCCACACGAGGCGGTGAGGATCGCGGATCATCCAAACCAGAGCCCAACCCGTGAGAGAGCAAGGTCCGAGGTTTCCAGAGGTCCACCTGTTCCGCGGCGCATGCGCAGTATCAAGTTTCCGAGGCCTTCAAGTTCTGCTTCCCGGTGAGTACCCCTATTGGGAACACATAAAGTTCAAGACGGGTTCATTTATATGAACTCGGTAAAGACGTGTCCGTTCACACGAACACGGTAAAGACGGGTTCACGGTAAACGTGGACACGGTAAAGACGTGTCTCTTTAAGAGACTGGTATGGTTGTGCTGTATTCCAGTGCATAAAGTTAACTGTTTTCAAGTACATGTTTAACTCCATGTATCAGTTAATCTGTATCTGTTTTAATGTTTTAGTGTTGTAGTGTGAATGATTGTTTCAGTCAGAGTATTTTTGTGTTTATTGTGTTTTTCATTAAGTTAGTTTCAACATGCCACTGTTTTCGCGAAGGATTTAGAGGAGAAGTACAGATGGCCTATTTCGGGAACGTGGGATTCTGAATGCATTACGAGAGTAGAGGAAGCGCTATGGAAAAGGAAATCAAGACCCTCTCAGAAAGATGCCATTGAGTTATGGCGCAAAGAAGCGCATAGGAGATCAGAGAAAGAATTCCACCAAGCAGAGAGATCTAAACAAGCAGCGGAAAAAGCCAAAGAAAAAGAACTGCGGGAGGAGGGGGAACGGGTCAAGGCAGAACAGGCTGATAGAGAAAGAAATGCCGTAGTTACTGGTATTTATCCCGTCCTTTCAGAAGAACTAGCTAAAGTGACCCCCTCAGAAACACCCCGTAGGTCGCGAACGCCACCACCTGTACCCTATAGAGTACGTAGAATAAAGCCAACAGCATCCGAGGCTTTCATTTCCTCCTATCTAGAGGAGCCCGCACCGGACTACGTAAACGCAGATTTCCCTCCGCCCCCACCAGCAGATCAGCTCGAACAGCTCCAGCAGACCGTGAAAGACGACGTAGGGCCAGGGGCCGTAGGGGGAGGGGGACCGACTGTAGATGAAGCAATCCCACACTGTATATACGATCCAGAACCAGGAAAGGGCTCAATGCTCGTGATTTCACTAAGACTAAGACAGGCCGTCGCCTATTTGGACAAACTACCAGATATGAAAGAACATCTAGATAAAATATACCGTTTCATTAGGACGGGGGAGGGACCCGAGAGTATAGCACAGGCCATGCAAAGCAGAAAGGTAGGGGTTAAGAACAACATCCTCCGTTTTATTATTAACTGCCTGATCAGGGAACAAGACAAAGGAGACGGGGATGTAAAGCCTGGTCTGATAGAATGGAGTGAAACATAGATGCCGGTCGGCATGATAAACAGGGACAGACAGACAGCATGATAAAGAAAATACGAAAGGAAATATTAGCAATACACAGAGCAGAGTCTGACGAGAAGAGTGGGTCATCAACGGAAGAGTTAGAGTTAGAAAACGAGGCGAAGGACAAGATAAATTATGTAGGCAAGGCACAACAGTTTGACAGGCCCAAGTGCCTCGACTACCGTAAACAGGGACCTGCTATAAAAGAAAGATATTCCCTTGAAAATCTATTCCAAGCTACTGAAAAAGCACTGAAACGACGGATAGAGAGCGAGCGATCTCACACCCCACACGAAATGGAATTGGCCCGGTCAGCCACCCAGTGGGTGTCCAATTCTAATATATATAGCAATGATATAGTGGCTCAAACTTTCTTGAGCCTTCCGCCGAACGAACAGCGTTTGGCCGGTATTTACATGGTCCAACATTTAATAACGTATGAGCATCAATATTCTGATCCCGGTCAATTGTATAAATTACTGGACGACATACTTCTAGACAGATGGACAGGCCTGGGTACTGACTTAATTAATGTGATCCTGGATCAACGACATAAGTACTTAAATTCTCTGACCACATGCATGCTTCCCGCCCCACACCACGACAGAAAGCACCTATACATAGACAGACAGAATCCCCCACGAGAGGTACATCCCGTCAAAAATGCAAACAATGAGCTTCAACGAGTGTATGTTTACACCCCCTTAACGAAATTAGAAATACTGGAAATGAAAAAGATGCTGCCCTGCCATGATAAAGACCCGGGTGGGTTTCACCGAGAATTAAAAGACATTCTCCGCATCGGAGATTATACGTACGCTGACATTCTGAAACTATTGAAAGTGCTATTGCTTGCAGGTATTTATGAAAAGCTTAAGGAAAAAGACTGGGAGGTGGGAGAGAAAAAGTTAAGTTGGGCAGAATTGGAAACAGAGGATAAAGACAGAGGCCCGGGGGTTGGTCTTGGAGACAAAGCTAGAGAACTACCTGAACTCCTAATACAGGTTTTTCCGAGACTACTGACTAATAAAAAGGAAGACTGGGATGCTATTTCAGCCTGTAAACAAAAACCAGACGAGGACACAAGTGACTTCTATTCTAGATTCGAGAAATGCTTTGCTATTAATAGTGGCCTTAAGCCCAGTAGCGAATCATATCCACATCTTTTCGTGAGCAAATTAGTAGAGAATTCCTTACCCCAGATCAAGAATAGAGTACTGAAGGTTGAGAGTACTTGGCAAGCAAACAGCCCTTCACAAATGTTGCAGATGCTACAATATCACCAGAACAGGATTAGAGAAGAGCAGGATCAGGAAAAGAGACGCATGAAAGAGACAAAAATGAAGGTGCTGGTTGCCCAAACGGTACCGGCAAATACGAACAAAAATGGCACGACACCTATCAAGGGGAACTGTAATTATTGCAAACAACCAGGTCACTTTGTAAAAGATTGTGCTGTCCTGAAACACAATATAGCTACAGGCAAAACAAAAGAGCGACCACACGTTCCTAGGCAAAATAGCACCCAACAGAGTTCACAACAGACAGTAGCGACTTTTCCACCCCCACCACCGCCTGTTCATGCCACACCACAAATGTATCAGTACACACAGTCAGACTATCCAGAATACCAATCGTACTCATGAAACAGCCTTGAGAGGGAAGTTAGCTTGCCCCTTATTGAGGTTCCTGTAGATCAAGAGGGTCCCTATGTACATAGTTGTGTATTGGGACAGGATAGAAAGTTTCTGATTGACACAGGGGCGAGCAGAACTACCATCAGCCATGACGAGGTTTCAGGGGCACCCCTCTCGGACTCACAGAATGTTTCCCTGGGATTTTCAGGAAAGCCTATTGTTAATGAAGTATCGAAACCAGTCTCCCTGGGGGTTGGTCCATTGTCACGTACCACAGACTTGCTACTTACTAAATCATGTCCAGAAAACTTACTTGGTATAAAGACATTAAAAGAACTAGGAGCAGTTATCTGTTGTTCTCCGGAAGGAG
Organism: Lissotriton vulgaris; assembly: GCF_964263255.1. NCBI lineage: Eukaryota > Metazoa > Chordata > Amphibia > Caudata > Salamandridae > Lissotriton > Lissotriton vulgaris. The sequence continues at coordinate 145,681,637 of NC_141699.1, read as the reverse complement.
TGCGACTGTTCTTACGCGATTTAAAAGGACATTATGTGTTGACAGATTTTGACCACAGACTCCAGAGTGTGCCACAGCACCTATGGGCACAAGGTCCGACTGACCTAGGTTACATGGACATAACACCACACCGTGTCACTCTCAAAGCTGGAGTAGTACTACCACGTATACGACAATACAGAATACCACCTGAGGCCGAAGTGGCCTTATTGAAAATTGTTGACGAACTCATTGCACAAGGGGTGGTAGTGGAGACTGACTGGAATGTATGTAACTCGCCTGTTATTCCTATCCTTAAACGATCAGACCCTAATGCACCACCAGTTTACAGACTAGTTGTTGACCTTCGAGAATTGAACAAATGTGTAGTTCCACAGTACCCAGTAGTCCCAGACATTTCTTCATTACTGACTGCTATTGATTCCGAAGCAACGTTCTTTACAGTCATTGACTTGAAGAATGCTTTCTTTAGCGTTCCAATTCATCCAGACAGCCAGTATCTCTTCGGATTCAGTTTAAAAGGACGCAGTTTTAAATTTACGAGAGCACCACAAGGTTTTACAGAGAGTCCTAGCATTTACAGTCAAGCATTAAAAAGACAGCTGGACAGTATTAATATGCCTACCAACACTGCACTGCTCCAGTACGTAGACGACATCCTAATTACAGCACGATCAGAAACAGACTGCGAACATGCATCACTGACGGTTTTACACTTTCTGGCAGACAAGGGGCACAAAGTGTCCCCTTCAAAGTTACAATTCTGTGCACAGCAAGTGGTGTACCTTGGACACTTGCTGTCCAAGAGGGGTAGACAGCTGACACAAGAACGTATTCAGTTAATTTCTAACCTTTCACAGCCCAAGACACAAAAGGAAGTACGGGCCTTCATTGGCCTCACTTCATACTGTAGGCAGTGGATTCCCCAGTATGCCTATCTAGCCAAACCACTCATACAGTTGACAACACAGGAGGCAGCGTCTTCGACTGTCCTCCCTTGGACACAAGAACACACCTTGGCATTTGAGGAATTAAAAAGAGCCTTATGTCAAGCGCCAGTTTTAGCGACTCCTTGTTACAGCAAACCCTTTACGCTTTTCGTAACTGAGCGGGATGGAACAGCATTATCTGTCCTCACACAAGATCAAGCAGGAAAACACAAGCCTTGTGCTTATTTTTCTAGTACACTAGACCCAGTGGCCCAGGCTCTGCCTGCGTGCCTGAAATCGGTTGCTGCAACAGCCCTAGCCATAAGACAAAGTGACTCCATAGTGCTGGGACACCCCCTGACTGTACAGGTACCGCATGCAGTGGAAGTTCTCTTGAACAGGACACAAACACAACACTTGACCGTAGCGAGACTGACAGGATATGAACTGACGTTATTTCAGCCACACATACAGATCAGACGATGTAACATTCTCAATCCTGCTACACTTTTGCCCTCAAGTACAGTAGACACCGCACCACATGACTGTGTGGAAATCATGAACATAGTGACGAAACCAAGACAAGACCTGACAGACATTGCACTCACAGACCCTGACCTAACACTCTATGTAGATGGATCATGCATGAGAACGAGTGCAGGAGAGTTAGTGGCAGCATATGCCGTGACCACTGACACTGAAGTCATAGAGACACAAAGAATAGACATACTGTCAGCACAAGCAGCAGAGCTCATCGCTCTGACACAAGCCTGCATAAGAGCTAAGCAGTTGAAAGTGAACATTTATACAGATTCACAGTATGCTTTTGGCGTTGTTCATGACTTTGGAGTATTATGGGGGGAGAGAGGTTTTTTGACCTCTCATGGGGCCAAAATTCAGCACGGCCCGCTTATTCAAGCCCTGTTAGAAGCAATACATTTACCTGCCACCATAGCTATCCTGAAATGCAAAGCACACACCAAAGTTACAGACACCATTTCCCAGGGTAATGACCTGGCAGACCGAACTGCTAAACATACAGCCCAAACACCAACAGACACGACAAAGACAGAGGTACCATTGCTGACAAAAAGTATGACAGTCAGGGATCCTTCTCAAGATGTACTCGACATACAGGCACATGCCACTTCAGATGAAATAAAGAAATGGACTGAACAAGGAGGGGTCCAGACTGACCAAGGTTGGATGACTAAGGGCAAAGCCACATGGTTTCTTCCAGATTCCATGGTACAAGTGATCATAAACACAGCACATAGTCCAGCACACTTGGGAGAGAAGGCAATGATAGACAGCTTACATAATATCTGGTTTAACAAACACCTGCGTGCAGCAGCAAAACAAAAAGTAAGAACATGTATGATCTGTTGCCAGTTCAATCCAGGTAAAGGCATTCCGGTGGAACAAGGCGGGTTTCATCCTCCTGACCACCCTTTTGAGGTCCTCCAGATGGATTATATCCAAATGGACAGATGTAGAGGTTACAAGTATGTCCTGGTAGTTGTGTGTGCACTATCTAGATGGACAGAAGCGTATCCAGTCCCAGATTATACTGCTGTGACAACCGCCAGGCAATTGGTGCGAGAATTCTTCCCTAGATACGGATTGCCCCGTGTCGTGTACTCAGACAATGGTCAGCCTTTTTCTTCTGAATTAATGAAACAAGTGTCACTTCTGTTAGGATATACCTGGAAGTTCCATTGAGTGTGACATCCTGAGGCAGCAGGCCTTGTCGAAAGGCATAATCAGACAATAAAGACGAAATTAGCAAAGATCTGTGCAGAAAAAGGCCTGGATTGGATGGTAGCCTTGCCGGTTGCCCTCTTTTACATGCGTATGGTAGCCCATTCCAGAACAGGCCTATCACCATATGAAGTGGTTTTCGGTAGACCGCCGAATATATGGGGTACGCCTATGCCTAAGAAAATAACTGATGTTGACAGTAACATGCTTACAGATTACCTGGATTCCTTGATGTCTGCACTACTCTCTTGTCGTTCACAGGTTGCCGCCGCCTTCCCTGACAACACCCAGGTCAAGGAGCACGCCATAGTACCAGGAAACCACGTCCTCGTTCGGAACTTTGATCGATCAAGCCCCCTTGAGCCGCGCTGGAAGACGCCGAAATTAATGTTACTTACCACGAGGACAGCCATCAAGGTCGAAGGAAGAAAAGGTTGGCTCCATGCCCATCATTGCAAAAAGTACTTTGGAGATTCTGGAACTTTGGTAAAGACAAAAGACATTACAGACTTTAAGCCCCCTTTGCTAGAAAAGACTCCGCAGCAAGAGTACAGGTCCAAATTACGATCTAGAAAGTCAGACAGCGTTTAATTGTTTAAGTCCACTAGGTGGTGAATCGGTTAGACTAGATTTCTGACATGTATAAGATCGTAGACCAGAATAGTAAAAAGAGCAAAATGAAAGAGAAATACTGCAAGATATTACGAAGTAGATGTATAGTATCACTGATTTTTCTGTCTATTCTGTGCATCACTACAATCTGTATCAGCTTAATACTACATGTTTTCTTTCCTCCTATTGCCTCACATATACACTCTTCCCTTAATGACACTCCATGAACTGTCATATCGACTAGCCCTGTGCACCAATACTTTTATTCGGATGTTGCACCGTTCTCATCAGACCAGCAATGCAACAGATTGCTGGGTATGTGGCCGACTCCCACCTTATCAGAAAACGAAGGGAGTTCTGCCCTTCGTCCCTTTTCCGTTCTCCCACAAAGGTTCGTGCGGAGCATGGTTTGCCTTAATGTCATCATTAGACAGAAAGTCCACAGTTTACAAGGGTGACTGGATATGGGGAAACTTGAATAAAGTAATGAATGAGGTATGTTTTCCAGACGAAGACGGCCTCCCCCAAAGGAAGGGGACCGATCTAGAAAATGAAGAGTACGAGCAAGGAAATGCTTCCCTTAGTTTTATAATGCTAAATGTTCAGCCCATGCAAAATGCGGGTCCACCGATTATTTCAGTCTTACCAGTAAAAGGTGATTTGTGCGTTAGAAAGAAAGGATCAGTACATATGGGACACAGCGAGTGTAATGCTGTAGTAGAGTTTAATGATAAAGGAAAGTCCTCTTTCAAAGCATCTCGCCATACCTATTTCATTTGCGGTCAGACAGCCTATGTACATCTGCCCTGTGTGAGTGGGACATGCTATATAGCGTTCCTGCTGCCACCCGTCTTTCTGGCCCCATCCCATTATCATCGAGATTCACGACTAGAGCATGTTAGACACAGAAGGGCGACCGATTCCTCAGTGATTGATCAGACAGAGACAGCCTGGGAGCAATATACAGATTTCAACAGAGGATTCTTTTTCTTCATAGGTCCCGTCCAAAACAGTAAACTCATACGCAGGTTAACAAGAACTCTAGAAGCAGTAGTGAATGAGACTGCATCTGCCCTGGCGAACTTGACCCAGGAACAGTCTGCCATGAGACTTGTTGTTCTTCAGAACCGTCTTGTTCTTGACGTCATCCTGGCAGATAGGGGCGGGGCTTGTAGAGTGATCGGCTCCAGTTGCTGCGTTTTCATTCCAAATAACGCGCCATCTGTGTACGCAGCAATAACAATGCTCCACAAAATTGCTCATGATATACATCAAGACCCAGGCACATGGACTTGGTCCAGTTGGCTCTGGGGTGTAATATCGGCATGGGGATGGAAAGTGTTGTCGTTCCTAGCAATGATATTGCTTATGATATTCGGCTGCTGTCTCTGTCTGCAGTGTGGCCCGGCCATTTGCGGCCTGTGTGCGACTGCCTGTGTCCCACATCCACGTATACAAAGGATCAAAGATGAACAAATGATGCTGTATGATCAGATATACGGTCTCATGAAAATAGATGTGTCCTGAAGGGTACAGTAGGGGACAAGGAGGGAATGAGGAAAATGAAATTTTACATGGCCAATGTGTCCCCTGCGTGTACCCCAACGTTTAGTGTATGTGCATGTCACCCATGCATTTTCCCTCTGTGGCCTGAATAATGAGGCCTCTGCATTTACGTCCCACATTAGGATGCCCGTTACCAAGTCTTCCATAAAAGAAACGTTAATTCTGCACTGAGGCCCATGTGGCCCATGTGTTTGCATTGTGCACGTTTAATATATCGAGATGAACCCATTTTGTGGCTCAGCCTGAGCCAGGACCCGAATTAAGGTTTCATGCCTCCAGACACTCTGAGGGCTGCAGCTACGTATCTCTGACCTTTGCATACTTTTGTCTAAGCCGAGAGGGACCCAGCCCGGGGTGCCAAGACAGTATTTTGCACACAGTTATCTGCTTGCTCTACAGAATCACATTCCTGCCTGGTGAAGAAGGCAAACAGAACCCGTCTGAAGAGATAGGGCCTAGCCTTTCTGTCTCCGTTTAAGTGATTTGCAGCGCTCGCTTCCATAGAAAGCTCAAAGCCCCCACGCAAATGAACGAAGAAATATATGCCCACACTGGCTCTTGGTGAAGAGCGACCTTTGCTTCAGATAATACATCCCCGGACATAAGATATCAGATAATACTAGACGTGCTGGTCGTCCTGACACTGAAGGCCTCCCTACTAGACCGAAAGTCAGCTTCCCCCCAGTTACACGTCAATTACACGTCATGACCAAGTCGCGCACACAAGTAGGGTGAAGTTCAAGCTGGCCATGCAACCCCCCTCTATGCATCCACCCACCTATGACTCACCTATGACTCCTCACGTGTACGCCCTCATTCACGCCCACATGTTCTTAGCTCTCTTTCTCTTGCTCTGCCTGGAGCGCTCCTCCCTATGTACGAGATTGAATGTATAAATATTGTACTCTGTGAATAAAGTTTAGAAGACCCTTCCTGAACCTTAGTGGTGATGGAACCGATTCTCCCCTAACTCGAGTTATTGAAATAAAGCCCTTTTGAATCGGACACCACGGACTCTGCCTCTCATTTAATGCATGACCCTTTGTTTAAGTATAGAAATTATGACAGGGTAATACTTTATTTACCACATAACCATCACCTGAAGCAAAATTATTTACCAGGGGAGAGGTCATGTGCCCCCCCCACCCAGCCTCGTAAGGACCCAGGGACCCATCCCCTGGGACTGGTTCAAAATATATGTCTAAGTGAACCCATTATCGGGACACAGTTTCCCAGCCCACAAAAGTGCAGGCAGGGAAAAGATGTGCACTCCCACCTGGATGCAGCTGCGAAAATGCTCCTGCTGGGAGGAAGCACACATTTTTTTCCTGCAGGGGAAAAGAGATAATTTCCGACTGGCAGGAGCATAGAAAATACCTAAAGGATCAAGGAGGGTGCGGGCCCACCACCCTTAAAAAAATAAACAATCATGGCCAGGGGATGTGGTTCCAGGAGCTTGTTTGGGAAGGGTGGCTGCACGGCCTGTCCATTAAAAAAATAATATGGATTCGGGGTAGGGTGCATGGACACTCAATAAAAAAAAAAAATGAGTGGCAGGAGGTGCTCATTTATTAATCAGTGTTCCTTGCAAGGAGTACCCTGTAATGCCCTGCAAAAACTTTGATGGTGCTCCTAGAAGAGGTAGGGGCACCCCATAGCATTTTTTATTTGCGCGGGGGGAGTTGCAGACATTGCAGCAGTCCTCCAGTCACTTAAAAAAAGGTATATCATTAAATCCATGATCCCAGAAGAGCTTACTATATTTTTTAAAAGCGCTCCTGGCTGGAGCAATTTGCTCTACAGCTGGAATGCAGAGCCCCCCCTTTCGGTTGATTGGGGTCAGGCAGTGCGTCTAATCCCATTGAGAAAGTCACGATTTGAAATAAACAACATCTAATCACCAAGAGGAGTGCTGCGTTATTATTTTTGTGTGAAATAAACTTGCGAGACTTTGTACTGGTCTCGACGCGGCCACCGACTGGAAAGTGCTCTCTCTGTAACAGGATAGTTGAGGGAGGACAGACAGACAGACACACACAGCCTCGTAAGGCCCCAGGGACCCATCCCCTGGGACTCGTTCAAAATATATGTCCAAGTGAGCCCATTACCGGAACACAGTTTCCCAGCCCACAAAATTGCAGACAGGTAAAAGATGTGCACTCCCACCTGGATGCAGCTGCGAAAATGCTCCTGCTGGGAGGAAGCACACATTTTTTTCCTGCAGGGGAAAAGAGATAGTTTCCGACTGGCAGGAGCATAGTTGAGGACAGACAGACACAGACACAGACACACAGAGACAGACACAAAGACAGACACAGACTCACAGAGACAGAGACACCCCCCCCCCCTAAAAACCCTTACCTTTCTTTACCTCTACTCTCCCTTACCCATTATCTATCCCTTAAAACTACAATGACCCCGTTAAAAAAAATACTTAGCTGTGTGGTAAAGTACAGCAGGGCAAAGTAACAAAAAGGAGCGATGTACTTACCTGTGTGGTAACTTCCTGCAGTGAAAAGTCTGCATACCCAGCGCTCACTGCTTCAGTAAATTGGAAATCTTCATTCAGGCCTAAAGAATGTGGCATTTGAATTGTCTAGGACATATATTTGTGTGTCAAAAAAGACTGTTTGCCATCTGGTGGTCCTCTGGCTGGATTTCAGGGCCAAACTGTCAGATGCCTTATTAGGATGAGGTTCGTTAAAGACGTGAGGTTTTGTAATTAATGGGTCACCATTACTTACAGTTCATTGGAAAGCTCATATTATTGACAAATTGCCAAGACTCCATGCTACTTATCTAGTCAATTAAACTAGCCTGATTATTGCCCCTGAAGTTTTTTTTTTTGCACGACCGTCTAATATTATGCACCTATTAAGAGTGTGAATGCCACATGCTACTATAATTGTGGCAAGTAAACACACATCTTTTGTGCTCTTGTACCCATCCATTACAAGCTCGGGCAGGCCCATGCACTCTCCTTGATAATTAAATCTGGCTCAGTCATAATTTTTTGAGGTTTTGTATAGAAGTCTCCATAGACTGAGATAATTTTCGATTTGCTTTCAAGCTGCTGTAAATTCGCTTTAGTCTGGACTATTGAAGAATCTAGATCCTGGAGTATTTGGAACTTGCTGTTATCTTTGATGGGGAGAGAGACATTAAAATATCAACTACCATGTTGTTGCTATCTAGTGTGGCGTACTTAAGAAGATTCTATAGCATGACTAAATTGTGCACTTATTGCAGGATTAATGGGGAGCTTTATAAGTAATCCACCTTTCAGTCTGCCCTTCCTGCACTTAATAGATGGTATTCAATATGATATAAAATCATTCATTATGTTTTTTTCTATTGCCCATGTTTTCTGGAAGCAACATATATCAAAAGGTTTTATGAAGACGGCCCAATACTTATCTTCAGTTTCTGTTTTAGTATTGCAGTTTTACAACTCAATAGGGAGCTTAACCCTTCTGAATCATTTGGGGCTGCAAGATTCTTTCTTTTTTATGGCTGTTTTTTCTGCAAGTTTGAGAACGCCGAAGCTGGCCAGCTTCCTTCCTTGCTATTTTGCCTACGCTTAGTATGTGCATTATTGGTATTTTTGACTAGAGTCAAGATTACTTTCTCCCTCTTCTGTTGATACATTTGAACCTTAACATTGAATAGGTCATCTCCGATTAATAAGCCATAACATTTTGATACTTGTATACTTTAAGCTAGGCCACATATGAATCTAAAAGCCATCTAAGTATTAAATGCTTACTGTTTGAGTTGTTTCTTTCTCCGATTGTTCAATGTAGGGTTTTTCAACACTCTGTTGATACTACAGTTCATCAGTATTCTGTTTACTGACTCATATTGCTTTTACCAAATCCTGGGTATACTCTATACCATAGTAACACCGTTGACTATATCTTTTCACAATATATTTTCCAGGAACTTTACTGTTAATATATAATTTGAAGATGCACATTCCATATCAGGCAGGTAGACATTTAATTAGCTTCAATATATTCCCCGTTAAGGATGTCATGGCGTCCCCTAGATGAATAAAGTGGTATAAAATGAATGATGTTTGCTTATGCTTTCTTTGTTGTATATTGACTGCTTGTGCTACCATTTGTTATTTTTGATCATTAAGCAAGGTAGTCCCAATTACAGGCCCATGGTATGCATAATGGTCGCCCCCACGCTCCTCTTGCCTCCTGCTCTACGCTGTTCCTGATTTTGCCGCTCACTTCTTTTGCCGCTGACTTCTCCCTGCAGGTGCCCCCAGCCGCCGCTGAGCCGCCCGCCAGCCCGCACTCGATTTTCCCGCTGCTGCTTCCCTGCGGCCCCGCCCCCCGCCAGCTGATTGGATCCCACGCTCCCGCCACCCAGCGGACCCTCCCTCCCGGATCCCTTCTTAAGGGGACCCTGCCACCATCTCGGGAGCGACCACTGCGCCTTCCTAGGCCTGGTCGCCCCCACGCTCCTCTTGCCTCCTGCTCTACGCTGTTCCTGGTTTTGCCGCTCACTTCTTTTGCCGCTGACTTCTCCCTGCAGGCGCCCCAGCCGCCGCTGAGCCGCCCGCCAGCCCGCACACGATTTTCCCGCCGCTGCCTCCCTGCGGCCCGCCCCGCCGCCAGCTGATTGGATCCCACGCTCCCGCCACCCAGCGGACCCTCCCTCCCGGATCCCTTCTTATGACGCCCCCACGCATGCGCAGCGGACGCGTCGATTGTGCGCCGAAGGCGCGCCAAAGGTAAGCCCGTCTGCGCCCGTCCGCGCCTGGACCGCGCCCAGCGCCAGAACCCTGGCCCCCGAGGATGCCAGCCCACCCGCCAGACTTACGACGCCGCTACCCTCAACGCACTCGACACCAGCCGAACCCCCGGCTGCTACTGAGCCACCCCGAGACACACCCACGGACCCTTCACCTGCCACTCCTGCAAGTTCTCCGGCATCCGGACCTGCACTGCACCCGCCAAGCCGACCCCCAGCAGCAACCACCTCAAGTGCATCCTGCTCAACACCCGCTCCATCCACAGACACGCCGTGGAGCTCTGGAACCTCCTCGACTCGACATCTCCAGACGTCGCCTTCCTCACGGAAACATGGTTGAACGCCTCCTCAGCGCCCGACATCGCCATCGCCATCCCGGAGGGCTACAAGATCACCCGGAGGGACCGCGTCATCCAGACGGGAGGAGGCATCGCCATCGCCCACAAGAACACCATCCGCATCACGACCAACACGGACGACACCCTCACAGCCGCCGAACACCTGCACTTCCAGATCCACACCGACCCCAAGACCACCCTCAGAGGCACCCTCATCTACAGACCCCTGGGACCACGAACACAATTCAGCGAAGACATCGCCGACTTCATCAGCCCGCACGCCCTCCCCTCCGCTGACTACATCCTCCTCGGGGACCTCAACTTCCACCTGGAGAACAACAACGACCGCAACACCACCACCCTGCTGGACAACCTCGCCAACCTCGGACTCAAGCAGCTGGTGACCACCCCCACCCACTACGCTGGCCACACGTTTGACCCAGTCTTCTCCTCCAGCAAAGACATCTCATTCAGCCACGCCACCGGACTCCACTGGACGGACCACAGCCGCGTTCACTTCAGCTTCAGAAGGAACACGATCCACCACCACCAGCAACAGGCTCCACGCAGAAGCTGGAACAAGATCACAGCCGACCAGCTCGCTGCATCCCTGAGCCAGAACCCTCCCGCCAGCTCAGCAAACTTCAACCATGCCGCCAACAACCTCTTGAGGTGGATCAGCAACTGCGCAGACGACCTCGCCCCACTGAGGACCTCTCCCAACAGACCCGGCAGCAAGAAAGCATCCTGGTTCACCGACGAACTCAAGAGCTCCAAGAAGAACTGCAGAGCCCTCGAGAAAGCCTGGCACAGAGACCCGACACCAGACAACATGAGCACCCTCAAGCTCGCAACTCGAAAACACCACCAACTGATCCACACCACCAAGAAAACAGCATTCAAGGAACGACTGGACAACAACGCCCACAACAGCAAGGAACTCTTCAACATCGTCAAAGAGCTCTCCAACCCCAGCGCCGGAAACAACGACATCACAAGACCTCTGCAACTCACTCACCTCGTACTTCCACAACAAGATCGCAGACATACACAACAGCTTCAGCACACAGTCGACGCACCCTACGACCGCACCGACGCACCCTACGACCGCAACAGCGCCCCCCACCACCACCCTCCGCGCCTGGACCCCGATCAACACCGAAGAGACCATACGCACGATGAACTCCATCCACTCCGGATCTCCTACCGACCCCTGCCCTCATCACGTCTTCAACAAGGCCGACTCCGTCATCGCACCCCATCTCCGGGACATCATCAACGCCTCCTTTGACACCACAACCTTCCTGGAGAGCTGGAAGCATGCCGAACTCAGCGCCCTCCTAAAGAAACCATCAGCCGACCCCACCGACCTCAAAAACTACCGCCCCAGCTAGTTCCTCCCGTTTCCTGCCAAAGTCATCGAGAAGACCGTCAACAGACAGCTGGCCACCTTCCTCGAGACGAATGGATCCCTCGACCTCTCGCAGTCCGGCTTCCGGGCGAACCACAGTACCGAGACCGCCCTCATCGCAGCCACTAACGACATCCGAGTCCTCCTGGACCTCTCCGCGGTGTTCGACACTGTCTGCCACCGCACCCTAGTGCAACGCCTCAGCAACGTCGGAATCCAAGAGAAGGCACTGGAATGGATCGTCTCCTTCCTCGCCGGAAGGACACAGAGAGTCCGCCTCCCCCCGTTCAGTACAGAAGCCACCGAAGTCATCTGCGGTGTACCACAAGGATCATCACTCAGCCCCACGCTGTTCAACATCTACATGAGCCCCCTTGCGGCCATCGCACGCCAACACAACCTCAACATCATTTCCTACGCCGACGACACCCAGCTGATCCTCTCCCTCACCAACGACCCAGCCACGGCCAGAACCAACCTACACGAAGGGATGAAGGACGTAGCCGAGTGGATGAGGAACAGCCGCCTGAAACTGAACTCAGATAAGACGGAAGTCTTCATCCTGGGATTGCCGCCATCCGCCTGGGACGACTCCTGGTGGCCCCCTGCCCTGGTCAGCGCACCCAAACCAACGGACCCCGCACGCAACCTGGGCTTCATCCTGGACTCCTCCCTCTCCATGACCAGACAAGTCAACGCAGTCTCCTCGTCATGCTTCAACATCCTACGCATGCTACGGAAGATCTTTCGGTGGATCCCCACCGAAACCAGGAAGACGGTCACCCAGGCCCTCGTCACCAGCCGACTGGACTACTGCAACTCCCTCTACGCCGGAACCACTGCAAAACTCCAGAAAAGACTTCAGCGGATTCAGAACGCCTCAGCACGACTCATCCTGGACATCCCCCGACACAGCCGCATCTCCGCACACCCAAGAAACCTGCACTGGCTCCCCGTCAACAAGAGAATCACGTTCCGACTCCTTACCCAGGCACACAAAGCTCTCCACAACCAAGGCCCAAGATACCTCAACGACCGCCTCAACTTCTACACTCCCACCCGCCAGCTTCGATCGACCAGCCACGCCCTCGCCGCCGTCCCCCGCATCCGAAGAGCCACAACGGGAGGAAGATCCTTCTCCTACCTGGCCGCCAAGACGTGGAACTCCCTCCCCACCCACCTCCACCTGACCCAAGACCACCTCGCCTTCAGGAAGCAACTCAAGACCTGGCTGTTCGAGCAGTAGCAGGCCCCCCCTCCACAAGCGCCTTGAGACCCTCTGGGTGAGTAGCGCGCTATACAAATGCTTTGATTGATTGATTGATTGATTGATTGAATGGATGACCGATCTCGTTGTGTTATTTTTGATGAAATTCATCAATCACATACCGAAAAAGATAATAGCTGTACAGTATACAGCATACCATTCAAAATGGCAACCACAATATACTTCAGAAGATATGGATCAAGAAAAAAGTTTAGTGGAAAAAAATTTAACTGCAACATTAAACTGGTCTAGGTAAAGATCTTAGCTGCACCCTAAATTCTACAGTAACATGCCTTTAAAGTAAGCTTTTCACTATAAGCAGTCAGCAACTAGTAGTAGGGAGGCTAAAGGAAGTGAGAATTTTCTAAACTGAGGAGCTATCACTGGGTGGCAAGCAGTGACGAAGAACATTTAAAGGAAGCCCTATATTAAATAACGAATCCTTTTCTCATTTCCTTTAAGAAAGAAGTCAATAACTCCTTATTAAAATATTTCTGCCGGTGTGGGGCGGAGAGGCCATCGGAGTGGGGCCTGGCTGGCAGTGGAGGACGCCTGAACTGGGGGCCCCAGGGGAAGAACAGAACCCCTGGACTCTTGGACTTTCCGCCGCTTGCTGCTGAAGGTACGATCACATTCCTAGCATTGGGGTGGGGGCTGGAGACAGGGGGGAAGCATCCGCTGAGCCCGGTCTACCTGGCCCCCTGTGGAGGACGGGGTAACACCCGGGGGTCAAAGTCCGAGCCGAGGAAGTGAGGCGACTACATTGACGAGGTTCTGTCCTGTAGTGGGGAGGTGCCCTCCGTGGTGTCTCCCAAAAGGGCAAAAGGGGCCGCAATGTCCACCTTGTCACGCAAAGGGAAGCCCGGCAAGGACGGCCAATCCAAGAGCACCCAGCAGCCGGCATCCCCTGGCCGGAGCTCCTCTCCTAGGAAGTCTGATGATGAAGCTCCTGTCACCAAGGCCTTCATGACTGATCTCTTTAAGTCTATTAAGGAGGATATTTCTGACCTCCGAGCGCAGCTGACGTCTGATCTCCGGGAGGTGCGGTTGGACGTGGACGGAATCGGGGAGCGAGTGGCCACGTTGGAAGATCACGATCTCAGCATGGCGAATGACGTCCACCAATTGCAGCAGGACGTGCTAAGGCTCACAGAGCAGAACTTGGACCTACAATCCCACGCAGAAGATTTGGAGAACCGTTCTCGTAGGAACAACATTCGCATACGAGCGGTGCGGTGGGATGGCGAAGCGGGTGACCTGCGTGGCTATGTGCAAGAGCTTTTCATACAGATCCTGGGCGAGGAGGATGTACATGAGATCCAGATGGACAGTGTCCACAGAGTCGGTCTACCGCGGAGGGGCGGAGGGCCGCCCCCTGATATACTAGTCTGTGTGCATGATTTTCAGCTGAAGGAGAGGATCCTCAAGAAGGCGCGAGACATTCCGACTCTGCAGTTCCGTGAGCATCGCCCTCAGCTCTATCAGGACTTGGCGGCAACGACCCTTCAGAAGCGGCGGGAGTTTAGGCCAGTGACGGCCTTTTTGAGAAACCACAACATTCCTTACTCATGGGGCCATCCCTTCTGCATAGTCTTCCGGTGGCAGAATAAGCTGGCGCAGATCCGCTCCCTACAGGTGGCGAAAGAACTTCTGGGCATCGAGGATGAGTCTCCGGCTTCAGGGGCGGGCAGCCCTTCGATGAGGAGGCGGCATCGATCCTCCTCTTGGCATAGAGTGGGGTCGGCGTCGGATCACGGTCGGCCTGACCGAGCATCCAGCCTGCAGGAGAGGGGAGACGCGGTGGCTTCCGTTGCTTCAGCGACATTGATGTCTTTGCAGCAGAGCTCCGGGGCGGCCTGATTTGCGGGCCGATGGCAAGAGGGCGCCGGAGGGGCCCAGGTACTCAGGTTCCGTGGGTATGGTGGTACTTTGTGAGAAGACACCCCGGACCGAGGCCTTGGGAGTCCCGTCAGGGGTCTCCAGTCCCCTTCCCAGTGACTGTTCTGTGCTCTGCACCGACCTGGGACTATCCACTGGGACTGCTAAGTATATTTGTTTGATTTTGGTTTTGGTCTGGGGGGAGGGAGGTGGGTGAGTTGTTGGGGGCTTTTGCGGGGGGGGGGTGGTTGGACTGGGTGGTGGTGGCGTCCGGAATGAGTGTGTAGTATGTTTTTCTCTTTCTACTTCAGAGTTGATTGTGATCTTGGTTGTCAGGCCTCTGGGAGGGACTGTTAGCTGGGTGGAAGTTGTTGCCGGGCTTGAGTCCCCGAGCTCCGGGAGGAGTGCAGTGTTCAGTGGAGGCCCGGTGATAGATGGGGCAAGGGGGGCGGCTTGGCTGCCTCTGGGGAGGTGGGGGAGTGGGAAGGTTGTTGCGTTGAGCAGGCAGGGGTGGGTTCTGATTATCCCCCATGCCGCTTAGTATTGGGACATGGAATGTAAAGGGCCTCAACTCCCCTCAGAAGCGCCAAAAAATATGGAAATATCTCACTGATCACCACTTAGACATTGTGGGGCTCCAAGAGACCCACCTGGCGCGTAAAGATGAGCTCTGACTGCAACATAGGCATTTCCCACTCATCTATAGATCCTCTGCATCTACTAAACATAGAGGGGTGGCACTCCTGTTCCGAGCGTCCCTACACTTCCAACCTTTGGGGATCAACTGTGACAGGGAGGGGCGGTGGCTAATGGTCAAGGGGGTACTTCATGGCATGACCTGTACATTTGTGGTGGTGTATGTTCCCAACTCGGGGCAGAATGCTTTTCTCCGAGACCTGTTGGACATGGCGGGGGACTTTGTTGAGGGACTTGTGGTTCTTATGGGGGATTTTAACATGATTTGGGACAAAGATCTGGACAGCTCACGAGCTCAGAGGGCGGGTGCAGGTGTTTTTTCTACTGAAAATCAGGGTCTGATTGGTGAGCTTGGATTGATTGACTGTTGGAGGTTCCTGCATCCACAAACGCGAGATTACACGTTCTTCTCCCATGTTCATCATTCCTACTCCCGGCTCGATCATATTTTTGTAAGCCAGGCCCTCAGGGGGGATGTCCGGGATGCTAGCGTTTTCCCTCTGTCTGTGTCTGACCATAGCTTGTTGGTGCTAGGGCTACACTGGCCGACCGGAGGGGACGGGGTGAGGAAATGATATTTTCCACCGGCACTTGTCCGGGATGACACCTCCTGCAAGGAACTGCGTAAGGCGATAGGGGAGTTTCTGACTCTCAACCCAGCGTCGGACACCTCCCTCTTTAATACTTGGGATGCATGTAAGGCCTCCTTGCGGGGCACCTGCCTCAGCCTCAACGCCAACCTCAATAGATTAAGGAGGAAGGAGCGAGAGGACCTAGAGGCGGAACTGGCTGCCTTAGAGCAAGCCCACAAAACCAACCCGTCTAGGCTGACTCTTAGGCCACTGACTGCAGTGCGGGGCAAATTGAAGGCCCACTATAACAACCGTGCAGAATTTACCCTCCTTCGGCTTCGGCGTGTCTCCTACTCACAGGGGAATAAAATAGGCAGGCACTTGGCTCGTCAGCTCCGGGATAAAAGGGAGAGGGATTATGTTGGTGGCATTTTGGACTCCTCTGGGTCGTTACACCATAGAGATGTAGATAAGGCAAATCTCTTCGGCCATTTCTATGAGGCACTTTATAAGGGTGACTCCCTAAATCAAGCGGCTCAGGATCGCTTTCTGGCTGACCTTCCCATCCCACGGGTGTCGAAAGAGTGGAATGAACTCATCGCTGCCCCCATCTCTAGAACAGAGGTGTTGGAGGCTATTAGGGACCTGAAGCTCCACAAAGCGCCCGGTCCAGATGGCTACACGGCGTTGTTCTACAAATCCTTTGCATCGGAGCTCTGTGATTTTTTGGTACCCCTCTTCAACGAAATGGCAGCCACGGGGCGAACCACGGGCTCCATGGCTGAAGCTATGATTACCGTGATTCCTAAGCCGGGGAAAGACCTGTCTCACTGCTCGTCCTACCGCCCGATAGCTCTACTCAACGTAGAAGCTAAATTATATTCCACTATCATTGCGCGCAGACTCCAGGACCTGATGCCGGCCATCATTCACCCGGATCAATCAGGGTTTATTAAGGGCAGTCAGACGCACGACAATCTGAGAAGGGTTATACACCTCATTGAGAAGGCCACTCGGTTCCGTCTCCCAGCGGTACTGGTGGGGTTAGATGCGGAAAAGGCCTTTGATCGGGTGGACTGGGGTTTCATGTTCCGCACTCTGGAAGCCTTTGGCTTCCCGCACCATTTCATCACCATGATCCGCGCGATCTACAGCGCTCCTTGCTCCAGAGTGGTGATTAATAGACATCGCTCCGCCAGCTTCGCTCACACCCGGGGTACTAGACAAGGCTGCCCTCTTTCACCGCTTCTCTTTGCCTTAAGCATCGAACCTCTGGCCCTTGCGGTGCGTGAGCGGGAGCAGATAAAGGGACTCCCCTTTTCGGGTGAACAGCATAAAATCTCCCTTTTAGTGGACGATGTGTTGCTCTCGGTGGGGGACCCGGCGCAATCTCTGCCACACATTCAAACGCTGCTGTCCGGCTATGAGGAAGTGGCCGGGTTTAAATTTAATTTTGACAAATCGTATATCTTAAACTTGACGCTCCCGACGGCCAAGTTAGAGCGACTGCGCCCGCTTACGCCGTTGGCATGGGCACCAGCCTCCCTGCTCTACCTGGGTGTCCGTCTGACACCCTCTATTGGATCCCTATTCGCAGCAAACTTTCCGCCTATGCTGTCGGCCGTACGCGAAGAACTAGACCGGTGGAAGCCGAAAGACATCTCTTGGCTGGGCAGGGTCCATGCCGTCAAGATGGTCCTCCTTCCTAGGTTTCTGTACCTCTTCCAGGCCCTCCCCATCCCCATAGAGATGGACTTCTTCCGGCGCCTTAAGACTCTTTTGCTGAAATTCATCTGGCAAGGTGGCCGGGCGCGCCTCTCCTTTGCGACTCTGCGGCACCCACGGGAGGAGGGAGGAGTTGGTCTCCCGGAAATGCACCTGTACTATAAAGCCGCACAGCTGCGGGTATTGGTGGAATGGTCGCAGCAAGAGTCTGAAAAACACTGGCTGCACATGGACAGGAGTGTGGCCGGGAGGTCGATCTGGGACCTGGCCTCGAAACCCAAAGTAGACAGACCTAGGAATGCCTACATCAGCACGCCCACTGGCACTGTCTTGAAGGTATGGGACACGGTGTCGGGCGATGACCGCTGGACTTCGTTCCCCTCCCCCTTCACTCCTTTGCATTTTAATCCGGCTTTTCCGCCGGCGCTGCAGGAGGGGCCATTTCGGCTTTGGAGAGAGGGAGGTTGTAGGGCCCTTACGTATTTATTCCACGGGCCGGAACCCCTCTCGTTTTCTAACTGCATGCGTGACTATGGCCTTCCACCCACGGAACACTTCCGATATGTCCAGCTGATCCACTGGGCGACCTCGCCCGGACTGAGAGAGGCAGCTACAAGACCGTTCTCGCCCTTCGAGGCCTTTCTTTTACGAACCGCCACGATGAAGGGAACGATTTCCTTTCTATATAAACTCTTGCTAAGTACGGTAGTCTCTACTCGTCTCCGCTACATGGACCACTGGGAAGGCCTTCTGGGTAGGGACATAGCGGAAGGAGAATGGAAAGGTCTCTGGCGCGATATTAGGACTCACAATCACTCAGTGGACCTACGGGATGCCCATTTTAAAACTATGTTCGATTGGTACCTCTACCCCTCGAAACTTCATCGCATATTCCCGGCGACCTCAGACCGCTGCTGGAGGGGCTGTGGCTTGTTGGGAGACTTCGGCCACATCTGGTGGGACTGTCCGGTCATACGGCCCTTTTGGACCGAAATTCTATCTCATATCAAAGACATGTTGGGATATCCGATTCCTGATTCCCTGTCCTTTGTCATCTTGGGCCTACAGGATCCGTTATTGTGTGGTAAATAAAGTTTACCTATGCGGAATTTCTATGCGGTAAAGTTCAATAAAAATAGCTCAATCAAATGAGAGGCAGAGTCCGTGGCATCTGAGTTTATAAGGGTTTTATTCCATAAAATGGAATTGGTTCGAACCAGGTATCATGTTCCATCACCACGAAGGTTCAGGAAGGGATAGACAATGCTTTATTAACAGAGTACAATATATATAGTAAATGCATACAATGGTGATGGATACAGAAGGCGTAACAGCTGAGAGAAAAGAGATAAGAACACATGTACGTAACAGAAGGCGTGCACGAGGGCGTACACGGAGGTGTGTGCTAGAAACGTCACATGAGAGTGTCACAGGTGGGTGGATCCATAGAGGAATCCTGCAGTGTCAGCAGAAATATATGGCAGAGATGCGCGCGCAGCAGCATGACGTGTGATTGACGTGGAACTGGAGGGTGAAGGGGACTTGACATTTAGCACTATACGTGGAGACAGAAGTCTGGCGTGTCAGAACAACCTAAACCCAAATCATATCTAATATCTTGTGTTTGAGGAACTGTATTATCTAGAAGGAAAGGTCTCTCGGGCAGAGGCTATTCTATACTGACTGCTAGTGCATGCATATGTGACTACGTGTAATGCGAGGGGCCATGAGCCTACCATGGTAACGGGAGCAATGAATTACTTGCACGGAGACAGAAAAGCCGGGCCCTTTGCTCTGCAGCTGGGGAGATGTTTTCCTAAATCACTAGACAGGAATGTATTTTCGAGGAGCGGAGCAGATAACTAGAAGGCAAAATACAGTCTTGGCAGGCAAACAGGCCGAGCCGGGCACCGCTCGCCGCGCAGGGAGTAGGGTAAGGGTCATGGATGCAGATCCAGGCTGCAGCTTTCAGAGGCAGAAGGCAGAAAGGGCTCAATGGCAGAAATCAGGGCCTAGCTCGCCAGAGCCAGGAAAACGTGAAAATGCACCATGTAAAGACGGTGGCACGGCATACTTAGGAACTGAATTTTCGACCCATTCATGGTGGGTCTGAAAGAGGACATGTTAACGTTGGACGCAAATGTATTTGCGTCTTCATAGCGGGTTGTGGAGGGAACATACATGTACTTGAAGCACGTACATGGAGCCGTTGGGGTCTACGTTAGGGGACACAATTGACCATAAAAATTCATATTACCTCATTCCCTCCTTGTCCCCTACGGACCCTTCATGATATATCAATCTTCATTAGTCCATCAATTTGTTCATATAACATCATTTGCTCTTCCTTTTTCTGGCGGGATTTAGAACGTGGACTTGAATGGGGAATACATGATGTGGCACACAAGCCGCAAATCGCTGGCCCACACTGTAAACATAGGCAACAACTGAACACTATGAGAAGGGCTATTCCGAGGAAGGATAGGACTTTCCATCCCCAGGCTGATAACACGCTCCAGAACCAACCGGACCAAGTCCAGGTGCCTGGATTCTGGTGTATCTGACTTGCAATCTTGTGGAGACGGGTTATGGCTCTATATACTGATGGTGCGTTTTCTGGAATGAAAACACAGCAACTCGATCCGATGACTCTACAAGCTCCGCCCCTATCGGCCAGGATGACGTCAAGAACAAGACTATTCTGAAGGACAACAATCCGCATAGCAGACTGCTCCTCTGTTAAGTTGCCCAGGGCGGAAGTAGTTTCATTCACTACTGCTTCGAGGGTTCTGGTTAATTTACGTATCAGTTTACTATTAAACACAGCACCTAAATAGGGAAAGAAACCTTTATTGAAGTCTGTATACTGCTCCCATGCTGTTTCAGTATAGTCGACAATCGGGAGATCTCTCTTGGGTCTATTGTGTACTAGATGGGAGTCCCTATGATAATCAGGAGGGGCTAGGAAAACAGGTGGCAGAAGGAATGCAATGTAACAAGTACCATCCCAATCTAGAGGTAAGCGTATATATGCTGTATGACCACAAATGAAATAGGAATGACGGGAAGCTTTGAATGTAGACTTGCCTTTATCACTGAATTCGATCACAGTAGTACATTTACTATGACCTAGGTGTACTGAACCATTCTTTCTGACACATAATTCACCTTTGACTGGTAATACTGACATAGCGGGCAAGACTGGTTCGGCTTCGGACTGGACATTCAGAATCATGAGGTTGAGTGTAAAATTACCTAATCCATATACTTCGTTTTCTAGATCGGTCCCTGTCCTTTGGGGAAGACCCTCCTTGTCAGGGAAACATACTTTATGCAAAACTGTGTTCAGATTTCCCCATACCCAATTGCCCTGGTAAACTACGGAATCAGAATCTAAAGAATTTATTAAACTAAACCATGCACCACAGGAACCATTATGTGTGAACGGGTACGGAAAGAGGGGCAGAACTCCCTTGTACTTCTGATAGGGAGGGAGTCGGCCACATATCCAACAATCGGTAGCATTGAGGGTCGGATGGGAATGATGTAACATACTAATGAATGTATTGTTGCGCAGCGCAAGTCGGTAAGATAACTCGTGCGGGGGCAATTCACTGAAAGTATGCTCGGCAGTGTTATTTGAAGAAGAATGTGCACGTGTGAAAATAGGAAAGTACATGTGTAATAATATGCTTGCAGCAATAATCATAAGACTCAGAAAAAACATGATCAATAATGTCACAATGCAGTGACTGCGGAGAGATTTACAATATTCATGTTTCTTGATCTGTTTCTGTCTATCTCTCTCTCTCTATTGGGGTCTAACTGGTACATGTCAGGAACTTGTCTAACCGATTCACCTAGGGGAGGACTTAAACAATTAAACTGTCTGACTTGCTAGACCTCAACTTCATACGAAATTCTTGGGAAGGAGTTTTCTCTACCAGAGGGAGTTTAGTATCAGTCTCTGGAAGGGGGCAGGGCTGGGAGTCTGGTTTTGGCGGCAGTCCATAGTGTCTTTTTACATGACTCGAGTGGAGCCAGCCCTTGCGGCCCTCCACCTTCACTGCTGTCCTTGTTGTTAATAACACAAGCTTCGGCTCCTGCCAACGGGGCTCCAGCGGACTCCTCCTGTCGAAATTCCGTACAAGCACCAGATCCCCAGGGACGATCTCGTGTGGCTTCACCTCGGTGTTGTCGGGAAAGGCTGCAGCTACCTGTGAACGACATGATTGTAGTGCAGACATCAAGGAGGCAAGGTAATCTGTCAGCATATTACAGTCAACATCTGTGATCTTACGAGGCAGAGGCGTCCCCCACATATTCGGTGGCCTACCAAAGACCACCTCATACGGGGATAGCCCTGTTCTTGAATGTGCTATCATTCTCATGTAAAAGAGTGCAACTGGTAAAGCTACTATCCAGTCAACGCCTTTCTCTCTACATATCTTGGCAAGACGTGTTTTCAGGGTCTGATTATGTCTCTCTACGAGACCTGCTGCCTCGGGATGTCGGACACAGTGGAACTTCCACTGATAACCTAGCAGGAGTGATACCTGCTTCATGAGCTCGGACGAGAATGGCTGACCATTATCTGAGTACACGACACGGGGCAAACCATACCTGGGGAAAAATTCACGTACCAGCTGCTTGGCAGTGGTCGGAGCAGTGTAATCTGGGACTGGATATGCTTCTGTCCAACGGGAAAGTGCACATACAACTACGAGGACATATTTGAATCCTCGACAACGTTCCATCTGGATATAATCCATCTGGAGGACTTCAAAAGGGTGATCGGGAGGATGAAATCCACCTTGCTCTACGGCAGGGGTACTCATAGTATGGCCCGCGGGCCAGTGGCGGCCCGGCAAGCCTTCCCTGGCGGCCCGCGGACCCCCGAGACATCATACCTGTGTTTCCCGAGTTTTTTTTTTTAAGTGTCTGCAGCAGCGCGAGAGACTCTTGCTGCTTTGTGGGGGCTGCCGGCCGGGCGATCCTAGGAATGGTCAGAGTAAAGCTGCAGGGGCCTAAGGAGAGGTGAAATACAAAGGCATCATTAACATGCAAATGGTCTTTTAATGACCTGTGAAGTGCTCGGGTGCGGCTGTGTGTGTGTGCCCCGGCTGGCGCACAGGCAGGGTGAGGTGACAGAGGGAGTGGGAGGGAAAGGGAGGGGGAGGGGGACGGAGAGGGAGAGAGAGAGTGAGAGGAAGGAAGTGAGTGAGTGAGAGGGAGGGAGGGAAGGAGTGAGAGGGAGGGAGGGAAGGAGTGAGAGGGAGGGAGTGAGTGAGTGAGTGAGAGGGAGTGAGAGTGAGAGGGAGTGAGGGAGAGGGAGTGAGGGAGAGGGAGTGAGGGAGAGGGAGCGAGTGACTGAGAGGGAGTGAGTGACTGAGAGGGAGTGAGTGACAGAGGGAGTGAGAGAGAATGCGTAAATGAGTGGGAGTGTGGGAGTGAGTGAGTGGGAGTGAGTGAGTGGGAGTGAGAGGGAGAGTGTGAGAGGGAGAGAGAGAGGGGTTGAGAGGGAGTGAGTGAGGGAGAGGGAGTTAGTGAGGGAGAGGGAGTGAGTGAGGGAGAGGGAGTGAGTGAGGGAGAGGGAGTTAGTGGGAGTGAGTAAATGAGTTGAGTGAGTGAGAGGGAGTGAGTGAGCTGGAGTGAGTGAGAGGGATGAAGTGAGTGAGAGGGATGGAGTGAGTGGGAGGGAGGGAGTGGGAGGGAGGGAGGGAGTGAGTGGGAGGGAGTGGGAGGGAGTGAGTGAGAGGGAGTGAGTGGGAGAGAGTGAGAGGAAGTGAGTGGGAGGGAGTGAGTGAGAGGGAAGGAGTGAATGAGAGAGAGTGAGTGAGTGAGAGGGAGGGAGTGAATGAGAGGGAGTGAGTGAGTGAGAGGGAGTGAGTGAGTGAGTGAGAGGGAGGGAGTGGGAGGGAGGGAGTGGGAGGGAGGGAGTGAGAGGGAGGGAGTGAGAGGGAGGGAGGGAGTGAGAGGGAGGGAGGGAGAGAGAGAGAGGGAGGGAGAGAGAGAGAGGGAGGGAGAGGGAGGGAGTGAGAGAGTGACAGAGAGTGAGAGTGAGTGATAATGAGTGGGAGGGAGTGAATGAGTGAGAGTGAGAGGGAGTGAGTGAGAGGGAGTGAGTGAGAGAGAATGAGTAAATGAGTGGGAGTGAGTGAGTGAGAGGGAGGGAGGGAGTGAGTGAGAGGGATGGAGTGAGTGAGAGGGATGGAGTGAGTGAGAGGGATGGAGTGAGTGAGAGGGATGGAGTGAGTGAGAGGGATGGAGTGAGTGAGAGGGAGTGAGTGAGTGAGAGGGAGTGAGTGAGTGAGAGGGATGGAGTGAGTGAGAGGGATGGAGTGAGTGAGAGGGATGCAGTGAGTGAGAGGGATGGAGTGAGTGAGAGGGATGGAGTGAGTGAGAGGGATGGAGTGAGTGAGAGGGAGGGAGTGAGTGAGAGGGATGGAGTGAGTGAGAGGGATGGAGTGAGTGAGAGGGATGGAGTGAGTGAGAGGGATGGAGTGAGTGAGAGGGATGGAGTGAGTGAGAGGGATGCAGTGAGTGAGAGGGATGCAGTGAGTGAGAGGGATGGAGTGAGTGAGAGGGATGGAGTGAGTGAGAGGGATGGAGTGAGTGAGAGGGAGGGAGTGAGTGAGGGATGGAGTGAGTGGGAGGGAGGGAGGGAGTGAGTGGGAGTGAGTGAGTGAGTGGGAGTGAGTGAGTGAGTGAGTGAGTGAGTGAGTGAGTGAGTGAGTGAGTGAGTGAGTGAGTGAGAGGGAGGGAGGGAGTGAGAGTGAGTGAGAGTGAGAGGGAGGGAGTGAATGGGAGGGAGTGAGAGGGAGGGAGTGAGCGAGTGAGATAGAGGGAGAGAGTGAGAGTGAATGAGTGGGAGAGGGAGGGAGACGGAGTGAGTGAGACGGAGAAGGAGTGAGACGGACAGGGAGGGAGAGGGAGTGAGATGGAGACAGAGAGGGATGGAAAGGGAGGGAGTGAGAGGGAGGGAAAGGGAAGGAGACGGAGAGGGAGGGAAAGGGGGTGAGACAGAGATTGAGTGAGAGGGAGGGAAAGGGAGGGGGATGGAGAGGGAGTGAGAGAGAGGGAGTGAGAGAGAGGGAGTGAGACAGTCGGAGTGAGACAGAGGAAGACAGGAGAGAGGGAGGGTGAGAGGGAGAGAGAGCTAGAGAGAGGGAGGGAGACCGAGAGAGATGTGTGTATGCCGGGACGGCTCAGTGGACGAAGGCGTCCGCTGCAGGGACCTATGATCAACCTCATGGTCAGTTTTATGTTGTTGCTCTAGCCCTCCCCTCCCCCACTGACACTGCCCCCCCACCGATGCGGCCCTCGGACACAAACCAAACTGTAAATTTGGCCCCGAGAGAAAGTTTGTGAGTACCCATGCTCTACGGGAATGCCTTTACCTGGGTTGAACTGACAACAGATCATGCAAGTACGCACTTTCTGTTTTGCTGCTGCTCGTAAATGCTTATTGAACCAAAGGTTTTGAATACTGTCTAACATGGCTTTTTCTCCTAAATGTGCAGGACTATGTACTGTGTTCATGATAACTTGAACCATTGAGTCGGGGAGAAACCATGTGGCTTTCCCCTTCGTCATCCATCCCTGTTCTGTCTGGATCCCTCCTAGTTCAGTCCATTTCTTGATTTCGTCTGGTGTAGCATGTGTCTGTATATCAATTACATCTAGGGCGGGATCCCTAACTGTCATGCAATGTGTCGGTGTCGGAACTATTGTCTTTGTCGGGTCAGTTGCGTGAGTCTGAGTCTGAGCTGTATGCTTGGCTGTTCGATCTGCCAGGTCGTTACCCTGGGAAATGGTATCTGTAACTTTCGTATGTGCTTTGCACTTCATGATGGATATGGCTGTAGGCAGATGTATTGCTTCTAACAGAGCTTGGATGAGGGGACCGTGCTGGATCTTGGCTCCGTGAGAGGTCAAGAAACCTCTCTCTCGCCAGAGTACACCGAAGTCGTGTACGACTCCGAACGCATAACGGGAATCTGTGTATATGTTAACTTTCTTATTCTTTGCTTGTATACAGGCTTGAGTCAGAGCGATGAGCTCTGCTGCTTGGGCTGACAGGGTGTCAATACGATTCGTTTCTATGACTTCAGTTTCTGTCGTTACTGCATATGCGGCCACTAACTCTCCTGTACTTGTTCTCATACATGAACCATCCACATAAAGTGTCAGGTCTGGATCTGGTAATGCAATGTCTGTCAAGTCTTGTCTGGGTTTCGTCGTAATGGTAATGACTTCAACACAATCATGTGCCAAAGGGTCTGTCTCACTTAGTGGCAAAAGTGTAGCTGGATTCAATGTATTGCAACGTCTGATTTCTATGTGTGGCTGAAACAATGTCAATTCATAACCTGTCAGTCGTGCTATAGTCAAGTGTTGAGTCTGTGTCCTGTTTAAAAGAACTTCCACGGAATGTGGAACTTGTACTGTCAATTGGTGTCCTAACACTATGGAATCACTTTGTCTGATTGCTAGAGCTGTTGCTGCCACAGATTTCAAGCACGCAGGCAGAGCCTGGGCTACTGGATCTAATGTACTAGAAAAATAAGCACACGGTTTGTGTGAACCTGCTTGATCCTGGGTGAGTACTGACAATGCAGTACCTTCGCGTTCTGTGACAAAAAGTGTAAAAGGTTTACTGTAACATGGTGTCGCTAAAACAGGTGCTTGACATAGGGCTTTCTTCAGATCGTCAAAAGCATGTGTATGTTCCTGAGTCCAAGGGAGGACAGTCGATGTCGCTGCCTCCTGGGTTGTCAACTGTATGAGTGGCTTGGCTAGAAATGCATACTGAGGAATCCATTGTCTACAGTAAGAAGTGAGGCCTATAAAGGCCCGTACCTCCTTTTGTGTCTTGGGTTGTGACATTTACAATTAACTGAATACGGTCAGGTGTTAGCTGTCTCCCCCCTTTGGACAGCAAGTGCCCAAGGTATACCACTTGCTGAACACAGAATTGCAGCTTCGAAGGAGACACCTTGTGTCCCTTGTCAGCCAGGAAATACAAAACTGTCAGTGATGCTTGTTCACATTCTGGTTCACTACGGGCGGTGATCAATAGATCATCGACGTACTGAAGTAGGGCAGTGTTGTCAGGCATGTGAATACTGTCAAGTTGTCTTTTCAATGCTTGGCTATAGATGCTGGGGCTTTCTGTGAATCCTTGAGGTGCACGTGCAAATTTGAAGCTTCGGCCATTTAAACAGAATCCGAAAAGATATTGGCTTTCCGGATCAATAGGTACACTAAAGAAGGCGTTCTTCAGATCAATTACAGTAAAGAACGTTGCCTCTGAATCAATAGCTGTCAATAATGAAGAGATGTCTGGAACCACAGGGTACTGCGGTACAATGCATTTATTCAATTCTCGTAAATCGATCACTAATCGATAAACTGGAGGGGTATTCGGATCAGTGCGTTTAAGAATCGGAATGATAGGGGAATTACATAGATTCGAGTCGGTTTCTACAACCACTCCTTGTGCAATGAGCTCGTCAATGATTTTCAGTAAAGCCACTACAGCATCTGGGGGTAACTTGTATTGTCGGATTCGTGGTAAAACAACACCTTGTTTCAGTGTAACTCGGTATGGTGTAATGTGCATACAACCTACATCAGTGGGGCCTTGTGCCCATAAATGTGCAGGAACATTCTGTAATCTGGAATCAATATCTCTCAACACATAGTGACCCTTAAAGTCACGCAAAAACAATCTCACTCCTTCCGGAGAACAACAAATTACAGCTCCTAGAGCTTTCAGTGTCTTGATACCTAATAAGTTTTCTGGACATGATTTCGTGAGCAATAAATCTGTAGTGCGGGACAACGGACCAACTGAAAGGGGAACTGGTTTCGATACTTCATTTACAATAGGCTTTCCTGAAAATCCAAGGGAAACATTCTGTGAGCCTGAGAGGGGTGCCCCTGGAACCTCGTCGTGACTGATTGTTGTCCTGCTTGCCCCTGTGTCAATCAAAAACTTTCTATCCTTTCCTGATACCTGACTATGTACATAAGGACCCTCTTGATCTACAGGAACCTCAATAAGAGGCAAGCCAACCTCCCTCTCTAGGCTGTTTCATGTGTATCGCTGGTAATCGGGATAATCAGTTTGAGCATATTGGTACATCTGCTGTGTTGCATGTTGGGTTGCGGCAATCGGTTGTGGCACCGCTACGGTCTGTACTGTCTGTTGTGGAGCATGCATAGGCTGTACATTCTGTGTAACGTGTTGTTGGGCCTGGTCCTGTCTAGGAGGACGCGGTCTCTCTTTAGTTTTACCTGTAGATATATTGTGTTTCAAAACTGCACAATCGTTTACATAGTGACCTGGCTGTTTACAATAGTTGCATGTCCCTTTAACAGGAGCTGCCGAATTATTGGACTGTGTCAGGCCCTTTTTCTGACCGTCAGCTGGAACTGACTGAGCAACGAGCATTTTCATTTTCGTGTCTTTCATACGTCTTTGTTCGTGATCATGTTCTTCCCTTATTCTGTTCTGGTGGTACTGTAACATCTGTAGCATTTGGGAAGGCGTGTTTGCTTGCCATGTGCTCTCGACTTTCAATACACGGTTCTTAACTTGGGGCAATGAATTCTCGACTAATTTGGATACAAAAAGGTGTGGGTATGACTCGCTACTTGCTTTCAGGCCACTATTAATAATGAAACATTTCTCAAATCGGGAATAAAAATCACTAGTGTCTTCATCGGGTTTCTGTTTGCAGGCTGAGATTGCATCCCAATCCTCCTTTTTAGTTGCCAACAACCTTGGCAATACTTGCACTAATAATCCTGGTAGTGCTTTAGTATGGTCCCCAAGACCTAAACCTGGGGTTCGGCCAGTTTCTTCTGTTTCTAGCAAAGCCCAATTAATCTTTTTGTCTCCTACCTCCCATTCTTTTTCCTTGAGTTTCTCGTAAATACCGGCAAGTAATAGTACTTTCAATATTTTCATAATGTCGGGATAGGTATAATCACCCATGAGTAACATGTCTTTTAGTTCACGATGGAAACCTGCTGGGTCTTTATCATGACTAGGCACTATTTTCTTCATTTCTAACAATTCCATTTTAGTTAAGGGTGTGTATACAAATACACGTTCTAGTGAATCATCTGGCTTCCTGATCGGGTGTACTTCTCGCAAGGGATTCTGTCTGTCTATGTAGAACATTTTTCTTTCTGGGGGTGGAGCTGAAACAAACTGTGGATTCAGGAAGGCACTATATCTGTGTCGATGTTCTAAAATTACTTTAATTAAATCGGTACCCAGGCCTCTCCATTTATTCATGAGTAACTCTACTAATACATCAGGTAGGGGACCTGGATCAGAATGTTGGCTCTTATACAACGTAAGGAGGTGCTGTATCATGTACATACCAGCTAGTCGCTGTTCGTCTGGAGAAAGATTCAAAAATGTTTGCGCTAATGCGTCATCATTATATCTATCGGAATTGTCAGCCCATTGTACTGCTGACCTGGCTAATTCTTGTTCATCCATGGAATTGAGTACATGGTACCCCATTCGTTCTTGAAGTATTTTATCGGTAGCCTGAAATAGATGTTCAGGAGTCTTCGGATTTGACATAGCAGAGTGAAAAAGTCTCTTGCTTTCTGGACGTAACGTTTTATTAAAAGATCTACCCTTTCCTACATATGCTACCGTACCTATGTCTTCTTCTAACTCATCCTCCTCTGAGGATTTATTCTTGTTATTATCTGCTTCACTTTCAGCTTTCTCTCTTTCATGAAATACTGTTATTTCTTTACGGATTTTTCTGTACATGGCCTCTATACATTTCTGTCTATCATGTTTTCCGTCTGCAATATTCTGACCCCATGTAGTTAGTACCTCCATCTCTTCTTTATTTACACCAGGCCGGTCTCGTTCTCTTATGAAACAGTTTATGAGGAATCTTAAAATCATACTTTGAATGTCTACTTTCTGATGTGTCATGGCCTCGTGAATACATTCCTGACCCTCCCCAGTCTGAACAAAACGATATATCCGGTCTAGATAATTTTGCATTCCTGGAAATAGAACTAAAAAGTTTGCAGCCCGTCTTATACGTATTGAGGCTAATATCATGCAACCGTCTTTGCCTGGTATTGGATCATATCTACAGTCTGTAAGATACTCTTTAAGCTTTTCAATTGTGACTGGTTTCGGGGTACGTTGCATTGCTAGTTCTCTAATAGTTAATCGCTGTACTGGTGGCGGGGTACGGTAACCTCCTGATGCACCTCCTGAGGCGGAGGCTTGAGCATCACCTGTCTGTAGGGTCAGTGCTTGCTGTAACTGGGTTGGAACCTGGACCGTGCCAGACCCAAAAGGATTAAGCGGATTAATAGGGGGTGCATGAAGTGGTGCAGGAGGGGTCTGCGGTTGCGGACCTGGGGGCAGGCGATCAGCGGGTGGTACAGGTGCAGGTGGGACATTGGTATATTCGGGAGCTACATCGTCTAAATAGGAAGAAAGAAAAATATCTGCTGCGGTCTTGTGACAGAATTTAGTCGGAACCAATGGAGGGGGCAGATCTTTCAGTATTTCCGGGGTCGCCTTAGGCAGGCCCTCGGCCAGTACTGGATATAATCCTGTCATAATTGCGTTGCTCTGTCTTTCGTGTTGTTCTATTCTGACTCTCTGTCCTTCTTCTAGTAATTCCTTTTCTTTAGCTTTTTCAGAATCCTCTCTACTTTTCTCTGCTTTTCTGAGTGATTTCTCTGTCCGTCTGTGTGATTCTTTACGCCATAGTTCAATGGCATCTTTCTGTGACTGTCTGGCTTTCTTTTTCCATAATGCTTCCTCTACTCTCATGATGCACTCGGCATCCCATGTCCCTGTAACGAGCCATTTCTGATTCTCTGCTAAGTCCTTAGTGTAGTCCACCCACAAGTCGAGATATAATACGGCATCTAAGCCGTGCTTGTGGTACATAAAATATCCGGGAGTGTCCCTGGGTGGGATGGGAACAGCTTCCTCGAGTATCCCTTTCCTAGTTCCTATCTGACGTAGCTTAGAAAACAGTGGCATTCTGAACCTTGATACTTGATACTTGATACTTACTCAGACTTGGACACAACTAATACAATAAACACAGTAATGAAGATCAAACATCACTCATACCACGACATTAAAACACATTAAAACATTTCGGAACGGACAATAACTTGATAGCTGGATACTTGATATACTGCTAAACAGTACAGATACACTGCTAAAACAGTGCAGACCGGGTCTGTGTACCCAAACCCGTCTTGACCGGACACAAATTAATGCACCCGTCTAGATGCGTCCCCAGCAACGGTACTCACCGGGAAGCACGGAACGGAAGGCCTCGGAAACTCGACACTGGACTGGACCGGACTCGACTCGACTCGTGACGTAAGTACTTCGGAACTGGTGGGCCTCTGAACGCCTCGGACCTTGCTCTCTCGGCTGGGCTCTGGTCGGGATCCTCCGCACTCCTCACCGCCTCGTCTGGGTGTCGATCGCAGTCTCAGTCACCTCCGTTGGCCTGAGGGAGATACAGGAAATCCTGCGGGTACGCGTAGTTGTCCGTCACGGCTGTGGCAGGGGGCTAGGCCTGCAACGCACCGCCGGCGCGTAAGGTGGGGGAGGGGTCCCTGTTCGGGCGCCAAATTATGTGGTAAATAAAGTTTACCTTTGCGGAATTTCTATGCGGTAAAGTTCAATAAAAATAGCTCAATCAAATGAGAGGCAGAGTCCGTGGCATCTGAGTTTATAAGGGTTTTATTCCATAAAATGGAATTGGTTCGAACCAGGTATCATGTTCCATCACCACGAAGGTTCAGGAAGGGATAGACAATGCTTTATTAACAGAGTACAATATATATAGTAAATGCATACAATGGTGATGGATACAGAAGGCGTAACAGCTGAGAGAAAAGAGATAAGAACACATGTACGTAACAGAAGGCGTGCACGAGGGCGTACACGGAGGTGTGTGCTAGAAACGTCACATGAGAGTGTCACAGGTGGGTGGATCCATAGAGGAATCCTGCAGTGTCAGCAGAAATATATGGCAGAGATGCGCGCGCAGCAGCATGACGTGTGATTGACGTGGAACTGGAGGGTGAAGGGGACTTGACATTTAGCACTATACGTGGAGACAGAAGTCTGGCGTGTCAGAACAACCTAAACCCAAATCATATCTAATATCTTGTGTTTGAGGAACTGTATTATCTAGAAGGAAAGGTCTCTCGGGCAGAGGCTATTCTATACTGACTGCTAGTGCATGCATATGTGACTACGTGTAATGCGAGGGGCCATGAGCCTACCATGGTAACGGGAGCAATGAATTACTTGCACGGAGACAGAAAAGCCGGGCCCTTTGCTCTGCAGCTGGGGAGATGTTTTCCTAAATCACTAGACAGGAATGTATTTTCGAGGAGCGGAGCAGATAACTAGAAGGCAAAATACAGTCTTGGCAGGCAAACAGGCCGAGCCGGGCACCGCTCGCCGCGCAGGGAGTAGGGTAAGGGTCATGGATGCAGATCCAGGCTGCAGCTTTCAGAGGCAGAAGGCAGAAAGGGCTCAATGGCAGAAATCAGGGCCTAGCTCGCCAGAGCCAGGAAAACGTGAAAATGCACCATGTAAAGACGGTGGCACGGCATACTTAGGAACTGAATTTTCGACCCATTCATGGTGGGTCTGAAAGAGGACATGTTAACGTTGGACGCAAATGTATTTGCGTCTTCATAGCGGGTTGTGGAGGGAACATACATGTACTTGAAGCATGTACATGGAGCCGTTGGGGTCTACGTTAGGGGACACAATTGACCCTAAAAATTCATATTACCTTCGTCATATGGAACATCAGACGAAGGCGGACAGACAAATTTTATGGCTTTGTCTGGGAGCGGCTAAGCTTACACTGGCTGCGGCCTGGAAGAAACCGGCACGAAACGGTCATTATGGCACGTGAAGCTGTGGAGGTTGATGAGCATGGAGAGAATGGCGGACATCTTCTTGGGCAACTTTAAGAACTTTATGTTTCGGTGGGGTCCATTGGTCCGGTTTTTATCGCGAGGTTTGCCATCTGCGGTCTGCCCATCAGCCCAAGGAGCCCTTCACCTTTTCCAGATTTAATTAATTGGGCTGCGTGAGTATGTGACTGAGAGCGAGAGTGTATGTTGGTGCCACCACCTGTGGGGAGGGGGGGTAACGGGGGGTGGGATGGGGGTAAAGTTGGGGGGGGGGGGGGTTATGTACTTGTTGCGGCACTACATAGCTAACGGAGGATTTTGCCTACCCGGGGGCTTCCGAGATACTTGGTATTGCTGGATTGACTTTCCTCTTAGAGGAGGCAGCTGAGGCATTGGGAAATGACAGACTATAAGTCCCTTGGCCGTCACTGGCTCTCCTGGCCTCCGGAACTGCCCGGATAGCCGTGGCCCATCGCTGCTAATGCTTATGTCTGAGATTCTTACCAAGCCCTGCATATGTGATACGGCAATATTGCCGCCTGTTTTTTCTCTGTCTTTTCTCCCTCTCTATGTTTCCTTCTTTTCAAATAAAATAAAAACAACTTTTAAAAAATATTTCTGCCCTAGAGCCCAAGATCCTAATACCCGCAGTCCCACGACTATTTAGCACAGGCTACTTAGTACGTTCATCCTAGCAGTACTGACACTCTCCTCCCTCCCCCCCCCCCCCCACCATTTTCTTAACATTTCCTGGTACTTGCAGTTGTCTGAATAATGATACTACGTTAGTATTAGTGACAGATACTTAATTTGTAGTGAATTTGATATTACAATATCTACTACTATTCAATTGTAAAGTACTCATATATACCCAAGGGTCACGTTCGGGCTAAATAAGACTATTAAAATTTTTTAAAATTGGCAGTCATGCTATTTCTTCATATGAGACTGCATGCATATGGAAATGTTACAATTACATTTTTCTTTATTTAAGCGGATGATTATTTTCAGCAAAAATGTTGCCAAATGTGCTTTACAGTCTTACATAACCACTCAAAATTGGTTTGTTACAATTTTTCCAAACAGCTGTAGTTTAAAAGGTAAAGCAAGTAATGGCTTGCCCAGGCATCATTTAATACTTTTTGGGGGGAATTGTTCCCTTAGGTTTTACAATGTACTCTGGGATCTGCAGATAAACAGGATTATTCAGTGGTTAGCAATATTATTGAAGCTCACTTGAAATAACCAAAACAGCTGCAGTCAGAACTCAGGCTTGTGGAGTAGAGGAAGTGGATTAGTTCGAGGTTGTCAGGAACAGTTAACTGGGATCAGGATTCCATAAAATGGTGTAAAGCCAAAATACTGATCACAACACAACCAAAATCGTCCTAAAACGTGCAAAATGAAAACATTAATTACACAATTTCCAGTTCTTTAAACGAAAATAGATAGTATCTTAATTCATTCACTGCTAACTTTAGAACAAATGTCTAAAATATTAAACAGGAAAGCCTCCATCTTATTTTTGTAGACCTAAAATCTGCTTTCGACATGGTACCAAAGGTGAAACTAAGGGCAATTTTAACTGATCGGGAGTGCCAGAGTATCTGTGCCAGCAGCTAAAACGCCTACATGAGGGTCATTTTGCTAGAATTAGACATGGCAAAAACAGCAAGCTGACAGCCCACTGCCCGTAGAGAGAGGTGTCCGCCAGGGCTGCATTCTCGCACCCACACTTTTCTCCCTTTTCATTAATGGCCTAATAGACTCATTGATTGCAGGGAAGAACATCAACGCCTCTAGGATGGCGCAGCATAAAATCCCAGCCCTGATGTTTGCAGATGATAAGCTATTATATGGGAATTCAGAGGACTCTCTTGACAACTTTAGTGCCTTCTGCAAGCATCGGGAACTGGAGATTAACCTGCAAAAAGTACATGGCCTTTAATGTAGGTAACTACACCAGCCCCAATCCGTGCTTGGATGGTAAACCCCGGGAAGGGTAACCATCTTGGAGTACTGGGGAATGACACTAACACAAAAGATGAATTGGGGTGCCCAAATTGACAAAGCAGTGCTGAAACTAACCTAAACAACGGGGGGTATCTTAAAATTATATAGGAGTTGCACAGAAAAAATGGTCAGCCCACTGGTGGAAATTTATAAAGTCCAGGTCAGGAGTGCTGCTCTTTATGGAGCAGAACTATGGGGACACTGCGCTATGGGCTCACTAGTTCGCACAGAGAATTCTTTCATTAGACATCTTATGGGCCTCCCCACTAGCACACCCCTAACACCGCTCCGTCTGGATCTCGGGGTTAGACCCATCGCAGATGAGGTTACTGTCAGACCCCTTCTCTATTGGCGCCGCCTCTGGAACACTCCAGAATTGGCTGCATGTAGGGACGAATTGATTGATGTGATGGGTCTCCGAGGTTCAGGGAAGATACCATGGCTGGACCACATTAGGAGCACATCTGAGGGTTTGGGTAGGGGTTATTTATGGAGTTTAGCTTAAGAAACCTCCCAAATGACCTCTAGAAAGACCCTGGTAGAGAGCTATAGGCAGCATAAGCTCAAAGAGCTTGAACAAGGGTCACCCGTGGGATGCCTGACGGCGGACTTCCTGGGAGCAAAAAACAGGTACAGCCTAGAACCGATGTTGGACGACATCTAGCCACTCCTCACCAAAAAGCTGAATTTACAATTTCGACATGGAGTCCTCCCGCTGCGCTCTTTCACTAGAAAATAGGAGGGAGCTATTAACAGGGGATGTCCAGCATGTAACATCTCTGATGAAACAGAACCCCATGTATTATTTTTTTTGTAAGGGCTATAGGATGGCTAGGTCACGCTGGTTACTCCAATTCTGTAGGAACCTGGGGTCCAGGCACTGTAGCGAAGTGTATAGGCTGTTGAAATTTGACACACAAATGCATATCGTTTTCTCCATTTCACAGTTCCTATTCACTATGTGGTGCACCCGTAAGGCCATCTTAAAAAGGATAGCACAACAGAATGACATTGTAGGAACTGTATACTGTCTCCAACAATGTACTTCCCTGGACCCAATTTGCCCAAATGCTGGAATGGTTATACTAGAACTGGATTACTGCTCTTCTTATGTCACATTGTAATCTGTGTCAATTTTATGATTTGATTGTATCAAATTGGGCGCTTTTATGATGCTTTTATGGCCTTGTGTGCTGAAATAAAGTTTTAATGAAATGAAATAAACAGCACAGTTATGAATCAAATATCGAAAGAACAATATGACCATTTGCATGTGGGTGACTTAAGCAAACCAAGAACTTTAAGATACACCCTACTGTGTGATTTACAGGCGTTTTGCAGCAAATGTTTGATACTGTAAAATGCTAGTGTGGTTCAGAAACAGACAGTGATAACTTGGAAAGAAGTCAGAAAAATCAGAGTTTGCCACAACCATTTCATCCATCATGTTGAGGAAACCAAAACTGAGGATACTTGGGAAAATAAAGTGGTTAAATATGTTCGATCATGATAAAGTAAACAGTATATTGGTGAAGCAACAATCAGCCAAAGCGGGCGAGGGGATAGACAAAGTTGCCAACAGCTTGACAGGCAATGTGGCCTGCAGCTTAGTCAACAGGGTGCATTACACCAGGGATTTGTGATTTACCCCTCTGGGAAGTGAGTATTTTTATAGGCTGTCCAAATATCAAAGAAATCCGTAACACCTGCCTGATAGCGAGATTCATACTCATCTTGACACGAAAGTTTGTCACAGACGGAAAAAAAAATCCAAGTTGTGACCATTGACAGTAGAGGGCAACAAACAGCAAGCTCAACTGGCCTGCCCATTTCCTGGCAGCTTGCCAGTTGAGCATTTTGCCAATCCGGCTACCCAGGCTTCTGTCTCAACAGCTTGGGTCTGGTTGTGCTATTGCACAGAATAAACAGAAGCTAGCATCACACTCATCTACCTATTCTCCCTTGGCATCCTTGCTGAAATGGAACCTCAAACCTTCTTCATATGACAGCAGCTGCTGAGGTCAAAGTGCATCAGACGCCTACACCTGACCAACTGTATGAATCATGTTTTGCTGTGAAAGATAGTATGGGGTGGAGGAAGGAAGATTTATTTTCACCTTTCTCTGTGGAACAGCTTCTTTTTCTGCACTTTTTTCCAAGGATGTTCTCTTCCCACCCCGGAAAAAAGTTTTACATTTGCCTTGTCAGGAGTGACATCTATGTATATCCACAAATTATTAAGATTATGGATATACAACCACTCAAAAGCCATTCGTGCCCCAGGACACCCACTTTCTGCAGTATATGTACTCACTTTAAAATCAATGAATGAGTAAACACTTTTCCAAGTGCAAAACCACTTTTAGCATGTGTAACCTAATGTACTCCTAAACAGAATTGGGTGTCCAAATTAGTATGGTATGCCATACTAATTTGGACACCCAATGATAATGCCATAACGCGTATGCGGGGCGGAGAACCAATATACACCGCACTATTGACACAGCGTTTATGAGGGTGTTTCCAACTGTCATATGGATACTTCGTTACATATATTGCGTTAAGTTAGCATGAGTGTATTACATGTTTAAACAGCCATTTTTCCTTCGGCTTCAGTTTTGCACACAACACCTACTTGTTGTTGTCGCTTTCACCCTAGAAGCGGTGAGGTGATTTATTTGAGAATAATATGTTATTACTATGCTATCAGCTTTGCCTGGTACACTTGGTACAACTGTCTGCACACTGAGAGCTGCACACTCTAAGAATAACCTAACACAAGGTTGCTGGGAGGCCTGATCCTCGCACCACATTAGACATAACACAAATAATGTTGATGCCAACATTTTGGGCTCTACGCGGGTTTAAGATAGAGTTACACGGAATGAACGTACACACTTGGTGCTGCGCATGAAGAGAGCTGGTAGCTGTTGATGTGATCTACTCCTACTGACATTTAGAGGTATGGGTCCGCCCTGCTAAAGCCCGAATAAGACCGTCTTAGATATAAAATAATATGCTAAATAGGGTGCGCGAAATATAGGTGATATAGATTTCTATAGATTTTGCATTGTAACATGCTATCACCTTTTGCTTACTATGGATTAGTTACTATGCTGCTAACTCTGATTTTTATAATCTGCATTTTGGTATTATACAAGATACTGCGGTTGAGAACCTTGCATTGAATAATAAATATTTCAAACTTGCACGTGTGTTCTTTGACTCTCAGTTTTGGTTTGAAATGATTATATAACGAAAGAGTGTTCATGTGTTCCACGATTCCTGAGGTATTCTAAAGATCATGTTCTGGTTTGTCTAAGACATGGATCATTTCATAATGATCCATGAGACACTGTAGCTAGCTAGGTAAGGGGATTTCTGACACTGAGATGAGTTTTGGATCATCCTAACTCACTGAGGTTCTAGATCTCTATGCACAGTTCTGTGGGAGAACGGAAACCCTGCTACATGGCGCCCGTACGTTGTTGGCCTTATATCATGACACTCGAGTAGTATATCATTCAAACCTTGACACCTTCATTCCCGTTTCCGGTAAACGGTGGTGTCGGAAAAACCTACCTATTTTTTAAATAGGTCTTTTCAAGCTTGAATTCTTCTAAAAACGGTTTCTTTGAATTACTACCCAGTTGTGCTACAAAGTGTTCTTTGTCTTTTTTCTCTTCCTGTGCTACCATGGCCGTGGACATACCGCAGCATAGCCGCATCGCGGTTCGCGACCACTTGCGGGCATATAATGTCCCTGTGGAAGGCTTGGCTGTGGTTCTAGTGGTGAGTGCGGAACATGCGTACCCGTACGACTTGTTTTATTCCTGGGTGACATTTCCGGAAGTGGACGCTAATTCGGGTGTCTTCCATTCATACACTGCCTCGGCTGTACCGGCGGCTTATGCTCCGTACAGGGCAGCACGGAGTTTGGTTTGGTGGCGCCCTACCCCATTCCTTGACGGCTCCGAGGTTAGGTCCTTTGTCCATTCCGGGCACAAATTGGCCCGCTTTGGGTGGATTTACTCCTCACCCTAATCGCGCTACTTGTAATGTGGCTGACCTGCGGCGTCTTCATGAAGTCGCGGTTGGAGTGATTAGGGCGCTTGTTCATTACATTGGTCGTAATGTTCATGGCGCAGCCCCCGCAGGTGCGCAGCTTCGAGCAGAACAGGCTGGTTTGAAAATCAGTCCTGTCATGGTGAATTCCGTTATGGGCAAGAAGCCCCAGGATAAAGATGATTTTCCTTACTGGCTTGCCGAGAAATTCGACCAGCTGGAGGCTGTGTTTCCTAATACGACTCCGGGTGAAAAACACCGGATTCTTACGCTCAGTTTACCGAAAGATTTAGCCCCTGAACTTGCTGACTGTGAAACGTGGGGTAAGACTTTTGCAGCGGTTTACTCGAGGTGCTATGGCACCCCGTCTGTATCAAACCTTTCTGCGGTCCTTAAACGTGTTCAGGATGATCACGGACCAGAGTCGGCGGTTGAATTAGGTATGCGCCTGAGTGGCTCGTTTGAGACTGTTTGCGGTCTTATCCTTGCAAATGTCAAGGGGGATGCAGTGAACTTTCAGGTGGCCAATGCTCTGGCGTTAATTCCCGATGCTGATAAACCCCGTCAGTTAGCAAGGATTATTGTGGCGGCTTATAAAATGGTTGGCCGCACTTCTAAGGGTGTAAAGGCTTTTTCTGAAAAGGAGAAGAAACAGCCCCAGGGACAGACTTCGGAATCGGGCGGACAACCCAAGTCCAAAAAACAAAATTGGTCAAAAAAGCAGAATCAGGGTAAGCAACAACAACAGCAGACACAGGTTTCTAGTCCGGCGCCTTCACAACCTGCGCAGTCAGATCGAGTTTATGATTTGCGCGATCGCGCGACGATTAAATCGCCTGAAAGATTTCAGGCTTCTGACCAACGCTCTCCTCGTTCCTTTCAGGACTCATCGGCTCCGTCAACCGGTGGTGGAGGGGGCGGCAGGGGCCGGGGTGGCCAGCAAGGACGTGGTCAGCCCCGCACGCGAAGTGAAGGGGATCAGCGGGACGACTCTACGCCCAAGAGACCGCAGTTTGCCAAGAAGAAGGTCGCAGCCTTAACGGCGCATCGATATGCCCCAGATAGTGAGAACGCGGCTTCGGAATCTGACGTGGGCTCTGACCTTGCTGGACAGCGCGGCGGAGATTACCATAGTGAGAGAGGCCCTCCGTCCACTGTTGAAGGTGACAGCGACTGACACTTATGTTGTGATTGAAACGGCTGATACACATGTTGCTCCCCTGAACGACTTTTTGAAATTGTCCTGTTAATTGAAGGTGACATGCAGCGAACTGTAAAAGGGGTATTTTGGGAAAATCTTTCGTCTACGTATGACATTTTGCTTTCGGAGGCTGACTGGCCCCCACCTTTTGTTCTCGCAGCTCCGCGAGGGGAGGAGGTGATCCTCCCCAGTTTCGCGCACACTGTATCGAGAGTGGAAGCGCTGCATTTTGCAGAAGAGTGGGCTCTGGCGCTTGCGCCGGCTGTGTACCGAAATCAGTGTGGCTGGGATAAATTGTCCCCTAGCCATGAGATTCCTTTACGGTCACAGCCACAGCAACAACCTCAGTATCCCATACGGCGTGAAGCTAAAGCTTCTGTCGCGTCTATCCTTGAACAATTGGAATATCAAGGTGTAATTGAAACGTGTGTGTCACCAATGAATAATCCCCTTTTTACTGTGAACAAGCCGGACGGCTCATATCGTCTGGTTTTGGATTACCGGCATTTGAACTCGCATTGCCGTAACTGTGCAGTACAGAATACTCACGGCTCTGCCCTAGTGAATAGTCTTGAGCGTAAACGGTTCAAAACCACGCTTGACATTTCCAATGGTTTTTATGCACACAGATTAGATGGTCTAAGTTCCCAATGGACCAGTTTTACGTGCGGCGGCGTACAAAAAATGTTTAAACGACTCCCAATGGGCTATAAGAATAGTCCTGGAGTGTTTTCCGCACGCATAGTCTCTCTTTTGGAGAGCTTCGATCCAGTTGCTTGTTCTTATGTGGATGACATTTATCTCACAGACGACGAACTTTGGGAGCATCTGTGTCGAGTAAACAGCATAATTTGTAACTTTGCAGACATGGGTTACAAGTTTAACTTTGCAAAATCACACATTGCGGAGTACACAGTGTTGTTTCTGGGTTATGAACTTAACCACGAAGGAAAGGGGTTGGCTCCTCACTTCCTGGAGAAGTGCGCGCAGTTGCGCTCTCCGACAACGCTGAAAAAATTACAGTCTTTGCTGGGTTTTTTAAATTTCGGGAGGACTTACATTCCGGAATATGCCCAGCGTATCAAGCCTTTGTATGCCTTGATACAACCCTCTTTTTCCAAATCATGCTGGCTGCCTGAGCATTCAGCCATTCTGCAGTCTTTGCAGGCTGATTTGCTCGCTTCTGACTACTTACAGACTCGTGATAACCAAACCAACCTGGTGATAAGAATTATCCCTGGGGCGGTGAGTTTCACGTACCTGACTTTTAATGAAGGAGATACTGTACCTATTGCTTACAAGTCACACTTGTACACTTCGGCTGAACTGCGTTTTTCCACTGTGGAGAAAGTTTTAACGGCTGTGCAGATGGCAATTCTTAAGGAACGTGCCCTGTCGCAGGGAAAGCGCATGTTGGTTGTTACCCCGTGTCCTGCCTTGGAGGCAGTCACGAAAGCCAGTGTACCAAATTCTAAAGCTTTGCACCCTCGTTGGATTCAGTGGGCTACATCCTTGACATCCCAGGATGTCACGTTTATTTTTGACGCCGCTTTACGGTCGCAGGAGTATTTACAGTATGAATTTGTTCATCCGGCTGCTTTAGTGATGCGGCCGTTGGAGGATTTCCATTGTATCATTTACACTGATGGTTCGGCGCAGGTTGCGCATGGCTCTAAACATGCCTACGTTTCCGCTTGCGCCATTGTGGTCGGTGCCATGGTGAACGATGAGTTCAAGTCCAGTGTCGTGCACACGCAAACGCTAGGGGACTGCACCGCACAATTAGCAGAGCTTCGTGCTCTAATGCTCGCATTGGAGTACGCCGATCCAAGTGTGACGACTTTAATCGTAAGTGACTCTTACTACTGTGTCCAGTCTTACAATGAGAACTTGTTCTTTTGGATTCAGAATGATTTTCGTGATTCCAAAGGTAGCACAATAAAACATAAAATGATCTGGGTCCGAGTGGCGGAACTTAAAGAGAAACTTCCGCTCGTGTTTGTGATTCATACTCTCGGCCATCAGCGCGTGGGGGTCCACGCTGTTGGAAATTCGCTTGCTGATGAGGCAGCGAAGTCTGCGGTATCAAAATACTTAGTTGCAGCAGTCACAAGGTCCAAAAGCAAAATAGATGATGACATCTTGGCGGCTGTTGCTGCCACGGAGAAGGGAGGTAAAAATCCTGCGGGGTTCCCTTCGAAGTACACATACCACTTAAGTCCCGATAAGGTTCCTTATGTGAAAATTCCTGAAGTTGGCGAACGTCTAGTTCCCAACTCGGATCGCATGGCTTCTCTGATTACAGCGGCTCATGAAGGTGTGGCGTCTGCGCATGCGGGCGTCTCAGCCACTGTAACTCAGCTACAACAAAGGTTCTGGTGGCGGGGACTGTACAAACAGACGCGCGATTATGTCCTTATGTGTGACATTTGCCAGCAGATTAAGCCTTCTACTGCTGCGCGTCCGCCTCAGACACAGGTGTACATCTCTAATAAACCGCTTGGTTGCGTTTATTTGGATCACTGCGGTCCTTTTTCTTCTGATACTGCGTATAAATACATCTTAGTAGCAGTTGACTCATGCATACGCTTTGTGTGGGTATGGCCGCATCGAAGCGCTGATTCGCGGACTGTCATTAAGGATTTGCGTGTCTTTGTGGGAATCTTTGCCTGTGGTACTTTCCATTCGGACCAGGGTCCGGCTTTCGCCTCTAAGGCGTATAAGGATGCTATGGTTTCGTTGGGAGTCCAAGTCAAGTTTTCAAGTCCCTACAGGCCTGAGGGCAATAGTGTAGTAGAACGAATGAACCGCGACTTAAAGCAATCTTTGACAGCCCGAGTTATAGGCACTGGTAGAAACTGGCTGACCCACCTCTATGGCGTGCAGCGTGCGCTTAATAATCTCCCTAGAAGGTCTCTGGGTGGGCGGACCCCATACGAAATGCTCTTTGGTATCAAGATGTACGTCCCTGACCTCGATGGTGCAGACTGCCAGGCCCAGGCCGCGGCCTTTGACGTAGATGAACATTGCAATGTTTTACAGGATCTACAAAAGACCAGAGACAGTCTTGCTAAGGAACACTTGCCCTCCACGTCGGATGATGCGTTGCAGATCCCGGTAGTTGGCTGGCTACCCCAAGTTGGAGAACTGGTTCGAGAGAAGATCGATAACAAGAAAGAATTTGGTCCCTCATATCGAGCACCGGTTCGAGTTCTTGGAGTGAAGGGCACAAGAACAGTCATTTTACCACCACTTCCAGGTCGTAAAGAAAACAGATTTATTTCTATTGACAATGTCAAGACACACAGGGTGGCCGAT
This sequence comes from Lissotriton vulgaris, assembly GCF_964263255.1. NCBI lineage: Eukaryota > Metazoa > Chordata > Amphibia > Caudata > Salamandridae > Lissotriton > Lissotriton vulgaris. Next base: position 145,638,548 of record NC_141699.1, on the reverse strand, counting down.
TCTTCATAGCATGACACCGGCTGTATCCTGTCCTTCCATGGTGAGGCACTCTGTGCTGGCTATTACATCTGGTGCAGATCAGGAGGTGTCCCTCGAGATGCCTGCTGTATCCGGACCTTTATTAAATACTATTCCTGTTACTAACATTGATGAATTGACCTATGCAGATCCTGCTGATTTATCTAGGTCCGATTTACAAGCTCGTTTGGCTAACCAGTCCAGATTCTCTTTTGACTCTGATTCGGAACTTTCAAAGAAACCATCGACTGTTGCAAAATATGCCACGTTGTTTAAAAAACATTTTCTAATTCCACCTTGGACATACGTTTGGCTGATACTATTTTCATTTTATCTTTTTATGTCAATTGGTTTTGTGTTTTATTTTTTCCGCCTGATCGATGGCCATTATGTGAAAGAAAGAACAGGAATTCGGTACCTTAATGGAACATTGGCCCCTCTTTCCTCCTCACATTCAGCACACAGACTAAAAAGAGACTTAAATACAGTAGAGATTACTGCTTGGCCTGTACTTGATGGGATTGTGTGGGATGCGGTTAGGTTTCAGATACATGGCCCCACAGAAGTTATTAATGTTCCTAATGTGCTTAGAGTAAACATGGGAGATGTGATTAAGCAAGATATTCGTTCTGATGATTGGGATCTTCAGGCCGTAGAAGCATTGTTCTCTGATTTGAAATATTATGCGGCCTTTGATGCTGAGGATTTGTACTTAGATTCTGTCAATTATGGTGATTTGTTTTGTTATCAACATTATGGAAATCATTTCTTACACAAAACAAGTTCCAGGAGGGTTCCTGTGAACTACACACAGTGGGAACATTGTCCTGCTCCTTTACAGGGGAGCTCAAGTACATTTCTGGGAAAATACTCTTATTTTACAGATTTTAATCAATCAAATCCTGAGTCGTTTTATTTTAAAGTGAAACAGAAATTCATGTCCAAAGTTAGACTTACCGATACAAAATTGCTGTATTCGAAGTCCTTTCTAGACAGGTTAGCTATAGATGGCTATGAGTTATGGAAGGAGGCTATTGACCTTAAATCGGTTTGGGGTACCAAAGATTGGCAGGTACAAGGCACTGAGGCTTTGCATCGTGCATGTCTCATCCCGAATCACATGTTGTTTTTAAATTCTACTATTTTCCAAACAACGTGCTTTGGATTGGCTACATCTAAAAAATTAAATACACCTACTATCCCTGATTTGGAAGAATATTCAGGTTGGAGTAATTTCACTACATTGTCCATCAGTGGGATACAAGCACTTTTGCACAATTCCTCATTTAATATTTCCAGTTTTGATTCGGAGGGGTGGCTTTTGTGGCAAAGAAGCTCTGATTCTTGCCAACGTCGTTTTTTGGGTTTGTCTGAGGGTTTTACACACATCAGGCCGGATCCCCGTTTTGAAACAAGTCACGCTGTTACTACTTATTCAGTAGGCAAATTGTGTCAGAACTGGTTACAGCATTCAACTTTGGCTGCAGTTAAACTGCATCTGTCCCAGTTGAATGAGAATATAGAGCTAAATGATTTTATAAAAGGCCCGGCTAGGGGTAGATCTAAACGCTGGCTTTATGCTGTGTACAATGAAATTTGGAAATTTTCACAGATTGAGGCAGCTAAACGCCTGAGAGCTATTGATCAAGCAAATTTGGAAAAAGTGCTTGCAGTGGTCGATAACAGTATTAACATGCTTTCTTCCAGGATTTACACGTTGGATAACATTGTTTCTTCAGTTGTTGATATTGTACATAATGAGGTGTCCACGTTGTACCGTGGTCAAAATCAGTTACGTTCTGTAATGCAGTTTGCATGGACCCTACAGACACTTAAGGCTGGTCGAGTTCCCTGGAACTCATTGAACGTTTCGTCCCTTTTCGCCCCTTTTAATCTGACTGAAAAGCAACGCATGCTTTCAATGCGTGATGCGTCATTTTCTATGTTACATATTGAAAAGCTAGAATCCTTACCTTTCTCTGTTGCTGAAACCACTGCTGCCACGTGGCTTATTCATGGATTGATTACATTACCATTTCCCTTATACAAATTTACTAATTGTATGCGGTATATTGCTATAGGACGATATGAACCACTAGGCAATGCATTCCTCCATGAGGCATGACCATTACCATACACATACAGATGTCTGAAGGATGGAAAAGAGGTGAATCTTAATGGTGAGGAATGCACACAGTCACCTGACCATTCATTAATATGCAGACACATTCAGTTACACGGTTCTTGTAATCAGGACCGACCAAATTTAGCATGTGTTTTAAAAGTCACGCCAGTTCCAGCAGTAGTTCCCACATTTACATTATTGACTAATGGTAGTTATTTGCTTTTAAACAACGAAGTATGTTGTGGGTTATTAATTGGTGTGGCTTATGTGGTAACTGTATCAGAGCGTGTGGTGTGTTGCAAGAATGTTCTATACCCACCCACGCATGGGTCTTCAGATGTCTCCATCTGGCCACGGATTCCAACCTTGGAAGCGAAGTTCAATGGTTTAAGCAGAATAAGGGCCCTTTTGTCTCAAAAACAAGTGACCCTGAGTTCGGCCCGGGAAAATTATGTCCTTCACATAGCTAACACACGCACAGAGGTGCAGGCGCTTTTAAATACTGACTTGCCGTTTCATTTCTGTGAGCTGGTGCACCAGATCTTTAATGCATCTTCCACGACTGGGCTCGCACATTTTTTTAAATTGGTTAGCAGTGGCCTCGTGACTACATTTGAAAAAGTTTTTGGTATCATTCCCACGTTTTTCCATTCTATTTTTTCGAGTTTGTTTGGTGGACTACCTGTTTTACTGGCTGTGGCTGCGGGCATTTTGTTGTTGTTTTTCTTCATAAAACATGGATGCCCGTCCTGCGCAAGAAGCCGTTCAACGCCTCCTGACACTGTGCCGTAATCGGATGCTCAATTACTATGGAACATTGCCGCTTGCAGCATTAAGCACGGCTTATAGATTGTCATTTCGGTTCACCGACTTCACGTGTGTCCAACCTGTGTTTCACTGCCTGAGCTGCGAGTTCGATTGGGCCATTGATTTGTGTCTATGCTTGAGGACTGCTCCTGACGTCGATTTTGATCAGCTAATGCGTCCCGTAGTGGCTCACGAGCTGATTTGTTCTGGCGAAAGAGTTATGGCCTTGGCAGCAATAAATGGAGTACTGGGCCAATGGGAGATCTCTGCGGCGGCGCATGCCTTTCTGACACACAGCGATCTGGTGAACCCACCGAGTTGTCCTCTGACGTTACAGGAGGATCCGATGCTGGAGGAGCACGTATGTTCTTTCCCATTGCTGAATTGGATTGCTGAACTATTTTCGGATGATGGCAGTGATTTCATACTGGAGGCTGTTGCAACTTTCTTTGCATATACTGTCCAATCGTGAGATGCCTGGGAGAAGTGCTTTGTTATGAAATATGACTTTCCCCTTGCTAAATTGGAGGGATGGACTGCGTTCAGATGATGGAGATTTCAATCATATGATGTCGCTGAGAATAACGTCAATGTGGCACATGACTTTGGATATCGGATAAGTGCCTTGTTTTTTTTTCCTTCTCTCTCTCTTACAGACATTTGCATTAATGCGACCTGGTCCTACATTTCATATTTTTGAGACCTGGCGGATAACTTTTGGTTCGAAGGTTTTGCTTTTATTTTTAGATTTGAGGCCACTGTAGGTATTCATACATATTCATTCATACATATTTTTTTAGCTTATTTTAGCTCAAAATTATTGAACTTTGCTTTCATATTATGTATCTGATTTAGTATTGCCTTTTCCCTTATGTTTGACGGTGCTCGGATCAATGGGGGGGTGTCATATGGATACTTCGTTACATATATTGCGTTAAGTTAGCATGAGTGTATTACATGTTTAAACAGCCATTTTTCCTTCGGCTTCAGTTTTGCACACGACACCTACTTGTTGTTGTCGCTTTCATCCTAGAAGCGGTGAGGTGATTTATTTGAGAATAATATGTTATTACTATGCTATCAGCTTTGCCTGGTACACTTGGTACAACTGTCTGCACACTGAGAGCTGCACACTCTAAGAATAACCTAACACAAGGTTGCTGGGAGGCCTGATCCTCGCACCACATTAGACATAACACAAATAATGTTGATGCCAACATTTTGGGCTCTACGCGGGTTTAAGATAGAGTTACACGGAATGAACGTACACACTTGGTGCTGCGCATGAAGAGAGCTGGTAGCTGTTGATGTGATCTACTCCTACTGACATTTAGAGGTATGGGTCCGCCCTGCTAAAGCCCGAATAAGACCTTCTTAGATATAAAATAATATGCTAAATAGGGTGCGCGAAATATAGGTGATCTAGATTTCTATAGATTTTGCATTGTAACATGCTATCACCTTTTGCTTACTATGGATTAGTTACTATGCTGCTAACTCTGATTTTTATAATCTGCATTTTGGTATTATACAAGATACTGCGGTTGAGAACCTTGCATTGAATAATAAATATTTCAAACTTGCACGTGTGTTCTTTGACTCTCAGTTTTGGTTTGAAATGATTATATAACGAAAGAGTGTTCATGTGTTCCACGATTCCTGAGGTATTCTAAAGATCATGTTCTGGTTTGTCTAAGACATGGATCATTTCATAATGATCCATGAGACACTGTAGCTAGCTAGGTAAGGGGATTTCTGACACTGAGATGAGTTTTGGATCATCCTAACTCACTGAGGTTCTAGATCTCTATGCACAGTTCTGTGGGAGAACGGAAACCCTGCTACACAACCAACCTACAGTTTCGTAGTTACTAGTGTCCATTCTCCTACTTGATGATATAGCATATTAGATTGGGGAACAGAATGGACCATTTACCCTCCTCCCTCCCTGTTGATTACTAAAATTACTTGTATGGTGGCAATTTGGAATCTCTCCTACCTTCACCAATAGAGGTAACTGTGAAAGCATGCAGGAAAGCGAATAGTGAGAGATGGAGAAAAGTGACAAAGGAATCACCGCTGTGGATGGGCACCGGCATGGCAAAAGTGACGAGACTACAAGAATTTGTAAAATGCTTACTAAGTGGATTAACAAGAGGGAGAGAAATATGGGGGTCTAATGCCATGCAGTCCATCTCCCAGATATGTGAGACTCATGGGATTAAAATAAATCTCTAATTGCGTCACAAAGAGGAGTAACGTTGAAAACTGAGACAACATACCAGACTACACTCCATTAGAAAATGATCTAACTGGAGAAATGAAATCCAGGTATGTCCTTCAAATACAAAACGCAGATTATGCCTTACATACACATGTAAAACTAAAATCTAAATGGGGAAAGGATGTGGGAATATTGGAGAGGTGTGACTGGCAAGAGGTACTAATGCATCTGTGAGAAAGGACGATTAAAGCCAGCTACACAAGTAGTCATCCCAAAGTCTTACACAGGATATTCTACTCCAGAACACAACTTGATCAGTTTGGCTAAACTGAGTCTAGGTTGTGCTTGCGAAAGTACACATCTACCATATATTTTGGCTGGAGGATGGATGACCGTGTGGGTACAGCTCAAGAGGTACTGCCAAGGTTAGGACTACTGAAGAATGGGATATATGGTGATTTCCCAGGCATAATAAAGATTTCTTTATTTGGCTCTCGTGATGGCAAAATGGGGTATAGCTCAAACCTGGGGCAACCAAGTGATACCTTCACAGGATCAATGGAGCAGGAGTTGGAACTGGTGTATGGAACTGGAGTAGTAGAAGTCCTGATAAATTTGATAAAGTAAGGGGTGCATGGAGATTGCACATGGATCTTATGTGAACACCGACTGAAGTGTTTTACTGCTTTATTGTACAGTTAGCATAACCTCAGGTATTGTTTCTAAGCTGAGCGTAGGAAAGGATAAAATGGCAATTCTTGTGAGAAGACCCAATACTGTCACTGTTTTATTATGATTTGACAGTGTAACTGCTTTAATCCATAGTTTCAAAGTTAAGGTTATAATTCATGCAAGCTAAAGGTAAAAAAAATAATAATAATGGAAAAAGAAATAAATGAAATAGGCTCAAAGCAGATTCTTCAGCGTATGCTTGAGTATACAGAATCAAACCTACGAAACAATAACTGAAATGGATTGCCTGGTTTATTGCAAAAATATAGTGTTCAGTAGTGGGAAAGAGAGGCACACCTTAAAATAAGGCTTTCGAAGGCAGACAAACATAATTTTTGAAAGAACACTGCAAGGAAAAAGGAAGGTGGCTAAATTATGAAGTAAAACAACAAGTTCTATTTGCCACAAGGCGCATGGTTCACTGGTAGGGAAGAAACTTGACAAATGTACAAGATTTTAAAAAAGAGAACTCGTTGCAAGCTGGGATTCTGGGTCAAATTCATACCCTGCGTGCTCATAATTGTATTGTATGGCGAGAATGAGTGTCAGGATACTCTTCTTGGGAAACAGTAGTGCTTTAAAATTATACCCTTCTAGTTCATCACTCATAAACTAATAAAATGGTAATGGAGAAGGAGAAGGATTTTAATGTGTGGAATGGGCTGAGCATGACAAAGTCACACGGAATTAAAATAAATATTAAAACAAGTTTACTGTATTGATCTTTGTAACTAGTCCTTTTCACCATCAGAAAGAGAATTCTGGAACCTTTGCTAATCCTACCAGGTTTTATTTTGGTTACACAGGTCGGATTAATCACAGTGCCAGATACACTACTTTGCTTAATAAGGCACGGTCAAGGAAGGGAACTACTATGTGCCCCATGTCAGGATGAGGTAGAGTAGTTAGAAAAATTGCTTTCATGCCATTTTGCGTCTTGAATTAGTATTTTTGCAGATCAGAGCAAGTGTTTTACTATAGCAGGGGAGTTTTGGCTTCGTAGTTGTTGGTGATGTATTGAAGTAAAAATTGCAGTTAATAATTTTGCTTCCTGAGCAGAACATAGAAAAAAACATATTCTAGTGGTATACGTCTGAATTGCACTACTGACCTAAGATTTGAAGATACAACAGACTTATTTCCTCAAAATTCTTGATTATGTTGCCTGGGGTAAAACACTGATTTGAAAGTTGTTTGGACAGTGGAGGTTAAATAGAAATGCTCTGGAAACATCCCAGATGTACAATGTCTTCTCAGCTGATCCACGATCTAGTCTGGAAACCTAAAAGAAATATTTCCTGATTCAAATAAAATTCCATCAACACTTCCATAATGAAAGTGGAGACCACTGAGAGGATCATCACTATTTTTGTGAAAACATTGCATGGTTTTTTACAGGGTAAAGCCTTAAGATCACTGATTTTTTTCTGATAGATGTGAATGTAACCAGACAGGTCATTTACCAAAATGGGGCATGTAAGGTGGATGTTTCACTGTTTCCAGATTCAAGAGCACAGAGGATATTAAAAAACACGTAGTTCAAAGTACTGCAATAGATCACGAGTGAGTTCTAGTTTTAGCCAAGGGTATCAGTGCCTTGATAAATAATGAACTATAACTTGTGCCAGAGATGAAGGCATCTAAAGGAAGCTTATTTAGACAAAGGTGTTTCTAAAAGCCCTGCATTTACTTTCCACTCTTCTCAGGGATATCCCTGCCGTTACTGGTATAACTTTGAAAGTGGATTAGCCACTAAATGGTGTTTCTGCTGTATTTTCTTAGGAGCTAGGAGGCAAAACCTACAACTCCCCCTACCCACTTAGGCATAGGTAGTAGGCATATGACACCACTCCTATCTCAGCCTATGTAGCTGACATGCAACAACCTGTATTTCATAGGCCCTTCTTTTCAATAAGATCCTGCAAACATAATTTGCTCCAACGGTCTCACGCCTAACACTGACACAGTCCGACATACATGACAGCTTGAAAACTGTCGAACCTTCTCCTCTCCTCAAAACAACACCCACTCGAGGGCGTAGCCAAGATGGCGGCCGAGTGACACGTGCCTGCCTGCCTCTCCGTAAAACCGCCTAGGCCTTCCCCCCCATAAGCCATTTTGTGAGTGTGGAACTGAAAAATACAACAAAATGCCCACACCAAACTAGTTTTCAAATAATTATCTTAAGAACCAAACCAAAAAGTTCGTTTTAGTTTGTCCGGGTACTTCTATTTATACCGTTTTGACTTGTACAATTCTTTTTATAAACTCTTTTCATCGCGTTTGTGAATGAAAAAAGAAACAAATATACATTCAATACTATTTACACTAATATACAACACACTAGCAGCCCGTCCCGACGTTGTCCGGGTATAAAATAGAATGTGTGTAATGTGACACGCTCATTTGCGTGTGCCCCGCTTGAGGGACATCAGTGACCGTCTAACAATTAGAATTGTGTGAGTCTTGAATGATTGTTTCATGCGGTAAACACCCATTATTCCGCAACTTTCTTTCCGCCTACCATCACTCTGCATACTTTCATTACGAAAGTACCATGACTCCGCAATGCCATTATAACGCCTGGCATTACATTTTATGTGCTTTTACCACGCATACATTTACAACGAAATTCGTTGTAAATGTATGAATGGTAAAAGCATGTTTTTTTTAATGTTTGGATAAGGTAAGTATGGGTATAGGAGTTTATGTTTTGGGGTACTGAGGTATATGTTTTGGGGTGTTTGGCTATTTTAAGGGTTCAGATATAGTTTTGGGTTTTGGGGTACAGGGGTATTTTTTAAGGTTCAGGGCTAGGTTTGGGTTTTGGGGTACAGGGTTATTTTTAGGGTTCAGGGGTTGGCTTGGGTTTTGGTGTACAGGGGTATTTTAGGGTTCAGGGATAGGTTTGGGTTTTGGGGTACGGGTTTTTTTAGGTTCAGGGCTAGGTTTTGATTTTAGGGTACAGGGGTGTTTTTAGGGTTCAGGAATAGGTTTGGGTTTTGGGGTACAAGGGTATTTTTAGGGTTCAGGGCTAGATTTGGGTTTTGGGGTACAGGGGTATTTTAGGGTTCAGGGGTAGGTTTGGGTTTTGGGGTACAGGGGTATTTTTAGGGTTCAGGGGTAGGTTTGGGTTTTGAGGTACAGGGGTATTTTAGGGTCCCAGCGTTTGTCACGCACCCAGCGTGCCCCTTGATGCGGCGCAATTTGCGTAATTGGCGCTTCACATGGCATGAAGGGCGGACACAAGGCCCCAGCGTGTCACGCCCCCAGCGTGCCCCTTGATGCGGCGCAATTGCGTAGTTGGTGCTTCACATGGCATGAAGGGCGGACACACGCCCCCAGCGTTTGTCATGCCCCCAGCAGTTTGAGTAACACCTCCAGCACACGCCCACAGCAGAACGCAGACATGCCCACAAGGGTCTACTTTGCTGGCACAGCTTTTTTACCTTTGAAACGTATATGGTGGCTGTCTGCATAGCCTATGTCCTTCTGCTACAACTGCCCTTTCCAACGCTGTATTGGTTGTTTTGATTGGTGCTGTGGTTACTGAGATTACCCGCCTCAAAGGTTTGGGCTCTCTCTTTATAATATTAGTATGGATATGGATATGGATGGATATGGATATGGATATACATAATACATGACATTACTGATAAAAAAGTGAATACAGAACATACATCCTATATACAATACATCTTAGTACATTTGTACTCAAATGAATAAATCAGTGTTCAAAAATAACTTTCAGACAAAGTCAGAGAAGGAGACAACTTCACCAAACGGTGACAACAATAAAGTTTTATTTATTGATTGAATTTTGCCTCTCTTATCCCCAACACACTGCCACCCCCGGGTAGTTCTGTATATCTACCTGCGTGAATTGGGCCAACTATGCCTTCTTGAAACTCGGATATGTCTTTTAGCTGCTTGACTATATCAATGATTACTACAAAAAAGGTTTTTTATTCTGATAAGGCTAGGTGTATTTTATATTCTGTTCAAGATGACCACTCGAACTGACAGAAATAATCGTACCTTAGTTTGTCTGGAGAGCAGCTCAGTTTGTCCATGCCCCTGGGGCTGGTTATTCAATCAATAAATAAAACTTTATTGTTGTTTACACCTATTGCAGATAAGTGACAAAGCCCTGATGAGAATCCAGGAACAAGTTTACTTGGATTCGAAACGCATCGGCAAAACTTAAGGAGGGAATAATATCATTGATTGCGTTAACTAGCGGCTACTAGTTCTAAAATTGGTCACCGTTTGGTGAAGTTGTCTCCTTCTCTCACTTTGTCTGAAAGTTATTTTTGAATACTGATTTATTCATTTGAGTACAAATGTACTAAGATGTATTGTTTGTATTGTATGTAGGATGTGTGTTCTGTATTCACTTTTTTATCAGTAATGTCATGTATTATGTATATGTGTTGTATATTAGTGTAAATAGTATTGAATGTATATATGTTTCTTTTTTCATTCACAAATACGATAAAAAGAGTTTATAAAATTTATTGTACAAAAGGGTATAAATAAAAGTACCCGGACAAACTAAAACAAACTTTTTGGTTTGGGTCTTAAGATAATTATTTGAAAACTAGTTTGGTGTGAGCATTTAGTTGTATTTTTCTGATTAATAAGGTCCAGCTCACTCCATGTCCCAGGACCTAACTCCTTAGCTTCATGAGTGTGGAACTGGGCAGGAAAGGTCACGGAAACGCTGTCCTGCCCGCGCCCGGGAGCGAACTTCTCCCAGAGTGCTGTGTAGCTGGAGCCGCGGTTGCTCGCATAGGGCAACAGCATGAATTTGGGACCCCCTCTATTAGATAATTTTTAGCCAGGGAAAAGAGGGGACAACATCAACAAAAATATAAGACATTCCCACGTGGCCTCACCATAATTTCTTAAACAGTATTACTCAAATGCTTTCAAGAAATTTTCCCTTCGGATCAACATAGATCAAAGTATATTTAGTATTTTTATTCATTTTTTAGCATATATATCAAAATTACTTTTATTATTCATTTTCAATCTTCAATATATAATTTTTTTTATTTGCGTTGATTTAAAAAAAAAACATTTCATACTCATTGTATACATAATTTAGAAGTCAAATATGAAATAAGTTTTCTCTTAAAAAACTAACAGAAGTACCCCGAAAACCACACACTAGTCACCAAACATACACTACTCATTCATACATCTACACACACTTCTTTTGATAATCAGGACAAGCTCTTTTTCTGAAGCTGGGATGACACAGATAGTATAGAAGACTCTTCACGCTCGCAAAGGGCAACCTGCCGGGAGCGAATCGGCCTGGCTGAGTGTGAGCTGTACCCGGACGATAGACGACCCCCTTCTGTTCCGGCGATGGTGAAGAGCATCAGAGCGGGGGATCTGACCCAGAGGCCTGCGTTCGAGCGGCCTGTGTGGATTGAACCAGGCAGCTCCACAAACAGTGGGAAGCGAGTGAGCCGAGCAGTGGAGGGGCTAGATCGGCAGGGACTGCACGCTGCACTAGAACAAGGTTAGTGGCGCCAGAGTCTCCATCCCCAGCCCCCGCTCCACGAAACACGCTGCAAAGGGATTAGTGGAAGCCGGAGTTCCCAGACATCTCCAAGGTCTGAGGCCACGAGCAGCAACTCTAGTCAGACTGAACAGCGAAAGGCCCGACCCCATGACGAAGCCGGGGGGGTGGGGGAGGGGGGGGGGGGGTGGAGTGGGGAATGGGGGTAGGGTAACTCTGCCTGTCAGGAGCCGACGGAGGCCCTGGAGCTGGGAGCTAACCTCTGAGGCCTGCGCTCTGGCTGCTGTTGAAGACGGTAACGCTTTGTGTGAGCTTAAGGCTCGTGGAGTGGAGAAGCCCTCACCTACAGAGGTTAACCGCAGGCCTGCAATACAACCCACATTGATCAGGTGCTGCGGTGCACCAGTTGTAATGAGGCAGGAGCCATAGGATAGCAACCATTATCTCGGACTCAGCTGAATTTAACGGCACGTCAGAGTGAAGTGTAGTTTCATTCGGGATGGCATCCAACAAACCTATGAAAGAGCGGGTAGACAAGGACCTTCTACTCAGTTTGGGCGCTGGGAACTGTGGGACTCTCTCTTCCCCGGCTGGCAATCCTGCAGATGTGGATGCAGCAGTGGCTGAGAGCCCGGTTACACACTCCTTCTTAGAGTTCCTATTTGCCTCCCTGAAAGATGACCTCCAAACCATGAAAAAGGAGATCACACAGGAGCTGCGAGATGTGCAGAGAGATCTGGACTCAGTAGGAGACAGAGTTGATACGCTGGAGTCGCAGGCTACAAGGAGATCGAATAGCTACAACAAGAGGTCATCCGCCTGCAAGACCAACAACCTGATCTCATGGCCCACACAGAGGATCTCGAAATCCGTTCCTGGAGAAATAACAACCGGATATGAGCTGTCCTACAGGGGTCCGAGGGGCAAGACCCTGAATCCGAAACCTTTGGGGAGGAACGCTCCCTGGTCATCACTACATGGGGCCTGGGCGGGACAGGGAGGCGGGATGGACCCTGCTTTCCATGCGGTTGCTTCCCCAGGACTTTAACGATGTTCGCGGTTTCATGTTTTACTGTATATGTTTCATTTTGTGGTTTTGTGGGTTCCCTCCTCCCTCACACGCAAGACCTCCTAACCGAGACTACTCCACTGGGGATGAACCCCGGTTACCCAACAGGCTCACGTGCGCTAGTGAATCTGGCCTTTGTGATGACCACGGCCCTTTAGATATGCTTTGCGCTCTTGTAAATTTCCCCTATGGCTGCGACCCTCCGGATACTCTTGCTAAATGTAAAATGTCTTAATAGCCCAACTAAGAGACGGGCTATCCTGTCAGAAAACACTGATGCACATATTTGAATCTTGCAAGAGACTCACTTGCTGTCTAAAGACACCCATAGACTGCGAGCCAGGGCATTTCCTCACAAGCTATTCTCATCCCACTCTGCCAAAACAGCAGGGGTTGCCATTTTGGTTTCTGCAACTTTCCCTGGTAAAATAGGCCCCAAGCGAGCCGAAATTAAGGGACGGCTGCTGGTGCATACATTTACCTTAGGCCAACATGCGTTCACTATTGCCACAGTATACGCCCCAAACTCCAGACAGGAAGAGTTACTATATGTGGCAGTAAAAGACGTAGCCGAATCCCCGGACAGATCACCGATCATAGGGGGCGACCTCAATCTCATCCTGGACAATGAATTAGATAGATCGACCCAGCGCTACGGCCAGACCGGGGTCCTTACTAAAAGAGGAGGACAGCTGCTACATGATGCAGGACTGTCGGACATTTTGGAGATCCCGACACCCGACGTCCGGAGAATAAATGTCTTATTCCCATCTCCCACAAGACATATGCCAGAATTGATTATATATTGACTAGTGATACAATGTCCCGGCAAATTCAGCAAGTCGAGATACTTCCTTGCTCTCTGTTGGACCATTGAGCAGTGCGCATATCTCTTGCCCACACCTTACTCGCCGGTTGAGGAGGCTGAGGGAGACTGTGTTGGAATGCCCCATGGCTATTCAGAGTATCACAAAGGCTATAGCAGATTACCTGGCCCTCCATGAGATGCCGGACACTCCTATTGCCATTCTATGGGACACATTGAAGGCGGTAATAAGGGGGGAGTTCTTAGCCATACCTATGCATGATAAACTTCAGAGAGAAAAGAGGGACCAACTCTCTGCAGAGGGTGCAGAACTATAGCAAATACACCAAAGAACCAGTGCTCCCAGGGTTTGGAGGCAATTAACAGCAGCAAGGGCTCAGTTAGCGGGTCTAGATATCGATAGAGCAGAGCACGCTGCCTTAAGCCTCCACCATGCATTTTACTCCAAAGGTGACAAATGCGAGAGACTCTTGGCAAACAAATTGAGGGTCCAGCGACAATGATCCACTATTTCAATGGTTATAGATCACTCTGGGCAAAAGCGAGCTACTGATCAAGGCACTGGGGACAGCTCCAGACAATACTATGCATCCTTATACAAAGCGCAGGACCTCCCCGTAGAGGCTCCTACTCAGTACTTACAAGGGGTGACAACTTCCAGGTTGGTTCCTAGTCAGGTGGAGGACCTTGAATCCCCAATTAGGCTAGAGGAAGTTATATCTGCCATATCAAAGCTAAAAGCACTCATCCCAGATACTCCAGCTCTTTCACCCCGTTGCGCATGTAAGGAGGCCTCCAGAATCACTATGGCTGAGCATAGCATTAGGTGCTACAAGAGGAGCCGCTTCATAACTCGGAGCACAATGCCCTACTCCCCCGCTCTCCCTCTGGTGGGTGCTCCTAAAGGACAGGCAACCCTTTCCACGATAGAACTGCAACAGTGGCACCCGGCGGGGATACAGACCCTTGGAGACCTCTACCTTGACGGCGCTCTGCTTCCCTATGCGACCCTGATGGAATTGGATGGACTCCCTGCAGGTCAATTCCTCCTTCATCGGTCCTTCCTGGCCATGCTCACGGTGCTATGGGGTGACCTAACTACTGAACTGCCCACACACCTTAGAAAACAAGTTACTTACCTGTAACTTCATTTATCCAGTATTGGTATCGGTCATAGATTCACATGCTTAGTAGTATCATCATCGCCGACAAGGTGGGAGTCTTGCGGTACCATAAAACATATACATTACAGTCATAATAACATCACATTATAGGCTACAGTAGATAGCAAGTCACTACATTAGCCTATCTTAGTCCTTTTGTAAAAAGAACCAAACTTGGAAACCAACCAATCAGGAAGCAGCCCCCTCTTAGAACCTTCCCCACAGAGAGGCAAACCCTCAGATTCTCGTAGCCCAAGTGACAGTTAGTATGCCATAATGATAAGGTAAGCCTCTACGGGGAGGAGGGTGGGTCGCATGTGAATCTATGAAAGATGCCAATACTGGATAACTGAAGTTACAGGTAAGTAACTCGTTTTATTATCCAGTATTGGGGTATCTTTCATAGATTCACATGCTTAAAATCAGAGTAGCTAGCAGTAAATAATACATAGATGCATAGAGGATGGTTGGTATCATAAGAAAAATCCAAAATACACCACATCAAGCAGGCATATCTGTACTGAAATAACTAGTAAGCCATACATATACGCAACTTTGGTTAGGATTAATTAAGTGTTGTACAATAGCAGAAACAATATATTCCCATCACAAGGCTTACCTTATCTAAAAAGGTTTTGTAGTACTGCTTGTCCAACTGCTGACTCAGCCTCTGTTGCCAGATCCAGGCAATAATGCCGAGTGAAAGTGTGCACACTCTTCCAGGTTGCAGCACAGCAAATCTTATCCAAAGACACACCAGAAAACAGTGCCGTAGATGAGGACACTGCCCTGGTAGAATGTGCTTTAGGCTTATTTGACAACGGATGGCCAGCCTTGGTATGACAGAATTGAATAGTGGATGCAATCCACCTTGAGACAGTAGCTTTTGACACTGCTGATCCTGGCTTGTTACCACCATTAGAAATAAATAATTGTCCAGATTTTCTGATGGATACAGTTCGAGATATGTAAAACTTCAAGCATCTTTTGACATCCAAAGAATGTAAAGACTTTTCTGCCGAGGAAGACTGATTAGGAAAGAAAGTCTGTTTGTTGAGATGAAATGAAGTAGGAGCCTTAGGTATGACCGTGGGATTAGTCCTTAAAAGAACATAATCATTTGCAAATTTCAAATATGGTTGTCTTATAGTGAACACTTGTATTTCACTCACTCGTCGGGAAGAAGTGAGTGCCAAAAGAAGAGCTGTCTTCCATGAGGCATATTTTAAAACTGCTTTATGAATGAGTTCAAATGGATGCTTCATCAGTTGCTGTAGCACCAGATTCAGTCTCCATTCTGGAGGAGGAGCTCTAATAGGTGGAAAAGATCTGAAAAGGCCCTTCAGGAACTGCTTAATGAGACGATTGGAACAAAGTGATGGCGCTCCTGAAGATCGTCTGTATGTAGAAATCGCGGCCAGGTGCAATTTAACAGAAGCAAACAAGAGACCAGACTTAGATAATGACAACAGATAAGGCAGAACCTTATCAGGACAACATTCCAGGGGATGTAAGTTGTTGTTGCTGCACCAGTAACAAAATCTCTTCCATTTTAAGGCATAGGTCCGTAATGTAGAAGGGGCTCTTGCTCTATTCAAAATATGTCTGCAGTCTTGAGGTAAGTCTATATCCTTGAAGTCTGTGAATCCAGAAACCAAGCATGGAGCTGCAGTTGAGCTGGACAAGGATGGAGAATCTGGCCTTCGCTCCTGGACAACAGATTCGGTAGTACTGGAAGACGGAATGGCTTTCACTTGGAGAGAAGGAGAAGTTCTGTGAACCAGTGCTGGTGTGGCCATTTCGGTGCAATTAGAATCATGCAGCATGGTTCCCTTTTGATCTTGCGCAGAAGTCTCGGGATCAGGGGAAACTGAGGGAACGCGCAAGCAAAAATTCCCGTCCACCTCATCATGAAGGAGTTTCCCCAGGAGCCCTTCTACGGTTCCCAACTCGCGAAGAAAAGGCACTTATGATTGTTTCAGGAGGCAAAGAGATCCAGCTTCGGCTTGTCCCACTTCTGAAAGACATTCTCCAGAATCATTTGATTCAGTTCCGATTTGTGGCATGATTTTGTTGTCCTGCTGAGATTGTCTGCCAAGGTGTTCTGGACTCCTGGATGATGTTCCACCTTGATTGCAATATAGTGCAAGAGAAGCCATTTCCAGATGTTTTGAGCTTCTTGGGACAAAATGCAAGATCTGGTACCCCCTTGCTTGTTTAAATAATGCATGAAGTGGTGTTTTCGGTTCTGATGACATCTGTAGAACCCCGGCAGAAAACACTACAGAGCCAGGAAAATGGCTCGAAGTTCTAAAAAGTTAATGTGCATCTTTGCCATTGCTGTAGACCATCTTCCTCTTATGCTGAGGTCCTGAAGATGGGCACCCCAACCTTCTAGGGAGGCATCTGTAGTGAGTATGAAGTCCGGAATCGGAGGCTGAAAACTGAGCCCTACTGAGACATTTCTGGAACACCTCCACCAAGTAACAGTTTCTTTCATAACTGAAGTTACTTGGACTAGGTCTTCGAACGAACCCGAGATCTGGAGCCACTGATTGTCCAGCTCCTCTTGAATTGGTCTCATCTTCAACCGCGCAGGAGGCACTAGCAGAATTACCGATGACAAGATCCCCAGAAAAGATTTGATTAGTCTCACTGAAGCGAACTTTCTTTTTAGGAGATTTGATGCCAGAGAGACAAGGTGAATTATTCTTTCTTTGGACAAGTATGCTTTGTCTTGAAGAGTGTCCAGTTTTGCTCTCCAAAATTGAATTACTTGGGAAGGATAGAGGCTTGACTTCTGGACGTTTAGAGAGAGGCCTAGAGAGTGAAAAACTTGCAGGCATTTTGCTGTTGCGTGAGAAGCCTGACGAAAGGATGGAGCCTTTATCAGCCAGTCGTCAAGATATGGGAATAATTGGATGCTCTGCAGCCTGAGATGAGCTGCTACCGGAGCTAGAAATTTTGTGGAGACTCTCGGAGCTGAGCGTAGGCCAAATGGGAGAACCTTGAATTGGAAATGTGCACCTGCCACAGTAAATCTTAGGAACTTTCGATGTTTGGGATGAATCGGGATGTGGAAATATGCATCCGGAAGATCTAATGTTGTCATTAAGTCTGCATGATCTAGAAGGTGGAGGATTTCCTGGAGTGTTACCATGCAAAAGGATTTTTCCGAAGATATTTGTTTAGCATTCTCAAATCCAAGATAGGCCTCCAATCCCCAGATTTTTTCTTTATCAGAAAAAAGAGAGAACAGAATCCCTTTCCCGTTTGAGAGCGTGGTACCTTTTCTATCGCTCCCTTTGACAACATAGCTTTCACCTCCTGTCTGAGTAGAGCAATATGCAGTGGGTTTTTCTTCAGAGGTGGATGAGGAGGGGGAAATTTGGTAAATTCCAGTGTGTGACCAAATCTTATTATATCCAATACCCACTTGTCTGTGGTGATTTTTCTCCAATTTTTCGAGATATTGGGAAAGCCTCGAGATTTCGCATTCTTGAGGCATATCTGGTGCAGGTGCGATGAGATTGTCTGGCAGAATCTCTTCCCGGAGGTTGACGTTTCCTGCCTTGTTGCCTATAAGCGGCCGCTGGGGGATTTCTATAGGATTGTTGTTGCTGGTATCCGTAACGACCTTGGCCACCCTGTTGCTAGTACTTCTGGTAACTTCCACAAAAGGTGTATGAGCCTCTGCCCCTTGCTCCTTTGAAAAGGAGTTTTTCTACACAGCAAGGTACCAAACGACCTAGCAGTATCGGTGTCCTTTTTTATTTCTTGCAATGCCTCATCGATGTGTTTACCAAATAATAAATCGACGTCAAAGGGCATGTCCAAAATCTTTGTTTGAACTTCAGGGCGAAAGTTAGTGGATTTCAGCCATCCTTGGCATCTAAGGGTAGCTGCTCCTTCGCCCTCCATGAGAATCTTTTTGCTTCTATCTTTTTATCATCAGGCAGATACTCTATATAAGGTGAAATGCCCGACCATAATTGTCGATCATATCTACCTAAAATTGCCAAACAATTCGTAGCTCGAGCAGTTGCGCCAGCCATGGTGGTAAAGCGTTTGCGGATGTTGTCAAGGCGCCTACCAACCTTATAAGGAGGAGCTGTTACTGGGGCAGAGGGATTCCGAGATTTCCTCTACGCCGCCTGAGATATGACGGAATCTGGTCTTGAGTGACCTGAGAGGCAGGCAGGGGCGTCGTCTGGCGCCTTGTATTTTTTGTTAATCCTAGGGAGGATCGCCGGAACTGAAAACGGAGTCTTCATTATTTTCAGCCCTTCCTCCCAGATATGGTCAATTATTGGAATCGAGAGAGTTGATTTTCTGTTCTGGTCTTTAAAATCATACAGAAAACATTCAGTCTTTTGTACTGGCATTGACAGATGGAACCTAGAGGCTGCCCTTTCCATAATAGCATGAAAACTTCTGATGTCCTCAGGAGGTGAGTCAACAACTTGTGGAACTGGCGAAGCTGGCCTTGGTATAAGATATTCGTCCCATTCATCCACAGTAGTGGGCGAGTTTAGTATTTCTCCTTTTTTTGGCCACCGTGTCTCAGTCATCATCCTGATGGAATTGTGGAGGTAAAACCGCCTGGGGCTCTGAGACAGGGGTAGTAGAAGTCACAGGTTGCACTTCTGTAGGTGCAGGTTCTCCTACCGGAACTGCGACTGGTGGAAGACGAGTATTATAATCCTTTAACATTGCTGTTAAGTCTTGAGCAAAGCTGCAGGCATCTGAACCATAGGTTCTTGGTGGAATGATTCTTGAGGCCCTCTTAAAGACTCACAGGGCTCATAAAATTCCTCTTCGTCCTCATCCTCCTGGTATTTTATCCGGAGTTGAGAAGGGTCATGTGCTTGTCCAAATGGATCGTCATTATCAGACTCCTCCAAATAATGGCTAGGAGGTAGAGGTGAAATATGTGACACATCCTGGTAAAATTGCCTAGATGATGTTAATTTGGAGCTTAAAACTGGCGTGATTTGTAAAGGCGGCGGCCTTTTACGCTTTAGCGTAGCTGAAATGTACATAGATGGCGAATCCGAATCTGTAGAAATTGCCAAAATGGATGACACAGTCGACGTTGAAATCATAGATGTCGTCGACGGAAAAGTCATAGTCGACGATGTGGTTGTCGACGTCAAGGTCGTTGTTGTCATCGACGGTGGGCTCGCCGTCAAAGGTGCAATCATCGTCGACGGTAGGCTCGTCGACGGTAGCATCGTCGACGGTGGGCTCGTCGACGGGACTTGTAACATAGTCGACGGCGTACTCGTCGACGAAAGGTGAATCGTCGTCGACGGTGGTGGCATCATCGCCGGGATCACCGACGACGAAGTGGGCATCGAAAGGACCGGTATCGTCGACGGTGATGTAATAATCGTCGACGGCGCCGTCGACGGAGTTCTCGTCGACGATGGAATTTTCTTCGACGGCGCTGAAAGTTCGCTCACCATCTGACAAGATTTTCTCGTCGACGAAGCAGTTTTAGATGTCAACGGAGGCTCAGGAAGGGATTTTGAGGCAGATTGACCAATCTCATAATGAGATTTCTTCAGGGTCTTACTCTGGTGGATCTTCAGACCTATCTCTCTTCTTGGCCAGAGGGGTGGAAGCTTGAGGACTCGCACTGCCTTCAACTCCAGATACCACCTCAGACGAAGCCTTTAACTTCTCCAACCATACCAAAAGACGCCCTTCTCGATCCTTCAAGGTCTTAGCAGGAAAGGTTCTATAGATCCTGCAATGCTTGACTTTGTGTGCTGGGCAGTAGATACATTCCTTATGTGGATCCTCAAAGTGTAATCTCTTCTTCCCACATGAAGAACAGGCCAGGAACAAGCTTTTCTTAGAAGAATCAGACATTTTCTCTCACAAAGAGGTAAAAGTAAGGAAAAACTGAGCAGAGCTCAGGGAGACTTCCTAACACACGAGGTGCGGTAGAAAATCGGAGGGTTTGCCTCTCTTTGGGGAAGGTTCTAAGAGGGTGCTGCTGCCTGATTGGTTGGTTTCCAAGTCTGGTTCTTTTAACAAAAGGACTAAGATAGGCTAATGTAGTGGCTTGCTATCTACTGTAGCCTATAATGTGATGTTATTATGACTGTGATGTATAGGTTTTATTGTACCGCGAGACTCCCACCTCGTCGGCGGGGATGATTCTAAGCATGTGAATCTATGACAGATACTCCAATACTGGATAACTATACAATATTTGCACATAATGGGGCAAGGCAGGCACTTTATGCTGAGGTTCGAAGCTTCGCTGCGCCAACATGCAGCGGCTAATTTAGACCCCCTCAGACACAAATGGGTGGGAGATCTAGGCAGACAATTCTCGGACAAAGAAAGGGGGCAAGTTTTTGCCATCCCAGTTGAGATCCCTAGGAACATGAGATTTAGGCAGATCTAATTTTACATTACACACAGAACGTACTACACACCAGACAAAATCAACAGATACTTTAATCGTACCGATTCTGCCTGTCCCAGGTGCTCTGTTTTAGATGCAGACCTGGTACATATGTTGAGGAGCTGCACCAGCCTTAGCGCATACTGGAGAGAGGTAGCTGAAGCACTGCACAACTGCACTGAAAGGGTGATCCCCTTTGAAGTGCCCACGTATTACTGCAGAAGTTCCACAGAACGCGCAGCACCATGGTTACATCTAGATCCCTAAATCTGGGCAGAATAGCAGCCAAACAGCTAATTACAAAGCGCTGGAAAGCGCCAGACCCACCACACTCCTAAGCTGGGCGGCACTCCACACTCGCATGGGCTAGAGCAGAAGGCATAGCAATTCGCTGTGAAGAAACCATAGGCCTTCGGAAAATACCAATAATCACACATTGGGAAACAATACTTTTGGCACTATCATGCGCACCCGCCAACCCAGCCTGCATTGACACCTGACCCGGATGGGTAGCACCGTGCAAGTGAGGAGGGACCCCCACGACATCCAGAACCACCACTATGGCACAAGACATTGTACACTAATACCTCAGAAATATATCTTGATATGGGAAATGTGGTCCAGATGAAGGGATTAGGGGCAACAAGCAACAAACTAATAAATGCACACTGGCAAGTCGAGATGTTCCAACTCCAGTCCAAGTTCTACCCGCTTCCTTCCCCCCCTCGTTACCAAAAACACAGCTTATTATGGTTCTTCAGGCAGCTCCAGGATCCTGGTGTTGCCCTCTGAAAGCAATATTCGAGTAAACTAGCTAGTAGGACTAGATGCTAAACAGAGGCCCTGGTCTAATGAGATTTACTCACAGCTATCATATCTACATGTCCATTGTATAAATGATTGTAATGCTCTTATTACCAGAATGTATCACAGTATGTGACCTAATGACTATACATGCAATTTATTTAATGCTGATGGCTGTTGTTACTGTTGTAATAAAACAAAAACAATAAAAGAGATTTAAAAAAGAAAATCAAAGCTAATAGCAATCAAATTCCCGGGCCCAGACGGATTCTGGAATCCTAGCACAGAGACTCTCCCCCTGCCTTCCCGGGTTAATTGACCCAGACCAATCAAGTTTTGTCTCGGGTTGTCAGTGCTCCGACGATACCAATGCCTGATACATTTAATAGATAAATCTAAACGCTTCCAAGATGAGCGCATGATACTATCTGTGGACGCCTAGAAGGCGTTCGATAGGGTACACTATCTCAAAGCAACCCTACGTCATTTTGGATTGCCAGACCGATTATATACTGGGTTTTTAGCAGTTACATTAAACCGGTTGCTATAGTCCGGGTGAACAAAGTGATCTCCGCCCCCTTGTCAATACAACAGGGGACAAGGCAGGGGTGTCCTCTTTCGCCACTCTTATTTGCTCTATACATGGAGCCCATTGCCCAAAGAGTGCACGATGACCCCTTAATATCTAGGGTACGATTTGGGGGAGAAGACCACAAAGTTAGTCTCTATGCTGAAGATGTTGTGGCCACCCTTGAACAGCCTGAGCGGTCACTACCAGCCTTGTTGGCTGAGCTTGAGCGCAAATATCAGACTTCAAGGTTAACGTCGGAAATTCCCAAGCTCTTGGCCTGACTCTCAGACCAGCCACGCTGGAGTCACTCCAGCGAGTGTACCACCTACAATGGGCTCAGGACTCTATTTCCTACCTATGTCAACAACTTGCAGCCAGTATACAGAGCACTGTCTCCCTAAACTACACGGCGTTGCTGCAGCAGATCAGAGACTGTCTCCACAAATGGAGACCATACTCACTGTCGTGGCTGGGCAGGATTACAGCAATAAAAATGACAATCTTACCTAAAATCATATATTTATTTCAGGCCCTCCCTATGGCCCCTCCTTCAGGAGTGCTGCGTTCGTTGCAGAAAGACCTAGAGTGTTTCATCTGGCGCGACCAGCGCCCTTGGATGCGTAGAGAACTATGTTAAAGGGCTCCAATCGATGGGGGACGCGTAATTCCGAATTTTTAGGAATACTATTGAGCAGTGCAGCTGAGAGCTTTGGTTGAATGGTCCAGGCCGGAATCCGAGATGCACTGGCTGTTCATGAACAAGGCATTAGCTAGGCAACCGTTATAGGTAGTCCTCTTTCTCACTAAATCCGTCAGACCACGTAACCTGTATCTTTCAGAGGTCACGCATTCCGCTTTATCGTCTTGGGACAGGGTCGCCATCTCACGGGGACTCAAAACATTCCCGTCCCCAATCACGCCCATAGTCAATAACTTCGATTTTACTCTAGGACTTGATACAACCGCCTTTGCTTGGTGGTCAAAAAAAGGTTGCCGTTCAGTAGGACATTTCTTTTACTTGGAAGGGACATTGTCTTTCAATGACCTACATGCGCAGCATAACCTTCAGAACAAAAGCGCTACCCTTCTCAAAAGATTAGGCATTGGGTAATGCAGCCAGAGATATGAAAGGGAGCCGAGAGACCACTCACATCTTTTGAAAAATGATTACTTACGAGACATACAGACACGCGGTTGACAACTGACATTTACAAGTTCATCAGGAGTAGTCCCGACACCGAGAAAACTTCCGGACAACGGAGGTGAGAGGGGGAGCTGGGCAGGGTGTTATACAGCAGGAATGGCTGGATATCTACTACAGGGCCCACTATTCTGCACATAGTGCTGCTAACATAGAAACTGCAACAAAAATAGTAACAACTAGTAATGGACACCCCAGTGGCTCCACAGAGGCAATCCTGCACGTAGCCCCCTATTCTGGAGAGCCTCTGGATCACTGGGCACTCTAACCCACCTTTGTGAGAATGCCCCCAAATCTCAATTTATTGGCAACAGGTACTGGATGATATTGATACCCGTTTTAATACCCAAATACCCCGCTTCCGGTCCTAAATTCTCCTAGGCCTGCCCAATCCTATCACCTTCCCACTTAGATCTCGGAGGGGCAAGCAGATGGCATTGGCACTGGGGGAGGCCTTACAAAATGTCCTATTTCACTGGGGGAAGACCGTATCACCGACCTGTGGGAGCCCTTATTATTGCTGTTAACCTCGGAATTCAGGGAACTCACTTGTCCGAAATATTTAAGACTGGTACGCTTGGCAGACTCACCGCAGAATGCACTTCTGAACAACGCGTCACCTCAGGACTCACAGGAACAGACAATCGGAGCCGGGGTGTGCACTCGAAACACCAATTGTTTATGTCTTGAGCCTTTACTGGGAGGGAGAGGGTAAGACTGGGGGTAGGGGGGTGGATTCGTTATTGTTTTGTTTGTGATC
Organism: Lissotriton vulgaris; assembly: GCF_964263255.1. Lineage (NCBI taxonomy): Eukaryota > Metazoa > Chordata > Amphibia > Caudata > Salamandridae > Lissotriton > Lissotriton vulgaris. The sequence goes on along the minus strand of NC_141699.1, from coordinate 145,614,294 downwards.
CCTTTGTTTGTGGTCTTAATTTAGCTCTCTGCCTTGCAGATAACACAGCAGGGATTACAGAATGCATTTCAACTCAGTACTTTGTATGTTTATCTTGAAACTAATAAAGAAATATAAACAAAACAAAAAAAACAACACCCACTCTACTCTTAGACATTTTAAGACATTTTATACATGAATAACTTACCAGAACACGATCTCCCATTTTGAGTTCCCGCTCTCCCTTTTTTATGGATCCAGCTTCAGACAGGTTAGATATGGATTCACTTCCTGTTCTTGTTAGATTGCTTATTTGACAGGGGGTGACTGGTTCCTTAGCCACAGGTGATTTGAGAGGAGTAGCTGAATTAAGCGCTGCTGAAGTCGGTGAAGACACCATACTGATAGATGACGCAGATGTTGGCGATGTAGCTCTAGATGCAGATGCTGTCTGGACACCATTAGCTTCCTCATCTGTTAAGGGTTTTCTGGATAACTTTGAAGGCCTAGTAAATATTCCTTTTGAGGGTTCACACTGGAAATAACGCACTCCTGCCACTGAACCATCGTTCTTGCCAATAGATTCGTCCAAAACAATGCCTGCCCATTGCCCTGGAGCAAATTGAGCCTCCCCAATAAATTGAATAAATCCAGGTTTAGTACCATTGACCCAGACACGTTCGCCAACTCTAAAATCATCCACAAAAGCTTCCTGTGTTTCCGAAGATGTTGTGCTTGATGGTCGCTCACCTGCTCCAGCTTTTAAAGATGGCGCTGTATTTGAATAAACATAAGAACAATTACAAACCTGATGCAGAAGGAGAAGGAAAAATCATCTCACAAACCAAACCGTCATACCTTCTTACTTTTGAAATCGTACTCAAAGTAAATGGATGGATAACCAATGTTGTTTCTAGTCATCATTCCAGTTATGAATTACTCTTCCCATTAAAAACATACCAATTTAAACTAAAGTTAAAAATGATTTTATTTACTGAATCTAGTAAGATCTAGTAAAAAAAAGACAAAGTCCTTACTTAGTGTATCGTGTATTTAAAATTATGTAAAACACTTCCACCAGATTCAGGCTGCAGAACCTCTGCACAAGTAATAAAAAACATCATCAACTACATTAAAGTCCATGTTCTACCTCTTCAGTGCCCAGATTCCGTCTCCAGTACACTTATCAAGGGCCCCTTTCTGTCCATTTGCACCATTTGTACATACATTTATATTTATGGTGGGTTAGAATCCTGGATGAAGGGGGCAGGGTGATCATAGGACTAGAGGTGTTAAGTACAGTAGGTACATTAAACCTGATATTTTACCCACCATCCTGTTACTCCAAACGTGTGGGAAATTATAAAGCTCAAACAACTGAATAGAGAGATGGAGCAAGTTCCAATAGGTCGTTAAGGGAGTTATTAGCTGTGTGTACCATCCAAGGGTCTCACACTGATAGAAGAGCTGCTGCCTCACATTAAGGACTCGTGCAATCTTTACGAAGATTGCAGATCCAGGGCATTCACCATCTGGGCACCCATTCGATGGCAGCATTGAAGAGCTTTGTATGCTGTAAATTAATATTTTCTTGTATTATTTCTGTGATTTACAGCCCCCATTCCCCCCCCCCAAAAAAAAACATGCAACTTTTCTAGCTCCTGTCACTACAAAAGGGAAGTGGGTATTATTCTAGGTGACTTTTATAGTCATGTTGATGAGGAATCTATTTTAGCTTAAGATCTGCAATCACCTATTCTTATATCCTGGGGACATCAAACTTTGGTAAGAATGTTCTATCCCTATCCCCTGGTCAAAGATAGCAGTCAACCAAATTAGCATATTTATATTCCTCAGCTGGTAATTCAGTTGATGTGAGAAGTAGTCCTGCTATTATGCTAGACAACATTCATGTGAAATGTACCCCTGAAAAAATGAAACTAGACCGATGGAGCTGAGACCATAATTTGTGGTTTCACAATGACATACTACTCTTAAAGCAAATGATAGATAGATAGATAGATAGATAGATAGATAGATAGATAGATAGATAGATAGATAGATAGATAGATAGATAGATAGATAGATAAAAACAATACCCTTTTAGGCATAGAGTGACACATAAATTATGCAAAAAGAAGCAGAGAACTCCGGGCAGTTCCCAAGTTTAAGTGGAGAGCAGCTCCTGTATACAGCACAATCAACACCAGCTACAGTCTACATTTTCTCACCTCAAATGTCTGCTTAACCTCTCTGAAGAGCTAAAACGATAGTAAAACATGTGTCAGGGGTTGCTTTTTCTTAATTTCAGGTTGGCTGTGTTGGTATTTTACCAATTCAAAGCTGTAATACTGTTCATGGAGTGGTAAAAGGATTTGTCATTTTACAACTCGGCAAGGATAGCGCTGTGCTAATCCTAGGCTAAAAAAAGTTGCTGTACAAATTGCAAAAGACTTTGTCCCTTTCTATCTCGGCATGGATGGCACTGTGCGAATCCTATTCTCAAAGACGTTGATAGAAAAAGGTGAGCAAAATTAGAGTGTTGATGGTGCTCTAACAGGAGCTGATCTCCACCTAAACTAAGGCTAGACAGGTTCGGGTCCCTGCTGCTGCGACATAAGATCCTCCTGAAGAGGCAGTCTGATCGGAGGATCGATTCACATACTGAGTAGCTCTGGATCCCAAACTCTATGAGCCCAGTCCGGGGTCACAAGAATATACTTGGGCCTGGTTGCGCCGGATCTTCTTCAGCACTCTGGGTATAAGTGGTATAGGCGTACAACAGACTGCAACTCCACTCGAGACGAAAAGCGTCACCTACCGAGTGCTGCTTTGGGAATTCCAATGCACAGAACCGCTGACATTGCGCTTTCTCTTCGGTGGCGAATAGATCTAACCAAGTCTCTCCTCACTGCCGAAAGAGACCATGCGCCACGTCCGAGTGAAGGCGCCATTCGTGATCAATCATGCAGCTACCCGCTGAGTTTTTCCGCTCTGGCGTTCAGAGAACCTCACGGGTGTTGAACCACCAGGAAAATGCCCTGATGTTTCAGCCAGGTCCAGAGGCGCATGGCCTCCTGACATAGTGTCCATGACCCCACCCCGCCCTGTTTGTTGCAGCACCACATGGCGGTGGGGTTGTCGGTGAACAACTGCACTACTCTCCCCTTGACAGAGGGAAGGAATGCCTTCAGTGCAAGTCGTATCGCCCGAAGCTCCAGAAGGTTGATGTGGAGCTTGGACTCCGCCGGGGACCAGAGGCCTCTGATCTCCGCCTCTCCCATGTGACCACCCATCCCAGGAGGTACGCATCCGTCAATACTGTGAACTCCTGTTGGGGTTGGGAGAGGGGTCTGCCGTGAGTCACCCTGCAGCTGTTGTGCAGTGCCCTCCGAGATCTGGACGTGATCGGATAGGTTCCCGTGATGCTGAGCCCACTGGAATTCAGGTCCCACTGCAGAGCCCCCATATGCCATCTGGCATGATTGATCAGCAGGATGCAGGAGGCCATGAGGCCCAGCAGCCTCAGGACCACTCTGACCGAAACCGGGGATAAAGGCTGAAAGATTGGAATCAGAGCCTGAATTTCCTGGACTCGCTGTTCGGGAGGATAGACCCGAAACTGCCAGAACAGCTGCATATGAAAGAGGCTTCTGAGAGGGAATCAGGTGCGACTTCGGCACATTGACGGAGAACCCCAGCAAATGCAGGAGGTCGACCGTAGTCAGGAGGTGGGAGACGACTGTCTGGGGCGAGCCCGCCTTCAACATCCAGAAAGTAGTGGGAATAGCAACCACAACCTAATTCTGATGACGGAATGTGCTCGAGGGCAACAACTTTCTGCTGAAGAAGCACCAAGTGATCCCCCGACATGCAGTGGCATTGAGGTGGCGTGGCTGCTGGGGTAGTCTCGAAGGGGAGGGAGTAGCCCCTTCGTACTATTTCTAAAACCCACCTGTCCGATGTGATGGTGCGCCAGTGGGGGAGGTGATTGCGAAGCCTGCCGTCCACTGGCGTCTGATGGGCCTTAAAGTTCGGACTAGGAAGGTTTGGAGGCAGTGGTGGCCGGGGTGGAGGTGGACTGACCAGCCCGCTGGCCCCTTGGTCCGCCACGGCAGAACCCGCGTCTGCAGCCGCGCTGTGGTTGTTGCTGCGCAGGCTTGTGGCTTTGTTGCGAACGCTTCGGGGGCGGCCCTTCCAGTGCAACGGAAGGAGCAAAAAGCAACCCGCTGGGGAGTGCGGGCTGCGGAGAGCCCCAAGGACTTGGCCCTAGCTCGTGAGTCCTTAAACTGCTCCAACGCATGGTATGCTTTGTCACCGAAGAGACGACTGACATCAAAGGGCATGTCCATAAGTGTGTTTTGGACATCCCCGAGAATCCACTGGTCCTCAACCAGGCATGGCGTCGAACCGCCACCGTCATTCCCCCATCAATTTGCCCAGTGAGTCGGCGGTGTGTAGGTCGCAACGAATCATGAACTTAGCTGCGTCTCTCCCCTCTGCAACAGCCTGGGAGAGAGCGGCCCGAAGAACGTCAGAAAGTGCTTTGTTGAAAGGAAGCAGCGGCTCCGCAGAAGTAGCTGCTAGCTGAAGCACTTCCGTCAGGAGGTTAGTCCCGACAGCCACAGTAGGCAGCTCGAGGTGTAGGGCCTCAGCCGCCCTACGCAACACCACGGCATAACTAGCGCCCTTCTCCGTAGCCACGGTAGGAGGAGACAGCATGCCAAGGTCTGGTGAGGTATCCAGACAGCTGGCATCCCCCAACTCGCCTGCCCAGTCCTGTTCAGACTCGAAAGCAGCTGCAAGAGGGTCCTCAGACCCCTCCCAGTCCTCCCCTATCTCCTCAGGATGATGTACAGGCCGAAAATAAGGAGTAGGGACATGGGGATAGAAATCCCCAAGCGGTGTTGAAAACATCATCGAGCGACGCCGGGCTGACTCCGCGTCCATTACAGGGCTGAAACTGGGGCCAATATCGTTCCAAAGAGCGGGGAATGTCAGAAGTGGTGCCGGCAGGGTTGGTGGAGGTGTTACAAGGTCAACCGGAGCCACCAGCGGTGAAAAGCAAGGACCCCCACTCAGGACCGTGGGGCCGAAGGCGCACCGGCGAGACCAGACGACCCAAAGAGCCGATCCATGGCAGACAGGAACTCCTGTATCTGGGCCGGAGTCGCCGACGAACCCAGAAAGGGCGGGTAGGCCGGCGGTGTCTGCATAGGCTCCGCCAGAGCCGCGTGGGAGGCACCACCGACACCCTCCGCCGCGTCGCGCGACCGGCGGAGAAGTCAGAGAACTATGTCGTTTCTTCGACTTCTTGTGCTTCGCCTTACCTGACCGAGAGTGCGAAGACTTTGATCTAGAAGTCCGATAGTGATGACTCTGTGCGCGGTCCCTCAACCTCCCTCGGGACCGGGACCTCGAACGGCGCGGAGCCGACTGCCAGGTTTCCAGCAACTTGCGGGACCGTTCCTGCAAAGTTTTCAGCACCATGGCCCGGCAGTCGGGGCATTACTTGGGGTCGGGGTCGCGCCCCAGGCAGAAAAGACACACTCGGTGCGGGTCCGTCACCGACATCATACTGTGACAGTCCTCACAGGGCTTACAACCGTGCATCCTAACTGCACCTTAACAGTTGAAGACTCGATGAAAAATGGAGACAAAAAGCCTCAAAAAGTCAGTCAAAAATTGACTGGGGGTTCCTGCTCTTCCCGGATCTGCGCTTGCTGGCACGGAAAAAGAAAGAACGGACGTCAGCGCGTGCGGGTGGCGTCTTAGTAGAGCCCGCGACGTCATCTTGGCAACCACAACACCAGCGATGGACGCGGAGCCGCACAAAAACTTTCTGGATCCAGTCTGAAGCCTGGGAGTAATTCGAAGGTAAGGAATCTATCACTATGTGCTTCTTTAAGATATAACGATGCAGCTGTTGTTTGGACAACGTACTTTGGTTTTATTAGAATACACGAATAGGTAGTACACACTTGGAGAGGGACCTATTGAGGGAGAAGAGCAAGACAGCACCTATGACGTAGATCTACTCTCTATAGGCTAAGCTATGGGGTCAGCTGACAATGCCCAGATATTTTCTAACATATAATAATACTGCTTCTTAGCAAGGGGAGGGAGGTTAGGCTCAAGTCAAGTCAAGTCAAGTCAGAGAATTTATATAGCGCACTACATACCCAGAGGGTCTCAAGGCGCTTAGGAAGGGGAGGAGGATTACTTGTCAAATATCCACGTTTTAAGTTGCTTTCTGAATGCTAGGTGGTTCTGGGTAAGGCGAAGGTAAGTGGGGAGTGAGTTCCATGTTTTAGCAGCCAGGTATGAGAAGGATCTGCCTCCCATGGTGGTCTTGTTGATGCGAGGTACAGTGGCGAGGGCTTGGCTGGAAGAACGTAGTTGGCGGGAGGGGGTGTAGAAGGACAGTCGTGAGTTGAGGCATTCTGGTCCGATGTCGTAGAGTGATTTGTGTGCGTGGGTTAGCAGTCGGAAAGTGATTCTCTTATTGACGGGTAGCCAGTGGAGGTCTTTCAGGTGACCAGAGATGTGTTCGTTGCACGGGATGTCTAATATGATCCTGGCTGAGGCGTTTTGGATTCGTTGGAGTTTCTTCTGAAGTTTAGCGGTAGTACCTGCGTAGAGGGTGTTTGCGTAGTCCAGTCGGCTCGTGACCAGAGCATGGGTGACTGTTTTCCTGGTTTCGGTGGGGATCCAGCGAAATGTTTTTTTGAGCATGCGAAGAATGTTGAAGCAGGATGAGGATACGGCGCTGACTTGTCTGTTCATTGAGAGTGAAGAATCCAGGATGACGCCTAGGTTCCGTGCGTGGTCTGTCGGGATGGGTGCTTTTCCAAGGGCTTCCGGCCACCAAGAGTCGTCCCATGCAGAGGGGGATGTACCTAAGATGAGGACTTCTGTTTTATCTGAGTTCAGTTTCAGACGGCTGTGTTTCATCCATTCGGCAACTTCTTTCATTCCTTCGTGTAGGTTAGTTTTGGCGGTGCTGGGGTCATTGGTGAGAGAAAGGATTAGTTGAGTGTCATCCGCGTAGGAGATGATGTTGAGGTTGTGTTGGCGGGCGATGGCCGCGAGGGGGCTCATGTATACGTTGAAGAGGGTGGGGCTGAGTGAGGATCCTTGTGGTACGCCACAGATGACTTCAGTGGCCTCGGACTTGAATGGTGGAAGGCGGACTCTCTGGGTTCTTCCGGTGAGGAACGAGGTGATCCATTCAAGTGCTTTTCCTTGTATTCCGATGTTACTGAGGCGTTGTAAAAGGGTGCTGTGGCAGACTGTGTCGAATGCTGCAGAGAGGTCGAGGAGGATGAGGACGACTGTGTCTCCATTGTCCAGTAGAGTTCGAATGTCGTCTGTTGCTGCGATGAGGGCGGTCTCAGTGCTGTGTTTTGCTCGGAAGCCGGACTGAGAGGAGTTGAGGGATTTGTTGGCTTCGAGGAAAGCGGCGAGCTGGTTGTTGACAGCTTTCTCGATTACTTTGGCCGGGAATGGAAGGAGCGAAATGGGGCGGTAATTTTTGAGTTCGGTGGGGTCCGCTGTGGGTTTTTTCAGAAGGGCGGTGAGTTCAGCGTGTTTCCAGTTTTCCGGGAAGGTGGCGGAGTTGAAGGAGCAGTTGATGACGTCTCGGAGGTGCGGTGCTATGACGGAGTCAGCTTTGTTGAAGATGTGGTGAGGACATGGGTCTGTGGGGGATCCTGAGTGGATGGAGTTCATCAGGCGGATGGTGTCCTCAGTGGAGATTGGGTTCCAGTCGTTAAGGGTGTTCGCGGGGGGAGAATGTTCAGCATATGGTTGGGTGGGTTGGTCTCCGGGTTGGTTGTCGAAGCTGTTGTGGATGTCTGCAATCTTGTTGTGGAAGAATGAGGCTAGGGAGTCGCAGAGGGCTTGAGAGGGGGTGATGTCGTTGGAGTTGGCCGAGGGATTGGAAAATTCCTTGACGATGTTGAAAAGTTCCTTGCTGTTGTGGGCGTTGTTGTCAAGTCGATCCTTGAATGCTGTTTTCTTGGCCTTTCGGATTAGTTGGTGGTGAGTGCGGGTGGCGTTTTTGAAGGCGTCCTTGGTGCTAGTGGTTGGGTCTTTTTTCCAGGCCTTTTCAAGGGAGCGGCAGAGTTTCTTGGACTTCTTAAGATCATCGTTGAACCATGAGGCCTTCTTGTTGCCAGGTTTGCTTTGACGTTTTTTCAGTGGTGCTAGGGTGTCGGCGGTGTTGGATAACCATAGGGTGAGGTTGGCGGCGGCTTGGTTTGGGTTAGAAGAGTGGGCTGGGGTGTTTAGAAGGAGCGATGAGGAGATCTGGTCGGTGGTGATTTTGTTCCAGTTTCTTTGCAGAGTTGGTTGGAGGTGGTTGGTGGGTTTTGGCTTGTTGTAGGTGAAGTGAACGCAGCTGTGGTCAGTCCAGAGGAGATCCGTAGTGTGGCTGAAGGAGACATGATTGCTGGAGGTGAAGATGGGGTCGAGTGTGTGACCTGCGATGTGGGTGGGGGAAGTGACCAGTTGTTTGAGTCCGAGGTTGGCGAGGTTGTCCAAGAGGGTGGTGGTGTTGCGGTCGTTGATCTTTTCGAGGTGAAAGTTGAGGTCTCCCAGAAGGATGTAGTCTTTGGAGGGGAGCGCGTGTGGAGTGATGAAGTCCGTGATGTCTTCACTGAATTTTGCGCGGGGTCCTGGTGGTCTGTAGAGGAGGGTGCCTCTGAGTGTGGTCTTGGGGTCGATGTGGATCTGGAAGTGAAGGTGTTCGGAGTTGGCGAGGTTGGCGTCAGAGCTGGTTGATATGCGGATTGATTTCTTATGGACGATAGCGATTCCTCCTCCTGTGTGGCCGGTGCGGTCTTTGCGAGTGATCTTATAGTCTTCAGGGATGGCAATGGTGATGTCTGGGGCGGAGGAAGCGTTCATCCATGTTTCCGTTAGGAAGGCGATGTCTGGAGAGATGGTGTCTAGTAGATTCCATAGGTCAATGGCGTGTCTGTGGACCGAGCGGGTGTTGAGAAGGATGCATTGTAGGTGGTTGGGGTCGGGAATCTGTGGTGTGGTCGTAGCGGAGATGTTGTCGTTGCCGCTGAATTTGCAGGAGTAGCAGGAGAAAGGTCCATGGGTGTGTCCAGGAGCTGCTTGGACGCAGTTGGGGGCGCGACCGGGGTTAAGGGCTAGGAGGGTGGTGGCATCGTAGGTAATGCGGGAGGGCTGGGCAATGCGGGGGACAGGGGGTCTGGCGCTGGGCGCGGTCCAGGCGCGGACGGGCGTAGACGGGCTTACCTTTGGCGCACCTTCGGCGCGAAAGGGGCGCGGTCGCTGCGCGTAAACGCTGCACGCGGGAGCAACTGTCATATATGGAAAGTGGAGGGGGAGGGGCGAGGGCGGCTCAGCTGGGAGGCGGGGCGGGCAACGTAGGAGGACAATAACAACAAAATGGAGGCGGAGGGGTCAGCACGGCAAGAGCGCCTGGGGGAGAACGCGACTACAGCAAGGAATAAGCGCTAGCAATTGTGATATGCTAATAAGCAAAGCGGCAGTCAGAGGCAAATAGCAGTTAAAAGATTATAACCAGTTTCCGTGAAAATGCGCTGCACAATGATATCAGAAACGGCAATAAGGTTGCGCTGGCGGTTTAACAATGCTAATACAAATAAGCGCTGCACAATGATATCAGAAACGGCAATAAGGTTGCGCTGGCGGTTTAACAATGCTAATACAAATAAGCAAAGCGGCAGTCAAAAGGTAATAGGTTGCAAGCAGTTTCAAATGCGCTGCACAACGATACCACAACGATACCACAGGGGAGCGACCACTCGGCACCTTAGTGCCTTCATGATATATGGACTAGCTGCTGTGCTGACTGCATTTTGTACTATGCATTTTCCTGCTCATTGTTGCACTTATACTGCATGTTAGGGCACATTAGTTAAAATAAATATTGTAAACTGTTTTGTGTCTCTGTGGACGAGTACAAGGGTGAGAGCGAAAGTGTGTGTCTTGTTACAGCAATTCCTGAGAGATCTGGGAGCGTTGTGTTCTGGGGTGTCTAATCATTAGTTTCACTGTGAGTGAGTAGGAGAGCAAGTGAGACACTATAGCTAGTCGGTCCTGGGCTCATAGGTACTAAGGTGGTAGGATAACTCAGTCCCTATACACCAAGGTCCTATAATACTTGCATAGTTCTGTGTTTGTGCAAAAACCCTGCAACATGGCGCCACCAACGTTTGGTCTGGTACTTTTTTACGAGACCCCCGAGTAGCGATTGAGCTTGTCCATATCACCCTCTCACCAGTTCTCGAAGACGTCCGGGGTGGGTGGGCTTAGCCTCCTATATTTGTCTATTTATAGGTATTTCGAGCTTGAATTTGAAAAGGTTTTTGACCCCGTTTTGCACGGCCGTTTTGTTAGTTGCTTTCTTTATAAACATGGCACAACTAGTCGCTATTGCGGCTCCTAACTGTGCGGCGGTAACAGCACACTTAACTGAACATGGAGTTCCTAATGCAGGTGCTACGTTTATTTTTGTGGTCGAAGCGGACCCAGCTTACCGCTTCGAGGATTTCTATTCTTGGGTAAGATTTCCAGCAGTGGATGGGAATGATAATTTGTTTCATGAATATACAAGAGTGGCTTCTCCGGTGGCTTATGCATTAATTGAAGTTCCGTTGACGTCTTGGGAGTATACTATTTGGTTTAATGGCACCCTTCCTCACCCTGTCTCTGTTGTTCATATGGGCCCCTTATCTATCAATGGGGCCACTTGGTCGGTTTTGGCTGGTTTTACAACACATCCCAATTATCTCAATGTCAAGGTCGCAGAGCTACATCTGTTATATACACAGTTGCTTCATATGTTAAATGTGTTAAATGTCGTATACTTGTAAAGCGCACAGCTGCCCCAGCAAAGGGGCGTCCCGGCGCTGTATACCACTGGGGAACCCATCCTGGCTTTCCCTGTGAGATGGTCCCTCCTGGGCATCTCCAAGGTGAAGACAAGCAACGGCTGATGGGGCCGTTAGTAGAGATTAAGCAAGCTATTGCCCAGAGTTGCTAAGTGGGACCCATGGTTGGAGTAGGCACCGAGGCGAGAATTATCGAGTCCGCTGACCATGGCCCAAGACCCTGCCGCGTCGGGAATCGAACCCTGGTCCCAGGCCGACCTCTGCTTCCGGGTCTGCCGCCTCTAACCAGTGAGCCACACCACTCCACATTCACAGAAGTGTCATACGGTTATGTCACGTGCACTGCAAACAGCTCCAGCCGGAACTGTTTGCAGTGCATGTGACATAACCACTCCACATTCACAGAAGTGTCATACGGTTATGTCATGTGCACTGCAAACAGTTCCGGCTGGAGCTGTTCCTCCACCACCAGGACACGGTGGTAGACTGGTGATTAGTCCGTCATGATTAACTCAGTGATGGGCAAACGTCCTAAAAATCGGGATGACTGGCCAATTTGATTGCACAAAAATGTGAGCAGCTTGAGGCTCTTTTTCCACACATGACTCCTGTTGAAAAACACAGGATCCTTACAAAGGGTTTGCAGAGTGGTCTGATTCCTCTTTAGCGGACTGCAGCACCTGGGGGACGGTGTTTGCTTCAGTGTATACATTGTGCTTTGGCACCTCCTCCATAAGCGTTCTACTAAACATTCTAAAAAAGGTACAGGATGAACACGGGGCTGGTCTAGCCCTGGATTTGGGAATAAAGTTAGTGAGAATGTTCCCTATTGTCTCTGATATGATTCAGGCCAATATTAAGGGTGAGGCAGTTTACTTACAAGTCCGTCAACAAATAGTGGCAGAAGTTGATCGCCAGTGACAGTTACCGATTATTATTGCCGATGTGTTTACATCTTTAGGTCGCAATAGCTTGGGGATTCAACCGTTTACTCAGCCACAAGTGAGATTCCCCCCTCTTGAAAAGGAGGGTCATCCAGTCTTCCCTAAGAAGGTTTGGAACAAGATTGAGCAGCAGCAACAACAGAAGCCTGGGTCACTTGCAGGTTCGCCTCCAGCCAACGCTTCTTAGTGTAGCTATGAATTGTGTGACCGCTCAAAAATGAAAGACAGCTGAGAGGTTCCAGGTTCCTGATCCTCGTTCTGCTCGTTCCTTTCAGGAATCATCAGATTAACGATTCAGCGGAGGTGGGAGTCATGATCGCAGGCAAGGCGAGTCTACGCAAGCCAGGATTGACCCACAGCACCAGTTTGATGTAAAAGTCAAGCAGTAACCACCTCAATATCGTGCCCCATTTCAGAAGAATAAAGTTTCCGCTTTGACTGCAAAGTATGCCTCAGAGAACCTTGCTCCTCGACAAATGTTGGGCGGTAACCCTCCTCGACAGCGCAGCGAAGGTTAAGATAGTGCCGCAAACACTCCACCGGCGTCTGGAGGTGAAAGCAACGGACACTTTCATTACTGTAGAAGCAGCGGATACACGCATAGCTCCTCCCGATAGGCTTTATGAAGTAAGCCTCCAAATTGAAGGTGATATTAAACGCCCAATAAAAGCAGTCTTTTGGGAAAATCTTACTTCTTCATATGATATCCTATCAGCGGTGGTTGATTGGCCTCCCCCTTTTGTCCTACATTCCTCCAGAGGGGAAGATGTTATTCTACCCAGTTATTCACAATACGTACCTGATGATGATAAAATGGCTTATGCCAAATGCGGGGGGAGCAATGCTGCACTCTTGCACATGTTCTGGGACTGCCCCAAGATATAGAGTTTCTGGAGAGAGGTTACACAGGTGGTATCGGAGGTAACAGAGAAAGAGGTGCAAGTAAACACAGGATACTGTCTCTTACACTGGTTCCCTCACACCTCCAGATTAAAGTTACAAGTAAGTTTCAAGATCTGGCCCTCCGGCTAGCCAAACGAGAAATTACTAGGAACTGGAACGCCCAGGGAGGACCCAGGGTGGAACGGTAGAAGAAGGAATTCACTAAATGGGCGGCATATGAGGGAGCGGTAAGATTGAGTGAGGCAAGACGAGGCAAGGGATCCCTAGATAAAGTCAAAGCATGGGAAGCGCTAGTGGAGCTACTGAAACACCCATCCAACAAAGCTAAAGAGGAAGGTCAGGAAGGGACCGGGGAGGGAGAAGGAAATCAAATATGAATGCAACGACAATGCACCAATACAAACTGCATTAGTCAGTTAACTATCAAATATATGGAATGAGCAGGAACAGGGCAAGATCCATCAACGCACATCATGCTAAGTGCTAAGGCACCTGGGAGAGGGGCGGGGGTGGAGGGATGGGGAGGGAGTTGGGTAGTTAATTGCTTGTTTTCTTACAAGAACTGGAAGAGGTGTCGCAGGTGGACAGGACTAACAAGGCTAATAACTATGTATGGAAAATAAGTGGGTCAGCTGAACTGGGTGTACCAGATGCTGTAACAATACAAGGCTGTACGGATATATTTATACAATGCTGTTCATTACTATATCTGACAAAGATGTAGCTGCCCTGGAAACACTGTAAACCTGAAGAGCCTGTAATGCTTTAATGTGTAAACTGTGACGCAAAAAGATATGAAAGAATTGCTTAGTAAAATTTGTTTTAAAAAAAAAAATTAAATGGCTTATACCTCGAAATGTGAATTATCCTTAGCTTTGATGTTATATCGTAATCAGGCGGGTTGGGACAAGAATTCTCCAGTTCATGTGATTTCTTTACGCTGTACACCTCAGCCCCAAGCGCAGTATCCCATTAAATGTGAGGCGAAAGCATCAGTGAGTGACATTTTGACTCAATTGGGAAATCAGGGAGTAATTGAACACTGCGTTTCATCTATGAATAATCCTTTTTTTCCCCGATATTGAAACCGGATGGTTCATATTGTATAGTTTTAGATTACAGACATTTAAACAGTCATGTTCGTACCTTTGGGGTTCAGAACACATGTAGTTCTGCGTAAGTTAACAACCTTGTTCGAAAAAAGTACATAACCAATTTGGGTATTTCCAATGGATTTTTCAGCCACTCTTTGGTTCCTGGTCTCACCCGTACCTGCTTGAGAAGCAATCACGAAGGCTAGTGTCCGGAATTCCAAAGCCTTGCATCCACGTTGGATACAATGGCTAGTTCTTTGACATAAGCTGATGTCAACTTTATCTTTGACCCTTCTTTGCAAACACAGGAGTTTCATTAATATGAACATGTTCATCCTCCTCCTTCATGACTAGTCCCCCTTGATCAGCACAAATGCATTATTTACACTGATGGATCAGCGCAGCCAGCCATTGGTTCTAAACATTCTTATTCTGCAGCCTGCGCGATTGTGGCAGGTAGGATTGTTGATGGGGATTTTAAATCCTCCTTGGTGCACACACAATCTCTTGGAGATTGCATGGCTCATGCTTTGGTTTTGGCTCTTGAATTTTCTGAAACGGATGTTCCTACACTTGTAGTGTGTGATTCGTTTTACTGTGTACAATTCTTCAATGACAATTTGCTTTTCTGGACACAAAATGATTTTCATGATTCTAAAGGCAGTGTAATTAAGCATAAAACGCTTTGGGTCCGAGTGGCCGCTCTTAAGGAACGTTTGCCAGTCACACATGTTATCCATACATTGGCCCATAAACGTGTGGGAAAACACACTGTTGGGAATTCACTGGCTGATGAGGCAGTCAAATCTGCAGTAGCCACTTATTCAGTAGCAGCAGTCACTAAGTCTGCGACTAAAACTGATGATGATATTCTTTCGGCTATAGCTGCAACAAAGGAGGGAACAGAGTTAACCCAGAGTTTCCCATCATGTTAAACATACCACTTGTCATCTGATCAAATTCCATTTTCAACTATTCCATCTGTTGGTGATTGTCTGATTCCCAACGAGGTCCGCAGACTTTCTTTGGTCATAGCCGCATACAAAAAGGGGTTGCTTCTGCACATGCCGGTGTGACGGTGACTATTCCCCTTTTACAGCAACATTTTTGGTGGCGTGGTTTATACTCAAAGGCATGTAAATATGATCTTTCCTGTGACATTTGTCAACAGATTAAGCCTTCAACAGTTTCACGTCCACCCCACACTCAGCTGTACATTTCAAATCAACCGTTTGGTTGTATTTATCTTGAGCACCTGAACTACTGATAATGCTTTTAAGTATATCTTAGTTGCAGTAGATTAAGGCACTAGATTCCTTTGGGTTTGGCCGCAACGTAGTGCTGACGCTCGAACGGTTATAAAAAGATTTGCGTGTCTTTGTAGGGACATTTTCCATTCTGACCAAGGTCTCTAAGGCTTACCGGGATGCGATGAAGTCTCTGGGGGTGCAGGTGCAATTCTCGTCTCCATATCGGTCTGAGGGCAATTCTGTTGTGGAGCGGATGAACCGTGACTTAAAGCAATCCTTAACAGCAAGAGTATTGGGTACTGGTCAGGGCTGGTTGACTCATCTATATGGAGTTCAACGTGCACTTAATCTCCCAAGAAGATCTCTGGTTGGGCTGACCCCATACGAATTGCTCTTTGGCATTAAAATGTTTGTCCCAGACCTTGATGGTCTAGACGTTTTGGCAGCTCTGCAATCTTTGAAATAGATAACCATTGTGTTATGTTACAGGATCTACAAAAGGCTCGTGATTCACAAGTGAAAGCCCATTTGTCCTCTTCCAAGGATGCAGCAGTGCTGATTCTAGTTTCTGGCTGGCTTCCTAAAATTGGAGATCTGATCTGAGAGACGGTGGAGAACAAAAAAGAATTTGGTCCATCATACTGTGCACCGGTCACAGTCCTTGGTTTGAAAGGCACCCGCCCTGTGATTCTGCTTCCACTACCTGGTCGCAAAGAAAATGTCAATTCTCTGAGGTTGCACTGTTGGGTTAAGTTCTGTTTGGAATACTTTTAAAGTTGCTGCTGGAAGTGGCAATATAGGTTTAATGCATAATACTAGGCTCCTGTCTTGCCATAAAATCATTACATTTCAATCAAGCATGTCAAGCTACACCATATGGCCGATGCTGAATAGTATGCCTATAAGCATTCCATGCCGGGATATTTCACTGAATCTGTTGGCTTCAGTTTCCTTGACGTCTCCCCAACAAATGGAGGGGGCGATGGAATCTTCAATTGATTTGTTGCCTGTATTACCTTCTACATCCACAACTGTGGATAGTGAGTATACTTCTCCTCCATTTGTTATAATTGACATTCTTTTTTTTATTTTTTATAAATTTTTTATTGCAGAGACACAAAAAAGAGTTGCGGCATTCAATCAGTAGTCCAGCTGGTTATCATTGCGGTACTGAATACAATCAAAAGGGTTTCACACTGCCATTTAGCCCATATCCCGAAGGCCGAGCGGTGAATGTCATCATTGTGATTGAATGCATCTAATCATCACGTAGGGTATCTGCTTTTACAGTTCCCCCCCCCCCTTTTTAATAAACTTTAATAAACCCCCCCCCCCCCCAACACTCCCATGTAATATGAACAAACAAAGCAGTCGATTTTCAGCAGCATAAACACACCCTTTTCCATCCCTGCCCACTGCACGTCCAAAACAGAGCTTGTCATAGTGTCGCTCATTTCCGCAGAAACCCCCCCTTTCACAACCCCCCATCCAACCCATGGTACTGTCGCCATTTGTTCCATACTTTTCTAAATTTTTTCGGGCACCCCCTTGCTTTATACGTTACTCTCTCCGCTGCCATGTACAGGTCTAGCCCTCTCCTCCACTCCTCTAATCCCGGCGGTTTCGGTGCCCCCCAATATTTTGCAATATCTCTTTTAGCCACCACTAGTGCCAGCACTAAGAAGATAAGAAGTGGGCGTGGCAAATCTACTTCGTTGGTCATACCCAACAGTGCCAGTTTAGGTTCACACTGAAGCGGGATCCCCAAGACCTCCCCCAGTTCTGTAAAGAGGTGTTTCCAATACGTCTGAATCTTGTCGCATGACCATATAGTGTGGAGAAAATCCCCCTCCTGTTGGCATCCCCTAAGGCAATGTGCGTCGTCTACCTTTCCCATTCTATGAAGTCTTAGTCTGTCATAATATGTTCTGTGAAGCACGTTGAATTGAATGAGGCGTAGTCTGGATTTGATTGCTACTTCCCGGGGATGCATGAGCACAATCTCCCAATCTAGGTCCTCCATTACTCCCAACTCCCCTTCCCATGTGTGTTGTAACTTCATCAGGTCCCCGAGCATGTTGTTAGTCAGGGTCTTGTAGGTTAGGGAGACCGCTTTTCCCGGGATCCTCTCCTGAAGGAGCCGTCCCTCCAAAGGTGCGTACTCTGGGATATCATTAAGTGGGATTTTCTGTGCTCGCCGCTCATGTCGTAGTTGGGTGTATTTGAAGAGTTGGGAATGGTGTAGCCCAAATTCAGTCTTGAATGATTTCAACTCCCCTTTGGCAATGATATCCCCTATTGTGGAGATGCCGATGTCGTCCCAGCCCCGGAAACCACGCAGCTTGCGGAGTTCTGTCAGCCACTGGCAGTGCCACAGTGGCGTCTGCCGAGTCGGCTTCCTGTCCCAACCCATGCGTCTCGTTGCCCTGATCCAGGCGTTGAGCGTGAGGATGGTGGCGGGCAACAGCGGTGCCCGTCTAAAACCTCTGTATATATAGTACAATAGATTTTGGGATGACAACTTCAGCCTTTCCAGGGCATAAGTCGGGTGGTCTGCCGGGGCATGTAACCAGTCATTAATCGGCGTCATGTGTTCTGCCCAATAGTATGCTTCTAGATTAGGTAGTGAAATCCCCCCACTATATTGATGCCTTTGGAGTGTAGTCAGCGCCACTCTAGGTTGTTTACCCAACCACAGAAAAGACCTCAGGTCAGAGTGAATTTTGGCAAGTACCAAGGCTGGAAGTGGATTGTATTAGTTTTGCAGTGCGTAAAGGAATTTTGGTAGTATGATCATCTTGTACATCGCAGCTCGACCCAGGAGTGTGAGTAGGAGCTGCCTCCAACGGTCCATGTCCACCACCGCGCCCAAGATTATCCGTTCCAGGTTCTTTCGGAACAATAGATTCTTGTCTAATGTAATGTATATCCCAAGGTATTGAAAGCCTTCATTGGTAGTCAATAGCTGGTCAGGCAGCCCTATCCATCCTCCCACTCCCCCCGGGTCATAGAGCATTGACTTGTGCCAGTTAATGGTGTGTCCCGCCCATCTGCCATAATTTCCTAGCTCTCTGAATAATTCCGGTACTGTCGTCTCAGGTTTCGTAATATACAGAAGGACACCGTCTGCATAGAGCGATATTTTCTCTTGTACGAGGTCCATTTCCGTCCTTTGAAAGCCTGAGATGCCCTCATTCTGGCGTATCCTGGCTGCCAGGACCTCAATAGTGAGTGTGAAGAGGAGGTGAGACAGGGGGCAACCCTGGCGGGTCCCCCTTCGGATCGGGAATTCCCGGGATAGCCTTCCATTGACCCGCACTCTGGCACTCGGAGTAGTGTAGAGGAGCTGCATCCATTTCTGAAAGTTAGGACCAAACCCAAATTTGCTGAGCACCGCACTGAGAAATGGCCAATGTACTGCATCGAAGGCCTTTTCGGCGTCAAGGGAGAGAAACCAATGCGGCTCATCTCGGCCCTTCACTTCCTGGAGCCAATTGTGGGTACGCCTCAGATTTAGCTTGGTGGTCCTGTCCGGTAAAAAACCGGATTGGTCCAGATGTATAAGGTTCACAATTACTGACCTCAAGCGCCGCGCTAGGATGGTTGCCAAAATCTTAACCTCTGTATTGAAGAGGGAAATGTGACGGTAGGATGCACAATCTTCCTTTGGTTTACCATCTTTGTATATCGGGACAATCGTGGCCATGGAGAGGTCTGGGGGGAGCCGTCCTGCCCGATAGGCCCCGGTGAAAAGCCCCTTCAGATGCCTGCCCAGAAGGTCCGCCGTACATTTAAAGAACTCGGCAGGAAAACCGTTTGGGCCCGGAGTTTTCCCTGGTTTCAGTTGAGCTATAGCTTCAGATATATCGTCAGCTGTAATATCAGTTTCCAAGACCCGAAGGTCCTCTGGAGACACTGTGGGCAGGTCCACCTGCGCCATGTAGAGGCCTGCTTCCTCGCATGTTCCTAAATCTCTAGCAGCATAGAAAAGTTCATAGTGGGAGGCGAATGTGTCAGCAATTGCCACATCCAAGGTAACAAGCACCCCCCTCCGTGTTCCTTATGGCCTCTACCCATCTGGCCGCCTGTTCCCTACGACTGAGCCACGCCAGGAGCTTGCCTGATTTGTCGCCCACGTCGTAGAGACGATGTAGGGTGGCCAGGGACTGGGTCTTTGCCTCATTAGTGACCAGCTCTCTATAGTGTCTTTGGGCATCTAGTAATTTCCTAAGAGTTCCATTGTCTTTTTGGCCTTGGTATTCCGTTTCCCATGTTAAAATATTCTGTTCTACGGCAGTGACCTCAGCATGGAGCTTACGGCGTTCTTCCCCCTTTCTACTTCGCAGTCTGTCCCGTAGGACTGGCTTCATGGCCTTCCAAAAGGTGACCTCCGAATCCACTGTTCCTTCATTTTCTGCCACATAGACCTTGATGTCCGTCCTCAAACCGCGCCGAATAGCTGGGTTTTGAAGGTCTCAGGCCGCAAGGCGCCAGGATGCTCCCGAAGAGCCCTGGACGTGGCCCATCTGTATCCATAATGGCGAGTGGTCCGATATCCCTCTAGCCTTGTACTCCGCTGTGTCAGTCACCTTCAAATATTGCCTGGACATGAATACGTAGTCTAACCTCGAGAAAACCTTATGTGCTCCTGAGTAGTAGGAGTAAGCACACCGTGTAGGGTGTAGCCACCTCCAGATGTCCGTAAGACCCAATGTGTCAATCTTGGTGGCTAAGGCTGTCCGTGTCCCTCCTCTATCTGCCGCCCCTGAACGGTCCAATCCAATATCCATCACATCATTGAAATCACCCCCCATGACCTGGATGGTGTCTGCCGTGTCCAGGAGAATGCTAACAAGAGCCTTAAGTGTACGTATCTGTAGCTTAGGTGGTGCACAGACTGAGATTATTGTGTAAGTAGATCTATTCCATACCCCCTGAACACCCACGTAGGTCCCCAGTGGGTCTACCCAGGTGCGTTAAATTGCGAATGGGGAAGATTTTTTGACAATGACCGCCACTCCCCTGGAGTCGGATGTGTATCCCGCATGCGCCAATACCCTGAATCGACCCCTGGCTATGAAGGTGCATTGCGTACCCTTAAGATGTGTTTCCTGGAGTAGGGTAATATCCGGATCTACTCTTTTAAGGTAGGAGTTCACTAGCCCTCTTTTGACTTTGGAGCCCAGTCCGTTCACGTTCCATGTCAAGATACTAACTCCCCTATTGTCAATTTGCTGCGTCGTTAGTGTACTAGCCATTCGTGGATGTGAAATGTCATTGAGGCTGAATTTCGTTGTGGAAATGCAGTGTGAAACTTTAAGGGGTACAACTGCTTCTTCTCGATTGCTGCCTCTGCCCCCCAACTCCCCCCTCCCCGTCCCCAGCCCAAACCAACATGAAAACCCCCTCTCCCCTCCCCCACCCCACCTCCCTCCCATTCCAGTCCCATCCAATCGAAAGACAGAACTGTCCGTAGGAGAAGGTTTGTCGCCCTCCCACACATCCCTCCCTTGGAGCTCTCCTAATACCCTCCCTCCACTACCAGGTCAGGAGAGTGATTCGAAACACAAACTTATATAAAACAGTGAACGTAAATAACAAAAGGGCGTGTCAACTTGCATGCTTCCCATCACTGAGCTGCATACTCAATAGCCCGATCTGTTCTTGTTCAAGATCTGGAGTCCTGAGTCTCTGATTCAGGCGCGCTGTGTTGCTCCGACATGTCCTGCTCCAACACTCGGATCGCATCCACCAACGGGTGGATAGATTGACCCTCCTCTTCCCTTTCCTCCCGCCAGAGGTGCGGCTTTCAAGTTCATCGTCTTCGTCTCCCTCTGAGCGAGCATTAGTTCGTAGACAGGTGAATCTCGATCCCGCCTCAGCCCCCGCTCTCGGTGAGGCCGATCTTCCTTTCCGTATGCCTCCCGAGCCGCGGCCCCGATAAGGTGTTGCCGGGTTTTGTCTCTTCGCTCTCCTGGAGTTCGTCCTCCGTGTCTTGGGCAATTCCCACATGGGCCCATTCCACAAAGATCTAACTAGCTCCTCTCGTCCGGCGGCCTCCCTGCTGTTGAGAATTGGGCGTTCCTCCAGCCACTGCCAGGCATCCTCTGGATGGGTCGAAGAAGAGTGATTGTTCCTTGTAGAGCACCTTGAGTTTTGCCGGGAAGAGTAACATGTAGAAGATCTTCAGGTTTTCACAGTGTCAAAAAGAGCAGCGTTGCTTCTGCACCTCCTGACTGTAGTCTGGAAAGATCATGATGTGTGCGTTTTCTAGAAAGATCTCCCCCATTTTCCTCGCTTCTCGGAGGATCGCGGTCTCGCCCCCTCCGGTGGTTTAGCCAGGAGGGCCCTGTGCGCTCTCTCAATAATAAAGCAAGGTGAAAATTGTATCGCCGGGAAGGTCTCTATCAGCCAGGAGCGAAGGAAGGTCACCATATCGGTCTTCTCATATTCCTTCCCTAAAACCGACAAAACGCAGGTTGTTGCGTCTCGCTCGGTTTTCAGCGTCATCAACCTTCCATAGGAGTTGGTGGTGTGACGCCTTGAGCTCCGCCATGTCTTTTCTCAAGGTCGTAATCGAGTCCTCGGCCTCTCCCATCCGTGCCTCCGCAGAAGTCACACTGTCGGATAAATTTCAGAAGTCCTGCCTCAGCAATGTCACTTCGGATCCCACTTCGCCTATCTTGACCTCCAGGGCCGCTCGTGATTCCTGGATATCGGCTCGGGACGCCTGAATGGCCCCCATCAGAAGATCTGTGTCGGAGCGCACACCGGATGCGGTCGAGAGGGGTTCCACCACCTGTCTAGGCACGGCAAAATTGTCCATGGGCCCTTGTTTAGGTGCTTTGGGTATGGGGTCTTTCTTCCCCATGACGTGCAGGGTATATGGTTCAAACACGCGGGGCAAGCAATAGTTCACCCTATCTCACGGGCACTAGTCGCGCCTTAATGGGCCGGCCGTCTTCTCTGAAGCTTACTCGGAGTCTTAGGGGTCTGCGAGTCTCTCACTGGTGTTTACACAAGTCTCCCCCAGCTCCTTTTCTCACCTTGCCGTGCTCGGGTCGTCGGTGGGTTGCACCCGGTAGGTTAGTCTGCCCAGCGTCCTCCTGCGGGCGTCTCTCCTCATCGCTCCCTTCCCTCCACGCCCCGGCGCGGCTCGTAAAGACCCCCGCTGTCTTGGGTAGCCAGGGGTAGCGAGGGGGAGGCCGTTGGATCGGACTCTGTTAGTGGAGGGGGTGCAGGCAGTGTCTGTGTCCCAGCAGTCGGCGTCCGGCGCTCGGTGCTGTGCTCGAGGTGACACCTCCCTTGTCCGCAGCCCTAGAGCGACAGGGTCGTCCGATCACCCTCCCGGATGCCCGACTGCAAGTAACTTTTCCTGCTACCGGGCGGCGAGGGCACCGCAGGGATCGGGGTCGGGATCAGGGCCTCCACCTCCCTAGCTCGCAGTTCCGGCGGCAATCTTTATGTCGCTGCAGATCCCAATAGCAGACCCTCGATAAGTCTATAGGGGCTCCTTCTCAGGCTCCTTCCCTGGTAAGGCCGTCGCCTTTGCTCCGCTGCTGCTCACCTCACTGGCCCCAAGGGGCGAAGGCTCGATGGTCTCACTGCACCCTCCCATACATCGCGGGAGCTCCCGCCGCCATCTTGGATAGGGTTCGAACAACCTCGGATCTTCCGATTTCGTGGATCGAAGGTGTCCTAGCCTGGGTGCTCGCCACCCCTAGGGCGTCGCTCTCCGCGCTCACTGCTGAAACCCACCGCCGGGTCCGGAGGCCGAGTTGCAGATTTCTCGGCGATGTTCATGCGCTGCGGCCGCCATCTTGCCTCCGGCCGGGCGCACTGATCCGCTTCAAGAAAGTAGGCTGATTAGTTGTCCCCTGCCGGTAGGTCGGTCGGCGCTTGCCTCCGCTGGTTCACAACGTGTCCCCGCCTTTTCTCAGGTATTTTGATGGCTATTTGGGGTTCAGGAATGTCGGATTTACAGCAGCTCGCCGGGAGCTCCGGCGCCGCACGTCTTAGCTCGCCATGGTGTTGGCCACGCCCCCTATAATTGACATTCTTGAACGTACAATTCATTCACCTTCCAATGAAGAACAGCCACCGTTGTTTCAGCAGGGGTCTAGAGGTTACTACATGGATTGTACTAGCTTTTTTTCTGATGCGTCTTCCTTGTCATCCTGGGTGGCAGAGCCCCCTACACACACCAGTCTTTTCTTCTCCTGGTTCAAAAAGACTTACCTGGCCTGCCCTGGACATGCGTCTGGATGGTGCTGACAATGGTGTTCCTCTTAGTGACTGTATTTTTCCTGTTGATTAATGGCCATTACTTACCTGAACGCTCGGCTGTGAACTTGGTTAACTGAGTTCTGGCCCCTCACACTTCATCTCATAAGATGAAACAAGATCAAGCCCTAGTTAATATTTCAGCATTCCCAATTACAGATGGTATAGTTCGGGATTAAGTACCATTCGATATCCATGGCCGACCGAGACTTTCAACATTCCATACATATTCTGTGTTTCTTTAGGAGATGTGGTTTTGTCTGGAATACATTCTGATGACTGGGATGTTAACGCTGTTTATTCATTGTTTTCAGATTTAAAATATTATACTGCTTTTGACAGTGAAGATTTGTATTTGAATTCTGCAAATTACAACTATTTGTTCTGTTTCCAACATTATGACCATAATTTTTTACACAAAACGAATACTCCAAGACCATTTTTAATTATACCCAGTGGGAACATTGCCCAACCCCGATGCCGGGGAGCTAACAAACCCAACGGAGTAAATTTGTGTATTTCACCGGTTAGAATCTTCCTGACCATGTGTCCTATTTTTATAAATTGAACATACCTACCAAAACCAAATTTATGCTGATCCATACAAAATTGTTCTACTTCTTGTCCTTCTTAACTGATTTGTCTGTGAAAGGTTATAATTACTGGAAGGACACACGGATTTAAAATCCATTTGGGAAACCAAAGATTGGCAGGCGCAGGGGTACTGAATCATTGCATTGCACGTGTCTCGTGCCGTCTCAGCTCCTGTTTTTGAATGAAACTTTTGGTTTAGCCACAGCTAAAAATCTAAATTATCTCTCTGTTTCATCATTGGCTGCTTATGACATGTGGCAAACATACACCAACTACACAATTGAGGAATTAACGGTCATGTTTCAGAATGGCAAACTCAACTCTTCCAATATTGACCCTTTGGGATGGTTATTGTGGCCAACGAACACTAATGCATGTCAATTGCACTTTCTGAATACTACAAAAGGGTTTACAAAAAGTAGGCCTGATCCTGGTTTTCCATATTCCCATACTGTTACCGCATATTCTGTAGGTAAATTATGTCAACAATGGTTAGATCATTCCATGTTGACATCTGTGAAACAACATCTTTTTCTATAATCTGGTGACATTGATCTTGCTGATTTTCTGTTAGGTTAAAAGTCCCCCTCGAACAAAACGTTTTGTTTATGTGGCATATAATTAATTGTGGAAGCTAATGCAGATGAAAGCTGCGGTGTGCCTGAAAAATTCTTGCAGTTGTTTATAACAGCATTAATACACGGTCTGCTCGTGTATATATACTTTGGATAACATTGTCTCATCATTAATTATTCAACATGAAGTGTCTGTTTTATACCATGGTCAAAATCAGTTACGTTCTGTAATGCAATTTGGTTGGACCTTGCAAACACTAAAAAGTGGTAAAGTTCCATGGGATTATCTGAAGGCACCCGCATTATTTTTACCATTTAATTTGACAGATATACAAAAGTTAATGTTGATGAAAGACGCAACATATATATGATATTACATATTGAAAAACTAGACCAGTTACTGTTTTCTGTGGCAGAGACTGATTTAGCTGTGTCGTTAATACATGGGGTTATTTAACTGCCTATCTCTCTTTTCCAGTGTATGGCCTGCATGAAACACTATCCAGTTGGTAGATATAAGCCCCACAGGAAAAGCTATATTCATGAATAATGGTCCCTGCCTTTCACATTTCGGTGTCAGGGAGCAGATAGGGAGGATTTCCTTATAGGGGAGGGTTGTGATTCTACAGTAGGACATTCCCTAGTCTGTAAACAAGTACACCTTCACAGTGCCTGCAACTTTACCGCCCCTAATTTATATTGTTTTTTTAAGGGGACCCCGGTTCCAGCTATTATTCCCGCACTGACTTTGCTTTCTAACTGCAGTTATCTTATTTTAAACAATCACAACAGCTGCAGCTTGGATTGCAGGCATCCCTTATATAGTAAGAGTTACATGTTGCAGCAATGTCCTGTTTCCACCCCGCATGGGATTGTAGACAGTTCGCTTTGGCCTTCTATTCCTACTTTGAAAACAGATTTCAATAAGCTAAGCAGACTCAAAGCGCTATTGTTTCAACAAAAAAGTGGCTCTTACATCAGCTTGTGTGACCTTCGAATTGCAGGCAGCAAGAACTGCAAGTGAGATTCAGTCATTGCTAAACACGAATCTCTCACTCCATTTTGGACAATTAATTCACCAATTATTTAATGCGTCTGATACAGAGGGCCTTGCCCACTTTCTTAAACTTATGAGATTCGGACTGGTCACCTCCTTCCAGATTATTTTTGGAGTAATACCCGCTTTTATTTTTCTAGCGCCTTCCGAAGGTTTCCTCTGGTACTCCTGCTGATTTACAGCATACTTGTACTTCTACTGTAGCTCCACAATCGCTGCTCAATCTGAGGAGCTGCCAAACCCGGTTCAATGCCTTTAAAGGTACTTAACATCGACTATTAGCTGACCTTCCGTTATGCCTATTTTACCTGCATGCAACCTGTGGTCCACTGCCTCAGGTGCCCTTTTCAATGGGCCCTGGATGTCTGCCTCTCCAATACAACACACGCTGCCCTGGACTATGAACTGTTAATGGGTCTGTTGAAGGCCCAGGAATGTCCCATGGGTAGGCGCCTGGGATGCGATCCCCTACTTGGGCCAACTGCAAACTTGAGTACCTGTGCTCAGGCACAGCGCCCCTTGGATCGGAGTTTCTTCAAAGTTCACGCAGATTGCCCTGATTTGCTCCTAACGGCCTTTGGATATGAGGAGCATGTATGCTCGTTCGACTTACTTAATTGGATGGCATATTTTTTTTACTATGGAAGATTCAGACAACATACTGGAGTTTATGGCATTCCGCTTTTCCTGCAACATTTCAGCCTCTGAAGATTCGCTATTAATGGAAAGGCGCAGCAAAAAAGGAAACCGACGTTGCCATGCCAGGGTGGGCGCTAAATGGCAACAATGACGTCATTTAACCCCACTTTCGGCGTCGATACCAAGGTCACAACCCTTACTGGCGACATGGGAGCTGTGAAGTTTGAAGTTCCCAGACCCAGTCTGGTATTATTGTACAAATGAGGAATCTGCAGGTAGAAGCATTCATCAGAAAGTCGATAGTTAAATGCAAGATCCTCAAGACTGTGAAAAAAAAAAAAGCATTTTATGGATACGTTCAAAACAACTTAAATAACAAAAAAGGGCTGGAATCTTACTTGTGGATTGGGACACAATCACCTAGTATCAAATAGCTCTGAGAAACGCATATTGAGGAAGATATAAACATCAGGTAGCCCCCTAGGATGTGCTTAATTTGTAAATGAAAGACAGCCGGTTCCCAAAGCTCTGCTCCTGTGGTACATCACAATGCAGTCCCTTTATCTCACTCTTGCTGCTCCCCGCTATCTCCCTTTGTGCCTGTTCGTTTATCTTCCTCCTCCTTTCCCGTTTGCATTTTTCTTCCTTTTGCTCACAATCAATCTCTGCTGAAGAAAAATAAGTGCTGGTCCCCAATCATGGTATCTTATTGATGCTCACCATCTAGGAAGAGCTTGGCTTCTGTTTTGTGTTTCAGTATTTTGATATTAGGAGAGGTTGCTACATTGTGATTTACATTTCTATCAGAAATATTCAAATAAATGTTTAGCTGGTTACCTTTGTTGCTAGCTCAAAGCACAGTGCATTAAATAGACAATACATATGTACCTTTAGGAGAATCAAGGCATCCCTTCATGTTATTTCGGAAAATTTGCAGTGACGTTATTTGTGAACTAATGTCCTGGAAAACTGATCAACTGAAAGCAAGTTTCTTACAGTCCACTGGCGGTAAGATCAACCATGTCAGTAAAAAATATCTTTATTGCAGGAAAATCCCTTGAGTCTTGTGCACTAAAACAAACTACACATTACAAACACTTAAAATGTGACATCTTGGGTCAAGATTGCTCAATACCTGTGTACTGGTCAGACCGAAAAAGAAGCAAGCCTCATCAATTTCAAATTGGTAATGAGACAGAACAGTATTAATAAGGAAACAAAGATGATCCAAAAACACAACACAGTAAATAAATGTGTTTCATAAAATGGCTGGCACTGTTCTACTTTAAGACTTTAGGTAAGAAACCAAAAGAAAGCACAGGCAAGTCTCTCTTACCACTAGTAACCGCTGCAGTTGCTTTGGGGGCTGGTATTGCTGGCTTGCCTATTTTCGAAGGAGCCTTAATTCCACTTTGTTTTACCGTACTCATCTTTTTATAGATGTTTGCTTATTTCGACAGCGGTAACTATGTTTTTCAAACCATTGATGGTACAGTTTGTCTTGCTATTCGAAGCCAAAGTGGAACCTACAAAATAAACATAGACAAAGAACACGAGTTACTTAAAAATAACCATCCATTTTCTAAAACTAGTTTTTATGACAGAAATAGAAGCGGCACACCAAAATTAACAGAGGGCAAAACTACAAGGGCAGACTCTCAAAAGGCATACAACAGTTTATCTCGTTTCTGAACAATGCTAAAAAGTTGAAAAATAAGAGGCAACCCAATCACTTACAAGACTCTTATTACAAATGTTATCCTAGTGTTTCTCATGTCAGCGCATGGGGGTTCAGCGCATGTATAATGATTGAGAGCAATATTTGAGAAAACGGAGGAGGGACCAAAGAGGGGAGAAGTTTGGAGTTCAATTAAAACAAGCGAAAGCGGGGGGGGGGGGGATTAGGGGAAGGGGACCATATTCATACATGTCACAGAATATTAGCATGGACTGGCTCTTGGTCCCAGGAGCTGCCAGGGTCCAGAAATACTTCCTAGAGCTTGAAGGGTACCTAGGACTACGGGCTGGATCGTGGACACTGTTACGTCATTTAGATTCACTGTATAAACAGCAAACAATACCTAAAGTGGTCTTTAAAGGTCAAAGATGAGTAAATCCGCCTCTATGTATAAGCAGGGAGACGGTCAAACGCGGACTAAGGAGGTACCAGAGCAAGCCCCTATTTGTACATGCAGTTTACTTCCTGGATTCTAATGAAGTAATCTACCCAGGAGGTGGAGGGCAGCTGGATGTCCCTTTTCAAGAGCAGTGACTTTTTTGTAAAGATCCATCATCCACTTTGAATGGTAAACCTATTATACTTCTAATGAATATGCTTAAAACTGCAGAACTCTCCTCCAAGAGTTGTACTGCTGTACTCTGCTTAATACGACTGCTCTCAGTAGCTCACCGTCACTGTGGCCAGCACAGGTCTTGGTCCCCACTTCCAAGTGGTAGACCCAAGATGGCCCTTTTACGTTGATTAGGTACTGGCCACTTTTCAACTCGTCTTTACTTCACGATGAAAAACTAGACAAAAGAAAGACATCTGTAAGGCTCACATTAGTATGGGCCAATCAGCATGAGCTCTTCCGTATGCTGTAGCGGTTGGAAGAAGGGTGCCCAACATTGTGTCATGAGAAACAGATCCATGGCACATTTGCAGGATAGCCACGAGATAAATTTACCTACGAGAAATCGCAGTAGTTATCATCTATACAGTAGGTGGTTACCGTGAAAATCTGCAGTGGGTCACAGGCCTGGTTACCAAACGTTGGAAGCCCAAATGCTCAGAGATCCAGAACCCGAGATTCCACAGCACTGAATGGAAAATCTAATGGTAAGGCACCGATTTGTTATTACCAAGCCACTATAAGTGCCGCCTAATGATACAGAGCCAAACTTATAACTGAGTTTAAAATGCATTCCAGTCCCCTGACACCTTAAGTAAAAATAACGAACAAGTAATTACAATAGCTACTGTACTGCAATGCTCATCAATACCGTTTTAAAGCAATGCTAAACAAAATGCATGTTTCTTTTCTCTGGCATTTTAACTGGAAGTGTGACAGTGTGCAAGACGAAGGCATTCTATTTACAAATGTAATTGAATTCTTCATGCATTATTAATGCACTGCCAGGCAGAATCCATGTTTCTCAATGCGCTTGGAAACAGAAGAGGTAGTATCGAGTAGTATGCCTTGTGGCCAAAGTCTGAAAGCCGCAGTGTTAATGTGCGAGCTGAAGGTCACAGATGTCACATTCAAGCAATGGTCATAAAACCAAGCCAACAACTTCTCCACAACGTGCCTCGAGCAAATATAAGTGTATGGGGCGAGGGAACGCTAAGGAAGCGGTTTATGTACAAGAATAACAGGAAAAGTAGACCAGTGTTACGAAGGTCTTGTAAATAAAAGGCACTAACACCAATAACCAAAAGAAAACTTTAGGCACATCTTTCACATTTCAACCGATTTTCATTGCAAAAACATGGCAATCTATTCAATATATGTCTTCAAATTGCATGCCTTTACTCTAGAACCATTTAAACCCCCTGCATAGTTCATGAAGTACTTTCTCTGCTCTGGTTTGATTGAGCGAGAAGGTGTCAGCAGAAGTATGGTACCAGTACTATAACATACATATGGCATGAGTGACCTTTAGCTTTGCCCCAGAAATGATTATACGCTCACTCACCACATGCCATCCTACGATTGCAAATGTATGAAGGGCTATTTTACATCCAAAAAGTATGATCAGTAAATCCATTTTCCTCCACCAAATAAGCTTTTTTAATTTTTAATAAACACATCATATCCCACGATGTATGAAGGTTCTCTCACACTTAGACATTTTCACATAGAAAAAAAACAGGACTAAAAATTAAGACACGGGGACCTTCAATATAACCCTGCTTTTGTTTTTCTGCAAAATTAAGATCCACAGAGCACTTCAAATGTCTGGCCGAATAGGCTAGTGCATACAAAAACAGTATTCACAAATGTGCACTTATGCTTACTTCTGTTTGTAGGCACTACAACATTAAAGCCACACTGTTTGTCGTTATCAGTGCTTGATGTTTATTTGTGGCATACAAATATAGGAAAATATATTTTATAAATCATTAATTATATATTGACTATTGTAGACATATATGTTAGATTTCAGCTTAAATATATGTATATTTTATTAATAATGTTATACATTCAAAAAAACATAAGACTGCAACATATTTAAATACAAAGGTATACTGTTCTAATGGGTCATATTCATTTTCTTTTAACAAAAAACATGCAAAACACTTGCAAAATGCATAATATTTTTGGCCAAAGCAACTGGGGACACCTACTACTCCAATCACCACAATAAAAAACCTGGGAGTGTTGTTCCACCATCTACTATAATTTGTTCATCAAATACAGAAAGCCTGGTCAACATCTTCTCCTGCCTGTGAAGATGTTTGGCCAAGTGACTGGGGCTTGTGGCTTCTCTAATCTGGCCTACTGCAATCAACTTGGGCATACCTAACTACTGTATTATAAAGTTACACCGTCTGCAAAACATAGCAGTGAGAATAATGATGGGACTAAGAAAAGTAGATCACGTCTCACATCCCAGACACCATCTAACCTGGCTGACCATAGGAAAGAAGGTGATTTTTAAGGCAGCTGGCCATGGTCACAGAACTTATTATAAAACTGGCCTCATTTTCTCATGGAGATGGTTATCCTCCACCATCCGGTTAGGCCCTTCCACTCAAATGCTGCTCTCTTGCTTAAAGTGCCTGTGAGTGAAAAGGCACATGCAAGTAGAAGAGAGCTTCCAGTGACTGGGCCTTCGCCTCGAGAATGGACTTCCTCTGGATATTTATACAATTCAGAGCTTTGCTACGTTTAGAAAGGCACTACATTCATTTCTGGACTCAAATTAGACGAACAAATGCCCATTGAAATTGTTACAGGTTTGTGATGTGTTAAATTCTTTATTTTTTTACTGTTCCTAGAGCTAAGATGCTTAGGTGGGTGTTCAATAAATATATTAACAATAATAATAAGAACAACAACAATAATAATAATTTCACGCTGTCTAGGTAAATAAAACATTAACCTTGCCATTGCCCCAGTTGTTTACTACAAATAAAACAATAAAGACGCAGCAATAAATTCAATATAGCTACTGCAATAAATGAAACCAGGCAAAATAGGTGCAAGCAGACACGAATCCGTTAATATTAACCTGCAGCAAGACAGATGCAGTCTTGGACTAGTCTAGGGTCCTTCTCCCTGAAGAAACCAAGTGATCTATTCTCCAAAATGACGGACAAGAAAGATTCTAAAGGCATATTAAACAAAGACTGGGCTTAAGAAAACCAAGCAAAATCCTCCCAATCCTACGTCACCATTCACGACTCAGCAATAAAAGAAAAAGCACATCACAACCCACGTTCAGACATTATTCTAAAAAAGTTAAATGCTGTTCACCGAATAGCACAATATACTAAAACAAACGTAACTGTAAAGAGAAATAGTTGACATGAGAAAAGATTTCAAGACGTTGACACTGGATCACTGAATATAAAACTAGAATCCTCAAACTAGAGGATAACAACAATCACCTGCATACATCTGACCCCTCACTACCTGAACTTTAGACACTTTCCACAGTTACACACAAGTGCATAGTTTGGATGGGGGAGAGAACCTCGCTTGTCCTGGGGAGTTTTTTTTTAGCAAAGTTATAAGTTGGGGACACTGCAGGCCATCAGAAATAAAGATAGAGACAGCTAGTAATGATTATACTCGCAAAAGCTATCTGCTGGGGGATTCCGGACTGGGAGTCGAAGGGGGGGGGGGCGGGGGACAAGGAAAATGAACAAAGATGAAGGATAGAATAACGTATAACCTTAATAGACGCAGGATGCATATCACCATGCTACAGGAGACACATACTCTGCCTTCAGAAGGGGCTGCCCTACACCGGAGATGGAGGTGTCAGTCCTATTACACCTCGTTCTCAGCATTCACGCGGGAGGTGTTAGTCTGGATAAGGGCGGGGGTCCCTTTTCAACAGACAGGACACAAAGTCGACCCGGAGGTTAGGTACATCATAGTCACAGGAAGACTGGACAGACAAGACGTGATCTTAATTAACCTCTTGGCTTCCTGGAGAAGATGACTGGGATCTTTGCACCTTACATGACCAGCTCAGTTATTGTGGGGGGTGATTTTAACTGTGTGGCGGACCCGGACCTTGACTGCTCTCATCCTCCGCTCCGTGATTCCCCTGTGTATATAGTAGCCAGGGGCTTTCGGGACTGGCAGACCTGGTGGGGACTGGTGGACACCTGGAGGTGCACACACCCACTAGATAGAGAATCCTCTCACTTCTCACATGAGCACAAACTTCATGTAGGACTGGACATGCATGCAATGATGCGAGTAGCAGATTATCTGACGCACGCGATATCAGACCATAATCCCGTCCTCATAAGGATGCAGTGGGGAGCACAACTCCAGACCAACCCTACATGGCGACTCAAGCCAGTGGCGCTTCAGGACCAAGTATTCCACCACGAGCTCAGGGAACACATTATCTCCTACTTTGATGACAACGCCCACTCCACGGACTCTAGACTGACGGAATGGGAAGCCTTCAAGGCTGCCATAAGGGGAAGGTGTTTGGCAACATCAATTGGGGTATGGCGGACATTAACTACGGACATAGAAAAAGCAGATTGCACATCGAGGATGCTGGAGAGGAGACGCCCAAGCATCCGGCGCTCTGACAGGAGCTCCTGGAGGCAAACGAGGAAGTAGCAGCTCAGGAGGAGTGCCTGAGATGCTTTGATTATAAAAACTACATGGATCCGACCCATGAGGAGGGGGACAGGGCGGGCAGACTGCTGGTCTACCCTTCCTGCAAAGGGAATAACATCATAGAGTTATCCGACACAGACGGCCGCCCCCATTACAATCAGATGGAAATAAATACTAGGTTCCTAGACTACTATAAACAGTTGTATAAGAGCTCTGGGCCCCAAGGGGATGAGGCGATACAAGATTACATTGAGGGGATTCCCCTTCACATGATAACTGAGGAAGACTCAGAATAACTGGCAGCTGATATTACAGAGCACGAGATTAGGGTAGCTATTAAAGGCCTGGCGAAAGGTAAAATCCCAGGAACAGATGGCCTACCCACACAATTCTACGGCACCTATGTAGAGGTACAAAAGGGGGTGGTGATGGATGGAGCATCTGAACCAATCAACCACTCACACCCAGTCAACAGATATGGGTTTAATCCATCACCGTTCTTTAGCCCACTCTGCCACCCCAGTTCAAACATGGTCATATGCAAATCAGTCTGACCCTGTGCCTCATGGGAACAGTCCAGCCCGAACTGCCAAGCCATGCCTTCCCTGGACCGGAAACAAGCTTCCTAGGACCGGTTTCTGGCATTACAGCCGTCTTCAGCCAGGCTTGCTTGAATCCAGTGGCAAAGTGAGCAAGGGACTCACGTCTGAGCATACCCTGCCAACTTATGGCGAACAAAGCGGTACAAAAGGGGGTGGTGATGGACGGAGCATCTGAACCAATCAAACACTCCCACCCAGTCAACAGATATGGATTTAATCCATCACTGTTCTTTAGCCCACTCTGCAACCCCAGTTCAGACATGGCCATATGCAAATCGGTCTGACCCTGTGCCTCATGGGAACAGTCCAGAGCGAACTGCCAAGCCATGCCTTCCCTGGACCGTACACAAGCTTCCTAGGACCGGTTTCTGGCATTACAGCAGTCTTCAGCCTGGCTTGCTTGAATCCAGTGGCAAAGTGAGCAGGGACTCACGTCTGAGCATACCCTGCCAACTTATGCAGGAACTAAAGTTATCCCTGTCGGTCTGCCTTGATCGGAGTGGCAGAGTGGTTTCGTGGTCGCCTGCGAGTTTGGCTGCTGATTGATTGAGCAGACCGACAGGGATAACTTTAGTTCCTGCAATTGGAGTTATGTTTAAGAAGCATTGATTGATCAGGACCCCAGCTATTGGAGTGCCTCACTCACAATTGTTTAAGGTTGGAATTTCTACAAGTTATTGAATTCCCTCACGATTGGTCGTCCGTCAGACTAGAAAGTGTACGCTAAACTAACTCCTGTCCTGAAGATGACCGCGCAGTTTATATGCGGTTGAAACGCCGTCGACGCATTTTGTGGCCGTAATTTACAAAGGACACTTTATTTTGTCTATGTTGGTCCTTTTTTGTAAAAAGAATGTTTGTCTGTTAGCCACCAGTTTGGCATGTGGATTGCATGTTTTTTGTTTTGCCAACTCTTTTTTGAGGGTTACTGTCCCCTTGTATTTTGTATTTTTTATGACAGATGTGTATATGAATAAATTATAATTGTTTTTGTAAATTTGTTAAAGTAGTTATAGGCTTCTTCTTTTTTTTCCCCTTTCTTTATTTAGCGCTTAACCCTAATGTTTAGTGTTTAAATGTTAAGTGTAACTCCTTGCTAACCTGAACCCTTTTTAAGTGCAACAACATATTCCCAAGTTAGGCCCATGTAGCGATGCAGCTTGTTTCTTACATTGTCCATGCTAATTCATTTTTTAGCTTTGATCATTTGCATATATTTGCGTGCACAACTATGTTGGATTAGTTTCCCTGAAACTAAACTTGTTTATACAGTACAAATGTCATCACTATTTTCATCCATGGGGCGATAGGACTATCTACATATCCATAACATCACTAATCTATACGCACATCGCAAGGCTGCTTTCTATTATAAAAGATAGGCATCCCGATAGATTAGGAGAGAAGGCCCTTCCGTTGACACCGAGGTCCTTGAATGCTGAGAAATCACCACACAGCAGTCTGACATCTTGTGAGGGATGTCCTGTTCATGACCAAGATTGGGTCCTTCACTCTATCCCATCAGGTTTTGGGGTTGGATCGTCCCTTGGGGAGATTCTTGGCTTTACACCTACACACACTCTAGGTACACTCTAGGTACACTTAGAGTCGGGTCTGCATCGTATGAGTATGCCCGATGACTGCCTTGTTTTATATGCCTTCATATATACAATGTTTTAGTACCATGGTACAACTCTACCTACTACTTCTGCTTTTGATTACGTTTTTCTGCTTCTATATACTAATTATTGCAGCACACGTATTTCATGCAAGAATAACATCGGTTCAATAAATATTATTGAAAACGTCCCACTGTTTATTCTCTCTATATATCTTTTAGAGCAAGTGAGCACGAGTGACTTAGCAAAAGGTTCTGTACTGTTTTCACAATCCCTGAGGGATCAGGGTAGTTATGTTCAGTGGTTGCCAAAAGCTTCGCTGCCTCGTAGTTTGGGGGGGTGTTTACGGTGGCACTGTGGACAAGCTGGTCTATAGGCCAACATATCCTGCGGGGTGTCCAGAAACAATCTAGACAAGGGGTCTCCAACCTTTCCACTAATAAGAGCTACTTTTGTTCTACCAAAATCATCCTGCGCTACAAAAATGATTTGTGATGTACACTTAAGACAAGAGTACATTAATGGCCCCTATGCAAGGTTATCAGCCGTGATCTCCTCAGTACAGGATTGCCAGCAGTAATGGAAAAAAGGGAATATTGTTAGTAATAAGTCTTTCAATGCTGTATGATTTATCATTCAAATAACTGCTTTAAATTGTTTTTTGAAATTGTGTACAGAAAATGCATACATTTTCGTCTCAAATACACACTTTTCAATTATGGCATACAAATATTCGAACAAGCAAAAGTTTCTAATTTTCTACGCTGGACAGCACACCGGAGAGCTACTCACAGGTTATTGGAGAGCTACCAGTAGCTCATGAGCTACTGGTTGGATGAGCTACTGGTAGGAGAACCTCTAGACACCAGGCCCTTGGTTTATGTTGTCCAAACAATGCGCAGATCCTACAGATTGGTAGGAACTACACCACAATAGTATTTCACTTTAGTTAGATTGCTTCACTGCTGTCTTGCTTCCCTTTTCTCTTTGACTAAGCTAACATTCTTTAGGATAATTCTTTGGCCCCCCTACCTTAGTGTTCTATTACCTATGGCGATCATATGTACAGCCCCAAGGGTTTAGTTTCCGTCAGTACAGTGTTTGCAACAACACAGTGAAATATCCCTGAATCACTGGATGACAGTACGCAAATATGTCAGTCTCCCAAAATCTCGTCCTCATACCAGATACCTCAAACAAGACAGGCACACCTCAGTTCTGCTGTTATATGTACAGTATATCTCTGATCAAACATTTGAAAGGATTATCATACATGTTTCAATGAATTTGATAGTCAGTCCACTACTGGTCAAAAATCACACCTGCCGTTTGAACCTGGATCCCACAGAGTTAAATATCTTAAAGGAGACAATTCAACTATTTCTCAAGGAGAACTTGCATCATTGTAAAGTTATAGGTAATCCTGAGGGTTGTCATAAAAGTCACATTATGTGAAATTATTATAAACTCAATAGCCTCTAAAAATAAGGTAATAATGGAAAACTTGAAAACCTTGAGAAAGAAATATATATAAAATGTTTAAAGCTGAACAATGGCACACCAAAAAGGCATCCCACATTCACACACTGAGAAATCTAAAATACAAAAGAAGATTATAAACAAAAGTGCCCAGGCAGAGCAAATAGCGAAAAGGTTGCACCAAATAAAGCATGCAAAATGCTACAGACATTTTGAAAAGAATAATTAATTTCCAACTGCAGTCAAAGTTACATTAGGCACCCTCCGCTCAAACAGAAAATTAATGCAATCATTTCCAGATCATATCATGCAAGCCTCTATGCTACAAACTCTCAAATCAACGTAGAGAAGGTGTATCAGCATTCCTATAGAAAATCAAAGTCAATAAACTTACGGAGGGGACAGAGAATATCTTAATTAACTAATTGAATGTTACCAAGAGATTGACATGTTTGTTGTACAATATATATATATATATATATATATATATATATGCAAAAAAGGAGAGAACTCTGGGTCTCAAGTTTAGGTGGAAAGCAGCTCCTGTTAGAACACCTTTTTTGCATATTCTATGCGTCACCCTATGCCTGAAAAGGTTTTATTTTGATAGATCTATATCGACAAAAAAAGTTTTCAGATATAATCATTGACCCTCCTTGAAAAGTTGCAACACCAGTTTGTGAAAAAAGGAAGCATCTCTGGTACAGGACTTGAAGCATCCATAAAAATTATACCAAGAGAGGGCAAAGATCACACCCAAACAAAAAACTTTAGACCCCTCTTGCTTAAAAATAAAGAAGCCAAATTAATGTGAAAATCTTAAGCGGAGGGGTTCGAGAACATTATCACCAAATTAATTCACCAATCACATTCGAGTTTAGTTAAAGGTAGAATGACAAATAACAACCACATATTTTGCTATATTATCGAACTGACCACACCTATCCCTTTACCAGTAGCTGCCTTTGCCATAGATGTAAAACTGCCTGTGACAATCTCCAACTGCACAACTACAGCTTTTAGAATTAGGTAATGACTTCATAAAAAGGGTGAAGGCTCTCTACACCTGCCTGCTGTCAAGAGTTAGAAATTCTTGGATAATATGGCGTTTGTTCCATCTTTGTAGGGAACTTGCCATGGTTGCCTCTTTCACCCTTACTATTTTTACTGGTCATTGACATAAACAAGCGGCTATCACTGGTATTAATTTCAAATCATTCACATTGAAAACCGCAGCCAATACTGATGTGGAGTTTTCATGGCCGATGTGAACAAATCTACCCAGATCCTTTTAAACATAATACATGAATACTTAAAAGGCCTCAGACTGCTACCAGACTAGACAAAACTGAATCACTTCCACTTAACTTATTATGCAGCTCTGATTCAGTAAAAAAGCTTTCACTACAATAGCAACCAAAATTCATGAAATACCAAGGTATCTGGTTCTAGGACTGACAGTCTGAACATGTGAACCATGTTGGCCAAAAATTAAAGATCTCCTGGAAACCTCATCACCCATGAATGCATGCATCTTGGGTGGGGAAGGCTTGAAACTGTAAAAATGATAATCACAGCAGTTGTCAACTTCCTCTCTAGCTGGCTTCCAAACAGACTCTCACCCACATCACATTCTTTTCCTACCTGAATAATGCCTGTGCCACATTTCACTGGAAAATAAAGAAAGCCCGAATTTCAATCAAAAAGTTCAACACAGAATACTATTTTAACGGATGTAAGCCCCTCCTACCCCCTTTCCCAAATTGATACAACTACCAGTAATTCTTTCTAGCAAGCAAGGTGTCCTGTGGAGCCATAAACCCTCTTCAAGCCAACCGGTGTGGCTTCATATTGAAAAGAATCATGTTCACCCACTTCACACTGTTTTTTCTCACTATGAACACACTTGCTCTAAATCAATCCAAAGATACTATACTCGACACAGCCACCACCCTACTCTAGGTTTAGAAAAAACTAGGCAAGCACATCTCTAAATCCAATATACAGACGCCTTGGCATAACAGGAAAATTAAGATCAATAATGAAACTATTATCTGCCCTGCTTGACTGGATGAATACATTGAGATTGGTGATGTCCTTGGTACAAGAACACGATATAGGAATGAGTCAAGGTAGACAAATGATTGTGAAACGACTCCCCAGGATTGAAGCTGATGGGTGCTCTAGACACTCTTGATAGTATTAATATAAAGGGCAGTCAGGGTGAATATTGAGAGATTATACACGTTCCTTTCTTTAGTGTAATGTTGTTGGGAAGGGGCGATAAAGAGTTTGGAGGCTGACCGTTTCGAGTTCGCTGTGCAGGGAGGCAGGGTGGGGTGGGGGAGGGCTGTTCAGTTTGAGAAAGGAGGGACTTAAGTGGGAGTGGGGGGAGTTGAAGGTTGTATTATCTTGAACGATGACAGAGGAAAGCAAGAACCTGGGAGGTACAATGTATATAGGTCCGCGCAGATGTAGGTAGGCTTGTTACCAACTGATCTGGGGCGAAAGTAATGAGCGAAAATGATAAGACGGACTAACCCGGAGTTTCTTCTCCTCAACTGGAACGTAAATGATCTGGGCAACAAGACAAAAAGAAGAGTAGTGTTACAATTTATTAAACGACACTCGTCCGGAGTGGTACTCCTTCAAGAAACACATCTAATGGGAAACACTTGTAGGGCACTGGATCGGCGGGGATATAAAATGGTGGCACACGCAGGATTCACAGCAAACTCTAGGAGGGGTGGGAATTTTACTAAAGAGTCAACTACCAATGAAGGTGCAGTGCTCCTGGGTTATTATTATTATTATTATGTTTATTATATAGCGCCTGAATCGACCCCCGAAGGGGTATCTCCGCGCTTGCCTTGGGAACCCGTCCTGGCTTTTCCCTGTGAGATAGCCCCTACAGGGCATCCCCAAGGTGAAAGCCAGGCATCCCGCCGCATGGGGCCGTTGTGGAGATTAAGCAAGCTTAATGCCCAGAGTTGCAGAGTGTGAACCCATGATTAGGTCAGGCACCGAAGCGAGAATTATCGAGTCCATGGACATTTGAGCTCAAGACCCTGCCGCGTCGGGAATTGAACCCTGGTCCCGGGTCTGACCTCTGCTTCAGGGTTTTGATCCCCTAAGCCAATATGCTGCCCTCTCACGGACGTGGGAGGGGGAAACGATCAACATACTGTCAGTTTATAAACCCCCCGCCTCACACAAGACCACACTGCTAGATCTTGGTAAACTTCTACTAGAGCTTCCACCCGGAGAACTCCATATAGGGGGATACTTTAACATGACTATATGCGATTTGTTGGACCGTTTGCCCCCAAGACTCACCGAACCTTCCCCCACCCATTTGACAGATTTCTGTATGGAAATGGGTATAATAGACATATGGGGTACTCAAAAGTCCACAACCCAGAAATTCAGATTTCACTCAAGAGCACACGGGAGCCTCTCTCGGATCGATCTTCTGTTCACTTTGGCTCACCGTCTGCAGCGATTCCATGAGGTGCAGCAGCTAGCGCAAAGGATATCTGACCATTTCCCCATATGGGCCATATATAGGGTTGACAAACAGGGACCCAGTAAAGGAATTACGTCTAATCCATGGTATTGGAGGGTCCCACATATTAGAGAGGGGCTGACAAAAGTTACGGACAACTTCTTTAAAGAAAACGAGAGCTCTGTAAATTCCACCCAAACTCTGGGAAGCCTATAAAACCATAATCAAGGGTGAAGCCTTGTCATTGACTGTTGGACACAAAAAACAAACTAGGCTAGAGGTCGAAAAAAATTGAACAGGACATCTTAGGGATAGAGGCTCAGCTTGATACAAACCTCACAGCGGACGTGAGGCATGACCTGAATTTTAAAAAGCAGACATATAGAGACCTGACCACAGCTGCGGCAAGACTTAGTTACAGCGTGACTCAAAACTGCATTTACGAAACTGGAGACAAGGCAGGAAAACTGATAGCGTTACTTGCCAAGAGTGAAAAGGCAAGCAGATGGGTCACTGAAATCACTCCTGGTGAGGGAGTGGAATCAGTCACGGACTCCCAAGATATAGCAAATGCATTTTCTGACTATTACGAACAATTATATGCCCGTAAGTATGGCAACAGAGGGCACAGCTCAGGAACTCCTCAAAGACCTACATCTCCCCACCCTCAATATGGAAGATAGAGACCAAATGGAGGCTGACCCAAAAACAGACAAAGTAGCCCAGGCAATCCGAAAGATAGCTTCAGGTAAATCCATGAGGTCTGCAGGACTCCCCATAGAATTATATAGTAGCACAACAGAGCTGATCACATCCCACTTATTGAAAATGTATATAGAGAGCCAGGAAATGAGGAGACTCCCCAGAGACCAAAGTCTGACATCTATAGTAGTCACTCACAAAGAGGGCAAGCCATCTGAGAACTGCTCCTCTTACAGGCCCATCTCCCTCCTTAATGCCGAAGTCAAAATATTAGCGTAGCTTTTAGCCCTGCGACTGATCCAAATAATCAATAAATTAGTCCATCTAGATTAATCTGGCTTCATGCCCGACAGGAGCATGGCCCTAAATCTGCGACGTTCACAGGGAGTACCCGGTCAGGTCTGTTCATTCCAAGAAGATGCTGCAATTCTGTCACTCAATGCCTGTATGGTATTCGACACGGCCGAGTGACCATACCTTTTAGTTGTGTTGGAATGCCTGGGCTTTGGCCCCAAGTTACTATCCTGGGTACAGCTACTGTGCACTGAACCACTGGCCAGAGTAGTTGTGAACGCAAAAACCTCTAGGCAATTTCCATTGAAGCAAGAGACCAGTCAGGGCTGTCCCCTCTTCACCCTGTTCTTTGCTTTGGTCCTGGAACCATTGGCGATTTGGGTCCAAGCAGACCCCTTGATAACGCGACCTCCTGCGATGGACAGATGAGTGGGAAGACAGAATATCCCTTTATGCAGATTATATTTTGCTATAAGTGGCATCCCCACGTGCCTCCCTAAGTCGGATATGGGATATATTTACATCTTTTTGGAATTACTTGGGGTACACCATTAATATGTCTAAATCAGTGCTGTTTGTCTTTAGAAGGGAAGACCTGAGACAGTCTCAAGGTAATGAACTGAAAGTGACTGGGATGGCGTCCGATATTTGGGGATCTTAGTCACCACTGACATGGAGGCCTTTACCGATCACAACCTTCAGGGCCCCCTGACGTGCCTTAGGAGAGATGTCAGTCATTGGAGGACCCTGCCTCTCTCCGCATTGGGTTGCGGGCTCTATTTAAAATTATGGCACTGCTCAGGTTTGTATACGTGCTACAAAATATGCCATTCTTGGTCCCCGATGTATACTTTCATGCAATTGAATCTGAGCTGAGGACCTTGCTGTGGAATGGGAAGGCTCCTCGTATAGTGCTTACAAAACGATCCCGTGACTGGTATGCCGGGGGCATAGCACTATCAGATATTCACAAATACTACCAAGCGGCACAGCTGGCCACGATCAACCAATGGATGCATTGTCCCCGAGGAGATCCAGGATACACCATGGATCGCCAATTGTTGCAACCACACAGCTACAAATGAGCACTTTACACTCCTTCTACACATACAACTCTCAAGGAACCAACAGCACTGATGGTCCAAATACGGCATAGGACCCTCAAAACACTAGGTTGAGAGGGGAAAAAAAATCACACAATCCACATCCTTGTGGGATTCCAATAAATTGGGTAATTTGAGACTTAAGCCCGGGTTTAATAAATGGGACATGATTGGTATTTTCAGGGTTGGAGATCTCTGGAAAGGAGGCAAAGAAATATTGTTTCCAGAATTACAACAAGAATACAGTCTAGCTAGGATGGAAAGTTTTAGATACCTCCAGGTTCGACATGCCATAACGACAGCTGTTCCTAAAGACGAGGCTCTCTCTGAAGCATCCCCTTTGGAAGCTAGGTTACTCAATGACAATATGACGCACAAAGCGATCTCACTAACATATTAAAAATTGATCAACAATACGCCACACACTGCTCCGGCTCCGTCAGCAATGGGAGGCGGATATAGGGGAAGTAGATGAGGAAGGCTGGCGAAAAGCCATATCCTTAGCTAGGGAGGTTGCGTCCTGGGCACGATTTCGCCTGGTGCAACTTAAGAACTTACACAGACAGGTCCTATATGTCGTGCAGCACGGTTGTAAAGATGGGGAGGAGACTGACCTCGGTATGTCTGAGGAGGTGTGGGAGAGAGGGTACATCTCATAATCTGAGATTGTCCAGAGAAACAGAAGTATTAGACATAAGTGTTGTCCTGTATAAATAATGTAACGGGAGGGAGCGTTCCCCTCTCGGAGAGGAGATGTCTATTGAATGTGTGGGAATCCTCAGATTTGGGCCGGATGGAGCAAATATGGATCCCACTGGGGCTTATGGTGGCCAAGAGGAATATTGTGAGATTGTGAGGGTCAGAGTTGCCACCAAAGTTTAAGAACTGGAAACAATATATGGACTGGTGTATGATGGCGGAAAAGGTAATTTATGAAGGCCGTGGGTGTCCACAGAAGTGGGGGAAAGTTTGGGCCAGTTGGAACAAATATAGAAATGGCCTTTGTACTAAACTGGGAGGGGGAGGGGGAGGGGGGGGAGTGACCTGTGATACGAGCCATGGGTGGGAGAGTGGACAGAAGAGAAGATGCAGACGCAAATCTGTAATATTCCCAGAATATCAAATGATGGGAATCGAAATAAGGAAACTCTAATCACCTTGCATATGTGTAATAACCCAACACTGCGGAGTATGTTGTATATATGCTGTCTAATTAGACTAATTAGACCTATTGTTGGTTAATTTTAAACAGACTCACATTACGTTCAGCAGGAGCCCTAACCTGATATTACCAGAAGGAAAAATCAAAAGGCTTGACAAAGGATATAGTCCTTAAGTACAGCATATGCTTTCAAAGGAGACACTCATTTTCTAAATCCTGGGGCAATGATGAAAGTGATGCCACAGCTCCCTAACCAAGATTCAGAGAAATCTTGGCATGGAAAACCTTGGCAGGTACTGAAAAGTGGCCAAGATTAAATAGAAAAGCAGGAGCACATTTCAAGATGAGAAAATTAACAACAGCTATTGGGATTTCTATATATAGTTTTTACACGAGGATAGCAAACAAGTATCCAGTTCACCTCCACCCAACCTAATGTGGTTGATGCTA
The DNA here is from genome assembly GCF_964263255.1 of Lissotriton vulgaris. Classification (NCBI taxonomy): domain Eukaryota; kingdom Metazoa; phylum Chordata; class Amphibia; order Caudata; family Salamandridae; genus Lissotriton; species Lissotriton vulgaris. The sequence goes on along the minus strand of NC_141699.1, from coordinate 145,570,353 downwards.
GCCAAAGCTCCTGAAGGTCCCATTCATGTTGTACGTTTACTCAGAGGGCACCTTTTTGGAATATTGACTAAAAGTAAGAGCCATGCAATGAAGTATTTTCTTTCTTGTTGACTATTCAATGATATAGCCTAAAGGAGTGTCATTATTCGCATAAATGGGTATTTGTGGCTGTTAACTTCTGCCTTGAATTAATAACGGGCTATGATAGCTAAGGGGGTTAATAAACGTCATGTATCGCAATGGTTGTATGCTCATGCCCCCATTAAATGCTTGATCTTTTTCAGGTTGATAAACTAAGACGTGATAGAGACATCACTCAACTTGCTTACACTGCAGGAAAATGCTATGATTTTTGGTCATCATAACTATGTAAAAAAAGGTTATTATATTTCTGACCTCCAGAGTCTACTTGGTTTTCACTAACAGTGATGCACAAGATATTCCATCAGGTGCAGAACAACTTGTAGGAAATCATCCTTACACATGAACGACTCCTGCAAAGACAGTATTCTGTACATGGGCAAATCATAATGTTCATATGTAGTGCTTGAAATTTTACGATGGTGATATTTTGTGTCTGGGATTATTCCAGTATGCTATCAACCCAGTTGTGTTGTTTTGTTCCTATGAATATTGCATTACGAATGTTGTGTGCATTTGGTAATCCCAGTAGTGACATGTAGTGTATGCGGCTGTTTAATTTTGATGTGCATGTCGGATCTTCCTGTGGCAGTGTTTTGCTCCTTGGAGCATTACATTGTTGATGTTTCGTTCATATGCAAGTTGTCATATTGCCGATATTGTGTCTGGGAACATTACATTGAAGATATGTTTGCTTTTGATATATTGTGTCTGAGATCGCCACAAAGGTGGTATCTTGTGCCTGATGTACCCACCCCTGTGATGTATGCCTGGGGGCTCTTACTTAGTTATGGTGAATATTTTGAGTCTTTCCACAACAGTTACCAGACCTTAAACTGAACTGTAAGCCTACCCAGCGCCTAATATGAACCTCAACTTCACTTAAGCCAAACACTGCCCCTTATCTAATGCACACATAACAAAACCCCTTAAGCGGACATTTGGTCTGGTACTTACTACTTTCAATGTTGAAACATTATCAGAAATGGTCATTTCAGTTCTGATTGAATCATCTATATAATGGTACATCAATGTGATGGATTCTGAAAAGCTGTGACCCGTATCATTTAAAAAGGAAGGAAACGCGCTACTAATGAACAAGCTCTTGCTCTAAGGCTTATGTACTTTAGTAGCTTACCACATTAGCCCGCATTTGCTGTACCCATGTAAAGTATTGGACGTCTATGATCATGTATATTTTGTGGGCGGCCTCATCTTGGGACCCACCACACCCTGTTTCGCACTTGATTTTGTTGGTGTATTGCGGTTTCTTCCTTCCTTACCACTTCTAAAGCGCTCCCATACCCTCTTGGGTCATGTTGACGCAACATATAATTTTATAAATAAATAATAAATACATATGTTTATGGGAAGCCCCGGCCTGCATATGTATTAACACTTCATTGAGCGGTTTATGTTCTCCATATAGTGAAAGGGTTAATACAAGGGTAAGCACGAGATTTCAGTCTTTAATTAACAGGATAAAGCAGACTCCTTCAAATGAGTGTTCTTTTAAACAATTTTTTTCCCCGTACAACATGTGGCATAAAGCATTAACCGTCAGTTTACACTGATGACAATCATTTTAGAAGTTCTACATCTACACACCTCTAGTCCATTGTGGCAATATCAAAAGGCGTGTAATGAGAATCCATATTGCTCAAGGAAAAATAGAAAAGAAAACTATTTCCTATTCAATTCTTGCATGCCTGAACATCTAGAGATCGGTTAGCAATATACCGTATCACAATGCATGTTGATATAGCTGTCAGTAAGTGGCTAGAGAGAGGTTTTCTTTTACAACTGGCATTGCCAGTGGGTTCATTCTCCTCATAAAAATCTCCATTCCGGTATGACACAATGTGTAGGGGTATCTGGTGTCCGATCATATTCTAACACGTTTTTAAATGTAAGCATGGAGGTTGCATATTAAAAATGTTTACTGAACCTAAGTTGATTAGCAATCTGTCTTCAAGCAGAAAATATTAGAACATATGACACGGGTAACTACTATATAATACTACATAATGATTGTATAAATGATCCAGGCTCATACCGTGTATGGGGAATGAAATACACACTTCTAAACGTCTCTTTTTATAAGCTTAATAGAAAGTGGGGAAGGATGCTTTTTGAAATGAGAAGGATTAAGGAATTTAATATGAAATGAGAGGAAATGAGAATGATTAAGTATTCATTAGCTATATTACTTCAAAGCCAAAACAAGGGGCATAAAACTGAAGAAGAGTCACTGTTGTACTGCCTCACTGAGGTCGAAACCTCCAAAACGTTACAAGCTGATGGGTACCACCACACCTGTGCACATAGGTAACATTCATTTGGAGGTGGGCAAGGGTGGTTCCTCTATGTGTGGCACTAGGACCGACCCTCCTATATTTGTTGCCCCGCTGTCCCCCGTATTACAAAATGTAAAATAATATTAAATAGGTAAAAGATTTCGCCCTCCCCCCATGGGAGCAGCGTTTGGATTGGCTTTAGAGACCTTAGTAGACCTACTCTAGAAGTGAGACGGCGCAGGCCAATCACTATAGGACTTTAATATGAAGCCATGCAGTGATTTGGAAAAGACTGTTGCAAGGGCAAGGCCTGACGAACAAGTTACTTACCTTCGGTAACGATATATCTGTAAGAAACAGTAGTTAGTATTAGATTCCTTACCTTAGAATATCCCCAGGCGTCAGACTGGATCCGGAAATTTTTCCGTAGCAATACCCCTGCACGTCGTTAGGCGTCGTCTCCGGCTCCGCGTCAGTCGTCGGCGTCGTCTGCGCCGGAATGACGTCGTCGGAGTACTTAGACGCCGCCCATGCGCGCTGACGTCAGTTCTTAGCCACAGCTTTTCCGCGCAAGATACGCAGAGCCATGCTAGAACCAACACTGGTGCCAAGAAACTAGGGCCCTGAAAGGGGAATAACCTTAACCCTAGGTATCAGTTCGCAGACCGGGGAGGATGGGTGGGGCAGTAAGGAATCTAATACTAACTACTGTTTCTTACAGATATATCGTTACCGAAGGTAAGTAACTTGTTCATCTGAAAGAAACACGTTAGTATTAGATTCCTTACCTTAGAATAGATACCCCAGCAATACCAACCCCGGTGGTGGGTCTGCGAACCAATATTCACACCAGGAAGTCCTGGAGGACGGAACGGCCAAAGAAGACATCCCTCCGGACTTGACTGTCCAGGCAGTAGTGCCTCGCAAAGGTGTGCAGCGAGGCCCACGTAGCCGCCTGGCAAATGTCCTGCACAGGGACTCCCCCGACCCAGGGCAGTAGTAGCCGCCGTGGCCCGAGTGGAATGGGCCCTCAGCCCAACTGGAGGCTCCTTTCTAGCCAAAGAGTAGCACGCCTTGATGCATAAGAAAGACGACCCACTGAGAGATGGTCCGTTTATGCACCGCCCGTCCCTTCTTCGCACCCACGTAGCCAACAAAGAGTTGGTCGTCCACCCGGAACTGGCGTGTGCGATCCACATAGAATGAAAGCGCACGTTTTGGGTCCAGACGATGGAGCCGCTCTTCATCCTTTGAGGGATGCGGAGGCGGGAAGAAGGAGGGTAAGGTGATGGACTGCCCGATGTGGAAAGCAGAGACTACCTTGGGCAGGAAAGATGGTTTGGTACGCAACACCACTTTGTCCGGATGCACAGACAGGAAGGGAGGTTTGCAAGATAGAGCCTGGAGCTCACTCACCCTCCTGGCAGAGGTGATGGCAACCAGGAAAGCTGTCTTCAAGGTGAGAAGACTGAGAGGACAAGAGTGAAGTGGCTCAAAGGGAGCGCACATCAGGAAAGTAAGAACTAGGTTCAAGTCCCACTGAGGCATCACAAAAGGGACAGGTGGAAACATGTGTGTGATGCCCTTCAGAAAACGAGTTACTATAGGGGACTTGAACAAAGAAAGTTGATCAGGCAGCCTTAGGAAGGCCGAAAGGGCAGAAAGGTAACCCTTGAGAGTGCCCAGAGCAGAGCCCTGCTGGGCAAGAGAAAGAAGGAAGAGAAGAACTTCAGAAAGAGGGGCAGAAAGGGGATCCACAGCCTTTGCTGTGCACCATGCCACATATTTGTTCCACCGGCAGGCGTATACCGACTTAGTGGAGGGACGCCTGGCTGCCAGAATAACATTACAAACTTCAGGAGGCAAGTCAAATGGCCTCAACTGCCGCCGCTCAATCTCCAAGCATGGAGTTGGAGACTGGACAGGTTCGGGTGGAGGACCGTCCCCTGTTGCTGCGACAGAAGGTCCTCCTGAAGAGGCAGACGGATCGGGGGACCGACTGACATGTTGAGTAGCTAGGGATACCAGAACCTTCGAGCCCAGTCCGGAGCCACAAGGATGACCTGGGCCCGGTTGCGCCTGATCTTCTTCAGCACTCTGGGCAGAAGTGGTATAGGCGGAAAGGCGTATAAAAGACCGCAACTCCACTCGCGACGAAACGAGTCGCCGAGCGAGTGCCGCCTTGGAAATTCCAACGAGCAGAATTGACGACATTGCGCGTTCTCTTCAGTGGCGAATAGATCTAACCAAGGCTCTCCCCACTGCAGAAAGATGCCTTGCGCCATGTCCGAGTTCAGACGCCATTCGTGATCCATCGAGCACCGTCGGCTGAGTTTGTCCGCCCTGGCGTTCAGAGAACCCGCCAGGTGGTGAACCACCAGGGTCACGCACTGATGTTCCAGCCACTGCCAGAGCCGCAGAGCCTCTTGACAGAGAGTCCAGGACCCCACACCGCCCTGTTTGTTGCAGTACCACATGGCGGTGGTGTTGTCTGTGAACACCTGCACTACACTCCCCCGGACAGAGGGGAGGAATGCCTTCAGTGCTAGACGAATCGCCCTCAGCTCCAGAAGGTTGATATGGAGCTGGGACTCCGCCGGAGACCAGAGGCCTCTGATCTCCGCCTCTCCCATGTGGCCTCCCCAGCCCTGAAGGGACGCGTCTGTCACAACTACGTGCTCCGGTTGGGGAAGGGAGAGGGATCTGCTGTTGACCCAATCGCGGTCCGTGAGCCACCACTGCAACTGTCTCGCAGCGCACTCCGAGATCAGGACATGGTCGGACAGGTTGCCTTGATGCTGGGCCCACTGAAACTTCAGGTCCCACTGCAGAGCCCGCATCCGCCACCGGGCGTGATGCACCAGAAGGATGCAGGAAGCCAACAGCCCCAGGAGCCGCAGCGTCAACTTGACCGAAACCCGGGATAACGGCTGGAAGATGGGAACCAGAGCCTGAATATCCCTGCCTCGCTGCTCGGGAGGATAAACCTGAAACTGCGCCGAGTCCAGAACAGCTCCGATGAACAGGAGCTTTTGGGAGGGGCACAGGTGTGATTTCGGCACGTTGATGGAAAACCCCAGCAGGTGCAGGAGATCCGCCGTAATCTAGAGGTGGCTGACGACTGTTTGGGGCGAGCCCGCCTTCAACAACCAGTCGTCAAGGTAGGGGAAGACTGAAACTCCTAACCTGCGCAGATTAGCTGCGACCACCGCCATCACTTTCGTGAACACCCGTGGGGCGCTGGTAAGGCCAAAGGGGAGCACGGTGAATTGAAAGTGCTCGAGGCCTACCGTGAACCGCAGGTAACGTCGGTGGGCCGGCAGGACGGGGATGTGAAAGTAGGCGTCCTGCAAGTCCAACGCCACCATCAAGTCTTGGGGGTCTAGGGCAGCCAAGACCTGAGCTAAAGTCAACATTTTGAACTTCTCCTTCCGGAGGAAGCCGTTGACGCTCCGTAGGTCCAAAATAGGGCGTAGGCCCCCTTTGCCCTTTTTGGGTACCAGAAAGTAGTGGGAGTAGCAACCACACCCTACTTCTGGCCCAGGAACGCGCTGGATGGCCCCCTTGGCCAAGAGGGCCGTAACTTCCTCCTGCAGAAGTTGCAAGTGGTCCCCCGACACGCGGTGGTACTGCGGTGGCATGGCTGGAGGGGTCGTCTTGAAGGGGAGTGAGTAGCCCCTCTGGACGTTTTGCAGCACCCACCTGTCCGATGTGACTGTACGCCAGTGGAAGAGGTAATGGCGGACCCTGCCCCCCATTGGCGTCACATGGGCCTAAAAACTCGGACGAGGAAGGTTTGGAGGCGGGTGCTGCGGGAGCTGGTGCGGACTGGCCTCGCCTTGGACCCCGACCGCCTCCCCGGCAGTTCTCACGGCTGCCACCGCGCTGGACATTCTGCTGCGGCGTGTGGCTGACGGTCCGTGTGGGGGCGCCCCTTCCTTGGCCACGAAAGGAGCAAAAGGCACCCATTTGCTTGGCCGTAGCCCTGGAGTCCTTAAAGCGCTCAAGCTCGTGGTCTGCCTGGTCGCCAAACAGGCATGTCCAGAAGTGTGGCCTGGACATCGGCCGAATAATTGGCGCACCGTAGCCAGGCGTGGCGTCTGACCGCCACTGTCGTGGCCATCGATCTGCCTAGCGTATCTGTGGTATCCAGTCCGCACCGGATAGAGTACCGTGCCGCATCTCGACCCTCCACTAGGGCTTGGGCGAGTTTAGCCCTGACCTCCTCAGGGCATTGTGGCAGCACGTCCGCAACCGTGTCCCACAGGGTGTGGGTGTAGCGGCCCAAGAGGCATGCGGTGTTGACTGACCGCAGTCCCAGACTAAGGGACGAGAACACCTTTTTGCCAAAATTGTTCAAACCTCTTGGATTCCCTGTTGGGAGGGGCCGACGGGAACGCGGTCTGGGAGTTAGAGGCCTGGATAACCAGGTTCTCGGGGTTGGGTGGGTCGACAGAAAGCTTGGGTCACCCGGAGCCGGGCAGTAGCGTCTGGCCACGTTCCTGTCCACAGGCTGTCCTGAGGCGGGCTTGGACCAGGTGCCCAGCAGAACGTCACATAAGGCCTCATTGAACGGCAGCAGAGGCTCGACCGAGCTTGACTGTGGTTTGAGGACCTCGGTGAGGAGATTAGTCCTCACTGCCGCTGAGGGGAGCGTAAGGTTTAAGGCCTTAGCCGCCCGCATCAGCACTACGCTATAGGCTGCCCCCTCCTCCGTAGCCACGGTTGGAGGGGAGACAAAACCAGTGTCCGGAGAGAGATCCAGGCCGCTGGCTTCCCCAAGCTCCTCTGTCCAGTCTGCTTGGTCCTGACACTCCCGTGTCAGAGGGTCCTCAGACCCCTCCCAGTCCTCTTCGTCACCCAATGCCTGGTAGCCAGGATCAATAATCGGGCCCGTTCATTTAAGTAGAAGGTACCCAGAGCCGTCTCGTACGGTGCCCAACGGGGCCGTGTCGATGGCTGAACGGGATCGACAGAAGAACTGGGGCCGGCGTCGACCGAAGTCGGCACCGGTGGTGACACCCTTGGGGGGCGGCGCCGGTGAGGTCGTAAGGTCGACCGGCGTCGACCCGGATCCGGAGCCGGATCCGGCCGGGGCCTGCTGTGCCGGGACCGAAGTCCGTCTGCGGCATTGGTGCCGAAGCACGCGACCCGCCAGGCCCCGGAGCCGAACCCAGTGGGCCCGAAGGCGCCGTGGGGTCCGGTGGAGAAGAGAGCGACCTCATGGCCATGAGGTACCGCTCGATCTCCGCCGGCGTCGCATCCTGTTCAGGGACCCGAAGGTGTGGGGCAGGATGCGGCGCTAGCGACTTCTGCGGAGCCGCGTGGGTGGTGCCATCCAAAACCCCGGCCGCGTCGGGCGAGCGTCGGGGGCGGTCGGAGGAGCGATGACGCCACTCCCACCTCTCATGCCTCTTACCTGAGGAGGAACCAGAAGACAGATGCCGACTTCCGGAGCTGCGAGGGCTCCGTCCCCGCGACCGATCCCTCGACCTCCCATGGGACCGGGACCTCGAATGGCGCGGGCCGACTGCCGGAGCTCGAGCCACTTGCGGGACCGCTCCCGCCTAGCCTTCGACGTCAGAGCTCGACAGTCGGAACAGGAACGGTCGTCGTGGTCGAGGCCTAGGCACTGCAGACACCGGCGATGGGGGTCGGTACTCGACATCAGTCGACTACACTTCGAGCAGGGTTTGAACCCGTGCATCCCTAACGGCACCTGGGAAGTCGAGAACGACTTGAAGATCAAAAATTATCAAAAAGGTTTTAGTCAAAAAGTGACTAAGGGGTAGAGCTTCTCCGGATCTGCGCTAGCTGGCGTGGAAAAAAGAAGAACTGACGTCAGCGCGCATGGGCGGCGTCTAAGTACTCCGACGACGTCATTCCGGCGCAGACGACACGGACGCGGAGCCGGAGACGACGCCTAATGACGTGCAGGGGTATTGCTACGCAAAAATTTCCGGATCCAGTCTGACGCCTGGGGATATTCTAAGGTAAGGAATCTAATACTAACGTGTTTCTTTCAGATAGAGTATATTTATTCATGTTTCTCCCCTCCATGTCGTGTCCCACGTAAAAGCGGAGCGTAGCAGTAAGTACTTCATCTCACCTGGTGTGGTCACTATTTTTTTCGCAACATTCTCTGCACTGGACTTATCAAAAACATTGAATTTATGGAACTGTGATAGCAATAGTAAAATGAAAGGAAAGACCTTGCTTTTGTTTTGCTGTTGCTGGTGAGGACTGAACATTGCTGGGGCATAGCCTGAAGCCCGTTCTCCTCCCCGCCGAGCCCGCATTGCAGCACACGGTCTCCCCCAGCCGCCGCAGCTCCTCACCACCAGAGCGCGGCCGCAGTCGGGGGGACCGAGTGGGACTACAACGCCCAGGTGCCTTTGCGGCCGGAAGCCGCCAACATCCACGCCAGGAGGCGCATAAAATCACGGACATCCCCCGCGTCGCGGGATCGCGCGCGGGTCGCGCCGGGCCCTCCCGTCCGAGGACGGAAGAGGCCGTGCTGGGCCACCCCCCTTGGATGTAGAAGAGTTCAAGACCCCTGTTGCCTGTTGGTCTGAGAAACATTACTGAAAGTAAGACAATTAGACTATTAGTCATCTTGGACTGAGCACGGGGAATTTATAAAATCTTATGTGGTATGGTCAACGGTTATTGCCTGGGTGTTTTGATTTGCTAGGGTAGTGTGTATTGAGGGAAAACGGGGTAGTCCTCGCACATTAGTATTAATATTAGCCTCCCTATTTATAGCATGGTTAGTTGTATGAAAACCGGCTCATCAAAAGTTAAATCGCACAATACCCCTACTACCGAGGCTACATTGCCGGAGCCTAATTTATCGCTCCCACGGAACGCACAGCTCACCGCGATTGACATCATGCTGCGGAAAGTTATTGGGGCAGTTTCTAGCAAGATCGAGCTGGATTTACTGGAGGCGGGTGGAGGTTGATTTTATTCAATATTTATAACACGGGGCTAGCAATAGGAAATAATTCCCCGATACAGGAATTAGACCAAAGACTCAGTCAGGAGCTAGCTCGCAAGAAAGGGGTTGTAGAACCTTCTGTTCTAGTGATGGGCGATTTAAATTGCCATTTATGCCCAAACTTGTTCCCATTGACTAGTGATTAGTCATCTTGCTCGATCGAGAAGGGTTCACGCTTCGAACACACTGTAGAGGAAACAGCCCTTAGTAAGCTTCTAAAATTTCATGCTCTGGAACACACGATAGACATGGTCAGCTTGGAGGAAGATGGGTCTTTGACCCCTACCTTTAAAGGTAGAGGTTGCTCCTTTTACATAGATTATATTGTGGTTTTCAGGTTTTTTAGAAACTGTATTAGCTCTGTTAGGATAGATTGGAGCATATTCAGTGATCACAACCCCTTGGCTGTAGTACTTATAGATAGAGGTAGACCCAAGAGGTGTTTACACCCGGACATCGAACTGAGAGCTATGGACCAGGGTAGACAACTGAGGTGGGTTAAAATCAATAGTAAAGTTTTTTTACAAATCATTAATGGATAAAGGAAAAAACTTGATCGAGAAGTACCTAGATCTAGAGATAGTAGGCAGCCCCTTGGTAAGGGCATTTCGGTCAGTGACTAGCCTGGTCGAAAACCTATTAAAGGCAAAGGGCCCTGGGGGAAATATCTCCCAACCAAGATGGTTTGATAACAAATGCTCATGTGCCCTGAGAGACCTAAAATCTAGCTTGAAATCTAAGCCGAGGGATAAACTAAGGATAGCTCACTGTAGACAGATATACAAAAATGCCCTAAAACAAAGGAAGTCTTCTCTTCAAGCTGAAGCGTGGGCTGATTTAAGGGAGGCTGGAGAAAAAAGAGATCAGACAGCATTCTGGAGAATAATTAATAGGCCATGCTTTCAGGACAGTACCACCCCGGATATAGGAACAAATATCCTACCCGACCAGTGGGTGTCTCATTTTGAGGGTCTTTATAATCATGAGCTGGTAGGAGATGGAGGGGGGGGCGTAGCATGGACGTTGAATTCTCACTGGAAGAAATTACCAGGGGGATCCAGGGCCTGTCTCGTAATAAAGCCCCAGGCCCTGACGGTACACCACCCGACCTATATCTAAGCAATGTTGACTTATGGGCCCCCATCTTAACAAGGGTTTTAAATGTGGCGGTCAAGTCTGAACTACCTCGCTCATGGTCCACCGGAATAATTGTCACTATTTTCAAGAAGGGTAATAGGGACAACCCTCAATGTTATAGACCCATCTCACTGATCGATGTCTCTGCCAAAATCCTGGGTCGGGTCATCCTTGAACGGTTAATTGACTGGACTGAAGAACATAGCATTATTGTAGATACCCAGTATGGTTTTAGAGCAGGAAGGTCCACTAGTGACCAATGTTTAAACCTTTATATGCTGGTGGCTAAATACACCAAAGCCAGCAATGAAGCCATATATATGGGGTTTATGGATTTAGCGGCTGCATTTGACCATGTGAACAGGAGCAAGTTGTGGGCCATGATGAGTGAGATGGGCATTGACCCAGGTTTGATCAGTATTCTTAGGGAGTTACATCGGGAAACTACCGCAAACGTGCGCTATAATAGGGATGGGGGGAATACTGAATCTTTCCCGTGCACCAGTGGAGTGAGACAAGGGTGCATTCTTGCCCCTTTCCTTTTCTCGCTCTACATTAACAATCTAGAGAGGTCGCTGATTGCCCTAAACTCAGACTGTCCGAAAGCAGGCTCGCGCCATATACCGGTGCTTTTGTACGCGGATGACGCGGTCCTGCTCGCTCGCACCCCGAGGGGTCTGCAGTGTCTGATTGAGGAATTCACTCATTTTATGGACACCCTAGATTTATCAGTGAATCCGAGTAAGTCATTCGTGAGGCTGGCAGGCACGAATCCCTGTAAGAAATATGTATATAAGATAGGGTCCCACACCCTAGAGAAGGTGCAGTCTTTCTCTTATCTTGGGCTGCTTTTTGACAGGGCACTGAAATTTAAATCTCTGGTAGATGAGCGGTAGACACCTCCTAAGTCTTTCATTTAAAACGCCGTATTAAAGCCATCTATAGCTGATCCATCTTCAATTCCCTCAACTGCCATGCCTGGCCGATGTCCTCAATCTGAGAGGAAACATTATCAGGAGATTCATTATTTTTGCAGGTCATTAGACATACTGTAAACAAGGATAATAGTTATGAATAAAGTAATTAACATTACTTTAACAGTTTCTTAGAAAGTGCTCTTTGCAGAGAGATGCTTAAGATTACTGCACTCCTCGCTCAATGAGATAGGAGCTACAATGTTTACGTCAAATTGACATCATGCAAATGGGAATTCAGGAAGCATGCAGCAGGTCCCTAGAATGCATGCAGTCATCTCCCCCTGATGCTGGCATGTTACTCTGACAAAGAGGAAACTGCCCACTACGGACAGCTTCTCCTTCATGGTCCTAAAGCACTGATGCATATCTTTAGAATTAGAAAAGGGGTGGAGGCCCATTTCACACTATCTAGTATTCGTTGCAAATCATAAGAAGCCTCAACTTGGACAATGCTACTCACTAACCCAGGAGTGAATTACAATTTACATTTAGTATAATATGAGTGCGGTTTTAGCTGTAGGAAAGTCTGCAATTCTGTGCATTGCAGGCATTGTTACTGATGAAACCAATAGTATGTCAGGCGCCCAGTGTACTGCCATTCAATTCAATTCAAATAACTTTATTTCGATTCCACAAGGAAATCATAAAAGTATACATCAATTTAAAAACAAAACAATTAATCTACCATAAAATCACAATACATGTTTGCAGGATTCTAAAATAAAACCATAGTACAGTTTAAAACTAAATACCATGAACATTCAATATCTATTTCTGATCATCAGAGCTGATCTAATAAAATTCAGTACAGCATTACAGGTGTTTGCAGTTGACAGAGATAACAAGAATTCATAGGCTTCTTTGTAATAGCACGTTCCAAGAGATAATAATAATGGTCTGATAAAGGTGTTTCTTGGGACCTTATACAAAGTACAAAAGAGAAAAAGGTGGAGAGTATTTTGCGAAACCTTATTATTACAAGGGCAACAAGGTAACTTCTCCCACCAACCCCCCTGCTTTGGAAAAGCAAAGAGGAAGTGTAAAGTGCCAAGGCGAAATCTTGTAAGATAAAAGCGCCATTGCGTGTTCATGATATATGACAGATAAAAGGGTTGAACTAGCCTTCCCCGTACCCGTGATACATAATCATTTGTCTTTAAAGAACCCAGTTTAACACTATAGGCATTTTTAATAACTTCCTTAGCATCCTTACTAAGCATGTCAGGATTTATAAACATATTTCCCAGCCCTATCTTATAGAAGGTCTCCCTGACATATCGTAGCCATGGGATTTCCCTGTAATGCTCGAGTTTAAGGCAATCTTGAAGGATATCTTTGGTTAATTTCAGTTCATTAGATTGCCAAACTTTAGACCATAATATTAAAGGTGCAACGTGAATAATATCGCTTACAAACTCAATTCCAACCTCTCCGTGGCAGAATATGTTAGATGTGCCCGATGGGACAGATAGTAAGCGTTTTAGAAACCTATTCTCCATAATCTGTATTTTTTCACACTTTTGTGACCCCCAAACACCAGCACCATAGGTCAGAGCAGAAACACATTTAGCTTTATATAAAGATGTTATTTCAGCTATACGTCGTTGTCCTAATTTACTAGCAAAGCGAAAGAGAGCTTCAGTTGACTGTGTAACCTTTTGAACCCTGGCTGACCACAAAGGTTCCCAGTTCAATTTTTAATTAAAAAGGTTTCCCAGATAATTGAAGTTATCAACTTTCTCTATATTGGAGTTCCTCACCCTGTATTTGCGAATATTTACATTTTTCGAGCCGCAAGTCATGGCAAAAGATTTAGTAAAGTTGACCCCTAGATCTAATTTTCTCATAAACATATCGAAAGCATTCAGACAGATCTGCATGCTATTGGGAGTAAGGGCCATTAGGACAGTGTCATCTGCATATGACAACATTGGAATTCTTTTACCGTTTATCTTCGGAAAATCAGCACCAGTTTCTAATAGAAAGCCCTCTAGACCATTCGTATAAACCAAAAATAGAAAAGGGGCTAAAATACATCCCTGTCGGACGCCTTCGGTGGATAATATAGGTCTTGTTTTCTCTCCTCCAGGGCCATATCTAATTCCGACCATTGTGGCAGTGTGCAACCTGCGGAGCAAAGTAACCAAAGGCTCCTCGAACCCCATAGAGTCCATCATACGCCACAATTTATCCCTGCTCAAATGCACTGGACAAGTCCATAAATGCCAAGTGAATAGAACTATTCTTTGCACCCATGTACTTGCCCATGATCAGTGCTAGATTCAAGCACTGCTCAGTAGTTCCTTTCCCCCTCCTAAAACCATATCGGGATTCTACAATAACCCCCGCCGACTCTGCCCACGATTCCAGACGCGCCAATATTACCCTACCCATTAACTTGCATGATGCGTCAATTAATGATATTGGTCTATAGCAACGTGGGTCAGACTTATCACCCTTTTTGAAAATAGGCACCAAAACTGCCTCTTTCCAGGAGGTCGGAATGGGCCCCAGCACTAATGCCTTAAAAACATTCAGAAGTAATGGGGACCAGACCTTCAGATTATGTTTAAAAAGGTCTAAGGGTACTGCATGAGGGCCAGGGGCCTTTAAAGCCGCCCCCTTAGTCAAAGCCAGCTCCACTTCCGAGAGCGTTAATGAGTCACTAAGTATCTTTGCTGATTCCATGTTAACATTACAATATTCATCCTTGCCCGTGGTAGCAGTCTGTAGTTTCTCCTTGGTATTGAAGATTTTACTATAATGAGCTACCCAGGAGTCTTCAGGTATATGCACTCGAATGGTATTTTCTTCCCCTGTTTTTAAAAAAGGCCTATTTATTATTTCCCAAAAAAGTCTATTATCCCTTAGATCAACCGCTTTATCCAGGTCTTCCCATGTACTGCCATTCAGAAATAGACAGTCTGGGGTCCAAACTTGAGTGCCTGCCTTGCTTTTGGGGGCTTATGAACCCACAACATGTCTCTGAAAAGCAGGGGTCAGTTTGTGGATATCTTTTCGGCAAAAGCAAAGCACTGCCAATAAAGCTATATAAACGTCAAATATGTTCAAATGTAAACACGCCAATATGACAAATAAGTGGGCCATGGACGAACCATTTTCATTTATGTAGTACGAGTGGACACCAATCACCAATACCGGTGGGGCCCTTAGATAATACACAATTGAATCTGTGTCAGGTCAGATAAGCCAGAAGCAGTAACAACAGACACCAGACTAACCAGAAAACATAGCTGGCCTTCTTTAGTTACTTACAACTTGAAATTGGACTGAAACGTGGATGCAGTAAAACAACAGAACCTGAACCAGCCAACTTTTCTTATGGCTCCCCGAAGGAAGTCCATAAACATTGCATAGAAAAAACAATAATTTGGAGGTTTACCTTAAATATTTCACTGCATATGCATTACTGGGTTTGGCTAATTAACCTTCTTGTTCTTCCTTGGAGTCGGCAAAGTTAGGAGCCTACTTCAAAACCACCTTCAAGACAAGAGTCGACTCGGAAGAACAGAAGACAGGAGATCCTTCAATCAAACCTGAGACCATTACTGAAAATCTGCAACAAAAAAAATGCCAAAATTGCAATCTAATCATGCTTCTCAGTTTTCTCACAAAAGGATAAAATACAATATCCCCACATAGACAGAGTAATGTGGCTCTAAGAAACCAGGCAAAATCCAAATAAATTCAGCTGGGATAGAGATTTGACAAACAAAGCACATTCTATTTCAGCCCTTAAAGGGGGTGTTATGAAAGGCTATGCACAATACTGTTGAGGATCCAACAGTTGGGGAGGACTTCCGTGCTTAAAATATGAGGGTTTTCCATTTTTAAACTGTGCCTGTGCATTGGATACCTTCACCCAGCCTTCCTTCCCCTTTCCTCCTTCCTCCTTAACCTATACGCCTTACTTTCTGTCGGCCTCACATTTGAACTTGTGCAAAGTTGAATAGACTACGGGATGAAACAGTAGAGCTTCAGGGATGAGGTTTAAGACCATGCACTTCCTGGACTGATATAATAATAATCCAGATTTGTAAAGCGCACAATCACCCGTAAGGGTCTCTAGGCGCTGGGGGCCGTCGGGAAGATTAAGCGAGCTATTGCCCAGAGTCACATGGTGCTGGGCTAACCTGCCGCCGGGGCCGGGGATTGAACCGTGATCCCAAATTCCGGAGTCAGTCGCCCTAGCCGCGGCGCCACACCTCTTCCTGGTACTGATAGCAAGAGCCATTGGTAAAGCACATCTGCATCAATGAATACCAACCACCCAACCCTCCATCTCCCTCTGATCCGACAGCTATGGTCATTAGGACATGGAAAGGGGCAATGCAAGCAATGGTTTAGAAAGATAAATTAATGCTGGAGACCCCTTTGGGAGACTGAGACCTCCGAGATCTGTGGGTGGTCGAGGAACACAAGAAATGACCTCTTGGGCATTTCCAAGGTGGGGAATGTCTGGCAACAAAATGATATCGTTCTCCAAATTGCAATAACAATAAGACATAACTGGGAATCAGTATCTCTGATGCCTACAGATAAAACCCATCACCAAACACACAGTCCCAAAATGTTACACTACACAGCTTACCAATATTCCCCCATCAGAAAGCGGATAGGAACAAGTGGAAACAAGACCTAGGCAAGCTAGAGCAGAGGGTATTAACTTGATTGCTGTAGACCCCCACCTAATCACTACCAGAATCCAGGGACCCCCAATAAATCATTATTAGAATCCTGGGAACCCCACTGAGTCATTACGGGAAGCTGGGGACCCGGGCCAAAGCATTTTTGATGATTTGAACTGCAAAACAGTGGACAAAAAATATAGAAACAAGCATTCATCAAACAGGTACACAAATGGTGAAATATTTAATATCATTCACAAATATATTTTAAAATAAATAATTTTAATGGGATAGCTGGAGCTTTTCTAAACAGAATTGAGGCCACTCATCATCCATACTATATCTTGTTTGAAGCACTTGAGATGCTCCCACGTATCAATCCAAGGATATTAACTTAATTTGTAGCCGCCAAGTTTACAGTCTGAATCTTAATGTATATATACTTTATTAAAGTGTTAATATTATTTACATTTCTAAGCAGTAGTGGACCCCCTGAGTAGACTTTGGAAACCTTACCACAGGTTAATAACCACTGACCTAGAGGATGACGGTTGGGGGCAGCCTGAAGGTACCCTAAGGAAGTTGGCCATACGGGACAGATTTCTCCCGGTACAACTCAACATACTCAAAAGAGCCTATTTCACTTGAACCAGACTGTCCTGTATGAGTTGAACTGCTACAGATTTTGCATGAGGGACAGAGGGGTACAATTCTACATACCATCTGGGGATACCCTTGGGCCTAGGTCTTTTGGCCTTAGGTATGCCATAGGATGTCTTCAGTGACTAATATGTTTATCTACCATTGACTGCATACTATTGTTCTGATGAATTGTGCGTCAACCTGGATGCTCACTATATTTCCAATGATTACATTTGAAGCATTCACCGAACTGTAGCCTCTGTATCCTTTGTTCAACAAACTTGATTTATCTGCATCTTCGTTCTCATATGATTAAAACTTAATAAAGAATTTTTCTAAAAAATTCTGATCACCCAAAAGAGGATTAGCAGGATGTAATTTGTTTGGAGTGGTGAAAGAAATCCAACTGGTGCTTTGTCTGCTTTATGAAAATAGTCAGATCGAAGCACGACTTCTCTAACCTCTACTTGGGTCACAAAAACACCTAACTGCTGTTGTCTGAGGACTCTCTTAAAGTCAGTAACAGAACAATGACCTAAGCGTAGGTCGTAATCCAAGTAGAGCTCAATTTGGAGTACCAATTGGATCATCAGCAAGTAAAGGAAGCAAGCCTAAACCTTTCCAATACTTCAAGGTCTGCACAGAGTCCATGAACCTTATTCCAGCAGAGTAGCAGATCATGCATATGCCTTTAAGAAAAAGGTGTGGTGTACTTTCAAGGCCATCGTTCTGTTCACCTGCCTAACTAAATAGGATTTTCCATAGGTCCTGTATGGTTTGTACAGCCTTGAAAACAAGGAGAAAACACAAAGAAGACTTAAATAGACAAGAAACTGCCAAGATTGGAGCAACAAAACAGACTGCAAACAAAAGGGACCAGAAAAAATCAAAAACAAATTATAAATACAGAAGCAAAAATCTGAAAAACGACGAGACCTCCTATTCTGTACTCCAGAGCTTGATGCAAAGATCTTCAAAATAGCTCTAGGAAACTTTGTTCTTTCCCGCGATGTAACCTAAGTGCCACCACAACAAGGGGATTTAAGCTGAAACTTTCTCCTGACACTATGCCAGATGGGATGCACAACCACTGTTCATACCAGCTCATACCAAATCACAGATACACACGAAGGACTCCAAACTGCTAGCTACGCAGTAACAGGATACACAAATTGTACCAGGTGCAGTCAGTATTGTAAACGGGTTGAGACAAATCAAAGGCAGGTTAGCAGACAAATGCAGGGTTTCTTGGTTGGGCAGTTGTTTGAAGTCTGTACTAGACAGACCAATTAAAAAGGCCAATGAAGCTTTAAAAGCCATCCCACACCCGAAAGAGGAACCCAAAGGTATGGAATAAACTCAATCTCCACAGCTGGACGAGATCAAGCATTCAAAATTGGAGTAGGAGAGAATTCAACAGCTTGATAGAACCTTAATGACAGCCTTCACTTCACATGAATTCTAGAAGACGTTCAACTCTGTCCCATTAACCGTTGTGCTAACATAAGAGCTGTTCAAATAGTCCCTCATAGCCTGTGGAACAAATGTTTTTATCGCAAGGCAAATAATTCCCACTTTTCTCTTCCAACCAAGGCAAGTCCTGGCTACTCAAAACACAAAGAGGGGATCTACACTGTTTGCAAGCACATTGATTCTTTTGATCCCCAGAAGGGTGAGCACTCATTCGTGTTTAACCTTCCAAAGAGGGAAAACTCTTTCCTAGAACTTAGGTATTTGTCCACACCTTGCTTGATGAAAACCACTAGGCATTGCTGATGTTCTCAACATACCGTCAAGGCCTACTAAGAAAGCTACAACAAAGTAAACAACACTCAAAGGATAGCAGACATATTTTTTTACCTACTTCTTAAAGTCATGCACATTAAAGGAACTCATTCCCTTGATAGAGACCACAGTACAAGAGGACTTTGCTCAGACAATGTCTTATACACCAGCATGTGCACAACACTGCTCAGTCAGCGCTGGTGAGATCATATGAAATATTGTGCGCATCACTATTTAGGCCGATTTATCAGTGAAGACAGAATGGTTGAGCAAGGTAGATACTACTCCTGGTGGGTCACTCACACTTCTCACTAGTCACCTGCTTGTAGAATAAAGAGCATTATACAGGTAGACAGTCCACCTTTCCACCTTGGTGATGGGTCTCAAGGTATCCATGTCTGTTAAAATAAGTTAAAAAAAAGATATAGAACTCTAAGCGTGCCACTAGTACCTTTTACATCAAAAAGCCACAAGCCTCTACGAGTCTTCTGTGGGTGGAGAAGAAAAGTGGACACCGATACACACCGATACTGCTCCTGAGTGCCCAGCAAATTTCAACAGACTGTTTATTCTTTATGGGAGGCTAGCTCATAGGGACATCCTTCTTCCTTGGAGGATATGTGTCATTTGCCCAGCGCCTGGGTTGAGGCAGTGTTTCACTGGTATTTCTAATAAGTAATCCCTGTTGAGCTAGCAGGGGGTATATTAGCACCACGTCAAAGTGTGAGCACAACAAACAAAAGGTTAATGGTGGGTGCAAACCCCTGACTTCTCCGAGATCATTTAAAAGTAAACAGGGCGCTGTGGACATCATGGGAGACGAAACTGAAAGCCTTTGGCACAGATTCTATTTCGTAAGAGCCAGCTGCGGTGATAGGGCACAGGAGGAGGGCCAAAGGAATGCAGAACTGGAATCTTTCCTGTTGGAAAGCCGAGCCAGAGAATGCTGCTTTATATATTTAGTATAGTGGAGCAGAAGATGACAGAAGTTTAACTTCAAAACATTGTTCGAAAAGTTGTTTTACTTTTCATGTGAAGGGTTGTTTCAATCTCAAAAGTTGGTATATTTTGTATGCTACATGGAGAAACATTTCTATCAGCCTCATCACGGCTCGTCGAAGTTCAGCCACTAATAATGACAGCAGTCAACAACATTCCAAACTTCCCACAAGTAACCACCCACATCAAAGACAATGAAGCCGTTTCCCCCCAGGAACCCGCAGACCAAGTGCAGCGCTTGCTTCCACTTAGGAGGATTAACACGAGCACTTCCACAACACACATTTCCAGTCACATCAAACTTAAGTGAATCAAGCAGCATTCATGCCTGCACCGCCTGTACTGAAAGGCTCAATACAACCAAATACGACTGATCAAAACCACATTATTCAGTCACTAGGTAAACACGCTATACCTAAGAAGCAGTTCATACTGGAGCATAGAGGCACTAGTAAGTGAAGGCCATGAGATGCAAAGGAGAAACGTTGAAAAATAAGGGGGATGGGATGTACTTTGGAGAAGCACTCAATATCGAGGTGAAGGGTAACAGGGAGATTTAGCTATATTTCCTCTCCATCCCAACATCTTCTCTCGACTTCATGGCAGGCAAACCTGATGTATTAGGGTTGATAGGTCAGCACTCAGCCAGGACTGCGCATGCACCACGAACTCTGGGTCAATGCTGCTTATCTTCCTTGATAAAATGTGAAGACTGGTGGGGACTCTCTTCCCAAAAGCCTGCCTCTTTCTTCAGGATGTGGTGCTGTCAGGTCAGGTGTCATCGTAGTAATTTTCTCCTTGCACTTCAATTAAGGATAGCAATACAAAAAAATCTTCAAAACGGTATTATACACAAACCTTACAAGGACCCACTGCTCTGGCATTCCAAGTCTCCTGATGAGATTTCACCTCCAGCACCAATATTATAATGCCGAAAATTCACAAGTTTTTCTCTGTGAAATCCCTGTCAGAATCCCCATTAATCCAAATAATTTAAGGGTAACCTGCATCCAGCGAGTCCACATGGAATTTCAGGGCTTTGTGATGCCTGAACATTGTCTTACACTCAAGGTGAGCTACTCACAGAATTCCTGCCCACCAATCCCTTCTTATACAGGAACCAAAACGCTTCTAGTTCTCATTCACCCGACCACCTTCATGACCACCTTATACAAGGAGACCAAGACCCTTCTAAGTCCCACTCACCCACCTCCATGACTTCAGTGGTATGTAGTCCACTGTAGCCTGCTATCATTTCTAAGGACACTGTAGTCTATTGGACTGAAGTCAGGAATCCTTAGCTCTTTCAGCCAAATATATCACTTTTAGATTCTTTACAGCTACTTGCCTGTAAATAACTAGCCAACTTGGGGCCAGATTTAGAGTCTGGGAAACGGGATACTCCGTCCACCAAAGTGACTTTTCGCTAGACTCATCTGGCAGACTGTCAGTAGTTTAGGGGTCCCTTGGAAGAAGTGTATTGCACACCAGCCCTGTTTAGTGTGGACTGTGTGAAGCCCTTTTTTCTGTACGTCACCACCTGGTAAATCCTAGCGGGGGGAGTGGGGGGTAAAAAAACAAGAAATAAAAAATAATCCAATGATCCCCCACTCCCAGGGAAGAACCTCCCTAGCTGTGTGGGTCATTGTTATTTGTTTTTCAATAACAAACAGTTTTATAAGTTTGTTTTGGAAAATCTATAATTTTTGTAAAGCTTGGTGAACTGCAGTCAAAACAAACAGTGGACGTCCAACAAACTTTTTGTATCTTGAAAGAACTGCCATGACAGCAGTTCCTAAGAAGGTATATAGATCAATAGTGGGGCACGGGTGATCTCGAATGTTGGTGGTCAGAAGTCTGGAGAGGTGGCGGACTTAATGTCCTCTACCACCCTGACGGACTGCACTCTGTCAACCAAACTCTAAATCAGACACTTAATTTCCTGCAGGCCTGATGTTTCCTGAACATGTCATGCCATATATTGAAAGATCAAATCAGCCCTACCAGTGCCCACATATTTGTCCATAAGCAGCAAACTCCAAACTGTCATTTATTAAATACTGCTAGATCCTCACCTTGGCTGCTTCCCACACACAGCTGCCATTCAGTTCAGGTATGTGGTCAGTCTGATAATCTATAACCCTTCCAGCTACCCTCCTTACTGTTGGGCTCTAAAGGCCAGCAGATTCTTCCTATTATTGTCTTTTATCTGAAATCTACACACAGCTGCCCCAGTCCTTAAGATTCCCCTCTCAAAACATACAGCTTTTCACAGGGCCCAGGACATAGGAAGGGTATTGGACCTGGTTGCATAGTTTCAAGTTCAACCAAAGATCACCACTTTCAGGTCACAGACAGCCAAAGTTTCACTGTCACGCACTGCTTCTTTACCTGCAACATGTACTGGTGCAAGCCATTATGCCCCCTTCTCACCCGCTCTAGAATACATTGAGATCTATGCTAGGAGTTCTGACTTAAGTTAATGTAATGACACTTTAAAGCTACGCGTGCATTGATACACTTTGTTCTTACCCTACAATAAGATTATTGGACCTGAAAAATATTGGTAGTCCTTTCAGTATAGAACACACTTCACAATATAAAGCAAGCTAAGATATCAGCAACAGAGTATCATGACCTTGGGGAGCTTCTGGCAGGTTTGTTATGATCCTGTAAACAATTGGGAGAGAAAGGGTGGTTAGACCTTAGAGGTCTAGTAGGAAGCTTAAGTATACTTCCGTGTTTGCCGAGAGTGGGCGTGGCGTAGTCACGTGTGGCCCGGTTGCTGGGGTAACTAGTGCTCGAGTCAGACGCCAGGCTTGCGCGGCCTCAGATGGTTGCGCTGCCCTGGGAGCGCTATGAGCCCTGGGATACAATGAAAAATAAAATAAATCATTGTGGGAAAACAAGGAGACGCTCGTCAGCGTAGTGTTGGACCAAAGGTAATTAAAAGTAATGGAGTTTATCAGAAAAAGGGGGAGGGATCCTTACTTGATCCTACAAGGGACAGAATCTTGTAACGGGTCAGTTTTACATGAACTTAAAGTAAATAGATATACTGGTCCTGATGAAAACCTCTACAATCACACGAAGGTTGAAACATGTAGACCTATCCTTTTAACTTCACCTTACGTCTTTTTTTGACACCACAGTCTACCTAACCAGGCAAAGGTGCCACATGTAAATATAATTGTATATATATTTTTACTGGTTGTCCAACCACTCCAGAATAAAGTCTTCGAGTGGGTAGTGTTGAGACAACTTTTAACCACACTTTTTCATATCACATATAAACAAAAATAACCAGCTCCACTGTAATCAGGTGTCGTAGCACACCTGGATGGCACTCGGCTATCAGGGTGGGACCCCGATGATGAAGCATGTCACCAACCAGGTTGGTGAGTAAGGGGTCTTCTAAGGACAAAGGATTGTACCAGATTGGGTCGCAGGGCATGCACCTCAATACCGCAATAAATGTACAGGTATTCAGTACCCCTAGTGGCTACTCCTCCATAGGTTTGTTATGATGTCATATTAAACTGCATCACAATACTGGTGAGCAGGACGAATGTTCTAACAAAGTGATATAAATGGCAGCTTCTTGTCCCACTCGTCAGCTGTTCTACATTCTAGAATCGTTGTTGGACAGGCCCCAGAAGGGGGCTCGCTCCCTCCCCGCACGACAGAGCCAGGGCACCAACTCTCCAGAAGCCACCCACAGGAGCCACCCTTAACCCGTCCCGCACGGGACGCCTGCCCCCGAACAGCTCCATATCACCGGCCTGGGCATTCACCAGCACCATTGCCCGGGCCCAGCCGCCATCTTGGACACTGCACCACGAGGCCGCGTGGCCGCAGCTCGACCCTAACCCTGGGCCTGGCCAGGCCCCGACATCCCGGCACCACCATCCACCCGGGAGGTGAACGGACCACTTGGCAGGTCAATGGGCGGAAGAAGTGTTGATGGCTCTCCCCCGCCAGGTGCCGATCGCCCCCAGCCTCCCCGGGCGCTGGCTCCACCCCCCTGCTGGGTGTCTGGACTCCCTCATCCCGGACCTCCCGACCTCCAAGTGCGAGGGTCCGGACATCAAAGGGCGCCAGACCTATAACTGGGGCAGCTCCAGAGCAGGAAGGCAGTTGTATCCTGGAGTCGAGAGACACCGCGAAGAACTCATCCTTGACGGACTGCTGGCGCTGCCGCAGCCCTGCCTTGTGAACTGTCGTCCTGCCCGCTGGCGCTGCCGCGGCCCTCTGCAACCTTCATCCTCGTCGGGACCTGCTGGCGCTGCCGCGGCCCGTTGTAACTACCATCTTCGTCGGGACCTGCTGGCGCTGCCGCGGACCGTTACCACCTTCGATCTCCTCGGGACCTGCTGGCGCTGCCGCGGCCCGTCCTCCTAGAACGCCGAGCTCGAGGATTGAGAGCTACCCATCATCTCATCGCTACTGCAGATTGGTAACAAGACTGTCCCGCAACCCCCTTTTCCCTACCAAGAGACTAGAATCGAGGGGACCCCTGAGTCCTGACCTCCTTGTACCATTCTACCGTACTTCAAGATTGCTTATAAAGAACGTTAAACCTTATCTTTGTGTGGTGTCCATCTGTGGGGGGGAAGTTACTTGTCTGTGCGATCGCTGGAGACGGCTCTCCCCTTGTCCTCGTCCGACCCTCCAGGTCCCGTCTAACATTGGTGGCCAGCGGCGCGATCCGAATCAACGCGTACCGCACAGAGAGTAACTCACCCCACGACTAAACCACGATGACAACCAAAGAGAGCGGATCCACAGAGAAATTCCAGATGGAAAAATTGGAAGAGTACAGCCATCGAGAGTTAAAACAGTTTTGCATAGAACTAGGCATTGCTACCACCGGTCTGAGCACGAAAGACGACTTCAAGCACGCCATAGAATCTTGGGCGGAAACCGGGGCCGTCAGACCCCGGGACCAAAACGTCGAAGCATCAGAGACCAACACCACTTCTCCCGAAGAACGGAGAGCGGGTCTCTCACAGGAAGAGATCTAAGAAAGAGAAAAAAACAGACTCCACGAATTAGAGTTGGCACGGCTCAAAATGGACGGAGAGCTAAAACTAGCGGAACAAAAACTGAACTTAGAACACTTACGGCTCCGAGAAGAGCGGGAAGAAAAGCAAAGACAAAGAGAACTCGAAGAAAAGAGACTGGCATACGAACACTAGCGCAAGCTAGCTGAAATCGAACTACGAAAACAAAACAAAGAACTAGGGGTGCCCGGGCAACCGCGCACCACGGGCGCTACGGAACAAAAAGTCCACATCCCCAAGGACGTCGTCCGAGAATATTATCGGAACGACGACATACAACAGTGGTTCAAGGCCTATGAGATCGCCATGACCTCCCACCGGATCGATCGAAGTGACTGGGGAGCCGGTCTGTGGGGGAGGTTCGTCAATGAAGGCCGCGATGCCCTGCTACAGCTCCCGGACCATCAGATGACGTCCTATGATCACATGAAGGCCGCCCTCCTCACTCGATATGGACTCACACCCGAGATGTACTGCCAGAGGTTCCGCGACTGCACCCGGATCCCGGGTACAACTTGGGTGGAATATGTGAACTATTTTAGCCGAGCCTTCGAGGGGTGGATCAAGGGTAGCCGAGTCACCACCTACGAGCAACTCTTCAACCTCATTGTATGGGAGCACCTCTCCAACAACTGCTTCGTCGAGCTCAGGCAGCACCTCCTCGACAGTAAACTGACTGACCCTCGGCAGCTCGCCGCTGAGGCTGACCGTTGGGAGAGCACCCGCGTGGCCCGGAGTGGGCCAAGCGAGCAGAACCGAAACAACCAAGGTCATCATCGTCCCCGAGGAGGAGGAGGAGGCCAGGGCCGGGGCATAGATGCCGCCCCAGCAGCTCCCTTCAACAACACCCCGCCCTCGGCTGGGCGGGGGAACCCCCCGATGCGCCCAGGGTTCCGAGCCAATGTCACGTGCCATCGGTTCCAGCGGGTCGGACACTATGCCAACGACCCGAACTGCCCCAAGAACTAGACTCCCGGGCCCCGCCAGGTTGCGGCCGCCGCCCTAGGAGAAGAACAAACTTTCGAAGAGCATGAAGAATACGACCAGGAGCAGCCCGAGTGGGAACCTGCCGCCATGGTCCTGGCTTGCCTAGGGGGAAGAGACATGGTCCCGCGGGTCCCCCTACCCGCAAACACCAGAAAATACAGCCAGTGGGTGAACATCAACGGACGCAAGGCCGAAGCCCTGCGTGACACCGGAGCCAGTGTGACGGCCGTCCGCTGTCACCTGGTGACCCCAGAACAAATCCTGCCAAACGTCCTTTGCCCTGTCCGATCAGCTGACAATTCTGAGAGCCTATGTTGGATGGCCTGTGTCCCCTTTGAATGGGGAGGAGTGTCCGGCATGCTGAAAGTGACTGTCCGCGATGATGCCCCCGTGGACTGCCTCCTGGGAAACGATCTCGAGAGTTCCCCGTGGGCGGCCGTTGAGAGAAGAGAGCACCTGGGGATGCTGGGCCTCCCAGACTGGGCGTGCGTAACAACCCGGTCCATGGCCGCCCGTGCCATCCCCAGACCCGAAGAGCCCGAATGGCCAGCGCCTCCTCCCCCGATCACTCCAGAGGATGACGCCGGCCGCCCTGACCCCCCAGAACAAGCACCGGAAGAGCCCGCTCAGCCTCAGGACCTTCCAGACCTGGCTCAGTGGCGTCAAGAGGGGGGGCCCACCCAAGAACAATTTCGGCAGGAGCAAAAGACCTGTCCCTCCCTGGAGGGACTCCGACAGCAAGCCCTCGCCCAGAGCGCGGGAGACGCCGCAGGGGCGCACTGGGTCTACTGGGACAACGACCTATTGTACAGCGAGCAAAGAATTGCAGAATTGGGGGCCAGTCGGGTACTGGTGGTACCCCTCAGTTTCAGAGACTTCCTTTTAAACTTGGCCCACGATGTCCCCCTGGCTGGGCACTTGGGGCAAGATAAAACCTACAACCGCCTGGTGACACACTTTTACTGGCCCAAGATGCGAAATGACGTTTCCAACCACTGCCGGGCCTGCCCCACCTGCCAGGCCAGCGGCAAGAGCGGCCGAAAACTCAAGGCCCCCCTGCAACCATTCCCCGTTGTCACCACCCCGTTCGAACGAGTGGGAATAGACATTGTGGGGCCCCTGGACCCCCGAACAGCACAAGGGCACCGATTCATCCTGGTCCTGGTGGACCACGCCACCCGTTATCCCGAGGCCATTCCCCTTCGAACAGTGACAGCACCAGTGGTAGGCCGAGCCTTGATGGGGATCTTCTCCCGAGTGGGCTTCCCCCGGGAGGTCGTCAGTGACCGGGGCACGAACTTTATTTCGAAGTATATGAAATCCCTCTGGCAGCAGTGCGGGGTCACCTACCGTTTCACAACCCCCTATCACCCGCAAGGAAACGGACTGGTCGAGCGGTTCAACCGCACCCTCAAGGGAATGATTATGGGGCTGGAAGAGCCCCTACGCCGCCAGTGGGATGTGCTACTACCGTGCCTCCTCTTCACCTACCGAGAAATCCCCCAGAAGTCCCTCGGTTTCAGCCCTTTCGAGCTCCTGTACGGGCACCCCGTTTGAGGGCCCCTCAGCCTAGTGAAAGAAGAATGGGAGATGGCCCCCCTGAAAACCCCTCCGGATGTCTACAAATACCTCCTGACCCTCCGCAACCAGACCAGGCGATTCAGGGAGATCGCTAAAGCCCACCTAGAGGCCAGTCAGGAGGACATGAAGAAATGGTACGATCAACATGCCTCCTCCATTGAGTTTGAACCTGGTCAGCAGGTGTGGGTGATGTCCCCCACCGAACCTTGTGCCTTGCAAGATAAATGGACAGGACCCTTCAAGGTGGTCGAACGCAAGAGCCCCGTCACCTATCTCATCGACATGGAGTCCCCCCGAAACCCCCTCCGGGTCCTCCACGCCAACAGACTCAAACCACACTTTGTGCGCTCGGAGCTCAGCCTCCTGATGGCTACAGACAGTGGGGCGGAAGAAGACTCCGAGCCCCTCCCTGACCTACTGAGGACCCGTGAGAGAGATGGTTCCGTGGATGGGGTCCGACTCTCCGATGCCCTGACCCCGGAGCCGCGCCAAGACTGTCGGACCCTCCTGCTGCAGTTTGCGGACCTGTTTTCCCTCACCCCCGGGGTCACCCCCTGGTGCCTTCACGACGTGGATACTGGGGACAGTCCCCCTATCCGACACCGGGCCTCCGAGTCCCGGACCGGGTGCGCGCCTGCATCCAAGAAGAGGTGCCCAAAATGCTCGCACTCGGGGTCATCGAGCCCTCAGACAGTCCCTGGGCCAGCCCGGTCGTACTGGTACCCAAAGCAGCCGCCCCGGGCACCACCCCCGAGCTCCGGTTCTGCGTTGACTATCGGGGTCTGAATGCTGTCACCCGGACCGACGCTCATCCTATCCCCCGAGCAGATGTACTGGTCGACCGCATGGGGGCTGCCCGCTACCTAAGCATCTTCGACCTGACAGCGGGCTACTGGCAGACCGGCCTCACCCCCAGGGCCCAAGAACGATCCGCTTTCTCCACCCCGGATGGGCACTACCAGTTCACTGTGATGCCCTTCGGTATGAAAAACGCTCCAGCCACTTTTCAGAGACTTGTGAACCAGGTATTGGCGGGCCTCGAAGACTTCAGCGCCGCCTACCTGGACGATATCGCAGTATAAAGCCGCCACTGGCCCGACCACCTCTGCCACCTCCGAGAGGTCCTACAGGCCCTTCAGCGAGCTGGCCTCACCATCAAGGCCAGCAAATGCCAAATCGGCCAAGGGTCCGTAACCTACCTTGGACACCAGGTGGGGAGCGGTCTGGTGGCCCCTCTCCAACTCAAGATCGCTGCTATTCAGTCCTGGCAGCCCCCCGTCACCCAAACCAAGGTACGAGCCTTCTTGGGGCTCACCGGATAATACCGGAGGTTTGTGAAGGACTATGGCAGCATTGTGGGGCCCCTCACGGAACTCACATCCAAAAAGCATCCCAAAACGGTCAACTGGACCCCAGACTGTCAAGCGGCCTTCGAGAAGTTGAAGGCCGCCATGTGCACCGCCCCGGTGCTCCAGGCACCCGACTACAGCCGTGAGTTTATAGTCCAGACCGATGCCTCGGACCATGGCATTGGGGCCGTCCTCTCGCAGCTCAACTCCGAGGGGGTCGATCAGCCAGTGGCCTTCATCAGCCGATGCCTACTGGCTCGAGAACAGCGCTGGAGTACCATCGAGCGGGAGGCCTTCGCCGTGGTGTGGGCCCTCAAGAAACTCCGGCCCTACCTCTTCGGTACCCACTTTCGGGTGCAAACAGATCATCGCCCCCTGCAATGGTTAATGCAGATGCGGGGGGAGAATCCCAAGCTGCTGGGATGGTCCATCTCCCTGCAAGGGATGGACTTCACTGTGGAGCATCGCCCTGGTCAGGATCACGCCAATGCGGATGGCCTGTCACGCTTTTTCCGCCTCGACGGAGAGAGTCCCCAAGAGGATGGGTGACTCTCCCCGCCTTCAGCTGGGGGGGACGCATGTTGGACAGGCCCCAGAAGGGGGCTCGCTCCCTCCCCGCACGACAGAGCCAGGGCACCAACTCTCCAGAAGCCACCCACAGGAGCCACCCTTAACCCGTCCCGCACGGGACGCCTGCCCCCGAACAGCTCCATATCACTGGCCTGGGCATTCACCAGCACCATTGCCCGGGCCCAGCCGCCATCTTGGACACTGCACCACGAGGCCGCGTGGCCGCAGCTCGACCCTAACCCTGGGCCTGGCCAGGCCCCGACATCCCGGCACCACCATCCACCCGGGAGGTGAACGGACCACTTGGCAGGTCAATGGGAGGAAGAAGTGTCGATGGCTCTCCCCCGCCAGGTGCCGATCGCCCCCAGCCTCCCCAGGCGCTGGCTCCACCCCCCTGCTGGGTGTCTGGACTCCCTCATCCCGGACCTCCCGACCTCCAAGTGCGAGGGTCCGGACATCAAAGGGCGCCAGACCTATAACTGGGGCAGCTCCAGAGCAGGAAGGCAGTTGTATCCTGGAGTCGAGAGACACCGCGAAGAACTCATCCTTGACGGACTGCTGGCGCTGCCGCAGCCCTGCCTTGTGAACTGTCGTCCTGCCCGCTGGCGCTGCCGCGGCCCTCTGCAACCTTCATCCTCGTCGGGACCTGCTGGCGCTGCCGCGGCCCGTTGTAACTACCATCTTCGTCGGGACCTGCTGGCGCTGCCGCGGACCGTTACCACCTTCGATCTCCTCGGGACCTGCTGGCTCTGCCGCGGCCCGTCCTCCTAGAACGCCGAGCTCGAGGATTGAGAGCTACCCATCATCTCATCGCTACTGCAGATTGGTAACAAGACTGTCCCGCTACCCCCTTTTCCCTTCCAAGAGACTAGAATCGAGGGGACCCCTGAGTCCTGACCTCCTTGTACCATTCTACCGTACTTCAAGATTGCTTATAAAGAACGTTAAACCTTATCTTTGTGTGGTGTCCATCTGTGGGGGGGAAGTTACTTGTCTGTGCGATCGCTGGAGACGGCTCTCCCCGGAGACCTCTCCCCTTGTCCTCGGCCGACCCTCCAGGTCCCGTCTAACAATCGTTTTTAAGTTAGTGCTGGAACTGTAGGTCAGTTGCAAGTAGAAGTGGGCAGTAATGAGAAGGTTCCTTGTGATCAGGTCTACATGAATAAAGAAGCATTTCCACACAAACTGGAGACTTTATTGGAGAAACATTACACACATTATCTTCAGTCTCTACAGAGAGCCCTTAGAGTTCTACTCATCAAAATGCTGATCTTACACAACTCGACTTAAAAGTATCTGTCCTTCCAGAAATCGAATGCCTCAAACTCTTACTGCCTTTCATCCAGACCTGCATATTCAGCCCCTTCCTGAAGTTCGCACTTGGCCAGACACAATTCCTGTTATTTACCAAGAACAACAAGCAATAAATAAAACTTGGCTCAATTACATGATCCTTGGCAGCTTCAAACCCAAACTTCCACCCAAAGCTAATCACATAGATTCACTCTGTTAAACAACCACACCCACAAGGAACACCCTGCAAAGGAAACAAAAGGTGGGGTGGTACCAGCTCTCTCTATTAAAGAAAGTAAAACCATTCCTCCCTAAAAGCAACTTTAGAAATACTATCTACGCTCTCACACTCTTACATCTGGATGGTGGTGGAAACGCCCTGCTATAGGGCAACACTGACTATGCAATAGCCCCACCTTAGGTACACCCTACATGCTGCAACATGACTCATCCATGGCCTGAAGAAAAATTGTCAAATTATTCTCCATCCTGATGGAACTCCACTGGCTCCCCTTGCTGGCCCGCAGCATTTTAAAAACCAGCTGCAACCTTTACAAAACCAACATGTCCAGTACCTCTGCCTAACAAGCTCTTCATCTCTGGTGGCTCTCGACACACAGGCAGAACAAGATTAGACTGGAGACAAAGAAGTGTAGAACAGAAAAAAAAAGCCATTTTCATCTATACACCCAGAATCTAGAACACCTGTGTCCATTAGAACCACCCCAACCCTGTTCTAATTAAATAAATAGTTGAAGATGCACTTTAAAGAACAATACATTTTGATGCAGTAACAGTAAATTATTCTGCTCCCAGAGCCCAGCTACATTTCTAATCAATGAATCAATTGTATCCTTGCCTTTAACCCTGTACAGCATTCCACTGAGTTTTGGGAAGGTTTGCGCTTTTCGAATAACTCATACCTACATAAATACTTTTGTTTCAGCGTTATTAAAACTTCAGTCTAGAATGCATCCTCTCTTTATTCATCTGGTACCTTCCAAAACTAATTCAAAGATAACCAATGGATTCAATTTGTTAAAAGATATCATAGTCTCTTAAATATTCATATCACAAAGCCATCTGTGCCAAAACACAGGTGAATGCGCTTTACTTATTTGCAAAACTATTTTTGACACTATTCACAAATGTGCCAGTAAATTCAATGCCACCCACACCCTGTCAGAAGACTAGCACAGCACCTTTTCCTAAAGACCCTCCAATTTGATGTTCTACTTGCATAAGACTTGTTAGGTTAGGGACATTAGTGCAGAAACAACTTCCTGTTGCTTAAGCAGTTTCCAAACAAAAAGCATTGAAAAATAATTTTTGTAGTCTCAATGATGCCCTGCAGGTGTGCCTGGTTGTAACGGAATTCAAAAGTGAGAAAGAGACCATTTTCTAAGTTCCTAAACGTGCCATGTAACTTTACAGTACAGGATTATGAAAATCAGAGAATAACTGCATCCAAGCTTGGCCTTCCAAGTAATTAAACAAGAATCAAAAGGTAGTAAATGCTCAGTACCTATATGTCAACTAAATCATAGAAATTGTAATGTAGTATCAAAGTGATCCCATTTTCGTCAGATAAGGAAATATAGAAACAGCAAGTCATTTGTCAGTATTCACACAATGTTGTCAAGTTGAGAAGTCTGATTTAGAAACCACGCCTCCTGGTTCCAAATACAGACACACACCTATAGTTGCAACCACAGCAAAGAGTTCAGGGAACGCCCAAAGTCTACTATGCATTCTCACTTGGTCAACAATGAACAAATGCCCAGCCCTGACGAGATTATGGACAATTGGGAGGGCAGATGGCAAATTAAATCTTTTTTAAATTCAGCTTAAATTCAGTTCAATAGTCAATACAATATAAAGCTTCTAATGTAGGCTATGAAGTACAAATTAATTTATATGCACTGGGCAACTTTAACTCAGATAAAGGTTTGGAAAATGTTTTTTTTAATTGGTGTGTATATACACAAACAATTACTGGTTTCAGAGAGCTCTGAGGAACCGGCAAGCAGAGCCCGAATTGCATCAGACAGAGAGCCAGGCTGCGGCTGGTGCTTCACTGAGCATTGAGCAAGCAGAGCTCGTCTCTGAAACTGGGATACACCTAGGTACAGTCAGAGACCCAAACCCCAAGTGCAAACAAATGAACATCTAAGTCTAAACCGAAATACTACGGGAGACATTAGACAACCGCCGCCACCGCCGAGAGTCAAACGAGGGCAGAAAAGGCAACAAGTAATCACCGCCGCCACCGCCAAGAGTCAAAAAGGCATCGGACTCCGCGCCGCCGCTCCGGGGGACTACAACTCCCGGCAGGCCTCGCGGCGGCGCGTGCAGAGTGACGCGGGTCGCGCCCAGAGAGCGCCAACAGAGCCATAAAGCTCGGAGAACCCCGGCGGAGCGGGGGAGACATTAGACAACCGCTGCCACCGCCGAGAGTCAAACGAGGGCAGAGAAGGCAACAAGTAATCACCGCCGCCACCGCCAAGAGTCAAAAAGGCATCGGACTCCGCGCCGCCGCTCCGGGGGATTACAACTCCCGGCAGGCCTCGCGGCGGCGCGTGCAGAGTGACGCGGGTCGCGCCCAGAGAGCGCCAACAGAGCCATAAAGCTCGGAGAACCCCGGCGGAGCGGGGGAGACATTAGACAACCGCCGCCACCGCCGAGAGTCAAACGAGGACAGAGAAGGCAACAAGTAATCACCGCCGCCACCGCCAAGAGTCAAAAAGGCATCGGACTCCGCGCCGCCGCTCCGGGGGACTACAACTCCCGGCAGGCCTCGCGGCGGCGCGTGCAGCGTGACGCGGGTCGCGCCCAGAGAGCGCCAACAGAGCCATAAAGCTCGGAGAACACCGGCGGAGCGGGGGAGACATTAGACAACCGCCGCCACCACCAAGAGTCAAACGAGGGCAGAGAAGGCAACAAGTAATCACCGCCGCCACCGCCAAGAGTCAAAAAGGCATCGGACTCCGTGCCGCCGCTCCGGGGGACTACAACTCCCGGCAGGCCTCGCGGCGGCGCGTGCAGAGTGACGCGGGTCGCGCCCAGAGAGCGCCAACAGAGCCATAAAGCTCGGAGAACCCCCGCGTCGCGGGACGCCCGGGGCGAAGCCCGGGCAAAGGGCGGGCCCTCTACGGCCCTCATCGGCACGAGTAGGCCGGCTAGGCCACCTCCCTAAAATCCTTCATTGTGCACCAGGGATTTGTTCCTGTCAGCTCATCGTGAGTGGTGGTGTTACTGTCGCTGGTTGACCGCCTTCTAAGTCCTAGTTATCCAGACGGGGGTCGGTAAGCAGACTGTATAGCTGTTATCGAATCGCCCAGGAGCTCGGGAAAAGGAGGGGGCCTTTCGCGGATAAGTTGATAGCAGATAAACACACCTACGAATCAGGAAACGAGTCCGCTGGACATCTGCACAAGACGTTGAAGTAAGACTTTTGTTTTAACTTTGAGAGTAATACCTTGTTATTTTATTGAGCTGTGGGCGTAAGACTATCGCACACCTTTGTATAATTATGACTAAAAGAAATCTTCACATGGCATCTGTAACACCAAAGAACACCATGGAAAACTACCTTGTCCAAGTGGTTAGCAAAATAAACAGTGAGCGCAGACAATCGTTGGGTCTGTCTCAATCACCTATCCTCCCTCCCATGAGCCCACCCACTTCCTCGCAAACTAATGAGTCTCTGCTATTAGACTCTAACAATGATGCCCATGCAACAGCTTCCCTAGTAAATGTCAATATTGATGCCAGTACAGTCAATGTGGCGGACATTGAGCCACATGCGGATAATGACTCAGATGCACAGGTTGTCATTGAGGTTGAAGAAAATGATGAAAAAGAAGATGTGGAGGACGAACCACCTGTAAAGCAGTCCTCAAGGGCAGTTAGAGCCTGTCGCAGATTGCAAAGTAAACGTGGGGGGGCACGTTCAGGAAAAAACAAGGTTACATCACCGCTAAAGTCAAAAAGTACTTGCCAGAACAATGAGGAGAACAATCTGAGGGAAACATTGGATGAGGACCTAATGTCTAGAATAGCGGAGCTGTTAGAAATAAAAATTCAGACAATCATTAAGCCACTTATCAGCAAGATTGATAAACTCTCTGCAGAGATAAAGAAACTGGGAGGTACACAAAATGTATTAGTAGATGCGATAGGCAATGTTTTAAGTAATGTCAATAAAGACCGTGACTGCCCAAAGGAAGATAATGAATCCGGGGTAACATCAGATGCTACCCCACTAGGCCCAATTCCTCTAGAATGCCCACAAACTGGCCATATTACCAATGACTTGCCATTAGAAGCCCCAACTGTTCAACTAATTGATCTACCACATGTCACAGTGCCCCCTAGTTTTGAAGAAAATTCAACACAATTTGTAGTTGAAGCAGCACCGCTGGTGTTAGTGCTAACCAATACACCAACCCTATCACCGGGCCAAACCGAGTCAGCCTCGTCACTAAAAAGCAAGGCACTATACTGGCTGTCAAATAACATGCGGATAGCACAGGGGGGTGAACAACGGCTGGCTGACGAAATTAAAATGGCAAGGAGGGTTGGATGGATAGGAAATAAGCAAAAAAAATGGAAGGGCGACTGTGTGATATTAAACTTCTCAACCCCAGCTGCTCTTCCCGATATTCTATCAAATATCCTTCCACCACAAAAAAGAAGAAGTTCTATAATCCCCCTTACATTAGAATTTTTCTATAATGAGTCACAAAAAGCTACAATCATAAGCCCCTGAAGCCAGCTTGGTTAGCGAGAGATAATGGATGGGGTGGGGGACTGTCAGCGTTTGACACAAACTATGCTCCCAAAAACAGGGCA
This sequence comes from Lissotriton vulgaris, assembly GCF_964263255.1. Taxonomy (NCBI): domain Eukaryota; kingdom Metazoa; phylum Chordata; class Amphibia; order Caudata; family Salamandridae; genus Lissotriton; species Lissotriton vulgaris. The sequence continues at coordinate 145,535,029 of NC_141699.1, read as the reverse complement.
GGACCATGGCAAATCAACCAACACAATACTCCTCGTCATACTACCCCAGGGCAAAACTGGAACCAAATGGGCAGACCAGGGCTTGGTATATTAGCTAACAACTGTGGGCCCTTAGGTAATGGCAATTATAATGGAGGATGGCCAGGCATGCAGCAGAATGTATTGTATCCTAATACCCCAGCACCCATAGGCAATGTCAACTATAATGGAGGATGGCTAGGTACTCACCAGAATCCACCCTTTCCTATTACCCCTGCACCTAGATGGAATGCTCCTGTAAATGGTTGGGGCTTTGGGGCCCCATCTTATAACTGGGGAGTCAGCACCTCAAATAGGTTTGAGGCCCTAGCTGGCTTAGCTGATTGCGATTGACTTGATGGAGGGGCTTCGACAATGTCATGTAGCATAAATCACATATACCCTGGTTTGCATCTTGAAGTTGAACCAAAGCAGATTGCACTTGTTAAAACTTCTCAACAGCCACTGCATTTTGCTGACACAATGGCACGAACACTGCATTCAGATATAATTGGGTCAACTACACCACACCAGGTAACAGAGAAACTAGGTGCTCTAGGAAGTACAAAAATCATTTGTTGGAACATTGCAGGTCTGAAAAAAAATCTTTCAGATCCGTCCTGGCATGATTATCTGGCTAGTGGGGATTTAATTATGTTCCAGGAAACCTGGGGGCTCGAGAACTACTTTAAGGTTGATTATAGATCTTTTTTCATCCCCGCAGTAAATACAAATGGGGGAAGACCCTCTGGCGGCCTAACAATCTGGGTGAAAATTACAGGAGGCCTGTCCTTTAAGCAAATTGATACAAATAATCCCGACCTCTTATTACTTGAGTTAAAAAACACTAAGGGTTGTAGCATTTACGTGATCAATATTTATAGTAGACCACACCGATCATGTAAAGAATCAACAGTTGTAACCCACCTGAGTAATATTGTGGCGGGGTTTGATCAAAATGCAAAAGTGATTATAGGTGGTGATTTTAATAGAGGTTTTGAACCCATAATAGGTCTAGAAGACATCTATAAGGAGGAGGACAGCGCCAAAAATATCCCCTTAGTTGACACGAATTATAAAGCACCTTGTACAGTGAGTGCCTTACAACTATTGAATCTGACTATAGAATCAGGCCTGCGTGCCTGCAATGGGCGGTTGCCATCAGACTGCCCTAGCAAACCAACATTTACCAGAGGGGCAAATTCCAGCCATCTAGATTATTTGCTAGTCTCTCTGAATTTGTGGCCCATGACCATCGACCTAATGGTGGATGATCGCACGGAAAGCGACCACTATCCTTTGACCTTATCTGTCCAGACTCAGATTTTTAAAACCCTTGACAAAAGCGTTAATAGTACAGTCTCCTTGCCACAGGACCCTCTAGTGGCAAATAACCGTAGATCCCTGAAGTGGCCAGTGGTATTAGACAACACAAAAATCATTAGTCAAATCTATAATGTATTTGTGAGGCATATGTCTTCTCTCTTAGGAAATAGTACTGTCATCCAAAATCCTTGTCTGACAGAATCCCATGAACATCTAATCAACCAACTTGGCGAGATCCTGACTAGGGCGGTAAAAAGATCACATAACGCCCAAAAAAGTAAACAAACTGGGATCACCTGGTATAACCAGGATTGCCGGAAAGCCAAAACAGACCTAATTACAGCGGTCAGGGGAGATTCAGCGGATATTGTGAGAACTAAGAGAGCCCAGTATAAAAGAACTTTATTAAAGGCCAAAAAAGAGTGGGAAGATAGGGTTTGGTCAGATTTGTTGGACGCATGTAAGTGCAAAGATCAGACCTCTTTCTGGAGCCTCATTGCTAGAGGCACCAGGGGGGCGACTGAATGCAAAGACAAATTTTTAGAGGAGAAAACATGGGTCGAGCATTTTACTTCGTTATATTCTTGTGAAAGCTCAGGCGAGAGTGAAGGTTGGGATAGTTTGCAGGCTCCTTTGGCAGCACATGACACACCCCTTGTCTTCTCCTTAACAGAAACAATTTTAGCAATCAAGGCAGTCAAGTCAGGGAAAGCGCCAGGCCCTGACAGAATACCAGGTGATCTTTGGAAACACGAAAATTACATTTGGGCTCCTTATATCAATTTATTATCTAATGATATTGCCCAAGGAGCTCCTGTTCCGGAAACCTGGAAGGGGGCGGAGATTGTAACACTGTTCAAGAAGGGTGATAGGTCAAATCCTTCGCACTATCGGCCTATCAGCCTAATTGACGTGTTGCAAAAAAAAATTGCCCGACAAGTTCTTGGTCGGCTCTCCTCTTGGATTGAAGAGCACTCTATTTATACAAAATACCAGGCAGGTTTTAGATGCAAGATAAGCACTGTAGACCAGGTTTTTAGATTTTTATGTTTAGTCTGGAAATATACGATTATAAGGAGTTCCCATATATACGTGGCTTTTGTTGATTTGAAGGCAGCTTTCGATATGGTTCTAAGGGCAGCCCTATGGAAGACACTAAACAAAATGGGTGTCCCTGGGAATATCCTTCAAATTTTAATCAGACTCCACGAGAATAACTACGCACGAGTTAGATGGGGACCGAATGGAGAAGTCAGTGAGAAAATAAAAATAGCAAAAGGGGTAAGGCAAGGGTGCGTAATGGCACCTACCTTATTCTCTTTATACGTCAATGACATCCCCGATACTCTTTTGGGCTGCGAGCATGACTCTCCCAAATTGAGCGGGCAAGCCGTTCCGGCATTATTGTTTGCAGACGACACAATTTTAATTTCACAGACACCCAGGGGGCTCCAAAACCTTTTAAATACATTCAGTCTGTATTGCCACGACAAGGAATTAGAAATTAATTCCTCAAAAACAAAAGTTATGACAATCAACCCCCACAAAGGTTTTAACAAGGTTTTTAAGATAAACAATGAACCTATTGAAGAAGTCCCCAATTTTAAATACCTGGGTATTATTTTAGACAGCCACGTTACATGGAAAACACAACTGGAGAACTCAAAATTAAGGCTGACCCAAAACCAGGGTCCGATTCTAAAGAAGCATAAGAATAGCCATTTCAAAGCAGTCTCACCAGCCATTGAATTATTTAAATATAAAGTGCAATCATCTTCACTTTATGGTGCGGATCTTTGGGCCTATGCTTTAAAGGATACTTTTCGAGTGAGGGAAAACTCCTTCATTAGGCAACTTTTAGGGATACCTGGGTCAACACCACTGACACCCGTATTATGGGATCTTAACTTCCGACGTACTGACGACTATGCTTCTCTTCGTCCGCTGCTCTATCTATTGGGTCCGTTTATGGTCCGTTGAAGAGCTGGCTGATTATAGAGAAGCATTGAAAGAGATATTGGCTATAAGGAATACCACGCACTTGCCATGGTTAGAGTACGTCAAAAAATGGTTTGAAAAACTAGGGTTAAGCGGCTTCTGGTTTGACCCCGATTCCCTCACAAACAGCTCAAAAAAGATCTTGAAGCAAAGGGACTGGGACTATATTAGAGATTCAGTGTTATCAAATCCCAGAACAGGGACTCTAACCTCGAAATTTTTTGAAATCAAAATGAATATGCAATTAGAGCCCCTTATGGATGAAATTTACCCTCCACTGGCTAAAAGCCTATATTTAAAGTTCCGGTATAGTATTCTGCAACTAAAAGAAAGGACAACTAGCTGGAACTGTAATAAGGGGTTGACCGGGGCCGCTGGCTCTGATATATGTGAGTTTTGCGAGATGGGGATGAAAGAGGATGAGTCCCATGTTTTATTTATATGCCCAGCATACCTTAAAGCCAGGAAAAAATGGCTTAAGCCAATCTGTAAAAGGTTAGGCCTCAGACAAATTAAGGTTGGACTTAGAATATTTAAAGGAGACACTGCACAACCGATTGTGTTCAGCCTAAGTCGTTTTCTCCTATGTGTAGCCTTGATCAGGAGGATGAAAAATCAAAAAACCTAATGAAATAGGCCACTTCACCATGTTATTGAGTCATCTGTTCGCTGCTAAAGTGCTGCTTGCTCCACTGTTCTGGTGTATATCATTTTAACAAAAACAGACGTCTAATTTATTGTTTTATTATTCTGTATATTTATCTAGTGTTCTGTATACTAGAGGGACCGATCAAGATCTAGCCAACCCCAATGTAGATGATTTGGAAAATGAATTGAATTTTATGCATTTTATGCAAAGGAGATGTGATGATATTTTTACCCACTGCTATTTTATTATTATGTACTGTGATATGATGTATTATGATTTAATGTATTGCATCTTACAAGGTTTTTCAAACCGAATAAAGATTGAAATGAAATGAACACAATTCAGACACTAGCTATCCTACAATAGCAGCAGTGAATAAAAGAAGGCCATGTTCAGGTTTACTTTATGCCTAATTCCATATCAAGCACTGCTCATGCCAGTGATAACATTTAGGCAGCTGCCCTAGGAGTAGATTTTTCCCTTCTAAATGCTATCCTAAAAGTTAATTATATAAAGGTTGAAGCCCGAAGCAAAGTAGAAAGTTGTGTGCCTCACCATATTTTGCAGCAGTAATTGGGTACCTGCTCACATGTAATGGGATACATTCAGAACACACCAATGAGTGTGTGTGTGAGGGGAGCGAGAGTATATATATTTATAGTCCAACAAAACACCAATCCTTAACTTCCATGCGGTGAGATGGCCTGCACGAACTCCTTGTTACTTGTGCTAATAGTATTTATTTTACTCTCATGTCATGACGCGGTTCGGCCGGAGAAACCGACCTTGATCACAAAGACTGCTGATCGGTGAGGCTTTTTAAAATATTTTTTTCTCTCTTTCCCAACTGTGTCACATGATCCCAAACATAGAGAAAAGACTATTGGCAAGCTTATACACGATCTTTCTAAAAAAAACAATATTTCATCTTGTTTTTTACATATTTAAAATATCAATCACCACTTAAATAATGTACTTCACAATTACCTTAATTTCATAAACCTTGGGGTCATGACTGTTCGCAAACTCGGAAATAAAATCGTAAACTGCATTTCATGCTCATTGTAAACATAGGTTACCATAGCAAGTTCAATAACTCTATACTATATATAAATAAATAGACATATAAATATATCACAAAAAACGGTAATCTAAAAATCCTTACACGAGGTATCTCTCAAAATGCATTACTGAATGTATCACAATTTTCATTTGTTATATCTGCATGAATGCACAATTAAATACTTTGCAAAACTAGTCCTTGTTTTATCACTTTTCCAACAATATTATAGTAATACGGTTTAACATTTATCCAAGTTCCCATTATCTGTTTTAGATCTAAGATCGTCTATGAACGTATAAGATGTCTTTTCTTCTTACTACCTCCTAAAGTGCATTGTGCTATAATAACTCGCTATGTGCAAAAATTGCTGAAAGAAAGTGCATTGTGCTATACAGTACATTAAGCATGCAAATTTGCTTACATATGATATACACATCTGTACAATCATTTTTATGGGGATTTTTAATAATATTTTATATGTTTTTTTAATGAAAGGATTTTATATATCTTTTCGCTGTGTTCTCCTCCCGAACCGGCACAGCACAAAGTCTCAGCATTTGGGTATTGTTGTGAAACTTTCAAATTGGTGTGAATGCAGTTGTTAAAAATCTATTGGCACAAATACGAACAAAAAATTAAACGACCAACACGTTTCGGGTGACGCCACGCACACCAAATCACCACCCAAGGACTCTGCTATTGGTTACAGCCACTAAGTGTAGAAGGTGAGTAATGTGCTTTGAAGGACATGTTCCTGCCAATTTGAACCCCAAAGCAACAGAAAGTCTGCTACAGAGCACGGACTGAGTAACTGCGCACAGTGTAGTAATGTACATCTATGGATTACTATCCATTTCCATTTTGCTGGTGAGGTACCAAGAGTCTCTGTAAAATAAGGCACACTGCTAAGATTAAAATATCTGAAGGCTATTTAAACCTGCAGGTGTAGGTTCAGGTCCCCATGGAAAAAAGATGGGCTTCACAGGGTGCAGGAGTAACAGGCTCAGAAAGGGTCAGAGAAGGTGACAGTGCTCTAATTGAGACCTTGGGAAGCCTGGACATCTTCCTCCAGAGGCCCTGCTGATCCCAACATGGAAATATAAAACGAACAATCCTACATGCCTGTCAGTAAACATAGCCAGAAATCACATCCACATTTACATCTCAAGTGCTTCATTTATGTACAGAAAATTGATAATGTAGAGAAGTTATTATCAAGGAAATCGAAGCATCATACTGGTTTGCTTAAGTGGTGCTTACTAAGAAACTGAACGGTACCATAAGACCAAGTGTAGACAAAAGGCTCTGAATGATGGTATTTGGATTGCTTAAATTCAGTCACCCAATATCGATGAGATGCTGATGACTTGCAAGGGTGCCATGATGCATATCAATCTTGATTTGTTGTAAGGGTATTATCATATTACAATACAAGGAAACTCCCAGGTGCGAACACCATTTGTAACAACAAAAGGAGCATACAGGTACAAGCACATACCTTTTTCGATTTAGTGCCAGCTGTGTTTCAAAGTGCCAACTGTGTTAGAGGTTAGCAAATGTCATATATTTTGTAGATGATATTTGCAACTGACAAAAGAGAGCATGGCCTTGTGTTTGATACGTTTTTCAAGGATCAGAAGAAAACTGAGCGTGAGGAGTGTGTATTATTTGGGATATCATAAATATAAGGAGGGAGTAGCTCCCAAGGAGAGTTAAATCAAAATCAATGTTGATGAATTCAGTCTTTCAGAAGAAGAATATCTATTCAAAATGCAGAGCCATGTTCGAGGACTGAAAATCTGCGTAAACTCATTAGAAAATCAAATACATTTATTTGGAATGAGTGCTGTGCTGATAGTGTCTTTGTAAAAGACACTGCCTCAGCACCAGCACTAAAGCCATTTGATAATGGTTGCGACACCAGAACAGTCACCCATCGATGGCAGCAACAATTGTTTTAGAGCTGTAGTGACTATTGCAGGAAGAGGAGCTGAACTTTAAACTACTGAAAAAGGCACAGGTTTACTGAAGGAGAGTTTCTGCTTTGGGCAACCGGCAATATTTGTTGGAAACAAGCTTCAAGGTGAGGACTGATCATAAACTTTTAATGGACCTACTTACCATGACAGGAGTGTGAAAGGTAAGTAACTTCTAAGATTGCTTGGGGCACAGGAGGCCATAGGAATTTATATTTCAATTGGAATATGTGTCTGAGAATACGACAGATCATGGCAAACTGTCTTTCTAGAGCACATGAGGATTCAGCTAGTGAAAAAAATTAAGGATGATGGATGTGTGCTGCCAGTAAAAAGGAAGCGTCAGTGTGGAACTGGCGTCCTCGGTTGTATAATAAAAAATAAAAATAAAGGTCTGAGAAGAAAAGTGTGGGGGAGGAGTATTTACCCTACTTTGCGGAGGCAAATACGTAAATTGCATAATAATTTGTTAAAGGGGGAGTGTTAGCAGTGCCAGTAGGATTTAGGTGAGAATGTTTTAACATTAGACCAAAAGATTTGTTAGCTATGGAGGTCAGATACTGACACGAGTGAAATACATGCTGCTTTAATAAACTCTGAGTATCTGCAGCAATAAGTAACAAAATACGGAGATTTTCCCTTTAAAAAAATGCAGAGAGCCCTAAAAGTCCAAGAAAGAAAATTTCGGGTCCACTTTCCACTTTAGGGGGCTACCCAAGTATGACATAGTTGCAAAAACAAAGTTGTATTCGCGCTGGCCAAAAATAGATTTTGTGTCGCATATCAACACCAAGGAGTTGACAGAGAAGTTAGAAGAATTGTATGTAGGTGATGGGTTCCCACAGGGGTTATTGATGGTTAGCAAATTCTAATTTGTGTCTCTGGAGACGAGAATTTCTTTGTGCAGAGGCTCCACACACATGCTTAGACAAGTTTCCTATTCTCCTAAGCAACCGGCTTGTGGAACATAGGGGCGCGCATTGATAGAATGTTTATAGTTTGCTTTTCTCCCTCAGACAATGCTGTATGCAAAATACTATGCCTTATCGCACTACACCACCCTGGAATGAGAAGGGAACACCCCATGAGATGAGGGAAAAGAAGAATTTGTCCTTACTTAAACAGGGCTATATGATGGCAAAACGGGAAAAGAAAGTAGGAGCGTACAAAGTAATCCTGAAGAAGTAAGATTAAAGTGGGAGAAAGGGTGAGAGTGAGACTGTTACTGTTGGTGACAAAAGGACTGTCAAGTGGATCAAAACCACGCTGGTGTGGGCAGGATGGAGTGGTGTGGGACTGAGTGACGACAATGTGTGAAAAAGCAGAACGGGTGTGCATGTGACAGACTGTCTCTTGCAAATGGGTAAGGAAAGAAGACGCCAAAAGGTATAGTCGATTGTTTTACTTTGTAACTTGTAAATATGTCTTATTATTATGATTTTAAAGGAAGGTAAAACCGTCAGTGTGTTTAGTACTTAATGTGTGAACTGTGGCATCATGTTGGCAAGACGGTCCTTGGAATTTTAAGCAAGTACCCAAGACTGTCAATTGGTGGTTGGCTCCCTACCTCCCTGGACATTACATCGTGAGCTAGAACAAATATGCTCTCCCTTATTCCTGATGAAGACCCATTGTTCCATCACCCGTTTTAACAATAGTAATAACTCCGTCTTTAACTCTCTTTTTGGTTTCAGTCTCCTTAAGTCTGGATACGGTCTTGTACACTTGGACAAAGGAAGTTTGCCTTCACCTGTCCTTTCATAAATCCTAAACATGCCAGTGATGGTAGAATACATCAATAGTAATATGAAGATGTACATATTTTATAATATGTTTACGTCTTTTACACGGCTAATACAGGGTACGCATGTTTTATCCTTTCATGTTTACAATTAAGAGTAAGCTGCTTTCTTGACAGAGAATCAGGCTGAATAAGAAAGAAACACAAACCAATGACAGCAGAAGGTAGAAGGATCAAAAGTATATGTGGAGGCACATGGGTGTCAATGTGTTAGGAGGGCACATGGAAGTCAGGAGAGCATGCGCACGGTACATGGGGCCAGTAATCTGTGAGAAGTGAGTGGATTTCCTTGTTGTCTATCCACTGTGTAACTAACTTTCATCTTAGGTGGATCCGTAAACTTTTCTCCCACCCCACCTTACCTACAGCTAGGTAGGATCCAGCACCCCACCATAAATGCCAGTGGACGGAGAACCTTGCCAAAGTGACCACTGACAATCCTTCTCCAACAAAAGGTTAGGCTCAGGAGTAAGAGGTCACAATATAGCACTCACTTGCACACCCCATGAACCTAATACTCCTACAGGTGCGTAGAATACAATGACACCTGAGAGCACATGCGTACTTTTGCAGACCTGGGGAAGACTCTGAAGGCAGAAATGCTGTTTGTGGAAGGGAGTCTCCTGAAAGCAATAACATGCTCACACTGGACTAATTTTAATTTATAATGTATAGTAATCAGTGAACCTCATCATGCTACAAAAGCGTGGTAAGCAGGCATTCAAACACTACAGATACCAACAACAAGTAACACACTACAGGGAGGACGTGCAAGGCCGCTGTTGGTTGAAGGTAGGAATCAAAGATGTGCTTTGAAAATAGGATTTGGCAATATCAATCATTTTGGCCCTCATGTAATGAAAAAGCTATTTCAGGCTTCAGCAAAAAATACAGCGAACACATAACAGATACAAAATTGGCATTTAAAAAGTAGCAGGTAGCACATGCGTATCAGGAGTGCAGGCTCCCTCAACACACAGACCAGGCACAGCACAGGCAGCAGCAAACTTCACTCTCAATCAATCAATCAATCAATCAAGAAATTTGTATAGCGCGCTAATCACCCGGAGGACAAGCAGTGCATGGGCATCAGAAGTGCAAGCGTCTGTCCACACACAGAACTAACTGCACTTGGGCATCAGCAGTGCAAGCTTCTGTCCACACACAGAACAGGCAGTGCTTGAACAACAGCAGCACTAGCTCCCCCCCAAACAACCAACAGGCAGATCATGGTTATCAGCAGTGTAAGCATCCCCCCATACAAGACACATCCATCATGGGCATCAGAAGTGCACGCTTCTGTCTACACAAAGAACTAACAGCAACGTGGGCATCAGAAGTGCAATTTTTTGTCCATACACAAAACATGCAGTGCTTGAGCAACAGCAGTGCAAGCTCCTACCCCACAAAGAACCGTCAGATCCTGTGCAACCATCCTCATACAGAGCACATCCATCATTGGCAGCAGCAGTGCAAGCTTCTCTTACTGTGTGTATGTGATTGTGTGAGTGATGGAATGAGTGTGTGGCGCTGGAAGGGAGTATGTGAGAGCTTATACAATTGTGTGCATGCCAGATGATGTCACAGTGAGCAGGGGAATTCCATGAATCCCCCAGGCCCAGGGGTTTGAAGAAACAACGGGAATCCTTTGGGTTAACATCTATGGAGTCCAAAAGCATTCCACAATGAAAAGTGTGATTCCTTGAGCCTCAGGGGAATGAGGAGGACTGGGCAACTGCAGCTCGCAGCTGGTAGGTGAAACTGCCATCCTAAACAGGATAGCACAGGGCAGCACTATCAAAAGGCATTTACCTCAACACATGCAAGTACTTAAAGTGTATTATTTATTTGTTTATGGTTTTTATAGAGACAACTACTGCCAAAAAAAGCATTATTGCGGTAAGAGAATATACTATTTTAATTGAAGTAATCCCTAGAATATCCAACTTTTAAACTTTATGCTGGAAAATCAGCTGCTAGATGCCATGCAAATTGGCTTTTGGAGTGGACACAGTATGGAGTCAGCTCTAATCAAGTCCACAGACGAAATCATAAAGGCACTCGATGCTGGGGGAAATGCTGCATTAGTAATGTTAGATCTCTACGCAGCATTTGATATGGTCCATCATGACCTTCTGATGGATCATCTAGCCACAATCGGTATATGGAGAACAGCACTGACCCTGCTGTGATCTTTTCTCGCAGATAGAAACAAGTGGTCGCCTTGGATTAATTTGTTTTAGAGTCTTTTTCACTCCCATGTGGGGTCCCACAGGGATCTGCGCTCAGCCCTACACTTTTTAATGTGTGTCTTCTCATGCCTCCATGATAACACCATTTGGTTTTCACTTGCTTCATATGCCAGTGACACAATTGCGGTGTCTCTTTACAACCAGGAGACAAATACATGAAACTGATTTTGCAACTGTATTTGGGCCATCAGTACCTGGATGAGCAATAATTACCTGAAATTGAATTCAAGAAAAACAGAAGTTATTCTCTTAGGAAATAAAACTTCCTTCTGCCCATGCCGGTGAAGAAAGCCAAAAACCTGGGCATACAAATGAACAACAAACTCTCCTTTGGAGACCAGTTAAGTGCAGTCACTGCTTCTACCTTTTTTACTCGAAGGTTGGTCAAAAATATTCTTAGATTCATTCCATTTCAGGTGCAAAAACAGTTTTGACCTCACTGGTTTTGTCAATATTAGATTACTGCAATAGACTGTATTAAAATATAAAGCAACACCTTATAAAACTAAAAAGGCTGCAAAATTCTACAGCCAGACTTCTACTTGGCTAACCCAAATTTAAGTCAGTTTCAGCTGAAATTCATGAATTGCACTGGCTCCCGGTGAGGCATTGCATCAAATTTAAGGCATTGTGTACAGCCTTTAAAGCCTGCCACAACACAGACCCATATCACCTTAGGAAGAATCTTAAATGATACGAACCAAACAGAACACTTCGCTCAATGGGAGCTAAAACCTTAGTGGTTTCCAAATTCAAGAGAACCAACTGGGGAGGCAGAACTCACTACCTTTCCATATCAAATCTTCCCCCAATATGCTCACCTTCAGAAAGGAATTGAAAATCTAACATTTAGGGCCTGGTCTCAGACCGTTATTGTTCAATCGGAGTAGCGCTGGACACCTCCAGGTATCCGAGTGCTTTACAAATTTATCTAACATAACATAATATAATAATATTACTGATTACCACTAAGATTGATTTTGTGTAGCTTTGTCTCCGGTGGACGTCCTGAAAATCTAAAAAGGCTTTGACCCTTGTAGACTAGCAATGGACAGCCGCCATTAGGAACTGAAAGTAATGAGGCCACCCCATGGCTCTCAGAAACCACTGATGCAGGGGTGAGACTATGGCAGATCACAAGTCATAATCGTCTTTATTATTGCATATATTGTGATGGTGGTACCAACAATTATGAAGAGGATGAGAACCATAATGTTTGCTGGTTAGAAACTCCTGTGCCCAAGAGGAGGTTTACGCCAACAACTTCCAGTTTTGGACGGTCTAACTTATTTTGTTTGAGTAAGATTCTTAAACTGTTTAGTACACCAAACCTCCAGGTTCGTAAAAATGCCATTCATGAGAGTAAAACCTCATTCCTGATTTAAGGCCTCACAATTGGTAGATTTTTATCTTCACAAATGGAGTTTCCTCGCTCGAAAATTTCACCAATATGGTGGAGTTTCAGAGTGAAGAAATACAGATGAGGAGACTGGTCTGCAGGTGAGCATAGGAGGAATTCTTGTGAATTAAGTTTTCTTTAATTCTGCTACGACGTTGGACAACTCATCTGAGCTGTAGGGAGCTTTAGTCGGAGGAGGATGGGTCTACCCGTGTTGTGAGCGACGTATAGTACAACAGTACAGTACGAGTTGTTTTAATGCGGTGAGTGCGTGTCACAAACACTAGAGGGGTTTCAGCAAAGTCAAGACGAGCTGCCAAATAGCACAGAAGCGGAAAGAATTTTTCCTGTAAAAATCAAAGGCTTTGCATGGATGTCACGTTGAATTAGTGGTACAAGGTCCGTCTGATCAGCACTGAATGAAGGAAGTGCGCGGGGGTTGTTTGTGTATTTACATGAGAGGAGATTTGATGCTATCAGAGAACATTGGTACAGACATATACAAGACCCGTGTTCACGCTTCACTAGGCAAAGGGCAATGCATGCAAAGCATTACACACACTGCACGAGAATAGAACCTGTTCAGTGAAAGATATTTCAGGGTTATCAACTGTCGTAAGTTTATCTGCATCAAATGATCTTGTTAAATAAAATATTAGGCCTGGAAGATCAGACAGGAAGCATTTGAATTCACCAAGGCTATACGTTGAATGCAGGAAATGAAGCAGTCTACAATGAGAGGGAGGGAGGTGCGCAAGTGCCTATGAACAGCGCAGCCCTATGTTTCAAATATGAATGTTCTGTTTCTCGCTTATAAACTGCAGCCGTGAGGCTGCTTCAAAGAGCTGGGGCCGAAAACCTAGATCAGGAAAGAGAAAGTACAGTCAGAGCGAGAAACGAGAGTGAGGTGGATTAGAAATAAGCACCGTGAATAGAATGATTTTCCGAACATCTTTGAAACACACCAGCAGGTAAGTAGTGAAGCTTTACGGGTAGCAATATAGGTGAGAAAACGTACATAGGAAGGAGAGATGGCCTAGGGACTAGTGACTTGTACAATGCTCAGTAGAGGTAGCAGTAGACTATGCTAATGGTCTTTTTTCAATATATAACAGTTAAAATAACTGGGGATTTGGCGCAAGATTCAAGTGGGTGAATGGAGGGTGCAAAGGGGAAGAGTGCAGGATGAAAGGGGGTGCTGAGTGCCAGAGGGAAGTGAGGGTGCATTTGGCAAGGAAGAGTGCAAGGTGCTATGAAGGGCAAAGTGGAAGTGCTGGCTGTGCGTGTGTGTGAGCGGTCGTGGTGTGTAAGATAAGGAGCTGATTAGAAGGGGAGCACAGAACAGACACAACACAACTACCAAAATTGAGGGAGGATGCAGCATAGCGAGCCACATGTGCAGTCCCTTGGGGCCCGATGGGACCAAGCAGCTTTACATGAAAGGGAAGAGAATAACCAGAGGACAGGAGGGAGGAAGGCTTGGCAGAAAAAGGTGACTACCATGAAACAGAAGAAAGGAGGACGTGATGTCTAATAAAACAAAGGGAAGGCCAGAGAACAGAGGGTGTGAGTTTAAACAGAGAAAGATTTATGACAAGTGTGATAAGGATAAAAGAGTGAAGCGAGAACAGCACAACAGACTCGTGGACCTGGTGCTGAGGAGGCAGAAGAGATACAAGGAGGAACAGAAAGCAGACAAGATCAGACTGAGAATCCTACCACTCTGGCATTTCAGTTTAGACGGTAACCATGAGGGATGCTTTCAGAACAGGATGGGCATCCATTAACCAAACATGCCCCCAGTCAGACATGGGTATGCTCAGACGTGAGTCTCATGCTCTCCACACCACTGGAGTCAAGCTATCCTGGCTGAAGACGGATGATAGCCAGAAACTGGTCCTAGGATGCTTGATTCCGGTCCAGGAAAGACATGGCTTGGCAGTTCGGGCTGGACTGTTCCCATGTGGCACAGGGTCAAGGCTGATTTGCATATGGCCATGTCTGAACTGGGGTGGTGTGGAGTGCAAAAAAACGATGGATTTAGGCCCAGATCTCTGTACTGGGGTGAATGTATGACATTGGTCTGCATTCTGTCCATCGACTGTTGTTTTTCCCATTCTAGACACATACTCCTGCACTGTGGGGCTAGTTTGAACACTTTTTTTGTGTCATAACAGTTTATTGTTGACCGCAGATGCAGATCTGGCACCGCCAGGGGCACCAGAAAGACACCGTAATTATTAATAATACTGATATCAACATTTTCATGATTACAGTTATACCATTTCTGACATATGAATGTTCAAATACAACTGTTTACAACACACAAACGTGCCATATTAAGCTTACGGAAGAAATCAAGAAATCTAAGATACATAGATCTAGGCCCTTCAATGAAAAGACAATTATACTGACAATCTGGGTCCCGGTACAAAACAGTCATGTCTGCAGTCCTTCAATATCAGAAGCTGGAGGAATAGGTTCCAGGTAAAGCCCTCTGTAGTCTGCCCACCTCTTCCATATTTTAAGATGTTTCTGGGGGCATCTCCTCGCCTTAAAAAAAAACGATATTTCCAGACCCATAGAAAAATCTAGGCCCTTTTTCCAGATTGCAACAGTAGCCAAAGACTCATCCTTCCACGCCCTGGCAATATCACGTTTAGCTAGTGTGAGGCCTAGAAATAATAAGTGATGCTTGTATCGGTTGCCACCCAGTCCCTCAGTAATGTGGAGCATAGTCAGGCGTGGTGAAAGTGGGATATCCCACGCTGGGACCTCCGAGAGGCAAGTGGTCACCCCGCTTCAAAACCTCAGCAGAGACTTACACTGCTATATCATATGTATGACGGTACCCTGCGCCGCCCCACAACGCAGACTATGGGGGGAGGCAACAAGTCCAGCACGCCAAAGCCTATATCTAGTAAAGTAGACCCGGTGAAGGTATTTAAATTGAATATGTCTCAAGCGTGCCGCTATCTGTTTGACATTTTTTTGCCAGGGCTGTTTTTAGTTTCCAATTCAGCCAATAAAGTGGAGGAGAGTGAAAAGACTAAAGGGTAAAAGAGGGAATTTTGTAAAGACCAGGGTGTGGCACTACACATTGCATAGTCACACACCTGGCCTTACGAGGTGCCTCTCTGTGCCTTGGTGTCCATGCCTGCAGCGTGGAGTGCCACTACGATGTGCTTGCTGCTCATGTGCTGTACTTTAGCTATAGCTTTGGCTCCCTCCACTTCACCGTAGATCACCGACTTTCATCATGGTGTTGCTTTTTTGCCTGCCTTCTGTGCAAGACTACCCCCCCCCACCCCCGCATCAGTGTTCTTTCTCATACTTTAGTGAAAAGGGAAACAAAGCAGTAGAGACTGCACCCTTCTCTTGTTTATGCTTCTGAGAGACAAACCCATAGGCGATCGAGGCAGGACCGAAACCTTTAAACGGTGGGATGCCCCTGAAAGCCCAAAGCCAGAGGATAGAGACTTACGTAAAAGAAAGCAGTCGCAAAATGTTAATGGGAGTGGAACAGGCTTAATGGCAATGTTAAGGCAAAGATTTAAATGAAGTAAAGCCACCACGGTTAAAGCAGACAGGACAAACTAGGGAGAGTAGAGAACTTTATTATGTTTTAACAATTTTTTTAACAGATTTTATTTGTGAAAATAGCACATATGACGCAGATCTCTGTACCCCAGAGACAACTGCCGCACGTAAAATACAAAAATTGACTTTGACATTTTACATATTTAAAGACAGGAGAATATAAAAAGCAATACAAATAAAATCAAACCCTCCAAACAACCAACCCACCCCGGTGCACTAACAAATGTGTTTAATGGTCTTTAAACAATTTATACTTCAGAACGACTGAGGCACGTAGTATAGGCATATCAAAACATCACGTGGTTACAAATAACGAGACACACATTTGTAACACATTTAACAATACACAACTAAGTATATTCCTTCTTGAGTTGTACGTCCCGATCATTTCTTTTAAATCCAAAATGGGTTTGCATGGACCCCAGATTCTGGATGGTTTATGAATTCATCCCCTTGCAAGGTGCACTAGTTTACCAAGAATGGTACAGGTGTCCACTGTTTTTCTAATGGCGGTTTGGGTGTATGCTTTCACCTCCACCAGAATGCACAAGGCCATATTTTAAATTTGAAAAGTAGGATCGGTAATAATACATTGAAGATTTTTTTCATAAAAGTAGAGAATCATAACACATGCAATATGAAACCCTCATATTCCCTGCAACCAGGCTGCTGCTTTCTTTCTATACAGCCAGCAACACTGCCTGAAAACCCTTTAGTTGATCTTCCCTACTACTGTCGGGACCTACTTAAACAGTGAGTGTATACAGCCCTTCATCAGTTCATGCAGCTGATCCCTTTCTAGAATCCTGGATGATCCGCTTTAATACCCACCCTCATTGTAAATTATTGTAAATATTTTTTGTCTGGACATTGTCAATATGGACTGTCCTCCCCATTGCTTATGTGTAGATAAATTCATTTATGTACCTATGAAAGGACTGTCATCCCCTGAGATAGGACCTCCATTGTTTATTTGGATTGTTGTAATATTGTTGATAAATTCATTTATGTACTTAGGTCGATTTTTTTTTTTTTTTTAAATCAATGGTCATCAAATATCTATTGATGATATGTATTTTGCGAGGTCTATTTAATCAGTCAGCACAGATACCCTGACCTATGTAGGCAAAAAGTTTAATCCCCTTCAATATCCGATGACGCTCCATTTTGTTAACTATCTGGAATACGATGTTACCTATTCCTATAGGTCTGATCTTCATGACACGATCACGTCACTCCGTGACGTGTACGTTGCGTTCTGTCAAGAACTATCAGACGCATCCATAAATTCCTTACCTCTACCCACATGCGTGAAACGTAGTCAGTGACCGACGTCCGCGGCTGCAGGGAGGACGCGCGAACACTTTGCTGTGTGCATGGACTCCTTGCTTTGCTTTACCTGGCTTATCCGTAGTTTTTTAGAGTCTTTGAACATACTCTTTGCTTGTCTTTAAGCCTAGTGATTCCTATCCAGGCTATCACTAAAATAGGCAAGACGCTGAAGAACGCCCTCGTTCTAACACGCACTTAGACGCTTGAGTCGGTTTTGGTATTATGCTATTGACTATGGATTAACACTTGCATTTTTCATAGGGGCTACTGCTTTTTGCAATTAACTATTCTACCCATGGGAGTCATTAACTTTGATACTTACCGGCGCTCACATTGCTTGTACTAGTATGCCTTAGTCTTATATTTAATCAGATTACACAATGTTCTGTTCCGGATTTCACATTACTCGGACCACGGGTTCTAAGCTGCATGACTCTGCGTATCGTAATTAATTTTGCTCTGATGACTACCGGCTTTCACTTGATTCGGACGACGGGTTTTTAGCTGCATGACTCAGCGTATCCTAATTAAATTCGGTCTTATGCTAACCGGCTCTCACATCGCTCGGACTACGAGTCTTTAGCTGCATGACTCAGCATATTGTGATTGATTACACATAGTGGTTAACAGTAATTTCGATTTTCATATTGCTCGGACCACGGGTATATAGTGATGGTATCGGTCTCTTCACATAATACCACACTAAAAAGGCTTACTTTTCCCATCCTAGATTATGTTCTGGCTCACGAATTCTGGTTAAACCACACTGGCACCCCATTAACTCAAACTTAAGCCAACCAAAAGGTAGACTCTGCCTCCTCTAAAGTAATAAGGCATTCTAGTTTAGTCTTAACACTTCCTTTCTTAACGAAAATTCACTTTAATTACAGAATCCAACTGGATGGTGGATTCAATGACTGCCTTTAGGCCTACAAGTGAAATTCAACATCACTATATCTGGTAGGTCAGCTTGACCAACTATTAAATAATTACTTCTTCCTTTGAAACACACCCCATGTAATCTTCGACTCATGTTGCCCACATATAGGCTGTCCACACCCCGGTCCTGAAGAAGACCTGTTGTGACGTTGGTTCATTAACGCACGTTCTTGGGTCAAAACGTCAACGCCTCCTCGCAACCAATAGGAGTAGTTTCTGTCCTGTAACTCCAGTTCTGTAGTAGGGGTATCTCTGTTATAGTCATAATCTAGTGAATAGTCCCGCCCATGTGCGTGGACCCCGGCAATCAAAAATAATCTCTTAAGGTGTCAAAATAATGCAGAAACTGCAAAGACACTTAAGAGAGAATTTAAAGACAAATAATGCAGCCTATATCCACAGGCTACACTGTCCAGTACTTCAACTAGAATTTCCACCAAAAAAACACCACACACAACACAGCCTGCAGTTTCCACCATAGAGAAACTTGCCTCCCCCAGTCAAAGACTCTGGAATGATAGAGAGGAAGGTAGGGACAGACAAGCCCCATAGGCTGCCATTATGTGGCTTAAATAGGATACTGTGCCTTTAAGAGAACTTTCCAGAACTTCTCCCAGTATCCCAGAATGCATAGCAGGTCCCTCTTACTTCAGTTCTTTTTGAAGGCGAAGCACGCCAGACCTGTCGCATTCTTGTATGATGAAACAATCTCCACCGGGGAGGAGGGCGGGCGCTTATGACTATAACAGAGATACCCCTACTACAGAACTGGAGTTACAGGACAGAAACTACTCCTTCTGTAGTAGGGGATCTCTGTGTATAGTCATAATCTAGTGAATAGAATGGCAAGCCCATCCCCACACCAAAGCGGCGGTGGAGAATAATACATAACGCCACTACTGTGCGAACAAATTCCGCAGCGAAGCCTGTCCAACCTGAGCGTCTGCCCTGGCGTCAGTGTCCAGGCAGTAATGCTTAGCAAAGGTATGAACCGACTTCCAAGTGGCTGCCTTGCATATTTCAGCAAACGGCACATTACGGAGCAGAGCCGTCGTGGCAGCTTTGCCCCTGGTGGAATGAGCCTTAGGCTTACCCCCTAAGGTCTTATTAGCTTTCTGATAACACAATTGTATGCAGGACACAATCCACCTAGAGATGGACTGCTTAGAGGTCGCAAGACCCGTCCTGACCGATCCATAATTGACAAACAACTGGTCAGACCTACGAATATCTTTGGTTTTATCCAGATAAAATTTCAAGACCCTCCTCACATCCAGGGAATGGAGAGACCTCTCCGCTGGGGATGAAGGGTTCTGAAAAAACGTAGGCAAAGTTATAGTCTGGTTGATATGAAAATCAGAAATAACCTTGGGAAGAAATTTAGGGTGAGTACGCATAACAACCTTAGCAGCATGAAATACAGTATAAGGTTCATTACAACACAACGCCTGAATTTCACTCACCCTGCGGGCCGATGTAATGGCCACGAGGAACGCCGCCTTCCAGGACAGGTGCTGCAACGAAGCCTTATGAATAGGCTCAAAAGGCTCCTTCATCAATCTGGACAGCACCACATTCAATTCCCACGAAGGCGAAGGAAGCCTGACAGGAGGGAATACTTTCTTCAAACCTTCCAGAAAGTCTTTGATCACAGGGATCTGGAAAAAGGAAGTCTGTGAAGGGCATTTCCTGTAGGCAGTCAATGCAGCAAGATGTACCTTAATGGAATGGACATTAAGGCCAGACTGCGCCAAATGTAAAAGATAAGGAAGGATGACATCTTCCTTGCAGGTAGTAGGATCATGGTTCTTAGAATGGCACCATATACAAAACCTCTTCCACTTGTAAGCATATGAAGTCCGAGTGGAAGGTCTCTTAGACTCCTTCAGTATGTCCATGCAATCATCGGGCAGATTCAGATGGCCATATTGCACTATCTCAGGAGCCATGCCGCCAAACTCAAAGACGAGAGGTTGGGGTGTAACATCCGTCCCCCGAACTTCGTGAGAAGGTCCGGCCTGCACGGCAACCGAATGTGAGGAAGGAGAGACCGGTGAAGTAGGTCCGTGAACCACCACTGCCTGGGCCACTCCGGGGCGATGAGTATCATCCGAGTCCTGGATCGGGCCAGCTTGATGAGCACCGCCGGAATCAGGGGAATGGGAGGAAAGGCGTACAGAAAGCTGTTCGTCCAGTTGATCCACAACGCATTCCCCAGCGTCCCCTGTTGGAAGTACCTGGAGGCGAAGTCTCTGCACTTGCTGTTTTCGGCGGTGGCGAACAAATCTACGTCTGGAGTTCCCCACCTTGCGAAGACTTCTCCTAGTACTTCGTCGTTTATGACCCATTCGTGGTTTTCCTGAAGCAGCCTGCTCAGTGTGTCTGCCTGAACATTCTGCACACCTGGCAGATGGGTGGCCGTTATCGACAGTCCTCTGGCTAGAAGCCAGTGCCAGATCGTCTGCGCCTCCTGAGACAGGGTGCGCGATCTCGAGCCCCCCTGCTTGTTGAGGTAATACATCGTGGTGGTATTGTCCGTCTGTACAAGCAGAGAGTTGGTCTGGAAGGACGGAAGAAAGGCCTTCAGCGCCAAGTGAACAGCCCTGAGTTCCAGGAAATTGATGTGATACGTGGCCTCCATCGGTGACCACGTGCCTTGAATCTGTAGAGTCCCGGAGTGCGCTCCCCATCCCAGAAGAGACGCATCCGTCACGACAGTCTGCTTGGGTATGTCCTTGTGAAAGGGAACCCCTTTTAGGAGATTCTCCGCCGAACACCACCACTTCAGAGACTGAAGAGCATGCAGCGACAGCCGAATCCTGTCGTCCCAAGATCCTTTCCTCTGATCCCACTGGTCCTCCAAGCACTCCTGCAACGGTCTCATGTGCAGCCGTGCGTGTGGCGTCAGGAAGATACAAGAGGCCATCGATCCCAGTAGAGAAGACACCGTCCTCACTGTTGTAGATGGAGTCGTCATAAGAGCCTGAGCCTTTCGAAGGAGTGATAATCGTCGCTCTTCCGAAGGAGACACGCTTGCTGACAGCGTATTGATGGAGGCTCCCAAGTACTGTATGCATTGGACCGGAGTCGGGACAGACTTGGCCATGTTGATGTGCAGCCCCAACTTGTTCAAGAGAACGCACGTCTTCTGGAAGTGTGCTCGCGCTTCCGAGAAGGAGGATGCCTTGATCAACCAATCGTCCAGGTACGGGTAGACGAACACCTTGTTCTTCCTCAGGTGTGCTGCTACCACCGCCATGCACTTCGAGAACGTTCTCGGCGCAGACTTCAGTCCGAATGGGAGTACTGTGTATTGATAGTGATTGGTGCCGACTTGGAACCGCAGGAACTTCCTGTGTTTGTGTGCAATGGGCACATGGAAGTAAGCATCCTGTAGGTCTATAGCGCAAAGCCAGTCCCCCTGTTGCAACTGAGGGTAAATCTGATGCAACGACAGCATGCGGAACTTTTCTCTGCGAATCCATTTGTTTGCCTGTCGCAAATCCAGAATGGGCCTGAACTCGTTCTTGTCCTTCTTGCGAACCAGGAAGAACCGGGAGTACAGACCTCTTCCTCTCTGAGACCGAGGTACGTCTTCTATCGCCCGTTTCCTCAACAGGATATCCGCTTCCGCCTGAAGCTCGCGCAGCTGAAACTGCGAGCTGACCGGGGGAATAGCTGGAGGAGGGCTGGTGAACCGAAGACTGTATCCATTGCAAACAATATTCAGCACCCACTTGTCCTGAGTAATTTTTCTCCACTCTGCCAGAAAAAGTTGGATGCTTCCCCCTACCGGAGTGGGTAACGGATCCGGGGGAAGTAAGTTCCTAGGGCCTAGGCCCCGCCTGGCCCTTGGGCGCCGGAGCCGATTGCTGGCCTCCCCTGCCCCTCTGCCGCTTCTGGAACGGCTTCCGGAACTGCTGCTGCTGCTGGGAGTGTCCTGAGGCCTGTCCTCGACCTCGGCCCTGTCCGCCGAACCGCCGTTGGAAGGGGCGGTACTGCTTCTTGGTCTCTTTGGGCTTTTCCAGGCCCACAGCCGTCAGCGTTTCGGCCTCCGCCTTCATGCGGGCCATTTCATCATCGGCATGTTTCCCGAAGAGGGTCTCACCGGAAAACGGCAGATTGGCCACCCTCTGCTGTGCGTCCGGTTTCAGGGACGTAAGCCGGAGCCATGCGTGACGCCGCTGGTTGATCCCGTGGCAAAATCCGTGAGCCGCCAACAGGGAAGAGTCCGCAGCCGCGCTGATTATCTGGTTGGCCACCAGCATCCCCTCACTCAGGACTTCCGTGAAGTCTTCACGCTGCTCCCGGGGCAAATGCTCCGCAAAGCGCTCAAGGGAGTCCCAGAGGGCGCGGTCGTAGCGACCCAACAAAGCCGTGGCACTCGCTGCTTTCATGGAGGTCGCGGAAGTACCACAAACTTTCC
Organism: Lissotriton vulgaris; assembly: GCF_964263255.1. Lineage (NCBI taxonomy): Eukaryota > Metazoa > Chordata > Amphibia > Caudata > Salamandridae > Lissotriton > Lissotriton vulgaris. Next base: position 145,512,250 of record NC_141699.1, on the reverse strand, counting down.
TTCCTGCCGAGTCCATCCATCTCGATTCCTTGTCCGGGGGAACCGTGGAGGTCGGGGTGGTGGCATGCTGCTTGCGGGCCGCCGTGACGATGACGGAGTCAGGTGGAGGCTCGGCCCTCAAGAAGGCCGGATCCGATTCGGGAGCTCGGTACTTCTTAAGTAATCTCGAAGGGGCCGCCCTCGTCACAGCCGGGGTGAGAAACAGAGCCATAGCAGGTTCTTCCAGGCCCGGCACCAGGGGCAGGAGAGGACGAGACAGATGCCTCTGATGCAGCGTCTCGAAGATGACCGATGTCTTCGGTGTAGGCACCGTCAGGGAGATGCCGAGCTTCGCTGCGCCCCGCAACAGTACGTCCTGAAAGGCCACCAGGTCATCTATCGGGGACACTCTGGTGTCCGGAGACCCCGATAGGGTAGGTGAATAATCCCTGGTCCCAGAGGACCTCGTGTGAGAGCGAGACTCGCGCCTCCTATGGCGGTGCCTCGATCTCGTGGATGATCTGTGCCTCGATCTGTCCTTCCGCCCAGAGCGAGAGCGAGACCTGCCAGCCCGCGGGCGCTCCTTCGGTTTGCGCGGAGGGGTCTTCCTTGGCTCATCACGAGGCGTCTTCGGTTCCTCCCGGGGTTTCGGTTTCGGAGTCCCCTTGGGAGGAGCAGGCAGGGACGGCAGGGAAGTGGACCTCGGAGGAGGAACCTTCGGCTGCGGTGCGGGCCCATGCGGAGGGACCGGAGGTGGAGGAGTGTCCCCTGAAGGCAGTGGTGGTTTGGGCGGAGGGTCCTCCTTAGGCACGGGGGGAGGAGTCGGAGTCCTGGGCCGGGACGGAGTGTACACTTCCGAGTACACCGAGCCCGGTGTCCCTCCAGGCGAGGGGCGCGGAGATCCATCCCCATCCGCAGGCGACCTCTTCCTCTTGCGACCACCGCTGGAAGCAGCGTGACTCCTGGGACTAGAGTCCCTTTTCCGCCGTTTTGGAGCGGGTGACCTGCTCCCCGACGCTGACCGCTGTCTGCTGGACGCAGAACGACGCTTCTCCGGCGTCGAATGACGTCTCCTGGACTCCGGCGTCGAGCGCCGTCTCCTCGGCGTCGACCGCCTCCTCCTCGGCGTCGAACGCCGACTCCTCGACGTCGACCTTCGGCGTCCTCTCGACGTCGGGCGGTCCGCCCTCGACGACGAGCGCCGCCGTCGCCTTGATGTTCCCGACGTCGAGGAGCCCCTCGACGTCGATCGGCGGCGTCGCCGCGACGGAGATCGACGGTGTCGCCTCGACGACGACCGACGGTGTCGCCTCGACGGCGAGCGTCGGCGCCGCCTCGACGGCGAGCGTCGATGTACGTCACTGTGCCTTCGGCGTCGGTATGACCTCGACGTCGACGAAGACGATGACGTCGACGGCGGCCTCGACGGCGGTTTCTCCTTCGCCGTCGAGCCGTCGCGCCGTCTCGACCCGGAGCCCCGGGGAGAAGGGGAGCACGCCGTCGTCATCCCTCTCGACGCCGTCGTCGATGCCATCGACGCCGACGGAGAATGGGATCGTTGGCTGGACTTCCTGCCCCTGGGGAGCCCCCCAGGGGCCTCAGCAGAGGCAGAGGGATCCCTCCCAGGCTGCCCAGACCCACCTGCAGCACGTTGGCGCCTATCCTCCAGGCCAGCCAGCCTGATCTTCAATCTGTCCCTGAGGGTCCTAGCAGAAAGTTGCTGGCAGATAACACACTCCTCAGGGCCATGATCTTCTGGAAGGCACACGATGCAGACATCATGGGGGTCGCTTTTGGCCTTCTTCCTCTCACATGCTGGGCACTTGACAAAAAGGCCAGGCATTTCGGAGCCCCAAAACGCCTAAAAACAGCACAAAAGTGAGAAGAGAACACCAAGCAGTAACAGCAACACTTTTAAAAGTTAAAAGTGCAAAAACGAATTCAATAAACCCTTGTAAAAGGGAGAGCTCAATGCCAGGGTCCTGTAAGCAGGAGCCGGAAAAAAGAACTGAAGTAAGAGGGACCTGCTATGCATTCTGGGATACTGGGAGAAGTTCTGGAAAGTTCTCTTAAAGGCACAGTATCCTATTTAAGCCACATAATGGCAGCCTATGGGGCTTGTCTGTCCCTACCTTCCTCTCTATCATTCCAGAGTCTTTGACTGGGGGAGGCAAGTTTCTCTATGGTGGAAACTGCAGGCTGTGTTGTGTGTGGTGTTTTTTTGGTGGAAATTCTAGTTGAAGTACTGGACAGTGTAGCCTGTGGATATAGGCTGCATTATTTGTCTTTAAATTCTCTCTTAAGTGTCTTTGCAGTTTCTGCATTATTTTGACACCTTAAGAGATTATTTTTGATTGCCGGGGTCCACGCACATGGGCGGGACTATTCACTAGATTATGACTATACACAGAGATCCCCTACTACAGAACCTACGTTCTCCTCCCCCTAATAAAGAAAAATGACCTAGATGAGAGCTTTTGGAGATGTATCTGTGTAGGGACAGATGTCAATTGATTCATACATCTTATATATTGTTTTTAAATGCTCACACTGTATATATTGTATTCACTTTACCACTTTCAATCAATCAATCAGGGGGTTTATAAAGCGCGCTACTCACCCGTGAGGGGCTCAAGGCGCTGGGAGGTGGGGGAGGCGGCTCTGGATCAGTCGGAGAGCCAGGCCTTGATGTCCTTCTTGAACGTGTGTAGGGTCGGGGAGCGTCTGATGCTCACAGGGAGCTCGTTTCAGGTTTTGGCTGCGATGTAGGAGAAGGCTCCCCCGCCTGTCCTGTGTCTGCAGATGCGGGGGACTTCTGCCAGGGCGAGGTCGGCGGAGAGGAGGTTCCTCTTGCGTACATGTAAGGATACTCTTGAGTTGAGGTTTTTAGGTCCGATGTTGTGGAGGGATTTGTAGGCATGGGTAAGGAGTTTGAAGGTGACCCTCTTCTCGACAGGGAGCCAATGGAGGCCTCCTAGGCGTTTGGTCATGTGCTCATGGCGCTGTGTCCCGAGGACGAGTATGGCTGCAGCATTCTGGATGGTCTGGAGTCTATGCAGGAGAGTTTTGTTGATTCCAGCATAGAGAGCATTGCCGTAGTCATTGTCACTTTATGACCACTTATTCACTAATGAGTAACGTATTTGTCTTTTCAATTATGAACATGTTTTTGTGACAGCCTCGCATATACAAAAAAGAAAAATTATAATATACAAATCTTGAAAATAACTTACTTGGTGTGTTTCGTTTTACCTATTTATGAAGGAATGCTAACAGAACCGTTTGTAGTATATTTTTTTAATACCCGCCCAGCAACTCCACTCGCCTACCATCTGGACCCTGCTCACACTTTTTCGCTGCTGAGTGGTCACTGCTCACACAGTGTCTGTCCCCGGCAGCTCTTTTTCCCTTGCCACAGAGCAACTGCTACTGCTTAGTGTGCCTTGTTTCTTATGCCAGCTACACACAAATATTGGCAGAGCCTGTGGGTGTTGCTTAAAAGCCACAACGTGGACAGCCCAATTGCTTTGTCCGTATAATTCATCCTTAGTTAACTTATGTCATATTGATTAAGGTGCATTATGCTATGAAAATGCTCTGTTTAGCCTATCCTGTTTCAGGTTTAAACCTAGAATAACTGGAAAAACTCAATTAAAAGGAAAACAGTCCTCATCAGTGTAAACATAGAACACACTGATAAACACATGTGCAGCCACAAACTAAAATGCCATTACAAATAATGTAAGTGAGAGAGAACAGGTCATTTAAAATTCTTTCTGAATGCGCCCACACTGCAACTTTGTGATACAAGACAACAGCAAGAAAGAGTGGTCTAAGATTATTCTGCTTGAGTTTTGTTGTTTAGAAACATCACTAAAATATGGTTTCTTATTCCTTTGGTTTGCTCCAGTTCTGTGTGCCAGGATTAAAGGTTCAGGGTTTAGAAGCTTAGATTTTGGTCCGATCAAATTATTTTATACTCAGCAGAAAATTTGGGAACATTAAAATCATATTTGATTTTTTGTTAGGGTTTAGTTCTTTCACTGATTGGTGAAATGGCCGGTTTGTATGAATTTTGGCTTGTGCACTATCACATTTGCCCACAAACACAAAATGGGCAAATGCTTGGTACATCAGCCCTGTTTTCTAGCAAGTTAGTATTGATATAAGGTCACCTGCCAAACACTCCAACCTTTAAACATTCAACGCAAGGTGCAGTGGTGACTGGTACCTTTGAAAAGAAAGCTGTCAGCATGCAAATGGGTTGGGTGAAAACGTGATACAATAGTATCCAAATGCCAACAAAATTACCTGCAAGGCATTTAATTGCTACATGCGATACCTTCAGCTCATCTAGCTTTTTACCCAACTGCACAATACTACTAGGTTTTTTGAGCCCATAGTTACCATGAAAAATGTCAAGTCCGAGAATACAATGTGATGTCGAAAAGGTTGGGACTGACAAAGTGAGCCATTATGCTTTGGGACACTTGGCATCTATGAATATCCACACAAGAGCAGACCCACCTTGATGTACTTAGGCAAAGAGTACAGAAAAGTAGTGGCGAGCATACCTAAATCATCCAACGTCAGGTGCCTTAAAATGCAGGGCTAAAAATTTCATCTAGTTTAAATCAAACTTTTAAAGGCTTCACAAGGTACTCTGCTGTTGGCAGGAGTCATCACCCCTCAAAAGCCATAATATTCAGTAAGGTATGCATCAATGATCTCCAACTATGTATCACAATTTGTTTATTACAGCATTTGATTACAGCACTCATACTTTTTTAATACATTAACAGTCCTGTAAATGACAAAGTGAGTGGGAGAGGTAATGACATGAATAAGTAATTAAAGCGAGAGAACAATATACATACTTTCTATACTTAAAACAATTTAACATAAGTCCATTAGAGACACTGCCAATTGGAAGACACTACACGACCTGCATCACGACTCCTTTAAATTAAATATGTACTTTATAACACTCACTACAAGAAACAACAGTTTTTGTCTATTTTGGGGGCTTTGCAGCGATTTAAAACAGATGCAGGATGATTTCAATAAGTGTGGAAACTATCCCTGATTCTATAAAAAATAACCCTTGAAAAGAGGACAGCCAAGTTATGTTTGAAAAAAGTTAAATCTGGTTGCTGCGTGGGTTATCAAGGAATATCCAACACCACCAAAAAGGGAATAAAACAGATCAATTGCTCACTGCTCTAGCCACTAGAGTTTTAGCATATTTATGTTTGTTACTCTGGTGATTAATGTAGCATACTATGACTGTGATCTAATGGAATGGAAGCATGGGTCTGGTGGCTTAGTGGACTAATGCGTCCGTAGCAGGGGCCGGAATTTGACCTCATAGTCACAGGTTCAAATCCTGGTATGTCCACTCAGCCTTTCATCCTTCTAAGGTCGATAAAATGAGTAGTACCATTGAGGTGGGTAACAATAAACAGCTGTTATTCAGCACCAAGATACTCTTCTGGCTGAGCATGCGCTTTACAAATACAGGTTGTTATTTGTATTGACCTACCTTTAAGTTACACGCTTCAGTGTTTATGTAAGTGGGGCTCAACTTCATCCATATAGGATAATCTGCAGATTGACTGCCATTTATATGGGACACCTAATCTCAAATTGCCTGCATGGGCCATAATAGCTACTACATATAATTTTATAGAAAATCGAGTTGCAGATGGAATCTCTGCGAGACCTACCTAACAAGTGCTGTATAGGAGCATGAAATGTGGAGGCTGTTGGAACATCAACCCTCCTCTAAATAGTCTACTTCCCAAGGACTAAAGGTAAGTAATGAAAAAATCAAAAAACCCCAGGCCAACTAAAATCTCTAGCCACTGATCTGAAGACGTTCCCATATTTAGACCATTCAATATTTATTTACAAAATGATCGGTCCACTTGTAAATTAAAGGTGCCAAGATGATTGACAATAGGCCTAATTTACATAGCTCGCAAAACAACTTGGACGCACAAGTTGCTTTTTACTGTATTCCAGTATACAAGGTGCACAATGGTACTAAGGCAGCATGATGTTAGCAACATCTCAGGGTGCTGACTGGGCTGGACATAGAGTGAGAATTGTCAGTTACCCAAAATGAAGTCACTGGCATGGTGATAAAATGTCGCTGACCTTAAGGGTGCATGAATCAGACCACACAAGCTAGAGGGGTTTTTGGGAGGTTTTCCGTTCATAGCTTCAGGTACACTTCAAAGGGTTTACAAAAATAGCACAATGTGGTTGCAAGAATCTTTTCATTGAACCGACGATCAGGGCTTATGAATAATTTAACAACACAGCAATAGATTTTGGGATCCACTTAAACACAGTCTTAAATTACGTAGGCTGTCAATACGGAGGCACACAGGTTTATTTCTGCAAAAAGTACCAAGTTGAGCTAAGTTCCCCACAACAATGTGACCGGTGGGATGCAGCTAGAGGAATAGATAGGCCTTGTTGAAAGCTATGAACACGCCTCTACTGGTTCTCAATAAGGAAACAGTACTTCATGGGCTAGCTTTTTGCCTACTCGGCAATAATGAAGAACCCCAACTACTTTTGCACCTCATGATGAGGACTGTCTATCGTATACAGGAAATGAAAGAAAAGAAACATAATTTGCTCAAGAAAAAGTAAGTAAAATGATGAATACAGTAAAGTATTTTTAACTCAACATGTAAGATAAAGACATGGTAAAGAGTTCCTATGGAGGACACAAGAGTTTGAGCAGGTACCAGATTCAATTCAAAGAAATATTGTGGTATGCAGCTCACTAACAGTGGCTAGAAAATAAGAAAATACAATTAAAAGAAAAATACTGTATTGTAGTTGACTAAAATAGACTACAAAAAGGCTATATATTACTAAAGACTGGGTATATAATGGTTTGAGTTATTCGTGATCCTTAGGATCAGAAGAGAAGATTAGTTAAATTAGTGATTTGTGGAGACAAGTGCCTCCATGAGACAAAAGAAGGAAACTGTGTTTTCTTTTACATACAGAAGAGTAGGAGGTTGACTCTAAGCCCATGCAGTACTTGTCCACAGAGTGAGATCCAGATAGACATAAGGAAGAGTACCCAGAGTGCTAAATAAGAAAGAAAAAAACTCAAAGAAATCAGTTTCATAAGTCAATCAAAATGCCAAAATCCATCATCTGTACCGAATGCCCATGATTCAAGCGTGAAGGGTTAACTGGTTGATAAAATAAAGAAAACTTGACAGAATTGCCTCGATATTCTTACGCCATTAGCTAAGCTAGTCAACATGGCAGAAGAGGCCTACACATATGGGATGCTGCTGTGTATGCTGCTGCTAAATAGCTGCCTTCAGCAAGTGTTTTGCCTGCTTGAAAATGCAAATGAGTTAATGTCAGCAGAGCTATGCAGAGGCATCCAGCTAAAGATAGATTCTTAGCTAACAAGGCCATCAAGTGAAGAGGATGACGCTGGGGCACAAGGGACTCTTTTTAGAAGTGATTTAACATGGAACACAAATATATATGTGGGAGCCTTCATTGAAACGGTTGAGAAAGATATGAAAAGGGCTTTCCAAAGGAATGTCTTTGCAAGGGTCAGGTGAGAACACACACACAAGAGAAAGCAACATGGAGAGCGGGAGGAGAGAAAAGCACATGAGGAATACAGCGGGAAAACCCATGCACTCCCATGCAATACTTAAGCCAAAAAGAAAATAGTAGTATCTCTCTAAAACGGAGCAATGGAAGTACACAAGTAAAGGGGATATGCTCCAGGGGAGGGACAGACACAAGCTAGACAAGGCAAGCCAATGAATAAGATGCAAGCGCATGAAAGTGACAAAAAAGGAGGCAGAGGTTAGCAATGGTTGGGCTGTGAACCCACGTTAAGTTCTTAGTAAGCTGACAATAGGTGTTTAGCACCCAGACAGCGCAAGTTCGACCTAAAAAACTAACAAGACAAAACCCTTCAATGCTTGAACTCTACCAATTTACCAACATGTATTTCCTTACAGATGCATTATAAGCAGGGGACTGGTGAGCATCTGTTTCTAAAGGCTCCTATTTGTTGACGCCGACTTTTCCATACTGTTAACAATACTGACACGTTTTTATATGCAGCATCTTGCTTCACATCTGTTGTAAGCACTGAAAATGACAAAAAGTTAATATTACCCAATTTATGGCACTTAATCTAAATTTGGTGAAGTGTGGCTCAATGGTTAGAGCGACAGACCCTGATGCAGAGGTCTAGCCCGGGACCAGGGTTCAATTCCCCGCCTCGGCGGTTCTTGGGCTCGAAATTCCACGGACCTGATAATTCCCGCCTCGGTGCCTATTCCAATCATGGAGTCCCACCCTGCAACTCTGGGCAATAGCTTGCTTAATCTCCACAACGGCCCCCACAACGCAAAGGATGCATGGGGGTGCCCAGGAGTGGACGCCTCACAGGGAAAGCCAGGATGGGTTCCACAGTGGTGTTCGTACAAGCCCCTTGAGACCCTTGCGGGCGAGTAGTGCGCTATACAAGTATCAATTTACAATTTACAATTTCGGAATTCTCTGCGTTCCAGTGGATAAATACATATTTCCCATTTCAAGTTTCATATCTGTTGAACATTGGTCTGCCAGCTAAAGAGATGAAGGGGTGGCATGGCTATGAAAGCTGTACAAGGCATACATGACTTGTAATCAAATGAAGACTTTCTGAAGTGGGTGGGAATAAAATTAAGACTATATTACAGACAAATGGGCTAACATTACCTCTTACTTTGCATTGAACCTTGCCCATACCAAACTTCAGTGTCTGTCTTTGCAGCGTGAACGAGCATAAGACATTCAGAAGACTACCTTCAGGTTTCAATCACTATTTGTACGCTCTACTTTAGAAAACAAAAGGACCGGCTTTATTAGCGGGGCACGTAGCTCATACAGTGAGTGTGTTTCGGAAACGTTTTTGCTATTTAAAGTTATATACCAAGCTACTGCATTCGTTTAATTACTATAATTTCTGTACTACTGAGAGATACTATTTCTATCATATGTCAGCTGAGTGGCTGTGTAACTGTCTGGTTCTGTGTGTGAGTGGCTGTATGGGTCTGTGAGTGTCTGTATCTGTGAATAAGTGGGAGTAGCTGCCTGGGTGAGTGAGTGGCTGTTTGGGTGAGTGAAAGGCTGGGTGAGTGAGTGGTTGTATGTGTGAGTGGCTGTGTGGTTGTATGTGTGAGTGGCTGTATGGCTGTGGGAGTGGCTTTATGGTGGTGTGGCTCACTGGTTAGAGGCAGCAGACCCGGGAGCAGAGGACGGCCCGGGACCAGGGTTCAATTCCCGATGCGGCAGGGTCGTGGACCAGGGTCAGTGGACTCGATAATTCTCACCTCGGTGCCTACTCTAACCAGGGATCACACTCAGCAACTCTGGGCATTAGCTTGCCTCATCTCCACAATGGCCCCCCACATACGCCGGGGATGCCTGGTTTCACCTTGGAGATATCCAGTAGGGACCATCTCACAGGGAAAGCCAGGACGGGTTCCCCAGCGGTCTATTGCGCAGAGATACTCCTTCGGGAGTCAATTCTAGCGCGTTAGAAACCCACAACTAATTAATTAATGGTTGTGTGAGTGGCTGTATGGTTGTCTGAGTGGCTGTATGGTTGTGTGAGTGGCTGTATGGGTGGGTGAGTGAGTGGATGTATGGCTGTATGGGTGAGTGAGTTGATGTATGGCTGTATGTGTGGGTGAGTGGATGTATGGCTGTATGGGTGGGTGAGTGGCTGTATGGGTGGGTGTATGGGTGGGTGAGTGGCTGTATGGGTGGGTAGGTGAGTGGCTGTATGGGTGGGTAGGTGAGTGGCTGTGTGGGTGGGTAGGTGAGTGGCTCTGTGGGTGAGTGAGTGGCTGTGTGGGTGAGCGAGTGGCTGTATGTGTGGGTGAGTGGCTGTATGGGTGGGCGAGTGAGTGGCTGTATGGGTGGGCGAGTGCATGTATGGGTGGCTCTATGGGTAGGTAAATAGGTATGTGAGTGCCTGTATCAGTGACTGAGGGGGGTTGTGTGACTGGCATTATGGGTGAGTGACTGGTGTGTTTAAGTGGGTGTATGTATGTGTGAGTGAGTGGGTGTGTGAGGGCATGCATTGCACATTAGGTGTCTGTGTGAGTGGCTGAATAGGTGAGTGAGTGGGCTTGAGAGGGATTGAATGGATGTGTGAAAGGGTATGTAAATGGCTGTATGTGTGCGTGAATAGCTCTGTAAGTAACTGTATGGGTGAGAGTGTCTGTGTGAGTAGGTGTATGAGTGAGGGAGGGTGTGTGTGTGTGTGTCTGTGTGAGTAGGTGTATGAGTGAGGGAGGGTGTGTGTGTGTGTGTGTGTGTGTGTGTGTGTGTGTGTGTGTGTGTGTGTGTGTGTGTGTGTGTGTGTGTGTGTGTGTGTGTGTGTGTGTGTGTGTGTGTGTGTGTGTGTGTGTGTGTGTGTGTGTGTGTGTGTGTGTGTGTGTGTGTGTGTGTGTGTGTGTGTGTGTGTGTGTGTGTGTGTGTGTGTGTGTGTGTGTGTGTGTGTGTGTGTGTGTGTGTGTGTGTGTGTGTGTGTGTGTGTGTGTGTGTGTGTGTGTGTGTGTGTGTGTGTGTGTGTGTGTGTGTGTGTGTGTGTGTGTGTGTGTGTGTGTGTGTGTGTGTGTGTGTGTGTGTGTGTGTGTGTGTGTGTGTGTGTGTGTGTGTGTGTGTGTGTGTGTGTGTGTGTGTGTGTGTGTGTGTGTGTGTGTGTGTGTGTGTGTGTGTGTGTGTGTGTGTGTGTGTGTGTGTGTGTGTTAGTTGCTGTATGGGTATGTAAGTGGTTGTGTGAGTGGGTTCACGAGAGGTTCTATGGGGTGTTAGTGGTTCTTTTTCTGATGTCATCAGTTATGTCACTTGAGATGTCATCAGTGATGTAGGTCACTGACCAGGTCATGAGTGATGTAATATGTGAGGTCATAAGAATGCATTACTACGGAGTAAATTATAGTTAGCTCATATTATTATAACTGCTGAATTTCACTGGTTTTGTACCAGTGAAACCAGAGTCTCACTAGAACGTCCCTGTAACCTTTATTTTTTCATTGAATTTCTAAGCTTTTTACATTTTTATTTCCGAACTGTAACTAGTAACCTTTGACAGTAGGTGAGTGCATGAGGGTCTCAGTAGGTCTGTAAGTGTACGTGAGAGTGGTTCTGTCAGTGGGTGCATGAGTGCCTGAGAGTGGCTGCATAAGTGTCTCATTGGGTGTGTGAGAGGGTGCATGAGCCTCTGACTCCTCTGACTGGGTCTGTGAGTGGGTGCATGAGCCTGAATGAATCTATGAGTGGGTGCATGAGTCTCTGAGTGGGTCTGAATGAGTGTGCGAGTCTCTGAATAGGTGTGTGAGTCTCTGAGTAGGTATGTGAGTGAGAGCATGGGTCTCTGAGTGTGTGACTGCCTGAGTGGGTTACCTGCTGAGCTGTGAAGTGTGTGCTTTTTAAAGAGGCGTAACACAGACGAAGGGGCTATAGGGGTCTGTATTACGTTCCTAACTATTCTCCACTATTCCAACCAAGATCGAATTTCGAGGCTCTCTGGTTACAGATGCACACTTCTGCAGTGCATTAATTAATAGAGGTTTCATAAAGTAAGATAGTACATTTCCCGCTGATTAATTTGCATGTATTTTACATATAAGCTGTGTTTTTATATATGTACATCACAGAAGGTGAAAGACCGAGAAAAGGGTGGATTTTTTTTTGCCACATCTTTGACCCCGCCCCATTCAGCACAGCATCAGAGTTCCCTTACTGTTTTAATGCACTTCGACCATTGGTAGGGGTTCTGTGCGGCCCCCTCTCCGGGCTGATTCAGGTCTGAGACCCCATCTTTGCCTTCATGTAATAGGGGAGGAGGACTGCTTGGCCCCCTCCCCAGAGGGATTACAGCCCAAGGACACCCATCCCCCAGAGACCGGCCATGTCACCTGGGTGACTTTGGAATCCAGTGTGCACGATAGGGACAAGGGGGAGCCTCAAGGCCCTAATGGTCCCAGTCAGCTTCCTACCTCCTGCAGGAGCCTGCATTGCTGCTGCACAGAGAGAGCTGCTGGAAAGGCAGATCCCTCTATGCGAGAACAATCGTTCCATCTCTTTCCCTGCCCACAGAGATGAAACCCCCGCTTTCAGCAGGTGGAAGCCTTTTGACAGCTCCCGCCCACTGGAACTGGAGTATTTGCTTTTTCTTGATGGGAGCGGTCAAAGCTCCCGACAAGCAAAAGCAAACAGCCACGTCCCATTGGTTGGTACCCTAGACATCAACAGGAGACGGCCTCGGTGGGGGTGTCCACCCAGGACCATGTATGGTTTCAGGAGGGGGGCCATGAGCCCTCCCCTCCATCTGTTTACACAAGCTGGCATGGGGAGGTGGTGATCCCAGGTGCCAGGAACTGCCAGGGAGGGGGGCTGTGCAGCCCCACTCCCATTCTTGCAAAAGATACTTGGCCCTGGGGAGCTGGTGGTCCCAGGGGCTCAATGAGCCTTAGGATGAAGACACCATAAGGTACCCTCTTTTTTTTAAAAAAAAAGGACCCCCAGACTTGGCCTACCCGTAGACACATTTCAAAACAAATGTGAGAGCCTGCGCTATATTTACTTTCCCCCACAGATTTGCGACTCCATGGCATTTCTAGAGCAAAAAATGTTTTAAAAAAAAGAAAAATGCTTTTTACCCTGGTGCGGTTCCTCTGGGACACCATGACCAGAGCTATGGGGTCAGGGTATTCCAACCCTGCTCACTTTTCTTTTTTTTAAAAAAAAAATTGTGGACCATGGCTGCCAACTCTTCCTGGTTGAAGTGTTGGCAGTCAATTAGATTTGAGCAAGGGGACTATCGGATTCTCAGATGATCCGTGTCCATTTATATACAAATTTGGTTTTCTTTTAATAACTCTAAATCTACTGAAAGGATTTACATCAAATAACTAAAAGGACTCTTTGTGGACCAAGAGCTACATAACTGCAAAATTTGGTGCAATTGTGTCCAGTGTTTCGGGCTGTAGTCGTGTTAAAAATCCCCATGAAAATTAACTATGGAAAAACACTTTTTTCACTAACTCCTTTTTATCAGCCCTGGCTTGACGGATTGTCCTGAAACTTTCCATGCATAACTAGTATCACCTGGGCACTTTTGCTTGAAAAATGTTGTGAAGATTCGTCAAGCGAGCCAAAGATATAGGCAAGATTTAGGAAGCATGGTCCTAACTAGAACTACCTACCGGTGACTGCCAATAGGCATATATATGTTTGTTTTTAAAATCTGCCCCAATCAAATCCAACTCCACACGAGTCGAGGAAACTGCTGCACTGCCAGGTAACGAGTTCCTTGCTTTTTTTTATGTTTCACCCTGGGGTGCGGACAGGAGTTCTGATTGGCCACAGAGCTTTATTTCCCAAATCACAAGTGCCAAAAACAATTTTTATGGGGAGAGGGGCCATGCGGTCCCCTTATTTGAGCCTGAAGAGGTCCAAGGAGTCCACTCCCGGGCCCAAGATAGGGAAAATGGGGAGGGGAGGGGGGGGCACACAGCCATTCTCCCAGGCAGTCCACCTAGGGGCTGAAAATGGGGAGGGGGAGTTACGCAGTCATGCGAGGCGGGGAGCTGCATTTACATATGGTAATTTAGTATTACTGTAAAATTAAAAAGAGCTAGAAATTAACTGTGAAAAAAACTAAAATTAACGTAAAGATATAGTTAGATGAATTTGTCAGTGACAACATTAACGTTTTAAACAAAAACAAAGAAATTTGGCAGTTATAGTTAGCAGTGTTACCTATATGTTGCGCCATTGCCATGCACTGCTTATAACCTCGCATATGACATCACTTAAACCATGTTCTATGACATAATTTATGACATCGCTGCTGACATCATCCAACGAGTGTGCAAGTTTGTTTTACAGTTCACAGTGGCAGGTAACTACCATATTATTCATAGGCAGGGCATGGCACGGCACAAGTTATAGTTAGCAAGAATTTTTGTGTTTTCTTTTAGTGCAAAACTTCAATGTTATCACGGAGTAATTTGGCTAACTGTAACAGTACTTTGATCCCGATCGACTGGTGTTATTGGATTTTGACTGGTCGTGATAGGTAGCTGCATCCGTACTGAAACAATTAGGCATTCTGAGTATGGGCGACCTTTTTCAGGATGGAGTCGCACATAAGTGGGAAGACTTGATAATAGAGGAGCGAATACCCCCTAACACCCACCCCAGAGCAATACCACTTTCATAGAGCTAGGCATGCGCTGCGAGAGCTCCTTGGGGAGGATCTAGTGGAACCCATGGAGCTTCCGTCACTCTCCTGCATTCTGCGTCCCATTCCTCCTGCTAAAATAGTTACAGTCATATATAACCTGACGCCGGGGAACAGATGTAGAATAAGTCCAGAGAGGACTGGTAGAGCGACCTAGACATGATAATATATGACAACACCTGGCAATATTGCTGTGAACTGACTAATCACATCTCACTTAAGATATTTAAAATCAATTGGACGATTTTTACTGTTAACAGGGTTTATTATACCCCAGAGAGGTTGAAGCGTTATGGCCTACGAAAGTCAGCTGCTTGCCCTCGCTGTGGGGGAAGAGTGGGCGGGGTTTCTGCATGTTGCCTGGCTGTGCCCGCAGAGTGCTGGCTTCTGGGACGAGGTCTTTCGCATGATAAACAAGATCACAAGCCAGGCGCTGACACCAGACCCTCTCCTTGCCCTCCTAGGTTACAGTAAGAACATATGCAAACAATCCAGAAGACTGGTGGATATGGGTCTACATCTCACTAAACGTAGGGTTTCCATGAGCTGGAGTACTAGCCCAGTCCGGACTATGGCTGAATGGGAGAAGGACATGCTCTATAGCAACACCTAATTGGATACTCATAGTGAGCTCCTCCCCACACAGAGTCGACCCAAGAGTTTCTGGGGACTATATCAACAATATCTGGTGGGGAAAGAAATTGGTGAGCCTGAGGGAAGCTAGGACTACTATGAGTTGATATAAGGCTGGCCCTTCTGAATATGGGCAGGCACTAGAAGTTGTGCGGGAGAGTTGTTTGAGTCAACCCAATATGAATGTATACACATGAGTTCTGCATTGTATTGCCAGCTAATTGCTTATACCAAGCCGGACTGGCCCTGGCGGGCACCGGGCCTTTCCCCGGTGGGCCGCCAAGGTGGAGGCCGGTTTTTGGCCCCTGGGGGCCGTTATTACCGGGTGTCTTCTATATCAGCCCCCTGTAACAAAATCAGCCGAAACCGGCCCTAACACACAGCTCGGCCGCACCCCTCTCCCCTTCCCCTCCCAGGGGGGCCGGCCGAGAAGTTTGTCAGGGCCGGTTTCTGTTCCAGTCCGGCCCTGGCTCATACCACTGTTAATAGTATTCACTCTGTTTGGCATATAAGACTGTATCATATGACAATACCGCTGACATGCTCAGTTACAGCCAATGTAATTATGTACTGTAATGGGTAACTGCATTTACTTGCAAAACTTTAGCCCCTTCGCTGCGGCGGAAATTCCGCCGCAGCGCCAAGGGGGCGGGGGCCAAGCGGCGCTCGCATGCTCGTGACGGAGCTGCTCCGTCACGAGCCGCAGTTGAGCTGTGCTCATGACGGAGCGGTTCCGTCATGGCCCCGCCCGCTCAATGGAACGTCCAGCGCAGGCGCGAAATTCGCGCCGAGCGGGCCATGACGGAACCGCTCCGTCATGAGCACAGCTCAACCGAGGCTCATGACGGAGCAGCTCCGTCATGAGCATAGAAGGGGTTAAATAAAGCAACAACAAAAAATACCCAAATATTGTAAACAAAAATATGGAAACATTAAATAATATCACCACAATAAAAAACATAGCAAAATAACAAAAAAACGATAATGTTACATATATCTTATTCTTAAAGACTTTGCTGTAAAAATGGGAAAGGCTTTGTCCATTTCTAGCTTGGCATGGATGGCACTGTGCTAATCCTATGCTTAAAAACCCGGCTAGAAAAACAGACATTTGAAGTGAACAGATTCAGTGTGATATTGTAGACTGCTCCATATAAAGGAGCTACTCTCTGCCTAATCTTGGGAACTACCCAGAGTTCCCTGCTTGTTGTTTTGCATAATGTATGCAAAACAGGATGCATCATTTATGTAGCACTCTAAGCCTGATACACACACACACACAATCCAGATTGCCTTACAAGTAGTTATTTTTAAAATCCTTTTTGCGTCTGGGTAGAAAACGTACAGGTTTGGACAACCAATCAGAATGTTTCCTAGCAAGCAATACAGTACTGGTGCAGTCCACTCAGGAACTATGCAATGCTGCCAGTCCCTGGCCCCCTCGGCACTTTCCCGATTACTTTCACCTTGAATGTGTTCTAATGTGGAGAAAGATCCCTGGCCTTGAACCGCAGTGAAGGTGCCTTGGTGTCTGGCAGAGCTGCGAGTGGGGCTCT
Source organism: Lissotriton vulgaris (assembly GCF_964263255.1). Taxonomy (NCBI): domain Eukaryota; kingdom Metazoa; phylum Chordata; class Amphibia; order Caudata; family Salamandridae; genus Lissotriton; species Lissotriton vulgaris. The sequence continues at coordinate 145,495,774 of NC_141699.1, read as the reverse complement.
TTCCATTTCTTGGTCACGCTCCAGCACGTCAAGCTCTTTTATCTTGCGTTTTTTATTTGCCCCTCACCTTACTGATCCTCCACGAGACAAAGAAGTCCTCCACAATTCCATGCACAGTTCCAAATATGTCGGGTTGCACATTTAAATCCCGGAGAACCACTGTGCCGCGGTCAGACCCTCCTTTTTCCCTGTGAACGTTGCTAGTGCCTTTCTTTTGGGGAAGAACAGCTTTATATTACATGCCCCCTGGCCTGGCTCCATTGGGCTCTGGCACTTACAGCTCACACGTGGGGCCAATGACTGTTTCGCTATTGTTCTTATTTCTTCTCTAGTGTATTAACAACATAGTGAAAGTCTGCTACTCTGTTGAGAGATCCAATCCAGTCGGGTCCGGAGACTTTCAGCCTGACTTTCAGCCTGGTTGCATTTTTGGGCGGTTCAGCTCATCCTAGTGGGAAGAAGGAAACATCCTGCTTCTGAGGCTGCTGCCTTTTCTTAGTCACACACCGGATGTGCTTCATAAGAAATGTTGGCAACGCATCCACGACAGTCAGGAAGTCAAAAGGCAAACACAGGGGTTTCCTAAATTCGGTTTAATTATCCAGCACGTTTATTGCTAAGAATAAAAACATACGGCAGAAAAAGAGTGTTCGGTTTATCAAGCGAGATCAGTAGCTTGCAAAGTTAAGTTATTTATAGTTCCAGTTCCATCCTGAAAACATTTTGAAGTAACCGAATACTTCATAAGCAGTCACTGGAAGGAAGGAGCAAGTTGTTATGTGTTCTGCAGATGATGCTCACGTTTCCATGTACCTTTCTACATTCAACATACAAAGGCAAATCGTACCCGCTAAAACTGTCCTTTCTGTCACTTTAGGATGACAGCGAGGCTCAGCTGTTTACTTGCAGCACATTGATGTGCTCATGAACGTATGAGCGGCAAACAACATTAAAAAAAACTCTGGTGAGGCTGAATGGTATCACAGCATATTAAACGATGGCAACGCCAACAGGTCTGCCTTTAGTCTAGTGCAAACAGGCGCAACATACAGGCTGGCTGCAGACACAGCACAACTTATGTAGAGTAAATAGAGCACACAGCCTAACAGGCACCAGCGCAAAAGAGTGCCACTTTAATCACTGGCTTCTCCCTTCCACAGAGGAAATGAATGCCTAAGTCTCCATGGCCATCCACTCTTTAATACCTTCAAAATAGTAACCATTAACTACCAGGGCGGTCGGATAGTTCCGGCCATCCTTGGTCTTTTAGTTTACGGTCATACCTAATTACACAGCTCTTCAATTCAGTCCCTGCATCTCTTGTGATTAAATATTACACTCATATCCGAAGCCATCAACGGAAGCTAAAAACATTTGCTTTAGTTTTAGTTAATTTTCTGTAAAAATCGGAACATGTATTCAATGTTTATGATGATGACACTTGGACTTATTTTAGAATTCTAGTTTTCAAAGGAGTTTCCTATTTTGACGTTTTGCCACACTGTGTATGGAAATGCAAACTTTGAAAGCATGAATTGCTTTAGTTCACTTGCCCCTCAAACATTTACTAACTCAGATATACATTAGTCAACAAAAGTGAATTCCATATACAACTTCGGCCCTTTTTGCTCACTTCCATAGGTTCATAACGGTGTAATTCTCATATAAAGACCCTTATGAGACAAGGGAGACAGCAGGAGTTAGTGGCTAGTCATTGGCAAAAACAATGGCTTATTTCAGGGATGCCACAGAAAGTACAGACCATGAACACAGGTGACCCGGCATTAGCTGTACTGCCTGTTACTTTGTGCATTTCATTGGCGTCTCTGGAAGACGGCATTGTTTTCACCATCGATTAACAGCAGAGATGCAGAACTGAATAGAAGAGCTGCAAGCTCCGATGAAAATGTTGAATGCCACACTAGCACCATACACATATCATGCAGGACAATTACATACCTGTCTTGACACAGCAATTATAATGCCAACAATTTCATATATCAGAGTTTCTTCTTTTTAAATCTCCTATAGAAATGGCATGCCAATTTAGCACGACTGCCACAAGACAGACATTGTCCGGCGGGGAGATGAATAGGTGTCCAGGTGCAGTTTTCCTGATCTAGAAATAATTTCACAGGGAAACTCCGCCCCCCCGCCCCCTCGAGTCCATGAAGCGTAACTCTGCTTCTATCAAAATACAATACGTGGCATAGTGATCGTATGTATAAACCACTCATGCTTTATTAGTTGCAGCGTTTCTTGCTTTAATATTTAATTTCCACATTTAGGTTTAATAGGAGTGGCAAACACAGGGCTGGTCCCTGTGTGTTCCTGATGAAGAGCTAAGGGTAGGCTCGAAACATGTTGATCTTACACTGAACTCCTACCCATTACAGTTAGGTTTTTCCGTGTAACACCCCCTTTTAGATATACCAACCTAGGAGCGATAATAAAGTATTTAAGCCCACTAGCAAGGTATTTTTAATCACTTTCACCCACTCCCACCACACTCTGCACTACACAAAGTCTTCCAGTATAAGTACTCCTACGTATTCTCCGCAAGTCGTAGCACACCCCAGTTCTCTAGAACTGGGATGGCCCCAATGATGAAGCATGTCACCGGGGGAAACCCTGGTGAGTGAGGGGACTCAAGAAAGACATTTTTCTTTCCTGAAGGCAATCTCTGATTATTATCTATTGATTGGGAGCCTCTTCCTCTGATTAGGTCCTTAAACCCATGACCTCGGGTTTTCTTTGTCTGCATAATTAAGGAGGGCTGACCTAGCTGGATACCCTCTACCTCCCTCTCCTTCTGTGTATCGTTATTGTAGTCAAACACAATGATTTTTATTTCTTTTGGTGTAACATAATTAGGGAATGAGACCAAAAAAAAAAGATTCTTTCACAAACATAGTAAGATATATTAAGCATGAATATAGTATAGAATCAAGCTCGTCTACTGAATTAAACCTTTCTTTTACATTCATACCATGACCTAATGAAAGTATCTAAAACTTTGCAATCATTGTCCCTCAGTACAATTAATGTAGAATACATTGAATCCTGAAATCGGTTATGAATCACTCAGTCGAGTTATGACATCACTACTTTTCAGTAATAAGAAAATGACATCACTCGTGCACTACAATAATTTATTATAAATGGGCTGTGACAACAAAATGCATCATACTAGAGGCAGCAGTCCCTTACACAATTGAAAAGAACACCGGTTTCCCAGTCCTTTTTTCATTTAATTTAAAATGTAGTTTCCAACTGACAAAGAGACACAGATAGCCATATTAACAGGAATATATCTGAATGTCTAAACCATAGTGCCGATTTTAATAATGTCACAACAAAAGGCATAATTTGTTTTATTTTTACATCATACATTCTATATTTATGCAACATATCTACATACAGAAAACTGTTTATTCATGCTTGAAATAGGCCAAACATTGATCAAGGCCTTGGAAGGGAGTGTAAGGGCAACCAAGTGCTAGAAGTATTCAAATAAGTCCTACCTACACAAAGGAGGTCTGTGAGCTAAGAATGGAACATGGACTTCAGCCACGTTCCAAAAAATTGCTCACGGAGCTCACTGCTGATTTAGAAAACCGCTATAATGTGTGGTAGAGGGTACTTTATCCCAGAGATATTACTACAACAAATAAACAATGATCTATCAGAGTAGGTTGTTTCACCTGATAGGCCAACAGAAAGCAATATCCTGTAAGATCCAAGAAAAGAAACACTAATAAGACTGAAGCTTTATGGGTCGTCAGGAACAATCTTTTATGCTCCAATTTAAATAACCTTCCATCGTGAACTAGCGTCCACAACGAATATGTCAAAAATAGTTGTGTGTGTGGGAGGGGGGTGACAGTAGATGGCGTGAAAGAGGCAGAAGGTGATGATTAAGCAAATTTCCACGCAAACATATCAAACATATTTTGGGCCCATTTCCTGCTCTTTCAGCCGCCTCTATCTATGTTATTATCCACTGCAAGTCTCATTTTGTCGGTTCATACAAGACCATTAGCAATATAAAACAGGGGTTTGGGCCAATACACCAATTAGGAACCAAAGGTAACATTGTAAACTTAAGGTCCACTGTGGACTCATTTTTAGATAACAAATCAATCTGTAGATGCATAATCAATCCAGAAACGAAAAGCAACAGCTGCTAAAACATATTGGACCAAAAAATCAGACAATTGAGATATTCAATAAATGTATTATTATATTTACTATACAAGTATGACATAGTGTTTCTAGAATTTAAGTGCAGTGATCACTCAGTGCAACAAGCATGAAAACTGTGATATGTGTACATAAAATACCAAAGTGACTCGACTCCCAAAACTTCGCATTGGAGTCAGTGTGTGAGTCTTTGTTTTGTCTACAGTTGACAGCGTCAATTCACTCATATTGCCTATAGGTTCGATAATATTAAATGCTACAAACGCCTAGATTGTTAATTTCTTGAGTTGTTTTTCTATCTTCTCTAGGCAGGGCTATGATGTGTGTGGTTTGCCCCTGATATAACTAGTTAGCCTGTGGCTATAGAGTTGGTGTAATATCAGTTGTTGTTGCCAATATGTTTTGCTATGGGCAGTATGTGGCCTCATTGTTGCCACTGCTGCACTGAGTGTATATAAGGTACGTAACGCAATACTGTATATTGGTGAATGTATACTCTGTAGCTACTTAATTGCCTCTGAACATGCGACCACCTTCACACTGACTGCAACTAATATGCATAACTTTATGATGTACATTTAATCTCCATTGCTATAGCTAAGTATTTTTCCAATAAGGCCACTTCCATAGCCAGTGCACGCTGCAGCTCTGACAACAAATAAATCTAGTGTGTTTATTTATTGTTTGTGGCTTAAATCGAGAATTCTTCCCAATAAGGCCATTCCTATACCTTATACAGGGTGTGGCCTTGATGAGGTCTCGCCGATCAGTCTGGCATTGCCAACACATAACACCTTCCACACCCTGGACACATGCTCCCTCCCACTGCTAAATGAGACGTGCTCACCATTCTGCCTGTTGCCATCAGTAACAGCAATCAGTGAGCCTCTCCTGGCAATTACAAATCATAATTTTTTTGAACATTCGATTTTCTAGCCATTTATTGTTTCTCTTTGTTTGGAAATTCTTACTTGTAAATAATTTGGTAACTTCAGTGAGCTGGTTGCTCTCTAATTAAACTCATCGCATGTACACCTTCTCGCCATCAGAAACTATATTTCTCCTGTCCAAAAGAGTGAGAGGTAAGGTTTTAGCTGTGTAAATATTTTGTTCATATCCCTTCAGCTAACCACTTCTCCTATTGTTTTAATATAGGATCACCGCGCTATTCCTCCAATTATAAGCATAGCATGTTAAGCCTATAATTGACCTCTCTCACTCGACATTTCGTCATCCCGACACCTACTTTCTGCCTATTCCCTATTCAGAATCATCTTTATAACAAAACAATTGATTCAGTCTCCTATTCGGGGTGAGCAACCTACTTCTATCACTCCCCCTTTGTATTGACAATTAATTACCTATAACCCTTGCTTCCATGCAGGCTTCGTGCCAACGTGTAGCTCTGCACATTTTTCACCCCAGTAAGTTTTTCTTTACTCCAGTCCTGATTGACTAACCTCCCACCCTTTACATTATACAATATTAATACATGTGTTATTCTTTTCCTAGACAGCAGTGCTCCTCACTGTTCCCTTGTCCTGATGAAGATCTCTAAGTTACCATAGAAGTCAAAACACTGTCGATTGTAGACAAACACATAAATTAGCTGACCCCAATTACATAAAAACGTCCAGGACTTAAGACTTATTTGTCTTTTATGAATACACACATCCCTGTTTTCACATTTGTTGTACTGTGCAATCAGTGAGCAGAGCACTTACATTCTAGAAACACTATTGCATACCTGCATAGCAAACATTATGAACGTACAAAATACCTGAATGGTTTGGGCATTTTAAATTGTTTTAACAAACGTTTTTTTCTTTTTGGGGTGGATTTAGCTTCACAAATTGTTGAATGTTCTCTCAAAATGAGTCCACAATGAACAATTGTTTTATTTACACGATCATAAGCTCTAGCTGTGGAATTCCACCTTCCTATTAACCGCTGCAGGGAGCCAATCAAGAGTACAGGGGTAACATTCCTCACAAAAGAAAATGCACTGAGAGGCATTATTGTGGTTACAATTTTAATATATAGGCGTTTCCCCTTGCCAAAATATGCACAAGGGGCAATGATAACACCTGGCTTTGATTTACAAGGTGCCATTATTCACTTCATATATTATCCATGTAGAGGTCAGATTTCTTTCGCATAGTTTTCTAAATGCAACCCAGCTAACCATTTACCCTATCAAGATCAGTGTATAATTTATATATATATATATATACACACATCAACAGTAGTTTTCCACCACACCGCCACCGCGATAGTAGAGACCACGCAAATCCAAACGTATTTCTTCAGCGAAGATATTTATTTTAGTAGAGTCACTTAATCTGACGCATTTCGGGCATCCGCCCTTGCTCACAGATCGTCAGGCAATGAACCATCCACCATTTAAATACATTTTTTTCTCATAATTTTTTCACAGTTTTTTTCACAACACCCATGTGATAATGTAAAGCAAGGATAAACTACTGGCTGTGAACATACAAGTCTGTCTTCTGAATTATCATGGTTATTACTTCTGATGTCAAATAACAATGGTGAAAAACATGATTGTTATGTATTTAATCCATAATTCATTTGGTCCCCTGAGTATATGTTTAAAAGCGTAAAATGTGCTGAAAATTCATATGGATATAAAAGCATAAATGCATTGACCAAGTAAAGTTACTGTGTGGAATAGTGCAAATGTTGCATGTGCAAAAATACGCCATTGGTTGTATTTGTGCAAATCCTGCAATAAAGTGCAAAAGTGAGAAATGTGCAAATTACGCACAAGTATATATATTCAGGAACAATGTGCAAATTGGCAAATGTAAACGTTAATCCTCACAATTGTACTAGGAAGTACCACAGTAACATTGTAAATGTATCTGCATATACGGTCAATATTATGAAATCTTTATAAAATGCAGGAAAATGAGAGAATAAAAGCCCAAATCCAGCTTCTAATATCAGACACATTAAAAATGCAACATATTTAAGAACTCAGGATTCTAATAGAAAAAGAACCACAACACAGAAGGTAATATAAACAAAAGAGCCAAAATCGTATGAACTTCTCAACATGTCTATGTCCAAATTTTGAAAAGTGTCTAAACAAAATACATACTAACAGGTGAAAATAGAAGAAATCATGTAGTAAGAAAATGGTGAAATGTAAAGGCAAAATTCAAGATTACATAGGCAAAGAGGGGACTGGGCATAACACTCAGCCCAAAAGTTTTCTTCCAAAAGTAGCTAAGTTGGTCAATTTATAGATATATAAAAACACATGTAAATCCTCTGTAGTATTCAAACCGTTAGGGAATCTGCTCTCTAGTTCTAGAATCATGTGAGATTCAAGTTTTCTGAGCATTTTGTCTCTATCTCCTCCTCTGCGTGGCTTGGGAACTGAGGCGATGACATAGTAGCTAAGGCACTGTAAGTTATTGCTATGTCTGGCTTTGAAGTGCCTAGCCACCGGATATGTGCCATCGTTATTAACAATTGCCCGCAGGTGCTGGAGAATCCTGACATGCACCTGTAGCCTAGTACTGCCAACATATCTAAGGCCACAGGTGCATGTCAGGACATAGACCGCAAATTCGGTTTTACAGGTGAATGAGCCCTTGATGTTAATCATATTTGGGCTCAACAGTGTAGAGTATTGGGTCGTGTTAATCCCAAATTTACATGCCCTGCAACTGGAGCAACGTTTAAATCCCGGCTGGGATTTTAACCATTCTTCTTTTCTAGCAAGCTCAGGAAAGTCACGACTTATTTGAGTTTTTAAGGAAGGTCCCAACGATAAGTAATGGTGGGGCCATCTGGAAGTCTAGGTGACAGGACTAGGTCAGTTTTTAGGATAGGCCATCTTTGCTTCATTATAGACCTGATCTTTCTTTCCTGCTTGCTAAAGCTGGTGATGAATCTAGGAGCTTGGTCATCCATATCTGAAACAGCTTCTGAGGGAGTGCTCTCAATGGTCGGAAGCAAAGATTCACGGGTTCTAGCAGGAAGAGGAAGACTGGAATGAGGCACTGACAGGCCCCGGAGGAGCGGCCATCTCTGTCCGCCTGAGACTGATTCAGTTTAAATACTTGCACAGGGTATATTTCACTCGGCGGAGGCTGTGGCAGGCGGGCCTCATTTAATTCCCAATCTGTACTAGGTGTGGATGTGAGGAGGGTACTTTCTTTCACACAGTGTGGAGTTGTGGCCACTTAGACAGGTTCTGGAATGGGGTATGGAATGTCCTGGATGAGGTCCTAGGATGGGTGCTTCCCCGCACGCCGAGCCTGGGACTACTACATGTGTTGGATGGAGTGGGGGGTAACCTCTACAAGAGACATTTGTTGTTACTGGGTCTCACAATTGCCAAAAGAGATATAGCGAAGGCATGGAAGGATCCAAGGGCTCCGACGGTAGTGGCGTGGAAGAGGGGGCTTGATTTCTGTATGGGGATGGAGAAGCCCATATTTCTTGCCCGGGGCTGCCCTCGGAAACATTATAAAATCTGGAAATGCTGGGCTGATTTCAGGGGCATCTGGCTGAGCCTCCGCTGGAACAGGACCCAGTACTGGGTGCTTGAGCGTGCTGTGCCAGTGGCTATGTGTACACAAATTGTTGACATTGTATGGAACCGTGCCGGGGGTGAGGGATCCGGGAGGGGTGGGAGGGGTGTGTGGGGGGGCCGGAAGGAAGGTGGTTAATTGAATTCTTTTTTTTACTTTTATTTGATGTAAAAGACATGATGGATTGCAATGCGTTATGTACATTCAAATGGTTGGCAGTTGCCTCTGGGGAACAGAGCTCTGCGATTTCAATGTGATCTATCAATAAAATTTGTTAAAAAAAATAAAAAAAAGACCAGAAGTAATCACAAGTTTTGCCAGCAGTTTCAGTCTACTGCACAAATGCTCCTTGGAAAATGAAACTAGATTAAAAATTCCTATTACTTGAAACAATGGACTTTTGGGTTAGTTATTCTATGGCGAACATGATGTTGAGTGCTAAAACCGTTGCAATAGCCCCCCTTGTTCGAATGGAAACTAATTGCTTTATTTTATCCCCCCTAGCCGCCCCAATAAGTATGGTGGGTGCCCCAAGTGGGCACCCATCTGAAAGTGATAAGGGCCCCAGGGAATGGGGTCCTATGGGCCGAGAACGGCTTAGCGAGGGGGTCCTGTGGCCCCTCTCCCCATTAAAGCAGTTGCCCTGGAGGATGGGGTCCTCAGGGCCTAACTAAGGTCGGGGAGGGGGGGCCGCGCAACCCCTCTCGCCTTTCAATAACATAAGGCCCTGGGGATGGGGTCCTCAGGGCCAATCAAGGCTCAGGTAGGGAGGCCATGTGCCCCCACTCCCCTTTAAAATTAAAAAAAAGGGTCCTGGGATGGTGTCCCCTGGGACCAACAAGATTTGGGGAAAGGGGTCAAACAGCCCCCTTCCCTTTCATTAAAAAAGGCCCTGGGGATAGGGTCCCCAGGGACTAAGAAGGATCGAAGAGGGGAGTCATGTGACATCCCCTCCCCTTTAATTTAAGTAGTGGGGATTCGGGTCCGTATGGTCTAATAAGGCTCTGGGAGTTTGGCAAGAGCAGGGAGGGGTGGGGGGATTTTGCGTATGCTTATTTGGTCTTATTGCCACTGTATTCATACTGCCTGTAAAATGACTAATGCCTAGCACCATTATTGCTTGTATCCTTTGAAACCACAATAAAGATCATTAAAGAAAATTAAAGCCGGGGTGGTGGGGGGCAGGTGGACCCCTCCCCTTTAAAAGACTTGGGGTCTTGCGAGCAACACCCCTGCTGAGGGTTGGCTTTACTTATAGTGTTAAAATATTACTTTACGTTTTAAAAAAAACAAACTAGAAATTCACTGGAAAAAACAAAGGTTAAAGAAACGTTATGGTTAGGTATGATAAAAAGCTTTTTGTTTAAACCTTTGAAATCCACCTAAAAAAACAAAGGTTAAAGAAACGTTCTAGTTAGGTGAAAATGTCAGGGACAACATTAATGTTTACCCCTAAAAGCTTATGACTTCACATATTACATCATAAATGACATGTTCTATGACATCGTTTATGACATCACTGATTACATCTCAAATGGCATCACTAATAACATCATCCAAGCATCTTTTGTAGATATTGGTCTCTAAACAGGTATAGCATTAGGGCAATGAAAGTAAGTGCAAAATAGCTCAGAATAATATGAAGCATCATTACTGCTACATGCAACCTCCATAGGTACAGCAGGTGTGTGGTATGTGCAACACTGACCCTATAACATACACTTCATGGGTAGCGGAGTTCATGTTGACTAGGAACCACAGATGAAAGGATAACCTATTCTGCACACAGTGTTCAATCTGTATACATCTGTTCAGGGAAAACCAAGGTCCTCCAGATACTGGAGCCCTGTAACATAACTTATACCCTTCTACGGAAAGCCTTTACTTGTATGAAACCCCAGACAGTCCCTGATTGAGAATTGAAGAGGATATATGTAGAAAAGTGGGTCCTGTTAACACGGTTTACTCTATGGAGAGTTTTTACTCTGTACCACACTGTTTGTAGACAGTGAAACTCTCATGAGAATTATACCACAGAATATTAAAATGAATCTACTAAGAACAGTGTACACTCAATGCAAAAACAAGTCCAAAGAAAAATTATTTACTTAAAATAAGTCCAAAGGTGATAAAGGTCATACTACCTGCAGCCTTCATACTGTAATGAAAAGTTTACAGATAGCCCCTCTTCTGAAGCAAATATACAGTGGTTAGTACCTGGTGCACACAATCTTCTATGTTAGGTAGAAATTGTTATACTGAGACGATTCAGTCTAATAACTCAAGACTGCTTACAATACTAAATATGTAGTATGTGGAATCTTTGCTCTGCTGGAAACTTTCTACAGTACCAAAGAACATGTGTGAAAAAATAATGAACATAAGTCATCAACAGTCATCTGCAGACTTTTTCAATACAAAGATTATAACATGTTCAATACCTCTACACACCTATGATGCATTAGGAGCAAATGTGTTTTGTAAACACATACACCCATTAGCTGGACCCAGACTGAACAAAAAAACGTAGAAAAGTAATATGGGAGTTACCCGCCACTCTGTAAGCTATAAAACAAATTAGCACACTCTTGGATTATGTCATCAGTGAGGTCATCAATGATGTCAGACCATATCATGAGTGAAGTCATAGAACATGTCATGAGATGTAATATGAGAGGTCATAAGCAGCGCATGGAGTGGGCGCAAGGTATAGTTAGCTCTGCTGACTATAATTGGTGAATTTCTGTGTTTTCTTTTAAGTTCAAAATGTTAAACATATTCACCTAACTATAACATTATATATATAGATATATATTACATAGAGGAAACAATGTGATCAAAGAACTCTAGAGAGTTGTTAAAACTTGTTTCAAAGATACAGTCCATCATTTCTGAATGGTCCAGATAGCTCACAGATGCTTGATCTGAACATCTGTCTTATATATATAAATTGCTCAGCAGATTTAGAGGCTGTGGAAGGGTGCATTGTGTATGACATCACCACGCAAGTCTTCCCCACGCATGGCAAGTTTATTTAAGGTAAGTAAAACACATCTATAGATGTTTAAATCGAGCAACTTATGAGATAATACCTGGAGCATTCAGAAATGAGGACCTGTCCTTTGAAACAAGTGTTAATAACTCTCTAGAGTTATTTGATAGAATTGTTTCCTCTATGTTTAACCATGCCTTCTTGTTTCCCCTTTTTAAACTTGAGAAACATTTTATAAAGACAGTTTAATTTTTAACATGTCCTATATGTATCCGTTCTAGTCTGCTGATACTTCTTTAACACTTAAGGAACAGAGCGGAGTTTACTTAAGCGTTTGTTATCTAACACTGTAAATGAGTGTTTTTCCTTTTGTTTTTAATATTTAATGACATTAAATCTAATGTAAAACTAGAGTACTTGCATAACAATTTGGTTTTTACGAAGCAGGGTTGCAAATACTTTAACTAGGTTGATACAATAAACTTTTTGTTTTTTAAGTATACAAGTAGCAGCTACCAGAACACGTTTGCAAAAAGAAAGGCTTAATACTTTTAAGTGGTTTGGGTAAATGGCCACTCCCTTCATAATCCAAAACTCAGAATTTCTGAAAGAAAGAAAAATGATCAGTGCTCACAGCAATATAGTCAACAGGAGTATCTGTTAAGCCATAAACATCATTTCAACTTGCAGAAAATCATATTTAAAATACTCATTTGCAATACAAAACACGTTTTCTGGAGTACCCTTGCTAGAAGTGCTATCTTCACACTTGTTGCAGTGCTCCAAAGAAACATGATTGTACATGATTATTATATTTTGCCAGAAGATCTAACTAGTTTTTGGAATTTCATCACAGGGTCATATGGCCTCAAACACATACTCAAGAATATGCTCCACACTGGAATCATTGGATTATTTTAGACAAAATGATCTCCTACTAACTGCTTAATGCAAAAGAAGATCAATGGAGCGATAGTCCATTTTAAAGAGTTTTTTTTTAGTCTGGCATCAGACAGCTTCAGCTGTCTGTTCCCATGAGCTAATGTAACCCATACAGCGGCATTGGGATGTAAGAAGCGTCTAGCTACACACAGTAGCAATGACTTAGCATTACAGCTTTCTTATAACAAAGTACTTTCTACAAGTTAACACAGAAGTAGCAAAGTGCCACCATGTGGCCCACTTTGTATAAAAAAGTATATATTCAATGCAAGCCAGGATCAGTGCATTTGCTCATTTTGGTTTAAATTCCTACCATACCCGATGGACAACAGTCTTGGTACTTCTCTGTATTAACGGAAATTGTTATAAAATCTTTCAGAAATTTGGGCTCAATTTATTCGTGCCTCATGGAGAGAGCAAAACCGAAGTCATCTGACAAATCACAACATTGGTTTGGGGTCCCAAAGCCACTTAGAGAAAGCAGGCAATCAAATATTGTGCAGATGTCATTTGAACCCACTATTCTTATTGATCGGATTTGAATCTTCTCTATTATGAAAATTATCTTTTAAAAACATCATGGCATTTTTAATATTCAGTTCATTTGGTGATTTAGCTTTTCTTCAGATATTTCAACTTGACTGAGCATCTTTTTTGCTGTGAGCAAAAGAACAGGTTTGTCCTCACCATAAGCATCATAATAAAATGCTACTGAAATTCTATCCTGACTTGTTAGGGTTGTTAGCACAGGGATAGCATCAAATATTCTTAACTATGTACTTCAATTTAGATTAAATACTCTGTCCCTTCATTAACTATATTCTGCAGAGTCTTGGTCAGTCATTTTGTGAATAATTCCTTTCTCGCAATGAAAACCACAGCAAGTAACAGTTATAAAGTCTTCTGGTATTCTTAAATAATTGCCTGTTGCCGTAATGTTTCTTGGCATCCTAGGTAACCTTCGACTTCTTGCACAGACTTCTTGTATTTCCTGGCTTTTAAATTGCTGGGGTTTTTTTTGTTCGATTTACTAGTGTGTCGTGCCAGGAGTGTTCATCTTCATGGTTTGTCGGTTTAAATTATTTAAAAGGTTTTTTTCATGCAGTTCCTCACTTCTTTTCTTACAATCACCATATTCAATTGATGGTTCGTAATGCGTAAATGATTGAACCAAGAAATAGGAGGTAAGTAACTGCACAATAAGGAACATTTGTAATACATGTCGTATATTTCCTCCTTTACTAAGGAAGTTAACCTTAGTGCAGCTCCATCTGATTGCATTCTATTGTAGCTGGAGCATGAAGCTACTACATTTACAGAACCCTCATTATTTAAAATATTCACAATCTTCCTCAATGAAATTGTATGTGCTGATTGCTCTCCTGATACAAGAATTGAGGGTTTAACATACCTTGTTTTATTTTCAGCAACACTGTGTTGGTCACTGAAGTTGGAGTACAGTTGTCCCTCTATTCTATAAACTCTTCAACCCCCTGAGGGCAGCACACAATTTCAGAACTATTTAAGTCACTTAAAGTCAATGGTTTTGCATTAAGTTATTGCTAACTGTAGCTAGACCAGTATGAGATCTGAATGGATGGGGTGAGGTACCCTGGAGTCTGACAAATTAGGGGTGAACAAGAGAACACTGCCTATTTCAGTCTTATGGAGGCTTTCAATGGGGGGAAACAGGTTTGCTCAATCAGGGAGTAGGAAAAAGTATCTGCCACTAAAGCAGCAGGTGCATTTACCTCTAGTTTAGCATAGGTTTTAATAACGATGGCTTTAATGAAGACTGCTGGAGCAAGACTTGTTTCTAACTGGTCCACAAGCCCTGTCATTTCTGACTGCTCTGATTGACAAATTGTTACCCCAAGAACAGATTATTTTGATTTAGAAAAAAGAGCTTTTCTCAGTGTTCCCAATGGCAAAATCATATTAATGATTACAAATATATTTTACTCATTCCACAAGATTTCTCAAACTATAAATAATGCAAAAGAAAATCAAGCAGCATCCTTTGCCTTCGTCCCTCTGTGCACTCTGCAGAGCACACCGTGTCACCATGCGGCACTTTGAAACAACAAGGGTGTTGATAAGTAAGGATGTAGTCAAAATCAACCCATTAAGGTGAAGTGAAAGGTGGAAATGCCTCCCTACATTTGTCAAGCCTAGTTAAATAAAGTTCAATGTTAAATTCTTTCTAAACAGCAATCAACTGCACTCTTTTCCTCAAAGTGCTATGAGCAGGAAAATGTACAGTGGTAAAGTAAGTCCATTAAAGAGTGTAATATTGACACGTCATTTTACAACACTTAGAAATGGCAATAGAGTGGTATGAAGGGCTATCTATAAACAAGTTGTCATTCTGAAGGACAGTTTCAGGGCACAATATTTGTGAGAAGCATTAGTGTTATGATTATCAATGATATTGCGCTATGTAATTACTACAATGCAATAAAATATAATAGGGCACAAACCGTAAGGTTATACATGTCACAGAAGACAAGAATTAAGTAATTAATACAAGGTTAAAAGTGGAATAAAAATAAAGATTTAGTAAAAGTATGAAACAAGGTGCTATAAATACTACATGATAAGAGATGAAAATTAATGTATGATTGGAATTTCAATTTGGTACTCTACTGAAGAGGTTTCTAAGATTATTCTGTTATATATGATGTGTTACTGACCCACGATAAAAATTACTGTATGATTGGAATTTCAAGTTGGTAGTCTACTGAAGAGATTTCCAGGAATATTCGTTATATTTATGATGTGTCAATGACCCCTGAAAAATGGCCACACCTTGATATTTGCTCTTGCATTCACAACTAATGCACTTGTAATAATGCACAGTCTTAATTACACTCCAGATCTGCGTGCATCCATGAAGTGTGAAACTCCAAAGGAACGCAGCCTAAGAAGTAATATTAAGTTTCAAAAAATGAGCGAAACCCTTTCAAATCTCCTACAGCTGCAAAGGTTTACGTCCATTTCAGGACACTAGGAAAGAAGTCTTCTGAGAACATTGACCAAGAGAAAGAAAGAGGAGTTGAGGTGAAGGCAGAGAGAGAAAGCGATCAGAAAGGGAGGAGTGAACGAAAAAAAGAGAATGGATTGATGGAAAGAGGGCAAAAGTGCAAGTAGACAAAGGAAGAAGGATGCTTTGAGCATTTTTGCCAGAGCTGCTTTTAGTTCACCAAATCGACCCTGGAAGGAAGGCAATCCTCCAACAGTGCATCACTCCTTAAATAACTGTTGACAAACCATCTGGTCTCTGCCTTTCGCCGCAGCTCAATCTTGCGCCCAACATTGTTCAGTTTGTATATGGCCCCTCTTGCTCTCCGCGCCGAGAAAATACAATGCCAAAATAGTGTCGTAGGCGGACGACACTCAACTGTTGTTCACATGCGAGAAGGGTGCCGAGTTCAAAGGCAATAGGATCAACACCTGCCTCTCAGATGTATTTTCTTGGCTTAGACTTAACCAACTGAAGTGTAACTCTGAAAAGTCAGAGATTATTTTCTTCGGCTCATGAACGTGTGAAGCAATGCACACTTGGTGGCCATAAGACGTCTCCCCCCTCGTCTTCAGTTACCATTGTGGAAAATTTGGGGGTCAAATTGGATGCGGCTCTCTCTATGAAGGCTCAAGTCCAATGTGTGGCATGGACATGTTTTGGGGTGATGAGAATGTTGAGGAACTTTCTCCCCCTGCTCCCAGTCTCTTACAGGAAAACAGTGGTCCAGACACTGGTGGTTTTGAGACTGGACTATGTAAACTCCTTGTACTTGGGCCTCCCTGATTACTTACTTGGCTGCTTGCAGGTGATCCAGAATGACATGACCCATCTACTGTCTTCTTTACATTGGTTTCCTGTGCGGAAAATAATTCATTTTAAAGCGCTAGTCTTGGTCTTCAAAGCTTTTCATAAGATTGGAGCCCCCTACCTTAGGGAAAGATTTCAATCCTATATACCTCAACGTACCTTGAGTTCCTCTTCTCAGCTTCTGACCTCTACTTCGAAAGACCTGCTCTCCTGGGTAGGAGAAGATCCTTTCAAGTGGTGGCCCATCGGCTATGGAATAGCCTACACCTCTCTCTTAGAAAGGTACCGGATCTCCTTACTTTCAGGAGGAAATTAAAAACATGGCTTTTCCAACATTAGGATCTGACCGATTTCAGCTGTGGGGTGATATTCCTTATTGCCGTTATGTTGTCTTTTTTTCCTAGTGGCGGGAAACTCTTGGGAGTAGCCGCGCACTTTATAAATACCAACGATAACATAACAATTGCTAATCTCCAGGTGGGTATAGCTGTGGCATTCGATTCATTAGTCACCACCCTAGGGCTCTTAAAGACAATCTGCCCTTTGGACAATTTCTTCGTATTAGTAGAAATTGTAGCTCCATTGCAGACTACAAGACTGAAGCACAACAGTTCCAACTTGAGACAAAGGGGTTATCCTGACCGTCAGATCAGAAATTCTCTCAAGAGGGCTAGGAATAACTCATGTGAGGCTCTATTACAACCTAACCACAGGGAACAAACAGACACCTTGACTTGTGTGACGTCCTTCACATCAAATTCGACACGCATCAAAGGCATCATCAAAAAACACTGGGAGATCTTGAGTACAGGTGACCTAAATATCCATACACCACGATTTTCCTTTAAGCGCACACAGAACCTCAAGGGCATTCTTTTACACACCCTCCAGTTACAGGGCATTACCCGTGTGTCACCTGTTAAGTGTGTCACCAAACAGTAGTGACCAAGGAGGTCACTTTTTCTAATACGTTGACCTGGAGAATGCTGAGACACACGAATTGTAACACAACACACTACATCTATTTATTTACCTGTCCTTGTAACAAGAGATATGTGGGGATGACCCTTAGACCAGTAAACAGTTTGAGAACGGTCTATAGTCAAGTAAAGGTAGAGAAACCATAAAACACTATATGAGACAATCACCATTCATTATTATGGTAGTAGCGTCCAGTAGTAAGTAAATTCACCACCGAAAAGAACAATGGAATTAAATTATTTCCTTTATTTATTCTGAAATTAGTATAAATATTTTATCTTTTTTTAACACTTTTGTTATATATGTGTACATCTTTTTTCATTTTATAAATTAATTTATCATATGACTGATTTACAGTTCATAAACATAAGAATTTAAAAACATTTACAAACAAACATTAGGTATAAGACAAAAGAAATAGTGTAGGCAATATGGCAAGGTAGTTCACTAACGAAGTTCACACACACGAAGTAGTGTGGCTCACTGGTTCGAGGCGGCAGACCCGAGAGCAGAGGACGGCCCGGGACCAGGGTTCGAATCCCGGCGCGGCAGGTTTCTGGACCAGGGTCAGCGGACTCGATAATTCTCTCGCCTCGGTGCCCACTCTGATCAGCGATCACACTCGGCAACTCTGGGCATTAGCTTGCCTCATCTTCACTAACGGCCCCACCAGACCGCCGGGGATGCCTGGTCTCACCCTGGAGATACCCATTAAGGGACCATCTCTCAGGGAAGCCAGGAAGGGTTTTGCAGCGGTCGAAGCGCCTTGGGACCCTCCGGGTAAGTCGTGCGCTATATAAATGCCTATACATTTACATTAACTAATGTTTTTAAATTCTTATGTTTATGAACTGTAAATCAGTCATATGATAAATGAATATATAAAATGAAAAAAGATATATACATATATAACAAAAGTGTTACAAAAAGATAAAATATTTATACTAATTTCAGAATAAATAAAGGAAATAATTTAATTCCATTGTTCTTTTGGGTGGTGAATTTACTTACTACTGGACGCTACTACCATAATAATTAATGGCGATTGTCTCATATAGTGTTTTATGTTTTCTGTACCTTTACTCTACTATAGACCGTTCTCAAACTGATTCGTTTCCCTATGTATAGCAAGTACATTACTATTAGTATTTAGGGGTCCCCTTTTTCCAAAGTCCTTAGACCAGTAAAAACATGAATAACAGAGCATAAAAGTAACATCAGATGTCAGAGGGTTACAACAAAGATGTACACTCACTACAAGGAACACAGGCATACCCCAGATTCATTATGATGGCTGGTGTTGGAAACCCACCCCAGGATAACGCAAAGGGCATTATTCAGGATAGAACAGAGATGGGTTCACTGCCTCGGTTCGGACCGGGACGGCTTAAACGGTGAAATCCTGCGGTCCTCCTAAACGAACAGATGAGCCCCATTGCTCATACTTTGCCAATGCAGTCCATTACCAGAAAGCAACACACAATAACCAGTTTAGCTGTTGTAGGTTCCAGCAACCCCACTAACTTGCCCACCTTGGACATCGTATAAGCTACTTTGGCTGACAAAACTCATACACCTGAGCATGCCACAGATGACACGGGGCTATGCAACAGATACACGTTAGCCGACTTAGCCATAATAATGGAAAGTGGAAGTACTGGTGACTTGCTGCAATACCCTTGAGCAGGAGTGAGGGAACACTTCAATATGGCCGCCGACTCCCACTTCCAGTCACTGCATAGTAAGAGTTTTGTTATGTGCGGGATTTTAATGAACGCCCAGTTCTTGTGTATGTACTAGTATTTTGCACGGCCTTACGCCTTGTGTCAAGTACACTGTTTCATGTCACTTACACCCGATCTGCAGTGCCAACGTGATCAGCCTGGATCGCACTGATGCAAGATTAGTAGTGACGTGGTGCCATTACAAGATGGCCGCCTGGCCCGATGAGAAGCTTCCGCTCAGAGGACAGATCATTAATTTGATCATGTGCCTTCGCAAGTGACGACTACCCGGAAGCCAGCCCAGCCCCGCTGGCTAGTATTTTAGCGCAAGTCTATGAAGGCGCAGTACTCCCCGGTTCAAACAGCAAGGGGCTGGTTTTCAAGCCCACTCCGGTAACATACTAATCGCGAGTAAATAGATATGGGTGTTTGCCATGATTTCTGTACCTTGTAGGCTTAAAGGGATGAGCCTATGGGAGGGTTGACCATACTATCTGGGTAACCATCAGACTGTTCACCTCTGTCTAGGCTAGTATCTGGGGAAAGAATTGCGTGCATTTGGCCCTGAGACACTAGCCACTGGCTGGACTCCACCCTTGGAGTTGACACCCACGCTAGAACTGGTCTTAAGAGCACTAACAAGCATATCACTTTTGGCGCTTCTAGTTGTAGCGGAAGCCCTGGTCCACTCGTAGATGTGTTTTTAATGATCAACTCCCCAGGTGCCTTTTATCAGACATGTTGACAATATCAGACAATGGTGAATAGGCAGCTCTCCATTACCTATCTAAACCATGTGCTGATGTTCACGGCTCTTTATGTTGTTTGTGCAATTTTGTCACCCGCAGGACGCCAGATCTAGGTGCCCCGGTACTGCTCCGAACACGGACTGGAGCAGGTGGTAACACTAAGTTAGGTGAGTGCCACCCCTTCCTAAGGCGAACAACTTGCCTGTGATTGTATACCTTACCTTAATGTATATTTCCCAATGTGCAATAGCTGCACAAGGTCCTTAGGTTTTCTGTTTTTAGTTTAATTTTTTGTTGTAGTTTTATACGTGCTTGCTTTTAATCTCACAATTCAGAAAAGTTATTTAACCTACACGGGGGCCATTAATTGATACTCCCCCCCCCTGCGATCACATCAATAGTCTGTATGACCCGTCACTGAGCGAGAGAGAGAGTTGTTTATTGGAATACTGGAGAGAGGACTGAGTACTCTTCATTGAAACTGTTGTGGTTACCTTTTATATTTCTCTCAGGTTACCCAACATACATGGAGAGACTGTTCCCATAGTACTTTACGTGGTAGGTAGCATCCGTTCCCACCACATTGTGTAGATACGTTTTTTTTTTCACACTAGGTCTTGAAGAATTGCCATGGATCCCTAGAAGTGCGAGGCATGAAACATGTTGACCATCAGAGACGAGCATAGCTGAGCTGAACCCTGACGTCAGTAGGCTGCCACTTTTTGTTTTTAATCAGGTGGATAGCCAGCCTGAATAAAGTCATATTTGGACTATCCAACTTGTTTTAAAATCACTTCTACTCACTCAAATCTACACCACTAGGCCCCTCACACGCACCACACCATAAGGCCAGAAACAAAATATCTCTGCTATAGAGCCCCTTTATGGGTGCCAGTCGGGTATTGCAGCGCCGACCCGACGAGGTGCAGGTCCATATGATGAAGCATGACATCTAGCTTGCTGGGTGTGTGAGCACCCTAGTTCCGACAAGAGGAATCCCCTTCCTCTTTTGTTTTGTCTCCTCTGTTCTCGCTCTCTCTCTCGCTTACTGTCCACCCCGAGGAACTGCAGACCCCTTTCTCCTATTCTTTGTTACTAACATCATCGTGTTTTGTGCGAACACCTGTTTATTTTCAACAGTGGTGTGCTTGACAGTGGTAACACACAACACTTCTTTGTGCATATTTCTAATGTTGGACACGACAACCGTAAGTGGAAAAACAGGTCCGTAAAGGTGCCAGCATGAACTACTGACGTCAGTTATGGAACACTTTTTTTTGTTGATTTACTGGCATTGGCTGGCATGCCTCCGTTTCTGGCGTCAAGTGTCCAGTACTGACCCGCCCTCTTGGTGCTTGTGGTGCATTGGGTGGGACGGAGCATGCCGCGCCCTACTTTGAATCCGTTTGTAAAGCGCACGTCCAGAGATCATGTATAGTACAGCGCCGATAATGAAAAGTAGGATGTGCGGCTTGTGCGCTGTAAAAAAGCACATCCTCATCTCGTGTCTTTCAAGGCACCATGAAATGCGTGAGGTTTGGACGTGTGCTGTCCAAAAACACATCCTGATCTCCTATGCGTTTAAAGATGTCTCGGAATACACGAGCTTACAGTCCGCGCTATACAAAAAGTTTTCATTATGTAGAGTGCCTAACCTGATCTCAGGTACTTCAAGGCGCCTTGAAATACACACGGGTGAGGTGATTTCAAGGTCTCTTTTGGGAGAGCTCGCATCGCGAGCTTATGGGCAGATGTAGGGAGAGAGGTAGACTTACCTCACCAGCAGTACTGCTGGTGAGAAGAGGGTGAGGCACGCTGCTGGGCACTGCTGGCATGTGGCCTATCCTTCGTCTTCAGTGCTCCTGTCCACTCGGATAGCCTGGTCAGTGCAGGCACGTTTGAAGCTCTGAAACTACTGTCAACAAACGCACGCAACACAGCAGAGACATGTGCAGTGTATATGTATACATGTAACCCGACATAGGAGCATCATGATTTGTGGTGTCAGGCTGCCTGACTCAGGCACATGCTCGCGAGCTGGTCCCCTTCATGTGCCTCTCACACAGGCTGCCTTCTGCTCTCCACACTTTCCCAAGTCGTCTCAGGGTGTGGTGGGGGATGCCTGCTGACCCTACCCCACCCCGGGATGACATGTAAAGGCTGTGGGTTGTGAGGAAGCATCAGACCTGGAGTCAGAGCGGGGTGTATGACATGCAGGCCCGGGATTGCAAAAACAACAGGTGATGGACCGAATGAGGATCAATGTCACACATTCAACCCAGTCAAAAGATCTGGGTCCTAATCCATCGTTTTTTTGCACTCCACACCACCCTGGGTTAGACAATGGCGATATGCAAATCAGCTCTGACCCTGTGCCCCATGGGAACAGTCCAGTCCGAACTACAAAAGCCATGTCCTTCCCAGAACGGAATCAAGCATCCGAGGACCGGACCGGTTTCGAGGTAACACCTCTCATCAGCCCGGCTAGCTTGACTCCAGTGGTGTGGAGTGCCTGGGACCCACGTCTGGGCATCCCCAGTACACTTATAGCGAGTTTGCAAAAACAACAGGTGATGGACCGAATGAGGATCAATGTCACACATTCAACCCAGTCAAAAGATCTGGGTCCTAATCCATCGTTTTTTTGCACTCCACACCACCCTGGGTTAGACAATGGCGATATGCAAATCAGCTCTGACCCTGTGCCCCATGGGAACAGTCCAGTCCGAACTACAAAAGCCATGTCCTTCCCAGAACGGAATCAAGCATCCGAGGACCGGACCGGTTTCGAGGTAACACCTCTCATCAGCCCGGCTAGCTTGACTCCAGTGGTGTGGAGTGCCTGGGACCCACGTCTGGGCATCCCCAGTACACTTATAGCGAGTTTGCAAAAACAACAGGTGATGGACCGAATGAGGATCAATGTCACACATTCAACCCAGTCAAAAGATCTGGGTCCTAATCCATCGTTTTTTTGCACTCCACACCACCCTGGGTTAGACAATGGCGATATGCAAATCAGCTCTGACCCTGTGCCCCATGGGAACAGTCCAGTCCGAACTACAAAAGCCATGTCCTTCCCAGAACGGAATCAAGCATCCGAGGACCGGACCGGTTTCGAGGTAACACCTCTCATCAGCCCGGCTAGCTTGACTCCAGTGGTGTGGAGTGCCTGGGACCCACGTCTGGGCATCCCCAGTACACTTATAGCGAGTTTGCAAAAACAACAGGTGATGGACCGAATGAGGATCAATGTCACACATTCAACCCAGTCAAAAGATCTGGGTCCTAATCCATCGTTTTTTTGCACTCCACACCACCCTGGGTTAGACAATGGCGATATGCAAATCAGCTCTGACCCTGTGCCCCATGGGAACAGTCCAGTCCGAACTACAAAAGCCATGTCCTTCCCAGAACGGAATCAAGCATCCGAGGACCGGACCGGTTTCGAGGTAACACCTCTCATCAGCCCGGCTAGCTTGACTCCAGTGGTGTGGAGTGCCTGGGACCCACGTCTGGGCATCCCCAGTACACTTATAGCGAGTTTGCAAAAACAACAGGTGATGGACCGAATGAGGATCAATGTCACACATTCAACCCAGTCAAAAGATCTGGGTCCTAATCCATCGTTTTTTTGCACTCCACACCACCCTGGGTTAGACAATGGCGATATGCAAATCAGCTCTGACCCTGTGCCCCATGGGAACAGTCCAGTCCGAACTACAAAAGCCATGTCCTTCCCAGAACGGAATCAAGCATCCGAGGACCGG
Organism: Lissotriton vulgaris; assembly: GCF_964263255.1. Lineage (NCBI taxonomy): Eukaryota > Metazoa > Chordata > Amphibia > Caudata > Salamandridae > Lissotriton > Lissotriton vulgaris. The sequence goes on along the minus strand of NC_141699.1, from coordinate 145,472,013 downwards.
TTTCGAGGTAACACCTCTCATCAGCCCGGCTAGCTTGACTCCAGTGGTGTGGAGTGCCTGGGACCCACGTCTGGGCATCCCCAGTACACTTCTAGCGAGTTTGCAAAAACAACAGGTGATGGACCGAATGAGGATCAATGTCACACATTCAACCCAGTCAAAGGATCTGGGTCCTAATCCATCGTTTTTTTGCACTCCACACCACCCTGGGTTAGACAATGGCGATATGCAAATCAGCTCTGACCCTGTGCCCCATGGGAACAGTCCAGTCCGAACTACAAAAGCCATGTCCTTCCCAGAACGGAATCAAGCATCCGAGGACCGGACCGGTTTCGAGGTAACACCTCTCATCAGCCCGGCTAGCTTGACTCCAGTGGTGTGGAGTGCCTGGGACCCACGTCTGGGCATCCCCAGTACACTTATAGCGAGTTTGCAAAAACAACAGGTGATGGACCGAATGAGGATCAATGTCACACATTCAACCCAGTCAAAAGATCTGGGTCCTAATCCATCGTTTTTTTGCACTCCACACCACCCTGGGTTAGACAATGGCGATATGCAAATCAGCTCTGACCCTGTGCCCCATGGGAACAGTCCAGTCCGAACTACAAAAGCCATGTCCTTCCCAGAACGGAATCAAGCATCCGAGGACCGGACCGGTTTCGAGGTAACACCTCTCATCAGCCCGGCTAGCTTGACTCCAGTGGTGTGGAGTGCCTGGGACCCACGTCTGGGCATCCCCAGTACACTTATAGCGAGTTTGCAAAAACAACAGGTGATGGACCGAATGAGGATCAATGTCACACATTCAACCCAGTCAAAAGATCTGGGTCCTAATCCATCGTTTTTTTGCACTCCACACCACCCTGGGTTAGACAATGGCGATATGCAAATCAGCTCTGACCCTGTGCCCCATGGGAACAGTCCAGTCCGAACTACAAAAGCCATGTCCTTCCCAGAACGGAATCAAGCATCCGAGGACCGGATCGGTTTCGAGGTAACACCTCTCATCAGCCCGGCTAGCTTGACTCCAGTGGTGTGGAGTGCCTGGGACCCACGTCTGGGCATCCCCAGTACACTTATAGCGAGTTTGCAAAAACAACAGGTGATGGACCGAATGAGGATCAATGTCACACATTCAACCCAGTCAAAAGATCTGGGTCCTAATCCATCGTTTTTTTGCACTCCACACCACCCTGGGTTAGACAATGGCGATATGCAAATCAGCTCTGACCCTGTGCCCCATGGGAACAGTCCAGTCCGAACTACAAAAGCCATGTCCTTCCCAGAACGGAATCAATGATGAGAGGTGTTACCTCGAAACCGGTCCGGTCCTCGGATGCTTGATTCCGTTCTGGGAAGGACATGGCTTTTGTAGTTCGGACTGGACTGTTCCCATGGGGCAACAGGGTCAGAGCTGATTTGCATATCGCCATTGTCTAACCCAGGGTGGTGTGGAGTGCAAAAAAACGATGGATTTGGGCCCAGATCTTTTGACTGGGGGAATGTGTGACATTGATCCACATTCGGTCCATCACTTGTTGTTTATGCAGGCCCGGGAGGCACAGGGCTGTTGCACTAAGAGCCGGGGCTGCTTTAAAATGTGACCGATGCATCTCATTAAACGTTTGTCCACTAGGACCCCGCGAATTACAGGCCAGACCCGGCACAAGGTCAGCGCTGTGTCTACCTAAACAAACCCCAAACAAATAAATCAAAGATAGCAGGCACATATGCCACTAAAAACTGCCTGGATGCCAGCCAGGCACAGGTCATCTTTTAACAGAAATGATGTATATGGTAATTGCTATTAGCAGGCATCATCCACAATGTTCCTAAAAGTGAAAGGGCGGAGCCCTGACGCTCATATTTAGCCGCCAGCTCAGCACTAATTCCCGAATAAAACTATGTACACATGCAAACTTTATTTGAGGCTACTTGTATGGCTCAAAGAAAGCTCCATGATTATATGCAACTAAAATACACACAGAAGCCCGTAAGGAAGACTGGCGATTGTTTGCTCTCGTAATATAAGGTGCAGAAACAAATTGCAACTTGAAAAAAAATATTTTGGCAAATGATTGTGCAACATTAGACACCGTTTCTCTGAGACATCACTATTCGAAAATAATGAAAAATGGACACAGTGTAAAACCATTATGGGCGACATGAACATAAATGAGATCACAAAAGTGCACTTACAGGTATATGTACCTACACTATTGAACATTTACGACTTTCAGGAATTGCCAAGAGCGTATTCGTACGGTTTCCAGGCCTACTTCAGCAAATAGCAAACTTTTGTAAACTCAATTTTTGCATGAGTGAATATGCACCAGCATATATTTGCTCATGCAAAATTATGCTTAGCGATTGGAAATTCACACTCCCTACACCCCCATTTTCCCACCCTCAAAAACGTTTAAATACCCTTAAATACAATTTTAAAAATCTACGATTGTGGTTGTGCACAAACTCACAGCGCATTCCAACTCTAGAGCTGCTGCTTCTCAACCACATATAAACTCCTGTGTGCGGCTTTGCGAAAAGATGGCAAAATCAGAGCTTTGCTACATAAAATACAAACACTGATATAATACGGTTCGACATGATCAGAGAAGTTACTATGAGTTTTGCTAACGAGAGCACTGCCATATTTGTCACCTCAGTGCATGGCACCAAAAAGGTCATGGGGATTTTTTTTTTTTTAACAACACAAGAACAGTTCTGAAGCATCTCGTCACCTGGACAAGTACATATTTTATTTAATTCCAAACTCCTGTATTTATGAAAGTTAACAAAACGAATCCATTGATAAATATTATCCAGCCAGTAATCACAGAACTTGAAACAGGACTAGGAATCAGTTCAGACTCTGTAGACAGTCACCAGGCTTGTCTAAAGTCCAAGTCCGTGGTTAGTCCTTGGGGTGCCAATCTGTGCAGACTATCAGTAACTCCATGAGATAAACATTCATACATCTACAGGAGTACATGGCGATCAGTGGTGACCTGTAGCATGTGCTGTCTGCCAATGGACCAAAAGCGGACAACACTAGTCTAGAACTAATCTCAATGTGCTCATGGAGACTGAATTACAAACCACTTTTGGGCATTACAGAGCAATAAGACACAAGCTGAAAGACTCCTGAGGATGTAATTCACTAGGATACATGTTATATTATTCAGAAATGAATGTTTATTGTATTTTATTATGCACAACTTTACCTTTAAGAGGGAGTAGAGCATTGCATGTATGTCTACTGGTAATAATACAACCAGTCAGAAACACTGCATGGCCTCTACTGACTGCACTTGCAGTGGGCAAGTCTCTGTTTTCTCTTAACACAGCTCAAACTTTTAAAAGTTTCGGCCACTCATTCCTCCGTGGGCTTTCCGTTTATCCATCCAGTGCATTTTACACTCCAGCGACATGGATTTATACACTGGTGCCATACTGCTGACATTTAGCTTAAACGTATCCTCTAAATGAATGAGGAGTGGTTCTAGATTGCGGAGGTACCTCCTACAGTGGGTCTTGTAACAGTGAGGACCCCATCTTCGAGGCATTGAAAGTTATCAGATTAATTTTTTTCGCACCTAGTTTCTTTACGCTCCCCTTTCAATTTTGCTTTAACTTTTTTTTGTAAGAATTTTTTTTTCTTATCTCTCAAAAGGATGTGTTAAAAAGATTCTGTATCAGCTGTAAATAAGGCAGAAAGGAATACTGATATTAATGGAGGAAAAGAAGAAAGAAAAGTAATGGATAGTTTCGACCATACAAGTAATTATTAATTAAATAAATTGGGGATAAGTGTATTTTTAATAAATACATCTGACCTTACAGATAATTTGAAAGAGTGAAAGTCCCTCCAAATGTAATTTTCATTTGGTCTCCAGTCCGCCTCTCCAGATGGCTTCTTCTGAGATTGGTTTCACACGGTCATTTCCTCCTTTAGTAATCGGTTTCTGGCTCCCTGGCTTTGTCTTTTTTAGGTCGAACCTAGAGCAGCGCATGCGCTGCTTGCTCGACATTTAGTAAGGGCTAAAAAAAGTGCTACCAGATGCTGCCATGGCCGGCCTAAATCTTGAGTGCATGTGCTAGGGCGCGGGCATTGCTTGCTTCTCTCTGCTTTTCAATTCCATCCCCCCCTTGGGTGCCTCCATCTGTGCTTCCAATTCCACCACAGATGCTAGCATCCACTCCCCCACCCCCACCCCCCGCCCCGCCATCCCCGCGCACACCAGCTTGCACCCCCCCTCACTTTTACTTTTGTCGCTGGCATCGGACTTCAAGCCTCAAGGCTGGCTGACCGAGCAGATGATCTCCCCCATCGGTTTGGTCTCTCCCTACTCAGAGGGGAGCTTACAAATACAGCTACAAGCCAACTAGATGCTCTCCCCCGTCGGTTTGGTCTTTCACATAAGCCCCGTAGGGGGAGACCAAACCGACAGGGGAGACCATCTAGTTAGCTTGTAGCTGTATTTGTATGCTCCCCTCCGAGTAGGGGGAGACCAAACTGACGGGGGAGATCTATCCTTTCACCCCTTCAGGATTCCTGCTCCTTTCTTCCTTCTGAAGCTCTTACTCTGTTCCCCCTTTGATTTCATGTTTATATTTCCTCCCCAGCTTCTTTAATTCCCCCTCTCTCTGCTCTCCTTGGGTTGCTCTTATGTTCCTCTGTTACTCCCATGTTACCGCACATAACTACACACACACAACCACACACACACACAACCACACACGCACAACCAAACTTGCACAACTACACACCCACACATACACACAAACCACACACAACCACACCCACAAACACAACCACATACCCACAACCACACACACACACACAACCACACACCCACCGGCCACTTACTGCCTATCAGCTTCCTCTCAGCCAGGCAGCGCGATCGTGATCAGTTTCACTTTCACGGCTGCGTTCGCCGTGAAAGTGTTCACGTTTCTAGTTTTATTCAGCATTCACTCTTGTTTCCTAGTGCTTGACAATCCAATCTCTACAATATTTAAGCAACCTGCACGTCTCCTGTCAACCATACCACTCCATGCATTTTCTCCGATCCACACCAATATCAGTAGTACAGACAAAAGGTAACCAGGTTTCTTATCCTTCCTTCAAGCAATAACCAGAATGCTAAACTGCATTCGTGCCCCACTTAGTTTTAAACAGCAAACAGTTATTCTAAATGGTTTGTTTCACAGAGGTTGTGTCTTAGGAGAAGGGCAGTGGCACTTGCATGGCACTATACTCTAGTGTGTCCAAAAGAGTTGTTTAAAAGAAAACGTTTTAAGAAAAATTGACTCTTTTAAAAATTCTGATTCCACCAGAATCAGAGTCCTCCACCACACCCTTTTTTTTTGGCTGTCAGCTGTGAAAAGAAGACCAATATTGCCCCCATTTTTATTCTGTAACCTCGGTTCAATACAGGGGTGCTCTTTAGGGCTCGCCCCTCACGATGCACTGCGCAGCAGTGTTCGCGCAGGCGAGCCCTTTTTATCCGGGGTTTTAAAACGGACCCTGGAATCGCACACGCTCATCGTGTGAGATTCCTTTTGGGTTCCGCTATTGGGCTTTGTGTGAGTGTGTTTTTTTTAACAGAGCACCCAATAGGCCAAAGGCGGGCGCATTGCTCCGCCCATGGCCTATCGGTGTCTGTTACGCGTACCAAAGCCCATATCTTTTCAATTATCATGCCCAGACACGGGCGTGATAATTGAAAACATATGCCTCGCAGTGGCGCGCGCAACACACGCGGGTGTGTTTTTTTTTTTACAATAGCAATCGCGAAATTGAAGTGCTGCTTGTTTTCGCTTCTGTCTAGTCCCGACGTCTAATTGAAGCGCTTGTTTGTGTTTTCCCGTGCTCTCGGCAGGATGCTAATCTTGAGTTGTATTGGAAATAACTTGCTGCCGTTAGAAGTCACCGATGACCCTCCCACACTAGTCTCCCAAATGAACTTCCCCGAGCATGCCATGAAAGAGCTGGGAGTCTTCATGAGCTCATCATTGAGGATTGGCTTTTCTCCCCGCAGATCCATCTTCTGCTCACTATTCATAGTTCTTGCATCCGGTTACTTAGCAGGCTCCCAAGGGCAGGGCCCCAACGATGCTGTGTTCTCTGTGCTTCATTTTTCTCAAGGCTTTTTTTCTTTTGTGTCGTGTACACGCACTGCAGTTTGTTTTTAATACTGGAAAGGTTTCATTGTTCTGGCTTGCTATATGTGGCACGGTGTCCATATTTCTATTGAATAGGTATAATGGTGGATTGGTGGTTATAGGAAAGGCTTTGGAGTTACTGTATCTTGGCAGTTTTCCAAATATTGTTCCTTTTTGATAAGGATGCATATCTAAAACACAGTTTACATCTTAGATTAGTAAACGTGTAATTTAGGATACTGATGGCTAATGTTTGATTATAAAAACAGTTGTGGCTTGTAGATTCTTTGTCCGCATCGGATTTGCAAATTTCTTGATTTTAGCGTTTTCCTTTTACTAAGTGCATGACAAAGATACTGAATTGTAGCAGAATGAGCCCTAGCAGCTGCCTCAATGGTACCTTGTAGAAACGCAGGCGGGTATTTTGCTGGGTACCAAGTCTGCACTGTGTGTGCTTGAGAACAACAGTTAGACTCACAGCCACTGCAGCAGCAGAGTTATGTATTTATGGTTCAGACTAAATGGAGTAACCGGTTGTGCAATTTTCATTGTCAGTAATATTTTCTACAGCTGAGCACCATAACTATCTGTAGAAAAAATGGGAGGCTCCTACTGAACAACATACAAACGCACACACAAACACACACACACACACACACAACCAGCCCTGGCTGCCCCAAAACTGGGCGGGCTGCGCCTACAGACAATGCAATATGCCAATGATATCATCATCATGGACCATACGAAAACAGGATTGCAAAGATCGCGCACCGCTCTCAATAAATATAATACAAAGAACCATCTTGTGATGAATATCAAAAACCAAAATTTTGATCTTTGGGAGCTATAAAAAGAAAAATCTTACCTGGAGAGCAGGGGGATCACAAATAACGACTTGCACCAGCTACAACTACCTAGGAGTTTGGTTCAACGCCAGGGTAAACCAAGCAGTACACCTTGGACACTTAAGGTCCAAGGGTATGAGGATAATCCTTAGCCTTAGGCGCCTGAATCGTCATTTGCACAGTCCCTCAGCCGAACCAATCCTAAGGGTGCTGCGGGCCAAACTATTACCTGCAGTGACCTACGGACACTTGGCCTTTCCCGGGAAAATGGACGCATTTCTGGGAAACCTACAAATAAAAGCTTATAAGAAAATCTTCACCGTTCCGCAGCATGTGAGGAGGTCGAGGATGAGAATCGAGCTGGGCCCGACATGCGCAAACCTCTATTGCCTGGGCGACCTAATCAAATACTATATACACACCTTACGAGCACCAGGACAATCTTTGAAAGAGCAACTACAAGCTGTGTTTAAAGACGAACACTCCCCTTGGCACAAACAGTTGCACCTTGCTATCTCTACACTAAAGATTGAACCAACCTCTCGCATTAACCCAACTATTCCTCTGCTAACATGGAAAAAAACAATAACAAAACAAATCATCTCAGTTTCATTTCAGACCGACATTGCCGGGCTATCTAAAAACGAACTTTTTACTGCCTTGAACGAATCATATATCAAGGGAAAACCTCAAATATACTTCAACTACTCCCTCAACCCCCAGACTTGTAACAAAATATTATACATGAGGCTGCTAGCCCTACCAATCTTTGGCTTTAACCCCCACTGGGCTCGGTGGAATGAGCAGCCCATTTGCAGGTTTTGTAACTATAAACATGAGTCCTGGCTCCACCTGCTTTGCTGTTGCCCATTCTTTGCCACCGATCGACGTCGCCTACTGATCCCCGTCTTCCGGGAACAATCACTGAGACACTATAGCGAAGCATCGACTTTGTGTTTTAGTAACAATTCAGCCCAGGCATTAGCAAGAGCTGGGAAGTTTGTCAATATCATTTTAACTGCACTGCATAAACGCCCAGCATTAAGAACCTGATCATGTTTTTACATATTTAAAAATTTTAATCTAACATGCATTGCTCTGTTTGTACATTACGGTTCTTATTAACTGTATAATAAAGATAAGATAAGACACACACAACCACACCGTCAATTCACACTTTCACCAGGCACAAACATCATCAGTCGTCAGTGCACGCTTTCACCAGGCACACACACCACCAGCCGTCAGTGCACACTTCTACCAGACACACACACCATCAGCCATCAGTTCACAATTTCTACAGGCACACACACCACCAGCCATCAGTGCACACATCAATTGTTAACGCATCCACAATTAACTATTGTAGCAATTGCAGTATGGCGCATTTTACTTTTAAACATATTCAACTAAAGTGCAGCATGCCACCATTGCTACAAAAATAAATACACATTTTTTTAGCCTACAATTTATAGACTTTTGTTGCAATTGGTGTTGCAATATTTAGCAATGACAATAGCTCAAGCTTAATTAATGCAAGACCTATTGCATTGCAAATGCTTGTGGCGATGTTAGGCTTGGTGGTTGGGGCCCTTGCATCTTTGCAGGTGGGCTCTTTAGGTCATGCTGGTGATTGTAGGGGCCTGGATGCCTCCCTTCTGGCTGGAGTTGTTGGTCTTCTGTTCCAAGTGTGTGGTCCGCCAAGGTGAGGTCTCAGGTCTGTCTATTATGGCTCTCCTGACCTTTTTGTTCCTGCAGTCTGCTGCTGGGAGGTCTTGCTCTTCCTGCCTGTGTCTCAGCATGCTCATTTAACGACCACCAGGGACAGGAGGGGTACTGTCCCTATCAGTCAAGTTGGACTGTCTGCAGTGGGATCGTCTGGTGGGATATTCATTTGCACCACCCCATACCGTTCTTCTTCCACGCTTGTTGATCCAGGTGGTGGGAGCTGGCCGCATGGGGGCGAGAGCTTCTGTCCTGTCCATGGCAGGTGGATCTTGCGTTGCTTGCCCTATTTTCTCCCTGATGTTTTCTGCTCAAGGAGGATGCACTAGTGTTTGCCTCCACTTGCCGGTTTGGAGTCTGTGTGTGTTGATTTTGTATTTCTGGGGTCTTCTGTTGCTGTCTCCTCTTTTGGTCAGGCCACTCAAAGTCCAACCACTGGGCTTGTTTACTTGTCCTTGGGTTCCCTTAGGGCAGTGGTGGTGGACATCAGCAGTCGTTGCCTCTTGCTTCTTCTATTTCGCCAATGTTTCCAGTTTCTACCTGATGGGTTTTTTCCTTCAGGCTTGCCCTTCACCATTGTGACTGCTATAGGCGGCTATGGGGCGTTTGGGGCTCCTTGGTATTCTTTTGACAATCGCCGGGGTCTGGTACCACCCTGGTTCCAGTGTTTTTTGATCATCACCCTCAGCCTTCTCAGTTTGTTCGGCCTGGGCTCTTCCTTGGTTTTCTGGGCTTTACGTTACTCCTTTATGTTTTGGGCCTCTCCATTTCGCACATTTCTGCTCTCTCACACTGGCTATGTTCATTCTGCTGGCTGTTGCCTCGGTGTGGAGGTTTGGCGATAAGGGGGCTCTTTCTTTTGGGCTCCGTTCCTGCAGTTTCTTGCCAAGCAGAAGGTTTTATGTCTGGGACCCGCTTTCTGTTCCCGGAATGCACTTATTTTCAGTTCCATCCAGTGGTTCTTTTACCTGTTTTCTGTCCAGTTCCATGGTCTCGTCTGCTGTCCCTGGTCCTCTGGAGAGCTTTACTGTTTTTTCTGGTGTGGGTGGTACCCTTCCAGTGGGACTCCTCTCTGTTTGTCCTCTTAGGTCCTCTATTTCCTTGTCCTTTTCATGGTTTAATGTTCCTTCCCCTTTGGGGGTTCTAGGTCGGTTGCTTCGAGCTTCTTCGGCTGTCCTTGATTATTGTCTTGACAGCCTTTTGTCAGGGGGCCCTTGGGTGTCCCCCTCTCCCTTTCTCGCACTTTCCCAGCGAGTCAGTGGCCCAGCTGTAGTGGTTATATTTAGGTCTGTGGTTCGGTCCACAGGGAAATGCCAGTTACTTACGTTTTCCTCCTTCAGTAAGTTGTTTCTACTCTGTGCACAATTGTCATGGCTTTCTTGGCATGGGTACATCTCACATTGTTAGGAATCTAAGCTAGAGGGACGAGGGGTTATTGCTTTGATCACTTACCGGTAATTGCATAACTCAGAGTCCTTCTCTTGCTTAGATTTCTACATTCCTCCTTCCTGGCCCTGTGTATCCATGCAGTGTGTTCTGGGTTTGTTAACGAAGCAGGAGGTGAGAGGGGTTGAGATTTTCTGCATGGAAAAGGGTCAGGAGGGGCAAAAGACCTCACATTGTTAGGAATCCAATTGAGAATAGGATTCTCAGTAATGCAGTTACCGATAAGTAACCGAAGCAGAAACAGCAAAATAGAAGAATCAGAATCGGTGAATATTCTTCAGTCTGATGTAACAGTTAAATATTCAAACAAAACATACGATATTTCAAGGTCAAAAATGGCACACACTGCCATGTGCTTTTTCGCATATTTGTTTTAGTCAATGGCATTACTTTTTCATCTTACCGTAAATATACATTTTATGGAATTCCACATACTATTAGTACATGCTAAAGCTAAAATCTGCTGAGCTTCAGATACATGAAGAAACAATCAGGGGGACAGGACCCGGGCTAGGAAGGCAAAGCCGGACCAGATCGGGGCCCTGGTAGAACGCCCTCCGGAGGCGGGCGCACTCCCCCCTGCCACCTATTAGCATGCCGGCTGGGCCAGAATTGGCCCAGTCAATGAAGTGAGCCCCCCTCCTAATCAGGGGGCGAGTAGGGTAGCGATGGGGGGATAAGAAGGGGCCAACAGCTCGAAACAAATCACATTTCATCCCCGCATCCACAGTGCAGGAAGAAGAAAGGAATCCCACCCACCCACACCTAAGAACACAGGCGTTGAAACCGTGAGGGAAAGAGGGTAGCGGAACAAACACAAGGAAGTCAGTAGAAAGAGAAAATTAATGGAAGGCTCTCACAGTGTCCTTGGGATGCCTCATGGCAGGGGCACTGAGGGAGCCAAAGGGCGGCGTGCCGCCATAGAGAGAGTAAATTTGATGCTCCCGCAGGACCTTTGGGATGCCTTGTGGTAGGGGTTACCAAGGGAGAAGATGGGAAGGACTTGGCCTCAGGAAAGGTAGAGTACGTGCTCAAGTAAGGTCCTTGGGATGCCGCACGGCAGGGACCCCTGGGAGAAGGGAGGGCCCACAAAAGGGTCACAGGGCGAGCGGGACAGCACTTGCAGCCCGGGCAGGTCCAGACGGACACCCTCCAAATTGGTAGCAAGCTGAAGCGTAGACATGTGAATCGGAGACCCATAGAAAGGGGGGCTACTCTCCTCCCAGGAAAGTGAGGAGGCTGGGTCCGTCATGCAAGAGAAAGTATTGCAATGAACAATAGATAAAAGAATTAGAGCATGGACATCCAATGGGTGTATGACCATGAACGTTTTAAATGTATAAAATTGTATATGTGTTAAAATTGTATGTGATGAATAAAACTGCGACCTTTTCAGGCACCAAAGAAAGTTGTCAGTGGTGATTTAAGGTAAAAGCGCGCAGGTAGTGGAAACAATGTGGGGAGCAAGGCGAGATGACTCGACGCCTGGAGGGGGTTTAATTGTGTATTTCTGTTTACCAAAATTAGACAAGTTAAGTCCAGGCTGATCTCGGACAATAGCCTTATTTTTCAAATAGAGACTCCTTTGATATGTCAATCCTGCTAGCACACGTGCTGAATTACTTTAGCAAGTGTGCATAAAATTGATTGACAAGATTTCACAATTTAAAACGACAAGATCGTACTGATTGAAAGACAACCTAAAACCATGAGCATTATTACTTCTTTTAGTTCAATGCTTGCATATTTGAGGGTGGAATGGGTGTTTTCAAGCAATGTGTTTCAAGGGTACAGAAGTACCTTTCATGTGTGTGTCAACATCAACAAGCACTGGCGTTACCAACAGGTCTCGCAGTAGGAAAGTTGGAGCTATTACAATTGCAAATAAAAATGCCTTTTATTTTTGTTTTCATTTTAAAAACATAAAGGGCTTTGTCATTTACAAAACCAATAGCTCCAACTTTCCTACTACGAGACCTATTGGCAACGCCAGTGCAAGTTTTATTTATGTGTTCGTTTTGAAAATAGCAAAATTAATAGCTTTGTCAGTTACAATGTCAATAGTTTTAACTTTCGCAAATGTGACACCTATAGCATTTGTAATGCAATGTGTGTTGTATTTACGTGACTTAGATGTATTGATATTACAAATAACAATGGCTTTTAATTTTGTAAATAATTAATACTTAAATAAAAGTTATTGTAATTTATAATGGCAATAGCTTAAACGTTTGTAAATAACTTTTGTGAAGATTATGTTCAGTGTATTTTATTGTGACGAAAATCCAAGAACATTGCATTTGCACCTACACACACACAGAGCCACACACACACATATAGATGTGGTGGTGGTGGATCTGGGGGATATGGTGGTGATGGTGGATGTGGTGGTGATGGTGGTGGATGTGGGAGTGGATGTGGTGGTGGATGTGGTGGTTGTGGATGTGGTGGCTGTGGTGGATGTGGTGGATGTGGTGGTGGTGGATGTGGTGGTGGATGCGGTGGTGGTGGAAGTGGTGGTGGATGTGGTGGTGGATGTGGTGGTGGATGTGGTGGTGGATGTGGTGGTGGTGAATGTGGTGGTGGTGGATGTGGATGCGGTGGATGTGGTGGTGGATGTGCCGGTGGATGTCATGGTGGATGTGGAGGTGATGGTGGATGTGATGATGGATGTGGTGGTGGTGGATGCGGTGATGGATGTAGTGGTGGTGGGTGTGGTGGATGTGGTGGTGGTGGGTGTGGTGGATGTGGTGGTGGTGGGTGTGGTGGATGTGGTGGTGGTGGGTGTGGTGGATGTGGCGGTGGATGTGGATGTGGCGGTGGTGGTGGTGGATGTGGTGATTGTGGTGATGGTGGATGTGGTGGTGGATGATGTGGTGGTGGATGCGGTGGTGGTGGTGGATGCAGTGGTGGTGGTGGATGTAGTGTTGGTGGGTGTGGTGGATGTGGTGGTGGTGGGTGTAGTGGATGTGGTGGTGGATGTGGCGGGTGCAGGGGCTGGCTGGCCAATAAGTAGCAATAAATTTCCTCTTGCTGAATAACCACATTAAGTCACTGTTACTGCCTATTCCTTTACACTATGTCATACAATACTTTTCAAGCTTCTGCGCGTCGATGGCACACTGAAATGTTTCTGCTCGACAAATGAGGTCTACACTGCGAGGCTTTGCATCCCACGGCGGAGATTCCGAACGAAAGTGTCAAGTGAACCGCATAAACGAAAGCAGCCTGTGCAACTCTTGACGAAGGATTGCTTGCTTTCAAGGGAGCAATAAAACCTCCAAGTTGGAGTGACTGTTGTGAAACCCCTCACTCCGGACCCTCACGTGATTTCGTTTTCAATACGTGGGTGGTGAATAATAAATATTCCTGCAGCCTGCAAGTCCAAATTATATTGATACTTTAAAGTAAAATTGTAATTTACACTGGAAAAAAGTAGTAAAGTAAAGAAACGGGGTTCTGTGAGTCCTTGACGAAATTATGAACATTGGCCTGCCATTCCAGCTCTAGTCTTTGAGATGCGAAATAGCAAAAGCTTTGTTTCACGGAGCGATCCGCCAAGGCCAGCATCCTTACACAGTGTCAAATCAGAGTTTACATTTTTTTTTTTTTTTTTTAACCTGCGCGCATTGTAGGTCACGAGACCTAAAAGGAATTGCATGAACAGCGAGTCTAATATCCATGGTCTTTCCCTGGACCTTATCATTATAGGTACAGCCATGTGGTCACATAAACGATAAAACCTTTACATTACATTAGTTTGCTCTAATCTCTAGACCAATTCTAGATTAACGTGAAGTAAAGCAAGGTGAAATTTTCAGCATGTAAAAGAGTGACAAAATCGCTAACTGGTCTGGGTTTTGTTTAAAAATGCATGTTTGTTTGTGCCCAAAAAAAATAATGTGTGCTTTTTGCAGGAATGTATCTATAAGGTGACAACACTTGCGAAACGCTGTGACTGTAGACGATAAAAGTAACATTATAGGTATTCAGTGGCAACCTAAAAGTCAGGAAATTGCTAAATAAAGCACTTCAACTGACACTATTTTGACAGCATGATCCTTATACATCTTGTAAAATTAAAGGACTTCTGTTGTGGGATGCAATTCAAAAACTTCAAAAATGCGGCAAAAAAATGATCTGCAAAGTATGCTATTTAATAACTAATATCCATGACTCTTTCAATAAAGTTAAAGGGTTTGGGGGGGGGGGGGTTAAATATCAAAGAGGGAAGTGTACAGAAATAAACTAAAACAGTGCATTCTTCATGATGGCCCACAGATTCCCCGAACCAAATAAAAACGTCCAGACTATTGCAAGGCCTTTTTTTTTCATAGAGTCTGGTGGACGCAGAACACCTGCCAAAAAATGGGAATGTCCAGTTCATCCTCTAGATTGTACACTTGGCTATGAATTCTTAATAGAGAAAAGAGGACATTTGCCAAGTTTTATTTTTACAGGTGCCCTGCATCCAACAAACTCGTCTAATAATACCCAGAAGTCCAAACCTTATCAAACATTACAGGCCTCTCGAATGTAAAAGAAAGCCCTGCATTGGTCCCAGACACTCTCTTTCAATTTCTCTACGCGGCTGGTATATTAAACATCGATAAAAAATAAAAATGAATATTTCACAACAGTTCGCCCACTGGTTCGTGAAATGAATTCATCTTTATTTCGACAGAACAGGGTTGTTTGCTTTGTTACATAAACGGACTTCGTTTCCCCTCGGACAGCTTCTAGACAGGATAAACTTAAGCCAAGGAAACGAAGACAACATATTTAAATAGCAAAGCAGAGTCAGAATAGGGAAGGGACTCGGGGATGATGTGTAGCTATGTTTGGCAATCCTACTCATTGCATCACTCCTGCCGAATGAAAAATAAGTGGCAATAATACGCGAGTACAGCACAAACAACAATCACTACTAGACACGCAACAAACTAGTTCCGAGAAAGAAGGGCTGTTTCCCACTCTATATAAAGGCAGTAGCTTCTGGCACAACACAAGCCCCTGTGAATTGGCAACATCTGGGTGTCATCTGACCATGCTGGCAGCCTTCCAGCAAGGCAGCGCAGGAAACTCAATGAGGGAAAGCTAGAAGATATTCAAGCAGGGAGCTGAAAGGCTCCTGCATCTGCGGGATAACCACACGAAATCATCAGAAAAGCTCAGGGTGAAGAAAAGAGAGAGCTCGGTCTTGGCGAGCAATCATCGCGGATTAACTAGATTACAAGGATTAGCCAAGCCTTCTCTTTTCTCGCACCAGAATCCGCCTCAACGGGTCAACAGGAACTTTTCCTTCTCGGTTATTGCCTCCTTGGTGTTGGGCCTCAGGCCCCGTGACCAACTTTCACAGTACAGAAATACATTTTGGGAAAAGGTGGACACCTAACAGAGGGTTTATACCGCTCGAAGCGTTACGTCATGTAGGAGATTGTTGAGGCGTCACGCATGAAAACATTTACCTTCTATAACAGCACTACTTAACATGATATAATAAGGGAATAGTTTGTTTTAGAGAATGTTAATTACAAAATATTTGCACTATACAATGAAAATAATGTCAAAGAAGCTCTTTATTTATAGCTGTTGTCTTACATGCCACGGGCTTTAGGGCGCCAATCCCTGTAGTATTTGAAACCACAAACAAGGTACACGCTCTACAAATCTTACAAAGTAAAGTAAGATATGTACACGCCATCACTTGGGGCCAATACAATTTAGAAGAATAAATGTCTGGCGGATGGGGGACTCACTTATAG
This sequence comes from Lissotriton vulgaris, assembly GCF_964263255.1. Taxonomy (NCBI): domain Eukaryota; kingdom Metazoa; phylum Chordata; class Amphibia; order Caudata; family Salamandridae; genus Lissotriton; species Lissotriton vulgaris. Next base: position 145,456,061 of record NC_141699.1, on the reverse strand, counting down.
TTTAACTTTCCATTATTGCTAAGAATTTTTTTTGTTGGGGGGGTGGTGGGGGGGGGGGGGCTTTTCGTGCAAAATCTTATTTGCAAATGCAGTGCGCTCCTATATAAATTAAAATGAGTCTATACTTTATAAATGTAAATAAACTTCACGGAAACACAGCACATGCACAGCTAGTAGCAGTGCAAGCTTCTCTTTTACAGACCCAATGTATAGAGTAGCAGAGTACTGGTGCCAGCTATCCACACTCGCACAAACAGGTACAGCAGCAGAGGTACACGTTTCCTCGACTCAGAAAGAACATATACTACACAGACCGCATCAATTCAAACTATCATTGGCCACGATCACCTAAAAATGCTCATATGCACCGACCTTAAAATGCTCATGAAAATAGACAGATAGGAAGCATGAGGAATAAAGAGCGCGGGGGAGGGGAGTACAGCTAGCAGAAAAAGAATGTCGTGTTATCAATAAACTAGTCATTGGTAAGACCCCTTCTGCTTTACTCCACCCAGGTCTGAAGAACCCCTGGTACTTTATCCTCCTACGCATGTTCCTCTCTCTGGTACTGTATTGAGTTCTGAAGCTCACATCGACCGCGATAGGGCTAGTTCTGGAATATGTCCAGATCTGGCATACTGTGCCCAGATCTAAGGGCTAGCTCTGAGATGCTGTGCCCAGCTCAGGAGGCTACCTCTAAAGCACTGTCTTCAGATTAGAGGTAGAGCAGAGGCCTTGAGGCCGCATACGAGTACTGTGCTTAGTTCATATGCTCGCATCTGTAGTGATGTGTACAGTTTTGATATGTGTCGGGATATGTGGTGCAAGCTCAGGTGGTTACCTCTTGTGTACGGTGTTCCATTCTGACGTAATACATGCACTTCAGGAGGCTATCTCTAGAGTACTGTACCCACTTCTGTAGGTCAGAACTCAACTATTATGTTGTAAATGCTGTAGATTATGGCTGCCATGGAAGGGGAAGTACCGCAGTTTCTGTACTTAGCACCTCTCATCCCTACACCCGTGTAGGTCCAGGAAGCCACTCAGAACATTTTGCAATCAATCTACCACGTTTTACACACACTGCTCCTTTCCACACAGCAAAATGAAAATGTTACTGGCAATTAAAACAGTGCAATGTAAAAGACCCTCTACTTAGTTCAGATATCACTCAAACGCTAAAACAGCTTACTCGTTATTTTTAATGGAAAAAGAGGCGCAAAAGGCATGAGTGCAGCTGACCAGTCCACAAAACGCGTGAAGGAGCAATCTCTGACTACCACTAATGTCAGTGAGAGTGGAAGCAATGGAGGACGAATGGAAGTCGTTGGTGGAGAAGAAGCTGGAAAACTGTAGACACAAGCAATTTGAGGGCCGATGCCACGAATGGATGGATAGACCTACGTCAAAAACAGTTATGCAAGGAGGTAAAAAATAGACTTAAATTGGCGATGTTCTCGTGTATAATGAATGCCAACTTGCTGCTTCCAGACGAGCACTTATGTGAATAAAACCGCAGTGCGTCATGATTACAGTGATGGGAAGGGACAAGATGGGATATGTTTATTTTTCCTTGTATTTTATTAAAAAGTGATGTTGAAATTCTAGGTTCTGCAAATCATTTGCATTTTTTTCATGGATTCGTTTTATATCGTTATGATAGTTTGTAGTGTGGCAGACCTAAGCGGAGATCTAACTCAATAACAATAAAAATGTAGTTGATTTGCACCTTTTCATTGTGCGGAGCACTGGAGGCATTTCTGGCCTGAAAGTTGTGTGGATGACTAACTTTACGAGTCAAATAAAAACAATACCCAAACGTGCATGAGCAATCTGAAAGTCATCGCTTCCTTAAAATGCTCACTTTATACAAAACCAAAACAAATTGTGACCGTTAGAAACATGTGGATCTGTATTGTATAATTAATTACGTTATCTGATCCTCGGTGCACCTAATGGATTCGAGTAACACAAAGGTACTCCATAAAAAAAACCTTGGTCATAAGCACAATAACATATGCACCATATTACATGTCACTTTGAATTGTTTTGTCTATTTTGTTCACCACCGCATCATTATGGTTGCTTGATAAACATGGAATCTTAACCTTTTCAATATTAAGCCCTGCAACACGAGTTATTTAACTTCCGGTGAAGAGGACCACTGTTTAGTAGGCAAACGATAACAAATGAATGTAAACAGAGACTGATTTGTTATGACACCTCCGAATAATTTACTGAGCGGTTTATGCTTACCAAAATAATGTGGTACTGCTACCATGCGTCAGAATCTATAGATTAATTGTTCACGATCAGAAGTAGAAAAACATTTGTACTGCAGATTGTTAACTACCTATGCTATGCATAAATTACTCTGTGCTATTGGTGTACAGCATGTTTTTATTAGAAAGACATAGAAAAGAGGGAAGGGACATTGTTTAGTCATTAAATATGGTAACTGCTCAGAGTATCCGGCTAGTACATTGTGGACTGAGAGGCTCCTGGTTACTGTTGCCATAAGAAAATTGTCATCTGGTGAAGAACAAGAGGATTGGGGAGGGGGCTAGAACAGGGATACATGGGGGTCCAACGATAGTGTAGCAAGGAAGGGCACACATTGCTAGGGTGCACGCTGAAAAGTGCACTGGATTGGCGTAGGAATGACTGGAGGAAACTGCTACAGCACTCGAGGGACGGGGCATTATGATGAGGTAGAGAAAAAGAAGGCAGTGGAATACTATGGGCTGCTTTTAGGCATATTGCTGGTGTTGGATGAGGGGAGTGCAACTGGACATATGAAAATAAGGGGGTACTGTTTTCACTGTCCCTTATTGGAAAGATAATCCAGGACTGAAATATGTATCTGGTGATAAAAGCACCGATCTGGCCACAGACCAAGAAGGAATGGGCCTCTGCTACTATAGAAAGGAAATTCCATGACCCTGGATAATGCTGCCCACAATCAAGGGAGGGGGGCAGAATAATACACAGAGGAAGGAGGCATGGGAATCGAAAATGGTACTGGAATGTCAACGTGCTCTGTGATGGTATGTGGAGGACATGGCATTGTATTGGTGTAGTAGAACTGGTGCCGACATGGAACAGAACCTATGACGAAGTGTGTTGCTATATTGAGAATATGTCATTGTTTTGGTATGAGTGTTGGCAGGGATCTAAGCAGTGTTAATAATATTTTAATCTGAAAAAGACAGGTGTTACAGGGTATCTGTTGGTTAGGGCCAATTTACTTGGGTAGACAATTCTGGTTCAGGCAATGGTGGTAAAATGTGGTTCTCAGAGGAGGATCGTTGCTGGTATATGGACTGTCCTGATAAGAGGAAGGCACTGCAGATACAGCTGGTGTAATTCTATCTTCAGTAAAAACGAGGGAGAGAGACCCCTTGTGGCCCAGGGGAATGGGGTACTTTTAAACAGTAAAGTGAACAGCTTCCCTTGGGTAAGTAACTGTATAGGGATGCCCAAAAATTTGATCTTGGAGCCAAAGCTTCACAAAGCAAAAGCATAAACAATAAAAACAGTTGTATATAAAATGTAGAAATGTATTCAAACATACAATAAAAACGTATTAAAAATCATTGTCGTTACATAAAAAACGACCCTTTGCATTGATTAAAAGAAAGGAACATCAACTCATTCACAATTTATGCATGTCAACAAATATCTGTGCTGAAAAAGGCAATTAATTCAACTTTCTATGATACATAGAAAGTTGATTTAATTGCCTTTTTCAGCACAGATATTTGTTGACATGCATAAATTGTGAATGAGTTGATGTTCCTTTCTTTTAATCAATGCAAAGGGTCGTTTTTTATGTAATGACAATGATTTTTAATACGTTTTTATTGTATGTTTGAATACATTTCTACATTTTATATACAACTGTTGTTATTGTCTATGCTTTTGCTTTGTGAAGCTTTGTGTCCAAGATCAAATTTTTGGGCATTCCTATACAGTTACTTACCCAAGGGAAGCTGTTTACTTTACTGTAATTCTATCTTCAGACATAGCAGGAAGATTCGGGGATCTCTACTAGCCTAAAAGGAGCACTATGCCAGTACAAAGAGAACCTAGCATCATGCAAGTGTAAAAAGGTCAGGTCACTAGGCTGGTGCAAAGGTGCCACTGACTAGAATGGGAAATCAGGAAACAACGCGTTGGTTGGTACATGTGCTAATATAGTGTAGCACAAGTAACCCTGACATAGGAATCGCAGTGAAAAACTGCTAATATGTAGATGCTCCAAGGACTGATAGTATAATACATGCATCTGTTCGAGGAGGTAGACTGTGAGATTCTTTGTAAGAAAAGCAAGGACACACCGTCAGATTAATGAGGCCCAAGCATAGTGTAACTATAAAGATGTCTGTGAACTGTGCAGATATAGTTGCTACTGAGGCAGAGGTCTGGTCTGTGGAAAAAGGTCCTTGTGGTGACATAAGGAAGTCCAATCCTTACTAACACAGGGCGGTAGCAGTGGGACTATGGGCGAGGGAGATGCTGCAGTAGCCCCATAACTCTTGAAAAGAGTATAAATGGAGAAAGAACAGGAATGGGACGTTCATATGCAACATTTGTTGTATTTTCAAATACAGACTGCCACACATATTCCCTATACTTCAGAGAGTTGATGTTATCAGCCAGCACCGCCACTCTAAAAATTGCACCAGCAACATGGACACTGGTACCATGCTCATACAGAGCTGCTTCAAGTACTGGTATACAATAGGGTTCTCTTAAAAAAAACAGGATTGTCCAGGCACCGCTGCTGGAATGGGGAGCAGGTGCACTGAGTTGGTTCAAAAAGGCCATGGCGACTATGCTAGTACATAGCGTGGTAGTATAATGTGCTTCCAAATTAAAAAAAAAAGATCTGGGAAGCATCTACTGGTGCAAGACCCGTGAGGCCTAGTGTAATGTTAAAACATTTTACAAGGAAGGTTAGAGGATTTCCGCTTGGTGTGTCAGCTCAGTGGACCAAAGCATCCATTCCACGTACCTTTTGTAGGTCATAGACACTGGTTCAATTCTATAACGTTGCAATCCTATAGAATAGGCGGAGGCTATTGGGATTTCTGCTGGTATAAGGAGCATGGGACACCATGATGAAACATGGAAGTCACAGACCCTGGTAAAAACGTTTTCATCTGATACGGAAGCATGATTCTGTGATCTCTGTTGGCAAAAGACGAGGGGGCTCCGTGCCGGTTCAAGGATGCCAAGGTACTGCCGGTATGATGCAGTCATGTGACAGAAGAAAAAGAATCGGCTGTCTCTGCTGAAACGGGGAACTCTGGGAGCAATCTGCGGGTAGAAGACTGAAGGATCTGTATCTCCACTGATAATAAGATGCCAGGGCAGAGAGTAAGGGCGATCGGAGGCAGCGTACGTGTACACCGCTTGTCTCCATGACAAGAAGGAGGCCAGAAGGACCAGTGGGCAATTGAAAGTGGATGGAACTGTGCTGGTATCATTCACATTCTTTGGGAAGGAGGCTCCTCGGGAGACTTGGGGTGACATATGGAGTGCTATGCACGTACTGGAAGAATCGGGTGTAAGGATCGGGTAGGGGCATGACGCTGCCCCTACAATGAATCTCGGCCTTGGGTTGTGTGCAGCCCTACACAGCCGCTCCCTGAAACGGGAGTAAATGTCATGCAATGTATGCGATCCAAGGAGGCCTGGGGGGCACTGTGTAGGTTTACCGAGGCCCCCAGGGCGCTGGACAACGAGAGAGGTTATGAGCTCGCATGGGGGCACTGTGCAGGTATAGGAAGGCCGGAAGTACTGTACTCATATGTGTAATTACATACATATGCAGCGTGGCACTACGCTCGTTTAAGACTGGCCTGGGAGCTGGCGGTCAAGGGTAATAACCTGTCTGAGGCCCAGAGCTGTCAGAGGCACGTGAGCCCCCACGGGGGGGAGGGTCATCTCACAGGACCCCGCCAACAGACGCTAAAGACTAGATAGCCCCCCCACCCCCTGTCACCGGCTCCCTGCGCCTCCTGCTTACCGTTGGTGCCCGGGCTGCGACTCCGCCGGGCTCTACTCCTCCTCCACCCGCCGCCTCTCCCTACCCTGAGCCAGCGCTCAGACTGTCTCCAGGAGTGACGGTACGCCCCGCCCCCTGGCACCAGGCTCCGCCCACACCTCAGGCTGACGGCGGAGGGGCTGGCTCTCCGTGTCGTCATCGCGGCATTCCACAAGGCAGCGCGCGAAAGGCCATCTAGGCAGAATAGACATTAGAAACAAAAGAAGGACTGAAAGTGAAACCAGCTTCAGCTAGACGACGGACAACTGCAACACTATCAGTTGTTATGAGAAAACATTCGACCAGAAGTTAGCCGCTAACGTTTAAACAGCAGCTTTCAAATACTGCAGATGACTGTTATCAATACATTATATGTAAATCTTAAAGAATTTGTTACAACTACATTACTTTGACATGGGTCAAGCTGGCGGTACCCCACGAGGCTGACGTCAAACGCTTTAAGGGGGCTTATCACTAGTGTTGTTTTACTTGAAGATAATAGACGTTTGCAATGAGGGTTAGATCGGTGTATTTTAATATTATAATATTTATTTTATTTAATATTACACCGATTTGAAACTAGTAAGGCTTGCGGGTAACTTTATCAAGGAAAAACAAACTAAACACAGTCTCTACAGTACATTACTAAACACTTAAATGCTAACATCAATATTAAGGTTTCTAGAACACATGCTATTATTACAATTCTATTTCAGGACAGGAGGCTCTTATTATGCTATTCTCATTTCTTTATTAGAAATGCCCAGCAGCCAATAAAACAAGTAAACAAGCATTGGAAATGCAATAGGTCTCGCACCATTAGAGTTAGTGCTTTTAGAATTGTTTATGGTTTTTTTTTGTAAATGTTTAGCATTTTTGTTTCCTGTAGCCAATGCAAATGAATTACAAATAAAAAAAGCCATAAACATTTCTAAAAGCTCTAACTGAAATGGTCTGAGACTTATTGCACTGTGTGAGGGTGAGGTGGTGAGGGTGAGTGAGGGTGAGCGTGAGGGTGGGTGAGGGTGAGTGAGGGTGAGGTGTTGAGGGTGAGTGAGGGTGAGTGAGGGTGAGGGGTTGAGGGTGAGTGAGAGTGAGGGTGAGTGAGGGTGAGGGTGAGTGAGGGTGAGGGTGAGGTGTTGAGGGTGAGTGAGGGTGAGGGCGAGTGAGGTGTTGAGGGTGAGTGAGGGTGAGGGTGAGTTAGGGTGAGTTGTTGAGGGTGAGTGAGGGTGAGGGGGAGTAGTTGAGGCTGAGTGAGGGTGAGTGAGAGTGAGGGTGAGTGAGGAGTTGAGGGTGCACGTTTGAGGGTGAGGATGTGTTTTTTTTTAAAATTGCGAAAATAAGTGCTTTGGTAGCATTCTGCTCTTCTACAGGGAGCACATCACAACACAAGAAAACTAGTTCGCTGCAGTGCCAGGAACGAATGTAGCACCGCACAGTTCTCTTTGAGAACCACAAATATGTTTTTATTTATTATTCGTTTTTAATATTGGCCAGGTCTTGGCTGGTCTCACAATGTTTCATAAAAACCATGGCAAAGCAAAATGGGCAGTGGCAAAGCTAAAAGACTGCTAGCCAATTCCAGACAGATCAGCATAGCCAATGCTTGTTTTTTTAGCATCGCTTTTCTGTCTGTTTACTTTATCAGTCGGGGATCGTATGGGCAACGGTAGAACACTTTTTAAAAGGGTTATTCATGTTTCAAGTATGAACTGATGGGAAAAATATTAGCTGTAGGTGATTTACCTATTTTTAACAGCTCCAACATTACTGGTGATGTGTGGCGGAAGCTGGCCAAGTGGGAAGCCTACTCGTCAGTCAAAGCCAGCCTCTAACTTGAGTTGTAGGAGGGATGCTTTTTAGGAGTCCTTTTACAATGAACTTCCTCTGCCCTCTCTGCTGTCCACGGTGCTCTGAAGGCCAGTCTCCCCGCAACGCACATACAGGAACCGGAGCACAGAAGAAGTGGAGGAGAATTTGCCAGTTTCTAATAAAGCAGGCTTAGATCCTCGCTGCCCGTGCTTGGATTATCAACAGGGCGAGGACAATAAAGTGGAGAAAAAAAAAGGAGGGAAAGTACTCGGCTGGAAAAAGATGCCCAGATCAAGCAGACGCTGACGAACAAACACCCTGTTTGGAGAAATGCGACACGGCGGGAAGGGGAGGGGGCGGAGCGGGTAAAATAAACAAGACGGAGGGAAGAGGGGGGAGGAGAAATGCGACACGGCGGGAAGGGGAGGGGGCGGAGCGGGTAAAATAAACAAGACGGAGGGAAGAGAGGGGAGGGGGGAGGAGAAATGCGACACGGCGGGAAGGGGAGGGGGCGGAGCGGGTAAAACAAGACGGACGTGCACGCGCTTTTAAGCTCAATGCGCATGCGCATTGAGCTTAAAAGTCACGGGCACTGCAAGGAATCGCCACGATTCCTTGCAGTGGATAAAGAGTGGATAAGCCCCCATAGTCTCGCTTGCTCGATGCGCATGCGCATCGACAGGCGAGACCTAAAAACTACAATACTGTTGCGTTCAGTATACTAGTGTCCACTACTAGACACCGTACCCAATGTGCTCACCTGTGTCCCGCGAGGACACCGTACCAGCTGATAACTGTCAGATCTGACAGTTACTAGCTGATCGCCGAACTGACTGCAGTGTCGCTCCGACATATGTAGGAGCATGCGTGCTGGCTATTAATAAAAGGAATTACTTATACCTAATGTTTGTGATTCTTAACAATACTGGCTACGATAGCCAGCACAGAACCCACAAAAAAAATAAAAAGAAAGAAGAAGTATGAGAAGCGGTCATTAAAGCCATCTCAATATTGTGGAGAAAACGGAATTGCAGTAAAACAGGAAGAAAAAAAAACGGGCACAGAGGAGAAGGCGTTTGAATAGAACAACCGGTAAATCAGCAATGGAAATTTGAGAAACAATAAAAATTTTAAAAAACAACGAGGAAAATGTGAGTAACTGGCTCATTCTTCATGAACTGTGTGTTAAACATTATAGCAACTGGACAGCAAATTGAAAAACTTAACCATCTTTGGGTTATATACCGTAAATGACGATTGTTGTGTGAGGAGAAATCGAGATAGCTAAAGAATTCACCTCATCGAAAGGAAAATCGAACTTTGGTCAGGCAGATCGACAGGAAATGTCTCGTTGTGTCAAATGCTTGCCTAAAGTTGGAAAATAAAATTATTTGTGAAGAAAATGGTACCTGAAGTGAATTTTGCCAACTGTTAAACCAACGGCAGAACCAAACCGTCGTTCACAACTGATCACCGGCATCGCTGTGGAGGACGACGACGAGCTAATACGTCATTGCGTCAGTACGCAACTGACGCTGGCGGCTATCTTAGGTGGAGTAAGAAAGTAAAAATTGAACGGCGGAGTAGTCACTAAGGAACAGACAAGAAACGATCGTAAGGAAAACAAAGACGAAGACAACGCGCACACGCGTTACTCAACTACCGGGCAATTACAATTAAGTCACAGAAGATCTACCAGAAAACCAAACGGTAAATCCATTGTAAAAGAAATGAAATGTTAGGTTGACATGTCAGAGGCACACAATAATACAATCAACATCATATCAACAGAAGTGTAACGAAAAGAAATACATAGACACCAAGCATTTTAACACAGTCTAGCTGAGCATAATAACTGAGCATTTCACCTCATAGTCGCCTGCAGCTTAAACATCCATCATTAACGACTTGGCCACAGGTTGTATATGGAACCTCTCACCCCCGAACCTTTTTTGAGAGCAGGTAAAGAACCTGTGTTAAAGTGGGAAGAGTGGAGGGAATATTTCCTCAACTACATTTCCACACTTGAGGAAGATGCTGAGTTAAAACCTGAGAAAAAATTCAAAATGCTGATGCACAACTTAGGAGCAGGAGGAATAAAAGTGTATAATTCTATTAACAAGGCTATAAGGGGAGAGAATGAAGGCGATGCTTTCACCAACGCAATTGATAATTTAAATGCCTATTACAAACCGACAGTCTGTGTGGGAGGGGACAGGTATACATTTTTTCATAGGAAACAAGGAAAGGAAGAATCAATAGATGATTACGTGTCTGCTCTCAAAAACCTAGCAATAAACTGTCGCTTTGGAGATCTGCACGATGAACTAATAAGAGACCAAATCGTGATGCAAGGTTCAAACGAAAGCATTCAAGACAACCTGTGGTCGAAGGGCGAGTATCCACTGCAGAATGTAATAGATATAGTGAGGAAGGCTGAGCTCACGGGTCGATGCGCAAAAGCTGTGCTAAAGGAAGAGAAGGAAAAGAAAGAAGCTGAGCATGTCAACAAAGTGTCTGACCAAAGGAGTTGGAAGGTCAGCAAGCAATATGTGAAGAAGAAAGACACAGCACAATCTTACAGAAAGAATGAGACACGGCGTAGAGGATATTGTTACCGGTGCCTAAGCACAAATCACATGGCATATGACTTTAAATGTCCTGCACGAGAGGTTAAGTGCACATTCTGTGGTCTAATTGGACATTTTAACAAGGCATGCAATAGGAAAAGACCCCAACGTGTGAAAGCAGTAGAAGATGTGGAAGATGAGGATGAAGATGAGGAAGATGATGATATCAATATGTACATTCTCAACATTGACGATGAGCAAGAAAAGGACAATGGAACCAAATGCAGGGCAAAAACAAGGAAACCGGTATGTACAATGACAATTGGCGGAGTGGAAATAAACATTGTAGCAGATTCAGGTTCTCCCTATACCATAGTGAACAAAGAAGTCTGGGAAACCAAGTTCAAAGGGAAAATTGGAGATAGACTTTATAAACCAGACATTACAATACAATCATTTAATCGTGAACTTATAGAAGTTTGTGGATGTAGAAGTCTAAAGTTTGTATACAAAGGTAGGGAAGCCGAATGCAAGCTCTATGTTTCTAAAGTAGGACCATCCGTACTTGAATGGATGGACCAAGGAAGTCTAGGGATTAAACTCGACCCTAACAGCAGTGAACCTGTACTAAGTCTGTTTGACACAGACAACTATGCAAGTCAAATACTAGAAAAGTATCCTAATGTGTTCAGTGGAAATGTGGGAATACTTAAGGGATACCAGCATTAAATAAAATTGAAACCAATCTCCACACCTACAGTGCACAAAGCAAGAAACATACCTTTTGCAATAAGGGATGAAGTCAGAAATCAGCTGGACAAGTTACTTATTGATGGAATAATAGAGAAGGTGGAGGCGTCAGAGTGGGTCGCACCACTCGTCGTGGCCAAACGCTCCGATGGGAAGCTTAGACTCTGCATTGGCCTTCGAGATTTAAAGCAAAATATCGTGGTGGAACAGTACCCACTCCCCAAAATAAATGAAATGCTGTCAACCACCAAGGGTGTAAAATGGTTCACCACAATTGACCTAAAATCAGCATACCACCAAGTGCAATTACACCGTGAGAGCAAGTCATTAACCACCTTTGTGACACCTTTTGGATGTTTCAGGTTCACCCGCGTTCCTTTCGGTTTAGCCTATGCAGCTGCAATGTTCCAAAGATTAATGAATGACATATTTAAAGGTGTCACAGGAATATTGTTGTTCCAGGACGATAACCTGGTAATGGGGAAAACAAGAGAGACAGATGACGGTCGAGTGGAGCAAGTACTAGACATATTGAATACAAAAGGGTTAACAGCAGAGCATTCGAAATGCAAGTTTGCAAGCAATTCTGTAAATTATCTGGGACATCAAATAACTGGTGAAGGCATCAGTCCAAAAAACGAACTAATTCAAGCTATTAAGGACTCACCTGTACCCGCCAATAAGGATGAAGTGAGGTCATTCCTCGGATTGGTGGAGTACTACGCAAAGTTCATCAGGAACTTTTCTACAAAAACCTACACTCTAAGGCAGCTATTGAAACTAAAAAACAAATTTGTTTGGACTGAGGAGTGTGAACAAACTTTCCAAGACCTAAAACGTGATATGTGCAAAACACTACCCTTACAAGGATTTGATCCCACTCTCCAAAACTACGTGACAACTGACGCAAGTAACAAGGGGATTGGAGCCGTCCTAACACAGAAGGATGAAAGAGGGGCGGAATACACAATTGCGTTTGCGTCACGTTCCCTAACTTCAGCTGAATACAAATTTTCAGTGATCGAGCGTGAGGCGTTAGCTTGTGTCTGGGCCCTCGAGCACTTTAGACAATACATCTGGGGTAGGAAAGTGAATCTTTGCACGGATCACAAACCCTTAACAAAGGTGCTCACTACAAAAGGGTTACATACAGCATCACCACGTCTAGCAAGGATTTCAATGCGTCTATTCGATTACATATATGACATAAAGTATGTTCGAGGAGTGAAGAACGTGGTTGCTGACTTTTTAAGCAGAATGCCACTAGATTCCAAAGGCGACAATGAAACAAATGAAATGGATGATTCATGCATAGCGAATTTGTGGGAATGTTCTAATGGCATAACTAAAGACGAATGGTTGGAAGAACAAGGCAAGGATAAAAACTTAGGAATAATAGTACAAATGATCAAAGAATGTTGGACAAGCAAGGGAAAATTAAACAAACAGATTAAACCTTTCTGGGAAGTGAAGGATGAATTATCAATGGAGGACGGACTACTGATGAGAAGTGGGAGATATGTACCTCCAACAGTGATCAGAGAGAAAATCTTGGAAATATGCCATGAAGGTCACCTGGGCATCACTAAAAGCAAAAGCAGAGTAAAAAGCATGTATTGGTGGCTGGGTGTTAGCCTGGACGTTGAAAGGAAAGTTAGGAACTGCAAGTTATGTATTGGACTCTGACAAGACACAAGTAACTTTCAAACCACCTCTGCACCAAATTCAATGCCCATCCATGCCATGGGAAAGGATTGGCATTGACATAATGGGACCAGTTCTTGATGAAAATGAACAAAAATACATAGTCGTCATTATTGATCACTACACTGAGTCGCCTGAAATACGAATCACCAAGAAGGCAGACTCACAGCACGTAGTCCAATTCCTAGAGGACACCTTCACACGCGAGTGACTACCAAAACGAGTGGTGAGTGACAATGGTGTCCAATTCACTTCGGAATTATTTAAAGAATACATGATGAAGCACAACATTGAGCACAAAACTACTTCACTCTACCACCCGTCTGGAAACGTAGCCGTGGAGAGATTTAATAGGGTCATCAAAGGTATCATTCAGAAAGCCAATTCCAACCATCTCGACTGGAAGAAAGAAATAATGAAAACAGTATGGGCTTACAGGATAACGCCATGTGAATCTACAGGGCACAGCCCATTTGAACTCATGCGCGGGCGAACTCCACTCACGAAGGACAATGTGGGCTGGGTCAAAGCTGCTCACAGAGTACATTGGTCTTCTAAGATGGTGAAGGAAAGACTAACTCAAGCTCAATCCAAAAGCAAGAGTTTATACAACAACAAGCACGGATGTAAGGATGTGGTGGTCAAGGCTGGGGATGTCGTAAAGGTGAAGAAAAATAGACACATCGGCAAGGGTCAGGAAAGATACACCGAACCCCTTACGGTGCGAGAAGTGTATTGTAATTCGGTGCGTCTCAGTGACGGGAAGGTCTGGCACTTCTCTGCACTGTCTGCCCACAAACACCCAGTAGATGGAACAGAGAAGGACACACCATTAGGATCTGCAGAAGGGCAACCCGGAATGCAGGAGAGTGGTCCAGCTAAGCAATATTTTTCGGACACTGAATCTGACTATGAGTTCCCAGCACCCACGAGGGTAAGGAGTGATAACAGTATGCACGGAAACACCCAACCTGAGGACCGTTTGACTGTTTTGACCAGACCGGCAGTTGCAAGGCGCAAGTTACCTGCAATCCCGGCAAGTGCGCTTGCACAACCTATTGACAGAAGCAGGGCTGGCAGACTGTTGGGATCTCCTGCCAAACTTAAGGACTATATTTGCGGATATCGAGCCTTACGCTCCTCCCTGTTTCTAGTTTAGTTAATTTCTCCCTAAAGGAGGAGGATGTGTTATATTCAGTATACTAGTGTCCACTACTGAACACCGTACCCAATGTGCTCACCTGTGTCCCTGCGAGGACACCGTACCAGCGGTGAGGTCACCAGCTGATAACTATCAGATCTGACAGTTACCAGCTGATCGCCGAACTTACTGCAGTGTCGCTCCGACGTATGTAGGAGCATGCGTGCTGGCTATTAATAAAAGGAATTACTTATACCTAATGTTTGTGATTCTGAACAAATACCCATGAACACTAGGGTAACCACCATAGAGACCACAGTATATAAGGTCCTGAAGAGTGTCTCACTTCCTCTTTCTTTGCTGCTCCGCAGCCAATTAAGTGCATTTCTCTTACCTTTTGCATATTTTGCTGTATTTCACTGTATTTCACTGTTTGAACTTTGGCGCTTTCCTCGCGCTCTGTGTCGCGCTCCTGCGCTTGTGTGCTTGCTTCATTGCAGCTGTTTTCTGTGTCGTTCTCGTCGCGCGGTTGGGGAGCGTGTGTCACCTCCCTTGGGTCCGGGCGCGTTGTGCCCGTGTCCGTTGCATTGTGGAGTGAGAGTTCGGGGGTTTGAGGGCTCGCGCGATTGTGCGCAAGTTCCTCTCTTTGATTCTAAAGGCAGCCGGTGTCCGCGCATGCGCGGTTGGTATTTCCGGTGCTCTCTGTCTCCTCAGGGCGTCGGAGCTTGTTGAAGGACGGCTCTAGCAGCGTTTACGCCTACGGCCTTGGAATTAACCCCTTGCTGACGCCGGTTGCTGACTAAAGGCTTCCGATTGTATAATACTTGCATAGGCCCTGCCTAGAGTGCTTTTTCTTGACAACAAGCCCTCCGTCCACCTTCAAATAATTTTTGAAGCAGGTTTCTGCTGGTTATTTGGCTTGCTGTGGGATTTTTGCCACTCCCCCTGACTTTTGCCTTTGGCATACATTGATTTCAGTCATCTATTGGGCATATTCTTCACTACCTGTAAATTAAGAGTGAATATTATTATGAGGATGACTGTTACTATAAGGACGACGCCTCTGAGTCACTGAAACAGGATTTGGTAGAGGTTCTGGACCAAGGTGTGCAGCACTCCGTCAATAAGGCCCTGGTTCGCGCCATTACGCCTCTAAAGCGTCATTTAACCCAATATGCACAGCAGCAGGGTTGGGTGACTGCTGCACGTAAGTCCTCGGCGTCCCCGAATAACCCTCATGCCTTTGATTTTCAGAGGTTGGCGAAGTCCCTGTCATCTGTCACGTCCAAATCCACTGCAAATACCACTGATACCGATGACCCGCATTCCTCCTCGTCCTCTGACCACACAGATCCTCCTCCGAGCAAGAAGAACTGTAAGGAGCATTTTGTAGATGCCCCCACTCATCCACCTGTTTTTACTTTTGACCCCTCGGACATTGTCCACCCACACTCGACTGCTTGGTTCCCGTCCCCGGCAGTGGCGGAGTATGTTCAGCAACACATACGTCAGCCTTTTGAGAACGAGGTCCGTGCGCGACTCCGTTCGGAGTGCCCTAGGCCGGATCTCGCGGACCACCTGGCAGAAACAACTGAGGTGGATCCCACGATGGTTACTTATCTTCACAAATTTGCTAAGGATCCGAAGAAGAGTCTGGACCGTTCTTGGCGCTCGTGTCAAGACAAGGTTCTTGATTTACTGGGCCCACTAACTAAAATTTTAGATCTGGGCTTTATGGCCAAGGAGTCGTCAGCGTCAGTGGATCCCGATGAGCTTATTGAGTGGGCTCAAAGGGAGATTTGCCAACTAGGCAACGCCAACTGCGCTATTTCTAGCGAAAGGCGCCGATCCATACTCCTTAAGCTTGACCCAAAGCTGGCGGAGCTTTCCACATCAGAATCTGGTCCAGCTGCTCAGGATTTGCTATTTGGTCAACCGTTTTTGAAAGAACTGACTCAGTTTGTCTCCACCTTCAGTGGTTTGGATAAGGCTCAGGCCTCGTTGCGACAGGCGTTCCCTCCGGTTTTCAGCAAGGCCAGACGAAATAGGGGACGCTCGTTCGGCCGTGATTCCCAACAACCCAACCAGAGAGGGTATCAGTCCCACAGAGGCGGACAACAAAATTCTGGTTATTCCCAAAGGTCCAATTTCTATCCCTCTAGAAAAGGCAGGGGTCAGTACAAGAAGGGACGTTCCGGCGGAGCCTCCGGTGGATACCAGGATTCCGCAACTTCAGGTGAGCCTGATTCCTGCTTGCAGTGTGGTTCTGGGGGGCAGGATACGATTTTTTCTAGACAATTGGCGGCTGATCTCAAATGATGCTTGGGTGTGGAGACGGTCCAAGGGTACAAAATAGAGTTGTATGTAATGTAAAATGGCTCTTCTATAGCGCTTTCTATCACTCCAAGGAGCATCTTGGCGCTTGATACCAACCCAGAGTGGAAAAGGTGGTTAGCTGGAGCAATTCCCAAGAACAAATTCTTTACACTAAAGCTCTACAGGCAGCATCGGTAAGCGTGAAGACCCAGGTCTTCAAGATTTTCCTGAAAAGAGATTCTGATGAAATTTGCCGGAGTGAAGGAGGCAGTTTGTTCCATGCTCTGGAACCTAGCACCACAAGGGATTTTCCACCTTTAGTGGCGGCTAGTCTGAATTTTGGGACAACTAGCAGATTCAGGTTAGAGGATCTCAGATTCCGGATGGGGAGGTGGCGTTTGAAATTTTTTGAGAGATACCTGGGTCCATGTGCATGATAGGCTCTGAAAGTAATGATCAAGATTTTAAATAGGATACGTTTGTGACTGGGAAGCCAGTGGAGGGCATGTAGTGCGGCTGAAGCGGATGATTTCCTGGGCCAGCCCAGGACCAGGCGGGCGGTGGCATGCTGGACCATCTGCAGCCTGTGGAGCATGGACTTATTACCAACCCCAACGTCAAACCCACCCTCCCTCTCCTCTCTGCTTTTCCCAACGGGATCAAGAGTTAATTTCCGAGGAACTGAAGTCACTTTTCTTGAAGGAGGCGATTGTTCCAACCGTGCCACATCCACAGGGGTTCGCCAGTATGGTTTTTCTAGTGGAAAAGAAGGGCGGCGGCTCCCGCTTCTCAACCTGAAGGAGTTCAACGTAGGGGTGGTTTACAGACACTTCTAGATGGAAGGGATCCATCTGTTACGGGACCTTCTACGAGAGAAGGACTGGATGGTTCGTCTGGACCTCAAGGACGCCTACTTGTCCGTCCCCATCTTTCGTCCTCATCGGCGTTTCCTCCAGTTCCATTGGCAGAGGACATGGTACGAGTATCAAGTTCTCCCATTCGGCCTCTCGTCGGCACCGTGGTGCTTCACGAAACTTCTGAGGCCAGTCGTCAAGTCCTTACGCAGTCGGGGTGTTCGTCTGATCATTTATTTGGAAGACATCCTCCTTCTGGCGGATTGTCCGCTCCAGTTATTGACTCACCTAGAATGGTCCATAGAACTCTTGCAGTCCCTAGGCTTTCTGGCGAACGTTCAGAAATCCGTCTTGAGCCCGACTCAGGAGATAGACTTCTTGGGCTTCTGAGTCAACTCTCTTTCATGTCAACTTCTATTACCCAATCAGAAGATTCAGTATATCAAGAGGGAGTTAGCTTCAGTTATTGCGAAGCCGACTGTGTCATTGAGGTCGTTAGCACGAGTTGTCGGTCTGTTGGCTTCTTCCATTCAAACGATCTTCCTGGCCCCTCTGCATTACAGAGCTTTGCAGCGCCTGAAGATACATCATCTCCAAAAAGGCCTCCGATATTCAGACCAGATTCCTCTCTCGGAGGGGGCGAGGTGGGAGATGCAATGGTGGTTGGATCACATGGATGCTTGGAATGGTCGAGCCCTGTTCAGCTCCTCGCTGGAGATAGTGATCGAGTCGGATGCCAACGGTAGGGTTGGGGGGCCCAGTGCGGCCCAGTCTCGATGGGGGGTCGATGGTCTCCCCAGGAGCTATCCCTCCACATCAACTGTCTGGAACTCCTGGCAGGATCCTTTCCGATTCACTGCATCTCACCCCTTCAGTCCAACTGCTGTATAGTTCTCCACATGGACAACGTATCAGCAGTCCGCTATATCAACAAACTGGGCGGGACTCGGTCGAGGTTACTGACGGAGATTGCCAAAGACTTTTGGCATTTTTGTCTGCAACGGAGGATCACCGTTATTGCAGAGTATCTCCCCGGCCACAACAATCAAATTGCGGATTGGAATTCGAGACATCTGAGGGACTTCAGAGATTGGAGACTCCATCCCGGCGTGTTCCGCCACTTTCTCCGGACATGGGGCCAGTGTCAGATAGATCTGTTTGCCTCTCACCTCAACACCCAACTCCCGCTGTTCTTTAATTGGAGACCGGATCCGGAAAGCCCTCGCCATGGATGCCTTTCTGCAACCGTGGCCGTCGACTCTGTGTTATGCCTTTCCCCCTTTCATGATGATTCCTAGAGTGCTGGCGTACGCGAAGCGTTATCACTCGGAGCTAATCCTGATTGCTCCTCTGTGGAGAGCTCAAGCGTGGTTTCCGGTTCTCTTAGAGATGACTTGTGCGATGCCGCTCCTTCTTCCCCAGAAGTGGAATCTCCTGCTAGATCCTCTTCACAATCCGCATCCCCTGATTCTGTCAGGGTCTCTCCTTCTGTTGGCGTGTCGGATTTCGGGGAACGTTGGTCGGTTCCAGGCCTTTCAGCAGACGCTTCCAAATTCATTATTGACGCCTGGTCCCCCAGTACCCACAAACGCTACAGGGGATCTTGGAAGCGTTGGTGTGACTTGTGTGTTCAATGGAAGGTTGATCCCACTTCAGCAGATGTCTCTGTAATGGTTACTTTTTTGGCCTTCCTTGCTTCGTCTGGTTTGGCCTATCGCACGGTGAACAATTTCCGTTCGGATATAATAAATAGTAAGTGTAGTACTGTTTCTTAAAAAAGTATGGAGAAACGCATAATATGAGAGGAAGCTATAAGAAATAATACCAAACAGACCATTCCAAGATGGCGCAACCACTGGTAACATCATCGCCGAGTCTGCGCAAGCGCGAAACCCAGGTGAAAACAATTCTCCGATTAAACTCCACATAAATAGGAGACGCCAGGATCCCCTTGTCAGAAGGAGAAAAGAACGAGGCAGACACGCGACTGAGCAACCCGCGAGGTAAGGAGGGGAATAGGACATAGACTCCTTAATTAGACGATCCCCGTTTGTTTAAAGAAACGGACGGTAGTTAGGAAACTGAGGTAGCATACAATAGCTTGATCATAATGCCCATACTAGATCCCCTAGAATAGTGCGTGGGGATAGTTAAACATCCTAATGTATGAGTAATTCTACTGCCATCAGAATAGCCCAGATTCCTCAGAGGGCGGGAGAGGAGTATTTCGTGATCTTGTATAAAAGGCAAGTCAGGAATAATAACTAATAGTTAAATGTAACGGTAAGAAAAATACCGGTTACGGAATATCCCCTGAGTCATCCTATTCAGAGGAGGGCAGTTTAATAATTAGGTAATAATGAGAAATGAGATAAGGTAGATTAATCGAAATAAGGCACGAATACCAACACGTCTATTTAAATTTAACTTTACAGAACATATCCAGTTCACAGACGGAGCCAATAGCGTCATATGCCCGTTCAAGAAGGGTTTTATAAAATTTTAAGGTAAGATGCACCAACGACGAAACCAGATCATTTAATCTGTTAAAAAGAGAGGGGCAATAATTCTAACACTGCTCTATGTTTAATATAGATACTAATACAAGTGATCTAAAGACTTGAAAAACAGAGAAGAGGTTTGATATTTTTTGACCCCAACAGACGTAATAAGGTAAATTGACTGTACCAACAATTAAATAATAAAAGCGTTAATGAATAGGCTATAGACCCTGACAAGGTGTGTCATATCCTGTAGGATCAACCTTACCCTAAACTTGTGAAGCCCGGAAAGGGTAACCCACAGAACCATCCACGCAAGCTCCTTTGCCCGTCTCCCTTGGGGTAAGAATGTGTAGCAATGATTGATTGTGTGAGTGAGCGTGACACCACGTATAATCCTAGTGATTTCCACACCAAATAAGAGACGGAGGGAACAACTAGATTAAGAGTGGATTCCTAGAATTAAATGCATGAACTACCAAAGGGACATAAACATGTCTAGAAGTACTAAAGAAAGTTTACTGCCTAGAAGTTGCATGTTTTTGGGTAAATCACAGGATCCTAGACATACAACAATGGGAACTAGACAGACAAATGAAAGTAATAAGAAGGAATGGTACAGGATAAACTAACAGAGTCTGTAAAAGGTACACTGACAGAGACCGTAGTAACATCTGAATGTAGAAGATAAGAAATGTAGATGAAATTGTAGCAATAAGAACTATGCTATTATAGTGATATGTTGCTTTTTTTCCATATAATCCCACAGAGAGGGCGAATAATACATATTATTCAGTGAAGCTGGTGACCCCTAATTAGAGAAGTCCTGAAGAAGGTGCTACAGTATCGTTTTGTTGTCTGCACCGAAACGCGTCAACGCATTTTGTTCTAAATATTGAATCCAAACAGGGTCAAGTGAGCAACTGATAGACATGTACTAATGCTACTGTTGACGTCACCCTTGCATTTATGAATGACCTTTGGATCAGATATCGGAAGTGGTAAAGTCAGCAATAGGCCACAATGAATAGAGGGGGTTGTTTTTAAGAGAAAGTCTGTATTTTTGCTTTGTATTTTTTAACTGTGCTTTAATGAATTATATGCCTGCAAAGTTGTTGTGTTTATGATTCTCCTTTATTTAGGATTATATTTAATTTTTTATATATTGGTTATATGTAATGAACTATTATGATCGTTTTTATCTTATTTTCAAAGATTGTTCTTTGAAATTTTAACTTGTCATTGTGTGTATAATTCTTTTTATATTCTCATTAAAATAAGATTGTGAACGTTCAATATTTTGGTGTGGAAATTGACTTTTTGGCTAATATAGAGTGATTTTATAGTTTTCCCTGTGTTTCGAGTTGGCATGTATGAACTGTGCACGCTAGGATAGTATTAACTTTAGATGAATGTGTACCCAGGGATTTCCCTTTGACTGATGGTCACGGTACCCTGTTCCCTGGTGTAAGTGGGGTACTCTCTCTCTAGATATTAATACTGTGTCCATTACTTATCCTTCTTTCCCCACCCATCCCAACCTTTGTGATGTTCAATGTCTCAAGGATTACGAAGTAAGTACTGCTTCTTTACGTTCCGATTTGCAGGGCCAGTTGTTGATTGCTTTGCAGAAACCTTTTCGCCCCGTTATCCCGGCTACTTTGGCTCGGTGGGTACGATGGCTCATGGCGGAAGCAGGTAGTGATGTGTCTGTGTTTGGGGCACATTCAGCTCGAGGGGCAATGGCTTCTAAAGCTTTCTCGATGGGTGTCACCTTGTTTGAAATTATGAAGACCGCTGATTGGTCTTCTGATTCTGTTTTTAAAACGTTTCATTATAAACCTATTGCTCATGTTGCTTCTGTAGTGGTGGATCAGCTTTGAACAAGCATAATCGGAGCCTCCTGTCCTGAAATAGAATTCAAAATTTGCAAACATACGTGACAAGAATTTTCAATTCTATTAAGGACAAGGAGGCGAGGATTATCCCACCCAGTTTTGTATGCATTTATTACTGCTTTAAACATGTTGAATTTCTATTTTCTGTTGACTTTATGCAATTGCCTTGTTTTTCTACCCCCCCTTCTGTTTATGCTCCTTTTGCACGGGATGTGTGTTACGGCTCTATGTCTCTTTTCAGGATCTGATCCCAAGTAAAGGATTTCGAAGACGCCTGGTTTTCCGGCCTGCTCTTTCGGGGACTGTGGATCCAGTGTTCTTCAGTTGTTTACTTCCTGGATTTTTTCTTGGTCGTCCTGGATTGGCGATGGTGTTTTCCTTGATTGACTTTCCATGTTGGATTTCTGGTTTTCTTAAACTGTTTTCTCACCAAAGAAAGAGGAAGTGAGACACTCTTCAGGACCTTATATACTGTGGTCTCTATGGTGGTTACCCTAGTGTTCATGGGATTTGTAGTTTTTTAATTGTTTTATTGGCTGCTGGGCATTTCTAATAAAGAAATGAGAATAGCATAATCCTTGCCTCCTTGTCCTTAATAGAATTGAAAATTCTTGTCACGTATGTTTGCCAATTTTGAATTTTATTTTCCAAAGAGTAAAAACACATTCAACACCTTACATTTATAAACCAGTTTTCACCTAAATTTCCTTTAATTTACTTAATATAATTATCTTAAAGATTTTAATATACATCTAAATAAGTTCTGAAAAATTAAAAACGTTTATAGCAGATAATTTCATTTTGAGCAAAAATAAAAAGAGGGCGCGTAGCATCCGAAGATATTGTTTCAAAATCATAAAAGGGAGTATAAGTAATGTTTCCGTACCTCAGATAATGCCAGAAAGAAACAAGCATTTGCAATGCAATAGGTATCGCATTTACGCAAGTTTAAGCTATTGGCATTGCAAATGACAATGCCTAATATTTATGTTTCAAAAAGCAAAACAAAAAAAAGGCATTGCCATTTACAATGCCAATAGCTCAAACTCGCATAAATGGAGACCTATTGCATTGCAAATGCTTGTTTTATTATGTCTTGGAAAGGTAGCAACCCTACTTCCCATGAGGAACCCTTGAGACTGCGCGCTCCCGACACGAAGCGGATCCCAACTAGATCTTAGAGTGAGGCAAAGAAGAATCTCATTGGAGTGGAAAGGATGTGCTGCTTACCGCTCCATTCAGTCTGCCTGGACAGAAGGATTTCACTCTCCTCTGACTTAGTCGCCTCGTCATCTCTGTCGCCCGCCATGCACTGATTCCGTCTGGGCTCGACTGGTTGACGTGTCCTATTTTTCAAGGTGGGAACTTCTGGGCATTTGGCCTTCACCTCTTTCGGCTCACCCCTCTTACCCATGACCAACTTACTCCTACGCCAGACTCGAAGTCTAGCTGTGGGAGCGACTGGGGAAAAAATGAAATAGTGTGCGAAATCTTGAGATGTGCGGAGTGTGAGACCTCTGAGATATGTTTGCTGCAGTTTCCATCTCCGCTCTACAATAGCAAAATAAATGTGCAGCCATTGAGCAGCAAGGGGAGCGGAGAAGAAAAGAGGGAGACAGCGGTGAAGTAAGACAGTGCAGCAGAGAAGGTGTAGGAAATGGCATATATTTAAAGATAGGGGTGGCTAATCGTAGCTGATTGGATCTATCTACAGGGAGAAGGTGTTAATGATGAAGGGAGAGAAAAAAAGAGATGTGTGACAGACCTACACAGTAAGCATCCTAAATCGAGATTCAGTTATACAAAGAGAACAGAGATGGAAAGAGATACATACACACATAAACCGGAAAGATGCTGCAGAAGAGGTGACCCTCCCAGCATAAAGAGCATTTGCTTTTGGGCATAGGGGCTTCATGCTGAATATTTGGCAATAAGAAAATGGGTTATCCGTTGTTTTACATATGGGACATTCTGTGTCTTTCTGTGTGTCTGTGCAGCACCAAGAAGCGCCTATGCACAACACAAGAGCCCACTTTAGTCACTCGGGGGGTTCAGTGACACGACGAGTCCTCGAGGCGAGCACAGGCACTGGACACTGCTTTGGTGGGAAAGAAGCGCAGAACACAAGCCAGCTTGGAGGCTGTCAGAGAGACACCAATGCTTGTTTAAAACTGTGGTTTGTTCGGAATCTGCAAGAGCTGCGACATATACGTGCAAACCCGCACTCTAGACCACTAAATGGAAAGGCGAATAGTTGTGCAGACCCCACAAATTAAGCAACTGATTAGACACATAAACAAGGAGTGTGACAGAAGGCAGAGAGATTGTTGTAATACAGCCGATCACCACATCCTTCTGTTGCATGCCCTTGTCTGTCAATCACATTGCCAGTGTGACCTAGGGCATGACACTAGTTAGTTATAGAGAGTTGATGTATAGCATTCCACTGGAAACCCATAGGAGGCAATTTGGTCCCCCGCCCCACCCCCCCATTCAAACATAGCGCTATGAGTCAGTGGTTCAAAGAGCAAAACTGTTCATGTTTGTTGGGAGAGCATCGACTGCACAGTCAGATCACACACGCACAGTTCTTTTCATTTGCCAGAAGAAATGCCACGCAAAACTTCTTGCAATCCGAGGCAGGGGCACAATTGAGAGAGCACCGCCAGCCCACTTCATAGGAGAGCAACCACAAATCCCTCTATCCTACTTCCTGTAAAGAATTGCAATATTGAGCTTTGCACAACTTTAAAAACAAGCAGTGTTGGGTACGCCTGACAGCCTTTGCATGCGCGCCGAGGCGTGTCACAGCGTCCGATGGTAGGCAATGACGCGGACCAAGCGGGTGCACACGAGGTGGCAGAAGGCAGGGAAGGGGGAAAATAATGCAATTTCATTGTTTCTGCCATCAGGAAGTGCATGTAATACTTAAACAAGCTGGCTCCATGGAGTTGACGGGGGGAGGTAAACTGAAAGCTCGCGATGCACGCGCTGCCAGCTTCCGGGGACAGGAGATGTGCACCCGGACGTGTCCATACGCGTGCACATTTGTCCGCGTGTGCCGTCTCCTGTCTCACTTCGGCACAGACAGTGGCAACAATAGAGTTTTGCAAGGCGATGCAGCGCATGCACTGTGTTCGCTAGCAAGACCTAAAAAAGTACAAGATCTAAATCTTGAATATCCCCATTACATAACCTACAAAAACACTCCCCTGTTTTTTAATTTTACCATGCACCTGTTATAATCCTTAAAAGGTGCAAAGTTAATCTCATGAATAAAATAATTATTTGCATCCCATGACCTAAGTTCCATTCTACATTAGGTTCTGCCACTTTTTCTTTACAAGTTAATATCAAGAAACATATTTTTACTAATATATGACTTTATATCTCTTTGCATACCAAGAGCTGGGCAACATTTTTTAATAAACCTCTTTAATTCCACTTTTGACATTTTTATAAACCATATTTGTCAAATTAAAAAAATTGTAAAACAAATAATATATTTTTGCCAAGTGTAAAAAATAAAATATTTTCTTTAATAATCTCTGCAGCAAATAATTCACGCAGAAGGCCAAGACCCTACCTTAAAAATGCTACCATTCCAAATGCATAAAAACTGGCCAACCTAGTTCTAATCTGATAGCATAAATTAGTGTAGATGTGCTTAGCTTTCTAAGTATTCTCCCTTCCACTAAAACGTAATGCCCAGTTCTTAATAAAAATTGATTGTGCTGCATATAGTACGGTAGGGGGAAATTTGTATCTGAATCAATAAAAGATGATTAAAATGTTTTTGCTTGTGTGCATTCTAAAAACTTCGTAGTCCATTTGAATGAGTCATTGGTCACTGTGTAACATTGGCTAAGTATTCTTTATCAGCAAGCCATGAACTAAAAATCTCCCCAAGATATATGTAGTTTTTTTCGTGCAGAGCATCCTTCCCTACTGTCCACCGAACATTTGGGACATTCAGACTATTTCTTTTTTTTGGTCGAATTAAAAAAAAACTACTTTTATTGAGCTGTTGCTCAGCATACAGCGAATATTGTGGTCGAGTCGGTCCTACAGTGTACACGTGAAAAAGAGCAGATAATAGCATGAACATGAAGGCAACTGTTATCATGAGCAGTCTCTTTACATTATACAGAGATTTCAGTCCTGCCCAAGTGGAACTCAGAAATGTCAAGTTTCCTCCCCCTTTTATTCTGCCTATTTGTACCCTTACGCAACAAAAGTATACTTTTTGCTATATCTGTACAAACACAAGCATGTGCTTCTCTCGAATGTCTTTTTGGGCAGAGTACCTATTCTTGTTTAATTGCACTTTTTATATTTTAACAGAAAAAAATGCTCCCAGTGTTTTAGTTATTTGACTACATACCATTTCTGTTGATTGCATCCTCTTTTATCTATACATGCCAATCGACCCGATTTCAGACGGGAGCCAAAAATGACTTTATTTTGTCTGTCTCTCACCTAAAATTGCCTCTTCTTCAATATAATTCAATGGGGGAAATACATTCTCCAGATTATCTTTACTAAATCTCCCACTATGCTCTTCTAAAATGTTGGCACGTATATATATCATTTATTCAAGTGACGTGCAACATGATAAGCCCACATCAGCAATGTGCAGAGAAGAGCAGGTGACCACTCTGTAATGAGAATGCTTTGATTTAATTTTGTACGAAAACTATAAAAAATATTTCTATTTTGAAGACATGTGCATGGCGGGAGCACCTGGCATTGATGGCCTTACTCTGGCCCTCTATAAGACCTACCAAGAATTGCTTATACCACCTCTAGTAACACTTTATGAGGAGATGGTGGAGGATGATGAGATGCCACTCTCACTGAGGTAAGCTTTAATTGTAACCCTCTTGAAGCCAGGAAAACCACCTAATAATTGCTCTTCTTACAGGCCCTTGTCAATGTTAAATGATGACACCAAGCTAGTTGCCAAACTCCTGGCGAATAGGCTGGCTCCAATTGTTCCAGAGGTGGTTCGCCCGGAGCAGGCAGGATTTGTGCCAGGACGCAGTTTAACATATAACCTTAGAATGCTGTTTGGTGTTATGCAGTAAGTTGACACAGCAATGCAAGTTGACCCGGAAGTGAGGGCTGCAGCATTCTTTTTAGATGCCGAAAAGGCGTTCGACTCCATAGAGTGGGAATTTATGAGAGCTGTTCTTCGGTGAATTGATGTGTTTGATGTGTTTCTTCATCTGGTTACAGTGTTATACACAGCCCCGGTGGCCAGGGTTTGGGTGGGCAATTACAAGAAAGCAATACAAAAACTTGATTTTATTGTTGACCCTTAGGTAAAATTGTCATTATTCTTAATATGGTGTATGGCACTGATGAAAATGGTAGTTCTCCCCAGATTTCTGTTTCTATTCCAGAACATTACAATGCTTCTACCACAGTCTTTGTTTGTCACAATGCAGTCCTTGATGATTAAGTTAGCTTGGGCCAATAAACAGCCAAGGGTTAAATGGGATTTCTTCACCTTGCCTATCGACATGGGGGGGGGGGTTGAATGCTCCTGAACTAGAGCTATACTATAAAGCAGCAGAGGGCTCACATGCTCATTCTTGGCTTCATGGCCCACACGGCCTGCCACATTTGCATATAGAGAGGGATGCTGTAGATCCTCTCACCCAGCCTCAAACAATTTTTCCACAACCCGGTGATATGTCATAGTACATTTGACTCATTAAACTCCACAATCCATGCTTGGCGAAGTTTATTGGTGCAATAGTCTGGCTCCTTCATGTACTCCCCACATGGACTGTTGGAGTAGTGCTCATGGTTCCCGATGGGGAGGGAGAGACGTGTAATACAAGCCTTACACACATTAGGAATAACCAATATTTAACTTGAAACAGATGGTTAATGAAAAGTAAAATAAATAAGGCTGAACACATTGCTACAGTCTTCTGAAGATACGCTGTTCCACGTGAGGGTAGTTCCTCGTGCAGAACTGTACCCAATGAACAGCTACCCTGCTTGACTCAATACTATGTCAGGACGGGAGGCAGGGGCGGCTCCTCAATTAGGGTGGTGGAGCGTCGCCGAAAGCAGAAGGGTTTGGTTGGAGGCGGGCGGGTGGGCGGATCTATTGGAGGGCAAGGGAGGAGTGGCTTGCCCAATGCTGCGGGCCCTCTGGGGTCAACTAAACCAGTCATGTGCACTCTCCCTGTTCTCCGTGTAGGCTGCGTGCATGGAGAAAATGGCCTCCCATAGGTGCCCAGCTGGGCGCCGTCCACACCAATCACAACGCTGCCATTGCAGTGTTGTGATCAGCTTGGGGAAGTGGAGGGAGGCTACCAGCTTCCTGTTCAATGGGACCTGGCCAGGAGCTGAGACGGTGAGGGACCCAGGAAGGTAAGTTTATTATTATTTGTTTTTAATTAAATTCCCCATGCATGAACCCTGGCGTGACCCCACCCAGTCCCCCACCACCCACGAGTCATGCCGGCCGCGACTGATAGGAGGTTCAGCAGCCAATTAAAACTGTAAAAACATAGAACTACATTTCCCATAAGCCTATCAACCAAGCAGCAAAAACACAGTTGATGGACAGAATGCAGAACAATGTCTTACATTCACCCCAGTACAAAGATCTGGGCCTAAATCCATCGTTTTTTTGCACTCCACACCACCCTAGTTCAGACAATGGCTATATGCAAATCAGTCTTGACCCTGTGCCTCATGGGAACAGTCCAGCCCGAACTACCAAGCCATGTCTTTCTTAGACCGGAATCAAGCATCCAAGGACCGGTTTCTGGCTATCAGCTTTCTTCAGCCCGGATAGCCTGACTCCAGTGATGTGGAGAGCCTATCCACCTCATCTAAGACTTCCTTCCAATAGGCCGACAGCACCGGGCACTCCCAGAGAATGTGCGTGAGGGTGCCCTCCTGTCCGCAGCCGCGCCAGCAACCTTTATCGCCGAGTTTGCGCATCTCATAGAGCCGCTCCGGGGTGTAGTACCAATAGGTGGACACTTTAGTGAAGGTTTCCGTCAGCCCAGTGTGGTACGCAGAGTGCCTCGCCCGATACGCAATCTTGTTCCACTCCTTGTGACTCAGGGTCCTGCCCAGTTCCCTGTGCCAGCGCTCTCTCCCCGGATTATGGTAATGAAACGGCGGGGGTTGGAGAAATGTATACAAATCAGTGATGAGCTTGGCGTCCGAGGTCCGGGTTACCAACCATCGCTCGTAGGGCGTAATCGAACGGGCAGCGACGTCACGCACTGGGGGTTGAAGAGCCCAGTGGCGGACTTGCATGTAACGCAGTCTGTCCCCCTCCGTCAGGCCAAACTCCTGTCGGAGCTGCTGGAAGGGGAGCACGCTCTCCGGCCCGTAGATCTGGAAAAGCGCCCTGCAACCCGCGCTCACCCAGTGGGAAAAGGCTCCGGGCTCCAGACCCGGGGTAAAGTCCGGATTGCCAGCAATGGGAGTGAACGGCGATGGAAAAGTGGTGAGCTCACGCAGCTCACACACCGCGTCCCACACTCTTAGCGGGACCCGGGTGATAAAAGAGGCGTAGAGATTAGGCGGGCGGTGAGTGCGCCGCAGGAACGGGACCTCCTGGAGGGTACGGCCTGCAACTGCCTGGTCTTGAAAGAGCCAGTGTTTGTCCGATTCCCACCGGCTCCACTCCACCAAATACCGGAGCTGCGCCGCCTGAAAGTACTTCCGGAGGTCCGGGACTCCGAGACCCCCGCCTCCGGGGCAAGCATGGAGAGGACCCGCTTCATCCGAGGTTTACGGCCCTGCCACACAAAGCGGGAGATGTCTGCCTGCGTCTGCCGTATCCAACCCACGGGGGGCTGGAGAGGCAGAGCGCGGAAAAGATACAGGATCTGAGGCAGTATCGTCATCTTCACCGCCGCGATACGGCCCAACCACGAGAGTAAGCCCTTGTTCCATCGGCCGAGTTCCTCTTTGATCTTCTTGCCCAGAGAGGAATAGTTAGCTGCGACCATGGCAGGCAGGGAGGGAGCAAGCAAAATTCCCAGGTAAGGCACTGTGGAGGAGGACCACTGCAGAGGAAAGAGACTCTGAAGGTCCCGCCTGGTGTCGGCAGAGAGCGACACATCCAGTGCAGCCGACTTAGTCAAATTCATTTTAAAGCCCGCCACACGGGCAAAAGCGTCCAGTTCCTGGACGCAGGCAGGGAGCGACCGCTTGACAGTGTGCGTGTATTGCCCCATCCTCACCCCAATAGCGTCCGGGTTATCGCGAATCCTCTGTGCAAACGGCTCCATATAAAGGGCAAAGAGGAGCGGCGAGAGGGGGCAACCCTGTCTCGTGCCGCGCTCAATGGCAAAGCTGTTGGAGCTGTGTCCATTGACACGCACTGACGCTGATGGTCTCCTATAGCAGTTAAAGACCATAGTGCGGAACTTCTCGCCGATCCCCAGTTTCCCAAGGACCAGCTCGAGATATGGCCAATGAACCCTATCAAAGGCCTTCTCCGCGTCGACCGATAGCAGCATCCGCTCCCCCGGGACGCGTGAGGCCTTTTCCAGCACGTGCGTCACCCTCTTTGTGTTGTCGACCGTCTGCCTACCGGGTACAAAACCGGCCTGGTCCGCCTCCACCAAACCTGGTAAGTGTAGACCCAATCTGGCCGCCAAGATTCCGGTGTAAAGCTTGAGGTCCACATTTAGGAGCGAGATGGGCCGGTACGAGCCGCACAGGGTCCGGTCCTTCCCAGGCTTGGGGATAACCGACACAGTCGCTGAGAGAAGGTCCGGTGGGATGGCTCCCGGCTCGGAGAAGGAGTTGAACAAGCGAGCCAGTAGAGGCGCGACAGTGGGACAGAAGGTCTTGTAAAACAAGGCCGTATAGCCATCCGGGCCCGGGGCTTTACCATGCTTTAGCCGTGCAATCGCGGAGATGACCTCCTCCACGTGAATGTCCCTCTCTAGGTGGTCCGCCTGGGAGGGGTCCAGGGCCGGGAGGGTCACGGATTCCAAATAGGCCTCAGCCTCTCCCGGTGGGGAAGGCTCTGCAGCGTACAGTGCCTCGTAAAAGGAACGAAAGGTATCTGCCACCTCCGCGTCACCGGAAACCGGGATCCCATCCACTCCCACCAGCTCCTTCACCACATTGCGTTGCTGCGCAGCCCTGAGCCTATGGGCCAGGAGCTTACCGCACCTGTCTCCGCCGGTGTAAAAGGCATGCTTCAGGCGCAGCGCGGCATATTCCGCCCGATCTAGATCCAACGCAGAGAGGAGTTTCCGTGCCGCCTTCAGCTGCTTCCAGACACGAGGAGCCCCTGTTCGGCGGTGAACCTGCTCAAGCTCCCGAACCTGCGCTGTCAGTTCCTCCCTCTTGCGTTGGCGTTCCCTGTTTTCCGCCGAGGAAATGGAAATAAACTCCCCTCTGACGACCGCTTTCAAAGCCGCCCACTGCGTTGCCAGGGACGTGGCAGAGTTGTTATTGTGGGTTAGGTAGTCCTGGATGACCTCCTCCACTCGCTTCACAACCGATTTCTTATGGAGAAGCGTGTCCCGAAGCCGCCACATCCCCCTAGAGGGGGGGGCCGCCGGCCAAGCAAAGATCCCGGAAACCGGTGCGTGATCGGACAGGGACAAGACCCCGATATCTGCCGCTGTGGCGGCCGAACGAAGCGGTCCGCTCACCAAGAGGTAATCCAACCGTGAATACGTGCGGTGCGCGTGGGAGAAATAGGAGTAGTCCCTATCGGTGGGGTGCAGGACTCGCCAGAGGTCATGCAGGTCCATTTCCGCAAGCTGGTCCTGTACCGCCCTAGAAAGCTCCCCTGTCTGCGGAAAGCGCTGGGCAGACCTATCCAGGGTGGAGTCGAAGACCATATTCAGGTCTCCCCCCAAGATGATATGGCGATCGGGCGAGGCAGTAACGTCCACCAACACTGATTCCAGGAAGCGATCCTGGTGGTCATTCGGGCTGTATACCGAACCAACCGTAAAGGTAACACCTCCCAACCGCATGCGATACACTAGAAGCCTCCCCTTCTGCTCAGCGTGTTTATGCAACACCTCCCCCCTGAAGGAGCTAGCTAAAAGAATGGCCACCCCAGCAGTCTTAGTCGCAGCAGAGGAAAAGAGTTGCGTGGGGAACTTGGCTGAGCGCAACCTATGGCAATCTTTGGAAAGTAAATGGGTTTCCTGCAGGAGGCAGATATCCGCCTGCGACCCCTCCAACAGGGAAAGGACCGCCCTACGCTTCACGGGGTTATTCAGACCCTTAACATTAAGGGTCACTACTTTCAGGGGCGGCATCGCCTCCAGGGAAACAACGCGCTATGCAGCGAGCGAGGGATCAGCGGAGGGGGCGCGCGGGGCAGGGGTGCAGGGAAGGCCAGAGGCAGCATCGCACATGGTCGGACAGCTTCGGACGGGACCCCCCCCACACCAAACCAACAGTGAAACCCCCCCAGAACCAACCCATAGCAACCAACCAAAACAAAAAACAGGAAACAACACCCCATAGTCTCAGTCTAGCCCAGGTGGGCGAGTCTGCAGAAAACAGTCAAGTGGACGTCCAGCCACACGCCTCCCCCCTCACCCCCCCAGCCCCCAGCCCCAGTCCAGCATCGTTAAAGCTAAGAGTCTCTCCCCCCGGAGAAAAGTTAGGCCGTTAGGGCCACACCAGTAGATTCAGGCAAGTTCCTGGCCGCAGTCCTCAGGGCCTCCTCCATGTCTGCCCTGATGGTGGGCGAGTCTGGACGACTCGCCGTCGCTGACGATTGGCGCCTCCTCGATCTCCGTCGGCCCCGCCGTTCGGGGCGCCGCCATGCGGGTGTAGCCCCTTCCTCCTCCGTAGCAGTAAGGCCCAGTACTCCACAGACATCTTGTAAAGAGCGCAGCTGATGCAGCACCCCATTCCATCGAAAGATAAGACGGAAGGGGTGACCCCAGGAATAGGCTGTCTCATGCTCTCGCAGAAAGTCCGTAGCGATGCGGAAAGACCTGCGCTTCTGCAGTGTGATGGCGGACAGGTCCTGATAGAGCGCCACAGGTCTTTCTCGGAAGGTCAGCGGTTGCTTCCTGCGGGCCTCCGTCATGATGCGCTCTTTTAGGGGGAAATCCGGCAGGAATGCCAGGATATCAGGCGGGGGTGCAGATGACTGGCGCTGGCGGCCCACCCTGTGTGCTCTGTCAATGCGGATCGGGAAATCCGCTCCTTCCTCCAAGATGTCGCGGAACAGGTCCTGCAGATAGGCCACTAGGTCCGTACCTTCATCCGCGGATGGAACCCCTCGCACCCGGATGTTATTCCGCCTGGACCTGTTCTCGAGGTCCTCCGAGTGGGCCTGGAGCTCGACACATTGCTCCCGAAGGCGGAGGACGTCCTGCTGGAGATGAGTTATCTCTTCATCGCGACGTTGGGCCGCCGTCTCCACAGTATCGACCCGCTCACCCAGGCCTTCGACTTCCCTGCGCACCTCCCGGACCTCTCCAGCCACTTCGGTCTTAAGAGTTTGAAATTCCTCCTTGAGGGAGCTGAATAAGTCCTCCATGAAGGACCTCGTGACTGGTGGCTCGCCCACGGTTGCGTCTGTTGATGCCCGGGAGGCCCCCGGGGACGGCTGCGCCCTGTCGCGTAGTTGCTGGGACCTGCCGAGCATTTCCGGCAAAGTGCGATCTCCTCGTGCCGCGCCACGTCTCCCAGTCATCTTGGCCCCCGGTGAAGCCTAGGGTCAGTTGCTGTAGGCGAGCGCCACCGCTCGCGGGCACCAGACGCGAGGCCCTCGTCGGGGACAAGGGTAGTGCGTCACAGGCGACAAAATGGCGGCTCGGGCCTGGGCAAGACGACCCCCGGGCCAGCAGGGCAGGCAGCAACGTCCAAAGTGCAGGCCTCCAGCCTCGTACTCCCAGGGGGGGCAGCAGATGAGTCGGTACCAGGACGAGCCGAGGCACCCGTGTGAGAAGGGCGCGGGCAAGGGCCACTGGGCTTAGCTACACAAAGACAAGATGGCGGGAGGGTGGAACCCAAGAAGGCAGCCTGGGCCAGCAAGTCCGTGGGCAACCCTCAAACAGCAACGGGTCCGGAAAGTGCGAAACCGATGTCTCCCTTCACCACCAGTTGATTTGCCCGGCTCGGGCACTGCTCGAACTCCGCCATCCAGTGCCTCCAGGCGCGGAGTTCGCAAGTCAGCACTCCTCGAAACCCAGAGTAGGGGGAAGATCGCCGGCGCAAGGCAGGGGTTCGTCGCCCAGCAATGGTGCTTGCCACCAGGGCACCGGCCAGGAAGCCTCCACACTCCGCGGAGTCCGTCTAGTCCGCTCCCCCGGGATCTCCGGCTTCCAGCCTTTCAGCACTCGGCCCAGCCGAGGCGCGCGGACAGCGCCGCAATACGCTCCGCCTCCCGGCTCTTCACCTCGGGGCGACCCGGGCTCCACTCCTCGGAGCGGTCTCCGATTAAACTTTTCGGGGACTTCCCCCGGGGCCACAGAAGTCAAAGTGGTCTCAAAATGTGCCCCACGAACTCCGGCACAGTTCTCTCACCCGCAGTGCAGCCGCGGGGGGAGAGAAGCGCAGGAATCGGGGCTCGGGCTGAGCTGGGTCGGTGGAGCTACGGGAGGAAGCGTCCGCTCACCCCGCCATCTTGGCCACGCCCCCGTTCACTACCTCTTAAAGCAGCTTTCCCTCTCTGTTGGCATGTAATCTGCAGCACCGGGACACCCCCTTTGGGGGTAGCTGTGCGCTTTATAAGCTTCTTAAATAATAAAATAAATAATAATAATACCACATCTTTCTATGAAAATGGTTTTGTCACTGTGTCACTGTGTGTTCAGAAACTACTCTTTTAGAAAGTGGCTGAGTTTTGTATTTTAAGCATTTCTGTGTGTCCCTGCTGAGTGTTGATTGACTGTCTGGATCTGAGAGGTGAGAGGAGATGGCAGAGGTCTTGACCCAGGGAGGGGTTTATTTTTATTTCTATTTAATTTCTTGTATAGCGCAAGAATAGACTCCTTACGGAGTATCTCCGCGCTTTGCTCGTTTTAGATGTACTTATAGAGGAGTTGTAGTGATTGAGCTGAGGACTGGTAGGCAGAACGGTCCAATCATATTTCTAGGAACAGTATAGTTTTTAGCTTTTTTCTGAAAGCGAGATGGTTGGAAATTTGTCTTAAACTGAGGGGCAGGTTGTTCCATAGGGTGGGCCCCACCAAAGAGAAGGCACGGCCGCCCTGCCTGGTTTTTTTTACAAGAGGGGTTTTTATCAGCAATTGATTACTTGAACGTAGGGATCTATCTGGTTTGTAGGGGTGTAGTGTTTGACTCAGATATTTGGGGCCATTCCCGGGTGGGCACTTGTGGACGGTGCAGCAGATTTTAAATTTAACACGTTGCCGTATTGGGAGCCAGTGAAGTTTTTTTAGTAAGGGCTTGGAGGGGGTTCTTGGGGGAGCATTCAGAATCAATCTTGCCGCCGTGTTCTGTACCACCTGTAAACGGTTTATGGCATCCTCATTGGCTTGTATCAGGAGCCTGTTACAGTAGTCAAGGCGACTTATTACCATGGTCTGTACAAGGGTCTTTCTGTAATTGTCCGGGAGATAGGGGAAGATTCGTCTTAACAGTCCAATGGTATGGAAACATGCCCCCGCAACCACGTTCACATGTTCTTTTAAAGTTAGATTTTGATCTAACTTCACCCCTAAGTTCTTTACTGTTGATTTTGGGGAAGGTACCGGACCTAGATCCAGGGGCCACCACTCAGGGGACCACAGTATAGAGGCGTTTCCAAAGAGCATTAGTTCCGTCTTGCTGACGTTGCATTGGAGGCGGTTGGAAGCCATCCAATTGGAAATAGCCCGCATTCCTTCGGCGAAATTTTCCCTAACATTAGCGCTGAGGGAATGGAAAGGGTAGAGGAGTTGGGTGTCGTCAGCGTAAGACACCGGGGTGAATCCATATTTCCTCACAATCTCAGCGAGGGGGGCCACATACACATTGTACAATGTGGGGCTTAGGCATGAGCCCTGTGGCACCCCCTTTGTAAGCACCCTTGTGGAGGATCGGTAGGGTCCCAGGCTGACGGATTGTGAGCGCCCGGACAGGAAACTCTCCAACCAAGAAAGGGCCTGACCTCCAATGCCCACTCCCTTTAGACGGCTTATGAGGATCTTGTGAGACACAGTATCAAAGGTGGCCGAGATTGAGATTTTGAGGGTTGAGATGGCACCAGGCTGCCCTGCATATGGAGAGTAGGGGGAGGAGAAGCCTGGTAGGTGAAAAGATCTGGGCTGGTGCTATAAACCAATTGACCCATCTCCTGCTGAGTGATTAAGGATCCAGACCCCAGTATCAAAGGGAGAAAGGTGACACTGGGAGGGAGACACCCAGAACTGATTTAGGGAGGGGCCAGGGACCCCTGAGCACAACGGACTTCAAAGACATTAAGGGGTATAACAATGAGAGCGGAAATCTCTGAACGTTGGAATGAAACACAAAAGGACTCAGACTGAAAAGGCTTAGACCCATTTCGTGGTCAAGAAGAAGCTCTGCTAAGGAAGACGCAACTGAAGAGATTGCTGGGTAAAGACCAACCCTTGCTTCATGATCTGGGGCTGGTCTGCAGTTTTGCTAACTAAGGAAGAGGCTGTTGAGACTGTGCTTGGAGGCGCTAGGTCCCCCTGCTTGATGGAGACTGTGCTTTGGGCTGAGTCTTGTAACCCCAAGGGCCAGAGTTGAGCTCGCTCCCTGTTTGGAAACACAGGAACATAAAAGTTTTGGGAGAAGTTTCAAGCGACGTGGAGGGCGCGTGTTGTGGCAGCTTTAGATGACAAGGTATAGACCTCTAGACAATCCGCTGGACTGGGGTCAGGTGTGCCCTGTGATCTTGGACACATGAAGGAGGAGTTAGTCTAGGACTCTCTGGGTGCGTGTTGTGGTTCACAAGACGCACAGGTGAAGTGAGGCTCGGACACGCTGGGTGCGTGTCGTGGTGCACCGCAGGTGCTGGTGATGAGTGCCTGGTCGGCGTGTGCACCGAGGTCGAGTGAGTCTCGGACGCGCAGGGTGCGTGTCGTGATGTACAGGAAACGGCGATGAGGAGCGCCTGACCAACGTGTGCATCGGAAGTGGAGTGAGTCTCGGATGCGCAGGGTGAGTGTCGGGGTGCATCGAAGGCGTTGGTGAGGAGCGCCTGGTTATCGAGTGCACTGGAGGAGAAGTGAGGCTCGGACACGGTGAGCATGTCGTGGTGCAGCCAAAGGCGTTGGTGAAGAGTGCCTGGATATCGGGGCACCGGAGTAAGTCTCAGTAAAGCCGTGTCCTTTGGTGCAACCTCGGACTGTGGGGGTGATCGGCTGATCATCGTGTGCACCGGAAGAAAGTGAGTCTCTGCAGTGCGGTGTGAGTGTCTTGATGCCAACTGAGACCGCAGGAAGGAGTTCATGGTGAGTGGCGCTCGGATTCAACGTAGAGTCCCATAAGGGTTGTGAGCGTGGCTTCGTGCCAGAAGAGACCTGGAGGGGTCGGTGGTGACCGTGCACCCGGAGTAAAAGTAACCTCAGGAGCGTGGGGTACGTTGCCCCGCGGCCACCTGAGACCTTCCTCACAGTCGCAGCCCGGACCGGCATCCCCGGAGGAGCTGAGCTACCAGGCCGAGCTGCTGAGGCCCGCTGAGAGAGTTCTGCACTGAAGGCCCAGTTTGAGGAAGGAGGAGAGGAGAGTGGGGTTGCGTCCCCAGGTAACGTGGATTACTACTTACCTCTCATTCCTTCTGACAACGTGAGCCTTTGCTTCGGCTGAGAGTAGGGCCCGTACTGACGAAAGGGGTGGCAGTATAGGGGCCAAAGTAAGAAGCTGTACTCTGTGTCATTGTTGAACCGTGTGGAAGGCAACTGTTATCGAAGAGGCTGATTGTCGTAATACACATTGCCAATATTGCTGCTAACTAACTGCCGGACTGTCTTATGACGCCTGACATTAATATTGCCTAACGAAGTACTCGATTGTAGAGCTACGCATTGCATTATTTCTCCCTTGCCAAGTACAGGAGTGTAGCGGCCCGCATTGCATTATTTCTTCATTACAAAGTACATGATTGTAGTTATGCATTGCATTATTTCTTAATGGCAAAGTGCATGATTGTAGCGGCCCGCATTGCATTATTTCTTCATTGCAACGTATGTGATTGGGGTGTGACGCATAGCATTATTC
Source organism: Lissotriton vulgaris (assembly GCF_964263255.1). Taxonomy (NCBI): domain Eukaryota; kingdom Metazoa; phylum Chordata; class Amphibia; order Caudata; family Salamandridae; genus Lissotriton; species Lissotriton vulgaris. Next base: position 145,418,287 of record NC_141699.1, on the reverse strand, counting down.
CTTCATTGTGCAGTACATGAATGTAGCGGTATGCATTGCATTATTTCACCATTGCAGTTACCAGGGTGTATCATTACGCACTGTATTATTTCTCCTGTGCCCAGCACAGGATTGTATCATTACACAGAGCATTATTGTTTGTCTATCGCACATGTGTGATTCTAGCATTGCGACCAGCCTAGCATTTTGAAAGCAGTGGTTGGGATTTTAACCTACCAGCCAGCTGGAACGAATATTACCCTTTATTCTATGTTGGCTTATGTATTGTGTGGTCTGATCATATATCTTTTTGTATAAAGTTATACTCATTTTTTATCAAACTCGTGTGGAGACCATCTGTGGTGTCACCAGGTGGTTGCTGTGGGCATGGTTGCACATACAGAAAACTTGTGCCTTGGAGATAGGCATTGCTGCTCGTGCCAAGCTACTAAGGGGGCGAGCAGGGCTATCTCGAACGGTGTCCTTATTTGGCCTAACGTTGAGTGGGGAGCCCCAGGTCATGCACTTGGTGACAGTAGTGCGGGCTGGGACTCCAGCTTCCAACACTCCACTATGGATCAATCTGGCTCTTCTCAAGACCCACTAGAGCCCTACACTGCAGAGGAGGTTATATTGGGGGAACGACAAGCTGAGGACCTTAATACCTCCGTCCAACACTCAGTTAACAAAGCCCTGCTACTAGCCTTCCAACCCATTACTTGACATTTATGCCTTTTTGCTGAACGAGTCCTCAAATCTCCACCCCTATTCCGGCTGATCTCCCCCTCTGGGCCCCTCCAAAGAATCACCACCCCAGGGAGATAAATGTCCCCACTCCATCGCCTTCGCACGTCTCTCCCATTCATTCATGATGGATCGCATGTATAGCTCCCATTCGGAGCCCAATTCCCCACCCACCTCTGGCCGTTCCGCTACCTAAAAGGATGATGACTCCCCACCTTACGACCCATCACACTCACTTTCTTCTGATGTCGGCCCTGTCTCCTTCAAGAAACGACAGGCTTCTCTGCCCTCCAATCCTTTCCAGGACCATTCTCAGGTAAATAATCAAAGTTGATGAATAAACACTGGGTGAGTTAGGGCGCTCACAGTTTTGTTCTAATAAGAAGGGGCTTCATATTTGTCGCGGTGCTCTAAAGGAAGGAGGAATCATCCTGCCTCTCTGAATTCGATCTTTACGATCATTGTAACAACACATGCATAATCCTCAGGCACATGCTAAATCATATCACAGTTTATGCGAACAATGAATGCACAATGGGTTAAAGGCCGGTTTTAATTCCCGCCCGCCAGAGTGAATACGGACAGCGCCGCCTATAGACGCTGGATGAATCTTCATATCATACTCGCTTTCAGGATATAAAGGACATATAGATTGTTCTGGAGGGGTAATGGATCCGGGACTTGGAGTGACGGATTGAGAGGCACAAAATCTCAAGTTTCATAGGGTACGGAAAAGGGAAACAGTGAGGGCACATATTGGATTGCCAGGAAGGTATTAAAACCGACCTTAAGGATTAACTTGATAAATGTTACAAAGGAAGACAGCCCTGAAGAAGTCATGGAGAACTCTCTAGACGACGAAACACGTGTTGGCTGGGCAAAAGAAGAAAATAAAATAAAGATAACAAAGAAGAACCATTGTGCATTATTTGTTTGCAGAAATTGTTATATGATTTAGCGTGTGCCTGGGGATCATGCATGTAACATTCTCAGGTAGATCTCATGGAGTTTGAACCTGATGAAATTGTCCACCCCAGGGCTAGTGACTGGACCCCCTTGCCCTGCAACGGATTTAACAAAGAGATGTGTGAGAGACTCCACACTGAATGTCCTCACCTTGTTTTGCAAGACAAGGTGTTAGATACCCCAGAGATAGATGCAAATTTGGACCCTTTTCTTAGAAAGTTTGTGATAGACTCCATGAAGGGCATTAACAGGGCCTAGCAGTCATGCCAAGACCATTTATTTAACATCACTGGGCCTTTGGCAAACATTTTGGAACTGACAATCGATGCAAAGGAGTCTGGTGTCTCTATTAACTCAGAGGTCCTGGCCGGTTTGGCCCAACACACCATTTGTCAGGTCAGCAATGCTAACTGCGGTATCTCTTCAGAATGTAGGAAGTCCATTCAAATGCAAATTGATCTGAAACTCTCGGAGCTGGCCTCAGCTCAGGCCGGCCCTGTACTTTCACTGCTCTTGATAAGGCTCAGTCTTCACTGAAGAAGATATTCCACATGGGCCTTAAAGCAAGGGCCAGGTGTTGCCAAGGCTACTCACATCAGAAAACTACAAAGGGGTGGCTCTAATCAGTATGGCTGAGCCGGTATCTAGAACAACAAAATGAGGATGCCAGTACTGATACACATGAATACTTATTAAAACGCTAAACCTGAAGTAAGATTCAAGGCTTGGAGCTGCTTAGTAGCTTTTATTATTTGCTTAATGTTATCAAAAAACGAATTGGTTCAAAAGTAAACAATATTACATGCTAGGTACAAAATTAAGGGAAGAAACAATCTTTCATTATGTCAGACATATCACAAGCATACAACAATCAACCATTCAGGAACAATGGGGAGAATAAGAAGTGATATATTTACAGTGAACAATATTTACAGTGAACACAAAGATGCTGGAAAAGGCCACAGTCTGCAATATATTTCGAAAAGTTTTAACTGAAAAATTATTTACATAAAAATGTACATTCCTAATCAAAATTTGAATAATCACAGTTTTTTTGGTGGGATAAAGTGACAAAATAAACACGGTAATGTACAACGGATGATAAGCAGCAGAGCAATTCAGATAGACTTATCACCCACGCAGACTTGAGAGTGGTAATGGGCCTACGCGTTTCGAATCCTGCTGGTCTAAGAGGATTCTCATCAGGGCCTTTGATTCAAGAAGAGGAGCAAATGCATTCAAATATAGCTTTTCACAGCATCAAGGCTGGGGAATGATTTGTACCTGCTGAGATAAACACAGACGTGCTGTACCTGAGGCGGTGATCGCTTGGAGGGGCAATGGTGATACCCAATATTCTAGAGCCTCTATCTTTTAGATCGCTGTCGCCATTAGGGTAGAAGTAGATTAATTTCGTGCCCGGCAGAGGTAAACACGTAGTGTGGCAATATGATGTAACCAACACTAGACTTAGAAGTACCGTGGTTTAGTGACGAAGGGCGTAGTCCGCCAGACGCGGCTACCAGCGTTCAAACAAGGTGCTCACCAGAGTGCAACCGCTTCGTTTCGCTGTCGCCAAAAGTTCCCTGATTGAAGCTTTTAAATAACAAATCACTCCCCCGCTGCGTGCTTTACAGCACTGACGGACCGCCGAATTGTTTGAACGCTGGTAGCCGCGTCTGGCGGACTACGCCCTTCGTCACTAAACCACGGTACTTCTAAGTCTAGTGTTGGTTACATCATATTGCCACACTACGTGTTTACCTCTGCCGGGCACGAAATTAATCTACTTCTACCCTAATGGCGACAGCGATCTAAAAGATAGAGGCTCTAGAATATTGGGTATCACCATTGCCCCTCCAAGCGATCACCGCCTCAGGTACAGCACGTCTGTGTTTATCTCAGCAGGTACTAATCATTCCCCAGCCTTGATGCTGTGAAAAGCTATATTTGAATGCATTTGCTCCTCTTCTTGAATCAAAGGCCCTGATGAGAATCCTCTTGGACCAGCAGGATTCGAAACGCGTAGGCCCATTACCACTCTCAAGTCTGCGTGGGTGATAAGTCTATCTGAATTGCTCTGCTGCTTATCATCCGTTGTACATTACCGTGTTTATTTTGTCACTTTATCCCACCAAAAAAACTGTGATTATTCAAATTTTGATTAGGAATGTACATTTTTATGTAAATAATTTTTCAGTTAAAACTTTTCGAAATATATTGCAGACTGTGGCCTTTTCCAGCATCTTTGTGTTCACTGTAAATATTGTTCACTGTAAATATATCACTTCTTATTCTCCCCATTGTTCCTGAATGGTTGATTGTTGTATGCTTGTGATATGTCTGACATAATGAAAGATTGTTTCTTCCCTTAATTTTGTACCTAGCATGTAATATTGTTTACTTTTGAACCAATTCGTTTTTTGATAACATTAAGCAAATAATAAAAGCTACTAAGCAGCTCCAAGCCTTGAATCTTACTTCAGGTTTAGCGTTTTAATAAGTATTCATGTGTATCAGTACTGGCATCCTCAAGGCTACTCACATGGCCTATCCTTCCTACGAGGTCGCCAGAGAGCCTATGATGTCCGTCACAATTTCTCCTTGCAGGACTCTGGCAGTGGTCTCTTCTTCTACCCACTTGTTCTTGCTTCCGCAGGACCAGACATGACAGGGGTGGCCGTTGCGCTCGCGCCTTTAGCGGATCACAGCTGTCACTCTCAGGTAGACTGATTTTACCTGCAGAGGTTTCCTTGGGAGGGTCGAATATGCTATTTCCTTCACAACTGGGCTCAGCTTACTCAGGGCACCTGGATTCTCAACACTTTTTATGGGATCCCCTTACAACAAGTTCCCCCCACCCTCTGTCTTTTTCCCTTCCAGACCAGGCAGTCAAAGATGAAGAGATCTGAGATTTGCTGAAGAAAGGGGCCATCTTCCCTGCTCGACATCTCCCAAGAGGGTTTTGCAGTACCATTTCTGTGGTCCTGATACGGGGGGCGGCAACAGACTGGTTTTGAACCTCATTGAGTTCACCTGTTGAGTTTGCCACCACCACTTAAAGATGGAGAGCATTTACTTACTCTACTCAGGGATTTACTCAGAGAGGGCGGCTGTATGGTCTAGCTGAAACTGAAGGATGCCTAACAGAGGGTGCCGGTTTACTCCCCTCACCAATGGCTCCTCTAATATCAGTGGCAGAAATGCTGTTTCGCATATTCAGCTCTTCCCTTTGGGCTATCTTCCACGTTGATGTAGTTTCTTTGTGCTTCAGAGTTTAAATCGTCATTTATCTGGACGATCTCAAATACTAGCCCAAGAGAGAGAGCTCCTCTTTGTGCATCTAGAGTTGAGGGTCTCTCTACTTCAGCAGTTGGGGTTCCTCCTAAATGTGGGGGAATCCATGCTGACTCCCTCAAGTTCAGTGATGATGGCACTACAACTTTTGCCCTCTCAAAAAGTCTGTGATGTCAAACAGGAACAGAGATCCCAGCTGTCCAAGATGTTGGTCTCCTTACAACAGATTACTAGAATAGTGGCGCTTCTTGCCTCCTCCATTCAAGCCACCTTGATAAGCCAACTGCACTACCTAGCTCCACAACGCCTCACAATTCACCACCTCCAGAGAGGGTTGTCCCACTCGGATCTGGTTCCCCTGACCAAGGAGACCAGGGATGAGATAAAGTGGTTGCTACATCACAGGGAGGTCTGAAACAGCTGAGCGATCTTCGGTTCCAAGCCAGAGATCCTCATCGAGTCAGATGCGAGCAGATGGGAATGGGAGGTCCATTGTGGTTCGATTTCCGCGGGTGTCCTTTGGTCAGAGGAGGAACATGCCTCAAAATCAACTTCCTGGAAATTCTGGCTGGGTCATTTGCTATCAAGGCTCTCTCCCCTCAGGAATTCTCAGGGTGCATTCTTCTCTTGTGAATGGACAATTTTTCAGCCGTCCATTATTTCAACAAACTGGGGGCTCAAGGTCTCGGATGTTAGCAGAGATTGTCAAACATTTTTGTATTTTTTGCCTGCAGCGCAAGATTGAAGTAATAGAGTTTTATTTCATAGTCTGGAATTTTCTTCCAGACCATATCTATTCCATGACACTAAATACCATGTTTTTCCTCTTCTTTTTTTTACAGTCAAAAATAGCTTGTACCTCCTATTATTTGTGATCCTCAAATAGAATGGGAGGGGGTTTGGGTTTCACTTGTGATTTAGCTGGTTTGAGTAAGGAAGTGTGAAACACTGGATGTATTGCCATAGTAATTTCAATATAAACAATATTGGTTTGATTCTTGCTACAATTTCAAAAGGTCCTATGAAGCATGGATGACACTTATATAGTTGTTTGAAATGTATGTTCTTCGTAGATAACCAGACCTTGTCTCCTGGCTGATAGTTAGGACCTGGTATCCTCTTTCTATTCGGCAAAGTGTTTTTGTATGTTTTGGGCCTTGATTACATTAGTACGTAGTTGTAGTAAAAGGAGTTTCATTGACTGTATCTGTGCTGCCACCTGTAGTAACAGATTCTGTTTGTAGTGATAAAAGGTGTCAAATGAGGATGGAAACCATGATTGGCATAGAACGGGGACATATTGGTTGAAGCATGAGTGTGATTGTTATAAGCAAATTCTGCTTCCCACAGTAGAGCAACCCAGGAACTGTGCTTCTGTGACAGATAACAGCATAAGTATTGTTTTAAACACTGATTTACACATTCCGTTTATCCATCGGACTCCGAGGGAAAACTGGTGAATAGATTACTTCTTATTTTCAATGCGTTACTCCAGGCTTTCCACAATCGTGCTGTGAATTGTGTCCACGATCTGAAGTAATAGTGCAAGGTAGTCCGTCGAAGCGTACCACATGTTGGAGCATGAGCTCTACAAGTATAGAAGCTGTAGGCAGTGCTGGACACGCTACAAAACGAGCCATTTACGATAGTCGATCCACTATGACCAATATGGTAGTTTTCTTTGATCTTTTGGTAGGTAGCATAATAAATTCAATCTGAAGTAATAGTGCAAGGTAGTCCGTCGAAGCGTACCACATGTTGGAGCATGAGCTCTACAAGTATAGAAGCTGTAGGCAGTGCTGGACACGCTACAAAACGAGCCATTTACGATAGTCGATCCACTATGACCAATATGGTAGTTTTCTTTGATCTTTTGGTAGGTAGCATAATAAATTCAATGGAAATGTCTTCCCATATTTGGTTTGGGGTTGATAAAAGCAGTATTTGTCCCCTTTTTTGGAAATGGTCATTTTTAGCTCATATACATATCTCACAATTTTGTATGAATGCAAGGGCATTGTTTCTCCCTTGTAGGCCACCAGAAATGTCATTTGAGTCATTCAGAGTGTTTATCGACCAGGATGACCTGCTAATGGTTGTTCATGACACCATTTTAACACTTGACATCGTAATCTCCTAGTAGGGACATACAGAAAGTTTTCCTGGAAAGGTAATGCTGCCAAAATGGATCTTTTTGTCTCATTGTTGCCATTCTATTATTTTGCTCAACAGCATATGTTTTCTGATTGTATCTAGGAACTTATCAGATATGTAGCCCATACTATTTGATTTGATGATATTAAAGGGGGTGGAGTTGGTTTGGTAATAGAAGACGTGACAGAGTGTCAGCTTTGTTATTAGTCACTCCCGGCCGATAAGTGAAAATGAAGTCGAATTCGAGAAAAAGCAATGTCCATAACTGATGAGGTGTTAAGGCATGGACACATTGTAAAACCTGCAAGTTTCTGTGGTCCATGTAGACTGTGATTAGGTGTTTTGCTCCTAGAAGGTAGTGTCGCCATTCGTTGAATGCAGGACGAATAGCCAAGAGTTCTTTTTCAGCTAAGGTATAATGTCATTCTGCTGGTAATAGTTTCTTGGAAAGATATGCCACCGGATGTAAATAAGTCATACTTAGGTCCTCCTGAGACTAGACAACTCCAATCGCTATATCTGAAGCATTAGCTTCAACAATGAATGGTTAAGTAACATCCAGATGTTTTAATACTGGTGGTGACATAAAAGCGTGTTTGAGAATCTGAAACACTTTGTTGGAAGTAAGAGTCCATTTGTATCGTGCTCCTTTTCGTAATAAGTGTGTAAAAGGAGTGGCTTTAGCTGAAAACTGGTTAATGAAACATCTGTAAAAATGAGCAGATCCCAGAAACCTTTGGATGTCTTTGACTGAGGTTGGTTTAGGGCAGTCTTGGATTGCTTATACTTTTCAATCTGCCATAGTAGTTCCCTGAGGTGAGAGTATTAATCCCAGAAATTCTACGGTTGACGTATGAAATTCACATTTGGATAGTTTACAGTATAAATCATGCTGGTGCAAGGTACTGAGAATTATTGTTACATGTGTCTCGTTCCGACTGTGATATAGAGAAAATCAAAATATCATCAATATAAACGATGACAAACCTATCCAGATATTCGTGGAGGACCACGTTAACCAAAAACTGGAATTCCGTTGGGGCATTGCATAGACCAAACAGCATAACGCAGTTTTCGAAGAGACAATATCGGGTTCTAAATGCTGTTTTCCACTCTTCCATTGAACAAATACATACAAGATGATAAGCACCTCTTAGGTCCAGATTAGTGTATATGGTGGCTGTCCTGACTTGATCGAGGAGCAATGGTATAAGTGGTAAAGGATACCTGTTTTTTATGGCAATAGCATTTAATGCTCTATAGTGGATACACATGCTCATCTCCCCGTTAGCCTAAGGGACAAAGAAGAGAGGCGACGCAGCCAGGAATTTGGCGGGACGAATGAAACCGTTCATTAAATACTTATCTAAATATTCCCTAAGATGTTGGTTTTCTCGTTCAGTCAATGCATAGAGTCTTCCACATGGTATTTTTGCATCGGAAATCAGATCAATCTCACAATCTTAAGCAAGGTGCAGTGGCAGTGTTTCCGCATGGCTTTCACTGAAAACATCACAATACACTTCATATGCAGGAGGTAATACAGTGTCCTGTTCAGCTGCGGTAGCTATAGTGTGATTATAAGGTTGCTTATTACAATTGTCTGTGGCATGTTCTATTGCACTTGCTATGAAATGAGAAGGAGTTTCTTAATTACAATGATTTTGGGCTGTACATTCTTGTTTACATTCCTCAAAATTAAACTAGATGCTCCTTTTAATCCAATCTATGGTGGGATTGTGGTAGGTTAACCAAGGCATGCCAAGGATTACCCAAATTACAGTGCATCAATGAGATCAAAACATTTAGATTCAGTGTGAACTTGGTCTTGTGTTTGACAAGACATAGCAATTGTTATAGTTGCATGGGTTATTGATCCTGAGGTTAACAAGGTTCCGTCCACTGCTCTGACTGTTTCTGTTTTTTTCTTGGATTGCATGGTAATTTTGAACTGTGTGCAAAACTTGGAATCAATAAAATTGCCTGTGGCATCAGAGTCTACCATCACTACCACCCGTTCTGTTATATCTGCCTATTGAAATACTACATTCAATGATAAGTGAGGCACAGCTAATTGTAGAGTATTTGCTACTGATTGTTCAGGAGATACAAGATGTCTGCTTGGGAAGTTTCCTGCTTGTTCCTTGAGTAACTTAGTTTCCCTGTTTTATGGTCAGTTCCATATCTGTTGTAGCTCCAAAGCTTTTCGGCCTTACTGAGCACTCCATGTCAAAGTGTCCCTTTTTGCCACAGTAAATACAGAGACCACTTTTGTGTCTCTGTTCTTTCTGTTCCGTAGCAAGGAGTTTTCGTGGGCCGCCTATATCCATGGGTTCCGACATATTTGTCTTAAAGGAGAAACTTTTTCCTGTGGTCTGTATGATGAACGAAATTCAGGTTATTTCTTTTTTCCTTTTCGATCTGAAAGACGCTGATCCAGCCCTAGGGTAAGAGTGATCAGCTCATCGCAACTGCGAGGTTGTGGACCAGTAGAAGCTAAAAGATCTTTACGTTCATCCTTTAGTCCTTGATAGAATAGGGCGGCTCTTTTCTCCACTGGCCAATTTGTTTCCGCTATAAGTCTGGTAAACTGTGTTAAATAGTGTAATAAATCCTTATTTCCCTATGAAGCTCTAGTAATTCACGATCTGCTGACCCAGTAATAGTTCTACAGTCGAATATTAATTCAAACTCGGCTTTGAAGTTTCCCCAATTATACAGTAAGGGTCATCGAAATTCACCAATGGTACCGCCCACATGGCAGCATCCCCACTTAAATATGAGATAAGGAATGCTATACGAGATTGATAGTTTAGTAATGCATTAGGTCGTACCATGAAATGTAGCTATATTTGTGTTAGAAATGTTTGAAACTTTGTTGGATCCCCAGCAAAGCATTCTGGAGAAGCTAAAGGCACTACAGGGGGAATTTTATTTTTATTTTTGTAAATGTTGTTTATTGGTTCCAGTCAGCATCAAAATTCAGCATCACTTACAATATATCACAGACATGTACAGCACAATGTTACATCACATAGTATACAGTCTTGATCTTCTGGTGTTTTTCACCCTGTATCTGGGGGGAATACATTATCATCAGCTTCACTAATATTTACCCATCTTGCCTCTAGATATCTTATAAGACGTACTGGTATTACAATTTGTGCGTTTCCTTTGTAAATTTCTTATTCACATTTTAAAGCATTACCTCTAGTTCTCTCGCCCTTAAGAAGCCGCTGAAAATCGTCATTTTTACTACTATCACTTTAGTCAACATGGTATTTCCTCATCTGTCTGCGTGGTTTGGAGATAGTGCATCAGAAGTTCCTAATAATCCCTGGGTCTGGCCGCTTGTGGTAATTCTTCCGCATAGATCTCTAAGGTGTCTCTACAATAGGATATGTCCTTGAGCCAATCTTTGAATCTAGGGAGGCGCTTACTGCCCCACCTGATGGCAACTCTGCACTTTGCAAGTAGTAGTGCAACAGCTAAGAATTTCCTCCTTTTTGTAGGTGTTATCTTATATATACACAGTAGGCATGTCAGAGGTGCATTTGGAATCTTTTTGGATAACATGATTGTGAGTGCTCCCGTAACCTCCTCCCAATATTTATGTATTTGAGGGCAGGCCCATGCCCTATGTAAGAAGTCTGCATTCAAAGCCTCGCACCTATAGCACTTGTTATTTGGGTGAAGGCCATATTTGTGTAGTTGAGTCGGGGTATAGTAGAATTGATGCAAAAATTTGAAGTGCCCTATACGTAAATTGCAGTTCGGTGTCATTAGTTGCAACTGCATGCAACTATAGTCCCAATCTTGCTCACTTATAGTGTCTCCTAGTGTCTTTTCCCATTTATTCAGTGATCTGTTCACTATCCCTCCCTGCTCTAGCTGCGATGTGTTGTATAAGTGGGTGATCAGTTTCCGGCAGTTAGGCGCCAGTAGTAGGGCCTGTAAGGCTTGCAATTTGGGTGGTTCATCTGGGTATGTGGCGAATAGTTCTTTTATCGCCGTCTGCAATTGCATATGGGCAAACTGTTTCATTGGTGTATGGTGTATACTCAGTGATGGGTCCTCCCTCTGGATAAATCTACCATGTGGGAATATATCTGCCATAGTATTTAATTTCATCTCTTCTGCAGCTGGAGCATACCCTTTTCCTGTGTAACAGATAGTTTCGGGTGGTGAGCAAGTGGAAGTGTTGGTGCGTAAACGGGAAGTTTCTCGGCTCGGCGCCCCAGCATGTACCATGCTCTTGAGGAGCACTGAACTGTTTGAAATCTTTTATTGTGGGTAAAGGATCTGGGATCTGATATGTATGCCGTCAGGGATGACGGATACATACTGTCCCTCTCCACCGCCACGTGTGCAATATAGGCGTGTGGTTGCAACCAGTAATGAGCGTGTTGTGCCTGAGCGCAGTAATAGTATAATTGGAGAGCTGGCGCCCCAAACCCGCCTTTGTTGTATGGTTTTGTCAAAATATCCCAGCGTATTCAAGCCTGTTTTCCAGCCCACGTTAGCTTCTGCATTGCTGACCTTAATTTTGAGAATAGTGCCTGTGTTAACCAAATTAGAATATTGCTAAATAATTTTAAGAATTTTGGTAGAACTATCATTTTTTGTCAAGCTATACGATCTGCTAGTGATAGGGGCATCCGTATCCATCTGTCTATTTGGTCATCCAATTTAGCCATTCCTCTACCATAATTTTCTCTCACCACCAATTCCGGATCTCTATGTACCCATATGCCCAAGTATTTTACCGGATCTGTTTGCCACTTCAAAGGATAGTCCAGGCTCGGCTGTGTTGTGGCTGGTGTAAGCGGTATAACCACCGACTTAATCCCAATTGATCCTCAAACCTGAGTATCGCTCAAATCGAACATATTGTCTTATTAGTGTATTTAAGTGAGTATTCGGGTATCGAGTGAATAGCACCATATCATCTGCATAGAGTGAAATGGCGAGGGGGCGGATATGGAATTGCAGTGCCGCCTCCGAGTGCGATTGTCTAATCTTACAGGCCAAAGGTTCTTGTAGCAGCATGAATAAAATAGGAGAGAGCGGACATCCCTGTCTCGTCCCTGTACCTATGCATATAGGGTCTGATGTCTGTCCATTAATCCTGACTCTGGCGCTGGGACTGGTATATAATATCTCTATCCTTTTAAAAAATATCACTGTGAACATATACACCCATTCAACGGAATCAAAGGCTTTTGCTGCGTCTAGGAGGGCTGCCGCTGCTGGTATGTCGGGGTCTAAGTGGTGATATAAAGCAAAAATGGTACAAAGGTTGTCAGTAGTGGATCTGTTGGGTACGAACCCATACTGGTCTGGCAATACCAGTTTCTCCTGTAGGAGCTGAATTCTGGTTGCGATTATTTTTGCTAAAATCTTCACATCTATATATATATATTTTTTTAAAATTTTTGAAAACCTTTATTGTGCATAAAGAAAGAACAAATACGGGCCCACAACCGTCAGGCCGGCCACGATACATTGGGAGCACAAGTGCAAGCAATACGGTTCCCCAGCGGCATCAGGAGACATAGCAACTATCAGTGGACATAACACAGAACGGAACATGTCGCCGAGGAGAAGGAGCATTGAAGGTTAATTTTTTAAATTTTTTCGGTCAGAATAAAGGCAGTGAAGAATAAGAACGAAGGAGAATTGAGTCCGTACATGAGCTTCACGACATGAGCAGGCAGCATCATCAATGGAAACAACAATGGAATTTAACCCCCCGGGAATATGGCGGTGCAGAGGAAAACAACAAGAGCATCAGTTAGCATTTACGCCCCACCCACAGCGCCACCCACTCCCTGCTAACCCCTATCGCGGACCCAGAACAGAAACAAGATTAAGAAAGCGCAGAAAATAGAAAAAATAAGGCCCATAGAAACGAAATGAGGAAAACCAAATCTAACCCCCCACCCTACACCAATGCGGAGGCTACGGCCTACCCCCCCCCCCGGCAATGTGTCTGTCGCCCATTAAGGAACCCGAAATATAGACCAAGAAAGAGGGAAGAGAGAAGGAAGATGAAAGAAAGGAAAAAGGAATTTTAACACTTGAAATATAGGGAGGAAGAAAGAGTAAACTATTCTACCACTCCCAAAGAAAAGGGGGACGCGGGGAGGAGCCCGCCCATTATCGAGCCTCCCGGACTCTCCAGCCCTGTGCAACTCCTACGCCGTGCGGAGCAATAAATTCGAAGGCATACAGTCAAAAAAGGAACAGAAGTAGTCACATCCAGGTTACCGAGTCAGCACATGTGATGGAGCAAGGATTCGCACGTAAAGCGCCTTGCTCGTATACAAAACCCTTGTCTAAACTGCATAATAATATTAACCTCCTTATTCGTCATTTATAAAGTGTTTTTCCCAACACGCGGGTGTCCCCAGGATGCTTGCTTGTTTGCCTTTTCTCGTACTAAACGAAGCTTGCACTAAAATGGCTGCTTTGCCGAAATTCAGTCTGCGCATGCGTCGGTCATACCCATGTGATGTGACGCACTCGCATTCTGGAGGGATTCTGTGCTCATGCGCACTGATGCAAACATGGCCGCTTGTCTCTCACCACGCTCTCCGCTTGCTGCTGCTGCTTTAGCCTATCTGTCTTTTCGCACTAATCCATAATGCTATAGTCATTATAAAGTAAGGGTTGGTTAGATTTTATCATGGTATACAGTGCGATCATTTTTATGTGTGATTTTAATTTGTTCTCGCTTACTTTTCATGTACCGCGTCTTTGTGGGCTGGGGCATACATGAGCGACGCCATGCTGAGGCTCCTCTGAACCCTGTCAGCTGACCAGGGAAAGTCCTAACTGCGCAGAAGCTGAAACCAGCCAGCTGGCTCCTGAAGCCAAATGCGCCTGAGAACCCAGCACAAGATGTGGACAATCACCTTGAAAATGAACAGACTTTGTTGCGATGTCCTGTGCGCTCATATTTTCTATTGTATTCTATGGATGGGAACGTGAACCTGAGGGGCGGACAAGAAAATTTAAATTTCTTGATGGGAAAGTTGAATTCTAGGAGGTGGTAATGACCGCGCCACCTCTCCTGACCAATCACAATGTGGGAAACTGTCACTTGCAACATTGGTGGGTGGTCTAGGGGTCCCCAAAACAGTATAATTGCCCTAGTTTAGCTTAGGAAAATTGTCCGACTTGTCCGAGTAGCAGACCTGTCACTGACCCTACGATCTCAATAGGTGTTCATTCTGAAAGTGCTGCGGAGCACTTTGTCCATACTTTCCACAAATCTCCTAAAGGGTTGGAAAATCCTAAGTGCTGGCGAAGCACTTTGCTGGGGAATTCGAAAAACCAATCGGGGTTTCTGGCGGATTACTTGCAGGAGGGGGTAACGCAGGCGTTGCTGTCCGAAGCTGTGGGTGTTGGTCGTACCTTGGGAGGCCCAGTCCTTTGACCTGAACCTGAGGGGTATCCTGTCCTTACTGTCCGCGAGCTGTACCTGCTCGCATTCTGGCATTCCTTTTCTGAGGGTCCCTGTCCCCGTCTTCCCAACTGACCCGTGGCCAGGGTTGGTCTTCAATCTGAACTAGGTAATTATTGATTGTGGGTTTGCGTATCTCTATCTCTCTCTTTCTCCCTCTTTCTTGTCTGATCTATTAAAGCATTCTTACCTGGGATATTGCTCTATTGCCGTGGAAATATCAAATATATGTGTCTGATTTTAGTTGGTTCCTTCTCTCCCCCACTCCTTTAGGAGTTCATTGATTTTATAAAAGTAATAAGCATGTTCCCATTTTTCCCCTTCCTTTAGTGGATTGCAGTGAACTTAGCAAGAATAGTTTAAACACTTAGGTTAAGTACATGTTCTAGGTCTCATCCACATCCTATGTTCTAGTATAAAATTGCAGTGACTAGTTTTTTTCCTAAACCCCTACCTTTAGTCTTCCCATATATCCTAATGGTCATATTTTTGGTGCAAAGTTACCTGTTGGTGTTGATTTTAATGTTTGATATATTACTCTGTGTATCGCTTATTATCTTGGCATCTTCTCTTTGAATTCTTATATAAAGTTTTAAACTTCATCAGGTGTCTGTGGTCATTTTACAGAATTGTGGAAAGTATTTTACTGATTATAAAAAAGTATTTGATATTAGGCCTGTCTACTATTTTCCCTGATAGCTCTAGGTCCGTCGTAAGAATTGTGCCTGTGGTAAGTCGGGTACATGGTAAGCAGAGGTAAATCCAAACTTTGATTACTCTTAGCAGCGTGCAGGAGGAGAAATCCTCACCCAGTTCACCCAAACAAATTAGTGTGGTAATAAAGGTTTTGCACGCCAAGGGCCCAGTGCGTGTAAAGAATTGGTAACTCGGGTGACCCGGGGGAACTGCGCGCTCTAGCAGTAATTTTCTGGCAGCCAGAGGATGGTTTGGACTAGTTAGATTAGGTAGACAGGATAGGTCATAAACAAACCGTGAAGAGTAAAGTGTGCTGCTGATTTTCTACTGTATTGATTCAAAATTTTGAAATGTTTTAAGGATTTATATGTAAATGTATATGATTTTTGCATTGCTGCTATAAATGTTATATTAACCAGTGTTTGTGAAAGTTCAGTGTAGTCCGAATCCCCGGGGAAGTATTGTAGCTAACGGTGAGTAGAATCCGGTTAGCTGTTGAAGTCACTAGGGTTTGAATCATTAGTGCAGGGTTAAAGGAGTAACTGGAAGCACTAATTAGGTCCTTTTTGTTTTAGAGTGAATGATAGCTACGAGTCCTTTATAAAACTTTCATTGCGATATCACCTAGTAAGGGTCGCATACGGAAGGAGTAGTAGGGTCTCTGAGGCTTGTCTGGTAAGTAAAATAGTTCGCTGGTGAAATCCTGGCTCAGTACATATCCCCGACTAAGGTGGATGAGTCAGAAGAATAACGGGTTCTATGTTACTAGTGTGAAGGGACAGGCAAAGAAGTCTATCCAGAGTGAATGAAAAGTAGACAGAAGTGGTTTACTAGTAGCGAAAGAAAAGTCTTTTCTCTCTTTAGAACACTCAGACATAGTGGCAAATGTTGTGTGTTGTTAACTAAAACGTGCACTCGCACTTTAGAGAGAGTAAAAAGTTTCCGTTACCTTGTGAAGGAGGGAGTCAGTCGGAGAGCTGCTCTGACGTCACTCCGTGCCGCGCTGGTATTGGTCAAAACAGCGGGTGGGTAGTGGAGCTGAATTTGTAAAGGAGGGGTGAGTGCCGAAGCGTGAGACTCTGTCTTGCGAAAAGGCCGCGCACCCATTGGTTAACAGTATTTGTATTTTCTGACCTGATTGGGTGGTGCGAAATAAAAGTCGCGCTAGCATTGGAAGCACAAAGGTAAACAAAATTAATCCAGCCGAGCTAGAAGCAAGTCTGGAGAGTTGTATGTGGTATCCAGACTTCATACCAAATCCCAAGTACCTAGGATTTCATAAGGAGCAGATTTTACGAGGTAGACCGCACATGATGTATGGAATAAAGAGAAAACTGTCATTCTCCGATAAAGTAAAGAATTTTTTCAAAACTGACAAGCCCATTAGAACGAGGGAAGGCGTACTCATTCCCCCGCCAAATACCCCTGCTTCATTCATGTTGTTCGATAAAGGGTATCACACTTGTGTCTGGTTAGAAAACTGGGCAAAGTATACTGTAGATGACGGAGTCCTAGCATTCCCTGTTGAAGGTACATTTAATGGTCGGATCCTGTTTAACCTAAGGACCCGCATGAATGAATTACACCCTAGACCTAGGTTGACCCAGTACGAAGCTTTGGAGGAATGGGAGATTGAGGCTGCAGAGCGAGATAAACCCAGGATGGATAAGGGAGTGAGTAAATGGTATCCCAGGCTTCCAACGCCAACCAAAGAGCAGAAAATGAAACAGTGGAGGCAATCTATGTTAACTGAAGGGCTGTTCCCTATGATGGGGGTATCAGAAGAGAAGAGAGGAAAATGTAAAGAAAAGACCCATCACCTAGCACCTATGGGGGACATAGAAGATGAACACCTGGAAGATTTGTTAATGAAGAATCCACCTCCCTATGTTGCAGAATTAGAACCGGTGCATTCTCAAAATCCCTTTACAAATTATCCCAGAAGTAGGAGGGACAGTGATACAGACGGAACAGCTACAGGCAGTAAAACCAGTGAAAGGGATGGGTTTTGCAGACCTAAATCCACAGTCCCAAATTATCAGCCATTCGGAGAAAGTCCACCTCGATTGGTTGCTCCGACTGCCCCGAGTATTTATCCGTCCTTAGTACCCCAGGTATTGCATGGCAATTCTGCAGAAAGGGGGTTGCAGGAAAAAGAGAAAGAAGCCCTGACTAAACAGCGAGAGGATTTAGTTCGAACCATTGCCCAGATGCATCCCCATCCTGATTCCTTGACTATTCCAGTAACTATTGGTCCTGCTATTCCACTGTATAGAAATGACCTGACTAGTCCCCATCCTCCTGTTATCACCCCAATACTGTCTACTCCTAGCATCCCGACCCCGAGGAAGGAAGTGTTCATAGATGAGGATCAGGAAAGTGAATGTGAATCTGTGGTTCTGATGGATCTGCCCATTAGGGAATCACGGGCTAGTATAACAGGGACAAGAAGTCAGCCCAGACCAAAAGAGGTGGTGATTGAAAGTGCAACTGGGGTTAGGAGTGCCACTTTAGTTTCCCCTGAAGAATTGGACAGATGGACAAAGGAGCTAGAGAAGGAGACTACTCCCCAACCTAAAGCATTGGAAATATATAAATTAAGAATAGAAATAGAAGAAATGATGGCTGGGAACGTAGGAGTTGAGCGCCTAAGCTCGTATAATGAAGAAGAGTTACTGTTCATCAGTAAAAGTCTTACCCGGAGTGCTAGGGTGCTCCATGAAAAGATAATGGATACCGCCACAGAAATGGGAATTGATGTTAGTCGCTCCAAAATTCTTCAGAAACCCTACAGAGTGGACTTTTCAGACAAGGATTTAGAAAGCCTGAATGTGATGGGAAAACAGATCCAAGTAAGAGAATTGTTGAAAGTCCTGCAGAAATGGGGCGAAGTGGGGAAATGGAGAACCAGGTGGGCAAAGAAAAAGGAAGGCAGCAGGGCTGGGTCAATAACTTCAGAATTCGTATTAAAGGAAGTAACCCCAACAGAAAAATTGTGCCCCATGAGAGAGGTCCCGGGAGGAAAATATGTCCATGTCCCTTGGTCCAGACAAGACATTGTGTCGTTTACAAACGACTTCCCGAAATTACGTGAGAAACCAGTGGACTGGTACAGACAGGTAGAACGTTTCATAAAAGTTCAGAAATGTCTGCTGAAAGACCTGGATGGGTTTTTCGACATTGTGGTCCCGGTAGATCTGTGGACGGAATGTAAGATAGAAATTGATTGGCCTAATGATGAATATCCCAGAGATGAGAAAACGGGAGCCCCTTCACCGGAGGTAATGAGGAAATATGACCAGGTCATACAGTACCTTAAGAAAAAGGTGCCAGCAAAAGAGACAGATTGGACCCGAATAGATAGAACCACCCAAGAACGTGATGAAACGGTGCATTCATTTTATGAAAGGTTACTGCAGGTATTTAAAACTTACAGTGGTATCGATAATGTAGACATGAAAGACATGACCCATTTCAGCTACAGATTTGTGCTAGGATTGAGGCCTGAAATCTCGCAATGGATTCGAGACAACAAAATCAGTTGGCAGGGAAAGCTCATAGATGATGTCCTGAAGTATGCAAAATACTGCGAAGATGAAATCGAAAATAAAAAGAAAGCCCTCAAGGAGAAAGTCATGTGGGCACAGGTGAAATTAGCTGAACAGCAAGAAAAACAGTTAAGTAAATTGACTTCTGATAATGATGTTCAGAAAGCCACTACTGGGGGGGGGGAAAGCCCAGACCTAAAATGAGTCGGGAAGAAGCCATGAAAAAGTTTCCGTGCCATGGGTGCGGCCAGATGGGGCATTGGCGAGACGAGTGTCCACACCTACAGGCCGGTAATGCCCCTGTAAATGGTTTAAATCCACAGGTGCCGAAAGAGGGGACAAGAAAAACCCAGCAACAGGTAAAATTACCTCCAGTACCTCGTGCTCCTAGACAGAATTTTAAAGGTCAGGGTCAGCAGAATGAGAGGGCGGAAGTATGGGAGGTTGAGAGTGAAAGAAACGCAATCATTCCACAGTACTTGCTAAATGATACTTTCCTTTGTGAAGATCAAGATTGACGGGGCCTGAGAGGGGAGGATGAGGAGTGCGTACTTGGCGCCTCCTTACCGGTAGACCAGACTGGACCATACATTGAAGGAAAGGTTGAAGGAAAAGACGTCACCTTTCTGTTGGACACTGGTGCTACCAGATCTACTGTAAGAACAGTGGATGTTCCTAACCTACCCCTCTCGGGAGAAGCAATACAAGTAGTGGGCGTCTCAAATCAGATAATAAGTACCCCTGTAACTGAACCAATGGAAATTTCTATAGGAAATTTCAAGGAAATGCACAGATTTGTGGTCTGTGATTCCAGTCCTGTAAACCTGCTAGGACGTGATTTGTTGTGCAAGATGCGATGTACCATTTTCTGCACACCAAATGGCGTAGAAATTCAGACCCCCGATGAAGATGGCCTGTACAAACTGATGTTGGTCAGACAAGATGCTGATATCAAGCCTTTGACAATTGAGGATTTACCTGAAGAACTCCAGTTAAGAGTAGTACCAGAAGTGTGGGATTTCACAGGAAAAGATGTAGGCCTGATGGCAAATGTGGACCCAGTGAAAATAGCAATAAAAACAAATGCTGTGTACCCCAAAACCAGACAGTACAAAATGAGTGCAGAAGTAAAAGCAGGAGTGGCGACCGAAATTACCAGGCTGCTCGAAGCCGAAATAATAGAAAAAGTGATGAGCAGCCCCTGTAATTCGCCTATCATTGGGATCAAAAAGCCTAGTGGAAAGTACCGGGTGGTGCAAGATTTGCGCAAGGTAAACCAAATTGTTGTGCCTTGCTGTCCTATTGTGCCCAACCCTGCAGTAATTCTATATCAGATTCCCTGGAATGCAGAATGGTTCACTGTTATTGACCTATGCCACGCTTTCTTTTCCATCCCATTGCATCCAGAAAGCAAATTCCTTTTCAGTTTTGAATTTGACAGCCATATCTATGTCTGGAATCGTGTCCCCCAGGGGTACACCGAAAGTCCTTCAATCTTCAACCAGATACTGAAAAAGTGCCTTGAATCCCTAGTGCTGCCAAGAGAGTCCGTTTTGGTACAGTACATAGATGACCTGTTAGTGGCATCTAAAACCCAGACTGACTGTGTCACTGACACAATTGCCTTGCTGAATCACTTAGGAAAAGGAGGACATAAAGTGTCGCCTGACAAACTACAATTCTGTAAAAACTCAGTAAAGTATCTGGGGCACCAGATAGAAAAAGGAATCAGGAAGGTCACTACCGAAAGGATCAAAATAATTAAAGCAATGGAACTGCCCAGAACACAGAAAGAGGTGAGAATGTTCTTGGGAGTTGTGGGTTACTGCAGACAATGGATTGTAGGATTTGCGGCTCTAGCCCGACCCCTGATAAATATGACAAAGAAAGGGGTAGAAGACCCCGTCCACTGGGACAGTGTAAGCATGAATGCTTGGGTGACTCTAAGAAACTGTCTATGTACCGCACCTGCATTGGGTATGCCTGAGTACACTAAGCCCTTTGAGCTGTTTTGTGACACGAGAGAGAATTGTGCTCTTTCAGTCCTGACCCAGGAGCACGGATTAGTCAGAAGACCAGTAGCCTACTTTTCGGCCACCCTAGATCCGGTGGCTGCTGGATTGCCTGGATGCTTAAAAGCCGTTGCTGCTACTTGCGTCAGTCTGGAACAGAGTGAGAACATTGTCATGGGACATCCCGTCACTGTCTATGTTCCTCATTCTGTTGTCATCCTACTGACTAGAACTAAGACCCAGTACCTCACACCTAGTCGGCTGACTAAGTATGAGAGAATTTTGATTGGTGCTGAAAATGTAACTATCTCCCGGTGCAATGTCCTAAACCCTGCGACACTGTTACCTATCCCTCTGGATGTAGAATCTGATGAGGACGGGGAACATAATTGCATCGATCTAACTGAATATAGCACAAAACCCCGTCCAGACATCCGTGAAATAGCGCTACTTGACGGGGATAAAACAATGTTCGTGGATGGCTCGTGTTTGAGACATGAGAGTGGGAGTCTGAGTGCTGCCTATGCTGTGGTTACACTGACAGGAACCATCGAAGCATCTTACATGCGCGAGGTGAAATCTGCACAAGTGGCAGAGCTCATCGCATTAACCAGAGCCTGTAAGAGGGGTAAGAACAAGAGAATAACTGTTTATACAGACAGCCAGTATTGTTTCGGGGTCGTTCATGACTTCGGCCAATTGTGGCTCCAAAGAGAATTCATGACTTCCTCAGGCACACCTATCAGAAATGGGAAGGTGGTGCATGACTTACTGGAAGCTATCCAATTACCCAAAGAATTGGCTGTGGTCAAGTGTGCGGCTCACAGATCTGGGAATGATGATGTGACTGCCGGTAATAGGTACGCTGACCAAATTGCACAGTTTTGTGCCCGACACCATATGTCCCTACAAATTGCACTGTGGGATGGAACCAGCTGCCAACTTATGTTGTTTGAGAATGTGTCAACGTGGGAAGAGTTAAAGGAGTTGCAACAAGCCACAGACAGGCAAGAAAAGAGCAGGTGGGCGGCAAATGGATGCGAGTTGCGAGAAGATGGTGTGGTGGTAAATCCGAATGGGGTGCCTGTACTGCCTGATAGCTTGATCGACCCCATGATCAGAATGATACATGAGCCAACACATATGGGAAGAGACGCGATGTGTCGGGTGTTTGAACAGGTGTTCTGTAATTCAAAGTTCAGGAACCAGGCGGAAAGGCTTTGCCAGAGGTGCCTAGTGTGTCAGCAATTCAATGCAGGAAAAAAGACTGTAGTGGAACAGAGCACTATTGGAAAGGCAGTAGGTCCCTTCGTTAGAATGCAGGCAGACTTCATAACCATGCCCAAATGCAAAGGATATAGATATATCTTAGTCATAGTTTGTCTATTCTCCAGGTGGGTGGAAGCATATCCAGCTAAGAAAAATGACGCTATCACCACAGCCAAACTATTGCTCAGGGAGTTGATACCTAGGTATGGGATCCCAGAGACAATCGAAACGGACCAAGGTGGGCATTTTGCCAACGATGTATTGGAAGAACTCTGTAAAGCTTTCAAAATGAAGCAAAGATTGCACTGTGCCTACCATCCAGAGGCTTCTGGGGTAGTGGAACAAATAAATGGCACCCTGAAGTCCAGATTGGGAAAGATGTGTGATTCCACAAAAATGAACTGGATAGAGGCTTTACCCCTTGTGCTGATGAGTTTGAGAAGTATCCCGAACCGAAAGACTGGCCTGAGTCCCCATGAAGTGTTGATGGGAAGAGTGATGCGCCAGGCATGGGTACCCGGACACAAACTGCTAAGCATTTCTGATGATATGGTGCTAGAATACTGCAAGCAGCTGGGTGACCAAGTGCGTTCTCTCTCTCAGCAGATTGGAGAGACAGAAGACGAGTGGCCAAAGACTCCAGCACATAAACTGCAACCAGGAGATTGGGTGGTGTTAAAGAAACACACCCGGAGCAGTTGCCTGAAGCCAAGGTGGGGAAAGCCACGACAAGTGATCCTCGTCACTACCACTGCTCTGAAGTGCGCTGGTGTACCGAAGTGGATCCACGCCAGCCACACAAAGCGGGTATCTGGAGAAAACGCGACTGGAGCTGAAGGCAGCGCAGCCGAAGAGGCTTCCGAGGAAGAGAGTCCGGAGCTAGCTGACATCGAACTGCCGAGCACAAGTCGAGACGTTGAATGGTATCCCGCCGACGAACCGGTTCATGATCCAATACGAACCCGGAAATATTCTTACTTAGACAGTGAGTGGGATAGTCCAGGTGAGTCAGAAATAGAAGAAGAAGGTCAGGTCAACGAAAGCCACAACACACCTGATCAGGACGTAGGCCAAGTAGGGTCAGATCAGGACATCGAAACTCCTCCTGAAACTCCTGAGAGTGGAGAGGGACAGTTAGAAATCAGAGCTGACGTTCATGCAGAAGAAAACGAAGAGATCGAAGAGCATGAACAGGAACAGATAGAACTAGATCAAAGTGCTCAGACAACGGAAACAACAGTAACCAGAAATAAAAAGAAAGTGCGATTTGAATCTGAGCAGGGACAGATTAGGGACCAGGCAGAAGAAGTAGATGAAAGACCTGGAACAAGTCAGACAGGCAGGGAAACAGAAGTGCCACATCAAAGAGTAAAAAGAGTGCACGAAGAAGGCCAAGTTTCCTCAACAACTGGGAGGCACGGAGGCAGAAGTGCACCCCGATACGTCAAGAGACTGAGGCTCAGACTAAAGACAGTCGAAGAAAACCAGAAAGACAGAAAAAGGGCTCAAAGTGAAAGAAATGCAGCCCAAGGCAAATCGCTAAGAAAGAGCGACAGAATAAAGAAACAGAACCGACTGTATCGGAGCCCTGAGTGGACGTACTTTGTGTTGGAGGAAATTGACGAGCCACACCACAGTGGCAACAGTGACGAAGAGTCCATTGCTGATCGGAGTTCGGACGAAGACCCTCCTTGAGAGAGCCCTGAAGTGAGCCTGTGGTGCAAAGAAACGAAGAGGGGTAGCAAAAGCCACCTGTAAGCTAAATATGTCTGATCCGAATGTCTCTGGGAGATCCAGGTGTGGGTGTCTCAAAACATGTTGTAAAATATGTTTGTGTAGTGTAGCCATGTTAATAGTAATGTGGATAGGACTAACAGTTTTTCTACCTTTTATGATAAGTAAAAATCCTAACTTGTCCCCTACTGAACCCGAAGCAGTAGACGTAGGGGTTGTACAGACTGCAGAAACACCACGAAGCCTAGAAAGACGCGACAAACGAGTAGGACTGACACACACACGACCTAAATTAGAAGCACCAGATGAGGATGGACTCCATTTTCACAAAATGAAAAACAGGACGCATCTAAATGTTTTTGCTAACTTGTTAGTGCATTATGTAGAAGCAATGGAAATAGAGGACTGTTATGTCTGCATGAAGCTACCAACCTCAGTGGCTGAAGGCGTGACATACCACCATCTACCTTTGACCTATGGAATCTCCTGTAGTATATTAGCTAGCTTGTTCTATAGAAGCACCTTGCAGTACTATTATTCAAATGATGACGTAGTATTTTCTGAACTTCCTGTTAGAGGACACTTGAACCGTGTACATACTACAAGTGACGTGACCCGCTATATGGGAGAATATTTCCTGACTATAGGTAACATAGATTTAGATCAAGCAAGAGAAGATAATCTGACCTGTTCACTGCAAGAGCAGGAAAAGATGTTTATAAAGATGGCAGACAGAAGGAGAGAAAAGTTTCAGAAGAAGGCAAATGACGAGAAGGATAGAATCCCTAGGTGGGCTGAGCACATGGATAACACCTCGGAAGGCGAAGCTAGTCCTGCCTTGTTGCTGGATTTTGAAAGAAAGGGGAAACTTTGTATCCATAGGGAAAAGACAGAGTACTATAACAATGTATTCATCGGTTCCAGCGAGTGTGAACATAATTACAAGGTAATTGGAGGTTGGGGTTTCAAAAATGGGTCAGAACCTGTGTTTCCCGGAATATATTATATATGTGGGAACAAGGCTTATTTCAAATTGCCGGATCACTGGTATGGAAGCTGCTACTTTGGCATTGTTTTCCCGAAAATATACCATGTGAATAATGCAGCTGGAAGCGATGAAGAAACTAATGGCTTAGTGCGTAGTAGACGTGAAAGTGTAGGTGAAATTATAGGTGATATTTTTAGTGCACTGATACCTGGAATGGGGGTAGTTCTGAACACCCATAGAATCTGCAAATTGTCTACAGTAGTGGACCGGTTATCAACGGACACTGCTGCTGGTTTCCTGCTGGTCAATACTGAAATGGTTGCGATCAGATCAATGGTTTTACAAAACCGTCTTGCCCTTGACACCTTATTAGCAAAAGAGGGCGGGGTCTGTAGAATGCTGAAAGCGCAACATTGTTGCACTTACATTCCTGATAAAAGTATCGAATTAAAACAATATGTAAAGAACATAACTAATTTGGAAAAGGAACTCAAACCATTGGAGGTTGACAGTGCCTGGACGAGACTGACTGGAGGTCTCTCCTCTATAGGTAGTTGGTTTACTAACTTAGGTAAAAATCTTCTGTGGAAAATACTGATGCCAATAGTTATAATAGGTGTAATTGTGTTGATCATTTTTATCTGCTGCAAATGCCAAAAGTGCAAAAAGAGATATACAGTAAATCAGAGGGGGGTGAAAAGAAACATTGATGAACTAGAACTAGAAGAGCTAAAGAGTGCAATTTACAAAAAGGCGAAAAATCACCACTCTCATAGGGAAGCTGAAAGAAAACTAAACAATAAGTTTATTGAAATTGAAATGGACGATGTGGATGAATGAGAAAAGTTGGCATCTGTTTCCTTCATGTAGTGATGATAGTAAATATCATCAAAGAGGGGATTGATGGAGCAAGGATTCGCACGTAAAGCGCCTTGCTCGTATACAAAACCCTTGTCTAAACTGCATAATAATATTAACCTCCTTATTCGTCATTTATAAAGTGTTTTTCCCAACACGCGGGTGTCCCCAGGATGCTTGCTTGTTTGCCTTTTCTCGTACTAAACGAAGCTTGCACTAAAATGGCTGCTTTGCCGAAATTCAGTCTGCGCATGCGTCGGTCATACCCATGTGATGTGACGCACTCGCATTCTGGAGGGATTCTGTGCTCATGCGCACTGATGCAAACATGGCCGCTTGTCTCTCACCACGCTCTCCGCTTGCTGCTGCTGCTTTAGCCTATCTGTCTTTTCGCACTAATCCATAATGCTATAGTCATTATAAAGTAAGGGTTGGTTAGATTTTATCATGGTATACAGTGCGATCATTTTTATGTGTGATTTTAATTTGTTCTCGCTTACTTTTCATGTACCGCGTCTTTGTGGGCTGGGGCATACATGAGCGACGCCATGCTGAGGCTCCTCTGAACCCTGTCAGCTGACCAGGGAAAGTCCTAACTGCGCAGAAGCTGAAACCAGCCAGCTGGCTCCTGAAGCCAAATGCGCCTGAGAACCCAGCACAAGATGTGGACAATCACCTTGAAAATGAACAGACTTTGTTGCGATGTCCTGTGCGCTCATATTTTCTATTGTATTCTATGGATGGGAACGTGAACCTGAGGGGCGGACAAGAAAATTTAAATTTCTTGATGGGAAAGTTGAATTCTAGGAGGTGGTAATGACCGCGCCACCTCTCCTGACCAATCACAATGTGGGAAACTGTCACTTGCAACATTGGTGGGTGGTCTAGGGGTCCCCAAAACAGTATAATTGCCCTAGTTTAGCTTAGGAAAATTGTCCGACTTGTCCGAGTAGCAGACCTGTCACTGACCCTACGATCTCAATAGGTGTTCATTCTGAAAGTGCTGCGGAGCACTTTGTCCATACTTTCCACAAATCTCCTAAAGGGTTGGAAAATCCTAAGTGCTGGCGAAGCACTTTGCTGGGGAATTCGAAAAACCAATCGGGGTTTCTGGCGGATTACTTGCAGGAGGGGGTAACGCAGGCGTTGCTGTCCGAAGCTGTGGGTGTTGGTCGTACCTTGGGAGGCCCAGTCCTTTGACCTGAACCTGAGGGGTATCCTGTCCTTACTGTCCGCGAGCTGTACCTGCTCGCATTCTGGCATTCCTTTTCTGAGGGTCCCTGTCCCCGTCTTCCCAACTGACCCGTGGCCAGGGTTGGTCTTCAATCTGAACTAGGTAATTATTGATTGTGGGTTTGCGTATCTCTATCTCTCTCTTTCTCCCTCTTTCTTGTCTGATCTATTAAAGCATTCTTACCTGTGATATTGCTCTATTGCCGTGGAAATATCAAATATATGTGTCTGATTTTAGTTGGTTCCTTCTCTCCCCCACTCCTTTAGGAGTTCATTGATTTTATAAAAGTAATAAGCATGTTCCCATTTTTCCCCTTCCTTTAGTGGATTGCAGTGAACTTAGCAAGAATAGTTTAAACACTTAGGTTAAGTACATGTTCTAGGTCTCATCCACATCCTATGTTCTAGTATAAAATTGCAGTGACTAGTTTTTTTCCTAAACCCCTACCTTTAGTCTTCCCATATATCCTAATGGTCATATTTTTGGTGCAAAGTTACCTGTTGGTGTTGATTTTAATGTTTGATATATTACTCTGTGTATCGCTTATTATCTTGGCATCTTCTCTTTGAATTCTTATATAAAGTTTTAAACTTCATCAGGTGTCTGTGGTCATTTTACAGAATTGTGGAAAGTATTTTACTGATTATAAAAAAGTATTTGATATTAGGCCTGTCTACTATTTTCCCTGATAGCTCTAGGTCCGTCGTAAGAATTGTGCCTGTGGTAAGTCGGGTACATGGTAAGCAGAGGTAAATCCAAACTTTGATTACTCTTAGCAGCGTGCAGGAGGAGAAATCCTCACCCAGTTCACCCAAACAAATTAGTGTGGTAATAAAGGTTTTGCACGCCAAGGGCCCAGTGCGTGTAAAGAATTGGTAACTCGGGTGACCCGGGGGAACTGCGCGCTCTAGCACATGAACCATCACCCCATCAGTAAGATATACAGCAGGACATGCACACCTCCACCCCACATAAGAATTTGCCACAATCAACAACAATAACAGGATAAATTGCGAGGAGGCACAGCTTCAATACACGCCGATGGGGCGTTCCAGACCGAATCCCCACCAGACAGAGCAGCAAAATCCATCACCCATAAGCCCCTAGCCCTGACCAGACCGCGGATGACCCCTCCACCATGACACCCGGCAGAAGTTCGCCTCAGATGGAACAAAGAAACAAGATGGCCCCCCTAAGTAGTACAAAAGCAGAGAGGAGCAAAATGGACGCCACCGAGCAAAAACAGTTCTCCTGTCCCCATGTAATCTCATCTGCAGAGCAGTCAGGCATCGCAGAGCATGTAGGAGAGCCTGTAGATCACAATGCACACGGATAGCCAGTTGAGGCGCCGACTGCGCCGTAGACAAAGGCTGCAATGTCATGGAGGAAGTCTTCGACACAAGCAAAGAGGGAAACACTGTAGCGTTGCCAAAGGAACTATCCACCATTCTTGTAGCCGGCAACATTGTATCCCAGGTAGAACTCCGTGGAGGCGGAGCGGCATAGCGAGGGGAACAGGTCGGTGGCAGAAGCGCCGCTGGATGAGTCACAGTATCAAGCTTCCCACACAGTATTCGAAAGTTCGTACACATCTCAGCCCTCAAATCGGCAAGCGCCATCAAGACAGTACTGTAGGACACGTCAGGGGAATGTACCACCCTGACCGCAGTTTCAGGCGCGGTTCGCCATCCAACAGACCGGTCCAGTGTCCGTTCGGCGTCACACTCCTGGGTCACCCTGTAGGGGAACATCGCTTCCATGACGCCCGCCAGCACTGTCACACGCACGGACAAGCCAAGATTGTGCAAGCGAAATCCTTGAGGGAAACAGGGTCCCCGGCCACCGGTTAAAAGCCTCCCCAGGCAAACTCCGGGCGGGGGCACAACAAGAGGTAGGCTCCGTCAGTCAGCTGCACACCAGTGCGGGGGGGGGCACGGCGCAACTCACCTGGGCACCCCTCAAAGCGAAGCGATAGCGTAGCACCAGTCAGTCAGGAGTAAGTCTTCGCAGAGAGGGCCAGGAAGCAGCGTCGCGCAGCACGCAGTAAGGCAGATCACCGGCCTCCCCCCAGCTCGGCAGGGTTACGGTGCTGCAGCAAGCGCCATCTTAGCGGGGCCGCCCGGGTCTCAGCTCCAGGGCCAGGGGCGGTCGCCAGCGCAAATCGGCCGGTTCTCGGGCTGAAAGTCTGGTAGGATTCCCCAAGAGACAGCAACAACCTCGGCGTCCTTCCGCCGTCTTCCCACTATCGCGTAGAGCCCGGATAGAAGGCAGGATTTATCGGTGGGAAACAAATGCACGGAGAGCCGGGAGACTACACGTCCGTCTCCGTCGCCATCTTGGCTCCTCCCCTTCACATCTATATTTATTAAAGATAGTGGTCGGTACGAGTCACACTTTGTGGGGTCTTTGTCTGGTTTAGGAAGCGTTACCAAGAGGGCCTCCCTCAGGGAAGCGAGTAGTCGGCCTTCCTCGTTCGCTTCTTCATACATTTCGGTCAGATACGGTGTCAGCAAATCACTATAAACTTTGTAAAATTCATCAGGGAGCCCGTCCAAGCCAGGTGCTTTATTATTTGGGAGGGAATTTATAGCATCTACGATTTCCTCCTTAGTGATATGGTGGCTCAGGAATTTTCAGTGCGTGTCGGATAGCCAGACTATGGCAATATCCTGTAAATATTGATTTATGTCTGGCGAGGTGGCAGTTATTTTCGTGCCATAGAGTTCGCCAAAATAGTTTTTGAAGTGATCCAAAATAGATGAGGTATCATATAAAGTGTGGTTATTGTCATCTAGCATCTGTGTTATGTAAGACGCTGTTGGCGCTGGTTTATGTTACTGAACAAGGCACGTCCAGGTCTGCCTCCTTCTCCATACATTTGCGCAGTGAATCTGCACGATTTATATTTTACTTCATCAACTGCGTATTGCTGATAATCATCCATTTTACCTCTAATTTTTGCTAACAGTGCAGGCTTTTGTGTTATTATATGCTCTTCCTCTAGTTGTGCAATGTGTCTTTCAATCATGGCCAATTGTTGCTGGATATCCTTCAAAATACCAGCATGTTTGTTGATGCAGTGCCCTCTTATTGTGACCTTAAACGCTTCCCACAATGATCCTGAATTGTCCACTGACCCTGAGTTAAAGTCAAAATAGTCTGTTATTGGTTGTGGTAGCTCACTTCGATACACAGGGTCCAGAAGTGCACTACTCTGCAGCCTCCACGTGAATTGTCTAGGTACATGGGTGGGGACAGCCAGCGGAAGGAGGACTGGTGAGTGGTCTGATAATGTTTTGGGTAAATGTTCGATCGCCTTTGTCCACGTGCATGCATTTCGGGTGGTTAGCCAATAGTCAATTCTAGACCATGTGTTGTGCTTCGTGGACATGCAGGTGCCCTCCTTACGGCTAACATGTCTCATTTGCCATATATCTGTCATATCCCAGGCGTCCATACCCTCACTCAATGCTCTAGCAGCTTGTTTGCCATACCTCTCATTACCTGTTGACCTATCCAGGGCCGGGTCCAGGCACGTGTTGAAATCTCCTCCCCAAATGACAGTCGCGTTGGGCAACTCACTAAGTTTGGACCAAATGGTTGCATAAAAACTGGGGTCATCAGTGTTAGGGCCATATGATGTCACTACTGTCAGTGTTGTGCCCCCAAAATTGCCATGTACAATTACGTACCGGCCTTGTTCATCTTTGATAGTAGTCAGTGGTTGGAAGGGAGTGACGCGCCTCACTACAAACATCACCCCTCTAGCGTACGTGGAGAAAGAGGACGCCACACGATATGTCGCCCATCTCATGCCCACTCTAGCTTCCGTGTAAGAAGTAAGGTGTGTCTCTTGTATGCAGGCAACGTTGACCCCATGTCTATCTAGGTATGTCAGTACTCTACGTATCTTCTGCGGATTCTGAAGTCCACGGACAGTCCACGTCATGAACATCAGTTTACGGGTATTTGAGTTACTATCAGCCATTTCGGTACTTTTCCCAGTTTAGATCCCCCACCCCTTTAAATACCATGTATCAGTGTAGAATAGTGATTGATCGCTTATTCAATGCTGACTGGACTTTTTTTTCCTTACCCATCCCCCTCCCACCACCCACTCCGCCCTTCCCCTTGCAGCAGAGTCAAACCCAGAACAATACTCCCTGTTGCCCATCATCCCTGCCCACTCCCCAAGAACAAAAAAAATCAAAACAAACATTGAATAACTGTTGTGGTTCACACTAAGGTGTCAGAGCTGCCGTCCCATTTCTTGTGGAACTATTTCCACATGGGTAAACGCCCTACCAACTTATATATAAGACACTCAAACTGGTATTTCACATTTACGAATAATTTTGGTGGGTCCCCCAGCTGAGAACGAGTTTAGTTACAGGAGACCAGTAGCCTAAGGTCTAACCAACAGAGTTGCACTTAATAAAAAAATTAGTGTTGCAGGTCGAATACAAACAAAGTATTATCTGGTCCTCGGTGCCAGTTCAGTCTTGCGGTTCATTGCTCGGCCAGGAGTGCGCAATCCTCACGACTGACAGCCGGTTTGTGCGTCAGTATCCAGGGCAGTCACCTCAATGTTCTCGTCGGGTATGAATGTGACCTGGGATCAACAGGAGAGGGTGGTCGCTCTTTGCCCATTGCATCACATTGTAGTTCGGGCTTCACTTAGACCCTGGCTCTGGAAGACATAATCAAGTGTAGTTGCTGTGGAGGTTGCCAGCAATGCATCTTAACGTTCTGTGTTTTTTGTTTTTAATCTTGCAATAAGAATCTATGCTCTTGCTTCTTATCTTGGTAGACATGCTGTGCATTCAGTTTGCCCAGGAGCCATACATTCTTTAGGAGTGAATTATACAATAATTATCTCTAATGATTCCCTCATGCTATACTTCCAATCACCTGCACTGACAGTGTTGCAGTCTTAAAACAAATGTGGACAGCAATCGCTTACAACAGACATTGCATTCATAACTCTTTGTGCACAGCCTAAAGAAAACATGGGCAACCAAGCATTGCAAACCAGTCAAGGGCTGTGTGAGGTTTTTAATGTCCCTCTGCTATGTTTTCATCCTTCTACACATATAGAGATATATGAACAATATAATGCTTGTGTGATCTTGACAATTAACCATACTGACTTAACATTTCGAACATTCTGTGGAGAAGTCAGAGACATGTATGTATATAATCATTCCTGAGATTCTGTTACTGTGGAGCATTACTACTGTTCTTCAATAAGATTAAGGAGTGCCTTTTATATACAGAATGTTATAGGACCAGAGCACACCTTTCTTTTTACAGGTAACTTAATACATGTACATGTCAAATACATATTTGCCAAATATAATACTGTAATTGTGGACACTGTAGTACTGTGCAGCTGCCGTAGCATGTTAATTTCCCACCATTTCCCCATGTGTTACAGCTTGACATATGGCAAAGAAGCTCTTTATACTTGTATTATTTGATCATTGTACATCCAATGTGGTGGATTGTTCACCCTGTTCTCCTCTTGACGATATCCTCCTTGTATCTGTTTGTCTTTTCTGTTGTAGAAACTTCAATACTTCCTGAGGGTTGTTGTAGATCCGAGTCTTCCCATCATCTGTGATTCTGAGTCTGGCAGGATACAGCATGGCATATTGTATGTTTAAGTCTCTTAGCTTTTGTTTCAGTACGCCAAACCTCTTCCTTGCTTCCTGTACAGGCGCCGTGAAGTCTGGGTAGAGGGAGATATCCATTCCTTCATGATTCAGTTTACCCATATCTCTGGCCTTCCTAAGTGCTGCATCTCTGTAGTTTAATATTCTTGCTATTATGGGGCCCGGTCTTGATCCGGACGGTGGTTTTAAGCGCTAGGGATCTGTGTTCTCTCTCGACTATGAAGATGTCCACAATTACAGTATTATATTTGGCAAATATGTATTTGACATGTACATGTATTAAGTTACCTGTAAAAAGAAAGGTGTGCTCTGGTCCTATAACATTCTGTATATAAAAGGCACTCCTTAATCTTATTGAAGAACAGTAGTAATGTTCCCAAGTAACAGAGTCTCAGGAATGATTATATACATACATGTCTCTGACTTCTCCACAGAATGTTCGAAATGTTAAGTCAGAGTGGTTAATTGTCAAGATCACACAAGCATTATATTGTTCATATATCTCTATATGTGTAGAAGGATGAAAACATAGCAGAGGGACATTAAAAACCTCACACAGCCCTTGACTGGTTTGCAATGCTTGGTTGCCCATGTTTTCTTTAGGCTGTGCACAAAGAGTTATGAATGCAATGTCTGTTGTAAGCGATTGCTGTCCACATTTGTTTTAAGACTGCAACACTGTCAGTGCAGGTGATTGGAAGTATAGCATGAGGGAATCATTAGAGATAATTATTGTATAATTCACTCCTAAAGAATGTATGGCTCCTGGGCAAACTGAATGCACAGCATGTCTACCAAGATAAGAAGCAAGAGCATAGATTCTTATTGCAAGATTAAAAACAAAAAACACAGAACGTTAAGATGCATTGCTGGCAACCTCCACAGCAACTACACTTGATTATGTCTTCCTGAGCCAGGGTCTAAGGGAAGCCCAAACTACAATGTGATGCAATGGGCAAAGAGCGACCACCCTCTCCTGTTGATGCCGCTGACCCTATCAGCTGGAAATCGCACCCACTACCCGCATCAGGAAGAACAAAAGGAGATGAACATTTTAAACACCTGCGGAGGATTAAATGGTCATCCATCTCGACAGGGAAATTTGAGGGATATAAGAGAAAATGGGATGGCAGGGCAACAGAGCAGCCGAAGCAGGACATTTCCAAGAGCTGGCCATGATGCATGGTCCTGGAGCTGTGTACCTCTTGCAACGGGACAGCCCGAACAATACCAGAAGAGCAACCAAACACATGCTGCAGTGCCACAGATAAAAAAAAAAGCAGGCGGAAATTAGGGTCAACAACAAGGGCCAACAACAAACCAAAAAGCATCATCTAAAAGAGCAGCTAACTATAGCAGCAAAAAAGCAGAAGCAGCTGGTATGAGAGTATAAGACAAAAAGACACGAGGCTGAGTGGATCAAAATCTTTGACCTAATTGCAGCCAATAAACACCAATAATTCTGGCTGCACTTTAACACCTTATGCCATGGGAGAGGCAAAAGGGTAAACTCGGTGCCTGAAGAAACATAGATCGAACATGTTACGTCTCTTTATACAGATCCCAAAAACAAATCCTCCTTAGACAATCTATTGTCCACATACAACGCAGTGGAAGTAGATGGAGCTGGACCAGCAGCACCCACGGTTCTCGCAGCATTGAACGATCAGGCGGTCAACAAGGTCTTGAAGACAATCAGAAAGGACGGCACCCGTGGCCTCAATGGACTCCTTGGGTCATTATTTAGAGAAGACATGGAGTCCTGGGCAACAGCGCTGGCTATATGAAGATGACGCATGGAAGGGCTCCCTCATGCAGCTCATCTTTACGGAGGGTGATAACACGACCCCAAAAACTACAGTCTTATAGCGCTGCTGAACATTGAGGGGAAAGCCTACACTAGTATACTTCTTCAGGAGCTAGCCAACTGGGCCTCCGCTGAGGACTTGCTGCCCTTTTATAGGATTTTGAGCGCGAGGAGCAACAGTGGACAAACACCATTGCCCTCTTTTATCAAGCCGATCAGGCTGTCACTCATGACAATCTACCCGTTTTCGCTTGTTCCATCAACTACTTGGCGGTATTTGGCACAGTACTCCAGCACATCCTCTGGCAAAAATATCAGAAATTAATGCGGGCCATCATGTCACTCCATACCAAGACATGGGTGAGAGTCAAGCTCTCGGTGGATACAGTAACAGCAAAAATTACCACCAACCGGGGGTTAAAACAAGGGTACATGCTCGCTCCAATCTTATTGAACCTAGATACAGCTGATTTGGGCTTGATATAATCCCATGCCAACCTAGCTACCCTGAGGATTGGAGTCAATATTCACCTCATGCAAAATGCAGACAACCTCGTCCTTTTAGATCATATGAAGATGGGGCTACAGAAAGCATTGAGCACCCTGAATGTTTGCAATATAAGGAACAGACTCATGGCCAACGCTAACAAAACTAAAATTGTGAAAAGGGTCATAAAATGGAGGCTGGGGTCACAGAGGCTCAACTGTGGACAAAACTGCAACTATTTTGGGGTTTGGTTGAGCGAAACGGGCAAACCAACCATGCTTCTACAAAAGATGAAGGCCAAAGGAACGATGGTCACACATGCTCTCAGCAAGTTAAATAACACCCTTGACAGTCCAGCAACCATAGCCATCACGAAGGTGCTCAGGGTGAACTACCTGCCATTGGTAAACTACGCACAACAAACCTTCTCGGGTATGCTGGCTGCTGAACTTGATAAACTCCGATGCACGGGGTACAAGAAAGTATTTCAGCTGTCACCCTACACAAGATACACTTTGATTAGACTCAAATTCGGCTTCCTTAATCAAAAACTTGAATGCATGGCCTCTAGGACAAATATTTTTATCAGACAACTGCTGCAGCCGAGACTACGATGAAGGCAGCAATTAAGTCAATCATTGAAAGCAAGAGCAATCCCTGGTCAACTAACCTTAAAGCCCCAGTGGATACCCTGCACCTCACAGTGGAGAACTGGACTCCAGAAACCACTAATTACACAGCCATCAAATCGGCAATAAATGGCAACTGCAACTCTGCTCATGGAAAATGGCCACCAAAATACAACATGTGAGGGACCTACACGCCTCCCTAATGGCACCACAAATAAACTAGGTAAGCAAACCACATCTTTACCAGGCATTGGGAAAACATGGTTTGAAAACACATTCTGTAGGCAAGACTGGTGTCAATTCCAAATCAAGAAACTGATTGTGCGACTACAGAAAGTATTCGCTGGCTCAAATATTTTGTTGCTCGGCACTGTAAATCGCCCGTCGCACACTCTTGAGCCCTATTTTTCTACAGCAGGGCACACGGTCGGTAATAGAGGTTCAAAACTTCTTATCCTCCCTGGAAACAGTGGTGTAGATAGCCAAACTTGGAAAATGTATATACCAAGCCCGTCTGTTGTTGAAGGGCAGGCTGCCAGAGGCCCCCGTCCAATGGCCAGCTCTCACCTTACTTCTAGCAAAGAGCAGTCAAGTGCACAATTGACCCCAGCTACATCATCCTCAGGGCACTGGGCTGCTCACTGGAACACTTTGATCCTTGCACTTGAAAACGTTTGTGCTTTAAAATACCCTGTGTTGCTGCATTGAAAAGCGTTACTCTTTACCCACCAGTTCATGAACTAACTGATCTTAAAAAATAAATAACAATAATAACCTGTTTACTGCTCTAAGAAGTTTCATCTTCTAAATAATTTTTGTAATGAATCAACTTATCTCAAATATATTTTTATATTGAATATGGTCTTATTGTACCCTTTTTTAACATTTGTAATGGCTTTAATTATTGATTCAAAATAGTAATAATTAATTCACCTCCACAGCAACCAACATTGCTTTAAAGACAGACAACCCAGGGTTAATGAAGGAGGACCTCGAAATCTGTCTGCAGGACCTGCAGAAAGGACTGGAAGTCAGATCTGCATCAAGAAAAGGAAGTAGTTAAGAAAACTTTGACTGAAGTGATGACCATGTTGCAACAAGATATTGATCTATTGGGGTCCAGAGTGGCTGAAGTAGAAGATGCAGTGCCGGGAATAACCACCAAATAAAATAATCAGACAGAAATATATACATGCTGGAGGCAGAGGTAGATGCACTTCAATTAAAATGCAAGGTCTTAGAAAATAGGGTTAGAAGAGACAATATCAGAATCAGAAACATGACTGAGGATGCAGAGCGCACAGATAACCTGCACATGACGGCAGGTGAATCGGTGGGCAATGAACAACGTACAGGGTGGGCCCCTGGAGGATAAACGTTTCCTCTTACTCACATAATGAGGAGATATTAAACCAAACACTTTTCATATAAGACAAACAGGTTTTACCTTTCTCAATTTATGCTGGGAAAAAAGGAGACAGACTGATTGAGGATATTCCTAACTGTAAATGCATACAATATAACTGAACTTTCCCTTGTGGAATATATATTTCCAAGTAAGGGTCATGAATCACCATGTGTATTCAAGGCAGGAAGAATTTGTAGCACTGGACTTGTTGATGCAAGTTTCAAGTCAAGAGAATGTGAAAATCGATTGCCACCCAATGACCGTAGACAGAGGCTTCACTCTAAAAGATGAGGGCCGCTTGAAGAAAATGGTCAGGGATTGATCAGGAACTCTACAGGCCACTCAAGACACTCCAGTTAAGTAAACATTTGAGTTTCCTTCCCAATGGGGCCACGCTATGCACCATTGAAAGAACAACTGAGACTACAGCGGAAGGTAAAATGACAAATTGGGGCAAGGAGTGCATTTCAAAATGGTACCTTCAAAGGAAGCCACAGTAAGATACCTGCATGCCTTCCCTGCCTGCAGCTCACTAAGGGGCAGATTTACAAGCCCTTTGCACCACTTTTGCGTCACTTTTAACATGGGGAAAGTGAAGCAAAAGTGGCGAAAGGGGCTTGTAAATCTGCTCCTAAGTTATCAGTTTCAAACAGGTTGATATCAGGTAAAGTAGTGCCTAGAAAAGACCAGAGTGACACTAGAGCCAGGAACTTTCCTCAACAAGAGCTGTGGATTCTGAGCTCGATGGAAGGCTGGTCAATCAATCAATCAGGGTCTGTATAGTGCCGCTAATCACCTGAGAGGGTATCCAGGTGCTTGCAGGTCCTGGAAGGCTCAATCGAACAGCCAGGTTTTGATGGCCTTTTGGTAATCCGGAAGTGAGGTGATGGTCCGTAGCTGTATGTGGAGGCTGTTCCAGGCCTTTGCTGCGATGTAGGAGAAGGAGCGTCCTCCCGTCCCGATTTGGAAGATGCAGGGAGTGTGGGCAAGTGATAGGGTGGTGGAGCATAGTCTTCTAGATGGCGGTTGATGTAGGCAGGTCATTGGTTGTGTAGAGCATTTTGCGTGGGTCAGTAGCTCGAATTGACACCTCTTCTGTACAGGGAGCCAGAGTTGCCTGAGGTGGGTTGTCAAGTGAGTTCAACGTGGGAGGTCAAGGATGAGTCTGGCTGATGTGTTTTATGTGGTTTGAAGTCTTTGTAGGAGGTGTTCGGCAATTTCTACATAGAGAGCGTGGCCGTAGTCCAGTCCCCTACTGATTAGGGCCTGTGTCATGGTGCATCTCGTGTGTAGGTGTAGCCACTTGAAGCTCTTAGGTAGTATACGAAGGGTGAGGAAGCAGGCAGAGGCAACAGCGTTTGTCCATGATTTCATGGTGAACTTGTTATTGAAGATGATTCTGAGTTTCCTGGAGTGGTCAACGGGTATGGGTCCTGGGTTAGATGGCCACCAGGAGTTGTTTCATGTGTTGTTGTTGTTGCCAAAGATCAGGACTTCCGCTTTGTCCATGTTCAGCTTCAGGTAGTTGTTCTTCATCCTTTCGGCTGCGCTTGTCATGCATCTGTAGAAGCTGGTCTTTGAATGGGGTGTATTATGGTGTTTAGGGGTGTAGGAAATGAGTGGATGGGGGTTTAACTGGAGGAACACGCTGGCATGTGGTAACGGGAGGGAGACTAATCACATTGACTGCCTAGCTTTATGCATTAATATTTCATATTCCGAAGCTTAATGTGAAGGGGCTTAATTCACCTTCTATGAGGATGAGCATTCACAATTTTCTGGCATCTCATGAGGCACATATTGTGATACTGCAGGAGACCCATTTGTATAAGGGCAGTGCGTAAATTGTTTGGTGTGAATTATGGTAAGAAGCCCCCAGCCGGTACTGTTAAATGTTGGGTGCAGAATATTAAAGCTGCATAATTTTGATTCCACTTCATTCATCTTTCATCCACCACTACATACTCCCTGCCCTTTATCTCACTCTTTCATGTACTTTTTAATTGCATCTTTCTTTATGTCACTGTTTTTTTAGCTTTCTCTCTTTTGCTTTGGTCATATTCTGTTGAGGGAAAATAAGTGTTCTTTCCTTCTTTTTGTGTTTTTCTCTCTCTAGCTTTGGGTCAAAGCCTGATGACAAGAAATAAGTGCCAGTCCATAAAACATGAGTGCTGGTTGGGTCCTCTGTCAACCATCAGTTTAAATTAGGCACTTCATAGTTGTGATTCAGGGAGATCTAGGTTCAGTTTATAAGCCATCCGTTTGACGCATAAGTACCAACTTAAACCTAGGGAGTGGCCATACAGATCTCACAATACTTTAACTTTAAGATGTTGGAAATGCTGTAAAATATGGAGAGGCGCAACATGGCGCATTTTTACACTGCTGGCACGTCACAAAAAGTGACGCACCAGCAGCGCAAAAGTGATACAAGGGCCCATAAAGAAGCCCCAAAGTGTGCAAAGTGAGGTAAATAATCTAACAAGTATTCATCCGGAGTTTATCAGCATGTGGTGGGAACATTTTCCAGGCTATGCCAGAAACAAGTAAAAACAAGAAAATGGTTCCTATCACATAAATACAATGCAAGAAGATTATACGAAATTGAAAGCTCTTGGAAGCCGGTCTATCCATTTGGGCTTCAGCGAAGACGAGTCAGCTTACTTGACCAGGCACAAGTCCTACAATCCAATAGCAACAAAGGAGCAATGTCCACATTTAAACTAGAAGCCAGTCACAATCAAGGATCATCTGCCCATTTACACTGGAATCCAATCATAAGTAACATTTTCCCATCGTCAAGCCAATCACAAACAAGAAATATTTTCATGGCTAAACCTGGAGCTTAAACCAACGTTTACTCTGGGTGTTCTTCAAAGGTATCCAAACTAAAACACAAATGAAGATAACTGTGCTTCTTGTTAAGGCCTGGTATTGTCTGCAAAGGGAGTACTGTGTCACATAGAGCACAGAAGCATAGCTCCTCTCCTCAACAACACCTGTACCCTCTCCATGCAAAATCTAAACGATTATAAACATGCAGTACCATAGCAAGGATGACAGGGGCCATGGTGCAGGCAAGAAAAAGGTCCCCTTTGACTGCTGTTTGGGTAGTAAAATATAGCAATGTCAGGGTTCAATGGGCCCGTCAGAGCTCTTGGCCCAGTGCCACTGCACCAGCTGCACCAATGGTAGCTATGCACCTGTCTGCAAATGTCACTCCATTGTGCACCATTCATACAATTTCAACCCACACAACACCATTAAACCCTTACACTGACCCACCTCACAGAGCATACAAAGTACATATACTTTGACTTACTACGCAATCATGCATGCAGCAGATGTAGGAAATCAAGGCACCAGGATTTTAATGCCATCTTTCTTAAACATCCTGGGTGTGCTGATCTGGCATACGGTGACCAAGCAAATGAAACAGAACAAGCATCGTTACTGCCCACTGATCATTGTGACCAGGCACACTTGAGAAGCAACCAACCTCAAAATCCTACAGCTTCTCTTCAGTGGCGTTCTCCTATCAGCCAAAAAGCCCATACAACTCCACACCACTTACTTTTTACTCATCACCAGTACATTCTTCAACAACAAGACATATGCCTCATCCCGGCAGCCTCAACCAGCTACATGAACATCTTTCAAGGCAAATTCGACCTCCAAGGCAATGCATCCACCAAGACTATGACCATTATTCCCTTCAACATGATAGCCAATTGCAGACATTCTCTCCACTCAATAAATGCCACTACACTCAATGCCATTCTACAGCACTCTACTCCACACCACTCCTCTCTATTCTACCCCACTCTACACCACTCTACTCCACGCCACTCTATGCCACTGTATGCCACCCCACTCTATGCCACCTTAAATGAAGACACTCTATTTTACACCACTCTAATCTCTGCGACACTCCCTTTCCATGCTACTTCACCTCACTCTGTGCCACTCCACTCTGCACCACTCTGTTCCATGCCACTGCACACTATGCCACTCTGCTCTACTCCACTCTATTCTATGCCACCTTACTCTACGCCACTCCACTCTTCATTACTCTGGGTCATTCCAGTCCACTCCACTCAGTGCCACTCTATGCCACTCTACTCCACTCTACACCACTAAACTCTACACCACCCCACTCTAGGTCATTCCAGTCCACTCTACTCAATGCCACTCTACTCTACGGCACTTCACTCTGCACCACTAAACTATACACCACACCACTCCGCTGTACACCACACCACTCTACTCTACCCCACCCCACTCTACATCTCACCACTCTACTCTACAACATTCTACTACACTCTATGCTATATCCTCTATGCCACAGTACGCTATTCTGCTCTATGCCACTCCACACCAATCTAATATATGCTGCTCTATTCCATCCCAGTCTATGCCACTTTACCCCACTCCATGCCACTCGCTCCACGCAATGCCACTCTACGCCACTCCACTACACACCACTACACTTTATGCCGCTCTACTCTGTCACTCCACACAATGGCACTAGACCTTATGCCACTCTCTGCTATGCCACTCTACGCTATGCCACTGAACAACACTCCATTCCACTCTATGCCACTCCATGCCACTCTATTCTACTCCACACAATGCCACTCACAGCACTCTACGCCACTCCACTTTGTTATGCCACTCTGCCACACCACTCCACTCTATGCCACTCCACTCTATGCCACTCCATGCTTCGCCACTCCACTCCATGCTACTCCACTCTAAGCTACTCCACTCTACGCTACTCCAGCATCCACTGGATCACCTTCAGGTACACTGGTGAAAGAAGCTTGGAAGTACATCTCTTTGTGCATGCTCTGATTGACTGAGAGATATCAGAGTGCAGCATTGCGCATGATCATAATTATAAGAGCATAGCACGCCACGTGGTCCTGGATTCCTGTTGCCAAAAAACAAGCCTTGCCCCTGATATTTGGCTTCTGCTGTCAGTCAGAAGACAGTGATGTCTGAGTACTGCCTCAGGAGCAAACAGGCAGAGGGTAGACTTTGATGGTCAGTAAACAAACGTGAAGTTACTTAGCACGGAGTGCTAGAAATTTTAAAAAATGAATTCGATTTGGAGGGGTTTTGGAACATTTTATGATAAAAATGTGGTATTACAGGTAACGTGTACACATGTGCTAGCAAATGTCGTCATTATTGGTTATTACAGCAGGAGAAGAGCCAATCATTCTTCTGAATCTCCGGGAAACAGGGCAGGATTTTAGAGGACAAGGGGGTGCTCTTCAGATGAAGATGCAGATAGAGAGGAAAACTGACTACCTGTTATATATGTAACATGTACTTTGCAGGGGGGGGGCCCTCAAGTTTCATTACGCCACTGGAACTGGTGCACGGTTTTGTGCTGTCACTGTACCAGAAGCCCACACACAGCCCGGAGGGATTACTTATACCATCGATAGAGACTGGTAACCGAGCCCACACTTCAATTGTGGCTTAGTCATAAATAAGGAAGCATTATGAACGCAGAGTGCAATTGACAACTATTAATGCCAATCAACATGTGGGCAGAAGTATCTGCACTCGTCCCCTTACCCCAAACAGGTAAACACCCCTTTGCCCCTATCTGCTTCACATGCCAGTAGAAATGATAATGCAGCTACAAAGGCCTCCACATTAATGCTCTATTTGGCTGACTCAATTTTAGCATTTTATACAGGGCGCTAACAGATATTGGTATTATCTGAGTGAAACTCCTTTTATCGACCTTTAAGAATAAAATGTAGAGTCGAGCATGCTGAAATTTGAGATTTTAACTTCCATGTGGCCGGTCAGGCACTCAGCTCACTTGTTGATCTCAACATTGTAGTCGACCAGGGCAAACTCGACTTTTCCAGATTTCTCTGATTGACAGCTGACCTGCCTTGCTGGGCTTGCACGGGGATCCAATAGGGACTAGGTAGCACATGGTGCTTTGAATGCATGCTTGTAAGCCATGGCCCCACAGGAACATAGAGGGGGTGTGGAGGGGGGTGACGCACAGAGGGAGGCAGGAAGTGTTTTCTTTAGGGAAGCAGATGCACTGCAGATGTGATAACGGATGATGGAGGGGCCCAGTAACAAGCTGCACGGGCCACTTGTGTGTGAGGAAAACATTTAGGAGCCTGTTCACAAAAGTATTAATGAGTACCGGAAGCAGTACTACAGGTGTGGTCTTTTATGTACTCCTACATGCCTATAAACGCCTACTTCCTAATAGTAAAGGTGGAAACAGGCACAGGCCTTCCTAATTGTACCAATTGGATATGAATTGGCCCTGAATAATCCCATTTTATTTCAAATCAAATCAAAAAGTCTTTTATTCGATTAATCATTTTGATAATCATAAAAAGTACACAAATTGTTTAAAACACATCATCATAAATATAAGGCACATTATTGTTATTACAATACATTATTACAGTACAAATTAAAATAAATGAATAATTGAAAAAGAAATACATTGGGGTTCGCAAAACGTGATAAATACAGATATACAGATGTTCAAGTAGGGATCAGTTCTATAGCTTTGCGAGTTGATAGACTTAATTTCAAAAACATAGCTAAGTTTTTTGCCACATATTGAGTATCAAGCTGTTGTAGCGCTAGAAACGCCGGGCGACAGGTCCTCAACCCCATCTGGCGCAGCACTGGTAAAACCCAGCGCCTACGTATTTCAGTGTAATAGTGGCAAAACAATACTGTATGCATGGTTGATTGCGAGGATACTTTATCACAAGGACATTTCCCCAGA
This sequence comes from Lissotriton vulgaris, assembly GCF_964263255.1. NCBI lineage: Eukaryota > Metazoa > Chordata > Amphibia > Caudata > Salamandridae > Lissotriton > Lissotriton vulgaris. The sequence continues at coordinate 145,374,547 of NC_141699.1, read as the reverse complement.
TCATGAGTCCAGGTTGACATTTTTGGGAAAGAAACCAAACGAAAAAACAAATTAAATCGGAACCTGGTTAGTAAATACCTTTCGTGATTAGTTATGTAATATGTGAGGTAAGGCTGTATGCATGGAGACACTTGAACCATCAGAATATGTGCATTAGATTGCTTGGAAACTTCACCAGACAAGCGCAATTCCCTTAAATGACTGAGACATTGATTTTTCAAGGATTTTCTGCTTATCCCACTGATAGAAGATGGCTCGATAATATACTCAGTGAGATCCAGATCTTTCAGGAAGTTAACCACGTACGCCAACCACGGGATGTTTTTCCAGGCTGACAACTCTAAACATTCAGAGATCAGGGCACGTGTAAGATGACATTGTGGTTTGGACCAAACACGATGCCACAAGAGTACAGGTTGGCATTTGATGTAATCTACCAAATAGTCAATCCCGAGCTCGATATGACATCCATAAGTGGGGGCACTCTGTGGGAGGGCCAGCAGATATTTGGTAAAGACATTTTGAACTTTTTGCAGTTCCATAACATTAGCATAACCCCATACCCCAGCTCCATATGTGGCGATACTCTGACATTTGGCTTGGAAGATCTTAAGCAGCGCTGATGGAGTTGGTTTACCCAGTTTTCTGGAAAATGAAACAAGGGCAGAGGTAGCTCGTTGAAAGAGTAATTTTCTAGTTACCAATGCCCTTTTCCATGTCAGATGGTCGTCTATTAAGATACCCAAATAGGGGTATTCCCTCACACGTTCCAGTTTGGTGAGCTCGATACAGAGATGTTTGGAGCTTTTTACCTTGGGCCCGGAGTGCATGACAAAGGTCTTGGTCTTGTTCACCTTTAGCCCAAGCGAAAGCATGTAGGTACAATATTTGTCCAGCTGTTTCTGGAGCTGTACTAGGGTCCTAGCAAAAAGTACGGAGTCGTCAGCGTAAAGTAACGCTGGAATAGGGCGATGATTAATGGTAGGTAGATCCTGACTCCCTTCTAGCATGGCTTCTTCCAAACCATTAGTGTATAAGTTAAACAGGAAGGGAGCCAGGACACAGCCCTGCCGTACTCCACGAGTTACTGGAAAGGAGGATGTTAACTCTCCGCCCCTACCATATCTTACGCAAGCCGAAGCATCTGTATAAAGCTCGCGCAAAAATTTGATGAGGGGAGGATCAACACCCAACTCCTCCAGAATGGACCACAGCTTGACGTGAATTACGCAGTCAAACGCCGCACTAAGGTCGACGTAGACCATGAATAGGTTGCCCCGTTTTACTCCCACATATTTCCCAATAAGAAGGGTGAGATTCAGGGCCTGTTCGACAGTACCCAGTCCCTCCCGGAATCCATATTGGAGGTCAGTAATGATGTTCTTTTCTGCCGCCCAGTCCTGTAAACGTTCCAGAATTAGGCGACCCGCGACCTTACCCAATGAATCCAGGAGGGAAATGGGTCTGTAGCAGGCAGGGTTGTTTCTTTCACCCTTCTTAAAAATTGGAAGGAGTATCGAGGAAGACCAAGAATCCAGAAGGCCGATGTTTAAGACTGCGGCCATCAGCTGCGTGATGACTGGGGACCATAGTTCCAAGTTACATATAAATATGTCGAGCGGTGCACCATCCGGGCCCGGCGCTTTACCTGTTTTAGAGGAAGAAAGTGCACTTATAACCTCTCCGAGGGTAAAATGAAGATCAATTGGATAGACCCTTTTTGCTGGGGAGTCGGTTATTGAGGTGGATTGTGCAGAGTGTTCCGGGGGTTGATCGCTAAAGATCTTGGAAAAGTGAGACACCCACTCGTCGGCAGTCACGGCCACATCCAGGTGTTGGTGTGAGCTAGCCTCCAGCAGGAATGGGGATTTAACAATCTGCCAGAACTGAATGCTGTCCTTACTCTGGCAGCTCTCATGTAATTGGGCCCACAGTTTATTTTTATGATCTTTTTTGCAGCTCGTTTGGGCCTGCTTGTATTCTGTTCTTAATTTAGCTACAGTATCTTTATCTCTATTTGGGTTATGAAGCTCTTTTTTTAAAGCGGTTAGGGCTTTCCGACAAGCCGTGTTGAACCATCGAGGCTCGGAGTGATTACCTGGATTGGGCTTTCGGGTTAATACCTTCTGGATGGTATTGAGGATTTCTCCAAAGCTAGTAATAATCTGCTCATGGGAGGAGTCCTCATCGAGACAGGTGGAAATCCAGGGGAGAGCCTTAGCTATGACCTTACTTGAGGTAACTGATGGGTCAACACTTGACCATTTCACAGAGTAACCATTTGTTTTATCCATAGTCAGTGCTTTTTGGGTCAGCAAACTCTTCTTCGGTGTATTGGGAGCAGTCGTAGGTAACTTGATCTTAATACTGTTAGGAAAATGATCGCCGGCTATTTCTGAGCCAGTAGTAAATTGGTGAAGCGTACCCATTACAGGATAAGAACATAGTATAAAATCTATGGTGCTACGACAGCCCCTGCCATGAAAGGTAGGTCTAAATTCCACAGGTGGGTTTACGAGTTCATTTGCGAACATCACATCTAGGGACATTAGGCTATCATTAAAAGAGTCTCCTACAAGGGTGTGGGTAAAGTGGGTCAACGGGGAATCATGTTCATCTAAGAGGCCACAGACAGTTTTCTTATAGTTAGGGCACAATTGTACATTAAAATCCCCTCCCCATATTACATTGCTCATAGCTAATGGATACTTAACACGTTGTTCAGTTATATACAAAGAAATATCAGACACAGTCTTTGCACATTCTGCTGGTGTTAAATTGTTGTAAAAGTTTATAAGAGTGTAAGATGTACCATTTTTAAAAGTGAGCAAAATAATTTGATAATTTGGTGTAGTACGTAGAGTTATGGTTTTCTTTGCTGCTAAAGTGTTAGAAATATAAACCACAAGGCCCCCCATGGGTCTACCGTGTGTTGTTGGACTGGCTGGGGAGTGAAGTGTTATGTATCCTTGTATATGCAGTGGGTTAATTGTCCAGGTCTCTTGCAGGCAAATTATCTGATGCGTGATAACAAAGTCTAACCAAGGTGCCAGTACAATCTTGGATCGGAGACCTGCAACGTTCCAGAATATTATTGAAACTAGGTGGAACGACGGGGTTTCAGTACCATACGCTGGGCATCCTATATGCGAAGGAGTCTTAGTTATTGCGCAAGGATCGAAATTTGGAGAGAGAGACAGGATGTCACCTTGCGTGTTACATATGATAGCGGGACTAGGCTGAATATCAGCGCTTTGACAGAGGTTTATATCATCTGTGACACTTGTAGTTATTGTGGTTAATGGTGACTTTATTTGAGTCGATGGACTTGGAAGTTGGAAAGAACTTACAGGCGACAAGGATGGAGGGCTGGAGGGGGATATATTCCTGTCTTCCAAGACGGTGGAGGGTGGTGGTCAATCCACCATTTCTAGGCAGTCAAACCTATTATAAGTAGGGACGCCCCCCCAATCTAGGTATGGCATGTTATCTCTACCTCCTTGTCCTGCCCAGTTTGACCAATCCGAGTTACTATTCCAGTTGCCTACCTGGGTCCAGTTCCACTCGGGACTTGGTTGCATGGGTTTAGCTGGGGGATAGAAAAAGGCTAGTCTTTTGGTGCCGATTCCCTCAGGGGATGTTTGGGGACCCCAAGAGGAGATCAACTCGACAGTTTGGGGATCCTCAAAGTTTATGATTATGCAATCTCCTGGGATCGTTTTTCGCTCCCTCCCAATCCACGGGACTCTGCGTACCGAAACAATTCTGTTATTGGAATATGGAGGAAGTGGGCGATTCAGTGACAACCAGTGGATTATTTTGTTTTTTAGGGACCATCCCGGTTCTTCAGAATTGGTGCGCAAAACTGGGACCCCGGTCATAATGATAATGTACGGGGTCGCTTCTGGGGGAAGATGGGCAGGCCGGGCTCCGTTGCGTCTTGTGTTATAAGGGACGTTTTTTGGAGCTGGGGTTTTTGTCGAGGATTTTGCCGGGGTTGTTGTGGTTATTGTGACGGGTTGGCCCTTTGCTACAGAAGGAGCAGGACGTGAAGAGATGGAAGTGTTTTTAGCTGCGATATTAGTTGGTATTTGCTGCGCTAGTTTGCTAGGTGATTTGGTGGAATTCTGGTGAACCACCGCTGTAGTGGTCGCCACTTTCTGTGGTTTGGATGTTTGCAGAGAGTTGGTTTTACCTGCATTTTTAGGTTTTAAATTTTGAGGTTGTGGCACTGGGAGTGAGGGTGTTGGAATTATGGTCAAACTTTTCTGAACATTTAAGTCATTTGTTAATAAGGCTAGAGATTTTAGAATTTTCGAAAGTATTAGCTCAATGGGTTTCAGATGTAACTTGATTAAAGCCTCTATGGACACCAAAGAGAAGGTCTCATGTATACTGGGAGTCAGTCCGCTATGTAAATTGCCACTTGGGATTTGGTTAAGTGTGTCTGACGAAAGATTTATTATTTCAGGCGCTGTGGTAAGCGTTGACTGTTGAAACAATGCTGGGTAAGATGGGGATAAAGCTGAAGGAAGGGGGTGATCTGAGGGGGGTATCAGGGGATCCTGTTGTATAATGACATTATTGTGGGAGGTTTTTTTTGCTCCCTTTTTCACTTTCCTCTTTTTCGGAATGGCCCCCTCCCTCTGACCCCTTGCATTTAAGGAGGGAGAAGAAGGAGAATCCACCTCGGGAGGGATAGTAAAAAGAAGTGGAGTTCTCTCGAGTGACGGGGGAGTATGTGGTGCAGAAGAGGGTGAAATGTGAGTAGTGGAGAGATCGATGGATACTGATAAATCCACTATTCCAGGGACCGTATGAGTCTCCGGTTGTAAACCAGCGTCTACAGAGCGTTGCGGAGTTTTGGCTGCCGCCAGTAGTCCCAGAGAGGAGCGTCTGGCTGCGGCCAAATCCTGGGAGACTCTCCTTTCAAGTAAAAGAACACCTTGATTTATGGCATCGTTTGCTTTAGCAATAAATTGATCTATAGGCCCTTTGACCTGTGCAGCATGGGTAGGCTTGGTGTTTCTAGTAAGCCTAGGTGACATGATACGAAATTAATAAGTATAGCGCTAGGGTAATTAACCGGGAGGTCGGGGTTTACAATACAAGTACAACAATAACAGCACAGAGGATACGCTATCAAGGGGGTGGCCCAGTCCAGTCTTACCCGGTCTTGAACGGGCTTAAACGGGCCCGCCCTTGGCCCGGGCTTCACCCGGCGCCCTCCCGCGCGCTCCCGCACGTATAGCTCCTTTTATGATGATGGGGAGAGTTTATGGGCGGGGCCAGCAGGGAGAGCAGCCCAGGTGTTGCGAATAGGGCTCACAGGGACTCCTGGTAAGGCGAGTCCCTGCTTCCAAGCTCGCAGCCCTGCCGGCAGCTCCTCACGCCCAAGATGACAGCTCCTCTCCCAGGAATGGCACAGACTCCAAGTGCGGCGCTGCGGGACCCGCGTAGCGGGTCCGGCGAGGTTTCTCTCACACACGACGGAAGTCAAAGGGGCAGCAGGTCAATACAAATCAGCAGCAGGAATGGCCAGAAAACAACAGGCTTGAGGATCCCGTGAAGGCAAGTTCCTCTCCCGCTTTTCACTCCGTGGGCGGGTGGGCGGGGCCAGCAGGGAGAGCAGCCCAGGTGTTGCGAATAGGGCTCGCAGGGACTCCTGGTAAGGCGAGTCCCTGCTTCCAAGCTCGCAGCCCTGCCGGCAGCTCCTCACGCCCAAGATGACAGCTCCTCTCCCAGGAATGGCACAGACTCCAAGTGCGGCGCTGCGGGACCCGCGTAGCGGGTCCGGCGAGGTTTCTCACACACACGACGGAAGTCAAAGGGGCAGCAGGTCAATACAAATCAGCAGCAGGAATGGCCAGAAAACAACAGGCTTGAGGATCCCGTGAAGGCAAGTTCCTCTCCCGCTTTTCACTCCGTGGGCGGGTGGGCGGGGCCAGCAGGGAGAGCAGCCCAGGTGTTGCGAATAGGGCTCGCAGGGACTCCTGGTAAGGCGAGTCCCTGCTTCCAAGCTCGCAGCCCTGCCGGCAGCTCCTCACGCCCAAGATGACAGCTCCTCTCCCAGGAATGGCACAGACTCCAAGTGCGGCGCTGCGGGACCCGCGTAGCGGGTCCGGCGAGGTTTCTCTCACACACGACGGAAGTCAAAGGGGCAGCAGGTCAATACAAATCAGCAGCAGGAATGGCCAGAAAACAACAGGCTTGAGGATCCCATTTTATTTACATTTTAGATTTTTGGGGCCACTTCGCAAACGCACGGAACAGTACCACAAGTACTACAAGAGTACTGCTTTACATACTCCTAAATGCATTTGTGTACCATGTAGGCAGGAAAAAGGCAAATATGCAAATAGCCCTAGTCCTCAAGAAAGTCTGATGCACGCAATATTTCCATCCCATCATGAGATTTTCATTTTTTATGTCTTCTTTATTTTAAGAAGCGTTCTGCTGCGTCATCTATTTTTCTGAGATTTCACATAAAGGGATAGGGCGCATGGGAATAGTTCGTTTTCCTCTGCAGAGATCTCAGAGGGGTTTCAGATGTTCAGAGATTTCCACGAACATTTCAGGAGAACGGAAAAAGCACATTTTCCTAACTGAATTTGTCAGAAAACGGAATGCCGGGAAAAATCCTGAAGTGATAAATCAGAAATGTGCTATTTTCTTACACAATTATACATTCTCTATCCATCAATATCAACATTTTTCAATGCATCAAAAAATGTAAAAGAAGAAAAGACTAAATTAACCAACTTTCGCAAATGTTATTTATTTTTAAAATGCAGCTTATATGCAAAAATTCCAACCAAGGCTTACTGATAAAGATTGTTTATCCCCTATTCCACCATGAGAAAGGCAAGCCCACTAAACCTCACCTTACCCTAATGTATGCAACATTGGTAGCACCACAGTATAGAATTTACCACAATGTTGGCTGTTACCACTGCACAGATTATTGAATCAATGTTCCTTTCCTATTCTTTATGCTGCATGACAGAAAGTGTTCTGATGTGATGGGGAGGCCCATAAACCAAGAGAACTTGGATCATCTAAAAATCAATGGTTAAACAATCATTGGCAAGTGTCATAAATTTGGAGTTGGCCGCTAGCCCGGTCTCAAAAACAACATATTGCCTTAGTTGTCTCTGGCACTGCAGGGAACTACTTTGCGCCAGGATATAATTCTTGTGAAAGAGCAGAATTCCATCAAACACAGTGAAGTTAGCTAATAACTGAAGTGGGCTGACCCATCCCTTATGCTGTCTGCTGCAGTGGGTGGAAGACAAAATAGAATGACACATCAGACCAATGGATAAAGAAGGCTGGCTAAAAGCCAGTATAAGTATATCAACCATTCAATTTTGGGGAAATCAACAGGTCTTGGCTAACTCCAGACCTAATCTGGGGTTTCTTCAGAATTAACTCTTGAAACAAAATGCAAAACTGATGTTCTGGATTATCTGAAGGAATATATTTCCAATGCTCTGTGTAAGTGTAAGTCAGAGCTAGTGTCACGCTGGGATAGTGTAGCCCCTCTCCCAAAGCTATACATTTGTACTGAGTTAATACGGAAGGAGCACCTTTTTATTGTCTATTACATGGCACAAAATGAAATGATACTTGGTGTTTACGTTGTTAAACTTAACAGAGGACCCAACTGCGCTCCTTTGGGAGAATTTAAAACTCATGTCGGGAACTTTCACTACGAACACTGGTAAGATGGTTGAACTCGGACTTAGCGTTTTTTGCCGAGAGCACGTTGAGTTTTATAATGCATGCATCCCGTACTAAGGTATCCACGCGTTTATTCGATTGCCGATTATGAGTCATTTACTCGGATTCTAACGCACATGATACGGACACACATTTAACTCCTCAGACTATCCCAGCAATATATTTGCTCGTTTTTAACGCATTTGCACTATAAGTCACCTCTTGCAAATCATTGTAGGCACAATTAATTTTTTTGGATTTATTTCATCACGTCATGCACTTTAACTTAGATTTCAATCACCCACACTAACCACATACCGTTGATTACATCACGGGAGAATTCAAAAACGTATATTATTGTTTTATTTACTTTTACCAGAGACGAGAGTATCTTACCTGACACACGTTATTTACCAGCTATTTATGCATGTTTATAGCACACGCATGTACTCAGTTACCCTCTAACTTACACCAACAGACCTACTTCCTGGTCATTGATACCATCTTTCTACGTTTTACTTTTTATCACAGAGTATACACATTTCCCCTGATGAAGTGCCCCAGGCACGAAATGCATTGGGTCTCTGAAATGTATTTTTTAATATTTGTTTGGACTTCACATACTGCAACAAGGATGAAGCACCTATTTTGAAAAAGAAAATAACATTTGGAAACATTAAGCTGTGATGTAACAGCGAAATAGATGAACGATTTGCGAAGATTGAATAAATAGAGTTTGACTCAATCATTCGGATGCACATTTGTATATATTGAACTAACAAAATGAAATGACACACCCAAGCCAATCATGTCGCACACCATCGCCATGATACATCCCATTCGCCCCGTTCATCTGTGCCTGAAGTTTCCACTACAAGCAATTCCTCAAGGTACCTTTTTCTTTGTTTTCCTATATTGCAGAGTGTCACATATCCTGGAGCCTCTAGGTGCTTAGTATGATATCTAACTGCAGTTATTGGTGGATGGGTCATTTTGGAAACCAGTCAGGTCTTAAGAAGTTTCCTGAACCTGAAAAGGTTAAGTTCAGATATCAGGGGTCGGGGTAAGGAGCTCCACAGTTTGGCTACTTGAATTTGGAAAGCTCTGTCACCCCAGTTTTCACGACTGCATTTTTTTAACCACACAATCGCAATTGTTGGAGGATCTCAGATAACTTGATGGAGACTCTTTTGCAAACTTCTTAGTAAAGCAAATAGTTTTTGTTTCCAAAGAAGATTTTATGGAGAATGAAGGCTGATTTAGATGTAATTATTTTCATGCCTGGGAGCCAGTGTAGTTGTTTTAGGTATCCAGTAGTATAACAATTAAGATCCCCTACTCAGTCATGTGGCTTGAACTATCAGCACATTAACCATTACCTGGCGTGATTCCTACTCGCCACAAAAACAGCATCTGATCCACTCTCTTTTGGCAAGCCCTAAGTATTTTTGTATCATCCACATACGGGCAACCCAGTACTCCTTGGAACCTGGGTAAATTATAACAGAAAACAAGGTTCTGGGAGAATTAATGCTTTTACATGAGATGAACACATATGAACAATGTGTACCGTCCTCCTCAGCCCGCTAGCATGCAAATGATCATGCCACACACGGAGCTCTATAGTGCACGTCTTTATTCTTCAGAGTGCAACCGTTAACTGAACAAACTGCGTTACAAACACAGCCACACCCATCCGATTACACCATACTTGTAAGGAGTCTGTGGAGGGTGAGTAGAGTCTTCACGCACATAAACACAGGACACAACATCATTGAGCTTTGTTAGGCAAATACAAGAGTTTACGTAGGATGCAACCATCTGGGATACATAAACATATTCAGCTGCAGTGGAGTAACATAAACCCCAGCAGCCTCCACAGTGCGGGGGGCGGGCGAGCTCCAGGGGACCCCCTCAGCAAAGGTGGTAGGTGGTGGGTCGGAGGGGGGGCCCTCAAGTTTGGTTACAACACTGTTCAGCTCGTTGAACACACTCATCTTCAGTGCAGATCTGTCTGTCTGTCTGCAGAACGTGATGGCTTATGTTTAAGATTGACATGTGTATGGGTGGTTCATGGCTGTTCTGGGATCTACCGTGTTTTAATACCAGCCATATATATATAGCACGGAACGAGTGAGCATAACTAATCCGACCCTCTGAAGAAGGTATGGGGGGATATAGGGAGACTCCCTTTCAAGAATGTTTCCAAAGATTGGACCCTGACGATTCATTTTACGGCACACAATACCATTCGTTTTGGGTAAAGTCTGCATAGCGTTTGCAGACAGTTCTGAAGAAAAACTCATTCAATATTTCAATATGTCATGGTCCAATAGCAAGGAACATTATTATTACTGCAGCATCAAATCATGGCTGTGGCTATAAGAACATTAAGGATGGCTCTTGCAATGTTGCTTATCGGACTAGATCTATCCAGCCCTGAAAACAGCTTCCTGTCCCCAAAAAGAAGGCTTTGTCCTGTATCCATCATGGCAGGACTATGGTCGGTATGTGAAGCCGCCATGCAATCTCGACAGATGGTTCTATCTGGCTGCTAACGTGATGGGTGGTCAAGCACCAGGAAGTGTGTCTGATCCTTCTGTCACTTGCCTTCAGGCCCTGGTGTGGACTCACCATCACTGTGGGCTCACTTTGCATATCCGGAGGAGAGTGAGGTCATGGTGGTGCTGCACCTCCCCTGTGCTTCAGCTTTGGCACACTCATTTGTTCCTATTGAAGCCAATTAGAGCGGTGGTTGGGAGGAAGCCGCCATTGTGGCTGGCACATGTAATTGTGTGTGAAGGCACGTGGGCACTGCTGGCATCGGGGGTGATAGATACCATGTTGTAGGTGCAACGTCAGAGTTGTGCAGATAGGCGATGCTGTGAATCTGGCTACTGTCAACAGCTCATGTAGTCCTTTCACAGTTTCCACAGCACCACCTGAATGCAATGTTGACGAGCCTTGTACGCTGTCATATCCTCCCACTGCTTGGAACATGCTAGATATACCGAAAACCATATGTATCTAAACACAATAGTAGTTTAAGTCCCATTGTACCCATACCAATATATTACACAAACCACCATTGCACAGGGAATGAAGACAATACATTACATTGAGAGCTCGTTCACCGCTGTAAGAACTAAGACAAGTCACTGATACATGGTATGGTAAAGGAATACATTACAACTCCTGCTTGCATCTCCACCCAAGGCACATGCATCAGTGAGCCTCATGAGTGTGACGCAAGAGCCCCACAGTGCTGGCAGGCTGTATTTAGCTTGGGAGGTTCACACACATGTTCCAGGCAGTGTCATTCGTGTTATTTTTAGAGCATGAAGAAATCCAAAGAAAGAGGTAAACACAATGAGCTCATCCGTGGACCATTGAAGGCTCGGAAGGGGTAAGCAGCCCTGCACACTGCACGGAAGCTCGAGAGGGCCCACCTAGCACGGGAATTTAAAGCCAACTGGACCGAACACAGCTTCTTGAGTGAAAAAAGCAGCTCTCGACACTTCCACAGGGGTACCAAAAGCCTCTATGGGAAGAATACATTTGAAAGCTATAAACCCTTTGCTTTATAGAGCACACTCATGCACTTAAAATAAAACTGTGAGAGGCAGAGAGGAAAGAGGATCCTTAATATAGGCCGTGGCCGAGACAGAGAAGCCTTATCACTGAGAGTGTAACACAGTCTGAATACACCTCGAGGGAGGGAAGAGTGCCAAGTCTGATGTCATTATCTGTGGGACCTCTGAGCCGAGCTAAGGCAAGACACAAGACCATCACACATCTGTAACCCAAGCAAGACGCTCAGGTTGTACAATTGCTCCCACCTCCATAGGTTGCATATTTTAGCTGCACCAAGTAAACTCTCTCTCTGTCTCTTTCAGCTACCTTTCCTTATTGGTCATGGGTTTCCTTTTGGCTCAATGCCCCCTCTTCCTGCCATATTTCATCAGTGGAGCCATCCTTAAGGCTCCTCACTTCGAGCTATGGCCCGGGGCCATCATGCGGAGATACAGGGTTTCTGCAGAAGAGATCTTATTCTTCACCCCTCTTGCCTGACTTCAGAGAGGTTAAAGTACCAGGAATGGTGTCTCATGGAGCATGCAGGGATGTTTTGCTCTCCGGTCATAGGTCGTTGATAAAAGGAGGATCAACTGGGGCTGCCATTAATCCAGCGTTGCTTGCAGTTTGTCTTCTAGGACTGAAGCGCAGGGTAGGAACAGTGCAAGGATTTTCAGTGCTTCTAGAAATATAGCATTTTGCAGTTGGAGGGCTCCTTTTTCCATAAAAAAAGCAATAGTTTTTAAGTTCTTTTTTTCTCTCGTCTGGATGTGGCATTCTAAAGCTGCTGCTGCCAAACCTTGCATTATGCAAACACCAGGCAAGACCCTGAAGCGTAATAACATTTAACTCTCCAATTGAGAGAGAGAGAGAGAAGAAAAAGAGAGAGAAGAAAGAAGACGAGCTCAAAGTTTTTGATGGAATAATGACCAGTACAGAGCATTACTCCTAGTAGAAAAAAGGTGGACATATGGAATCTTCCTCTCCCAGGGTAACCAGTATTTTCACATAAGATTATTATGCATGAGATGTTTGTAAATGGAACTCATTTATATGTGTGAAGGGTTATCATGAAAATGTGGCATGGATCTGGCTCTCCTGCACACCAGGATCTGAAATACAAGTACCGCATGGATGTGAGCGCTTGTAAAAACTAACATGGAAGAACCCCACTGGGCCATTTAACAAAAGCTCTAAAGGTTTAGTCACACAAACATTAATTACCAAAATTACACTCTGAACAACAATATTGTTGAGTATTAAGGTGATATTTGGGAAAGTATGTTGTTAAGCAGATTGTAGAGCGCCCTATCACTCGTTATCCTGGTGTTGAGCAGGTGTGAGTATAGACACAGCCAGGGCCTAGTGGGACTACTCGAAAAGCCAGGTCTTCAGCTTGTTGCAGCATTCAACTAGTGAAGAGGAGGCGCTTATGTGTAGCTGCAGGTAATTCCATGCTTTCGGAGCAATGTAGAAGTCTCGACTGCCCGAACTGGTTTTCCATATGAGTGGTAGAGCAGCGCAATTTATGGTCCACCCGTACACGTCACAGAAGCGCAAATCTTATGTGTACTTGACATTATGCACTGTATGTCTAATTTTATTAATGTGAAGTGGAGCATTTAAGTGTACTACTGAAGTGCATTCACTGTCGAAAACTACAGACCCATAAAACGTCTACCCATTCATTTTTGGCTTAACCATAACAACAAGACGGTTTCATTTATATTTACACTTATATCTCAAGTCATTTTACATGTATTTGAAACTATATTGCATATGTAACTGTGAAATCATTTATTCACTTTGCAGTTAATTCTTAAGTTATACGTGCATCTGTAGGCCTAAGGAAGCAGCCTGGATAGGCGCCAAGAACACATGGGGAAAAGCTGAGGAAGAGACACTACGGGAGGAAGAATTGAAGGGAATCCGCAAACATCCTATTTCCTTAGAATGGGCACAATTAATGCATGTACTGTTTGTTTTTATGTTGTACTTTTATGGATTTTATTAAATTCGAATAAAGGTCTTTTGAATTGAATTGAATTGCATGAATTTACACAGGCAACGAACCCACTGGAGACACCCGCGGCCTCACAGTCCCAGACCCAGCCGGCTGCTCCGGCCCCCCTACTTCAGAGGCGTCACGACAAAGTCCGCCACCCCGGGCCCAATCAGGAGTGGTGCCCACACAGAGTGGTCACACCTCGACAGAGTAAGGATCACCACAAAGACTCGAGCCCTCAGCCCCCTCCGCCCCGCGCACGCTACCGCTTCTCCACACCTCACCGAAGCAGGAATCCAGGGATAAGAGAAATCCCACCAAAGCACAGTTGGAAAACTCCCACTCCCCTTTAGTTCCTCGCTCCCTATGGTTTGCTCCAACGGTTAGAAAAGTTAGCAAGTTCAAACTGAAGGGGTACCCCCCGCCAGAGATTTATTGGGAACGCATATAGACAAGGTTGACACGGCAACACCAAGGGATACACATCATGACGACCCCGTCAGGTAAACACAGAGCAACAGATTACACGTAAATGAGACGCAGGGTCGCTATTGCGCTAAGAGGGAAGTATCACTTTCCCCCGACGGGTCTTTATTATAAGGTGTACAACACTGACGCTGCAGGAACTTGATGTATGTAACAATGGACCAAACAGTTCAAAAACGGTCGGACAACACAATGCTCATGTATGGGAATGTATACCTGCTTCTTATTGTTATTGTGTCTTCACAGCATTGCAGTAATGTACTGAATTATAACTGTCATAATAAATGCAAAAACCCAATAAACAAATTTAAACAAAAAAAAAAGTTATACGTGCATCTGTAATCATGTATTCAAAGCGATCATTGTAATGCTTGACTAAAGTTAGCTTGACTAAAGGCTTTAATTTTTAAACACATGTTGCTTGCTCTGTGTGTTCCTTCTTTTGCAGGTGCGTTCTCGTGATTTCATAGCTAGAGAAAGGAGTATTGTTCAAATATTGATAGTGAGGCCTGAGAGAGGAAATCTTGGCTGGAGCGTGAAGAGCTCATGAGCTGAAGAAACGTCCCATTCATTGTGTATCAGGAACAGAGGGATACTCAAGGTTACCATGACTGCCTAAGTTCTGTGGGATGCGAAAGCCTGGTAACGTTGCCATTGCACAACATGGAGTTCAACACCATTGATCCATGGAGGGGTGGGGAGAGAAATATGGCTGATGTTGGAGTATCTGTGTGTTTTCATTAATGTATACACTGTTAGAGTTTAGAGCGGATCCCTTTGGATTTCGAGAGGTGCAGACCTTGTTACTTCCTTTCTTCTTGCAAGTGTATGCCTTTATGCTATACACTCGTTCCTTTAGAAGACTTGTATTGAAATCTTCATTATGTTGACACCTTTCCTGAATTTCTTCAAAACCTTTCCCTATGACAAGAACACAAGATAGATTTCGGAATCCATACTTTTTTAAGAAGGGGAAGCAGAGTTTCTTACAGGATCACCAATTTCTATTTCTTGGTATCTATACGGTGCTGACTGCATTTATTGTATGCTTAATATTATCAAGTCAGTATCTGATTCAACGCCTTAATTTGCATGTTATAATTTTTTACTTTTAAAAAATGGTCTTGATTTGTGTATTTACTGAAATGATTATTAACCTGTAATAAACCCACTTAACTATAGCTACAGTTTCCTGGTTCTTATTGTGTAGCCATATGGGCTAGATTAACTTTGAATAGTTTTATTACATTTTGACTCCTTTCTGCCTCTAAGTCAACCAGGAAGATTTATCAGATGAGAAATGGTAACCACTTTCCAGCGCACTCCAATGGGATTTGTGCAAGTAGGAGTCCAGATGAGCGGAGATATCTGAAAGGTTTGTGCATGCAGATGCGATTGTCGAAGTATGCTGTGCCAGTGTTATGTAGTCCCTTGAACTTGTAGGTGAGGAGTTTGAATTGTGCTTGTTTGTGAATGGGGATGGGGATGTGAATGGGTTTGTGAATGGGGAGGCAGTGGAGCTCCTTCAGGTGTGGTGTGATGTGAGTGGCGGCGTGGGAGGTTGAGAGTAATTGTGGCCTCTGAGTTCTGAATGGTCTGCAGCCTTCTACGTTTGTTGTTGATCCTGGCATAGAGGGTATTTCCGTAGTCCAGCTTGTTTGTGACCAGTACGTGTGTGGTGGTTTTCTGGGTGCTAATTGGGTGCCATCTGAAAATCGTACTCAGCATCTTCAGTGTGTGCAAGCATGAGGCAGTGACAACATTGACTTGGTTGGTCATGTCAAGTTTGGTGGTGATGATGATCCTGAGGTTGTTGGTGTGAGTGGTGGTGGTGGATGTCGGACCTAGCTCTGTTGGGGAGCAAGTGGAGTTCCATAGGGATGTGCTCTTCCCGAAGATAATAATTTTGGTATTTTTGGTATTCAGCTTTAGACAGTTTGTCTTTATCCAGAGGACGATTTAAATCATGCAGGCATTTAATTTGATCCGGGTACTGGGCTTCTCGTCCATGAGGGATAGAATGAGTTGCTTGTCATCAGCATTGGCGAGGACATTGATATTGTGAGAGCGGATGATGCTGGCTAGAGGGATCATGTATGCATTGAAGAGGGTTGAGCTCAGGGAGGATCCTTGTGGAACTCCGCAGATGAGGTTGCAGGCATCCGAGGTGTACAGTGCCAGGCTGACTGACTGGGTCCTTTCAGTCAGGAAGGAGTAGATCCATCAGAGTGTGTGTCCTTCGATTCCAATGTTGTGTAGGTGTTGGATGAGGTTGGGTGGGAGACTGTGTCAAATGCTGCAGAGAGGTCCAAGAGGATGAGGGCCACTGTATCTCCTCTGTCCAGAGTCAGGTGAATGTCATTCGTGGTGGCGAGGAGTTGGTGGTGGTTGAGATATTTGGTAAGATGTCTGTTGATGATTTTCTCTAAGACCTTGATTGGGAATGGTAGCAAGGAGATTGGTCTGCAGCTGGCGAGTGTTGAAGAGTCGGCAGAGGGTTTCCTCAGAAATGGGAGGACAGTTGCATGTTTATAAACAGGCCATGTGGTTAGCATTGGTTCTTTGGTTAGGATTAGGAGGAGTTTGGCGAGGTCTGATGGGCCGGTTGCGGGTTGAAGTATCAGTATCAGATCACGTAGTTTTGTGAGTACATTTTAAAGCCTTTTGTGCCTGAAATGAATTTTTTTCCTGACGAATCTGCAAACAGTAAGTGGAGAAACATGGCAACATTTTAAAAGACTTTCCGGGCAGCGGCAGCGGACAAAGTAGGTTGCTGGAGGCGAGTCGTTACCAGCGAATGGCTGTAGCGTGAAGAGAGCCTCCCCCGCTTAGCCCACTGATGACAGCACCATAGTATTGTGCTATTTTTTTGGGCCCCTGGAAAAACTAGGGTGCAGAAACCGAACATTTCCGGTATTTTTTTACAAAATTCAATTTTTCACATATTATATATCCACTGGTTGGACGCGCCTTAGCAAGCGCGGACCACCAGGGATACTCACGTTATTGGTCCTGAAGAAAGCTGCATGAATTAATAGAGACAGCTGAAACATGTTGACCTGCTTTTGAAGGGATATAAGTGGTCAAAAATATTACCACTAGCAATATCCCACACACTGTTTTTAATAATATTAGCAGACCACCAAATAAAGTTGTTTTTGGTACAACTAATATTTTTTAATATCTCACTATCACCTGCACTTAAACACATACTTATCAAGTTCATTTCACAATAACCTGCTCCTCTGTAAATCAGGCGTTGAAGCACACTGGAGGGACATTCGGTTCCTCCAGTGGGAACCCCATGATGAAGCATGTCACCACTAGGGTGAGTGAAGGTTCTTCTTAAATAAATATGAGTTATTGTTTTTCCTTTTGTATGTGTATTCACCCTTTTTCCCTATGTTGGTTCCAATATCGCCTTGTCACTGTTGGTGGAAGGTTTTTTCCTATGGTGTGCCTGGCTCTATTTCTTTGCCCACAGCACCATCAAGTCACTCCTTAGTTGTTTGTAACATTTTAAAAGTGTCTTTAATTATAATGCATATTTTGATTTGCATGTACATGTGCAGTCACACCATGAATAAAATGTAATTAGTAAAATTGTGTGACACAATTTTTAGGTGGACTGGAGGCTGATTCACTGATTACAATAGAACCTTATAGCCTCAGTACGATTAATGATGAGTATAGCTCTGGCTACTGAGTATAACGCAGCAATACCACCCGTCACTGGATAAGCAGGGGCAGGTATAGGAGTAAGAATTAAGGGCATGAATAGTAACACTCTCTAGGATAACTAATGTTCTTTTTCATCCTTCTAAGCATCGTACACCAAGACCAGGCTAATAAACGTGTAACCTTCACTAACACTCACTCTGTGCCAAAAGGATATGGTATAAATAGGAGGCATTTTATTATATGGCTACTCACACAACTGAAATGTATTGTTTATGTGATAAAGAGGGGGCATGAGGTAATTGCTTTAAAAATCAAATCAGGAAAAGCTATTTATAAGATTTCAGGGTGCCAACAATGACTCATGGTACCACAATGTATACTGGCCACACCATTTACAATATGTTATGGCAGACAGCGCAGTCGTACAGATACTACTTATAAAATACCTTTGTGAATAGCAAACAATGCATGTGTTTCTGTGTGTGCATTATTATCTTATTTTTACGCTGAATTAAGTGAAAAGCCTTGGGGGCAGCCGTGGTGTTTTTGTGGGAGGTCTGAAGGGCGGATAGGGACTCATTATTGCAGTCTGGAGTAGGACTTCCTCAATAAAAGCATCCCCTGTAGTTGGCAGAGAACACACTCCATGTGCTCCTTTGCACTCCTCGCAGCCCATCTACTCTTGGGCCTCACACTCAGGGGGTTAATATCCTCACTATGAAATATGTTTTTTCTGCATTAAGAGAAAGCAATGAGGAAACTGAAAGCCAGATGCAGGGGAACATTTCACACACAAAAGCCCTGTTTCCAATCCTGGCTGAGGGTCACCAATAAGAAAACCACGTGGGTGTGTGATAACAGCCTCATCCATCACAGGTAATGTACATGGGGGAAACTTAGTTAAATCTGGGATGCAAGGGTGTCAATGTAACGCTTCCTGGTATTTACACACAGTTGAAATAAGACAATGTTCCCATTCACAATGAATACCCTGACAAACAACTGTTGTGTAAATCACAGTTATCCAAAACATATACTGAAAATGGCTTTGTAAGTCACCCAAAGTGTTACCCTTTCCTTTAAGTCAATGATGTACATACCTGGCTGAGCAGGCACCAGATGATGAATCCATGGATGAAGGAACTCTGGAGTTGAAACGCATCACTCCACCAGGTGTTGACCCACATCTTCAACCCACGAGTCAAGGCAGGTAGAGGTCAGACCACAAACACCACATTGTGGAACACATCCAAAAATATCTTACACCTGTGCCAACTACCCTTGTCATTAGCATGCACGAGCAAAATGTTACCCGGCTAAAATGATCTCCTTTTGAAATATCGAAGTTATGTGTATAGAAGCAATTTCTTTTTTAAATCAATTTCACTAGGTGGTGTTTAGGTGACATGACATCAGCATTCACTGGTGCATACAGCGGGTTAAAAAACATGTATAATCAGGGTAGATGGGTCATAGATTAGGCAATGCCTAGAATGGCAAATAGTCCCACCCCCTCCAACATGCCAATATAGGCGTGTAGATAGATGACACTCTAGGGCAGTGCATGACTTAGCTGCTGTGATGGCCATTTTCGGAAGATGCACAGGCTCAATTTGACAATTTAAGGCAGCAGCATCTGTGACACGTGACCCTCTTTTTGCTTAACTTAATTCTTCCTGCACAATCTACCAGGGCTCTGTCACAGTCACTCAAAGGGGCTGTTCATCATTGTCATCTGTCTCTGTCCCCCATCGTCCTCCAGCAAACGTTCAATGGCGCCACCCATTGCTATGTTGTGTAATATGATGCATGGAGCTATGATGTGGCAGCCCTTTGAATGCACCATAATTTATTCTTCATGATCCCACATGTCTGCTTCACCCCAGTCCAGCACCGCTTTACCTATGCTGCCTTTCGAAGGAGGCATACAGATACGGTGTAAGGATTCGCCCACATATTTCGCATGGGGTGATCTATGTCGAGATGTTTGCACATGTATGTCGAAGGAGCCACTGCTGGCAAACGCTGATGTATTACTCTATTCCTGAAGATGTAGGCGCCATGTTTGCCTTGATATTTTCCACTACATCTGTAATGATATACCTTGCATCACAAGTGACCTGCACACCCTGGAAGTGATAGCTGTTTTTATTTTTTAACATAGGCTATGTGGAGCTGGTGCACGGGCATGGCAAAATATGGATGCCATCAATGGGTACAATCATATCAGGCAAGAGTGCAATGTTGTAGACCATAACCTTTACACTATGGGCTAGATGTACAGCGCTTTGTTCTGCTTGCAAACGGCCCAATTTGCAGAGTCAAGCCATTTGTGACCAGAAAAAAACCTATTACCGAATCGCAAATAGGGTTTGCGAGTCACTATTAGGAAGGGGCGTGTTAAGGGCGTCCCTTCCTAATAGAGAGTCATTGGTACGGAGGAATGTTTTACGATCAGGAATGCGATCGCAAAACATTTCCAGTTACCACCAACTTCAAGGTGGTGCTAACCCATTCGCAAATGCGAAGGGGCCCCCAAAGTTATGTTATGTTATGTTATGTTATGTTATAATGGCTTTTGTAGAGCGCGCGGCTACTCAAAAAGAGTGTCCCGGCGCTTTTAAAAGGAGGGCTGCAGACTGCTAACATAACACATTAAAAGAGAAAGTATCACAGATATACAAAACAGAACAAGAATAAAGGCCTACTGGGTGAACAACCAGGTTTTAAGGCCTTTTCTAAAAGCTAACAAGCTGGTGGCTCCCCGGAGTGTAAGAGGCAGAGAGTTCCACAGCAGTGGCGCCAGTAGTCCTTTACCTTTGTGAATGTGTGTGCCCACATTATTTAAGAACAGGCAGTGGACCCACAGACAACTGCCTACGCTTAAAAAAATGAAAAGAGAGTTTTTAATTTTTATTTTTGAAATGCATCTCGTTTTCCTTTAAAAAACGGACTGTATTTTTTTTAAACTGCTTTATTTAAAAAGTAATCACAGACATAGTGTTCTTCGGATCCGAGCAGGCCACCATCCCTGTGAGTGCAGGCCATTCCCAATGGGTCGCAAAGTGAGACCTACCTCCTGAATATCAATGAGATAGGTCTATTTGCAGCACACTGGGAATCGCGAAATGTGTCCAATTGTACATGTGTGTTTGCGATTTCCTGATTGCAAATCGCAACAATTTGCAGTTAAGAAATCGCAAACTGACTTTGATGTACATCTGGCCCTATAACTCTACCGGTGTGCAGGCTTTGACTTTTGTGACCCTGACCTTGCTGAGTTGTTGCAGTGAACAGTACACCCTTGTCATGACAACCATGCTGCCTGACCTGGGGGAAGGCCCTGACATCAGGGAAGGTGTGTTTAGCAATAACTTATGATTTAAAAGCACCTGCTGCAGACTTTCTTGTGCGTCCAGTTTTCAGGCAACAGTAAAACTGTCAAGATAACTCTTGTGATGAATGTTTTGCTAGAGAGAGAGTTCTGGGTATTGTCCAGTGGCAGTTTTGACTCTCCATTAAAGTAGTGCAGGTGGTTAATACGCCTGCTGCAAAGAACGCATACCATGCAGATCAGAGATCTGTATTTTATGTGGATATTTGGGTTGACCACTGCGTTTGTCATAGAGATCCTTTTGTTAACACAGTTCATAATATACAACCCTAATACAGAACAGTGACTGTTATGAATTGTCATCTAAGAGCTGCATGCAAACTGCATAAAATAGGTTAGGAGGTTATGTTTTATTTCTTCATAACCTAGTCCTCATGTGGCTATAAAGGGTTTGTTTGGGTAGATATGTATTCTTATTAGTAAAGCCAGTCTTGACCAGCACTTTAAAACAAACTAAATGAATGTGAGCAAGGGCTGTGGAGATGAGGAGCAGTTTTGGTGAGCAATAGCTAGGGAATTCGAGGAGGAAGTCATGGGTGGGGCGAGGGTGTAATAGTGGTGGAGACGGGGCAGAACCCAAAAAGTTTGTTGCGGAGGGCGCCACCAACGCTAAGGCTGACCCTGATGACAACTGTACTCAGGGCCAGTGAATGCAGTGCTGTAAGCACTTGCATGTACTGGAAGCACCTTATTCTCTGTTTACTTGTCTTCCAGAATTGGCTGTCTCTCATAAGCTATAAAACCCTAGTTCTCCTGTGCATACCTTCCTCAGTCTCATGCAATGAGGTACGCCTTTCCCTGTATCTTCTCCCTTCTTCTCTCCCTGGGCTCATTCTCAACATCCTGCAGTTAGTTGCAAGCATCTTACCAACATGTGAGGTGCACCCATTGTGGTTGGCCATGATGCATTTAGCGATTTGTTTTAATAATTAATAATGTTTGCACCTGGTTTGCGCTTTTGCAAGTTAATTTCTGTCTAGTTTTCCTCTTGTTTTAGCGAAATTCAACTTTTTTGGATTTTTTGTGTCAGTTTAAGTAAATTAAGTCAATAGCGGCTGCTAATTACTTTGTATTTTTGGAAAGAGACTTGCAGTAAAATCATATGCTAGCATTTTACTGCATCTACATTTCACACTGCAATTTCTCTATTTATTGCAAATCTAGTTTGCATGGTATTAAATGGCTTTTCAACGCGTTACGAAACCCTAATACCTGTGTGTGTGCCAGGTCCGCTCCATGGAAACCGCTGTAACCTTATCGTCTAAAGTAAACGTTATCGTTTCAGTGACCCTTCTCCACCATCCACGCCTCGATGCATTCCCTAGGAGTTTGTAATATCTCATTTAAGGCCCCCGAGTTTCCTGAATTTATTCAGTGGCCCTCTGCTTTCATGCACAATACGATTGGGGGTTCCAATCTTTTAGCTGACTTGAGCTGTGGATTGCAAACTACATACAGGTTATTTCACTCTCCTGTATAATTCTGCTTACAATAAACAGGCACTCACTGAGATGTTTTAAGTCATCGACAAAGTGGGAAATTGCCCAGGGCCCCTGTCTTCCTAGGGCCCCCTGAGGAAGCAAACTTTCTCTCTAGCTCACTTCTTTGTGTTTTCGTAGCTCATCTTTAACATGTTAGGCAACATAGGGCTTGAATTAACAAAAGGTGGGCAATAAAATTCAAAGTTGTCTCAAACAAGTTCCCCCAAAATATTTCTTGCTTGGGGTCACCAAAATCTTTAGGATGACACAGCTTAGCTTCCTGCTCTTGTTCAGTCTGCAGGGAAGATGGGGACAGTGCCAAGGAGTGAAACAAAGATGCTAGTCTGCAGCTCACATGTGATTCCCCGCCACGGTGCTCCAGCAGGAGGCGGGAACTCTTGGAATGTGGTTTCGCCCTAGGCCAGCCCAGTGATAAACAGAGAACAGCATTTCCAACGCCCTCCTGCACCTGCACTGCCCAGGCTCGGTGCTTCACTCTATCGCTCTCTGTGTTTGTGTGTGTCTGGACCATGCATCAGTCTTGTATTTGCACATGTTTGTTTTGTATTCTGTAGTGTTTTTACTGTTATCTGCATGTTGCTGTATGGTTATGAGGTGTTTATAATTTCCAGTATTGCTTTGTCATTGTCAAAATTTAACTTTCCAGTCTTCTGTTCTGTCTCGAGCTTGCTCACGAGACCAAGTTCTAGAGTTGTGTTTACTTCTTACCGGAAGTTGGCCTTCTGCGAGTGGTCCTCTCTCTCTGCTGCTGGGAACATTATCTTTCAATAAAGTTGCTTTCCTGACCCTGTAAGGATCACTCGCCTTACTTCATTTTGGCGATGGGCGATGAAGAAGTGTAATCTTGATCCCATCTGAAGATAAGGTAGAAGTGCACCATACTCACGAATAGGCAACACTCAAATACACTCTGTCGTGACTAATGTCCTAATAGGAGTGCGATATATATCAAAGATGTTTTGTTTTAAACATGCATTTATAATCTGATTAATATAGTTAAGGAAAAAATTACCGATTAACGCAACAGGGGAACATAACATGAAATTACGTGTTGTGAAATACTTAGAATGTATACAACTTATGTTAATGTTTATACGCATAATTTGAATCAATTAAGTGCAGGCACATTTAAACTGAGACTTTATAATTCAATGCATTTATTTTCTTGAAGAAAAAAACACATATTCTGTAGCCCTGTAAACATGTTAACTTAACAAAACTAGGCCTCGAGAAGAAATGAGTTCAGTGCTGCTCACATTAAGATTTGAAATGTAATTCACATTTAGCCTTCATTATGGAATGTATGTTGCTGAGCTGTTTCGATTGCAGGTGAATAAGCTTCATTATTAAAATAAAGAAGTCTTGTGTTAATAGACAGCAAAGAGAAAGAAATTTCCCAAGTTGGAGCCACATGAGAGTGCTACATCGACTGCAAACAATATTATGTGCTGTGTTTAGTTAGGGAGAGAGTCCATCTTGGGTTTCCTTAGGGAGAAGACATAAGTTACTGCTTGAGTGGCTTTTAGCTACTTGACCCATTATCTGGGCTTTCTTTTGAAGATTCTGATGTCTGACACCTTTCTTTTTTTCTAATTTTATTATGGCATTATTCAAATTTTTTAGTTTAGGGTTGCCCTTTAAGACAGGGCAGTAAACGAATGGGGAGAGAATATGGCCTAAAGGCTAGGGCGGTCGACCTCGGAGTTGCTGAACTGGGTTCAAGTTTCAGCAGGGACACTCAACATTCTGTGATTCTGGGTAAATCACTTAATCTCCACGTGCCTAACAAAAATGAATGTGTCCGTCTGTAACATAAATGGTGCTCATGGAAAGTGCTCTAATACCTCTGGGTCTAGTTGGCGCTATATAAAACTCCAAAACAACAACAACAAAGTCAGGTTACTCGTACTTATCAAAGAGAATCATATGTTGCAATTTAATCTTCAATTCTTCTTTCTGATTATCTGTGTCATTATCTTAGAGTTAGTAATTTGCTTTGTACTATATAGGCTTCATCTCTTAAGGAGATTTGAACTTACTCTGAACTTTTTGTATTTTATACAATTTATATGATTATATTGAGACTAATTATAGTAACTTGATTCTGAACTTATAACTCAATAAATCAATACTTATAGAGTGCTACTAATCACCCAGTAAATTAAACTAAACTCAGATCAAAGAGTCAAGTGGATTAATGTGTGGCCACATTGGTTACACTACTAAAATATGTGACCACATTATTATTTTTCTATTATTAAAGGAAGCTGGTGAAGCGCCTGGTTACGCCCACCGGCGTGTCCCCGCGCTTAAGTGGGAGATCCTAGAGCCCCATACCCAAACAAAAATGCCCAGGCCCATTAGTGAAGGAACAAGTATGTTTTAAGCTCTCTTCTGAACCTGGTCTCAGAAGGTTATAACCGAAGCTCAAGAGGAAGTTTATTCCCGCTCCTGCCTCCAAGAGCCGAAATGATCTGCCACCCATTCGGGCTCTCGTGACTTTAGGGATCACCATCAGGCCAGTCCCAGTGGATCTAAGGGACCGGACGGGCCTGTAGACAGTGATGAGATTCTGCAGGTACCTAGGCCCAATGCCTTGAGTGATGCGGTGGCACGTACAGAGGATATTGGTTACACGGTACTGAAATTATACAGGTGGTTTGATTCCTTTCAGCGCTCACTCTACTAGAAAGACCTATCCCCTCTGGATAGGTATGTGTAAACGGGCCTGAACTTTAACAGTAACCTGCCCCCAGCTGTGCGTGTCACAGCGGATTTCAGACCTGTAGCTTCCATCTATCCTTCAGGTCTCTTCAGCATCGTGTTGCTGCAGACTCACACTAATCTTCACCTAACCCAGCAGGATGCCGCTCCTCCAAGCTGTGTCTTGAGTCAACCGTCCTTCAATTGCCTCAGATTGGGTACTCCTTATGCAACATTGGGGATCCCTTATGTCACTGTTTTGTAGTGAAGGCGGGGCCTTGTGTGCGCACATTGCTATGTTAGCATAAGCTTATTAGAAGTTTAAACACCATTTTATCCTGTTGCTGCTTTTGCACACAACACTGCATATAACTGTTGTTGTAACTAAGGCTTCATGAATGTCTTCACATGAGAATGGCCTGTTTTCAACATCCCTAGACTTACATCGCGACCTTAGTCTGCACAGTGAGTGCTAAGGCCTCCAAGGTTGTCATAACAATGTTAGCTGTTGTTCGGGCTGATTGGCTCACGTTTTAGACACAACATACTCGCAGCTGCAGCTACCTGAAATTCTGGCGCCTTTAATATTGCAATGTAGACATGATTTCAGGCACTTGGAGAAAATCATTTTCCCAGAGAGAAAGAGCTTTTGCAGATCCTGAAGTGATTCATCTCTGCTGATCTTGGAGGAATGGGGTCCCCTATTCAGGCCTAAGAGACCTTCTATATTTTATAAAACATAGTTCCTAGCAAGGAAGGGTGGCATACTAGGTACTAAAGGACCTGTTTCCACTATCATTATAATATGATTTCTCCTTTTGTATATATGGAATTGTAACAATGCTTATCGTATTATTTCTAATCATATGTCTGCTTGTGTTAGCAAAATCACTGCATCTTAGAGCACGTCGTTAAAATAAACATTTTAACCTTTTCTGTGTTTTTTTTACTCCTGTTTTGGACTAGTATGAGAATAACAAATGAAAGAGTGTTCTTGATTCCCACCATTCCTGAGAGTAACCTAAGTCCCATGTTCTGGGTTGTCTAATCATTGGTACCTGTGCTGTAGGACGAAGAGCTAATGAGGCACTGATGCTAGTCGGTTAGGGGTTCTAGGTACTGAGGTGAGTTTTTTGTCCACCACAATTCACTGAGGTCCTGGGTCTCTGTGCACAGTTCTGTGTATGAGCAGAATCCCTGCAAAATGGCGCACCTAACATAGTGGTCTTATTTTGAGACTCTCGAGTAGTGCTTATATCAGCCCACGACCCCCTCACTATTGTTTCCGGTTGACAGTGGTGACGGATTAACCTATCTATAGTTAAATAGGTTTTCCAAGCTTGATAACAGTTTGCCGCAACCTCCTACGTAGGTAAGCAACTCTACCGTCATGAGAAATTTGGTGCCCACGTCCTCTATGTGCCGCCTTTTTTGTTATCCTTCTGTACACTTTAACACTGAACCTTTGGAGCACGCTATTGTTGTGAGCCACCCAGAACTGAAATCTCCTGCATTTTCTTTTGTTTGTTTTCTCTTATCAGCAGTCTTCCTCCTTCAGCCTGCGTTCATTTTGCTGTCTTATCTTTGTTTGTTGTACAAGTATTTCCCACTTTGTGCCTTTATTTAATACTTGGAAATGTACTATTATTTTTGTTTCTATCTCATTATGTAGCACCTCACTTACTTCAAAACCCTGGGGTTCAACCAATAAAAATGGATTAAGTGGCTATGTTTTTTTTAAACAATTTAATAATAGCCATAGATGCTAATGCATTTACTGCTGCAACAAAGAAAGTTTTACAATTGAACGCCACAGGTGCTGAGGCGCAAAACATTTTTGACCATCTACCTGAAGTACATGCGCCACAAGGTATCGAGGAGTATGATGAATTTTGTGTAAAATTAGACAGACTGATGTTGCATTTTACTGTGGAACCAAATGTGGTTATGGAACGTTACATTTTTATTCCAGACCTTGGTTACGCACTGAGTCTATTGAATGTTATGTTCTGGCACTTCATATTTTAGCGACAACTTGTGAGTCTGGTAATATAACTGAACAGTACACGCACAATCAAGTGATCATGCATTTCAAATTCAAGAGCAGTTGCTCAGACATAAAAATCCCACATTCACTGAAGTTGTTGAGGTGGCCCAAGGTATTGAGAGATCTGAAAGATCATTTAAGGTCCTTAATGATGAAAAATAGAGTCACCTTGAGGTTGCTCTTGTGCGCAACAGAAATAAGTTCAACAAGGTGAACATTGGTAAGTCCAATGTAAACAAATCCAAAAGCTTGACATGTAATTCAGGAATTCGTTTTAATAAAGCTGCCTGCTCAGCAGTCTCAAGAGAATGCTTTAAATGTGGGAAGATGGGACCCTTTTCTAATGATTGCTAGTCTCAATGCAATGTTAATACCATTTTGGAGAGTAAAATGGACCAACTACAAGGCACCCAGAAAAAGAAAATATGGTTTTGGATTATAGTGTGACGACGATGCCCTCTCTATGTCTGCTGACGCTGACCCTTGTAAACCACCTAACCATGAAGTTGTAATTGATGGAGTCAAAACTGTAATGTTGGTGGACTCTGGGTCACCTTTTTCATTAATTTCTCTTGCATTTTTCAAGGTACACTGGAAAAACAGAATTTTAGAAAAAAAATGATGCTTATAGCTATGGGAAGTCGGTGGCCAAATAGCTAGTGCGGTCTCCCTCGAAGCTGGTAAACTGGGTTCGAGTCTCGGCAGGGACGCTCCACATCCAGTGAGTCTGGGCAAATCACTTAGGGGCAGATTTACAGGAAAGTGACCCAGTGTGTGCCGCAATCCATTTGGCTGTGCCGCACTGAATCAATTTCAAAGCACAGGGATGCAACATATTTACGACAATATGTTGCAACTCTGTGCTTCCCCCGACGCTGGCACACAAACTGCTGCCATGCGCCGACACAAGCACCCTTGCACCATGGTGCAAAGATGCCTGCATCATGCTGATGATTGCTTATGGGCAGGAAGAGTTCCCTTCCTGCCCATAAACAATCAGAAATGGTGTTTTACAACTTCTGTGTGTGCTGCATTAGCACACATAGAACTTGCAAACGTCATTGTTTTAATGATTGTTTATTTGCAGAAAGGAAGCCTTCCTGCACATAAACAGTCACCAGAGGAGATTTCCTCTTTCTATGTGTGCTGTAGAATACAGCACACATAGAAAGAGGAAAACAATGAGGAGAAATTAATACATTTATCCTCGGTGTGCCTCCTACGCCTCTCCTGGGAGGCTTAGTATTCAGATGCATTTCCACATTTACGATTTCTTTTAAATCTGGAAATGTGTCAGTTTCCATGGGTGTTGCATGGGAATGCCCACAGCAACACCCATGGAACGCCCCTTTCACGCAAAGTGCTGTGTGCAAAGGGGCCATATTTACAGGGACAAGAAAAGTCACTCAGGGTAGCTTTTCCTGAAGTTGTAAATATAGGGCAAAAAAACACGCAGCCAGTGCGTCACAAAAAGTGATGCACCTATGGCGCGAGGGGCTTGTAAATCTGGCCCGTAATCTCCCCATACCTAACAAAATGAATGTGCCCATCTGTAACACAACTGGTGCTCATGTAAAGCGCTCTTTTACCTTTGGGTAGAGTTAGCACTATATAAACTCCCCCAAAAACATTCTGGGTTACTTTGTGTCTTCCCTTTCATTTTCCTCCTCCACCATTTTGGGGAAAATATATGTTGCCAAGAATGGTCAACGTGTGTTAGATTGGAGGCACCAAGGAACCCTAGTACTCATACTGTATCCGTCATCTGATATTCTTGTTTATTGTATGACTACTCAACAAGGTATTGGCTGTGCTATTTCTCAGTACATGGATGTTTTTAAAAAAGAGTTGAGGTTGGTAAGGAATTTTCCCTAGAGATTAAGCTTAAAGCTGGAGCATTCCCCGATAGACATAAACTTAGAGATGTACCACTCAGTACCAGGAAAGAGACCAGTTCATTATTACAGCAGTTGCGAATAGAGGGTGTGATTAAACCAGTTGATTCCTCTGAGTGGATTTCTTATACTGTGTTAGTAAAAAAATCTGGCTCATTGAGGTTATGTGCTGATTTGAGGTCTCTTAACAAACAAATTATTGTAGCTTGTCATCCCCTTTCTAAAATTCAAGAACTTTTAGCACAACTGGAGAAAGCAAGATTCTTTACTACGTTAGACCTTAAATCCATATATCACCAGATTGAATTGGAAGAAGGATGCAGACATTTGACTACATTTATCACTCCTGATGTAGCTTTTAGGTATGTATGGATGCTATTTGGTAGGGTGTCAGCTGCATCTGTCATCCAAAAACTCATGTTTATGCTATTTATAGGTCTGGACGGTGTTATGGCGTTTCAAGGCGACATCTTGGTTTATGCTGACACTGTTGAATTGCATAATCCAAGATTGTTAAAAGTGTTGCAAGTTTTGCAAGATTAGTGTATGACTTTAAAAATGGAAAAATGTGTGTTTCTTACTCAGGACGTTGAGTATGTGGGTCATGTTAGTTCTACAAGAGTTATCTCTCCTAAACAAAGTTTGCTCCAAGCTATTGAGTTGTTACGTACACCTGCAGATAAAGATTCATTAGGATCCTATTTGGGGCTGTGTGAATTTTACTCTAGGTTCCTAAACACATTTTCTCACATAGCCTTGTCCTTGAGAAACCTGCTTAAGAAGGGAGATACATTTATTTTGACAGAGGACATCAAATTGCTTTCGATAAGCTCAAATATTCTAGTGTTAATGCCTTGCCATTGTTTTCTTTCAATCAAAAGCTAAGTTGTGTCCTGTATGCTGATGCCAGTGCTGAAGGCCTTGGAGCAGTATTTAATCACAAATATCAAGGGGCGGAGAGCACTGTTGCATTTGCTTCAAGACCTCGATCTTGCTCTGAATCTAGATATTCCACAATTGAATGGGAGGCTGTTGAACATTTAAAAAAAGTATATGTGGGGCAAAGCGTTTACTATTAAAACTGATAAGAAACCCCTGTTAGCGTTACTCAATAGCAATGGCAGCAATGGTACCAACAAAGCTTCTTCTTGCTTAATCAGAATCTTGTCTGAATGTATGAATATAACTTACATGCTGATTACATTTCAGGGCCCTGCAATGTCATTGCTGATTGTTTATCCAGATTGCCTAATTTGGCTGCGGAAAGTTACTCAGAAGTTATTGTATAATGTGTGGTTACATCTATAGAAGATATTTCACCTTTGTGTGGTTGGGGGGTTTCAAAAGAATGCTGGATGGAAAGTTTCAAGTCTGATGAAGAATTGAAGAAAGTCATAAAGTTCACCAATAAGGGGTGGCATCATGAGAAACTCCTGACATCAGTCATGCAAATTTTGTGGAAAGTCAGAGATTCAATTTCTGTTACATAGGACGTTGTCTTGAAGGAGGAGTGTGTTATTCTTCCAAAGGATATTCGCCATACCACTATTAAGTTGACCCATACAGGATATTTTAGTGAGACCCTTACCAAGAATTGGGTTAGAGAAACATTTGGTGGCCTTACATGGATTCTCAAATTTCTGGATTTGTTAAGTAATGTTCCATCTGTCTTAATTCTGCCAAATGCCTGGTCGCCAATAAAATGGATTCTGTTCGCTCTGATTTTCCTGAGAGGCCCTGAGATAAGTTCGCTTCAGACATTTTGGGCGTTATGATAGTTTTTCTTGGTGTAAGGTGTATGCTTTTTTCTTATTGATTATTTTTCCAGATGAGCTGAGATCAAATGGGTATCTCAGCCCACCATTGACACCACTACCAGTGTCATTCATTCATTCATTCATTCATTCATTCATTCATGCATTCATTCATGCATTCATTCATAATCTTTATTTCGGTACATTAGAAGCATAAAAGATACATAAAAACAATCAATTAACATAATTTAAACAATCCAAATAGAAGTACAAGCAAGCAGTTTATGCAAAAGAAGCTCGGAATGTGGGGTATCGGATCCTTACATCCTTTAAAACATAATTATTAAATAAATGCATTAAAAAGGCATCAAGAATAAAAGAAAGGAAGAAATATGTTATTCTGATTTAAAACCCAGTCAAAAAAATTCTAATATTATTAAAACATTAAACAATTGAGATATATGCACTTAATAGTTCAGAGAACAGTGCAAATAGTAATATCATCTTATTGGGACAACTTTATTATTTTGATCAATTCTAGCGCAATAAGAACGTTTCACTAGAGTTTTAGGCCCATTTTTGCCCGCAAAAAATTGATTGCTAGCAAAAATCTCCTAATGCCAAAGACAATGACCTGTGTAGTATCAGTTTTGAAAATCCTTTCTGCCTCTTTGTGTGATCTCACGCCTAAATTTAAACAATTGTGGGTTGATTCATTTTTTCCTAGCTACAGAGTAGGCAGAACAAAAGAAAAGGATATGAGACTCATCGTCTTTGGCTTTGCCTGAGCATAAAGTACATAAATCATCTATCTTTTCAGTTGTGTTTATATTCAATACACCATATCTATATTTCATATATAATGTTTTAGCAAGTGGGGGATATACCTCATTCAAAAACTGCTCGAAGTAAGCTCTATCCTTAAACAGAAGGAACTTACTCGTTAGGGTTCCACCTGTTTGTTCATTTAACACACTGTATTCGATATATGCCCAAAAAGTAATTTTCAATGCCTTTTTCGAGTCTCAGGTTAATGTGGATGGGTCGTCCCAAAACTGCGATAGGCCAATCCTTTTCAGCCATAGACAAACATGGCATGTCATTTAATACTGTTATTCTGGTCCAATTCCATTATTTCTTTTAAGCCGGCCTTATAATCTAACAATCTCCGGTGTTGACCAAAGTCTTACCCAAAATGTCAAAGGTCTTAAAATTGCTTAATGATCTGTGCGTTTCATGTTCAAGTCGAGAATAATTGGTATTAGTGGTGTACGTACAGGCAACATTACCAACGCTCTATAAAATTTGTTTTCACCAACCTTGAAATTCTTTTTGCATGATGGTCCCCATAGTTCAGCCCCATATAACGCAGCAGATTGGGCTTTATACTTAAATACCTCTAATGCTGGGGAAACAGCCTTGGTAAGACTATTCCCATGCCTTTTCATGATTGGTAGAGTATTTTGTGTTAGAGTAATCTTACTTTTCTCTATTTGGGTCTTCCATGATAATTTAGTGTCCAATGAAACACCCAAATAACTGACATTCTGTACGTATTCCAACTTTTGGCCATTTAGGACCAGGTTTTCCCGAAAGTTTTTGTGAGGATTTATGGCCATATAGTTGGTCTTATTAGTATTGATCTGAAGGCCTTTATTGTTGCAATATGGTTGGAACGAGTTTATTAAACATTGTAGTCCCTTGGGCGTTTGAGATATTAATATGGTATCGTCAGCGAAAAGGAGAGCTGGTATCTGTTCTCCCCTTAATTTTGGTGCATCATTTTTACAACCCTTCAAAAATGAAGAAATATCGTTGATGAATAATGAAAATAACGTGGGTGCCAATACACAACCTTGGCGAACCCCCCTATTTATGGGGATTAGTCCTGTTAGTTCACCCCTAAGGCCCCACCTGACCGTGGCGTAGTTATTTTCATGTAACCTTATAATCTGTTCCAAAAGGTTGACTGGCAACCCTTGGCATCTCAATGACTCCCACAGCAAATCTCGAGGAATAAAATCAAACGCAGCCTTAAGATCTACAAAGGCTACGTATAAGTGCCCCTTTCTTATATTTACATACTTCCAACATAGGCAACAAAATCTGAAGACCTGGTCTATGGTGCTTGTTTTGGTTCTAAACCCTGCTTGTGCTTTCCTCAATCCATGTGTTCATACAATTTAAAATGTGCCTTGCATAAATCTTTAGTAAAATATCAATTAAACTAATTGGACGATAGTTTACTGGATCGTACCTATCGCCCTTTTTAAAAATGTAAAAGATTTCCCCCCCCCCCCCTTCTGGAAGTTCAGCACCTGCTGCTACAGCATTACATAAATAGTTAATGTAGGGTCCCCAGACACTGGTTTCATGTTTAAATAAATTTCCCGGGATTTTGTCCAGGCCGGACGCTTTCCCATTTTTAACTAAATTGATAGCCAATATTATTTCATTTCAAGCAAAGTCTAGCTTGTCTTCACTTGGACTAATTAATGGCCCATCATTTGGTGGAACCCTACCATTCTCTGGTGCCGCATATAACTTAGTAAAATGCTCAACCCAAGTGGCTGCATTAATATAAACATCTTTTGCTTCTTCCCCTGTTTTATTTCCTTTGGCTACAAGCCTCCAGAAGCCCAGTTGATCCTTTTTCTCAGCAGCTATAAGCAAGTCTGACCAATTTTCATCCTCCCATGATGTTTTAGCCTTCTCTTGGATTTTCCTATACTTGAGTCTAGCTTCTGTTATGTTAAGCGAGATGTTGTTGTTTATGGCAGTCTTGGCTTTATGGCAATCCTTGTTATACCAGGGTTCCCCTTCCATCATCAGATTTTTTGTATCTCCACCAATCTTATTTGGCATTTTATTTACCAACTGAACTAATACTGTAAGGAATTGCTTGTGTACATCTAAAAATGCATTTCCCCCAATGGTATAGTCATATATCTATCGAAGGTATTGGCAAGTACATTATAAATATTTGCCAATACTGCGCCATGCCCCAATATATGTGTCCATTTTAGAGAGCGGCGATTATTGCTAACTATAACATCATCAGGGCTTGCATGAACTATCTCATTACTCTTAGTTCTACATGGGAAAAAATCGATTATGAAACAACAACTGGAGCGGACGATAATCACTCTCTATTCTTCGCAATATTTTTAAGTCTACTACATATGGCCAAATGTCAAATGATACCATTATATAATCAATTTTACTCTGGGAATTACCTCTGCAGAATGTGTGGGCCTTTGGTGTGTCTGATGGTAACCGTCCGTTACATGCTCTCAAACTGTGCCCAGCCGCTAGCCTCATGATCTGAACCGCTAGCACATTGCAAGGTACCGGATTAATATTATCAATTGTAGGGCTGTTATTGGCGCTGTCTTCATCTTCAAAAATATTACCAATTCCTATAATAGGTTATATTTACGGTTCAGGTCACCACCTATTATTATGCTTGTTTTTGCATCTAATAAATTTAAGATAGAGTCCATTTGTTCTATTATCAATGACTCTTTTGAAGCTAGGCCAGGTCTGTTATAAATATTATATAGGTTCAACACCTTTTTATCCCTTGTTATTATTTTTATTCAGAGTATGTTGTGTGAGTTTATACACAATTGGCTAACTCTGATGTTAAGGGTTACTTTCACCCATATTACTAGGCCCCCGAGGGTCTCCCTCTTACTGATGGGGCTGCATCTACATAAAATGTTTTGTACCCTACTCTATGTGGGACCTTTAGTGCCCAAGTCTCCTGCAGGAGGCAAATATCGCTTGTTTCAATATATTCGCTCCATTCTGGATCACTAGCATTCCTTCCAAGTCCCGCTATGTTCCATGAAATCAATCTTAATTCCGACATGTTATTAACCCTTGTGCCTATCTTAAGTTCATCTGTTGACTTATGACTTGTATTGGCGGTCTCCTTCACTAATGGGATCTCTTCCACCTCCCTCAATATGACGATTTGAACCCCCGAAGCATTCCCACCATCATCAAGCTCTTTTTCCTTTTTCGAGTTATCGTGGAGCTCAATAATTGGGGCAATAATTTTCTCCTCTGACTCCCTCTCTTTGGGTTTTGCGGATGTTTTCTCCCCTGGGACACCTGTGGTTTGTGGTCAATCACCAGCCTCCAAGGATGATACTTCTTGGCAACTGTTGAAAGTAAAGGGGAATAAGATGTTATCATGATTGTAATTTATTTTCGCACTGCCAGGTCTATAAAAATAACCCAAAGGTAGGGCATGGATACAAGTACTCTGACACCATTGACACCACTACCAGTTTCTAAGTTAATGTTTCATCAGAGAATGTCTGCCGTCTCGTATTGTTACTGATAATGGTAAAAAGTTCAGGACAAAGGGATTTTTAATTTTAAGACGTCTCTTTTTTGCCTAACATGAATGATTTTGTTGTAAGGTTTAATTGAAATAAGTTGATGCTGTGCAGGTTAGGTTAACATTATAAAGGGGGGAGATGTGTTGTATTTCCATCTGTCTGTCTGTCTCTTTCCATTCTTTTGTTATGTCTCGTGCTTGCTCATGAGAGCAGGTTCTAGAATTATTTTTACTTCTTACCTGCAGTTGGAAGTTGGTCGCTCTGCTGAGTGGTCCTCTCTCTGCTGCTGGAGACATTATGTTCCAATAAAGTTGCTTTCCTGCAAGCCTCTCGTGCCTTCCTTCAATCACCGTCCATCTTCCTCGTCACTTTCTTTTCTCTGCAACATGTACCGTCAACCCAGAGTCAGACCACTGACTATCTTTACAAGAGCAGTTGTTGGATTTTGTACAAGAAAAAGGATTTCTGAAGCTTCAGAAAGACAAAGAGAACAGCAACTGTTTGGCATCAGTAATGCAAGCTTCCCTGACAGACAGAATAGACACACAATATACCGAAGTCTCCTAATCAATGTATTCGCTTGCTGGTAGATGGATCTGTGGACTAGGTGTCTGGTGGGGTGGTGACATTTTGGGGTGTTCCCTGGGATGGGCATCATTTGCAGCAAAGAAGCATGAACCCCTGAACCATGGATTGATTTATTTATGCATTTTTATATAACATGGACATTACTCAAAAGCGCTAGAGCGCTCTACAATGAACAAGGTTTGTTGCAAAGATACATTGTTACAAAGATACATTATTACAAAGACATACGATTACAAGTCATACAAATGGCTCAGATTATATTTTCTGGAGATGTATGTAAATTACTGGAGGTAGCAGCATTCCCAAACTGAGTAGTTAAGACCATGATAAGGGTCATTGTTGAGACTACACAAAAGTGTCTTTGGAATAGGAGGGCTTTCAATTCTGATTTGAAGACAGTCATTAAAGTGGTTGTGCATAGGTTCTGAGGTAAGGAGTTTCATATTCTAGACGAGTTTCCTGAGAATGATTGTGCCATGAGTCATTCCTTTTGAAAGGTTAGAGGTTCAAGTAGCAGTGTTTCAGCATTTTACAATGGTCTGGTGCACCAGGAGATCTTGCGTGGAGTGGACATATGTAGGACCTTGAGTGTCATACAAGCAGCCCTATATAAGGCCCCAGTTTCAATGGGCAGCCAATGGAGAATACGCAGAATTGGTGTGATCTGATCATTTCTTTTGGCCCAGTAAACAAAGCATGCTGCCAAATGTAAGATAGATTTAAGAGGGGAGAGACGGGTATTGGGGAGACTGGTAGGGAGAGAGTTGCAGTAGTCAAGCCTTGAGAGCACCAGGGAATGTACCAGAGTTTTCAAATATTGCTCTAGAATGAAGCAGCAGAATCCCTAGAAAAGGCGTTGTTGCTATTGCACATTTTTGGCCCTGGTGTTGATTTGCAGTTGAAGATGTTATCTTCTATCTAAGATGATTCCTAGGGATTTAGCACTGTCAACAATGGTGGGTTTACTGTTTAGGATTTTTAGTGTACGGATGTTCTTGTTTAGACCCAAACCTCCTTCCACTGCCATGGCAATTAGGTCTGAGGCCTGAGAGCTTGGTGGGGTAGTTTCCGTAGAATTTTCACACCAAAGGAGCACGTCTCCGGCAATCATGGATGTTCTTGTTTAGTCCCAATACTTCTAGCCTTGTCAAACACCAAATCTGGGAAGGGAAACACATGGGATAAATCCTAAGCATTGTAAACTTGGTAGCTTACAGATGTAGGTAAACCTTTCAAATTTTAAAAGTATGTGTCTTATCCTTTTCTTCTGCTTGTCAGCATTTTAGAGGGCAGCCCACAGATTTAGACTTTGGCAGTCAGAGGTAAATCTGTTGGTATGGTGGAGTATTTTACTCCCACCATATCGAGGGTCCCAGCAGACATCTTTTATAATTGACAGGACCCACCATCACGGCAGTTCCTTTCAATGTATTAAAAGTTTGATGGATGGTACCGCTAAAACGATGATTTTGTCTGTCAAACTTTTAACATGCTTTTGTATTTTCAAAAACAAAATCCCAAAGCAGAATTTTGTTTTTGAAAATACAAAACTGTCTCCCATGTTCTGGGGGGCATTTTGAGGGTTTTCACTGCCCATCACAGCCAGGTTTTACATGGCAGAATAGAACAATAAAAACTGGACATTCGACCGCCCTCTCTCTGACAGCCCTTAATCCGTCGGGCCAATGGAAGAGTATGTGGACGACAGAGATGGAGTAGTTTCCGTCACTAACATACTTAAAGTCGGCCTAGCAGTAAGTCAGATGGGCGTACCATCAGTTTGGCAGAGAGGGTACTCTGGGGCATTTTATCAAGGGGGTTTATCTCTGCTTTTTTGTCTTTAAAAGCCAAGAAAGCGGAGATAAAATTATCACCCTTTCACCTAGCTGTCGCTAACACCAGTTAGCGACAGCTAGTAGGAGATAGCGACCATCTTGGGCCCCACTTTGCATATCAGAGAAATGTATCACTAATGACATGCAAAGTGGGCGTGCCAAGATGTTAGCGACTGGAAACAGTTGCTAACATCGCTATCTCCTATTACCAACTTTTGGAGATATTCGCTCTAAGCGCGAATATCTCCAAACGCTAACACCTGCCCTGAGCAGTTCTTAGCCATGTTATCCAATGGGAGGTGGATAACATGGCTAAGAGCATTAGCTTGGTAATGCATGAATATCGCCGACTTTTCAGCGATATTCATGCATTGCGGCCGTTCTTTATCGCATTTGCGATAAACCTTGGTAATACCGAGGTTTATCTGCGATAAAAATCCCTGCAGGTCAGCGATAAATTTTTGTCTCTAACCAAGCAATAGCGATAATTATCGCTATTGCTTGGTAATATGCCCCTCTGTCACTGTTGCGACAGAGCATCCTCGCAACCAAACTCTAAATTAGTCCTGCAGTGTCAAATTAGGTTTGGTGTGATGGAAATAGGGAGGCAAAATACCAATAGTTCCAGATTTGGCAGAACAGCTGTATTGTTTGGGATTTAGATGAATGGGGCTTGAAGTGAAATAGCACAACTAATGTATATTGCACCATTCTTTGTATTTGTACTCTTTAATAGAGAGAATTAGAGCGTGTTCTTTGTGGGTATCTGTTTATTTATTTCCTTTAGGGTTGTGGATCCTTCTTGTCCTCTAGCTTCTTCCTCCAAACAAACCTTAGATGTTAGAGTTTCTTGGAATGTTTGGGGTTCTTGGGTTACTGTGGTTGCTCCCATTTTTCGGATTGTCCATGTTGTGCTGACCTTCCTCGTTCCCCCCTCAATTCAGGACACGCTGTGGCCTGTTCCTCTGAGGTGAAAAAGTGACGTCCACTCCAGTGTCACGTTTCATTCTCTGTACTTCCTTTTTAATTCTTGCTAGTAGCGCAATCGCTATTTCCCTATTTCCTCCTATTAGACAGTTCACAACACTGGACAATAACTGAGTTTCAGGACCTGCTGCCAGATTCATGTAGTGAAATTGCGCACGCAATCGCTGCGAAAATGCAATTCCGGGCGCAATTTACGTAATCGGCATTCAACATCACAATAGCGAATTCGCTAACACATAATAGCGAATTCGCAATAAAAATCGCAGAATCCCGGTAGGCGAGCATTAGCGAATCGGAAAATGCGACAAACCACGGATTCTGCAAAATAAATTGCGAATTCACTATATAATCGCAATCGGCATTCATAAAAAATCGCTAATAGCGAAAACCCCAAAAATCGCTGTTTGCGCCGCGCAAATTAAGGACAACTCAAAGCAGGTGGTAACCATAAAAGCCATGAAAAAATTACATTTGAAAAACCGTTGGCCAATCAGCAACAGGTTCAGGCCTGACCAATCACACATAAGGACTTTCAGCAGCAGCATTTGGAGTGCCACAATGCCAGGAATGTACATGGTGATGAGGCGTCGAAGGCTACAGCGAGCAGCACAGAGGAGACGCAGGATCCAGGACAGGATTTTCCTCCAGCGGGTCACCTTGCTGGGCCAAACCAGAGAGCAGATATATGCAAAATATAGGCTGAATGGGGAAATGATAATGCAGCTAATACAGGACCTTGACCCCCTGATGCAGCACCCAACAAGCCGTACCAATGCGGTGCCTACACATGTGCAGGTATTGTGTAGCCTGCACCTCCTGGCCTCCGGGAGTTTCCAGGGGATAGTACCAGCTGCTGGGGGGATATCCCAGCCCACCATGTCACGCTGCCTCCACACTTTCGTTGACGCCATGCTTACCCAGCTACACCGTCACATCAAATTTCCCACGAGCCAACAGGAATTGGACTTGACCAAGCTACAATTCTACAATGTAGCCAATTTTCCTCATGTACTTGGATGCATAGACTGTACCCACGTCGCCATCTGCCCACCAGCTTCCACAGAGTATATGTTCCGCAATAGAAAGTCTTACCACTCCCTGAATATACAGATGGCCTGCAATGCTAAGTCATACATCACTGACATTGTGGCCCAGTACCCAGGGAGTACCCATGACTCCTTCATATTCCGGCACAGCGGCCTCCACTCACGACTGGTCAGGGGAGAGTTTGGGGAAGGACACCTACTTGGTAAGTGCACTTTGTCGACAATGTCACATTGCTATGAAGTAACTGCGCAGCACAGCCAATCACCATCTGCTCCTCTCATTCAGGTGACAGTGGCTACGCCCTCCGTGAATACCTCCTGACCCCTTACTTCAACCCTGCCACACCCCAGCAACGGCGTTACAATGCTGCACACATACGGACAAGGAATTGCATAGAAAGGACATTTGGCCTGCTCAAGAGCAGGTTCCGCATACTGCACAAGACAGGTGGGGCCATGTATTACAGTCCAGCAGTGTGCTGCCGCATTGTGGCTGTCTGCGCAATACTACATAACATGGCAACCAAGCGCCGTATACCTGTCGACATCTCTGGCAGTGAATCTGAAGGGGACGACCGGCCACCTCCACATGTACGTCATGCCCGCGGAGAAGATCCTGCGGAAGGATACAGGCGCCGCAACCACATCACTACAAACGGTTTCTAGTGCACACATACCACTATCACAACACTGCACCCATGCATGACGAATGAAATAATGACATGAGTGTGTATGAAGTTTGACCTTTCTTCTTTAATGTTACGTCACAATAAATAGGCCTTCAAGTAACAAATTGTCTGATGGGGAGTGTATTGCTCCATACCTCCCCATGCTGGGGTAGGGGGTTTGCAGGGGTCGACTGCATGGCCTCCCTCATAGTTTTACAGTCCTCAGCGATGTTGTCGACGAGACGCCCCAAGTCGTCTCTCCGCATCCTGAGGGACGGTGTTGGCCCTACTGTAGTAGAGTAGGGTCTGCAATCCTATGATCACCCAGATTTTTTGCTTTTGTTTCACTGGTTTACGACTTTCTCTGGCTGTGGGCCTGCCAATCAGACCCACAGCCTAGCTGTTCTCTCGCTAAATTGACATGTGTACCTTAGGTGCATTACCCAATTGGAACTGGGCCACCTTGTCAGACCCTGAAACTCAGGGCATCGGTGTACCCAGGGCCTACCAGGGGCTGAAGCATGTATTATGCCACCCCTGGATGGCCATCTAAATCTGACACAACTGGCTGCACGACAGCTGGGGCAAGGTGGCGTACTCGCCCTTTGCTTTAGATATAGTATCCATATATCTAACCCTAAAATGGACACCCGAATTCCTATCAGTCACTCCTATGGCAGGCCTTGACAATCCTGAAGGCAGAGTGCGTGGAATCGTGTGAATTGGGCTCTGGCACGAGCCGAGCCCGGTTGCAGCTTGCGGAACCAAGACCCAATGGCTGTTCCATGATAACGCGTACCATATCGCTAACTTCGGTATTGCGTTATCAAGACATGTTGAGTAAGGTGTCATACGAATCGGGATACTGACCCCTCACCAATGCTGGCGACGGGGTTAGCATTCCACCCTTCTAGAGGGACACGACATGTACGTAACTGTGAACCCTGGTTAAAGTTAACTGAAGCCTCAGCTCCACAAAATGGATGCTCCCACCACAGACACGAGTCTGACCTCCTGCTGCTGGGAGTCCTTCCAGCGAGGAGAGCTTGGACAAAGGGTTTCCTGTCCGGGGCGGTGCTCGCACCATCCCAGACAGGGTTTTGTGTATCCTGGGTAGGCAGGGCTTTACAGGAAGGTGACTGCGGAGTGGCACCCCGGTGCTCACTACGCATCTGCCGGCTAGAACCAGTTCCAGGGGCACACCAGCCCCTGGCCTGGGGAAAGTCCGGCATGGGAGAGGGGTGTAACCACCCCCCTTCCTGGTCCCACCCCTAGGGCAGGACCTAGTCATGTACCCACCCCTTTCTTTAGGATAAAGGCAGGAGCGGGGACCCTTCCAAATTAGATCATCTTTGAATCAAGAATACTTTCTACGAAAGGAACTCTCGACTCTTCTCAAGATTTCTCCCTTGTGGCTAAGGAGTAGTCACCCTGCATCCGCAGGCACCATCTAAGAACTCTGCGGTTTGCTGCAAGTCCTTCCTCAGGAATCCGACTGCCCAGCTCGACGAGAACCGGCTTCCCTGGCACCTCTGACCTCTACCCACATCGTCAGCTCAGCTGAGATCTGTGGGTGCGACGAGACCTCGAGGGACCGGCCATCATCAGAACCTGCACGATTTCTTAAACCAGCACGACCGCTGAGGGATCCTCTGGTGAGTGCTTTGGGGTCCGAGAAGCCCCGACCCTGAGCAGCTCCAGCACCGAAGTGCAGCCTCCCAGCATCTCCACGATCTGCGTGGGGCCCTTCTGCTTGTGCCGCTCAACACGTTGTCTGGTTACTAGCCACTGGCTTGTGACCTTCTCGACGACGCCCGACAACCAACGCTGCTGGTCTGGTTGCTCCAGACTGGCCTTTGCTCCCTTCTGAGAGAGGAGCACCTCGGATCCTCCTGGTCCACTCAAGACGCCATTTTAGGCCCACCACGTGGCCCTGAATTTGCCAAGGCTTGTTGCCCCAATCCTGGGCCCAGCGACGCCGACAGCATCAACCTTCGTGGGACAGCTCGCACCTCCATCCTGGTCGCCGACAACGCCTCCTGGTCCGTGAGACTGCAGAGCCTAGCGTCGCCCACTCACCTAGTCGAGGTGACGATCATCCGGTGCCCTCCAGGTACCCTCTGACTACTGGCTAGTAGTTACGAACTTGGTCCCCTCTGCTTTCAGGTGTCATCCATCTCTGATCCAGGCTTGGATCTCTACGAACTATCTCCACTGGTCGCCGGCCAGCAACTCCTTCCTTCCGGCTCCTGGTTCGTCAGCGAGGACTCCCGACGTCTGTAAAGACTTGTGCAGCCGCAGCCCCTGGGCTAGGTAACTTCGGCACTTCGGTGCCCGCATAGCCTCCTTATCTAAGGGTCCCGAGTCCCCATCGCTTCCGACTTACCTTATCGGGTCCGCCCGAGACACTAAACTTTCCGTGCCCTCGGGCACTTGTATTGATTGTGCACTTGAAGCATTTTCCTAAGAGTTTTGTTGTGTGCTTAGTACCCTGTCCTCATTAAGAGTACAGGGCTGTTGTGATTCTAATAAATACACTGTTTATTTTCATAACACTTGTGTGGTGTCCTTTCACTTGGTGTTCAAGGGGTATGTGATGGTATAACAGCTGGCTTAACACGCCCTCTAGAGTTTAGCCCGAAGACTGCTCGTATCCACGCTACTAGAATAGCTGGTCTAAGGTTGACTTACAACCAATCACCATAAGGGTCGTTTGGACTGATGCATAGTGATCACTAGAATAGTGAGCACTGCATATCAGGCCAACTTCTCACACCTACTTCCTGATGTTGGCCTGCTGCTGCGGCGAGGTGCAGGCAACGGTGGTAAGGAGGCACTGCTACTGGTCGACGCAGCCTCACTTGCGTCGTCACCCCCCTCTGCTTCTTCCTGGCCAGTGGCCTGTCTGCCAAGCACAGCTGCAGTGAGTAGGTCGAGTGACCTGGCCACATCCTGGCAACACTGCACCATTTGGGCCTGCATAGCAAGTGACCGTCGTGCCAGCTGAGATGTGGCGTGGCCAACAACATGATTAGACCTAGTGTAGGCCGATAGGCGGGCCAGTAGTTGGCGGTGGCGTCGACGGGTCATGTCCTGCTGGGATACAAGCAGCTGGTTGTTCTGTCTCACAGCTGCTGTCATCTGGGCAATATGTTGTCCGTTTGCCTGCATCTGTGCAAGCATTGCTGCCATGTGGCGTGCCTGCGTGCGATGCACTGCCAGCATGCGGCGTTCAATGACCAGGCCTGGGTCGGGTGTTTCTAGTGCCCTGCCGGTGCTTGCTGGGCCCTGGCGCTGCTGGCGCCTCTGTGCGCTGGTCTGTGACCTGCCACCAGGTGTGTGCCTCGTCTGCCTCCGAGGCGCTGGTGGTGGAGCCTGTACCACTGCTGTGGCGGCACGAGGTGGTGGTTGTGTTGGTGGTGGTGGCTGCACTGCAGAGGCTGCAGGGATGGCCTTGTCGGCACTGGGTGTTGGTGCTGTAGGTGGTGCTGGCTGCACTGCAGTGGCTGCAGGGGTGGCCCTGTCGGCACGGGGTGTTGGTGCTGTGGGTGGTGCTGGCTGCACTGCTGGTTGCTGTGATGTGCCAGGTTGTTGGGAGGACTGTCCCTCACCCTCAGTGTCCTCCGGGCTCTCAGCGATGTGTAGCGCATCGCTGTCCGTGCTGGCTTGATCACCTGCACCTGTAATGTGAAAGGGTGCATGATTAATGTGATGTGTCTTGCGCAGGAAATGTTAACACATGCACCCAGCCTTGCTTTCCCTGACTGGGTTTTGGTTAGACTTAGCAATGAGTGCTCTGGCACTGTTGGGCTGACTGCGGGCTCATGATTACACTACAAGTACCACAATGCAATTGGGCTTTTTTGGTGAGCTTGGTCTGCATATTTGGGGATGTCATGTTGCTAGTTCAGGACGTAAGGGCATTGTTAGGGGACTGGGTCGCAGTCGCATGGCACTTACCTTGACTTTGTTGTTGGCTGGG
Source organism: Lissotriton vulgaris (assembly GCF_964263255.1). Lineage (NCBI taxonomy): Eukaryota > Metazoa > Chordata > Amphibia > Caudata > Salamandridae > Lissotriton > Lissotriton vulgaris. The sequence continues at coordinate 145,330,327 of NC_141699.1, read as the reverse complement.
TCGAGAGGAGTCCAGCTGAAGGACCCCCACGCAGGCTGCTGGCGCTATGGTCACCTCGATCCGGTTCTCCAATGGGGTGTTAGGTGTGGCTAATGCTTCCCCTCCACCGGTGTCCAGTTGTTCCCCAAGCCTCAAAGCAATCCGCTCCTTGGAACGTCCTCTCAGGTCATACCAGCGCTTTTTGATATCGTCAATGGAGCGCTGGGTGACACCGACAGAATTGACCTTGGCGCGGATGCGCTGCCAGATCCTGCGCTTCTCGGGCTCTGGCACCCTCCAAGAGTCTTTCCCAAACAGCTTGCCATAGTCCTTGCACACCCCCTCAATTACATGCTCCAATTCAGCTTCAGGAAATTTCATTTTCCTCTTCCTCTCCTGCCCACTGCTCCCTGCTGCATCCTGGGACATCTTTCTAAACTTTCCTTCAGGCTGGGGTGCTGCAGGGTCTTGCTTTTAGAGCTCCTCACTTTCCTGCTGCCACTCCCTGGCTCTGTGTTCTGTTTGTGGGTGTGGTGAGCCTACTTCCTGGTTGTGATGTCATCAGTGGGCTCGAAATGCGACTTCCCGTTTTTGCGATCTCGCAGTTAGCGAGATCGCAAATTGCGATATCGCAATTTCGGCATGGGAAAATGACGAAACTGCGATTATTTAGCGATTGCGGCTAGATCGCAATCGCCAATTGCGATCGATTGCGAATCGCTATTTTTCCTCGCATTTTATCATGAATGCCATTTTGCGACTCTCAAATAGCGATTCGCTATTTTTCGCTATTTGCTTATCGCAAAATGGTAGCTTCATGAATCTGGCTGCATATCTTAATCATTTGTTTATTATTTAATATATTGAAATTAATTAAATATTTAATTCAAAATCAAGTTAACAGTGCTGTAGCATTTTTAAGTTTGTGCTATACTTAAAATATATAACATTAAGTTACATTAATATTTAATATACACATATTTGCAATAATTTTTCTTAAAGTTTAGTACACTTTTAAAAAAAATGTCCTATTCTTCATCACAGGGAGACTTCTACAGTTTTGTGAAAAGTAGCTAAAAGTAACTTTACACTCTTAAATTTGGCTCCAATCCCTGTTTCAGGGAGTGGAGATATGCAATATAGTAAATTTACATTCAGAAAGGTGAATAGTTCAAAGTAGTGAATGTACACATGTAAATTCAATCATGTGTAAATTTACTTTTGTGAATAGGCCTCAAAGGCTGTGGCCACTCAGCATTTTGCGTTACATCTGACAAGCCGTCAGGATGCCCATGTGATCCCTCTTGCAACAAAAGACCAAGATACATAAGTGATCAATGACACCTTCACTTACTATACTATAAAACAGCAATGCTGTGGTTTGAAGTACTATAAGAAGAGCAAGATATTTTTTATAATTAACAGGCACCATGTTGGTGCTACCAAATTTGCCTCTTATAATCTCATATCTGAGGTCATGGCTTTGAAAAAGCGTCATCTGCTTAAAATGAGTTCAAAAACTGAAGGAAAGAGTATTTATTGTATAGGGCTGCTCACGTGGGTGCAAAATCAGAATTAATTAGTGTTGGAACCAAAGCAGACGAGTATGCTGGTGTGAGATTAGGGCAGAGAGGGAAGAGAGCTCTGCAAACTCCACTGAGGGAGCACATCACAACAGCTCAAAGCCCCACTATTCCTTCCAAATTTAAAATCTTTGCCTGGTCCACATGGCTTTGCAGGTCTGTTCCTAGCAGCAAGTCCAAATTATACACTCCATACCTCCCGACCAGAGACCTATGGTGGTTTCACATCTTCGCCTCACTTTGCTGCTGACGAGATACATATAGCTAGCGGGATGTTATCAATACTTTCAAGGCTCCTACCTTGGAACTCACTCTCTTTCCGTCTTTGCCTTCAGGTAGACCTCAGGAAATTCCAGAACCATCAAAGGCCAGTCTCTATTGGTAAGGCTTGGCTCTAGAATAACTAACGACTACACCTGTAGTCATTCTCTGTTCACTTGTTTCTCCTCCTCCCTTATTGCAAGTATACCCCAGCTGCCCTAGTGCTCAACAAAAACAATATGCATTATTGTAAATTATAGTTTTTATATAACACTAGCAGCCCATCCCGACGTTGTCCGGGTATGAAATAGAATGTGTGTAATGTGACACGCTCATTCGCGTGTGCCCCCGCTTGAGGGCCATCGGTGACCGTCTAACAATTAGAATTGTGTGAGTCTTGAATGATTGTTTCACGCGGTAAACACCCATTATTCCGCAACTTTCTTTCCGCATACCATCACTCCGCATACTTTCATTACGAAAGTACAATGACTCCGCAATGCCATTATAACGCATGGCATTACATTTTATGTGCTTTTACCACGCATACATTTACAACGAAATTCGTTGTAAATGTATGAATGGTAAAAGCATGTTTTCTTTTTAATGTTTGGATAAGGTAAGTATGGGTATAGGGGGTTTATGTTTTGGGATACTGAGGTATATGTTTTGGGGTGTTTGGGTATTTTAAGGGTCCAGATATAGTTTTGGGGTACAGGGGTATTTTTAGGGTTCAGGGCTAGGTTTGGGTTTTGGGGTACAGGGGTATTTTTAGGGTTCAGGGGTTGGTTTGGGTTTTGGTGTACAGGGGTATTTTAGGGTTCAGGGATCGGTTTGGGTTTTGGGGTACAGGGTTTTTTAGGTTCAGGGCTAGGTTTGGTTTTGGGGTATGGGGTATTTTTAGGGTTCAGGGATAGGTTTGGGTTTTGGGGTACATGGGTATTTTTAGGGTTCAGGGCTATGTTTGGGTTTTGGGGTACAGGGGTATTTTAGGGTTCAGGGCTATGTTTGGGTTTTGGGGTAGAGTGGTATTTTAGGGTTCAGGGCTAGGTTTGGGTTTTGGGGTACAGGGGTATTTTTAGGGTTATGGGGTAGGTTTGGGTTTTGGGGTACAGGTTTTATTTAGATTCAGGGCTAGATTTGGTTTTGGGGTACAGGGGTGTTTTTAGGGTTCAGGGATAGGTTTGGGTTTTGGGGTACAAGGGTATTTTAGGGTTCAGGGCTAGGTTAGGGTTTTGGGGTACAGGGGTATTTTAGGGTTCAGGGGTAGGTTTGGGTTTTGGGGTATTTTAGGGTTCAGGGGTATTTTAGGGTTCAGGGGTAGGTTTGGGTTTTGGGGTACAGGGGTATTTTTAGGGTTCAGAGGTAGGTTTGGGTTTTGGGGTACAGGGGTATTTTAGGGCCCCAGCGTTTGTCACCCACCCAGCGTGCCCCTTGATGCGGCGCAGTTGCATAATTGGCGATTCACATGGCATGAAGGGTGGACACACGACCCCAGCATGTCACGCCCCCAGCGTGTCACGCCCCCAGCGTGCCCCTTGATGCGGCGCAATTGCGTAATTGGCGCTTCACATGGCATGAAGGACGGACACACGCCCCCAGCGTTTGTCACGCCCCAGCAGACGCCCCCAGCAGTTTGAGTAACACCTCCAGCACACGCCCACAGCAGAACGCAGACACGCCCACAAGGGACTACTTTGCTGGTGCGGTTCTTTTACCTTTTAAATGTATATGGTGGCTGTCTGCATAGCCTATGTCCTCTTGCTGCAACTGCCCTTTCCAACGCTGTATTGGGTGTTTTGATTGGTGCTGTGGTTACTGAGATTACCCGCCTCAAAGGTTTGGGCTCCCTCTTTATAATATTAGTATGGAAGTACTACCTAAGCCATGGAGACTCTGAGTGATAATAATATATGTGTTGAATGAAGGTTGTTTGTTGTTTTTAGATCTGGTGTATGAGTACAAATAAAAAACAGGTTATTCACTATGACCAAAGTTGTTTTCCTACATTAGTGCAGCGCTCTGGTTTATGATTTCACAGAGTGACGTAGCAGTAACTGCTTTTAGAGTCCTTGGCTCGTCGTCAAATGTCCCAGCTCCCCAGCAGACCAGTCTGTCTGCCTGTGTTTGCCTGCAGTGGGTGCTGGCTGTGCCTCGTGGCCAGCAGACAGATGCTAAAGTTAGCAAGCAGAGTGACTGGTCGAAGCATTCGCCCAGAGTGACGTCAACGTTTCCAATACACCTCAGCGCATAGGCAGGGCAGGGCAGCAGTCCAGGGAGACTGGGCTGGCAGGGCGGGACATGCTGTCCCCGGATGTGCTCAATCTTAATCCAGCTGCCACGCACTTGGCACCCTGTGGGTTCCATTGTTTGTTTATGGATTCGGCTTTCATCTTGCTGCTTATTACGCGCACTAATGGCCCTGGCGGGATACATCTTTTACATCCACCCTCATTATATTGCATGAGCTGCTCCACGCTGTAATGCACACCCTATAATATGCAAAGAGGCAGAAATGGGCATTTATTTTTAATGCTACCAAGGAAAATCCGACAAAAGCATTGGAAACTGATCTGAATTAATACACACAAGTGAAGCTGCTGTGAGAGACCCAAGAAACCATTCAGTTTGTGGTACACACTATAAAAGTTATCATCATTAATATAATTATAATAGCAACAATGGTAATCAGACTAATGATTCTACTACAACTAATAATAATAAACATCATACACAACATGGGGCTAGAAAACTAGCACTGAATGTGGGATTTATATCAAATGCAGGCAGATCAGACGGTCAGAGACAGAATGCAAACAGATCAGTAACACAGAATGCAGCAGGTTAAAGATGCTTTCTATGGGCAAAGCAGAAATACAGCATGTGGCAGAACAGAGATACAAAGTGTGGGCAGAGAGAGATACATCATGTGGCCTGGGCCAGTACTGGCCTGGGTACTCTGTGCTACTAACATGGCTCCTTTCCAGGCAGGATTGAGAGCCAAGGCGGGGAAGGAGGAGAGCAGCTGGTGCAGGTACTGAAGGCCAGAACCGCCCCCTGCTCAGATAGCGCCCTGGGCGGAAAGAAGTTTGCCACACTCCCTGCAGGTAGTGAATAAAATGAGACAGCAGGGTGCCCATTTTGTGTTCGCAGGTCAGTCACACATCAAAGCAGTGACTGGCCTTTTAGCTTGATTACCCCAGTGCCAAGTTGATGGTGGTGCAGAGGTGGCCGGTGTTGGTGGGTGGCCACAGGGGGTGAGGGCAGGGGCAGATGCAGCAAGTAAAATAAAACCAATCTGAATCCTTTCCAGTGACGTGCATTCCCTGCATTCGCTGCCGATGTTTGGTAAGGTCAATCGGCAAAAGAGCCAGGAACCCACCTGTATTCTACTAAGGAAATTGGTTAAGAAGGACAGCATCAAACACATCGATGACTCTAGACGGAACCATTTAAACATTATTACCTTTTCGGAACATCAAAGGATTTCGAGTCATTGGTCAAGTTATCCCCACCATTCGCTCGCATGACGTGATTGAATGCCGCATTCTCCTCTTAGGATCCCTTTGGAATTAGGAATAACCCTTATTATTTGCTATTTTTTGCTCGGATGTTGATAGGACACATCTTAGTCCTGGAGAAGACCCCTGTGATGTTTCTTCATTAACACATACATCCTGGGTCGAAACGTCAACACTCAATAACATCACGTCCTGAGTCACTACACCCTTGAAATCAGTGTGAAGGACTCACAGGGTGGAGATTGAACCATATATGTAACAATTGGACGGATTGTCCAAGTAACTTTCTGTTGTAGTTTTGATTTGTGTACAAGTTATTTGCTGTATGTGTGTATATATGTGTGTGTGTATATATATATATATATATATATATATATATATATATATATATATATGACACCAACTTCCTTCGAGGATACCTTTGCGAACAAAGAGCGAAAGAACCGAACCCAAGCTCCATTTTTTTTTTTTTTTATTTTTTTTTTGGAAAACCTTTATTTGTAGAAAAAGTACACCGCTATTCAGCCATACATCCCGGAGGCCTGGCAGCATCGAGGTAGCAGTTAAAACCGTGTACCGAACGGTATGCAGAAGAAATCAGGTTTAATTTTCAAATATAACAAAACATAAGAATAAATAAACCAAGAAACAAGAAAAGTTGCAAAGAATAAGAGAAAAAGGTGAGAGGAATAAGAGAAAGAAAGGAAAGAAAGAAAGATGTAGGCTGAGGACGGATTACAGACAATGGACTTGCAGCACGGGGAGAGGTCAAGGGCTACACACCCTAGGCAGCTCACAATACTAGTAGCAACAGTGGGTTGCGTGGGGAGTAATACAACAGGATAATCAGTATGGAACCACGGGTAAGGGGCACTACGGGGATAGCTGGACATCAGAGTCTATCTCCACAGGGGGCGCGCAAATATCGCCTCGATACGAGTTCCAAGCACCCCACACAGACCTCCACATTCTGGGTTTGCCCCTGGCCACGTACACCGTTTTCTCACGCAGCATGCACCAGTCCATGTTGGTTTCCCACAAACTAAGCGAGGGAGGAGCAGGCGCGCCCCACTTCTGTGCGATGTCTCTCTTAGCTACCATGTTGCCCAGAGTGACCCAACGGGTCTGGGCAACACTGTAGTCATTTGGGCCCCAAATGTTGAGTAGGCAGCGCCGGGCCTCCGCCGGTAAAGCCACACCAGTCAACTCCTTCATCACATCGTGCACACGTACCCAGTACCGGGCGACTTCAGGGCATTCCCATATAATGTGCATGAAGGTCGCAATCATACCACATCCTCTCCGGCACGTACCATCCAATGAGAGCCCCATATGCATAAGTCTGGGGCCCGTGACATACACTCTGTGCAATATCTTCAGCTGGACAAGGCGGAGCCGCGCCGATATGGCCACCTCCCGGGGGGAGGAGACCGCCGACTGCCACTCCTCATCGTCCATCTCTATGCCATCATTCACCCAGAGCTCCCTCAATCGCACCAGTAGGTCAGCACGCACATTAATGAGCTTCTTGTATGTCAGGGAAATAGCGCTGTCCGGCATATGGCCGTCCAGCACCCGATCTTCCAGGGGCGATGATTCGGGAACCGTCTCCCCCTCCGAAATGTGGGAAGAGAGGGCATGCCTAAGCTGAGCATATCGGAAGTATTCCGTTGCCCCCAGTTGGTACTCAGACTGTAATGCCTCAAATGACTTTACCCTTCCCCCAGCCATCATGTCCCCAACCTTAGATATACCAATAATATCCCACCTGTCAAAGCCCTTTGTATGCCACAGCTTCCCCAACATGTCTGAATCATACAGTGGAGTGGCCATGGTAACCTTATCCTGCCAGCCCAGAGTTTTAGTGACCGCCCGCCATAGATGCACTACCGTTTTGGTGGGACCTGTCAACTTCCGATCCAGAGACCTGGAGTATAGCGCTCTATAGTAATTCCCGTCACACATGAGCCACCGATCCATGGCGTAGCCCGGGTTGGTTGCCGGGCCATAGAGGCCATGATTGATCGCCGCGAGTTGAGACGCCCAGTAGTAACGCCGTATATCAGGCAAGGCGATGCCACCATCATAGCACGGTATGGTCAGTTTCACCAGCGAGATCCGCGGTCTACCATCCCACAACAACGCTCGCTGCAAGGATTCGATCTCCCCAAAATATTTAGCCGGTACAGGGTCCTGGGTATTCTGTAGTGCATAAAGGAAGCGTTGCAACGCCATCATTTTGAACAGCGCTGCCCTGCCCATCAGGGAGATCGGTAGTTTTTTCCAGCCCTTCACGTCTCGGCGCAGCCGCGCCAGAGGCGGTAGCAAGTTATGCGAGTACCGGGCTCGGGAGTCCCGCGGCACGTAAATACCCAAGTACCGAAAACCCTGTTGGGCTACCTGTATTGAGCATCCACGGGGGAGGCGCGGAGTGTCTCCACACAGCGTGTACAGTGAGGACTTGGACCAGTTGATAACCAGGCCCGAGTGGGCACCAAAGGTACCCAGCAGGTCGAAAACCACTATGAGCGAGCGGCAGGGGGAGGTTAGGTATAGGAGGATATCGTCCGCGTAGAGCGACACCCGGTCCTCGAATCCTGGAGACCACGTTATCCCAGTGATATCAGGGTGTGTCCTGATCCACGCCGCCAGAGGCTCAAGTGCCAAGGCGAACAAGAGCGGTGAAAGTGAGCATCCCTGCCTAGTGCCTCTGTGCAGTGCAAAGGAGGCTGACAACCGACCATTAACCGCCACGTTAGCCAGCGGCGCCGAGTACAGGAGCCGGACCCAGCCGATGTAAGAAGGTCCAAACCCCAACTTGGCTAGTACAGCCCATAAGTAGTTCCACTCCAACGAGTCGAAAGCCATAGTGGCGTCAAGCGAAGCGAGAACTGTGGGTTCACTAAGTAGGTGAGCTCGTGCCATAACCGCGTGAAGCCGTCTCAGGTTGAGCGCCGTATTGCGGTGTGGTATGAATCCAGACTGGTCCGGATGAACCAAGTCCGAGATCACCCCCACCAGCCGGTTGGCTAATAATTTGGCCAGAATCTTGGGTTCGGCGTTCAAGAGTGAGATGGGTCGGTACGACCGGCAAAGATCACGTGGTTTCCCCTCCTTATGTATCACCACAATGGTGGCGAGTCGTTGGTCGAGCGGGAGCTCACCGGCTTCGCGGGCCTCAAGAAACATATCTAGCAAGGGTGCGGCAAGCGTGTCGGCCTTGAGTTTATACAGCTCAACAGGAATGCCGTTGGGCCCCGGCGCCTTGCCGGAGCGCAGCGATCGGATCGCCAATGCCACTTCATCTACGGTCAAGTCCCGATCCATGTCCTCCCGCTCGATATCTGAGAGGCAGGGAAGCTCAATGTCTTCCAGAAGGGAAGCCGAAGCAGATTCTGGTAAGGGATTTGCAGATGTGTAAACCGCCTCAAAGTACTCCGCAAAGGACCCAACTATGGCAGCCGGGTCTGTCAGAGACAGTCCGTCAGCACTCAGTATCTCTGGGACTACCCGGGACGCGAGCTCACGTCTGTCCAGCCAAGCCAAAAGCTTGCCGGCTTTGTCTCCCGAGTCATAGATCCTGCCCTGTTGTTCCCTGCTCAAGGCCTTCGCCGCGTCAGTGGCAGTAGCTCGGAGTTCAGACTGTTTAAGGGAGAGGGCTTGCAGTAGCTCGGGAGACGGGCCCAGTGCTAGCTGAGAATTTAAGTCGGCGAGGTCGGACTCCAGCCGCACCACGTCCTCGTCCCGCCGTCGGCGGGCCTCCGCGATCAGAGAAAAGGCCTCGCCGCGAAGCACAGTTTTAAAGGCCTCCCAGAGGGAAACAGCGGAGTCAACCGAGCCAGTGTTCTCGGCAAAGTACCGTTCCATAGCTTTAGCCAGGAGCGCCCTGGTCTTTGGGTCCCGGAAGTACCACGGGTTAATAGGAGCCACTCGCGAGGTCGCGGGTATCTGAAAATCGAAGGAAACCCAAACCGGGGAATGATCCGAAATGCCCCTAGCTAAGAGACGGGCGGTGGAAACAGACTGTGCCTGGGCCGCCGGAGTGAGGACGTAGTCTATCCGAGACAGGCTGCCATGGGCACCCGATAGAAAGGTGTACTGCCGCTGGGCAGGGTGTAGTAAACGCCAGCAATCAACCATCCCCATGGAGCTCAGGAAATCTGGGAGCCAGGACTGTGAGGCACGTAGGTCTCTGGATGGGAAGCGGTCCAAGTCCCCCGAAACTACTGAATTGAAGTCACCACCCACGATTAACAAACCCTCGGGGAGACCTAAGATGGCGCCACCCAGATCTCGAAAAGTAGTCTCCTGCAGCCCCGGGGGAACATAAACTGAAACCAAAACTAACGTGCGTCCTTCCCATTTGCCCACCACCGCCACATATCGGCCCCTCTCATCAACAAGTGTAGACTCCACCTCCATCGGGAGGGACATGCGCACCATGATGCCCACCCCTCTGGATCCCGAGGAGAACCCCGAATGTGCCACCATTTTGAACCCCCGTCTATTCAACGCTTTACACGTGTGCCCCACAAGATGGGTTTCCTGCAGGAAAACAACATCCGGCGAACAACGTTTGAGCAACTGCAATACAATCCCCCTTTTAATTCGGTCCCCTAACCCGTTCACGTTCCAACTCAACAAGTTAAGAGATTTACCCCCCATCATCAAGGACGTTCCGCCCCCTCCCCCCCACCCGTAATGGCGCCCACAATGGTATCACATCATTCCAATGAAACCTCAGCCAGAACAAAGAATGAAACATGAAAAGAAATAGAAAAAACACACCCCAACTACCCACCACCCTGCACCCCTGCATTAGACTAAAAGCCACCCCAACTAGCAGTGTGCCTGTCGCCCCTTAACTAATCTACAAGAAGCCCGCAGAGGAGAAAGGAGGCATCCTATTCCCCCCCGTCATCCCCCATATTAGTAACAAAATATTCAAACCAATAGCAGCAATGTCTTAAGCCGATACCCTTTGCGGCCACCCAACTTTCAGAGAGTCAAAAGTCTGGGCAATCATTCCTGTGAGTCCGCTCCACCGGTGGTCTCCTCCGTCTGGTCAGCCGGGTCTGGTCGTTCTTGGGGCAGGGTATCAAGCCAGTGCCCTGCCGCATCCGGGAATTCGAAGAACAAGGTCCGGTGATTATGTTCGATGCGGAGTTTGGCCGATAGAGCATAGAGTAGCGCAGGCCCAAGTCTCTTAGTCTCCTTTTTACCCCAGCAAAGCTCTGGCGTCGCTTCTGTACCGCCTGGGTAAAGTCTGGGAAGAAGTTTACATCCGAGTTCTGGAAGCGCAGCGTGCCTGCGGTCCTCGATGCCTGCAGGATAGCGTCCCTGTCTCTGTAGTTGAAAAGTCTTGCAATGATAGGGCGAGGGGAAGCGCCCGACTTAGGCGGCCCACCCGGTATCCTGTGAGCCCTCTCCACCGAGAAGAACTTACTTAGGCCCCCCGGTGCCAAGTTCTTAACCACTAGGTCCTCAACAAAGAGTTCGGCTGAGTCCTCCTCGGCCTTCTCCGGTACCCCGGTGATGCGGACATTTTGGCATCGCGCACGACCCTCAAATTCGTCCAGTCGGCGCGCCAGCAGACCATTCGCCATCTTCAAGTCCCGTACCTCGGTCTGGATGTCGGACACATCAGTGACCAGGCTCGATGTCTTGAGATCCAGTGATTTCACCCGGTCATTTGTCTTTCCGAGGTCGGTCCTGATGAGGTTCAACTCGATCTTCAGAGAGTCGACCTTGCTGGACAATGCCTCGTGGAGAGTGTGCATCTCCGTCTTCACCCCAGTTATCGCACCCATCACATCTCGGAGCGTAATCTCGGAGTCGTCCGGGGATTCGTCCCTTATCGGGTCCTTAGTGCGGCCCGCCAGTCCCGGTGATCCCTTAGACTGGGAAAATCGCTCCGGAATGGTGGATTGGGACTGGTTCGGTTTCCTGCTGACTCTCTGAGCCTTGCCTTCGTCCAAGTCTCCTTTGCCCGCCATGTTGGCACGCCCGGGCAGGGTGGTCAGGAGGGGTGAAGAAGCCTTGTGGCGTGCGCCCAGTATGCGCGATGGAGACTCCGAGGTCCGCCACTGAGGGCGCTTAGCAGTAGAAGTCAGTTACCAGTGGCAGTCGCCGGGGAGACGAAGCGTAGGCAGGGAGGCACCGTATGAAGACACTGCTGTACCCCTCGACGTTCGCCAATGACGCGGGCGGAGCCTCCAGGGTTCCGTCGAGCTAACTAAGGCCAGGAATGCCGGATTTCCATTTTGAAAGCGGGTGCCGCCTCAGGACCGGCTCAGCGATAGATTCCCACAATCGTGGGACAGGATGGGTGGCAGGATTATTGCGGAGGATCGGGAGGTCTTCGGAGCTCCGAGCTCACGCGGCCATCTTGGTTGCCCGCGAAGCTCCTCCCCCCCAAGCTCCATTTTTGCATGTGAAATGGATTTATTCAGTCATAAATCGGCAGTCCTGCCCGACGCGTTTCTGAGTCCAGCTCCTTGGTCACGGGTCATTATTTTGTTCTTTCAATAAAGTATATATGAAAAAAACCTAAGTGTGGACATCACAGAAAATCAACATAAATATAGGACTACTGCACCACATCAGAAGGTAAGGAAACGTGGGCGCCATTTTGTAGTATTACATTTCTTTATCCAAAGCATAGTTTGTATCAGTCTCATATTGGTTAAATGTGATTACAATTCATTGTATAGAATTGGTTTAGGCAAATAATATGACCAGATGTAAATTGATATACTTTACATTAGGAATTCAATTTTTAGAAAATTGTCCTATTTCTAATTAATTAATTGGTGGTCAAAAGTAATTTATATACATTTGTCAATTCTGCCCCAGTGGGCTATTTACATAACCAAGTATACTTAGTAACAGAATAAGAAATATTCAGTACAATTCTGCCCCAGTGGGCTATTGTGTATGGCAATACTGGCTTCCTCAATAAAGTCCATTTTACAGATGCTGGTGTCTCCGTCTCCTATGATAAAATATACATATACGTACAGTGAGATCATGGTTTTCTTAAAAAAAGAAAATTTCATACTAAACAAATAAAATCAATACAGGCTACTTTGGTTTATACAGCATTTAATATATTATCCTAGATGGACCGCAAGCTCTTCGTCCTTATTCAATCCTACTGGAAACTTTGTTTCATATTTGATGATCATTTTGGATTCCCTGCGTCTAAGTTCTTTCAGGCGATTCCCCCCTCTTTCATCCTTTGCAACTCGGTCCAATGCACAAAATTTAAGGAGATCAACATTTTTATTATGCTTCTCCTTAAAATGCCGAGCTAGCGGGTATTGTTTATCCTCGTTAACGATGGCTCGTCTATGCTCTAGGACCCTCTTCTTGACTTTGTGTATAGTACTGCCTATATAAATCTTTGGGCAGGGGCAGATCAGGGCATATACACAATATTCCGATTTGCATGATAGATGTTTGTCTATCACAAAAGGTTTATGATGTGTCGACAGTTCAATTTGTTTCATATTGTTGCTATACTTTACAGGCTCTGCAAGTATAGAACCCTTTAATTGGTGGTTTGTTCTGCTTGTCTTGCACCTCACTGCTACACAACAGATCACCTAGAGCTTTACATTTGCGATAGGTGATTTCGGGATTATCGCCTATCCATTTCTTTAAGGTATTATCAGTTAATAACACACTCCAGAACTTTTTCAAACAGCGCCGCACCTCCCAAGCTTGGCTGCTAAACGTTGTAATGAAACGTAATGGAGCGTTGGCATCTACTTCCTCTCCTCTGTCTACTAGCAATTCTTTTCTGTCTACCAGTAGGATTTTCTTACATGCCTCTTTCACAATCTTGTCAGGGTACCCTCTTTCCTTAAACCGTATGGACATGACCTCCATCTCTTCTAGTGTGTATATAGATATATATATATATATACATATATATATATATATCTATATATATATATATATATATATATAGATATATATATATATATGTATCTCTCTCTCTCTCTCTCTCTCTCTCTCTCTCTATATATATATATATCTATATATATATATATATATATATATATATATATGTAGAATTTCGCCACCAGCAACTGCTTTTGATATTGCAAAATGACGATGAGCAGACCTGTGGTGCCTGGTGCAAGATAAAAGTGCTTTTATTGTGCCCAGCAAATCCGCCATAACGCTTTTCACTTCTCAACGAAGCTTGATCACATGACATATATATATATATATTGCACCACCACATTATATTTTGTGCTATTCGGTTTTCTCTTTTGTCCTATGATTACACTGTACAACACTGTACAACAGCCATGTAGTCCATGCAACATTTAATGGATATATAAAGTTTAAAATATATTTACAGCGTTTACTTGTCTGGTGTGTCCTGACTGGTCTGTAGTATTTTTGAGCTTTAAATGATTAATTGTGATTCGTTTTCCTTAATACTAAGCAGTTGTTGGACCCGACAGAACACATTGTAGTAATTATCATATGTACCCATGTTCTGAGGGACACTGGGCTGACCCATTATATTTTACGGTAATCTGTATCATTGGCACAAAGTGAGTGAGGTGCTGCTGTCTGTAGGACTTTAATTCTCCATACGCCTCTCTGAAGATCAGTACCCTGGGCCTGGGCCCAGCACACTAACGTCAAAAGCCGGCCCTGTCAAGGGGCATACAGTACCAGTGGTTTTAGCAGACGCAGCATGGTCTGGGAAACAGACTCAGCCTGCCCTGAGCGGCGCAGGATTGCTAAACAAAAGAGAGGAGCTCGAAGTAGGGTATGTGGGCAGGTACATGGGGAGGAGCAAGTGGCGATCAACAGAGAACACGGAAAGGCAGTGCTTAATTTGTAGAAGAATAAGTCCCTGGGGCCAAAGTGTTTTTCAGAAGCCCACGGCCCAAGCTATTGAATGTTGGGGTGTCAAATTACAACGCTGCAAAGTCTTCATTCTACCTCATGTCCCATTCTTCAGCCACCAGACACTCCATGCCTTTTTATCGCACTCATGCAGGCTCCTCCTGTCTCCGTTTGTCACACTTTTTCTTTCTCTTCCACCGTCTTTTGGCCTACTGCGTCTTTTTAGGTCGAGTTTACTCGAACCTATTGCTGTACATCCAAAAGCTGACTTTTTATGAGGAGGATTCTCAACAGTTCACGTGAAATCACGTGACCACAAGCTCCTTCGTGCACAAGCTTGCATTTCCCCACAGGCTTCCCCCTGCCAGCAGCATTTGCCACATCAAAGGCTTCAGCTGCCCCGCCCCCCACCATCACTTATTCACGGCCGCGCCTCACATTTCCCCACAGGCTTCCCCCTGCCAGCAGCATTTGCCACATCAAAGGCTTCAGCTGCCCCGCCCCCCGCCGTCACTTATTCACAGCTGCAGGCCGTGCCTTGTTTTTATTTACTGTGATGTCAGCTTCACTTGAAGGCAGGCACACGCTTTATTTTTATTGCCGTGCGGAGCCAATGCTTGTTTAGCATTGGTATTACCAGGAAACGCTGTCTGACGTGAACAGCGAATCATTTGTTTGTTAAATGCCCCTTTTCTTAAACTGTACCAAACAAGTACACTTACAATTCGAGTCGGTCAAGCACACCCGACAGCCATTGACTGCTCTCCAGCCATGTGTTAGTCACTGGCACACTCTAGCGAACAGCCCATCCCCGCCCCAAGTGCCCGGCCGAGGAGGAAGGCTGCCAGCTCTGCTGGCCGCCGCACCGCCCTGCAAGCATCTCTCGAGGTGCATAGCCCGCCGTTTCTCGGGGAGTGGAACAAATGGATGCTTTCTCAGCCCGGGGAAAACCTTCCAAGCCTCTGCTCGTTAGGCTTTCCGCTTCATTAGGGCAGGTCTCCCAGCTCCCTTCAGCATCAGCCTCTCCCACCTGAGGTCTTGCCTGCTGTGGCCTTCCACACCAGGACTTTCTCGATTACCGACAGCTAAATCTGTTAATGTGCATACTGACGTAATCCTTCGCCGGCCTCGTCTCATTGCTACACTTCACTGAAGCCAAAGTATTTACATTGTGCACTAATCCCCTGAGCCAGAGGAGCTCCCGGGATCCCCGTGTTTGTTTTACACAGAATTTCTACTTCACGAGCAGCTAATCTACCGATGATGGTCTAACGTAACCATTCCTAAGTAGATTGCATTTCAATGGGCTTCACATAAAGTCGTTTTTATTTTGTATTTGTAACCATGCACCTCTTAAACATTGAATGTGCTTGTCGAGTGGGTAAATTAACCGAACAAGTCAGAAGTTAGTTTTCTTGCTTTTACAAAGTTTTCCTGGTTAGTCGAGAAAACTGCATGCTGAATGGAAGAGAAGAAAATGTAGCCGATTATGCCATTTCAGTTTTTGCATGTTATTTTCCATTATTTAAATGAGCATAAATTTGTGATACGATTTAATCAATGACTTTTATAGTGTCACATATTTTACCCAGATTCCGCCATCACTGCTGTTTGCTGGTTCACCCACTCCAGTTTTGGTTAAACGCCGCTACGGAATGCTACGGAAAATATACCTGCTAAAAATAGGCTGTAAACGTGCAACTTTAATTGGATGGACTGCTAAACTCTATAAAGAAACGGGTGAACTGTGACCTATCTAAAGCAGCAGCTGCATGCTTAACTGCAAGGACGCTGGCCCAAAAGCCCAGGGTTTTCAGTGACCGCCAAACCCCATCTGTTTCTTTTCTTGCTCGCATTCGGACACATGGCACCCTTGCTACACCACCGGCCTCAGGCTACTGCAGATTTACTCTATTCCCTGTAGCAGGATTTTGCACTGACAACTGTGGTTCCGGAAGCTAGCCTAATGATGGATATCATCTTTGTAACATTTATTTATTTTGAGCAACCTAACCTATGTGTTCCCCTGGTTGCCACATACGCCCCCTACTTCATGTGTATGCGCCCAACATACTTTTGGCTTCCTTATGTGCCTTATCCAGAGTTCGGATTTCCCCAAGCATGAGATGCAGATTTAACCACCATTTCCTTCCGGAACTGAGCGGGTTTAAAGTACCTTTTGGTGCTGGGTTCTTTTACAGGGGTGGCCCGTCAACTAGTCCAGTTTGAAGAGAAAGGGGGGCTTGTGGTGGTGTCATGACAGACACAGGACGCAAGCACCATTGACGGCCTCCACCATGTCGGTGCTGTGGCATATTGTGACATGTTTGGTTGGCCTTTGCGTTTTACCTTCTACATTTTTGTGAAGGAATGGGACAGAGACACTAAAATCTCTGGAGTTGCACTTCCGCTAGGCCTCACACCCCATCCCCATATGTTCGTTCCCTCCCTCTCGCTCGTTCTGGCTTTGCAGGACAGTGGGTAAAACAGTGATTTTCAAAGTATGGCCCAATGGCTCTTGTGGCCCTTCTGACCTCTACATGTGGCCTCCTGGTGACCAGCATCACTGGGCTGCTGTTTTCTTGAGAGAGCACTAACGTTCAGGAAGTTGTTTACTAAAACTTTCAATGTAATCAATGCACAATAAAGTCCACAAAGACTAATTTCTATATTCTTTCTTTATTCTTGGCTAAAGATACAACAGAAAGTTAACGCATGTTGTCCCTTCTGACTGTGGAACTTTTTCATTCATCACATTGAACTTCTGATGCACTAATTCCTTGTCCATGTGAGTTTTTACCTACAGTCATGTAGCAATCAAGCCGCATTTGCTCCACATATAGCGTGAGGTCAGTCACGAACATCTAATATCGTTTTTTGTGCAATTTGGTTGCAATTGACCTGGTGCCACCTGCTGCACCACTGGTAGCAACGTCACTTTACCTGTTACTTGTCTCTCAATTCCACAGTTTTTTTCTCATGACACACGTACACAACTTTTTCATATTTTCATTAAAAAGCACGGAAGCCCATCCTTGGGCACGCTTTAACCAGGCAGACACACACCGCCAGCTGCCAATGCACGTTTTAACAGGCACACTCTTCCAGCTGTCAGTGCACACTTTCACCAGGCATACACAACACCAGCTATATTTGCATGCTTCCACCAGGCACACACACCACCAGCCATCAGTGCACGCTTCTAGCAGGCAAACACACCACCATCTGACCCGCCTAATTGTTAGACAACTATTTTATTATGTATTGTCTTTTACACACTTTTGTTAGGCTGATCTATTTTAGTACACATTATGCTGCAATCTAGCGTTTATAAGTTTTTTTCTGGCACACCTTTACCCCAAAGCCTCTCAGTGAAAGGTGTGAACTCTAGCACTGCCACGCTCGCGAATGCCTTACAGTTCAATTACATTCAACACCACGCACTCAACACCACACACTCAACACCACCACACCCACACCCACATACAACCAAACACACAACCACACATACAAACACACACACAACAAACACACACACAACTACACTGAAAACCAAACAGTCAGTACACACTTTCACCATTCACAGACACCTTCACTCATCGGTACACGCTTTCACCACACACAAACACCAACAGCCATCAGTGCGCGCTTTCACCGGACACAGACACCACCAGCCGTCAGTGCACGCTTCCACCTGGCACACACCAACAGACATAGTATACACTTTCACCAGGCACACACACACCAGCTGTTACTGCACGCTTTCACCAGGCATACTCACACCACCAGCCGTCAGTGCACAATTTCACCATTCACACACACACCACCAGATGTCAGTGCACGCTTTCACCAGCCACAAACACACCACCAAACATCAGTGCACCCTTTCACCAGGCAAACACCACCAGCCGTTAGTGCACGCTTTCAAAAGGTACACACACCACGAGCTGTCAGTGCACGCCCTCACTCTATCTATCTATCTATCTATCTATCTATCTATCTATCTATCTATCTATCTATCTATCTATCTATCTATCTATCTATCTATCTATCTATCTATCTATCTATCTATCTATCTATCTATTATCTGTCTATCTATCGCCCTCACTCTATCAATCGAAATATCTATCGCCCTCACTGTCTATCACCCTCACTCTATCTATCTATCTCCCTCACTCTATCTATCGCCCTCATTCTATCTATCGCCCTCACTCTATCTATCGCCCTCACTCTATCTATCGCCCTCACTCTATCTATCGCCCCCACTCTATCTATCGCCCTCACTCTATCTATCGCCCTCACTCTATCTATCGCCCTTACTCTATCTATCGCCCTCACTCTATCTATCTCCTTCACTCTATCGCCCTCACTCTACCTATCTATCGCCCTCACTCTACCTATCTATCGCCCTCACTCTACCTATCGCCCTCACTCTATTGCTCTATCTATCGCCCTCTCTCTAGCTATCGCCCTCACTCTATCGCTCTATCTATCGCCCTCCCTCTAGCTATCGCCCTCCCTCTATCGCTCTATCTATCGCCCTCCCTTTATCGCTCTATCTATCGCCCTCCCTCTATCGCTCTATCTATCGCCCTCCCTTTATCCATCGCCTCACTCTTCACTCAGCACCACCACAGCATCACTCAGGGGCACCACAACATTACTGTGCTCTACCACAGCATCACTGAACGCCACAGCATCACTCGTCGCCACCACAACATCACTCTGCCCCACCACAGCATCAATCTGTACAACGATTCAGCAACAACTGGTTCAAATATGTTCTCGCAATGTTTAAGCTTTATTACAAATGTCACAAAAAGATGTTAATATTTCACTTCTGTTCTTGTATTTTCGTCACAATAAAATACACTGAACATAATCTTCACAAAAGTTATTTACAAAAGTTTAAGCTATTGCTATTATAAATTACAATAACTTTTAAGTATTAATTATTTTAAAAAATAAAAGCCATTGTTATTTGTAACATCAATACATCAAAGTCACGTAAATACTACACATATTGCATTACAAATGCTATAGGTGTCACATTTGCGAAAGTTAAAACTATTGGCATTGTAAATGACAAAGCTATTAATTTTGCTATTTTCAAAACCAACACATAAAGGAAAAAATTGTCATTTACAATACCAATAGCTCTAACTTTCCTAATGCGAGACCTATTGCATTGCAAATGCTTGTTTCTCTTTTACTCTGTGTCAATGTCTGATGAGGAAAAATGAGTACCTGTCCCCAAACATGAGTGCCGGTGAGCCATACCTGCAACCACCTGCACGAATTAAACACAGTGGCAGTGGCACTCAGTGCCTAGAGAAACGGAGAAGAGACCACAGAGCCAATGCAGATTTCTGATGATTGATCCAGTATTGGAGGTTGTGAATAGCACGTAACGTAGTAATGTTCTATATGCCATGAGCAGGTGAGCAGTGATCAATGTACAACGAGCCGTGAGTACTGGGCAGTGTGGACAGGGTCAGAATGATCATTTGTCCTATTGGGCCCTTCTGGAGTTATTGGAGGCCAGTATTTTTTTAATGCCTGGGGATGCTGTTGTCGCTTTTGTCTCTTCAACCAGCTCCACCAGGTCAGTTACAGCAGCGACAGTGGGAGCATAATGAGAACAAGCATTTGCAATGCAATAGGTCTCGCAATTATGAGAGTTTGAGCTATTGACATTGTAAATGACAAAGACAATGACTTTCATTTATGTGTTGATTTTAAAACAGATAAATAAAAGGCATTGGTATTTACTATACCAATAGCTTAAACTCTCGCCAATGCGTGACCTATTGCATTGCAAATGCGTTTGGAACCTGTGCTATAAAGATTTTTTATTAAACGCTAGGAGAGAGCGTGTCCTGCCTGCAACGGCAGGCGGGACAAAGCTATTTAAGAAAATAGTGCTTGGAGGCTTTAATTAAAGCCTACTGAGAAACAACACACGTAACAGGGGGTTCCTCATCGGAGGTTACAAAATATGACAGGGTGGTACTAAGGAGGGACTACTAAGCCTAGCGACAAAAAAAGTGCCACAGTTTAAAGAGGACAATGACACAAGTCAATGACAAATATGGGCGGAAAGTGGGAGAAGCTTCAAGTCCATACCTGAATACTGCATGCCTCGCAGAGCAGCGTATGTGCTGCCCAGGCGCGACCTAAAAAAGAGAGAGAAAGAGGAAGAGAGTCAAACAGAGAGTGGTGAGGGAAAAGAGAGAGAGAAGAGAAAAAAGGGGAAGGAGAGGAAAATGAGGGAAAGGGGGGAGGGAGAGCGAGATGGAAAGAGGAGAGGGGGGTAGTGCACGTTTTTGCCAGGGATCTTTTGATTCCCAGTTCGTCCCTGGGGCACACCAGCTTGTATGCAATGCACCAAATGCAGTGTGCAACGGACAATGAAAAATGTGCAACAAGCAATTCGCTGTACACCATTAGCAACTTAGATTTCACAATGAACAGTGTGAACAGCCAATATTTACTACTGCACAGTGAGAAGTGTGTATACTATACAAAAAGCAGTTGGCAGAAAGAAGGGTGGACTGTGCACTAAGCTGTGTAAAGTTACGATTTAAGACAGAATTTGCCTTTGTGAATAGGGCCCTTAATCTTTGTGTCAAACCTTTGCTGAACTTGTGTTTAGGTCTCCTTTTCAGAAGGTTTGAGAGGACACAGGGTAATGTAACCATCAACAGCGGGCAGTGCTGTTGTGGGATGGGTCAAAAAGTCTCCTTACAAAACAGGCTGCTAATCCGAATGTTTATACTCAAACAAAAGCTGTTACCACTTACCTTAACGTCATATCTTAGGTTCTCGAACATGAAAGAAGCATTAAACCCGTGTACAGCCTTAAAGAATCCTATTGATATTTTTATTTGTACAGTGCAGCAACTACAATGGTTATGCCTAGTAAAGAGGTGAACAAGGCAACAAGAGGTAAACCCCATTACACAGTTACAGTACCACACAGATGTTTTTTTTCCTCTCGTCAGGGCGTCGTTCTTCTTCAGATACATTAATCGTCACCTTCCACAACACCCTATTTATTCATCAGTCGTTAACAACAAACTTGGCAATAAGTGCACAAGCTATCCCATTGACCTTTTACCTGTGAAGAGAAAAGGTAACGTTAGTCAAACACATACAATAAATAACTACATTTACTACACCTGTCTTCATTCGCCTTCTCCTCTCCCGTCACCGACCGGTTCCTGGGTTAAAGAAAAAAAGGACAAAGCAGGTTAGTGGCTCCTCTGGGCACCTCCCCCCCAGGTAAGAGTTGGGGGACCCATTTGGGTCCTCAGTCGTCGTGGTAGTCTTCATCTGATCCGGCCAGTGCTGTGTAGTCACGCAGTAGGCTGTGGATCATCTTTCGGCACACCAGGTTCGATGTCTCCTGCTTCCCTACTACGAGGCGGTTTCTGGAATACAGAAGACCATCTTTAAAACAGCACAGGGGGGAGGCGTGGCCAAGGACGTCAAGATGGCGGTCGCACTTTAAGTGTGCTCCTGACCCCCCCATCCGTCCTTCATCCACAGCTGGCGGTCATCATCGAGGGCTAAAGTGGGGCCCCCAGTACTTGCCTGGCTGCGCTGCATCTCCCGGTGCTGCTGCGGCTCCCCGGGGAGGTCTCCTGCTGCCTCTGCCGCCCTTGGTCCTGCCGGCTGCGCACCTGACAAAATGGTGGCTCCCAGGGGATAGACGCGGCGGCCCTCACCGCGACTGGCGCTGCTCGAGCCTTGCCCCCCCCCCCCCCTCCGGTCACATTCTGCCTCCTGTGACCCGGGCGGACTGCGGTGGCGGCTCGTTCAGCCCGACACTGACGCAGCTCCTTGGGGCATCTTTGCCGCCCAGCTGACTCGAGCCTTCCTATTCCACCGGTTCCTGATGGGGAGTGGCGGGCTCTGGAGCGCGGCCCGCCCGAGCGCCTGAGACTGTGGGGCACTTCGGGGGGGGCCTCGACACCCGTCTTCGGCCCGTTGATACTTGGGACCGCCGAGACTTTGCTGCGGAGAGTGAGCTGCATCCTTCCACCGGGTCCCACCCCCCTAGAGCCTGCCGCTTGCCGCGTGGGGCTGCGGCCTGAGGATCCGAGGCTAAGATTGGAAGCTGGGGCCTACTCCGTGGCCCTGGTGGTGGTGCTGCGCTGGTGGGGCTCCCCCCCTGGCGTCTGGATTGGCGGTGCTGCCCCGAGGGGCCTGGCCTGGACCCAAGCAGGTGAGGAGCGGCTTGGTCGGGTGGGAGGGGACCTGGGCCGGGGGGGCCCTCCTTCGTTCCTGCCTGCAGGCCGCCTGGTGGGCCGCCACACTGAAGCCCGAGTGCCACACGGGCGGCGACTGCCACTCCCTCGCTCTACTGCGAACCGGTCCCCCTACTCGCCCTACACCTGGTCCTGGCCCCCTGCTCTTCACTGCTGCGGCACCTGCTTGCACCTGACGGTCTGAGACTGTGTTTCAGACGGGTGTCCGCCCACTGGGCCCCCGACCTGCGGCCCTGTAGGCCTGCATCTTGTGTCCGCGCCTGCTGTCCTGCATCTGGGGCACTGTGGCGCCACCGGGGCCTGCAGACCGCTGCTATCCCTCACTGCGGTGATGTCGCGTCTCACGCTCGGATACCCCGCCACCCCTAGCGGACCTGGAGGCCCTGAGGTGCCTTACTCCTTTGCTGCCTTCGTGGACCATCTTCCCGGGGCTCTGCGGCGGAGGGAGACTTGCGGCGGCCCTGACCGCTTCCCTGGACTCTGCATGCCCTGCTGCTGCCCCCAACGAGGACCATCTGGACACCCAGTGCCATGGGGCTGCGTCGGCGGGATTCCGTTCTACCCCCCCGCGCCTGGACTGGGCCCAGCACCTTGGGACATTGCGGCTGGGACGCACCCCCCTGGGTTGTTTCCCTCCACTTAGGAACACTGCAGATCTCCCCTGATCGCTCTCCCTGCACGTTGACCCTCTGTGTTTCTTCCGCCCATGCTGAGAGATGTCCCTGAAGCTCTGCTGTGGACATCTGGCTCTGCCTTTGCCGCCCCGAACACCGGATACCTAGGCCCTCCATGGGACCGTGCGGCAAAGCCCCCTGGATTGAGCGCCTGCCACCGCGGCGCCCCCTCCCGGCCCCGGGCCACTTGGAGGAGCCATGGTCAGGGGAAAGAACATACAGCCCGCGGTCCCCTCCTCCCAACTACGTATGGACCAATTCACCAGGACGGATCATGGCCCCGGTACCGGACCCCCCCGGCCCTCCGGAGCGGAGGGGGGGGACTTGTCGACAATCCTCCAGGCTATTAGCGCCTCCCAAACATCGGTGGAGACCAACATTGGGGAGGTACGTGTTGACGTCGCCGTGCTCCGGCAGGACCTCAGAAATGCCACGGCACGCATCACTGAAGCCGAGTCCTGTATATCCACGACGGAGGATGACCTGGCCACTCTCAAGACCCAAGTGGCCCGCCTTCAAACCCTGACGTCTGATCTCCATCATAGGGCAGAGGATGCGGAAAACCGGGCCCGACGGAACAACCTACGCCTCCTAGGCTTTCCGGAGGGGGTGGAGAAGGGCCCAGTGGCTGACTTCTTGGAGGCCTGGTTCTGCTCCTGGATGCCGGGGGAGAAACTTTCTCCCTGGTTTGCCATAGAGCGGGCCAATTTGCTCCTTGGCGCCCAAACCCCTCCCTGGAGGCCCTGCCCGACCCTTCATCCTCCGCATCTTTAACTTCCGGTACCGGGACGCCATCTTGGGTGCCAGAGACCTAGGTCCTATCTGATCTTGAGGCATTTCATTTAGTCCAACTGGTTGAATCCCCGACTCACATTGGCGGACACCTGCTGGATCCTTTTCTGACTAACATCTCCTCTAACATCAAAGTGCTTCTGCCCAAGCCTATGGCCTGGACTGATCACCACCTGATAGAAATCCATATTGCCGTTGACATCCCCTTAGCCAACAACAACGTGCCTAAGACTCTTAAGCGTCCTTGGAGAAACCTGAACTTAGAGCACTTTCACCATCTGCTGCTGCAGCACCATCCTCAACCTCCTGAGGAAGTTTCCCGGGGCTATGACGACTTTTGCAAGTGGCTAGAGCACTCTTTGGATACCCTCATACCAGCTAGGTGGAGCAAAGCTAAATCTGGTTCCCCCAGTCCTTGGTATAATGAGTCCCTTAGGGCACTAAAGGCATCTTGTAAAAAAGCAGAACGTGCCTGGCGCAGAAACTATGATACTGATCTTAAAGCAACCTATAGATCTTGCATCAGGATGTATCATAAGGCCATATGTTCAGCCAGGGCTGCTTTTTACTCACAAGAAATAAAAAGCAGCACGAATCCAACTAAAACCATTTTTAGGGTATGTAAGGATCTCACTAACAAAAGAACCGCCTCCACGTTCACTGCTTCTATGACGCATTGTGAAGATCTGGCCACATTTTTCGTCGAAAAAGTGGAGGCCATATATAGGTCGTTTACCACGCCTTTTGTCAGTGAAATTACCAGCTCTCCTCCGGTCTCTAAACCCTTATTAGTCATTCCAGGTCCCACCCAAGAGGAGTTCCTAAATCTGACGGTTAAAGTTAAATCAGGCTCTCCGGAGGACCCGATGAGACCCATGCAATTTCGTGAGTTCGCAGACTGCTGTTTTCCGGCGATGCAGAACTTAATAAGTCTTTCCTTTAGAACTGGTAGTGTTCCCACTGCTTGGAAGCGGGCCACTATTTTACCAATCCTAAAAAAAACGTCTCTTGACCCCTCCAAATCTGAGCACTACCGTCCTATTTCCCTCCTTCCTTGGATGGCTAAAATAGCTGAAGCTCACGCCAATAAGATCTTATCCCTCCACCTGCAAGAAGCAAACATACTGGATAACTCCCAGAATGGGTTTCGAGCCGGTCATAGTACCGAGACTGCTCTCTTGGCGGTGGTGGAACACATCAGGTATATACTTGACCAAGGTCAGACGGCGGCACTGATCCTACTGGATCTAAGTGCCGCGTTTGACACGGTCTCCCACCACATCCTTCTATACCGCCTCGCTGAGGCTGGAGTCGGAGAACAGGCGCTTGAATGGTTTCGATCATTTCTTATGGGTCGAACCTTCGAAGTTTCTACTCCTCCCTACATCTCCGCCCCTCGCCCCATTCTGCAGGGAGTGCCACAGGGCTCGGCCCTCAGCCCCACCCTTTTTAACTTGTATGTTGCTCCGCTGGCGCAGGTAGCTGCTAGCTTTGGGCTTACAATAGTGTCATACGCCGATGACACACAATTGGCGGTGTCACTCAATGGCGATTCTAATATGAACGCCCCTACCTTTCAGGCAGCCCTCAAAGCGGTCGCCGGCTGGATGGCGAACAATCGCCTACAACTCAATGCCACCAAGACGGAGGTTATTCTCTTCGGTAGAGACAGCGAGCTCTGGGGAGACCAATGGTGGCCTCCTGAATTGGGTCCTGTTCCTACTCCTGTAACCGAAGTCAGAAACTTGGGCGTCTGGCTCGACAATCAATTGTCTTTTATTCCCCACACTAAACGTGTTGCAGGAACCTGCTTCGGCGCTCTACAAAGCCTACGGCCTATTTTTAAATTCTTTGACGCGGACACCAGGCAGATCATAGTCCAAGCTCTGGTGTTGACCAGATTGGACTATGCCAGTTCTCTGTTGCTGGGTATCAACCAAGCTGAGCTTGCCCGTCTTCAGCGGGTACAAAATTCGGCGGCTAGGATGCTGGTCGGCCTCCCCAAATTTGTTTCAGCTCGTAGCACTATCCGCGACCTTCACTGGCTCTCAGTAGGCCAAAGAATTAAGTTCAAGGCTTTGTGCCTCACTTTTAAAATTCTTAATTTGGCCTCCCCCCCCATTCTCTCCCAGACCATCCTCCACTATGTCCCTGCTAGAGCTCTTCGGTCTGCAGGGTCTAATTTGGCCATTGTTCCTCGTTTTAAAAAGTCCAGAATGGGTGGACGCTCTTTCTCGTGATGGCGGCTTCACTATGGAACTCTTTGCCTGCTTCACTTCGTTCCATCCATGACTTGTTGCAGTTCAGGAAACAATTAAAAACCCACTTATTTTCTGCTGTATAGCACTGTGCTTTGGTCATTACTGTTGTGTTATGTCTTCCATCTCCAAAAGCGCCGGGACGCCTCTTGGCTGCGGCATCTGCGCGCTATACAAAAGTTAATAACATAACATAACATAACATTCCAGAACTCCACGATTATGGTCTTCCCCGACTATTCGAGAGACATCCAGTCCCAAAGGAAATCCTATGATGCTGTCAAACAAAAGCTCAGGGCGCTGGGTCTGCGATACAGCCTCCTGTTCCCCGCACGGCTCAAGGTCCTCTTCCAGGACAAATCCTACTTTTTCGATACCCCGCAGGCCGCCTGGACTTGGCTCACGGAGGAACGTCCCCTTCTCCGGGGCGGATGCCTTCCCCCTCCCGAGGATCCGGCGCCCGCCCCACCCGTGAGGGGCCTAAGCTGCGGCTGCGCCGGACCGGGTCCCGCAGACGGGGCCACCGATGTCAAGATGCCTCTTACTCGCCTGAAGGGACTGGGCGGCGGTCGCCTCCTCCCCCCCAAGACCGTAGCTCTCCCCCGGCGGTGGGGCCCTCCACTGCCACCACTACGGATGTACCCCTGGTCTCGGACATGTGCCAGCGTAAATTCAGGTCCGACTCGGACGTGTCCGGCAGCCCGGTGATCCAGGACTCTCCACAGGAGGCAGAGGCCTGAACCTGGCTTTGTGATATGTTGCTGCCTGAGGTCGTCCTGTGCGGCAGAGATGCGGGGAACGCTCGCCCATGTCTTACTGGATGCCCAGGGGGCGGACGACCTGGTGGAGGTCAAACCCGCGATTGGCGATATGTCTCACTCACGATTTCCTTCCCCTTCACTCCCTTCTTCTTCCTCCCTATTCTTTTTCTTCCTACGTCTGTGTCTTTCTCCTATCCTCGTCTTTCTATCCTGCTATCTTGGATGCTCATGCAGATATTTGTCGATGTATTGGATTGTTATTTGACCTTAGATGTTTACGGCTGTTGTTATTCATCCGACAATACGGAGGGGGGTCCTCCCTTGATTGACACTGGATTAGTGCCACTGCCACTGCTCCCAACTAATCGTTTCAGTTTAGTTTCCATCCTCTACTGAGGGATTTTCTTTTGGGGTGTTGTATTTATGGGCGACAGATGCTTCCTGTTATGAAGTGTAGGGTGGGGGGTGTTGGGGGGGGGTTAGGAGGGGGGCCGTTGTCTCCCCTGTAGTTAATGGTTCTGAGCGCCTTTGGTCTGTTTTTCAGGTTGGTATTGTGCAGCCGCTCTTCGGCTTCCATAACTGCCGCTCACGAGCGGCTGGTAGCAGCTCTCCCTACTACTGTCCTATGGTGGGCACGCTCTGTCCGACATTCACTTATGGCACACCGATGCTCTGGCAACCCTGGGTTCCCCTTGGGCCATCAAAGGAGCGGTCAGCGGACTGCCGCCCTCCCTTCCCTATGTCCCTCCGATGCCCCAGACGCTGGGGCTCTATAGATCTGTGCGGTGCACCCTGTTCCCTGGTCCCGGGGCGGTGTGCTGGGTCCTACCCCCACGGCACGCTCCCCTGCTACCCCCTCACAATTTTTTTAATCTACTACTCTAAGTGCACCTACGACTCATAAAAAATCACAAGATGCACTTTTACAGAGTTATTCAGACCCGAACCCAGACCTAATAAATATTTCCATCTGGTTTTCCGGGCCTTTTTAAGATCCCCTATCACTGGCTCACTACTGTTGCAACCTTGGGTAAGAACCTGATAACTCAATGACCTAATGATTATGCACACACGTGACATGTACAGCGGAGAATCAAGATATACCGCTTGAATACCATCATACCCATCACGTGCATGAGGGTCTTTTACTTTGGGACGTCCGGCCGTAACTCCTGCAGACCTAAGGTTGTACAGGACATGTGATCCTTTCTCTCTTGATTAGTATACATATTTTTGGAAACTGAAAGGATCCTCCTTTCCACCTCCCCCCCTTCTCATTAGAAGGTACTTTCTGAATAGGCCCCTCCACGTTCTCTCCTGTAACGTTAATGGTCTCCTTGACTGCATCAAGTGCACGGCGGTCCTCCGAGCAGCGCATCGCCTCTTTACGGAAGTTCTCCTTCTCCAGGAGACCCACCTCTTGGGCACCCAATGTCACTTCCTAGCTCGCTATGGATTTGCGACGGCCTGGCATTCCGGCTTCCAGCGCGGGTCCCGGGGGGCGGCGATTCTGCTGCAGAGAGGTCTCCCCTTTACCCTGACTAAAGCCTACAACGATCCGCAGGGCGATATGTTGCGGTCTCGAGCATAATGGAAGGTTGCCCCCTGAACATCCTGAATGTCTATGTCCCACCCGCCCTCCAGTCCCCGACGCTGTGCTCCCTCACACATATCCTTTCCGATTTCACACCCGGCCTTACCATGGTTGGTGGCGACTTTAACGCTGTAATGCAGCCGGGACGGGATACATCGGGTCCCCCGTCGGTAACCTGTTCCTCATCCGCAGCGGCCCTCTCGAGTTGGGCATCTGCACTGGGGCTCTGTGTTGACTGGCGGGTGTGGAACCCGCGTAAGAAACAATACACTCATACTTCGGCCTCCCAACACACCCATTCCCGCATAGACCTTCTCCTCCTCCCGGCCACGGACTGCCACTTCATTTCCAAGGTGGCTACCTTGTCAAGAGGGCTTTCGGATCATTCCCCGGTTTCCCTTCACGTGGGCTCTGCCCCGGGGGGACCCCGTGCGGTGTGGCGCCTCAATGCATGGTTTTTGCAAGATCAAGCTCAGGTGGAGGAATTGGGGCAGGAACTTATCCATTATTTCGCCATCAATGAGGGTTCCGTCCCGTCGCCGGGGACCATATGGGAGGCCGGCAAAGCAGTGATCCGTGGAGAGGCGAGGGGACTGGTCCACGCCAAGCGAGCGGATAGGCTGGTCTGGCTTGCGGACTTGGAGTCCCGAGCAGCCCAACTCGAGGCTGAACTGGCTGCGAGCGGTCGAGAGGATCCCACCTGGCAATTAACACTGATCCGGGAGGAGATTCGCCAGGTCTCGCTCGACTCGGCCCAGCAGCCGTGGCGCTCGTCGGTAGCGCGGATCTATGGCTGGGGTGATAAAAATGGTAAACTCCTTCACAACTTGGTGTCCACC
This sequence comes from Lissotriton vulgaris, assembly GCF_964263255.1. Classification (NCBI taxonomy): domain Eukaryota; kingdom Metazoa; phylum Chordata; class Amphibia; order Caudata; family Salamandridae; genus Lissotriton; species Lissotriton vulgaris. The sequence continues at coordinate 145,300,918 of NC_141699.1, read as the reverse complement.
CTAAGATCCACTGCGTCATTCCGGAGATTCGTGCACCGGATGGCACCCTCCGGGTGACTTCCGGGGGCCGTTGCGGGAACCTTCGCCAATTTTTACACTGGCCTTTATGCAGCGCGCCCTCCGGAGGCGCTTTTAACCACCCTTCTAGACGGCGCTGGCGTCCGCCCGCCCTCCCTCGCTCCAGAAGAGTCCTTAGAGCGACCTTTCTCGCAGGAGGAAGTCTTGGAGGCTATCCCTCTTCTGAACCGGGGCAAAACGCCTGGCCCCGACGGATTCCCTCAGGAGTTCTATGAGGCTTTTAGAGATACTCTGGCCCCCCAGCTGCTGCGTCTCTTCCACCATCTGATAGAAAAAGGTGCCTTCCCTCCCGAGTCGGATTTGGCCACAATTGTGGTCATTCCTAAGACCCACCCGCCCTCGGTGAACTGTGCGGACTTCTGCCCCTTCTCACTCATCAATACCGAAATCAAGCTCTTCGCCACATTACTGGCCCAGAGGCTTAAGCCCTTCCTCCAAGATCTTGTCCTTCCGGATCAATGTGGTTTCTTGCCGGCCAGAGGAACCCGTCACTGTATCCGTCACCTTCATCTGGCCTTGGCCCATCGATCCCGCCTTTCTCCCTATTTGGCCCTTCTCTTTTTTGACTTCGAGAAAGCCTTTGACACGGTAGGCTGGGAGTATCTACAGGACGTGCTGAGGGAAATGAGCTTTGGCCCGCGTTTCCGCAGCTATATTGGGGTCCTCTATGCGAACCCCAGGGCCCGAGTACTTGTCAACGGGACGCGTTCCCTGGCGTTCCCGATTCGTAGAGGAACACGCCAGGTGTGTCCCCTATCATAACTTCTTTTCGTGCTGGCGATGGAGCCCCTGGCAACGCTCATCCGGCATGATCGCCTCATCCAGGGGTGAGCCTGGAATGAGAGTCACATAGATAAGATCGCCCTCTACACAGATGATGTGCTTCTGTACTTTGCAGATCCAGCGACCTCAGGTCCCAGATGTCTGCAACTCCTCCTGGACTTTGAGCGAGTCTCCTGCCTCCTACTTAATGTGGCCAAATCCACCCTGGTCCCATTGCACCCCTCCCGGGAATGTTTCGACTGGCAGTCGTCCATCCCCCTTCGTCACCACTCGGTCAAATATCTGGGGATATGGGTGACTCTCCTGCTGTAGTTGGAATGGGCACTGAACATCGCCCCCCTGGTGACACGAATGAGATCGGACCTGAAGAAATGGCACTCCCTTCCCCTTAATCCCTTGGGGCGGAGTGCGCTATTTAAAATGATGATTCTTCTCCGATTCCTTTATACCCTACAGAACACCTCTATTCCGCTCCCCCGTGCCTGGTTTCGGGAGCTGGACGGAACCCTCTCCAGGTTCCTCTGGGGCGGCGGGCGACCGCGGATCTCCCTTGCACACAGCCGCATCCCGCCTAACGACGAAGGCCTAGGGGTGACTCATCTCTACCTCTACTATCTCGCCACTAAACTGATAGTTATCCATGACTGGTATGCGGTGCCTGGTCCGACCCGGCATACCGGGTGGAATTGGAGGTGACGGACTTCCCTCAAATCAAGGCGTTCCTCTACGGCTGCCCGATTCCGCAAACCCTGGCCCCTATTACCAGAGCGGTCTTGCTGGCTTGGCGTACTGCCCTGTATCACACGGGATGGGACCGCAAACTTACCCGCCAAACGCCTCTCTGGCATGGGAACTGGCTCCGGGAGGTGTCATCTCTGGGCGAGTTCCGACGCTGGGATCTCATTGGGGTATCGGTGCTCGGGATGTATGGGTGGGAGACCATATTTGAGCCTTTGCTGACCTACAGCAGCGCCATGCCCTCCCCCACGCTCAACACTTCCGCTACCTTCAGCTGCACCACGCCCTCCATGCACACCTCCCCGCAGCAACTACCCTCCCAGAATTTAGCCCCCTGGAGGCCCAGGTGATGATGGGAGATCTGGGGAGGGGGGAGTGTCCCGAATATACCGTGCCCTAGTCAATAACAGCCCTGCGTCCCTTGACCACCTGCGTGCCCGATGGGAAGAGTGGGTGGGTCCCCTGGAAGAGGCCGACTGGAGGGATGCTTTGATGGCCCCACGCACCCTGACGACTTCCTCCAAGTTGCGGCTGAAACAGATATATTACCTACACACTTCCTACCTCACCCCAGAGAGACTTTTTTGAGCCCGCTTGAGTCTCACCGGACTGCCCTAGATGTGGGCACTCCCCGTCCGATTTTTTTCACATGGTATGGACCTGCCCGGGGCTGGAGAGGTTTTGGAGGGGATGGAGAGAGAGTTAAAGCAGGCCTTGGGGTGGGAGGTCCCACATGACCCACTTCGGTTGCTCCTGGGGATATTTGACGGCCTGGATGGCACTAGATCAGACAACGCCTGCTGGGGACGGCGGTGGCCGTGGCTAAGCAGGACATAGCACGTCACTGGCTGCGAGACTAAGTTCCCACGGTGAAGGGCTGGAAGAGAGGGGTGGACTGGTGCGGGCCCAAGAGGAGGCTCTCTGCGAATCCTGGGGTTCGCCGGAACAGATCTCCAGAATTTGGGGGAAGTGGTACAACCAGCTGCCACTGTAATCCCTGATCATTGCTTTGTTTTCTGCCCAATCCAAATGTATGTGATGTCGGACGGAATTGTTATAAACCCTTTGTTTTTTTTGTTTTTTTATATTTGTTTTTATTGTTGCATCAAGTAAACATAATCAGCAGTTCAATCATTGAGAGGTGCGGCGTCAACATTCTATCAGAATCGCAACATTTTCTTTTTTTAAATTAAACAACAAACACCATTCAGGTGTATAGCTTGGTCTTACAGAAGCATGTTAAGTATACATCATCATTCTAGTTATGTCAGGCCAGCGGGCCAGTTTCACCACCACAGGTAATCTTACCATCTTCTACGCCAGAAGGGCGTGGGAGGACCTAAGCAGCCCGCACCCATACCATCCTGTCCCTCCCGCACTTCCACTTTTACTCTACATCATCCTCCTCCTCTGAACTATCTACGTCTTCCTCTTCCGGTAGCGGTTCACAAGGTTCCCCCCTGTAGGCGTTCCATGGCAGCCATATTTTTATCCATTTACGTGGATTAGCCCTCTGCTGATATACCGCCCGCTCCACCACCATGAGCATATCCATATTTCTGCACCATTGTGTCAAAGTCGGCGTCTCTGACGCCCCCCATTTTTGCGCTATATCTCGCTTCGCTAGCATCATCCCTATAACCACCCATTGCCTCCCTTGTGGTGTCAGGTTGGTCGGGCCCCACACATTTAGCAGACAAATTCTAGGATCAGGAGTGAACGGGAGTTGTAGCGTCTGGGCAACCGTGCGTGCCACTCGCTTCCAGTAATCTATTATGTTCGGACAGGACCACAGGGTATGGAACAGCGTTCCCTCCTCCCCACAGTTTCATAAACAATACGGGTGATCTGCCCTTTGGAATTTGTGTAGGGTGGTGCGTGTGTAGTACACTCGGTGTAGTATCTTGAATTGTATCAGTCGGAATCTTGCTGAAATTCCCGCTTCTCTAGGCGATGCCATTGCGGCATTCCAGTTTGCCTCATCCAGGTCACCAACATCATCCTCCCATTTCTCTTTCAATTTCTGTAATGGGTCAGGCAGGTTATTCACTAATTTGCGATATGTGAGGGATGTAGCGCTAGCTTCCATGTAGTCAGTGAGTAGTCGGTCTTCTAAAGGGGCCGATTCCGGGACCTTAGTACCCGGTGTCAGTGCAGCCAGTAATGCATGTCTAATCTGTATGTATCGATATGTCTCAGTGGTGCTCAGCTCATACTGTTCTCTCAGAGTTCAAACGGAACCACCCCATCTCTTGTCCACAGATCACCCACTGTGGAGATCCCCTTAGTGTCCCAGTGGTCAAATCCTTTACTACGTCTCAAGTTTCCCAGTGACCTAGAATCCCACAAGGGTGTAAGCTGTGTAATCACCCCCCCCCCCCCACTTCAGACGAGATTGAGCTTTATGCCACAATGTTACAGTGTGCTTAGTCGGGCCGATCAATTTTGCCGTCAGGCCTCTGTTATAAAGCGGGGCCAGAAGTGTATTAATGCCAAGCTGCCGTCTGTCCGCTAAGTATGCCGGGTCCTCCTGCGGTGCATGCAACCATTGGTTAATCACCTTGAGGTGCGCCGCCCAGTAGTACAACTCCAGGTTTGGGAGCGCAATCCCCCCACTGTACCAATCTCTAATCAGTTTAATCTGCGCTACCCTCGCCGGTCTATCACCCCACAACAGGCCTGACAGTTGCCCCGCTATCTGTTTGAAAAAGGAAGGCGGGACCAGTGCCGGCGTATTTTCCAAAACATAGAGGAACCGGGGCAGCGCCATCATTTTGAAAAGCGCCGCTCGGCCCAATAACGTCAGCGGGAGTGTCTTCCAGTGGCGCACGTCCGCTTTCAATCTATCGAGCAGTGGCCTTAGATTCATATCCTGAAAGGTCACGTGATCTCGTGTGATCTGAATCCCTAGGTATCTAAAGGAAACGGCCTCTACCATCAAGGGGCAGTCCACCTCCAGACGTGGCGGGGTCCCACGCAGCACGAAGAGCACCGATTTCATCCAGTTAATCTTGTATCCTGAGGCAATTCCCTGCCGCTCACACAATGCCAGTAATACTGGAATCCCCTCTACCGGGTTCGCTAGGTATATTAGCATATCATCTGCATATAATGACACTCTGTCCTCCCAGCCATCACCCCAGGTAATGCCCCGCAGCAGCGGCGTGGTCCTAATGATAGTTGCCAAGGGCTCCAGTACCAGGGCGAACAGTAGCGGTGAGAGTGGGCAGCCTTGTCTCGTGCCCCTTGCTAATGGAATGACTCTCGAGATGTGTCTGTTTGCTGTCACTCGCGCCATAGGATTCTTATAGAGTAGCCTGATCCACGCTATGAATTTTGGGCCGAAGCCCATATGTTGTAGGACTGCAAAGAGGTACCGCCACTCCACCAAATCGAACGCCATTTTGGCGTCCAATGAGAGGATTGCTGCATCGGTAGTCAACAACGGAGCCCTTGCCATAACACCATGCAGGTGCCTGAGATTCAGTGCCGTACTTCTGTGCGGCATAAATCCCGATTGGTCCGGATGAATGAGGTGACTAAGGTGAGGCAACAGCCTGTTGGCTAATAATTTCGCCAGGATTTTGCTTTCGGCATTGAGGAGGGAAATCGGCCGATAGGAGCCGCAGTCCTCAGGGGGCTTGCCAGGTTTCGGGATCGCCACAATGGTAGCCATGCACTGGTCAGGTGGCAGGTGACCTCGTTCTAAGCTGTCTATGTACATGTTGAGTAGCGGTGTCGTGAGCGTTTCCGACATGTTTTTGTACCATTCAATTATAAACCCTTTGTTGTATGTTATTGATTTTCTCCATTTGTGCCTATTGATTGCTGAGCGGCTGCCAATGAATTGTCTTTGTTGTTTTAAAAATGCCAATAAAATTGATTATCAAAAAAAAACAGCACAGGGGTCCCCAGCAGTCATGGAGGTCACCCAGTAAATGTGTCCCTGGATACAGACCATACATCACAGAGTCACCAGGTCCTGTGCGTATGCGTACTCCCAGAAGAGAATGCCGTCTCGTCCGCGGGGCACCCTCTGGGGCAGGACTTGTATCAATTGAGTTGGCTTGCATGCATGAAGGTTCTCACTGGAAGTCCACCTTGGATGGCCATCCAAGTGATGTCCTTGCACTGATTGGTCAGGCGCTTCGATGCGTTCCTCACACGTGGTCTGCTGTGGCAGAGGGGAGTTTTTTAAAAGACAGTGGCCCTTAGACAAGAGAGATTTAAGGAAAATGAATATAAACCAAATGGAAATACATTTTTAAAGAAGTGTCCAGCCGGACAATTTATTATCTTGATAGAAATAATCACAAAACAATAAACCACATAGTGTGATGGAAGCGGGACACCAGCCGATGTCCGCTTAACACACTAGGGGAACACAAACAAGGGGGAAAGTAGTAGGCAATAACAGGTCATTTGTATATTGTAAATCATAAAGCAGATAATCCACAACATACACATATGCTTGAAAAATGTGTATCAACTATGCATTTAGTGCATTTAGGTCGACGACGTTTCGAACCTTGAACAATATCGGTTCATCCTCAGGACAAAGAATAATTGCCTAAAGAGTTAACATTTACAGTTGTCCCCACTATGTGGGAATCAATATGCCATACCATAACAGGAAAAATAAGAAGAGAAGGGAAACATAAAAGAATAAAACATGTCAGTAAATCCATGTTACAGCTGCGTGTACAGTGCAAGACTCATACCATGCCAAGGTGTCAGCGGCAACGGAGTGTGATGCATGCTGGATACAGGCAGTGTGCTGGAAAGTGGGTGCAAAGTGGATGGCGCAACGTCCCAATAGTGACAAATAATAACTCTGGCTGGCTAAGGAGGACTAGAGTGGACCGCTAATACGCAATTGTGCAGATGGACAGTGTCATAAATTGTGGCCGTGATGGAAGGCTATCAAGGAGTGTGGCGGTGCGAACCGGTACTACCAGGAGTGTGGTAATGAGGGACAGTGCGCAAAAAACAAGAGTTGTAGTGGCAAAAAGTGGCTTACCAGTGGTGTGAGGCTGAAGGGAGTTCAGCCCGAAATTAAATATAAATTGTAAAACTGTATTCTAAATGGGGGTGGGGGGGGGGGGGGGGGGGGGGGGGGCGAATGAAAATCAGTGAAACCGATCTAATGACCATTCAGTAAGGTGCCATAGTAATGGGCGAAAAACCTTACCAATGGGAGAATCCGGGAATAGACTCAAATGAATCTGTGAGGAAAGGGGAAGGGTTTTATATGATGTCAATGAGCAGTTAAAACGGCAGAGGGGAGGGCACCAATTGGTTCGCTGATGTCCCTTGCACGTATCTGGCATTGAACAATCTTCTGGATCTATGTGCCAGGGTAGCAGCCTCCAGTACGAATTCCTTGATGAACTTCTCTATCGCTTTGTAGAACCACAGGGTCTCCCAGTTGTAAGGGACGGCGCTCACCCACTCTGCTCATCTGAGGCTCCCCCACTTCGGCAACAAGAAGAAGCGTGCCATCGGAAAGGCGACATGGCTTTCATCATCAGTCCTCAGAGGGCTCCTCACGCAGTGGCACATGAAGATTCCCCTCAGGGCGGTGGCGATGTCTGGCACTCTCTTGCCTTCCTTGTCAGGGGTCTTGAACTTGAGCGCCTTCTTCACTCTGTCCTTGTCAGGGGTCTTGAACTTGAGCGCCTTCTTCACTCTGTCCATCTTCGAGCTCCAGACGAAGTAGATCAGTCTCATGATGGCCTTGGCTGTACGGGTCTGCAAAGGCCACACTTGAGCGACGTACTGGAGTACTGGGAGGGTCTCGTTCCGCACGACCAAAGACTTCCCTTCGATCGTCAGCTTCCGGAGGCTCCAGAGAACCAGCTTCTGCCTCGTTTTCCCCAGATGCTTTCTGCATTGCAATTTTAATCCGCTGCTTCTGCGTAGTGATTTTAATCTACAGCTCCTACCGAGTCAAGCCAGCCCTCCTAATCCACCAGACACTCTTGCTGATTTCAGAGGCAGATAATCGTGTCCTACTCACATTGGCATTGCTGGTGATAGTGTTGCAGTACGCAACCCGGAATCAAACCTGTGAAGAAGACGGAACCTGAGGCAAAGCTCAAAGAGACGCAATACCTACTTTACTGCCCAGTGCATGCTATTTCTGCAAAATCACTTCCTGCTCATGCCAGGACCCTAAATAGTGCCCCAAAGAAAAGGCCAAACATGAGGAAAAGCAAAGAGGCGCTGACAAAACATCACAGACTGCAAAGCATTGACAACTTATTTCCTACAGGACCAGAAGAGAGACGCCAAGCATCTGCTCTATTAAAAAATAAAGGATAGTGGTAAGTGGGGTGGGTAATGGTTCTAAAGCAGGTGGAAAAAGTATTAATTAAGTTTGCAACCCTCCCATCTAATATATTAGCACTTTCATGTGAAATATTAAAACTTAATTCTAAGCCTGTAAACTGTTGTTTAAGCTCTGTTGTACATTTATAATAATAACATGCCACCTATGGTCATGACAGGAGATGAGACTAGACTCAGTGTGTTTTTTCCCTCAACAGCAGAGCCCCACTCACATGTAACCTCCAAATTTCTAAAATTTTCCAAAGCGGTAGTTAGTAATCACAATATAGATCAGAGAGTAAATCAGAGAGTAAATAAATGTGATCAACAAGATGGGGGACTCATCAATACCCAAGGACAAAGAGATGTAGATCCTGTTTACACACCAATTAGAGGGGATAATGAACCTGTTGTCAATCAAAGTGAATCCCTTAAGGAGGATTGTATTGACCCCACAAACTGGGTAAGAGTGTTTTAACATGACCAAGTGCAAAGGAGTACTGGCTACACAGTAAAAAAAACTAAGACGAAGTACTCTCCCAAATTCAATACTAGAATCTAATAATGAACCCCCCCAACTAGGAAGACACCATAAAAGAGTGAGATTTTGAATGTGTTTAGTATATTTGAGGTATAAGAAAGCCCACCGACCCTGCAGATAGATAGGGAGAGGAAATGGATTAACCAAACAGTGCTGTTTCTGTTCAAACCAGTGGTTGAAGTGGGGAAAAAAAGTTAGGGACCTGTGGGCGAAGAATCAGAGGGCGGGAGTAACCCGAGGATTGGATCAGTGGGCGAAGTCAGGTGCGGGCAGAATGCATAAAACAACCCAATTTTTAGTATTTGGTATTTCCCTGACCAGTTACAGATTATTATGTTATTAATTCGGTCCATGGATATACATGATTATTTAAGGTTTAATATGAGTTATTGACTTTAAAATACATTCACAAACTGCTATATGTTTCCAATCACAGAATGTCCCAAATACGCTTAAAAGTGGAAGCACAGGCCATTTATCTCGAGCCATGGAATTTCTGTCATCAGCACTTCTCCCTTGGTCCACAAGAGCAGCTCAAACATAAATGGCAAAATATCCTAGTTTGCAAATGTTTTATATATAATAATGGCTCTGCCATGTTTGCCACATAATACAACATCTGCTGCTTAATCTGACAGTTTTAACTAATAAATTGTTTGTAGCTCAAACAGATCAAAAGATACAAAACAATTTGACTTGTGTTGCTGTGAATGAGACGGCCCTGTGCAAAGGTTGACTGATCAACTTTCTCACTGGTGCATTTGTATGTTACACTGTTACTAATAAGGCAAAATATTTACAAAGACTGTTAGCACGTGTAAAAATATCAAAATAATAAAGTATCAGAAAATATACTGCATTTTGCTGCAGCCTTTTTTTTGCTGAATAATTTAATAAACACAGCGGCATAATATTGTCCTCCTTCGCTGCATAATTTCAGTGGCCCCAAATCAGGCAGCACATGATAAAAGTGCTAGTGCATGAAGCAGAGAGACTGTGAAGTTTGTGAACTTTAGTTTGGTGTGCATGTACATCCTGCATAGAAGATCACTGGTGAGTTCCAGCTACTACTGCTGAAACAAGGCAAATGGGTGAGGTGGACTGGCCTCAAGGGCAGGAACGGCTTTAGCACTGGTGGGGCCCTGTGCAATAATATTTGTTGGTGCCCCTCAAATGACCACCTCTGCCACGGATTCCCTCACTACCACCTTTTAACAGTGCCCCTCAAGTCTTGAAAACCACACTCTCTCGCAGATGCATTAAGTTTGATTTACACCGCTACTCATACCAGTGTTGGGTGTCAGAGCACTTTACATCACACACATTACACAGAGACAATCAATTATCTGTGTGTAAATCACTGTATGGGAAATGTTACATAAGACAAAGGACTTCAAGGTGTAGGAGTGAAATGACAACCATACTAGAAGGCAATATAGTTTAATAGTGATGGGTCTGGAGAAACACAAACTCAGAATTTAAAACGTAATACATGGTTGGGGGTTCTCTTTAATAATCAGAATTGATTTCCATCTGAATTAACACTTTTTGCAACATTAGGATAATCAAAGACTGGGGTAAAAACCATAACGCTCTAATTTATACCTTGCAGTTTGCATGCAGCTCTTAGATGATAGTTAATAGCTCACTGTTCTATGCAAGGGTTTTAACTTATAAACTGCAAGTAACCAAAGGATCTCTCTGACAAAAGCAGTAACCTATTTACATCATGTGCATTTTGTGATCTGCATGGTACATGTTCTTGCCCTACCTTTCCATGAGTCATAACTTCCACTAGGCAAAACTCCGATCTCTTTCTATGAAGAACATTAATCACCGGAGTTATCATGACATTTTTATTGTTGCCAAAAATTGCTGGAGGCCAGGAAGGCGGCAGCAAATGCTTTTAAAACCATAATATACTTGCAAACAAGACGCCCTCACCCACAGTCAGTGCCCGGTGCATTCGCACCGCTCTAGAGTCAGCCCTTCTCAAGGGTCCTGCGACCTCAGTGACATAGTCACTGTTGCTTTATGGTGTGGTGCTTCATAGGCCAACCCTCAAAACTGGAGGTGATCTTCAGTATGGATTGTGGTGGACAGGCCTTTAAGGTTAACCCACACTTGCCACATCTAGGGGCCACCTGTTGGTGCTTAGACACCCGGGCTACTAAGGTCTTGCGAGGTCTTCTAAGGTCTAGCATGGGAATGTGATCCCTCGGTACAGTGATCTGGGGGAGTGGTCATGAAGGCTGAACCTGGTTACCCCGTTCCAAATCCGGCAACCCCATCCTCCCCCCCACTGAACACCAAACTACCCCACTGAGAGAAACTCACACTGCCTTCAACTACAACCCAATTGTACCCTTCTATAAACACCTGCATACTACTCAATTCAAATTGTGCACTGGACAAGAGCAATATGCTGCGTAAAAAAAAAAAAGTAACAACATCCTGTAAAAAGCATACCCTCATAAGATTAATTAAAGCATTTGAAATGTAAGCAGGAACTACATGGTTACCTTAAAGCTTTTACACTCACTATTCAGAAATCAGTGAGTGCTTTTGCCTGAAAAGTTAAGGACATGACTACAGGGCACGGAAGGGACCTATTTCAATGTCCATTGCATATATCCTAACAAAACGTAAGCAGTATGGTTGAAAAAACCACATCCGGGAACACAGTGCCGCGATGCACATTTTATTTTCCAACCCATCCTTCAATCCAGCATTACAGTACCTCCAGGATTGGTGCACTTCTCCACCCTGGAAAACAATGCTGTTCAAACAAAGGCAAGAAAACAAAAGTAGCGCTTAACTGGCAAACTCTGTAAAGTGTTCCTAATGGTTGTATGACTCAATAACTACTGCCTCAAGCACAACTGCCTGAACCACAACCTCCTTTTCCACGAAAGTTTTTACAACGATCTAATCGTTACAACTACTTCTTTAAGTACGACTTCCTTTACAACAAACTTGTTTTGTGGGGGGGAAATCCCCCCAACCCCCCCTTTGTTTTGCTTGATTTGATATTTTTTTCGTCATAATTATAAAACAAAATTTTACAACGCATTTTTAAGATTATACTTTTAATATTAATTTTATGTATTAATAAAAATAATCTTTTTAATAATTGTCCTACCTATGACGCCAGTTTGGGTTCATTCAAAACGATGCAAATGTTTTTTTTGTTTTCTTTTCCTTTCGTCGGAGATATTTTGTGATTGGGCAGTGTTGAGTGACGTATCACTCCAACAAAGCCCAATCTTATTGAGCTTTGAGGGATGGTAGGTGGAAGACAGCGGAGAGAAGTGACGTGGCCGGCAAGTCGTGGTTCCGGACGTCGTGGTTCCGGCTTTCGTTGTTGAGCAGTCTTCATTGTTCTCCCCTCGTAGTTCAGGTGAGTTGTTAAAGAATCGTGGTTTAGGATGTTTCCCGTCCCTAATGTGTTTGGGTGTGAATAAAATCAATCAGGGCACTTTACGACCACTATTTATTTTTCATATTTTGAACTTTTTATTCCCAAGACTGCACTTTGGAATTGAAAAATGTAGCAAAAAGATGACATTTCCAGCAAAAGTGTTTTTTCTTTTTTTTGGTCCATTTCACAGGGGAACAAATAAACCAAAGGAGGAAAAAGAGGATGAGAACCGTTTCTTGAAGTCACAGTTTTCAGTAAGTGAGGAGGAGCTAGACAGAAAGAGAGGGAAGAAGAGGAAGAAAGAGAGGGGGCAGCTGCCAGCTGCAAAGCAGGAAAAGTGAACACTGTCCTTGTATTCTCTGGGCAAAAGACAAAGTCCTTTGCCTTCTCTGCCCACCCGCCTGTCCCCGAACACTGAGCCTTAGCTATAGGCCTTGGATATTTCTAACATCCTGGGACACATTGTCAAAATAAAAAATAGGTAAACGGAATCAATTGAATTAAAGAAGTAGGGGCATGCCGTAGCCTGCCGATCCTGCCCACTTCAACCAGTGGTTCAAAGTGGGAGCTTGACACTCTGGGGTATGTATGTATGTATGGGATTTGTAGAGCGCAGGAACACCCCCGTAGGGGTATCTTTGCGCTATCGTAGCAGGAAAGTCAGATGAACATGAGCAGACAGGTTTAAGCTCTAAATAATGCTGTTTTCAGGAGTTTCCTGAAGCGGAGCAGATTGGAGCATATGCGCAGGTCCTCGAGCAAGGAGTTCCAAAATTTCGAGGCTAGATGGACAACAGTTTTGCCTCCTGTTCTAAACTTCTTAAACCGGGGGACCACCAGCAACCCTTTACCTTCCGATCTAAGATGGCGATTCGGACAGTAGACTTTGAATTTGTCTGACAGGGAGCTGGGGCTCGCACCATATAAAGCTTTATGGGTGAGGCAGCAAAGCTTAAAATTAATTCTCTGGCGGATAGGGAGCCAGTGGAGTTGTTGTAATAATGGTCCTGAAGAGGTGCGAGGTGGTTTTTGTAGGACCAGGCGAACCGCCACATTTTGTACAATCTGCAGTCTGTTTAGTAGGGACTCATTTGCAGATGCCAGCAGAACTTACAATAATCTAAGCAGCCAATAATCAAAGCCTGAATCAGGGTGCTTCGTACAGTGAGCTGCAACCAGCGGAACACTCTGCGCAAAAGGCTTAGGGTATGGTAGCAAGTCCCTGCCGTAGTCATCACTTGGTCCTTCATGGATAACACTACATCTAAGCGTACTCCCAGGTTTTTTGCCACCAAAGTAGTAGAGGGGGCCGTACTCAATGTTGCAGGCCACCACCTAGGGGACCAGAAACTCTGGGCTGACCCAAACAACAAGATTTCTGTCTTGGACGCATTTAGTTGTAGACAGTGGATCGTAATCGACTCTGATATAGCTAACATGCCCTTAGCAAAACGCTGACCAATAGAGTCAGAGTCCTTATCAAAGGACAGGAGCAGTTGGGTATCGTCAGCGTAAGAAAAAGGAGTGAAACCGTACTCCCTAATAACCTTGGCAAGGGGGGCCACACAGATATTAAACAAAGTTGGGCTCAAACAAGAGCCCTAGAGCACCCCCTTAGTAAGTTTCAAGGTTTGGGAACGGAATGGACCCAGGTTGATGGTCTGAGTGCGTTGGTCTAGGAAACTGACAAGCCAATTCAGTGCTTGTCCCTGCAGATGGCCTCCTTTAGTTGAAAAATCAATTTCTGATGAGAGACTCATCAACAGGGGGGGGTGAAATGGGGCGATAATTTGAGAGCACATCAGCAGGCAGTTGATCTTTCTTCTTAATAGGTAGTACTTAAGCAAACTTCCAATAAAGAGGCAGAATACCTTCGATTAAAGAAGAGTTCAAAAGCTCAGTAATTGGGGTGGCTAGAAGAGTTGCAAGCAGAGCATATTTGTGTGCTGGCAGCACATCTAGAGGAGAGACGGATTTCGCAGTACTAAGCATGGCTTCCACCTGAGAGATCTGAATACCTTTAAAACAATCCAGGCCTACAGCTGAATCCCTAACCATTTGAGAACTAGAGCCAGTGGGCTCAGCTTGACCGGGGTCATGAGGAAATTGATTATAAATCAAATTAATTTTATCCTCAAGGGGCACAGCTATGTTGTCACACAGTCCCTGAGAGGGGATAGTCTGTTGTGCGCAGGCTTTGGGCTTAGTGAAGGAGTTAAGGCCTTATATAGTTCCTTTATCGGGTTTTCTGCCTGGTTCAGTTTTAATATAACATGATTTTTCCATGCTATTTTTAAATTCATGTGATAAGCAGCGAGTGCCAGTTTGAAGTTGAATCTTTCACTATCTAGCTGTGATTTGTGCCAGCTTTTTTCCAAGCACATAACATCTGGATTTTTCCATCCGTAACTCTGCAGTGTACCAATGTTCACTTTTTCCAGAGATTTATTAAGTTGATGTTTTAACAGAGACAGTGTATGAATTACTGTACTAATAATATCGTTAAAGACCCTCAACTTCATAGTAATGTGTTAATTGAATATCGGGGTGTATATAGTTTGCTAAAAGAGTCATATGTGACTTTATACCATCGTCTTTGAAGGGCCATCTGGCCGCCTCCAGCCGATTGCTGTTTTGAGGCTGCTAGTAATCTGAAAAGGAATCAAAAATGATCCGACCACATCAGTGGGCAAGGAGGATCCGCACTTATGAGAGGGGAATTAGTGAATATAATATCCAGGGTATGACCTGCCAAATGTGAGGGGCCAGTATTAATCTTTCCCAGGCCCAAAGTGGCCATGTCAGCTAAGAAGCTAGCAGCTTCAGTGTTCTCTTTGTCCTCACTGTGGATATTAAAATATCCTAAAAGCAGAAAGTGATTGGAGGCAATAATGTGAGGGGCAATTTTCGCAATTAATTTTTAATTAAAATCTTTAAGTGGCTCCGGAGGGCGATATAAAAGCGCCCCGTTAAAGTTTCTTGATGTGACAGCTCCACTTTGAATATACACATTTCCATCAGAATATCTGAGACAGAGTAAATAATAGTGGCTTTCAGCTCTTCTTTGAAAATTATGGCAACTCCGCCGCCCACTTTCCCTACTCTATCCAGTCTAAGATTCCGATAGTTCTCAGGGAGAGCAAGGTAAATATCAAGCTTGGAGGTTGCTGTCAACCAGGTCTCTGTTAAGAAACCAAGGTGTATAGCCAGCCCACGAAACTAAAGAAAAGAACAGGCAGACCAACATAGTATCAGCCTACGTAATAGCCACAGATATACTACAAGGTAAAGCTCACAATTTAAAAAAGCCAAGGGCGTCTTTACCAAAATACTCTTCTCAGCAGACTAAGCTTAACCCAGTCCTTGGCAGAAAACAGTCTGAAGTGACGTAGGGGTAACTCTAGAAGAAATGTGTGATATCCTGCTCAAACCGAGCTCAAACGACGTCCCCAATGGACCAAAAAAGCGAACATCTGAGCCCAAGTCTGCCCAAGTCTACCCACCTCTAACCCATATTCAGTTTTGACAAGTGCTGATGAACATTTTTACTCTTTGTAGGAGATTTCAGAAGATTCAGTGATATCAGAATCTGACAAAGAAATTGGAAAGGATACTCTGAGGTTTAATTCTTTGTCTGAAACTGAGGTCGAAGAAGACATTGTAAATAAAGGAATCAATGCTCCTCAGGATTGATTTTGACTTTTTGCTGCCATACATGTGAGGCAAAAGCACAGACCACCTGATCCAGAGATCAGCATTGAACAGTATCAGTAGGCAATCCGCACTTTATAGTGCTTGGTGATTTCAATCTTCATGTGGAAAACCCTTTATACTCTCAGGCTACTCATCTATTAGAAATCACTACAGGGTCTGAACTTAAATCAATTAGTGCAGGGCCCGACTCATGTAGCGGGCCATACTCTTGATTTAATTTTTTCTAATCATCCTGGTATCATAGTACACTCCTCTCTCCCCCTCAACTGGTCAGACCATTACTTTCTCCCTTTTGACCTAATGCTTCCCTCGGTACCCAGCCCTGTTGCACTCGGCAGGGAGTACGGGAGAAAATGGCACAAAGTCACCTGTACTGCCTTGGATCCCTTATTCTCCTACCATCTGGACCCACTGTCTAATGATATTGATGAAAGTGTGGCCAAACTCAATTCCTCTCTGTTGCTTGCCATTGACACCATTGCACCCTTACAACCTATTACCTCCGCAAGATCCCGACCATCTGCTCCTTGGTTCTCTCCTGCCCTGCGTGAGGAAAAGGGCCGCTGTAAAAAATTAGAACACAAATGGCGGCAAACTTATGATTCCGAGGCTAAAATTATTTACAAGACTGCTCTAAAAAACTTCTTGAAACTAAAACGGTCCACGATGAGAGACTTTTTTTCCTTACAAATCAAGAACGCAGATAACTCTTCAAAAACTCTTTTCAATATTGTCAAGGACTCTGTTAATCCCCCCGCTATGGTGCCTCAGAATTCCTCTAGCCAGGCCTTACGTAATGGTCTGTCTGACTACTTTCAAGATAAAATCATCAACATTACGTCTTCTTTCTCTTCTGATTTGACTCCCCCGATTCCAAGTGACAGGGAACCTGAGAAAGTGTCATTGGTGTCCTTCAAAGAGTTAACTATTGAGTCCGCACTGAATTTGTTTGCCGAGTGCAAATCTGGCTCCCCTTTAGACCCGGTCCCTGCTAAGGTTATGGGTAACCTGGCTCCCCTACTGGTCAGTTTTGGAAAAGGTGATAGACAGAGTTTCTGAATGATGCAGAATACTGCTACCCAGTCAAGAGATCAGGGCTTGATCCATCACCGTTTTTTAGCTCACTGCACCATCCCAGCTCAGAACCTGGCTATATGCAAATTAGTCTGTTCCTGTCCCAGTGCATGATGGGAACAGGGCAAACCAAACTACCAAGCCAATTCTTATACTGGGAAGGAGACAAGCTACCTGGGACCGGTTTCTGGCATTTCAGCCGTCGTCGGCCCGGATTGCTTGAATCCTGATGGTGCAATGAGCTAGGGACTCACGTCTGAGTATACCCTCCCACACTTAGAGTGGATAAAATCAATTTTTGAAAAGGTGATGGACAGAGTTTCTGAATGATGCATCCAGTTTCGCCAGTTTTCACCATTGCCTTGGCAACATATGTTCCTGGATGACCTCCAATCATTTTAGGCTTAACACGGATAAGACGGAGGTCTTATTTTTTAATCAGAAAACTACGCTGCCTGCTAGTCTGTGGTGGCCGACTGTGCTTAATCCTCCTCCCACTCCAGTCCAAACTGTACGTAATCTGGGCTTTCAATTTGATAACGCTCTTTCCTGTAAAGCTCAAATCAACAAGGTCACATCAGCTTGCTTCGGGAAACTACGTATGATCAGAAAGATCTTTCCGTACCTTCCTCTGGATGCCCGTAGAACCATCATCCACGCCCTGATCACTTCACATTTGGATTATGCCAACAGTCTCTATGGCGGTGCCCCCTTGTACCAAATTGAGCGTCTGCAGATCGTTCAGAATGCGGCGGCGAGACTGATTGGCAACATCCCCTATCGTCAGTCGGTCGCATCCTATTGTAAGAAGCTACATTTGTTTCCCATCGCCCGTCGCATTCAGTTCAAAATGCTGACTCTTGCTTTTCGGGCCCTTAATGGTTCGGGCCTGGGATACTTGAGAAAGAGACTTGTACTATCCCAATCGGTCAGATCCTTGAAGTCGAACAACCTGCGACTCTTGATTGTCCCTCGCTTTCGCCGTTCCAGAATGGGCGGTAGAGCGTTCGGTGTAATGACCGCTAAACTCTGGAACAGCCTCCCACTGGACCTTAGGTTTATTTCCTCTGAATCTCTTTTTCGTAGTAAATTGAAAACTTGGTTGTTCTCCATCTCTTAAAGTGTTTCCCTTTTCCAAGTCTGCAGTCTACAGCGCCGGGACACCCCCTTTGGGGGTAGCCGAGCGCTTTACAAGCTTCATAAATAAATAATAAAATCCATAATTGCTGGCACTTTATGTAGGGTATAAAAGCAGTACAAGAAGAAAAAAATCAAATTGGAATAGCCACAGATAGTAGGAATTGAGAAATAAAAAAAAATTGCTGATATAAACCGAAATTTAGTACAGATGAACCAACAAATCTCAGAAATAGAAGAATACCAGAAATGGAAGCAGTAGCAAGTACAGCAGCTAAAAAACAGTCAGATGAACAGATGATGGGGATCAACAAGAAGTTAGAAATTGGAGAATTTGGAGAATCAACAACAGTGTTCAAATGTGTAATTCTTTGCCATTCCAGAAGGCACAGAGGGCTCTGATTCTGACTTTTGTAAAGAACCTGTTGGCCAAAATTAATCCACAACAAAAAAGAATTGAACTTCAATAATGGGGTACAAAAAGCTCTCAAAATAAATGTCATTTAAGCTCTGCAGGATCTCAGATAAACCAAGACCAATGCTGCTGAATCTCCTAAGCTTCTCACGTGCATCAATTCTTATATCTAACTGATAATCCAAAGAATCCCATAAATCGTGACAATATGTCAATCTTCCTTCATCCCGATTGCTTCAAAAGTACGTTAGAAATGAGATAGCATTTATAGTTGATAGACCAATTTGTAGAAGTTGGCACAGTAGTAAAAATATTGTCTTTCAAGAAATAATTGACTATTTTCAATTTGAGTATGTGACAATGAGCCATCTGAAAGAAACACAACTATTCAAGCCACAATGCAAGAATCAGAATATGTGTTTCTCTGCTATATAGTGACACAGAATAATCCTAAATTTATAACAGAGATTCTCACAAATAGCTAACTATGCTAAGATCACTGATCGGATTCAGGAGCCATGGGGCAAAAGACAGAGGGGAATCCCTGTACAGTCCTAGAATGGCAGTACTGGTGAACAGTACAAGATTAGGCAATTTTTGGATGAGGTTTCTGAGGTAGACCCCTCTCTACTGCCGGGAGTAGACTGTTCACAAAGCCCAAATAGATGAGGTCTTCCACACACTAGGGAAGGAGAAGGAAGCTCTGGAGTGGGAGAGAGGGAAGGTTCCCAGGGATACAGGGTGGTGAGATAACGGATTGCAAGGGACAACAACAAACAAAGGATCAAGACAAAAAGGTAAAATCATAAAAGCTATGTAAAAGAAACAAGTGGACGAATCCTGACATTGGTATATTGCAACCTAGCAAAGTAGCAATTATAATTTGTAACAGGGTTGACCAAATTGTTAAATCACAAGGAGACGCTAGTGGAGAATGGCACTGCCCATCTACAAGTCAAGATCATGTCCCTAACTGTATTTGCACTCTATAGTCTAAATGCAGATCCTACATCTCTAGATCAACTAACATTACAGCTTTTCAACTGGGAGGAGTTTATGACAGTATGTGGTGAATTTAATTGTATTTAGGATGTTGAACTGTTTACCTCAAATAGGAGGTGACGCAGAGTATTGGGTGCATCACTACTATGGTCCTCCCCATTGGACAATGGGCTAACGCATGCCCGATGTTGATTCCTTAAAATCACTTTCCTCAACTCAAACCGAGAGGTAAATTACAGATACTTGTGAGCTCTAATCTTTTCCACAGGAGGCTGGTATTGGATTTGACACTATATCCATCCAAAGCCTCGATCACTTAGGGGTGCATTTATCATATATACCCTTGTATACAAAGGGGGTTTGAGGTTGGTCAGGGTGGAAAGGTCAAACGGGGTTACAACGTTTTAAGCTTTGAAAAAGTCAATACGACGAAAAACATGTCGGCAGTCCTCTATTTATCTACGTGTCAAAGGACCAACAGGCTATATATGAATACTGTCTACATATGGACCTTTTCTGAAATTTGTGCTGTGTAACTTGTGCTGTTTTGGAACGTAATTCTAATTAAAATAGATCTGCAACAGTAAGGGATCAAAACCAGTTCATTGTTGTGCTCTGAATTGTAAAATAAAATCTATATATATGTGAAATTTCGGTTTTCGTATATTAACATACATTACTATCGTGGCATAGTATGTATTCATCTGATCACACTGCATTTAATTCTATATTGTACTTAAAAACTTAATGGAGGTGCTGATTTATTGTTACTACCACTGACATCTTGTGTCTTATCTGAATGTCCTTAACTTTATTTGCATTATACAGTCTGAATGCAGTTCCTACATCTCTTGATCAACTAACATTACACCTTTTCAACTGGGAGGAGTCCATGACAGTATATAGCGAATGCAATTGCATTTAGGATGTTCAACTGGATACCTCAAAAAGGAGGCATCATGGAAGGGTGTAAAACAGTAAAGGCAATAGGCTATCTTATATATTCATTAAACCTAGTACATGCTTGGCGGCGTAAGCTTCCTCAGCTGAATAGTATACATTCAATTCTGCTCCACATGATCAATATTAAAGAGTTGTTTTTCTAGTTCCTCTAATATGGGCAGAGAATTGTGAAATGGCCAAACCAAATACTACAGTATTCGACCCTTCAATATTTTCTTGGTCTGTGGGTGACGGATCTCTACAGTCCCAACCTTGGCTTGGACCTTAAACTGCTCATTATTATATTTAAACTAATACATTTCTTATTTGGTTACATAAATTAAGATTGTTCCACATCAAAACTTATGATGAATTCATATATATATATATATATATATATATATATATATATATATATATATATATATATATATATATATATATATATATATATATATATATATATATATATATATATATATATATATATATATATATATATATATATATATATATATATATCCTGGGGTCGGATCCTGCATATCGACTTGAACTGGGACATCTTTGCTTCTCTCAGATCCAGGCAAGACGGGCCCTCGGGCCCTATCAGTTGTCACTCGTACACCTTTCCTAGCATGGCGATCGGCACTGTGGCACATTCACTGGGACAACAGACTCACACTACAAACTCCACTATGGCACGGTACTTGGTTGCGAGATGTGGGGGCTCTGATGGGCTTTCAGGCATGGGATCTAATAGGCATCACCTACCTAGGAGAAGTCTGGAAGGGAGCACACGTGTCCTCCTTTCAGGACTTACAACGCACACACCCCTTACGTTCTTTAAATATCTCCAGCTATGACACGCCCTTGCCTCACACATCCCTAACCAAGAGTCATTTCCAAAGTTCAGCCTGTTGGATGCCAAAATTCTCATGGGTGGCCAGGGGAAGGGAGGGCTAGCACAAATACACCAATCCCTGATAAACAACACTCCATCCAAGCTAGACCCTCTTAGAACCAGATGGGAAAGATGGATAGTTTCTCTAGAGGAGAAGATTGGAGGGACACTCTTATGGCCCCCAGAACTCTCACCATATCTGCCAGATATCGCCTTATACAGATATATTATCTCCACTGCGCATATCTTACACCGGCACGACTGCACAGAGCTGGACTTCTCTCAGCCCCGCAATGTCCAAGTTGTGAAGATAAACCAGCCGTCTTCTTTCATATGGTCTGGTCCTGCACAGTCATATCTAAATATTGGGCATCAATCCCCGCTGAATTAAGCGGCATATTGGGGTGGGAGGTTCCCCTTAGTCCGCTTGCTCTACTTCTGGGGATGAGGGAGGGAATGGACAGCTCCCGAGCTGACAAATTGTTTCTAGGAACAGCCATGTTGTTTGCTAAAAGAGACATTGCAATGCCCTGGAAGGACCCAAAGTCTCCTTCTGTCACGAAATGGCAGAAGGGGATAGATTGGTGTTCTATCCAAGAAAAAGTGGTTTACGAGGTAAGAGGGTGCCCGAACAAATATGACCCAATATGGGGAAAATGGACAGGACTTTTGGACTAATTACGATTAGCGCTAAGGGCGGGCCCGTTTTTATTTTACACCAACCGTTGGAGAGATAATATTCGGATATGTAATGAAATGTTATACATGTCACAGTGATACAAATGTTACTATGGTTACCTTATTTTTACAAAATGCCAATAAAATGGATTATCAAAAAAATATATGTATTGCCTGGGATATGCTCAAAGTACATATTAGAGGCATTACTATCTCATACTAAAAAATTAAGTGCAAAGTTAATGAATAATATATTAAGACTTTAGAAAAATTACATGTAGAAGCTATACAGAATGAAGATCAACAACCTAGATCAACAATGTAAAGCAAAGCCATACACAGAATTAATCTCAACTAAAGTCATGTTAAAAACCTGTTTAAAAGTATAACAAACAGATGCAGTATTCAGTATTAACCGGATGGCATAAATGCTTTGCATTTAAAGACAAAGCTGGCAAAGTTGTGCTCTTAATAACTAGCGAATTAAAAGCACTAACTACTTTCCCATTTATACATAATGCCAACCCTCTACAAGCTACAGACCCCAATTCTATACTACTGGCATTCAGAGAGATTTTGTAGAAAACTAGAATTCTAAGAAGACAGTTCTTGCAAGCACATCACAAGTACAGCGATGAACCCTTCTAGTAATACATAAAAGTGATCTTTATTTCCTTATTTTTATATATCTATGAAAAATGAGACGTCATAGAAGCTGTCTGTTTTCGGTCTCTTTTGAGTTTGATTCCAAACCAGCGTATTGGGAACATATACGAGTCAGTGCTGGAATATTTGTCGAGTGTGTGATGGAGGCATAAATGAAAGAGTTTATTTTGGGGCTGCAACTCACTTCCAGGGGGCTTTAAGCTGCCCAATGCGTCCATTAGTTGGCTTTGTTGTCACGCTCATTTGCTTGCGTCTTGTTAGACAGCTTCCCTTCCTCTTCTAGTGTTTGTCTCTCCCTTTGAGCTTTTCCCGCCTCATTGCACCTACCTTTATTTTTATTTGACCCCTAACTCCGCTACATTTTTTAACGCTCTCCTCCATTGTCCCCCCACCCCTCCAGGGCAATTAAACCATTTTAAAGTTGCTTTGTGTTGGAGCGCCCAGCAGCTGCCATTTGCTCTTGTACCATAAAAATGATTTTGCGCATATATTTTGGTATACGCCATCTTAGATTGTTAATTAAACAAAAATGGCACCTGCATCTGCCTATAGGCGACACGTGTACGCATACATCATCGTGTATGTGCATGCCTACAGAATGATGCTACATGCAACAGGTGGCACGATTGTCTTTTTTTTCGTAACGTACCGACGCTGTGCAGCATCAGCAAAAGCATCGGCAAAGCGCAGAGGTGTACAAAGAGAGAACTGTGCTTTCTCTTTAATAATGCTCTTAATTTGCATTTTAACCAGAAAACATGTTTTAGTGTACTTTTTTTGTGTTGTGGCTTGTGAAGAATTCTCTGTTTTTCTGTGGACCAGAAAATGATATGAACGTTACTGAAAGTGGGCGCTCAATAGCCAGAGCACATGTGCTTTTGACTGATCAGCTCCCAGAATCCTCTCTGAATAGTTCATGAGGACCAGCGTTGATTGGCATCTATTCACGCCCACCTTCTCGTCTTGGCACATATACAGGCGCTGTCAAGAAGAGCGATTCCACCTCTGGGTGCAGTTTACAAGCTTTGAAGAAGGAAACGCGCCAGCACGTTTTAGCAACCAATGATTTTTATTACAAATTACAGTGGCCAAGAATCATCACTTACAATGTTCAGCTGTAATAATGTATGTCAGCAGTAACCTTGTAATGTACTTGATTACATTCCTGTAATCATTAGACTTTATGAAATAACAATGAGCACCGAGTCAGCATTCCAGGCCCCGCTCCTACCATCTGTAATTCCATAGGTGCCGCTGTTGCTGACAGTGCGTGGCAGTCTAACGTCACAGATGCTTTCAGCGGGTCGCTGGGGTGTATAAAGTAGCTCCAAGGCTGCGGCCAGGAACCAGCGAGGGGTTTCTGCTCTCCAGACAAAATAGAATTCTAATAGCCCTGCCTGGCCCAGGACCAAACGAAAGAGAATTATTGGGTCTTTTGAAGTCATTTGTCTCCACCACTAGGTGGCGTCCTAGGGCTTCATGCCTTTGTGTATGGCTCAGTTACCAATGGTTACAATATATTGCCCTGACAGAAGAGTGAGCTTCTGACTGCATCCTTTGCATGCTTCAATAAAACAATGTTTCTTGCTCAAATGGATCGAAAGTGAATGAAACTGCAGCCCATGGGGAGCAATCCAGTGCCCAACACTTTAAGTTATTGAGTGAATGGGTCTGATTTCAGCCATCGCTGTATTTCACCATTAAAGGGCCACTTTGGCCAGAAGCGGGTAGCATCCAAAATTGATAGACCGGAACAGAAGGGCTTTTTTAGTAGGAAACATACATTGGTAAATGTAATTCAAACTGGGTGAAGAGTATGATCCTTTCTTTGGCATTAAAATGAGTTGATTCTCTAATCTCACAATCACAGTAACTGTTGTGAAAGCAGTAGGTATTTCGCAGACACCATTCTCGAACCTGCAGATAATTTAAGAGGACTCTCAAGGTCTCCTTTGACATTGTGTGGACAGCAGACCAGGCCATCGGTGCAGAGGGGCCCTTTGGCGGGGTCCCATCTCCGCGCTCCAGAGGACCCTCTGTGTCAAGCTTGACAGAAGAAGATGGATCCGCTGAGAGCCCCAGCCTTCCCACAGGCTCTCCAAGAAGAGGGTAAAGTCAATGAACAGAGATACAAAGGGAATAGGGAACAGAAAGGAAGGAAACACTGGAGTCAGGTGTTAGTGGGAGCCAGTTCAGGCATGGGGGTCTTAAGAATCGGGGGTGGCACAGTAAGGAGAAGGCAACACAAAGTCACAAACAGATACAAGTGAATTTACACATATTATGTGAAAGTTGGATTTCAAAACTTTCCAAATTGCCAGGTGAATGCAGTTTTGAGGAGCTCTCCCATCACCTGTGAGCTGGCAAAGGAGCCCAGTACGGCAAAAAAAACACAGGC
The DNA here is from genome assembly GCF_964263255.1 of Lissotriton vulgaris. Classification (NCBI taxonomy): domain Eukaryota; kingdom Metazoa; phylum Chordata; class Amphibia; order Caudata; family Salamandridae; genus Lissotriton; species Lissotriton vulgaris. Next base: position 145,276,100 of record NC_141699.1, on the reverse strand, counting down.
TGAAGCAAGAAGACAACAGTGGGGAACACAGACAAACGCATAAACAAAGAAAGAGGCACAGTTTATCCAACACTAGGATGTGATGGGACCGATGGGGAGGAAAAACAGCAAAGTCGAGGAAGGGGACGCCGGTAACGAACTAAATGGCAAGCGAACAGACCCTACCACTAACAAAATTGTTGCCAGGCACCTTCCTTCTCCACTGTCTGGTTCTCCAAAGTCTCCAACTCCTTCCCCTTCGTATGTGTGAGGATCAGTAAGGGAAGTACGGCTAAAACAGTTTCTTCTCCTGTGCTAAGAGTTTCCTACCCTGAGACCTGACAGTCTCCCCATTTAGAGACCCCTGCCATGTTGGGGGGGGGAGGGGGCACTTTTGCCAAGAGTGTGTCTGCCATTCCTTTCTGAAAAACAAAAAAGAATGCCACAACAAGCTGCAACAACAAGAAGGCCTACCTAAAATATATATGTATTTGTTTTAAGAAAGAAACTCCCAAATCCGAGTTTTACTTCCTGGAAAAAAAAAGAATTTGCAATGCAATAGGTCTTGCAGTTGCAAGTGTTTAAGCTATTGGCATAGTTAATGACAAATGCTTTTTATTTATGTTACAATAAAACGATACATACATAAAAGGCATTGTCATTTACAATGCTAATAGCCCAAACTCTCGTAAATGTGAGACCTAGTGCATTGCAAATGCTTGTTACTAATTAGGATGATTAGTTATAGTCTAACAAGCATATCACAGAGGAACTGAATCACAAACAAAAATAAGTTCCAAGCCGCACGCCATATGAAAAAAAGCTGTGCATCATCGAGCCACAAATAAGAACAAGCATTGGCATAGCCAATAGGTCTCGCCTTTGGGACCTTATAAGTGTTTAGTTATCCAGCACAATATCCTTGGTGCAACAACATCAATTGTTGCATGGCTAAACACTTATAAGGTCCCAAAGGCGATACCTATTTGCTATGCCAATGCTTGTTCTAACAGGTATGCACAATGTTTAATATTGGAAAACCAGTCCCAGTCCTTGAGTGCCCATCTATTGTTCAAAGTCTGATAAGTATTAACTACATGATGGTGAGATGGGTGAAGATAAATCTTAAAGATACATTTTGACAGGGTCTCTGGCGAAATAAATAGAAAACAAAATTCTAAAGAGTGGACATTGGATTTGTCATTATTTCATTTAAGTCATCTTCAACTCTGGGTGTTCTTGCTTCTGTTGAAGTTCCTTCATCTAATCCTAACAATCAATGATATAACGAGGCTGCCATTTTCTCAGTTGTTTCATTGGGGGTTAACTTTCATACATGAGAGCTGTAGGTCACATAGTAGTGACTTCTGCTATGTAGCACTGCCGTGGAGACACAGATCGTCCTCGAAACAAAACAGACCAGTGGCCAAACTCTTGTTGATGGCAGTGTTACTTTTTATAAAATGAGTCCCATGACTTTTTCTGATCAAACATGAATCTCAGGTATCTATAATCTGGAAATGTTCGAGCTTGTGATTATTGATGCTCCAGGAGCTTTGTATTTTGCCTCATTAAGCACTATTGCGTGGCTTTTCTCAGTGCTTATTTGCCACCGTTGTTCATCGACATACCTCATAAACCGCACAACATGCTTGGGTCACAACCTCCATTTTTTAGCACTGATTTGTTTCCACCAAGTGCTGTTTATCCGCCTTTGGAGTTGCACAGTCATAAGGTCCACTACATGAAGTTCGCTGTCATTAAAGAATATCTGAGTCCTTATAGAAACCAAGGCGTGGAAGTTGGCCAGAACTGAGCTCAGATAGACCAAAAAATCACTGATAATAATGGTAAAGAAGAACGTGTCAAAACACATTGTTGCCTCACCCTGGAATGCTTAATTCTATTGGTTTTCTTTATGTGTGTTGATGACCCTCCAATTGCCCCAGAATTAATATAGAGTTGGGATATAATGGGCAATAAGCTTTGCTGGGCAACCTTGCTCTGACATGTGTGCCACAACATGGATCTCAAGACACAATCAAATGCTTTTGAAAAATCTAATAACCCCAATCAATGGGCACTGCTCCACTTACACTTGCCCTGCTGGCCACAAGGAACAGTGGCATCACATTGTGTAATAACCCTCCCTGAATCACATCGATGTGGGAATAGGTAATGCAACGACTTGACCAGTTCAGTAACTCATTGAGGATAATTCGGTTAAATAGCTTTTCTAGTGGGTGCTTTCATTTGTATAACAAATAGCTCTTTGTCAACAGGGTTCTTATATTTATTTTCATGTTAGAAGCAGAAGCCAATGAAAAATAAGCAATGTCTGGTACAATGGTAAGAAGCTGCAGTGAGCAGAGAATACTGACTCCTTTGCATTGCGGTACTCAACCTCTCTTGTGCCCTGCCAACCACAACTGTAAAATACTAGGCCGCTGCAGGAGGGACTATGCCTAAAATGGTGCATCGCCTCTCAGGCTGAAAGAGGAGTCCCTGCTTTCTGGGAAAGTTTTTCGGTGCACAGATGTCAAGAGTAGTGTGATTCTCAACTACCTCCTTTACCATACATAACAGCAAAATGTCACTCTACACAATACTCCTGTGGGCTGATACAAAATTGGAAAGGCACCTCAAACAAGTAATGGTTGAAGTAAAATGACCCAAACGTACCAATGGCTAAAAGGGCCTAAAGCCCCTCTTTGTGTGTTTTCTGTGTCTTTTGACAAAAGCTCTGCCAGGGAGCAAAGACTGTCACCAAAACCGAAAAATGTGTTATCACTTCTGAGAAGAGGCTAAAAAAAATCCAGGAGCATACACCTGTGAAGTGTGAACCTCACTTTCGAAAGCTCGGATATGGAGCAAACACCAACCCAACATTCACGATTACATGCAAGACAAACCTCTCTCTTTTAGCAAAAGGTAAAAATATACACGGCAATTATATGGCACAACTCCTCTTCAGAAAGGAGGAAGGCAGCTATTAAACAGTGGACTTCAAAGTGGAAGTGGAGACAGCACAGAAGGGGTGCAATCCAATGGAGCTGCAATGGAGTATTACACCACAGTAGCAGAGGCACTGGGTTTACGTGCTCTTGCAAAGGACAGCAAAGAAGTGAAGGCAATATTAGAAGAAGATGCGGGTAGAGGATCATGCGGAGACCCGGCAAGGAAGGTACCGCGGGTACATACTCACCCACAAGTCAAGGAACATTTTCATAGTAGGCAATTGTTCCATCCCAGTGGATCAGTCAAGGGCACTGTTGTTAATAAGGAAATTGATCACATTCATATCTATCATCAGAAGCAGATGAGCTTGATAAATTCCTTGTGCAGGTTAATGGTGCTTTTCCTCATTTTTTTTTATAGCAGGGCAGAAGTGCCTTGGCATGCTTTTGTAATACTCTTCGTAAGGGAGTCATGAGGAGACTTGGCACAAGAGTTAAGGAAAAGTTCGAAACATTTCTGTATTCTTCCTATAAAAGGTTTCATATTCAGGATATTTACAGGATTTGTAAAAGGTACAATCTAAACCAACTCCCTCTATGGGCAAAGTGACAGATAATAAACCAGAAAGAGGGGTTTCACGCGGATGGCGAACACCGAAGACAGCGAAACTGAAACCGGGCTGTTACTGAGAGGGCGGGGGCTGCCAGCGCATGCGTGCTATTTGTAATGAAGAGGGAGCCCCGGCGCCGGCAGCTGAAGTCCCGGGTCCCAGGAGGAGGCCCAGTTGAAGACCAGCGCTGCGGGGCTCCCATGCCGAGACTGACCCGCTGCCTGCCATTGGAGAGAGGGACACGAGGAAAGAGCCAGGTGTGTGGGTGGGGGTGGGTGTGGGAGGGGGTGGCTGTGTGCGTGTGTGTGTGTGTGCGTGCATATGTGTGTGTGCGCGTGTGTGTATGCAGTGTGTGTGCGTGCATGTGTGTATGTGTGTGCCTGCGTGTGTGTGTGTGCGTGTTTGTGTGTGTGTGCATGCGTGAGTGTGGCTGTGTGTGTGCACGCGCGATTGAGAGAGGCGAGAGGCTGACTTGCTGATAATGTTGCCCAGGAGATGTGCACGGCGCCAGGCTGGGCGTGCGCGTCCTAAAGATGAAATCGCCGAGGGAAAGCGCGTACCCTTCCCCTGTCCAACATTCCCGGCAAGTGCACAACAGAAGGTCTTTCGCGTGACGCAAAGCTTCGCGCTGCTAACATCAGGGAGACCTAAAAAAAAGGGGGGGGACTGGACTCCACACTAATAATGGGCTTAAAGTAACTAAGTATGTTTGAGCAAAAATGAATATTAAATATAAATAAAAAAATAAAGTATATGTATACACAACTCTTCCACTTGAGTATTTAGTTTAACCATGTTTTGATCTGCGGCCTGTGTAGGATCACAAATCCTTGCTTGTCCTCCTCCCCCTCGTCCATGGCCGGGCTGCGATCCTGAAGGTGATGAAGGTGGGTCTTAGGCAGCTGCCGGAGCACGGACTGCAACTTGAGGAGCAGTGCTGTGTGTGCTGCAGAGACAGGAGGACAGTTTATTGAAGGCTGAGAACAGCCGGAAAATGAAAAATAAAAACGCAAACACCTAGAAGCGGACACCGCGCCCGGTAAAAAAAAAATAATAATAATGAAGCCACAGGCAGGGAATGGATGAGGAAGGCAAGGGAATGCAACGTTGAAGAAGACTCTGCAGATGTCTTTATGTAACAGCATCCACTTCACAAACCATGAAGCGCGACATCTGTGCAGGGGGGAGAGGGCAAGGAACGAAGCATATTTACAAGTTATAGTGCAACGTCCATAAAGTGGACGCTGCCCTGAGTAATTAAAAAAGGTTTTGGCAATCTGTACATACCCGCCCAGCTACCAAATTTACTAATTGAAGGGAAAAAAAGTTAAAGCGTGCCATGAGCGATAAGTATGAAGAACAAGCACCGATTTGCGGTGTTCGGACAGGACGGAAGCCTCTCAGAGAAGGGGGGCTCGAGCGTGAGGCAAGGACACAACGCACACATGACGAGCAACAGAAGACAGGTTGGCGGGCCTAAGGTAGACAGGGCGTGCACCAACCCCAATTCCAAAGAAGCCCAACAGAAAACCAACAACACTAGATCTCGCAAGCGAGCAACACATGCGCTGCAACACAGGCGAGACCTAAAAAACCAATGGCTCTGACTTGTAGGGAATACTTTCCTTGCATTTGTGGGTCATTGTGCACTTTCTCTGCCCAGGTCCACCATGTCCTTCGTGGCAGACCTTGTCAGGCAAACTCAGCATCAGAAGGACTGCCCTAAATACGGCAAACCTCCAGATGCACTAAAGGCATCTGTGTTTTGGTTGACAGACTTCTGCAAATTATTGCGCACCAGCCGGACTCCACACACTGTTGGTTGCCTCACGTCTCATGGGGGATGGTGGCCAGACAGCTACCCAACAGTAGCCCTACTTATTTCCAGAGAGTTCCTGCTCTGAGAAACCCTTTAGAATGTTTCATTTTAAGGTATGATACCTTGAATCTTAAAGTGATGCATAGTGGGACACATATCGTAGATACTAAATATTTAATGTAGAAACTGTTGATCCAGGCTGTTACTTAATGGAAACAGGTGTTTCCATGGTCCTATTGTGTAAACAGAACACAGCCACAACAGAAGCCAATGTTTGAAATGTAATTATACGCTAAGAAAAACAGGCACACCTTTTCTTGCAGGATCCGTGTACATGTAGGTAGAAAGGATGCTGTTCACAAAAGGCTGTTCCTCTGCTTCCATGCAAGCCTAAAGCATTACTTGTTCAAGAATAACATTTTGAAAAGCGTCAGCTGAATGTGTATATTTTTCTTTCTTAAGAACTCTATTTTCTGTTGCACAGGAAACACTTTTTTAGCAAAGTGTGTTAAAATATTAATATAGCTACTTGATAATGCCACAGAAAGAAGCACATTATTTGCTTTTAACTGAATAATATGTAGCACAAATGTATCTTTCTATGATGGATCATTTCTTTCCTTTGCCACGTAATTTAGTCGACCCTGCTAAGTATTTGTGTTCTTCTGTATTTGCCACATAATTGGAATAGCCATGCCTACGAGACTAATATAATAAAGGAGGACGAGATGTACAGGGCTGGGGGTGCCTTTTCCGGTTCTATGGCTCTCTTACTCTACTGCTCAATACGAGAAACCCTCAGTCTTAACATTTCTTATTTAGATATCAATATTTTGTTTCAGCCCGTGGAAGGTTTTACAAGCATGAACATCCTTCACAGATGGGTGCTGCTGTCATGTTTTAAGTTGGTATTAACAACAGTGGTCCCTAGAGAAGGAGGAATAAGGACAAAACAATGCACATAGACGAAGTCAGTACTATATTGGTTAAACTTGTCCAGCCGACAGAGGTCTAGTATTTAATTTTTAACAATCCATAGAAAAAGTACAAACGAGAAATTGATGAGTGGGACACAAGCCTGCATCCTACTACAGAGACAATGACAGAACAATAGAACACACAAAAAAGGCTCAGGCAAAGCTCACAGTTTGTTACTGCCAGAAATCTCAATGAGATAAACAAATCGCAAGAAACACCTTTACATACAGATATTTTTTATTTTTAAACGTATAAGTTGTTTTAAGGTGTTCACGGCGTTTCGATCCATATAAACAAAAAATGGATCATCATCAGGACATTTATAATAAGCATGCCTGTGTGAATTTGCCAGTAATATTCAAGGGGTGGTGTGGTATCAACCAAGGCATGAAGTAAAGCCTGGATCGCTGGCAGCGGCCAGCATAAATGAATTTCGGTAGTTACTCAGGATGGTGTAAAGCAAGGAGTCCGGAACAGATGGAGATGACACAAAAGGATAATCTGGATCCCAAGTAATGGTAGGGACGCGGGAGTGGAGAGCGAGTTGGAGCCGTAGCTGACACTTCCCACATTGACGGCAAACTATCGAGGAATCCGGACTAAGGCGATCCTGTCCCGTGGCCCCTTGAGTACACGACCGTGGCTCCAATTCGCTCTCCACTCCTACGTCCCTACGATTAATTGGGATCCAGATTATCATTTTGTGCCATTTCCATCCGTTCCGGACTCCTCGCTTTACACCATCCTGAGTAACTACCGGAATTCATTTACGCTGGCCGCTGCCCGCGATCTAGGCAATGGGTGGTGGGAGGCATGGTGAAGAGGTACTCGTGGCCTGAATACCATGACCTTAGAATATGGGTGCAGATGTTTGTCCTGTCCAGGATTGACTCGGGGACATGGCACTGGCGTTGCTCACCAAACCCTCCAATAGTGGTCAGAACCGAGATTAAGCTTGCTTAACCAGGGGGAGGGCAAGTAACAGTTATTAATGCCCAGCTCTTCCATGATTTCCTGATGAAGGGCCACGCTGTGTTGGTAGGGACTATCACTAGAATAAGGATTAAAATTCTTGAGATGGTTAGTGAAAAAGTGCCCCAATTACTGAAAATTATTATTTTGAAATAAGTGACTTTTAACCTTATATAGAAGAAAAAGGCAGAGCCTCTGGGTTGTTTATGTTAAATATATAGTCAGGTTGTGCACAAACAATCCATAGTAGACAGTAAACCTATGTAGTTTTTTTTTTATTTTGTAGTACACTGGAAAAGTTAATAATTCACATACATATTCTCTACTTAATGGGAAGTAGATTCGGCAAACACAAGGTGCAGACTTATGTAGGAGAGTAGGACTGCTTTCCTATGGTCACCCCAATTTTTGCTTTTTGCCTCACTGGTTTTCGACTTAATGTGGCTGTGGGCCTGTTAATCAGACCCACAGCCTGCTGTTCTCTCTCTAAATTCACATGCATGTACTTTAGGTACATAACCAATTGGACATTGGGTCACCTTATCAGCCCCTGTACAGTGTACTATAGGTACCCAGGGCATAGGTGCATCCAAGGCCTACCAGGGGCTGCAGCATATCTTTTGCCACCCCTGGCTGGCTATCCAAACTGACACAACTGGCTGATCACTCAGCTGGGGCAAGGTCGTGTAATCACCCCTTGCTTAGATATAGTATACCTATATCTAAACCTATATCTGGACACATATGCACCTATAAGTCACTCCTATGGAAGCCTTATCAATCCTGGAGGCAGAGTGCTTGGTTTTATGTGAGATGGTGCTCCTGCATGAGCTAAACCTGTCTGCAGCTGTCGGGACCAACTCCCTTAGCTGTTCCGGGACATTGCCATACCATATACTCTTAAGTGCATTATAATCCTCGCGGTTACTTGCTAACTTTGGTTTGGCTTTATCAAAACATGTCGTGTAAGGTGTCATACGCTTTGGAATACTACCCCCTCGCCAGTTCTGGCAACGGGGGTAGCATTCCACCCTTCCAGAGGGAGAAGACATGTTACTTTGCTGAAACGCGGTTAAATCTAACCAGAGCCCCAGCATCACAAAATGGATACTGCTGCCACAGTCACAAGTCTGGCCTCCTGCTGCTGACCGAAACTCTGGCAGGGGAGGCCTGGACAAATGGTATCCTGTCACAGGGAGGTGTTACACCACCCCAGACAGGAGATAGTGAATTGTAGCAGGGAGGGTTGAATGAAACTAGACACTGCCTGGGGCGCACAAGGCACCCCATGCATAGTCCATTTCAAACCGGTGCTAGGGCACTCCAGCCCCAGCTCTGGCACGAAACTGGAAAAAGGAAAGGGGTGTAACCACCCCCTTCCTGGGTCCCACCCATAGGAGGGACCTAGCAGGTGATCCAGCCCCTTGATTTGGAATAAAGGTAGGAGCTGTACCAATGCAATTTAGATCATCCTGACTGAAACTTTGAAATGAAACTCTGGACCCTTCGACATCCCACTCGACGTGGAAGACTGAAGAATCTCCCTTGTGGTCAAGCAGTGGCCACCCTGTGCAAGCAGGCACCATCGGTGCGATGAGGCTTTCTTTGCCGTTGCTCCCGCCAGAGCTCGAACAACAGAGACCAACAAGACCTGGACTCTCAGACTTTCAACAGCCCGATCCACAGTCCTAGCAAAGCTTAGACCCGTGGAGGCAACGAGAGACGTGGGACCGGCCATCTTGAAAAGTCAATGTAGTGCTTCCAGCACAGCTCCAGAGGCACCCTCAACGCTGTGCTTTGGGGTTTGAGAAGCCCCAGCCCCGAGCAGTCTGTGCTCCAAAGATCACCTCTCCACACTCTCCGAGTGCTGTGTGGGGCCCTTTTGCATTTTTCCTGCTTGATGCGTTGTCCGGTCGCTTGCCCATTGGCTAGTGGCCTCAGTGACAATGAAACCTTAAAACTACACTGCTGGTCTGGTTGCTCCAGACTGGCCCCAGCTCCCCTGAAAAGGAGCCATCGATCTGACCCTCCCGGTCCGATCAAGAAGCCATCTTCGTAAACATCGTGTGTTGCCTTTGCCAAGGTTTGAGGACTCTGATTTGAGTACCGACACTGCCGACAGCAAGAACCTTTGTGGGACAGCTCGTGTTCACCAGCTGGTCATCCTCGATCTTTCCTGGTCCACGTGGCAGCGGAGACAAACACTTCAACATCACCTGATTGCAACCCGACATCGCCTGGTTCCTTCCTGATTCCTCACTGGTCACTGGCTAGTGACCTGAACTCTGTCCCCTCTGCTTTCAGGTACTCTACATCTTCGATCCACCCTGGGATCCAACCGGACTCTTCTCTCCTGGCCGCCTGCAGCATCTTCATCTCCAGGCTCCATAGAACTTCACGACGAAACCCGACACACTTTGGTACCTATGCACCTGCTTCCTGTGGGTGAGGTAACAAACTAACTCCGGTGCTCCTATAGTGGTTTACACCTCTAGTGTCCTAGTTTTAAGTGGATAAGTTCTAGTCCAGTCAGAAGTCTCCGAAACATATAACTTTCTGATTTTTACGCACTGTTGACTTATATGGTATACGCGGTTGCCTATAGACACTGCACCCGTATCCTGTGGGCCTCTCCCGACCTAACCTTCGTTAGTCCAGTGTAGGCCCAGCGATTCCCAAGGCCCTAGGCCTATTCATTGTTCGTGACGTGGTACTTATACCACTTTCTTAATATATGGTTTGAGTGGCCACCCGGCCTATCCAAAATTGTGCAGCTTATTGTATGTTATACTGTGTTCTTTGTTTAACGCTTGTGCCCCTGTGCTCATAAAGAGTTAAGGGGATTATTCTAGAAATAAATACATATATTTTATAATATATAACGTGTGGTGTCCTTTCATTTGGTATTAAAAGGGATTGCATATGGTAAAACAGCTGGCTTCACATGCCCTCTTGAGTTTAGCCTAAGACTGCTTTTGTCTATGCTATCCCTAGGATAGCTGGTCTATAAGGTTAACTTACAACCAATCACCATGAGGGTCGTTTGGACTGGTGCAAGGTGCTCACTAGAATAGTGAACACCATATACCAGGTCAACTTCTCACCCTCATATGACAGGAAGTCCACAGTTATCGAGTAGCTGGCAAGTGGCATGTACCAGGAGGGACCCAAGTATTGGCAGCAGCAGCAATACAGAAACAGACATATCCACACTGGAAGGCAAAGGGGTCTGCTTGCCCAAGAAAGCAGCCCTGAGTTACCTCTTGGAGCGTACCATTCTGGAACCAACATGGGGTTTCCTCAGCCTCACTCCTGCATGTTATTAATACCTTGAACGTAACACCCATCAGTGTGTGACTGTGTTCAAGCAAGTATATTCTGCTTTGCATAGTAATAGCTTGCACATGAAAGGCGGGATAACAGTATATTCGTACTAATGAACCATATTTAGGGCATTTTGGCTTAGAGCTAGGCATGGTTTATAAATGTATGGCTTCTTATAGGGCGCTGTTTGCTCTGCCCCTCGGGCACTTTACAGAGAACAGTATCCCCTGAGTCAGGGTCTCGGACATACATTCACTGTGCATCAGAATCTAAAATTAGAAAACGAAATATTTAGATAACATAGTGTTTAACAATTGAGAGAAAGGGAATATATAAGAGAGAAGGCGACCAAGAGTGAGAAAGGAAACAACATGTAGTCTAATCGTCTAGAGATGAAGAGACAGCCTTTAGACGTTTACCTGCAGGATGAAAGAGGACCATCCGAGCTTCTTCTGGAAAGTGCCTGTGACCGCTTGAGGTTGTATGACGTTTCAACGCATGCTTTTACCACGCGTGCCATTACAACACAGGTATTACAACGCAAGTCGTAACAACGACTTGCGTTGGGGGGCGCAGGATAGTGGAATAGTTTAATTTTTTATTCCAACTCCAGTCCCCGTGGATAGTAGGGAAGGTGTTGGATAGAAAATTAAACTATTTCCTATCCAACAGCGCCCTCCAGCGAAAGTTGTTGTAACGACTTTCGTTGTAATTCCTGCGTTGTAATGGTAGTGCGTGGTAAAAGTTTTGCTGTAAACGATGTTCCCCACCGCTTGACATCTGATGTCACCTGGAAGGAAGTTCCATAATATGGAGCAGCATTGGATAAAGATTTTGAAATATCTGAGTTAGATCTGAATTTCTTGATTTCGAGGAGTAAAGTTTCTTTGTTCCTAAGTTTTTCTTCCCACCAGAGAAGTGGAGACAAGAGTGACGGTGGGTGGGATGCTGAAACTTAAGAGCTTTGAACATCATGCAGGCATGTATGAAATCGATCCTTGACTCAAGTGGTAACCACAGATGGTCTCTGAGGCCCAGTGTTCTGTGATCCAATATGTTGGTACCTGTGGGCAAAGATGCAGCAAGGTGCAAGCCAGGGGGCGTTTAGTGGCACCAATGTGATTGCCGCAGCGTCAGCGTGATGCATTTCTGTAATCAGTCTGGAAATGACTACAGCAGTCGGAGTGCGTTAGGAGCGGATTGCGGCATTTCTATGAGAGAAGAGCTGCTCGAGCCGCCTTAAAAGTGAGATCGATGTGGAGTGGTTGGAATCGACCTAGAAGCTTAAGGGTTTGGCTTTTTGGGGTACAGGTTGATAGCGTAACACATAGGATGACCTCACTTGTTAGCAAAGGTGTTACTATGACCTAATCTTCCATACTTACAGAGCAGTGCATGTTGGATCAATACTTTATCAAGCCATAAAGTAAAAAACAGGCGAATTCAAAGGTTCCCAGGCAAGCCATATTTTGTTCGCAAATACCAACATTTTAAAGATCTAGGAAACGTTTGAGATTGCCAGCGACAGCATAAAACCAAAGACAAGTCTCAATGTGGTTTATTTGATTTTGCTTTTCTACTTGACAGCACAAATAACCCATAGGTTCTTATGGCACAGAGAAGAAAGTAGCTCCTTCTCTATACGATTTAAAAACAAAATGTTTTCTACTGCATTACAGAACAGAAATATTCTAAAACACAAAATACAGAAGCCCCTCACATTTCCATGTAAATTCCAGCATTATACGTAACAGTGTCTCTCATATTACCACTTGTTTACTTGTATGATAAAAAGGACAAAACAATTAGGGACATATTATCAAGAACGGCGATAACATTATCCCCCATTCAGTGGTAGGAAACTGCAGCTAAAGCAGTGATAAGGGGCTTGATAATATGCCCTTGTGAATTCCCATAGAAGCCCAGGTTTGTGGTCCTTCACACCAGAACCTGGGCTTCTATTGGAATTCTCAAGGGCATATTATCAAGCCCCTTTTCACCGCTTTAGCGGCAGTTTACTGCCGCAAATTCGGCGATTATGTTATTGACGATCTTGACAATATGGCACTTAGTTCACTCTTTTGGTCACACGATGCTTAGTCTGTATTATCATGAGTGTTCGTAAGGAGGTAGTATCTGAAAAGCATGCCAAATGTCCTTTGGGCGAGAGGCCTCAGGTTGAGCAAGTCTCCGTAGAGCTCCAGTTGGTCACACCACCAGTCTTTTGGCTAAAAGCAATCCAAGTGCAGTGAATTTCCGAATGGCTTATGGGATGCGTTAACAGGGCGGTAGCCATAGATTTATCGATTGGATCCCCACTTATATTTTGAATTTCGTCAACGACCTGTATCCAAAGTTCTAGAACCATGGGACAATCCCATGCCAAGTGGAGTAATCCAGCTTCTTCTGCTCCATATTGCTGATCTTCCATTTGTACAATTGAAGAAGGGTATAACATACATCCTATGTATACATCTGCAATGCCTCATTGAAAGCCGCTGCTGGGCAGGAGATCCCCTGCTTGTGCACAGAAGTATTAACAGATTTCATCAGTCAGAGGGCCATCAAAGTCCATGTCTCATCCCGCTCTGCCTGCGATGGTGTGTGGAGGGAATACTTTTAGGGTTTCCTAATATAATGTGGTTATGAGTTTCTTGAGTGACTTGGTCACCTTGACTGTGTCCAGAGGAACAAAACACCTTGGTTGAAGTGGAAAGTCAGGAGTGATGAGCCTGCAGGAAACTTTCAGTCTATGATACAAAAAAACATTCAGTGGGGTCATATTGCCATAAGCCTTAAGCTTCCCTACATAACTTAATGCCTATATATTTGCGAATATGACATGTTTTATAGGCTTCTGAAACATTAGTAGCTTGGGGATGTGTCCTTTTTTTTTCACAGAGTTTTATAAAGCGCGAACTTGACCCGGTATCGGGTATCAGAGCGCTTTACATAGCATCAGTTGCGTTACATGAGGACACATTCAATTTTGTTAGGCACGGGGAGATTATGGGCGAACACCCATCGCAATGAAGTGATCACTTCGCGAGGACATTACAACGCAATTAGAACATCGCAATAACGTTTGAATGGTAAGACACAGCAACGCTTAAACGTTTACATCCCAGAATCACAGGATGTTCAGCTTAGCTCAGCTGGTAGAGAATTTTAAAGTGTGTGTTGGCTAAGACTGAAAGAGAGCTCCTCCCCCTTCCCAACAATTGTCTTTTGGCTTACCAACAAATTAGCTGCAGAGAAATGTAATGGTGGATCATCTTGGGTAATTCAGGATGCCAACAAAAATGTTTTTATGCATCTGGCGCAGGCTTAAATATGACTGACTAAAACAGGCAGTCAATGTAACGATGTCGCACTGACAAATGGAACCAGAACCAGCCCACATGTCTCGGACTGAAATAACTTGAGCCACTTTAATGACCGATCCCCATCACCACCTGATAAAAACACTATCCCCATGCCCTAGGCTATTTAACCCAAATTACTAGGGGACTACCTTTTCTCCCAGATTATGCAACTGCCAGCAGAAATAGACCAAATATACTCTAGAATTGACTCTCATCGAGGGGATCCATTAGATGGTTATTAATTACCATTTGTTGATGTGTGATTGCCTCTCACCCATGACATACATGTGCTAATAAGTGTACACTTTGTGAGTGTTGGTAATCTTGCAGTGTGAAACACTAGTAACTGACTATTATGTCACTCTGAAGGGTGTTAAGTATTTGTGAATGTTAATAAAAAAATCATTTAACAGAAACAGGCAAAATCTTTACCAGTGGCTTAGCTTGACTAAATTAAGGTGACCCAGTGGCCCGCCTCGCTACATTATTTTGGAGCACCTGGAGCTTAGCTAGAAACAAAGGGCGCCCCAAATACAGGCATTTCAGTAGTCCTGGCAAGAGTCAGATAGGAAATAAGCCTGTTTACATTTCACAGATACAAAGTAGAAGACCAGAGGACAAGATCAATGCTTTACCTTTGACATAAAGTTGCAACTAATCATTGACCTTAATGCTAGGATTTTTAACCACTTGCTTTGAGTGAACAAAATCCTATCTATTTGAGCCACAAAGCAGGAGACCAGGGCTCTACATGGAAAACCTACCCGTAGGATCCCTATCGTGATTGAACAAGCTGCGACCCACCCACTCCCCGACCTCCAGAAGACATCTATGCCAATCCAATAGCTCATAATCAGGGAGAATCTGTGTGTTGTCAGCAAGGGTGGATAATTGGATGTCGCAAGAAAGAATGAGGGGAGCTAGAGGGGGCACCAAAATGTTAAACAAATGTGGCCATAACGTATAAGCTTGGGGGGTCCGCATCTGATCGTAATGTGGATTTGGGGTGTCCCTCCAAGAAGGAGCTACAGCATTATGGGGCACGACCTTGCAGTACTATTTCAGCGAGTCTGCCTGGTAATAGCACATGCAAAAACAACAGTTGATGGACAGAATGCAGAACAATGTCATACATTCACCCCAGTACAGAGATATTGGGCCTAAATCCATCGTTTTTTTGCACTCCACACCACCCCAGTGGTAATAAAACATGGTCAATAGTGTCTGATACCACTGAGTAAAAAGAATGGGATAAAGGCACTAACACGGCTGACTTTGGAAACCAGATGTAAGTCATACGTGAAAGTAGTACTGCCTCTGGTACTTTGGAGCAGGTGGAAGCCTCCTGGGGCTGCATCCAGAATGTAGCCCTTTCCAATGTAATCTGACTGATGTTTTGCTTCATGGTTTTCTAAGAGATTAGCAGGTGTCTGAAGTAATTTGGTTGAAAGAAGTATCAACTGTGTTGGTAGCTGGTTTTGTCATTAAAGGAAGAACAACCACGTCCTTAAATACAGTAAATATTGTTCCATTACATAGAGAAGAGTTTTACATTTTACAAGAATGATTAAGAATTTCTGTTTCAAATCTCTAAACTTACTGTTTGAGCAAGGCACCATAGTAGAACCCAATGAATTTAAGAGATTGTAGTCTCAGCAAGAAGTAAAATGTCTCCAATGACTTGGCGTTATTGGACCAAACTCGAATTGGTATGAAGAGGGCCTTGGGTATTCTACATTCCTACAACTCAAAGAGCTCCCTGCTCGCAAATGCTTCAAAAACTAAACTTCTAGGGCCATATGTATCAAGCACTAACGCGTTCACAAACGCCAAAATTCGCAGAATTTTGGAATTTGCGAAGGCATTAGTGCTAAATGGTATGTATGAAAGAAATCTGCGTGCACAATAAGGAATCGCAAAATTTGCGATTCCGTATTTTGCGATTGCATTTAAGGAATCGCAATGTTTGCGATTCCTTAAATGCAATGTAAGAAGCATAAAAAAATGCAAATTGGCCTTAAGGAATCGCAAATTACCACCAACTTCAAGTTGGTGGTAATTTGCGAATTCCTTGAAAAATGCACTTTTTTGCATTTTTCAAAGTGCAATGTGAAGCACATACATGCCCTTAGGGCATGTATGTGCGCCACATGCGCACCCATGCTAATTTCAGAGGTGCAACAGGGTGTCCTTCGGACACCCCTGCTCCCTTAAAATTATTCTCAATTTGCAATTCTCAAATTGCAAATCGCAAATTGAGAATAACTTCCCATTAATTCCTATGGGCCTCCTGGCCCATAGAAACGAATGGGAAAGTATTCCTTAATTGTGATTCGCAATTTGCTAATCGCAATTAAGGAATACTAAGAAATCGCTAAAAAATTGCGATTTTGTACATACATCCTATTTGCGATTCTCAAATAGCGATTTCTAAAAAATCGCTATTTGAGAAGCGCAAATCAGGTTGTTGATACATATGGCCCTTAGTCTTTGGTCAAAGAGCGAAAAAACACCAATTAGCAAACTCCACCACAAACAACAGAGTCCTATGGCTGAGGGGATCTGAATAGTCACACGGGATACATTTCTACCCACCATAAGTAATGGGCATCTCGCCTTTCCTGGTATGCTCGCAGACACTAGAGCACTGTCAAACAGCTGCGTACAGGAAAATATTAAATTTCCCCAAAACAACGAGAAGCACACTGATTTGACTGGAGTTTGGATTAGTGAAAATGGACATTGAGTGTAAAAAGGATTTAGGGCCCGATGTAGGTGTCCATTTACCGACCGGTAACGGCCGATTTCGGCCGTTACCGACCGGTAAATGGTCATTCCTGATGTAGGGGGCCATTTTACCGATTCGGTAAATTTACCGAATCGGTAAAATACCGAATCGGTATTTTTACCGATTCGGTAACTTCCATATGTAGGTGGGACTCTTCTGAGTCCCACAGGCCAGTCAGATTCGGTATTTTACCAACCAATCCTATTGGGTGGTAAAATACCGAATACAGGTGTGCATGCACATGTGTGCATGCACACCAGTGCCATGTGACAGACAGACATGCCCTTAGGCCATGTCTGTGTGCCACATGGCACACGTGCCTGAATTCGGGGTGCCAGAGGGTGTCAAAGTGACACCCCCTGCACCCTTGCAAAAATCGGTATTTACCGAATCGGTAAATACCGATTCGGTAATGACCATTGATTCCTATGGGCTTCAATGCCCATAGGAATCAATGGGCTTTACCGATTCGGTATTTACAGAATAGGTAAATACCGAATCTTAACGATTACCGAATCTGAAATACCTACATCCCCCCCCCCTCCATTTTACCACTTCTTAAATACCGAATCGGTATGATTCGGTTTTTAAGAAGTGGTAAAATGAACTTACCTACATCGGGCCCTTAATGAAATATTACCATCAAGTGGCCAGAGCATGCTCTGACTCCTTAAATGAGATATTCCAGGATAATAATAATAATAATAATGCCAGCATTTGTAAAGAACACAGCTACCTCTAACGGAAGTGTCACGGCGCTGTCCGTAGATGGCTTAGGAACCCTTCCTGGCTTTTCCTGTGAAATGTCCACTCCTGGGCACCCCCAAGGTGAAGCCAGGCATCCCAGCGCTGTTGGGGCTGTTGTGGAGATTAAGCAAGCTATTGCCCAGAGTGGGACCCATGATTAGAATAGGCACCGAGGCGAGAACTATCAGGTCCGAGGAAATTGAGCCCAAGACCTGACGAGGCAGGTATTGAACCCTGGTCCAGGGCTAGACCTCTGCATCAGGGTCTGTCGCTCTAACCATTGAGCCACACTTCTCCACTTCAGGATAAAAAGAGCAACTGGTCAAGGCTTCTTAGTGGTGCAATAGACACACAGAATCTGATCACGGAGTGTCTAACTGACTCAGCCTTAACAACACAGCAACTAGAGAGGTCTTTAAAAGAACAGAGTAAGTTCATAATTAGGGAACATGATATTAATGAAATCAGAAAAATATTGGGTGCGGCAGGACTCGACAAATCATATGAAACCACTGCTTGCCAGCCACACCTGAGAGCAGCTATGGGAAGACAAGCCCTAAACAACATTCTGTTGACCAGACTCCTGATCCTGCCTATATGGGAATAAAGGGCCCACTGGAAACTTAATCCACCAGGTCATATGCAGGTCAGGCTGTGCTCATATTTCTCAGAATCTGTTGTGCATATAGTATGCTGCTGTCCAGCATTGCTCCTTCCAAGGCGAGTTTACCCAAGCCAATTTTCCTGCACTATGGCATCAGCACATGCAACGAGGCATATCTTTTTATTAGACATCCAGATGGAACTAGCAAGTTTTTTTTCTATAGCTGGAAGGCTACTGCGAGACATTCCAGGGGACATCCCCCCACCTCTCCGGATAGAATTAGGTATGAACTTGCTCGATCTTAAGGATGGAGCTGCTAGTCCCTAAATTGGTACAAAAGGGGGTGGTGATGGACGGAGCATCTGAATCAATCAAACACTCACACCCAGTCAAAAGATCTGGGTTTAATTGGCAGTTCGGGCTGGACTGTTCCCATGAGGCACAGGGTCAGACTGATTTGCATATAGCCATGTCTGAACTGGGGTGGCAGAGTGGGCTAAAGAACGGTGATAGACTAAACCCAGATCTTTTGACTGGGTGTGAGTGTTTGATTGATTCAGATGCTCCGTCCATCACCACCCCCTTTAGTCCCTAAATTGGGCATAGTTTGCCAACTTGGTACCCTGCATTTTATAATTCATTATGTATCTAGTTCGAACTGTTTATTCCTGATGCACTTTAAACTCCCATGATGCATGGCACATGGCACTTTGGATTATTTGCACTGATGCTTCGTATTCTGCTTCTTCCTATTCGGTACCTTGCCTCTATTGTTTATTCCTTATGCATCTTAAACCCCCGTGATGCATGGCATATGGCACTTTTGATAACTTGTGCCTTTCCTTCTCATGCTGCATCTTCTTCTTTGTCTTTTTAGAGTTTTATAGAGCACGAACAAAACCCGAGACATCGGGTATCAGAGCACTTTACATGAGCACCAGTTTCCTTACATGAGGTCATATTCATATTTTTTAGGCACTGGGGAGATAAAGTGATTTGCTCAGAATCACAGGATGGTGAGCGTCATTGCCGAGAGTCAAACCCGGTTCCTCAGCTTCGAAGTCGACCGCTCTAGCCATAATGCTACATCCTCTCCCCTAATAGTAATGATGCAAATAAGCCACCAGTGAGGTTGTGGACTTTCCTATGAATAGTCGAATGTAAAATCCATACATTGTTAGGTGTTAATCAGGATCAAAGAGGAGTTAGGCCCCTATTCACATCCCCGCTTAATGTTGTATTATTTAACTCAGTTTCCAGTTCAATCTTTTGACAGGTTTCTTTCTAAAGAGAATGGAGAATGCCGTCCAGCAGGGCGACCCTCATATTGCATGATGTTAATTAGTTTACCCTCGTGGTCTCTCTCTAATTGATCAGAGCCATAAGGTAAGTATTTAGTGTTGTCTTTTAACCACTGCATACCACCTCTGCATTGATTTGGCTTATGGCACGAGGACCTTTAGATCAAATGGATTCCTGTCTCTCGTGTTCCCTTCTCTCTCTTGGAGACCTTCGTCCCGTGGTTTAATGATTTTAATTTAACTTCAACGAGGTTATTTATTTAACTGTTTGCTAGAATAAGTCAGAGACTTTGTATCCCCTTTGTTTTAGTCTTTCTATACATTTCTGCATTTGATTTGACCAACGGCCTGTGGCACTTTGGAACTGGATACGTTATCTATTCCTGGCTATCCCATGTTTTCACACTTATAGTGATTTTACTGCAACATTTTAATGTGCTTTCAATACAATTATTTGCATTTGGTGGCAATGCAAAGATTTTAAGTAATCACACAATAAATGTACTTACTTCTGTTAATACTTCTAACGCAATATAACCGCTGAATCAAACATGCTCACTCATGGGGTAAGAGTTTCCAGGCTGTGGGATAGGAAGAAGGTAACAAAACCTCCTACTTTGTCGTAAAAAAGCCAACCACAGGCACAGACCTGCAGCCAAGCAAAGCACACAACAAGGACGGGTGTGTCTGCTGAGTCAGAGGTTGACACAGACAGGCGCTGGTCAAGGGCGGGTGCTCTTAGGTGGGGCCGGATTGTTTGAAATGTCAAAGGCGTCTACACGCCTTGTAATCAAGAGAGTCAAACAAGTTGCTTCTTTATACACCTTGGCTTAACAGGGCAGATCTTCCCAAGGACTGCTGTTACCAATCCTTTCAAATATACATAATATGTGCTCAAGGCCAGCTTTATGGCGGTGCGACCGGTTCAGCCAGTCACAGCGTGGACCTGGGAGGAGAGGGGGAACTGACCTCACAGGGGCGCTGTTTAGCAGTAACTTAAAAGCACCTAATGAATGAAATGAAAAAAAGATTTGTATAGCGCTATAGTTGCCCTGAGGCGTCCAGGCGCTAGAAATCAAGAACACATCTTCCAGTGAGATAAAACCAACAAGGGATAGACTTAGTCAAAGAGGAAAGTTTTAAGTTGTTTCCGGAAGGTCAATAAATTAGGATTAGATCTAAGGTGCAAGGGAAGTGAGTTCCATAGCTTGGGCACGTTGTGTGTGAAGGAGCGTAGAGAGTTCATTTGCCCGCTGAAAAGAATAGATCTGTATATTATGTGGGTAGCTGAGTGGATTAGTAAAGCCAACTTTAACCAGTGCTTTCAAACAAATTAAATGTATTTGAGAGAGGAGCTATGAAGGCATGAAGGGCAGTCTTGCCGGGTGGTAGTGTGGGAATCCGAGGAGGAGGGCAGAGGGTGGGGGGAGCTACCAAAAAAGATTATCAGACCAGGTGCCCTCAGTGCTAAAGCCATCCCTGCTTGGGCTTTGGCTCCACCCACAGAAGCACTGCACACTCACCTCATGCTTTGGCAGGTGTGTCATTCTGCCTTCTAGGAAGTGCTTCCATTAGAAGGCAGGAGAGACTATTTGACATCTGAAAAGTACACTCGATCATCCCCCTCTCACATTGAACATTTTATCTGCTACTTCCATTCTCAGGAAATCAGTCCTTTTTGCTATTTGCCAGAAGAGCAAACTTTAATCAACTGCATTTGTGCATGCAACACGTGTAAACAGTATTTGTGAATGCATTTGTTTACATGTATTGGCAAATTAAAGCCAGCTTTCATGGTGCTTGTTTTAATAAGAAAACATTTTAGTGAAAGAAAGCAGACATAAGCATTATTGGTGACGTGGAGGGAATGACATACTCAACATCTTTAAGTACAAAAAAGTTGCATTTTATAGTATCATGATGCACATCGCTTCCCTGTTTCAACACTTTTAATTAAGAATTTTGCTTAGGTCAATAATTACAGACTTGGAAATGTTCCCATCTTCAATCTCTGCTGCAGTGCTTAATGTCTGCAGGTGGTGTGCACCAGCGCTCATTTCTGGCTACAGGGACTTATTTCTCATTACACACCTTTGCCAAAAGAGACAAAGGTAGAAAAGGGAGGAGAAAGAGGAGGTGGAAGAACAGAAAATAGTAACAATGGAAACAAACGAAAAATAACATGAACAAGTGAGATGAAGAAAGAAAATGTATGGGGGTAGAAGACAGAGCATGGGGTGGATTCAAGAATAGGCCACATACATTGGTGTTCAGCAAACCTGCGTTTGGGAGTGCCAGTGGTGGGATCCTATGAAAACCTTTGGGCTCCTGCACTTCTTTGCAAATTAAGCAGTGCTGGGTTAATGGCAAGCCTGCTGGCCTGGCCAAAGAATATGCAGAGCACTCTGCTAAGATTATCGGCCCACACCTTTTTAGGCCTGGTACTTATATCCCATCGTGAAACCATTATCGGCGGATACGCAATTGAAGGACTTTGTGTGAGCTTGGAGCAGCCTCATGTATCCTGTTGCATCAGAGGTTATGGAGCAGCCTAAAACTATGTTGGATGGCCTGGTGTCCCTGTTCCTCCATCCAGCAAATGGCATGGTTTTCTTTAAACATATATTTGTTTATACGTGCATAAAATACACAGGATTATGGAGTAATTAGTGCAACAAGCAATTGTCTGTTCTAGCCAAGAATAATGGTCTCCCCATAAAAAATAGACCAGAAAGAGCAAGAATTATGAATAGCACATTGAGGTCCAATGGTTCCCATTATTGTAGGACAGAGAAGTAATAATAAATAAAAGCCATAAGGTCTGTAAGTCCAGGTCGCGTATAGCTTTATGCCAAAAACTGAGAAAAAACTTTGGGCAGTCAATTCCACAAACTAGTGTACAGGGTGGGGGAGGTGTGGCGTTACAGGATGGGCAGCAATAGAGATCTGGTAGGGGATAAAGGCATATAATTGAACATAAGGGGTTGGCAGAATGATGGTGGAGGTAATTACAGAAAACCCAATGATCCTCTATTTGCAACCTTATAAAACAAATCATCAAAAAGCGTGCAAGAGTAGGCCTTGTAAGTCGCAAGCAAGGTAGTTCACCTAGGTGGGAGTCCACCCAAAGGGTACAACTGTGTCCAGTGTCTCTGATATTCCAGACTTTCAAGATCAGATGTGTGACGGGTCAAGCAGCAGCGTTTGCTATGTGTGCTAGTTTTGGTCCCCGTATCATCCCCGGTGGTTGGGATTGGCATTCTGTCAAAGGACCTCACGTACGTCGTCATCTGTGCTAATTATTTCAGTCATTCATTATAGTAGGAGATCTACACGCCCTTTCACCTTCGTAGTATGCGTACCTTCACTATTGAGGATCACTGAGACCAAACCCTTGATGAGTCGGGCAAATTCTTGTTATGGATTAGGTTCTAGTCACAAGGCTCCCTTTGGAGTCAGTCTGAGTGCTACAGAGGGACCAGTGAAACTGTCTCTTGTATTTGCCATTGCCCATCTCCATTCACATCACCTCTTCCCATATAAGGCCACCTGATTCTTAAAGGGGGATCCAGCCATGAGATTGGGCCTCTTCCAGTACAAATAAAGAGCAATAGTGGTTGAGCACACTGTATACATAGATTTAGTCACACTCCACCATTTCACAAAGTATGAGGAAACCCACTAAGTAGACGGAAAAGTAAACATCTTAATTTTATTCAGTGAAAAAGTCATTAAAATGCAGTGCAGCAACATATTGTGAGAATGACAAGTTCCGCTCAACATTCTGCACCTTCATGCCTTTTTCAAGAGACGCAACTCCTTTCCCTCCACTCACATTATTAAAGCCTTCCATTGAAATCAATGTTTCCTTAATCCTTTTTCAGAAAATATCCCAATTTATGTGTCACTATTATTTTATGTGTACCCCACCTGTTCTGAAACAAGATGTACCGGTATGTTTTGCTCCCCCGGCCTGGGCAGTCACAACCTCTGAGCTTCTTATTACCTGCTCCTGAGTAGCCATGCGCTATATAAGAGTCTGAAAATAAATAAATAAATAAAATCATTGGCGTCAATCCTGGCTGTGAGACTTTGCCTGGATTCCTCCCATGGGATGTGCTCAGGATTGAATCCAACAGGTTGATTAAGGAGTGAATTCAGCTGTCATAAAGGTCTCACTGGATTATAAGTCAAGGGCCCCGTCTCTGCACACACACCAGATTTATATACATAAACAATTGATCAGCGGCCTTTGCAGCATCTAGAAAACCAACAATGCATTTTGTTGAGGTACTGCAGGGCAGAGATGCATTCTGTGAATTTGCTGTTACAGTAATTGACTCAGAACAGACATACAAACTACAGTGAAAATAGAAAATAATAAACTTGGCTTGTTTGTAGGGCCCCTTCACTAATTGCCACTACACATGCTGGAGTCCATTTTGTAATTCCACTCACAGGCGGTACTCACATCATAACAGACACTGGTCACAGTGTTCACTCCAGTCTTTGCGATTCACTTAGGATTCAGATGGGCAGCTGCCAAATGCCTTGAGTGGTAGAGACACAGTCTCTGTTGGCTCAGCCACAGACATGTTGGCAGAAATCACTACAGTGTAAAGAAGCATTCATGGCAGGTCCACCATGCTAGGGCAGACCTATATGCAATGTTTTTATTTTCCAAAGACAAACCCCTAAAATTTGAGGGGGTATCTTCCGATAATAACTAAGCATTACAATATTTCTTCAAGTGACTGAGGGATATTTCACAGTGGGACCATCTTGCAATTCATGGCAGTCCCAGATAGAAATAAACACTGGCAAAGCCATCAGGAAATTGTTTGGGAATAGTAGAACCATTTTGAGTGCTGTGTCCATAATGTACTAGAAAGAAAATACAATTTTTAAGGAAACTCCTAGGCTATAACAATGTTGAAGGTGGAAGCAGTGCCCCTTTGCTGAATAGACTACTTCAACAGAGTTAAGCTGTACACTAAAAGAACGGTGTTCTAAAAATGCATAAACAGCAAAATATTGCATAGTAAATATTTTTGACAATGGGCCAGTAATTTCGGCGCAGCTGTAAGAATGTTTTTTTGGGTGAATGTTCTTACTTTGTAAACAAACAAGGATTACAACTAACAACATGTTATCAAGACAGTAAAGTAAAACGACAGTAATGTAAAACTAATAAACTGGCACAGATAATTAGTGTAGCATTACCATGCCACGAAGACCCAAGCACACGCTTCCTAACCAAATAAGCCATTAACTAGCAATTAAAATGTAATTATGTAAGTAAAGTAAATTAATGGAAGAGCACACACTGATTCTGAATTACAAGCCACATGCCATGTTGCTACTGCAGACTAACAAAAAAGGACTACTTGAGCACCATCACCAGTGGGGACAATGTACCAATGGACAATGTCCCACATATAGCCCATCCAAGAAATCGCAAACCATAAAATACCCAATGAAAGTCGGTTGATTAAGTGGGCTGACCAAAAGGGGAGAGGATGTGGCCTAACGGCTAGCATGGTCGACCTCACATCTAGGGAATCGGGTTTGAGTCTCCGCAACGACGCTCAACATCCTGTGATTCTGGGCAAATCTCCCCGTGCCTAACAAAAATGAATGTGTGCCCTTATGTAACGCAACTGGTGCTCATGTAAAGCGCTCTATAAAACTCTGGAAAATAAAGAAAAAAGCCCACTCACTTTCACTAATTTTTAAATGTGATTCTTGAAAGCACTGGTAACCTGAGGTATCCAAGACAGCAAAAGCTCTCTGTAGTGAGGCCTGTATGGCCTTCAGCCACTGAGTTTTCCCTGTAGCATGGCTGTGGCTGAGCTGACAGCTGTCAAGGAACATCAACACTCTATGACCCTCAGGGAGGTGGGGATGTGTGTGGTGGACAGGCAGGACGTCTGCTAATTTGTGGCAGATGCCCCATCACCAGCCCCCTCTAAATTACTTACTTATTCTTTTTTTCAGCTTGTTTAACCTTCCAGCATCTGCAAAATGATTTTGACTTTTTACATGTCCAGTTATTCAACAAAAAGTAACAGGATACAAAAGTTAGATCGGACTGCTTTACTCTGACCAGAGCATTACTGCCCAGTGTAAGAGAGAGGCTGTTGCTGACTTTCGAATATAAAAAGCTAGATTACAAACATGGCTGTGGCACTTTACCAAAGAATTTGAGAATCCGGGCAAAGCACTTTATCATCCTGTACCACAAACTGTAAATATGTAACAAATAACTGTACAGTTTATTGTCCCGGTTACATTTCCCGACATCTCCTCGATATAACAACTTGTTTCCTGCAAACAGGTCTCAATTGAACTCCACACACCATAATGGTCTACGTACACCTTCTTATGGTTGGGATGCTGAAGCTACACTGAAAATGTCTTTAAACATTTGCCACTCCTTGAAGCTAGGGGGCATATTTACAAGCCCTATCACCACGGGAATGTCACATTTGACGACGTTCCTGTGGCGATAGGGGCTGCGCCTTATTTGCAAGGCGGCGTTAAGCCACATTAAGTGGCTTAACGTCGCCTTGTAAATAAGGCTCCCTTTCACGCTTAGCTTAGCGTGAAAGGGAAGGGGAATGGGTATTGCTGTGGGCGTTCCACCACAAAACCCATTTATTCCGACGCTGCCCCCTATTTACAAGAGAGGCATAAATAGGAGGCAGTGCCAGAATTAAGACCAGGGAAAACCTGGTCTTACCCTGGCGCAACGGGAGAAATGTTTCATTTCTCCTCATTTTTGCTGTTTTCATGTGTGCTGCGTTGTGCAGCACAAGGGCAATGTTTGTTTGTGTACAGAAAGGTCCCTCTACCTGGAGATAAACAATCATTTTTTTAATGCAGTTTTGCAACTTCTATGTGTTCTACATTAAGCAGCACACATAGAAGTTACAAAACAGCATTTAAAGACTGTTCATGTGCAGGAAGGGGGACCTTCCTGCACATAAGCAACCGTCCCCTGCATGCAGACACCCTTGCACTATGGTGCAAGGTTGCCTGCGTTGGTGCTAGGCTACTAAGTGTAGCACCAGCGCAGGGGGAACGCAGTGCTGCACCATATTCGTGTAAACTAGCCTAACTAAACTAGCTAGCACCTTACTCCGCCACTTCCCTTGTAAATATGCTAGGGCTCATGGATATGATGATAATTAATACAATGCTATGGTGCCCTCTACAGTTTGTCTGATCATTTGCCATTTGGGCTTATTGTTATTGGCGAATGTACAAGCACGGTGGAGATCAAAATAGCTCATTTATGCTGGCTGCCTCAAGAGTAATGCTTTACACAGATTATATAGTCTTATTATAAGCCCTAGAAGTAAACAATACTGTCAGATTGTTTAACTTGATATTCAAATGTTCAATTGCCTCGAGTTACTGTATTAAATATTAGCCATAAAGTATATTAAGACATGCTACTGATGGAAAACCTCTCCTGGAATGACAAGGCAAAAACGACTTATTGCTGAAACAATTAGGACTGGAAGGGTCACGTAGTCAGAGGTATATTGGTGGGATTATATCCAAATATTTTCTACACTCCAGCAAAACTTTAAATGTGTGGGCATGTCCCATTTTCACGAGAGAGATGTATCAAGTTGGTAAAATGATCACATTACCGTTGTTTTTCCATACCCTCCCTTGCTTCATGAGAAAGGATTTTCTTTTATAAAACAACATTAATATGGGCAGAAACATATTTAAAAAATCCAGAGTTTTTATTTTGCGCGAACTTGACACAAAGGTATCAGAGAGCTTTACATGAGCACCAGTTGCTTTACACAAGGACACATTCATTTTGTTAGGCACGGGCAGATGCCGTGATTTGCTCAGAATCACAGGATGTTGAGCGTCATTGCCAAGACTTGAACCCGGTTCCCCATATTTGAGATCGACTGCCCTAGCCGTTCAGGCCAGAGCCGTAACCGGGCGGAGGGCCCCAGGGGTCAACGGTAGGCAAATGGCTGATTGAATTTGAATTTGAATTTAAAATTATTTATAAAGCGCTCGTTCGCCAGCGGCTTCATGGCGCTGCAACTTTGCAGAAAACAAGGCAAAAAAGGCAAATGCAAAATGAAGGAATTAAAGCAACAAGAGGGCGGTTAGTTGAAGGCTTTGGTGAACAAGTGGGCTTTGAGTTGTTTCCTGAATTGCAAATAAAGAGTCAAGGCTCTGAGCTCGGGAGGCAGGGAGTTCCAGAAGAGTGGAGCAAGGGTCGCAAATTTCGATCCTCCCCATTTCTTCCTCCGGAATCGTGGGACAGTGAGGAGGGATTGGGTGGATGAACGTAGATCTCTGGTAGGGACATAGGGGATAATCTCAGAAGAGATAAAAGCCGGTGCCGTGCCCAGTCTCGCTTGGAAGGTGATAGAAGCCAGCTTGAACTGGACGCGTTCACGGACTGGGAGCCAATGCAAAGATTTAAGAAGGGGGGTGACATGGTGGAACTTTGGTAATTTGAACACCAGGCGCGCCGCCTGGTTCTGAATCTGCTGCAACCGCCTAAGGCTATATGCAGGTATACTGGCATATAGGGCGTTGCCGTAATCCAGGCGGGAGATGACCATTGCCAGGGTGATCAATTTCAAAGCGTGAAAAGAAAAGAAACGGGACACCTTGCGTATAGTGCGCAGTGAAAGAAAGGAAGAGGACACCACAGAACTAACCTGGGAGTGAAGAGTGAGCTGGGGATTGAGCTTGATGCCTAGAGTTTTTATTGAGGTCGAGGGGACAGGTGAAGAGCCTAGGGAAGGGGGCCAAAACAAAGGAGACCAGGGACTGGATGAACCACCCGTCAACACCAGCTCAGTCTTGTCTGGGTTGAGTTTCAGATGGTTGTGGTTCATCCAGTCTCGGATGTGAATCATAGTAGATTGAAAGTTGGAGATAGAGGACGGGGAAGAAGACAGGTTAAAGACAAGTTGGAGGTCATCCGCATAATTATATACGGTGACCTCCATCTGCTGTAGTTGTGGTAAATTTAAATTACCTATACTTAATTTATGCGGTAAAGTTCAATAAGAATAACTCAGAAAAATAAGAGGCAAAATCCGTGATATTTGAGGTTTTCAAAAAGGGGTTTTATTCCTTAAAAAGGAATTGGGTATTTGGCTCGAGCCAAGGTGGCATACCATTCCGTCACCACGTAGGTTCGGGAAGGGACTGACAGACAATACTTTATTGACAATCATTCATATATATAGTCAATTCATTACAGTAAAGGCATATGCAGAAGGCGTAACAGCTGAGAGGAGAGATAAGAGTACACATACGTAATAAAAAAGGCGTTACAATAGGCGTGCATGAAGGCGTGTACTAGAAACGTCATTAAAAAGATGTCACAAGTGGGAGGATCCATAAGAGAATCCTGCAGTGTCAGCAGAAATACATGGCAGGGATGCGCGCGCAGGCAGCATGACGTGTGATTGACGTGTAACTGGAGGGTGAAGGAGACTTGACATTTAGCCCTACATGAGGAGACAGAAGTCTGGGATGTCAGATCAACCTAATCCCAAATCGTATCTA
Organism: Lissotriton vulgaris; assembly: GCF_964263255.1. Lineage (NCBI taxonomy): Eukaryota > Metazoa > Chordata > Amphibia > Caudata > Salamandridae > Lissotriton > Lissotriton vulgaris. The sequence continues at coordinate 145,247,088 of NC_141699.1, read as the reverse complement.
ATATCTTATGTTTAAGGAACTGTACTATCTGGAAGGAAAAGGTCTCTCGGACAGAGGCTATTCTATACTGACTAAGAGTGCGTGTATAAGCGTCTACGTGTCTGCATGAGATGTGTGGGGGCATGGGCCTACCATGGTAACAGGAGCTATGAATTACTTGCACGGAGACAGTGAGGCCGGGCCCTTTGCTCTGCAGCTGGAAGGATGTTTACTTGAACTACTAGACAGGAATGTATTTTTCGAGGAGCGGAGCAGATAGCTTGAAGGTTGAATACAGTCTTGGCAGGCAACAGGCTGAACCAAGCACCGTTAGCCGTGCAGGGAGTAAGACAAAGGTCACGGATACAGATGCAGGCCCAGGCTGAGGCATTCAGAGTCAGAAGGCAGGAAAAGGCTCGATGGCAGAATTCAGGGCCTACCTCGCCAGAGCTGGAAAACGTGTAAAGTACACCACATAAAGACGTTGGCAAGGCATACTTAGGAACGGAATATTCGACCCATTCATGGTGGGTCTGAAAGAGGACATGTTAACGTTGGACGCAAATGTATTTGCGTCTTCATAGCTGGAAGTGGAGGGAACATACATGTACTTGTAGCATGTACACGGAGTCGTTGGGGTCTACGATAGGGGACACAATTGATCATAAAAATTCATATTTCCTCATTCCCTCCTTGTCCCCTACGGACCCTTCATGATATATCGATCCTCATGAATCGATCAATCTGTTCACGTAACATCATTTGCTCTTCTTTCTTCTTATGGCGTTTTGAATGAGAACTTGAATGTGGAATACATGATGTGGCACACAGACCACAAATCGCTGGCCCACATTGCAGACATAGGCAGCAACTGAATACTATGAGAAGGGCAATGCCTAGGAAGGATAGGACCTTCCATCCCCAGGCGGTCAACGTTGTCCAGAACCAACCGGACCAAGTCCAGGTGCCTGGAGTCTGATGTATCAAACTTGCAATCTTATGAAGACGTGTTATAGCTTTATATACTGTTGGCGCGTTTTCTGGAATGAAAACACAGCAACTCGACCCGATGACCTTACAGGCTCCGCCCCTATCTGCTAGGATGACGTCAATGACAAGACGATTTTGAAGAACAACAACCCGCATAGCGGACTGCTCCTCTGTTAAGTTGCCTAGGGCGGAAGTAGTTTCATTCACTACTGCTTCGAGGGTTCTAGTTAATTTGCGTATCAGTTTACTATTAAAGACAGCACCTAAGTAGGGAAAGAAACCTTTATTGAAGTCTGTGTATTGCTCCCATGCCGTTTCAGTGTAGTTGACAATCGGGAGATCTCTTCGGAGTCTATTGTTTACTAGATTGGTTTTTCTGTGATAATCAGGAGGGGCTAGAAAAACAGGTGGCAGAAGGAATGCAATGTAACAGGTACCATCCCAATCTAAAGGTAAGCGTATGTATGCGGTATGACCACAAACGAAGTAGGAATGACGAGTAGCTCTGAACATAGACTTGCCTTGATCACTGAATTCGACCACAGTAGTACATTTACTATGACCTAAGTGTACTGAACCATTCTTTCTGATACATAATTCACCTGTGACTGGTAATACTGACATAGCAGGCAATACTGGTGCAGCTTCGGATTCAACCGTTAAAATCATGAGGTTAATTGTATAATTACCTAATCCATATACTTCATTTTCTAGATCAGTTCCTGTCCTAGTGGGAAGTCCCTTTTTGTCAGGGTAACAGGCTTTAAGCAAAACTAAGTTCAAGTTTCCCCAAACCCAATTTCCTTCATAAACAACAGTGTCAGAATCCAAAGAATTAATCAATCTAAACCATGCACCACATGAACCATTGTGTGTGAACGGGTACGGAAAAAGAGGCAGAACTCCCTTGTATTTCTGGTAGGGAGGGAGTCGGCCACATATCCAACAATTTGTAGCATTGTTGGTCTGATGGGAGTGATGTAACATACTAATGAATGTGTTGTTGCGCAGCGCAAGTCTGTAAGACAATTCGTGTGGAGGTAATTCGCTAAAGGAATGTTCAGCAGTAACGTTGTAAGCAGATGGTGCACGCTTGAAAATAGGGTAATAGATATGTAGTAATATACTGGCAGCAATAATCAGAAGACTTAGGAAAAACATAATCAATAATGTCACTATACAGTGACTACGAAGTGATTTACAATATGCACGTTTCTTGAGTTGTCTCTGTCTATCTCTCTCTCTATCTCGGTCTAGGGGATACATGTCAGAAACTAATTTAACCGATTCACCTAGGGGAGGACTTAAACAATTAAACTGTCTGACTTGCTAGACCGTAATTTTAGTCTATATTCCTCGGAGGCGGTTTTCTCAACCAGGGGGAGTTTTGAATCAGTCTGTGGAGGAGGGCAGGGCTTATAGTCCAAGTCCGAAGGAAGTCCGTGAAACTTCTTAACGTGGCTCGAGTGCAGCCACCCTTTCCTGCCCTCAACCTTCACAGCGGTCCTCGTCGTCAGAAGAACCAACTTCGGCGTTTGCCAGCGGGGCTCCAGCGGACTTCTCCGGTCGAAATTGCGAACGAAAACAAAATCGCCAGGAATCACTTCATGGGGCTTCACCTCGGTGTTGTCGGGAAAGGCTGCAGCTACCTGTGAACGACAAGATTGTAGTGCAGACATCAAGGAGGCAAGGTAATCTGTCAGCATAATACAGTCAACATCTGTGATTTTACGAGGTATAGGCGTCCCCCACATATTTGGTGGCCTACCAAAGACCACTTCATACGGGGATAGCCCGGTACGAGAATGCGCTATCATCCTCATGTAGAAGAGCACAACTGGCAAAGCTACTATCCAGTCAACGCCTTTCTCTCTGCAGATTTTTGAAAGTCGGATTTTCAGAGTCTGATTATGGCGCTCCACGAGACCTGCTGCCTCGGGATGCCGGACACAGTGGAATTTCCACTGATAGCCTAACAGGAGTGTAATGTGTTTTACAAGCTCGGATGAGAATGGCTGACCATTATCTGAGTACACGATACGGGGCAAACCATACCGTGGGAAGAATTCGCGAACCAGCTGCTTGGCAGTGGTCGGAGCAGTGTAATCTGGGACTGGATATGCTTCTGTCCATCGGGAAAGTGCACATACAACTACGAGGATATATTTGAATCCTCGACAACGTTCCATCTGGATATAATCCATCTGGAGGACTTCAAAAGGGTGATCGGGAGGCTGAAATCCACCTTGTTCTACGGGAATGCTTTTACCTGGATTGAACTGACAACAAATCATGCAAGTACGCACTTTTTGTTTGGCTGCTGCTCGTAAGTTTTTATTGAACGATATGTGTTGAATACTATCTAGCATGGCTTTTTCCCCTAGGTGTGCTGGACTATGTATCGTATTAATGATTGTAGGAGAGTAGGGTCTGCAATCCTATGATCACCCAGATTTTTTGCTTTTGTTTCACTGGTTTACGACTTTCTCTGGCTGTGGGCCTGCCAATCAGACCCACAGCCTGGCTGTTCTCTTTCTAAATTACGATATGTACCCTAGGTACATTTCCAATTGGGACTGGGCCACCTTATCAGACCCTGTAACTCAGGGCATAGGTGCACCCAGGGCTGCCAGGGGCTGCAGCATGTATTATGCCACCCCTGGCTGGCCTCCTAAATTTGACACAACTGGCTGCACGACAGCTGGGGCGAAGTCGTGTAATCACCCTTCGCTTTAGGTATAGTAGTTCTATATCTAACCATACAATGGACACCCGAGTTCCTATCAGTCACTCCTATGGCAGGCCTTGACAATCCTGAAGGCAGAGTGCGTGGGCTCGTGTGAACTAGGTTCTGGCCCGAGCCGAGCCCGGTTGCAGCTTGCGGAATCAAGATCCAATGGCTGTTCCGTGATAACGCGTACCACATCGGTAACTTCGGTGTCGCGTTATCAAGGCATGTCGAGTAAGGTGTCATACGAATCAGGATGCTGCCCTCTCACCAATTCTGGCGACGAGGTTAGCATTCCGCCCTTCTAGAGGGACACGACATGTACGTAACTGTGAACCCCGGTTAAAGTTAACTAAAGCCTCAGCTCCACAAAATGGATGCTGCCACCACAGACACGAGTCTGACCTCCTGCTGCTGGGAGTCCTTCCAGCGAGGAGCGCTTGGACAAAGGGTTTCCTGTCGAGGGCGGTGTTCGCACCGTCCCAGACAGGGTTTGTGTATTCTGGGTAGGTAGGGCTTTTGCGAGAAGGTGACTGCGGAGTGGCACCCCGGTGCTCACTACGCATCTGCCGGTCAGAACCAGTTCCAGGGGCGCCAGCCCTGGCCTGGGGAAAGTCCGGCAAGGGAGAGGGGTGTAACTACCCCCCTTCCTGGTCCCACCCTTAGGGCAGGACCTAGTCATGTACCCACCCCTTTCTTTAGAATAAAGGCCGGAGCGGGGACCCTTCCAAATTAGATCATCTTTGAATCAAGAATACTTTCTACGAAAGGACTTCGAGACTCTTCTCAAGATTTCTCCCTTGTGACTAAGGAGTAGTCACCCTGCATCAGCGGGCACCATCTAAGAACTCTGCGGTTTGCTGCAAGTCCTTCCTCAAGGATCCGACGGCCCAGCTCGACGAGAACCGGCTTCCCTGGCACCTCTGACCTCTACCCACGTCATCAGCTCAGCTGTGATCTGTGGGTGCGACGAGACCTCGAGGGACCGGCCATCATCAGAACCTGCACGCTTTCTTAACCAGCACGACCATCGAAGTAATTCCCTGGTGAGTGCTCTGGGGTCCGAGAAGCCCCGACCCTGAGCAGCTCCAGCACCGAAGTGCAGTCTCCCAGCATCTCCACGATCTGCGTGGGGCCCTTCTGCTCGCTGCTCAGCACGTTGTCTGGTCACTAGCCGCTGGCTTGTGCCCTTCCTTGACGACATCCGACAACCAACGCTGCTGGTCTGGTTGCTCCAGACCGGCCCTTGCTCCCTTTTCCGAGAGGAGTACCCCGGACCCTCCTGGTCCATTCAAGACGCCATCTTAGGCCCACCACGTGGCCCGAGATCTGCCAAGGCTTGTTGCCCCACTCCTGGGCCCAGCGACGCCGACAGCATCATCCTTCGTGGGACAGCTCGCACCTCCATCCTGGTCGCCGACAACGCCTCCTGGTCCGTGAGACTGCAGAGCCTAGCGTCGCCCACTCACCTGGTCGAGGTGACGGCCAACCGGTGCCCTCCTGGCACCCTCTGACTACTGGCTAGTAGTACGAACTTGGTCCCCTCTGCTTTCAGGTATCATCGATCTCTGATCCAGGCTTGGATCTCTACGAACTATTCATCACTGGTCGCCGGCCAGCAACTCCTTTTTCTTCCGGCTCCTGGCTCGTCAGCGAAGACCCCGACGCCTGTAAGACTTGTGCAGCCGCAGCCCTCGTGGCTAGGTAACTCGGCATTTCGGTGCCTGCATAGCCTCTTTACTCTAGGGTCCCGAGTCCCTCGCTTCCGACTTGCCTTATCGGGTCCGCCCGAGACCACTAAACTTTCCGTGCCCTCGGGCACTTGTTTTTAATTGTGCACTTGAAGTATTTTCCTAAAAGATTTGGTTTGTGCTAAGTACCCTGTCCTCATAAAGAGTACAGGGCTGTTGTGATTCTTAATAAATATACTGTTTATTTTCATAACACTTGTGTGGTGTCCTTTCACTGGGTGTTCAAGGGGTATGTGATGGTATTACAGCTGGCTTAACGCGCCCTCTCGAGTCTTTAGCCTTAGACTGCTCGTATCCACGCTACTAGGATAGCTGGTCTAAAGGTTGACTTACAACCAATCACCATAAGGGTCGTTTGGAACGATACATAGCGGTCGCTAGAATAGCGAACGCTGCATATCGGGCCAACTTCTCACATTGGTGAGCAGCGGTTGGGATTTGAGCTTGCTGTTGTTTTACCACACGTATCCTAAGAATATCTTGTTGAAAGATCACATAAGTACTGTTAGTACATATAACTAAAGCTTAGAATACTCTGAGTTCTACTGAACCAGCTGTTGTAGCTCCTCAAGGCTTAGCACACCTTGGCTGCAACTCTTAGCAAGGGATCAGTAGGTAAACACATAGTGTAGGTAGGTGCATCACTTACACCACACTAGAAACAGTATGTCGGACAAAGGAGGAAACTCTGAGTCTCCCCTTGTGTCAGCTGACCCTCCACAGGTCATCCCTTCAAGATATACTGTGCTGAGCTTCAAGGAGGTAAGACAGGTGTGTCACTCCAGGAAGATCAAGCAGGGGTCTAACCCCACAACGTCCTTTCTGATTGGTCTCTTGGAGACTTATGATGCCAGAAAAGCTGAGACCCGTCTTAGCTCTTCTAATCCAGAAGGAGACATGCCTCCCCTCGAGGGAACCAGAGACGATCCTGACCTCATCCACCTCTCAACTGAGACTGAAGATGTAGAGGATGATGAGAATGAGGATCCCTCTGGAGACGAGGCAGATAAGGGACAGGTAGAAGTCGGCAGACTAAGCAGGTCCAACTTAAGCAAACATGACAGTGGTACTGGGGGACCCCTGGGGCCACTATCAGGTCAGCTTAACATTGGGAATGGACGAGCCAGATCTCTGTCAAGAGACTCTGGCAGATCCCTTCAAACCAATGGCTCTCACAACTCTTCTCAAAGAGGGATGACGTCCCCTCAGAGGAGAGTGTACGAAGCTAAAGAAAGGGCAGCTAATCTGAGGATCGAAAGGGAAGAACTTGCCCTGGCCAAAGAAAAGCTCGCCTTTGCTAGAGAGCAACAGTTAAGTGGGGCAGTCCCCACTGGTGGCAGCATAGTACCTAGCAATAGGGAAAGGAGTTTTGATACGAAACACCTTGGTAAGATAGTGCCCCCCTTTAAACAAGGGGACGACATCCACAAATGGATTACTGCTTTGGAGAGAGCCTGCACTGTGCAGGGTGTTCCCCAGAGTCAGTGGGCAGCTATCTTGTGGCTCTCCTTTGAAGGTAAAGGTAGAGACAAGCTCCTCACCACAAGGGTAGAGGATGCTAATAATTACCACGTCTTGAAGAGTACACTGGTTGAAGGGTTTGGCCTAACCACGGAGCAGTACAGGGTGCTGTTCCGGGATACCCAGAAAACCCAGTCTCAAGATTGGTCTGACTTTGTCGATTGTGCCACTAAGGCTTTTGAGGGCTGGTTGCTGGGCAGTAAGGTTACTGATTACGAAGGATTGTATAATTTGATGATGAGAGAACAAATTTTAAACAATTGTCAGAACCAGTTGTTGCATCAGCATCTTGTCGACTCGGATCTGACCTCTCCCCAAGAATTGGGAAAGAAGGCAGACAGATGGGTTCGAACAAGAGTTAAACAGAACCAGGGCCAGAATCAAGGTGGTCAGAAGAAAGCAGACCAGAAGGGTAAAGATTCTAAGGGGGAACAAAATGACCAGAAGTCTTCGACAGGTCCCCAACAACCCAAAGAGGGTGGGGGTCAGGCTCCCCAAAAGAAGAAAGAAGGCCAATCTAAAAGGTGGTGCCAATACTGCAAAAGTAAATCTCACTGGTTTAGTGAGTGCACCAAGAAAGGAGGAGGGCAGACTCCTGCCACTGCAGCCCCTAAGGCACCTGTGCCCCCTACTACAGCCAGCAGTGGTAGTGCACCTCCCAAGGGTTTAGTAGGGTTAACCCTGGGTTCTGAGGGGCGTGACAACTTAGTTGGTACACTCACTCAGGCTGTCCTTGTCAGTACAGGGGATGTGGATATGTCCCCTGACGTAAGCCCCAATACTTTGGGCAAATACAGACAGACACCTTTCATAAATGGAAAAATGGCTCAGGCCTATAGGGACACTTGTGCCAGTCTCACCATGGTGACACCTAACTTTGTGGACCCTGGACAGATCATGCCAGGTACAGAATTCCTGGTGACCAATGCAAGCAATGTCACTACCAATCACAGTATGGCAATTGTAGCTTTCTCCTGGGGAGGGGTAACTGGCCAAAAGAAGGTTGTAGTTAGTTCAGACCTCCCAGTGGATTGTTTGTTGGGCAATGATTTGGAGTCATCACAATGGTCAGAAGTGGAGCACCGGACTCACATGGAAATGTTCGGCTTGCCAGCACATGTGTTCGCTGTGACCAGGTCACAGGTCAGAAAATGCCCCACTGAACAGGTGCTGGATCCTGGAACAACGGACCAGACACCTCCCAAGAAAAAGAGCGGTAGGGTTAAGGCTGCGCCTTCCCCCTTGCCCCAGGTCGTGGATCAAGTCTCAGAGGAGGCTGACCTACAGGAATTGAGGGAAACTGAGCCTAGAGAGTTCGAACTTGATCAAGTTGAATTCTTGGGTTCAGGGGGACCCTCAAGGGAGGACCTGGGGAAGGACCAGTTAAACTGCCCTTCTCTTGAACCCCTCAGACAGCAGGCTGCTGCTGAGGCTGCTGGGAACGCCACAGGTACCCACAAGGTATACTGGGAAGATGGACTCCTGTACACTGAGTCAAGAGACCCCAAGCCTGGCATGACCAGGAGGCTGGTTGTACCCTTGTCTCAGCGAGGTTTCCTACTTACCTTGGCCCACGAGATTCCCTTAGCAGGTCACTTAGGCCAGACGAAGACGTGGGACAGGCTTGTCTCACACTTTCACTGGCCTCATATGAACGAAGATACCAAGGAGTTTTGCCGCTCCTGTGTCACTTGCCAAGCCAGTGGTAAGTCAGGTGGCACGACAAAGGCCCCCCTTATACCAATGCCAGTGGTGGGGGTGCCCTTTGAACGGGTGGGGATCGACATCGTCGGTCCCATGGAACCACCAACAGCATCAGGGCACAAATTTATACTGGTGGTAGTGGATCATGCCACCAGGTATCCTGAAGCTATTCCCCTTAGGACCACTACAGCGCCTGTTGTGGCAAGAGCCCTAGTTGGAGTGTTCTCCAGAGTGGGCTTCCCTAAGGAGGTCGTCTCCGACAGAGGTGCAAACTTCATGTCGAGCTACTTAACTGCTATGTGGAAGGAATGTGGTGTCAACTACAAGTTCACTACACCCTATCATCCACAATGCAATGGGCTTGTTGAGAGATTCAACAGGACCCTAAAAGGGATGATTCATGGACTACCTGAAAAGCTTCGGCGTAGATGGGACGTCCTGATCCCCTGCCTTTTATTCGCTTACAGAGAAGTCCCACAGAAGGGGGTTGGCTACAGCCCTTTTGAACTTTTGTACGGGCATCCTGTGAGAGGACCCCTGTGTTTGGTGAAGGAAGGATGGGAGAGACCTCTCAAAAAGCCTGCAACCAACATAGTGGACTATGTGCTTGGCCTCCGCTCGCGGATGGCTGAATACATGGAGAAGGCAACCGAAAACCTTAAGGCCAGCCAAGAACTCCAAAAAGCTTGGCATGACCAAAAGGCTGTCTTGACTGTTTACCAGCCCGGACAGAAGGTGTGGGTGTTGGAGCCAGTGGCCCCAGCAGCACTCAAGGACAAATGGTCCGGGCCCACACCATCCTGGAGAAAAAGGGAGAGGTCACCTACCTGGTCGACCTGGGAACTCCCCGGAGCCCCCACAGGGTGCTTCATGTCAACAGGCTCAAGGCATATGTCGACAGGAAGGACATGAGTTTGCTCATGGCCCTAGATGAGGGACAGGAAGAGGAGAGTGACCCTCTCCCCGACCTGCTCACTCAGAATCCTGACGATGGATCGGTCGATGGTGTTGTCTTTTGTGGCAGCCTCTCCGAACATCAACAGAAAGACTGTAAACAGGTTCTTCAGTCTTTCAGACATATGTTCTCTCTAACACCCAGTCAGACCGATTGGTGCACCCATGAGGTTGACACTGGTGACAGCCTGCCCGTCAAGAGTAAAATCTACAGGCAGCCTGATCACGTTAGAGACTGCATCAAGAGTGAAGTGCAGAAAATGTTGGAGCTGGGAGTCATTGAACCCTCGGATAGCCCTTGGGCTAGTCCCGTAGTTCTAGTGCCGAAACCTCACACCCCGGGCGGTAAGAAAGAGATGAGGTTCTGCGTAGACTACAGGGGTCTCAATGCAGTCACTAAGACTGACGCCCACCCAATACCAAGGGCAGACGAGCTTATCGATAGATTGGCTTCGGCCAACTACCTAAGCACGTTTGACCTGACAGCTGGGTATTGGCAAATCAGGTTAGCTGAGGACGCCAAGCCTAAGACCGCATTTTCTACCCCTGGTGGGCATTATCAGTTCGTGGTGATGCCCTTTGGTCTGAAAAATGCACCTGCCACCTTCCAAAGGTTGGTGAATCAAGTCCTTACTGGGCTGGATGACTTCTGTGCGGCGTATCTGGACGATATTGCTGTCTTTAGCTCCACCTGGGAGGATCACCTGGTCCACCTGCGGAAAGCGTTAGAGGCTCTGCAAGCCGCAGGCCTCACTATCAAGGCCACCAAGTGCCAGATAGGGCAGACACAGGTTGTATACCTGGGCCACCTTGTAGGTGGAGGCCAGGTTCAGCCACTGGAGAGCAAAATACAGTCAATCAGGGACTGGGCTCCTCCAACCACCCAGACTCAGGTTCGAGCGTTCTTGGGCCCGACTGGAACACGACCGGAAGTTTGTCAGGAACTATGGTTCCATCGTGACACCATTAAACGAACTGACAAGCAAGAAAATGCCAAAAAAGGTTCAGTGGACAGCGAGCTGTCAAAAAGCATTCGATGACCTAAAGCAGGCCATGTGCACGGCGCCTATCCTTAAGAGTCCGGACTACTCCAAACCATTCATTGTCCAAACAGATGCTTCTGAGTTGGGTGTGGGAGCTGTTCTTTCTCAACTGAATTTTGATGGTCAAGACCAGCCCATTGCTTTCATAAGCAGAAGGCTGACCCCTAGAGAGAAGAATTGGTCAGCTATCGAGAGGGAGGCCTTTGCTGTGGTTTGGGCCCTGAAGAAGCAGAGGCCATACTTGTTTGGCACTCACTTCAAGATTCAGACCGACCACAAGCCCCTCTTATGGCTAAATCAGATGAAGGGTGAAAACCCCAAACTGCTTAGGTGGTCCATTTCCCTACAGGGGATGGACTTTACAGTGGAACATAGACCTGGTACTGATCATGGCAATGCCGATGGGCTCTCCAGATATTTCCACTTAGAACAAGAAGACTCACCTGGTCAAGGTTAGCTTATTGTTCCGACGTTTGGGGGGGGGTCATGTAGGAGAGTAGGGTCTGCAATCCTATGATCACCCAGATTTTTTGCTTTTGTTTCACTGGTTTACGACTTTCTCTGGCTGTGGGCCTGCCAATCAGACCCACAGCCTGGCTGTTCTCTTTCTAAATTACGATATGTACCCTAGGTACATTTCCAATTGGGACTGGGCCACCTTATCAGACCCTGTAACTCAGGGCATAGGTGCACCCAGGGCTGCCAGGGGCTGCAGCATGTATTATGCCACCCCTGGCTGGCCTCCTAAATTTGACACAACTGGCTGCACGACAGCTGGGGCGAAGTCGTGTAATCACCCTTTGCTTTAGGTATAGTAGTTCTATATCTAACCATACAATGGACACCCGAGTTCCTATCAGTCACTCCTATGGCAGGCCTTGACAATCCTGAAGGTAGAGTGCGTGGGCTCGTGTGAACTAGGTTCTGGCCCGAGCCGAGCCCGGTTGCAGCTTGCGGAATCAAGATCCAATGGCTGTTCCGTGATAACGCGTACCACATCGGTAACTTCGGTGTCGCGTTATCAAGGCATGTCGAGTAAGGTGTCATACGAATCGGGATGCTGCCCTCTCACCAATTCTGGCGACGAGGTTAGCATTCCGCCCTTCTAGAGGGACACGACATGTACGTAACTGTGAACCCCGGTTAAAGTTAACTAAAGCCTCAGCTCCACAAAATGGATGCTGCCACCACAGACACGAGTCTGACCTCCTGCTGCTGGGAGTCCTTCCAGCGAGGAGCGCTTGGACAAAGGGTTTCCTGTCGAGGGCGGTGTTCGCACCGTCCCAGACAGGGTTTGTGTATTCTGGGTAGGTAGGGCTTTTGCGAGAAGGTGACTGCGGAGTGGCACCCCGGTGCTCACTACGCATCTGCCGGTCAGAACCAGTTCCAGGGGCGCCAGCCCTGGCCTGGGGAAAGTCCGGCAGGGGAGAGGGGTGTAACTACCCCCCTTCCTGGTCCCACCCTTAGGGCAGGACCTAGTCATGTACCCACCCCTTTCTTTAGAATAAAGGCCGGAGCGGGGACCCTTCCAAATTAGATCATCTTTGAATCAAGAATACTTTCTACGAAAGGACTTCGAGACTCTTCTCAAGATTTCTCCCTTGTGACTAAGGAGTAGTCACCCTGCATCAGCGGGCACCATCTAAGAACTCTGCGGTTTGCTGCAAGTCCTTCCTCAAGGATCCGACGGCCCAGCTCGACGAGAACCGGCTTCCCTGGCACCTCTGACCTCTACCCACGTCATCAGCTCAGCTGTGATCTGTGGGTGCGACGAGACCTCGAGGGACTGGCCATCATCAGAACCTGCACGCTTTCTTAACCAGCACGACCATCGAAGTAATTCCCTGGTGAGTGCTCTGGGGTCCGAGAAGCCCCGACCCTGAGCAGCTCCAGCACCGAAGTGCAGTCTCCCAGCATCTCCACGATCTGCGTGGGGCCCTTCTGCTCGCTGCTCAGCACGTTGTCTGGTCACTAGCCGCTGGCTTGTGCCCTTCCTTGACGACATCCGATAACCAACGCTGCTGGTCTGGTTGCTCCAGACCGGCCCTTGCTCCCTTTTCCGAGAGGAGTACCCCGGACCCTCCTGGTCCATTCAAGACGCCATCTTAGGCCCACCACGTGGCCCGAGATCTGCCAAGGCTTGTTGCCCCACTCCTGGGCCCAGCGACGCCGACAGCATCATCCTTCGTGGGACAGCTCGCACCTCCATCCTGGTCGCCGACAACGCCTCCTGGTCCGTGAGACTGCAGAGCCTAGCGTCGCCCACTCACCTGGTCGAGGTGACGGCCAACCGGTGCCCTCCTGGCACCCTCTGACTACTGGCTAGTAGTACGAACTTGGTCCCCTCTGCTTTCAGGTATCATCGATCTCTGATCCAGGCTTGGATCTCTACGAACTATTCATCACTGGTCGCCGGCCAGCAACTCCTTTTTCTTCCGGCTCCTGGCTCGTCAGCGAAGACCCCGACGCCTGTAAGACTTGTGCAGCCGCAGCCCTCGTGGCTAGGTAACTCGGCATTTCGGTGCCTGCATAGCCTCTTTACTCTAGGGTCCCGAGTCCCTCGCTTCCGACTTGCCTTATCGGATCCGCCCGAGACCACTAAACTTTCCGTGCCCTCGGGCACTTGTTTTTAATTGTGCACTTGAAGTATTTTCCTAAAAGATTTGGTTTGTGCTAAGTACCCTGTCCTCATAAAGAGTACAGGGCTGTTGTGATTCTTAATAAATATACTGTTTATTTTCATAACACTTGTGTGGTGTCCTTTCACTGGGTGTTCAAGGGGTATGTGATGGTATTACAGCTGGCTTAACGCGCCCTCTCGAGTCTTTAGCCTTAGACTGCTCGTATCCACGCTACTAGGATAGCTGGTCTAAAGGTTGACTTACAACCAATCACCATAAGGGTCGTTTGGAACGATACATAGCGGTCGCTAGAATAGCGAACGCTGCATATCGGGCCAACTTCTCACAATGATGACTTGAACCATAGAGTTGGGGAGAAACCATGTGGATTTTCCCTTCGTCATCCATCCTTGATCTGTTTGGATCCCTCCTAGTTCAGTCCACTTCTTGATTTCATCTGGTGTAGCATGTGTCTGTATGTCAATTACATCATGGGCGGGATCCCTAACTGTCATGCAGTGTGTCGGAACTATTGTCTTTGTCAAGTCAGTTACATGAGTTCGATTCTGGGCAGTTTGCTTAGCTGTTCGGTCTGCCAGGTCGTTACCCTGGGAGATGATATCGGTGACTTTTGTATGTGCTTTACACTTCATGATAGATATTTCAGTGGGTAGATGTATTGCATCTAACAGAGCTTGAATGAGGGGACCGTGTTGGATGTTGGCACCGTGAGAAGTTAAGTAACCTCTCTCTCGCCAAAGGACTCCGAAGTCGTGAACGACTCCGAATGCATAACGTGAATCAGTGTATATGTTAACTTTCTTTTTCATGGCTTGAATACAGGCTTGTGTCAGAGCGATGAGCTCTGCTGCTTGAGCTGACAATGTATCGATACAATTTGTTTCAATAACTTCGGTGTCTGTCGTGACTGCGTAAGCGGCCACTAATTCTCCTGTACTTGTTCTCATGCATGACCCATCCACATAAAGTGTCAGGTCTGGATCTGGTAATGGAACGTCTGTCAAGTCTTGTCTGGGTTTCGTCGTAATAGTAAGGACTTCAATACAATCATGTGCCAATGGGTCTACACCATTTAATGGCAAAAGTGTGGCAGGATTTAATGTACTACAGCGTCTGATTTCTATGTGTGGCTGAAACAATGTCAATTCATAACCTGTCAGTCTTGCTATGGTCAAGTGTTGGGTCTGTGTACGATTTAAAAGAACTTCCACGGAATGTGGAACTTGTACTGTCAATTGATGTCCTAATACTATGGAATCACTTTGTCTGATTGCTAAAGCTGTCGCTGCAACTGATTTCAAGCACGCAGGCAGAGCCTGGGCTACTGGATCCAATGTGCTAGAAAAGTAAGCACACGGTTTGTGTGAACCTGCTTGTTCCTGAGTGAGTACTGACAAGGCAGTACCTTCACGTTCTGTGACAAAAAGTGTAAAAGGTTTACTGTAACATGGTGTTGCTAAAACAGGTGCTTGACATAAGGCTTTCTTTAAGTCTTCAAAAGCTTGTGTATGTTCTTGAGTCCAAGGGAGGACAGTCGATGTCGCTGCCTCCTGAGTTGTCAGCTGAATAAGTGGTTTTGCTAGGAATGCGTATTGGGGAATCCATTGTCTACAGTACGAAGTGAGGCCTACAAAGGCCCGCACCTCCTTTTGTGTCTTGGGTGGTGACATGTTTACAATTAACTGGATGCGATCAGGTGTGAGCTGTCTCCCCACTTTGGACAGCAAGTGACCCAGGTACACAACTTGCTGAACACAGAATTGCAGTTTCGAAGGGGATACCTTGTGCCCCTTGTCGGCCAGAAAATTTAAAACCGTCAGTGATGCTTTTTCACATTCAGGTTCGCTTCGGGCGGTGATCAGCATACTGAAGCAGGGCAGTGTTAACAGGCATGTGGATACTGTCAAGTTGTCTTTTCAGTGCTTGGCTATAGATGCTGGAGCTTTCTGTGAATCCTTGAGGTGCGCGTGCAAATTTGAAACTTCGTCCATTTAAACAGAATCCGAACAAGTATTGGCTTTCCGGATCGATGGGGACACTAAAGAAGGCGTTCTTGAGGTCAATTACAGTGAAGAACGTCGCTTCTGAATCAATAGCTGTCAGTAATGAAGAGATATCTGGAACCACGGGATACTGTGGTACAATGCATTTATTCAATTCGCGCAGATCAATAACTAATCGATAAACAGGTGGTGCATTTGGATCAGTACGTTTAAGAACTGGAATGATAGGAGAATTACATACATTGGAGTCGGTTTCCACGACCACTCCTTGTGCAATGAGCTCGTCAATGATTTTCAGTAAAGCCACTACAGCATCTGGGGGTAACTTGTATTGTCTAATTCGTGGTAATACTACTCCTGCTTTGAGTGTGACTCGATATGGTGTAATGTGCATACAACCTACATCAGTGGGGCTTTGTGCCCACAAATGTGCAGGGACATTCTGTAACCGGTGATCCATGTCTCTTAATACATAGTGACCTTTAAAATCTCTCAAGAATAATCGTACTCCTTCTGGAGAACAACATATTATAGCTCCTAGAGCTTTCAGTGTCTTTATACCTAGCAAGTTTTCTGGGCATGATTTGGTAAGCAATAAATCTGTAGTCCGTGTCAGAGGACCAACTGCAAGAGGAAGAGGTTGTGATACTTCGTTAATAATAGGTTTTCCTGAAAATCCAAGGGAAACATTCTGTGAGCCTGAGAGGGGTGCCCCTGGAACCTCATCGTGACTTATCGTGGTTCTGCTTGCCCCTGTATCAATTAGAAACTTTCTGTCTTTCCCTAATACTTGACTGTGTACATAAGGACCCTCTTGATCTACAGGAACCTCAATAAGAGGCAAGCCAACCTCCCTCTCTAGGCTGTTTCATGTGTATCGCTGATAATCGGGGTAGTCATTTTGTGCATACTGGTACATCTGTTGTGTCGTGTTTTGTGTTGCGGCAATAGGCTGTGGCTGTGGTACTGCTACGGTCTTTTGTGAAGCTGGCATAGGTGGTATATGCTGTATATTCTGGGGTACTTGTTGTTGGGCCTGATCTTGTCTCGGTGGACGCGGTCTCTCCTTAGTTTTACCCGTGGAGATATTGTGTTTCAGAACTGCACAATCGTTTATATAATGACCTGGCTGTTTACAATAGTTACATACTCCTTTAACAGGAGCCGTCGAATTACTGGGCTGGGTCGCACCCTTTTTGTGACCGTCAGCAGGAACTGACTGAGCAACTAACATTTTCATTTTCGTGTCTTTCATACGTCTTTGTTCGTGTTCTTGTTCTTCTCTAATTCTATTCTGGTGGTACTGTAACATTTGTAACATTTGTGAAGGAGTATTAGCTTGCCAAGTGCTTTCGACTTTCAATACTCTGTTCTTAACCTGGGGCAGTGAATTCTCGACTAATTTTGTTACAAAAAGATGTGGGTATGATTCGCTACTTGCTTTCAGGCCGCTGTTAATACCAAAACATTTTTCAAATCGGGAATAAAAATCACTAGTGTCTTCATCGGGTTTCTGTTTGCAGGCTGAGATTGCACCCCAATCTTCCTTTTTCGTACTTAATAAACGTGGCAATACTTGTACTAACAATCCTGGCAACGCTTTAACTTTTTCTCCAAGCCCTAGGCCTGGAACTCGAGTATTTTCTTCGTTTTCTAATGCAGTCCAATCAATCTTTGCATTTCCCACTTCCCATTCTTTTTCTTTGAGTTTCTCGTGAATACCAGCAGGCAGTAATACTTTCAATATTTTCATAAGGTCTGGATAAGTGTAATCACCCATGAGTAACATGTCTTTTATTTCACGGTGAAAACCCGCGGGATCTTTGTCATGGCTAGGTACTAATTTTTTCATTTCTAATAATTCTATTTTAGTTATGGGCGTATACACAAACACGCGTCTAAGCGTATTGTCAGTATTCTGAACTGGGTGCACTTCTCGTAACGGATTCTGTCTGTCTATGTAATACATTTTTCTTTCCAAGGAGTGTGTTGAATCAGATTGTGGACATAGGAAGGCACTATATCTGTGCCGATGTTCTAGAATTACTTTAATTAGATCGGTACCTAGACCTCTCCATTTATTCATAAGTAGTTCCGCTAATATATCAGGCAGGGGACCTGGATCAGAGTGTTGGCTTCTATATAATAGGAGTAGGTGTTGTATCATGTATGTACCAGCTAAACGCTGTTCGCTTGGTGTCATATTCAAGAATGTGTGTGCTAACGCATCATCACTATATTTCTCAGGGTTGTCAGCCCATTGTACTGCTGACCTAGCTAATTCTTGTTCGTCCATAGAATCAAGTACATGGTACCCCATTCGTTCTCGAAGTCTGTTATCAGTGGCTTGGAATAAGTGTTCAGGAGTTCTCGGATTACACATGGCTTCTTGAAAAATTCTTTTACTTTCTGGACGTACTGGACGCATTGAGTTATTAAAGGGTCTTCCTTTACCTACATACGCTATCATTTCTCTAACTGGTAACTGTGATTGTCCAGCTACTTCGTCTGGTTCGTCCTCCTCCCTGAGGATTCAAGTTTGTCTGAATCTATTTCTGGTACTGGCTGTCTTCTTTCATGCATCTTTATTATTACATTCCTGATCCTTCGGTACATATTTTCTATACAAGCCTGTTTATCATGATTCCCATCTGCTATCTTCTGACCCCATCTATGGAGTGCTTTTATGTCGTCCGGGTTTGCGCCCGGCCTATCCGCTTCTCTTATTAGACAGTTTATAAGAAACCGTAATATCTTGCCTTGAGTATCAACTTTCTGGTAGGCCAATGCCTCCTTAATACTTTCAGGCCCTGCCCCTGTTTGAACAAAATGATATATTTTATCTAGATGATCTACCATTCCAGGTAGGGTCAATAAAAAGTTTGTGACTCGTCGCAATCGTACTGATGCGAGCAACATTCTCTCGTCATTCTTTTTACCAGGTACTGGATCATATCTACAGTCTGCAAGACGTTCTCCATATATGTCAAAATCGGCTGCTCGAGGTGTACGTTGCTGCGCTAAATCCCTATAAGTCCATCGATGTGTTTGTGGTGGTGTTTGGAAACCTACTGCCCCTCCAGACGCGCCTCCTGAGGCGCCGGATCCGAAGGGATTGTTTGGGTGTAAAGCAGGAGGAATAGGTGCGGGAAGAGGTGGAAGAACGGCCGGAAGACCAGGAGGAACCGCCGGAAGGGTTGGAACGGGAGGAGGGGTAGCTTGTCGCGGAGGTGGGGGCTGAACATCTCGGGGTCGAGCGCCGCCAGTAGGAGGTGTGCGTGGTGGTGCGGCATTAACATATGCGGGGGCTACATCGTCTAGATAGGAAGAAAGGAAAATGTCCTTTGCGGTTTTCTGGTGTATTTTAGTCAGGAGCAATGGAGGTGGCAGATCTTTTGGTACTTCCGGGGTGGCCTTAGGTAAACCCTCGGTCAGGAGAGGATACATACCATTCATAAGGGTGTTTCGTTGTCTGTCTACTTGTTCTACTCTTACTCGGATACCTTCCTCAACTAATACGTTTTCTCGGACCTTTTCTGACTCCTCTCTACTTTTCTCTTCTTTTCTGTGTGCTTTTTCTGTACGCCTGTGCGATTCTTTACGCCATAATTCAATGGCATCTTTCTGTGACTGTCTGGCTTTCTTTTTCCATAATGCTTCTTCTACTCTCATGATGCAATCTGCATCCCATGTCCCAGCAGCGGGCCATCTCTGATTCTCTGCTAGATCCTTGGTGTAGTCCACCCATAAATCGAGATATAAAACGGCATCTAGGCCATGTTTGTGGTACATAAAGTACCCTGGAGTGTCCCTAGGTGGAATGGGAACAGCTTCCTCGAGTATCCCTTTTCTAGTTTTTATCTGTCTTAATTTGGAGAATAACGGCATCTTTAAAAATCAGGCTACTTGGTCCTTACTTAGATATGAGCACAATGAACACAGTAATCACAATAATGAAGATCGAACAATCACTCATACCACGACATTTTAAAAACACATTAAAACATTTAAAAACGAACGATAATGATTAGAATGAAACTAGCTAACTGCATGATACTGGATGTACTGCCAAACAGTACAGATACACCGCTAAACGGTGCAGACAGGATATACTGCTAAAACAGTACAGATACACTGCTAAACAGTGCAGACCAGGTCTGTGTACCCAAACCCGTCTTGACCGGCACAAATTAATGCGCACGTCTAGATGCGTCCCCAGCAATGGTACTCACCGGGAAGCACTGAACGGAAGGCCTCGGAAACTCTGGACTAGACTGGACTGGACTGGATTCGACTCGTGACGTAGATACTTCGGAACTTCGGAACCTGGTGGGCCTCCGTATACCTCGGATCTTGCTCTCTCAGCTAGGCTCTGGTCGGGATCCTCCGCACTTCTCACCGCCTCGTCTGGGTGTTGATCGCAGCCTCGGTCACCTCCGTTGGCCTGAGGGAGATACAGGAAATCCTGCGGGTACGCGTAGTTGTCCGTCCGGCTGTGGCAGGGGGCCAGGCCTGCAACGCACCTCCGGCGCGTAAGGTGGGGGAGGGGTCCCTATTCGGGCGCCAATTATGTGGTAAATTTAAATTACCTATACTTAATTTATGCGGTAAAGTTCAATAAGAATAACTCAGAAAAATAAGAGGCAAAATCCGTGATATTTGAGGTTTTCCAAAAGGGGTTTTATTCCTTAAAAAGGAATTGGGTATTTGGCTCGAGCCAAGGTGGCATACCATTCCGTCACCACGTAGGTTCGGGAAGGGACTGACAGACAATACTTTATTGACAATCATTCATATATGTAGTCAATGCATTACAGTAAAGGCATATGCAGAAGGCGTAACAGCTGAGAGGAGAGATAAGAGTACACATATGTAATAAAAAAGGCGTTACAATAGGCGTGCATGAAGGCGTGTACTAGAAACGTCATTAAAAAGATGTCACAAGTGGGAGGATCCATAAGAGAATCCTGCAGTGTCAGCAGAAATACATGGCAGGGATGCGCGCGCAGGCAGCATGACGTGTGATTGACGTGTAACTGGAGGGTGAAGGAGACTTGACATTTAGCCCTACATGAGGAGACAGAAGTCTGGGATGTCAGATCAACCTAATCCCAAATCGTATCTAATATCTTATGTTTAAGGAACTGTACTATCTGGAAGGAAAAGGTCTCTCGGACAGAGGCTATTCTATACTGACTAAGAGTGCGTGTATAAGCGTCTACGTGTCTGCATGAGATGTGTGGGGGCATGGGCCTACCATGGTAACAGGAGCTATGAATTACTTGCACGGAGACAGTGAGGCCGGGCCCTTTGCTCTGCAGCTGGAAGGATGTTTACTTGAACTACTAGACAGGAATGTATTTTTCGAGGAGCGGAGCAGATAGCTTGAAGGTTGAATACAGTCTTGGCAGGCAACAGGCTGAACCAAGCACCGTTAGCCGTGCAGGGAGTAAGACAAAGGTCACGGATACAGATGCAGGCCCAGGCTGAGGCATTCAGAGTCAGAAGGCAGGAAAAGGCTCGATGGCAGAATTCAGGGCCTACCTCGCCAGAGCTGGAAAACGTGTAAAGTACACCACATAAAGACGTTGGCAAGGCATACTTAGGAACGGAATATTCGACCCATTCATGGTGGGTCTGAAAGAGGACATGTTAACGTTGGACGCAAATGTATTTGCGTCTTCATAGCTGGAAGTGGAGGGAACATACATGTACTTGTAGCATGTACACGGAGTCGTTGGGGTCTAAGATAGGGGACACAATTGATCATAAAAATTCATATTTCCTCATAGTGAAAAAATAAGAGGGGCGATGTAAAGGTTAAACAAAAGGGGTGAGAGGGAGGAACCTTGGGGGACCCCGCACCGAACTTTCCGGAAGTCCGCAGTAAAGTCACCCAGGCGAACTGCCTGGGTGCGGTCCCTCAGGAAGGAGGATAGCCATACCAGTGCGGTACTTCCGACCCCCGCCGCCTTGACACGGGAAAGTAAGATGGTATGATCAACCGTGTCAAAGGCGGCTGAGAGATCGAGGAGGACCAGGGCCTGGGTCTTGTTGGTATCCATTCCATCCCTGAGGTTGTCGAGGACCGAGAGTACTACGGACTCCGTGGAGTGTGCGGGGCGGAAACCGGCCTGGCGGGGGGCCAAGACCCCATGCATCTCCACAAAAGAGCTCAGATTGCGGGTGACATGGCGCTCGAGCACTTTGGCCAAGAATGGCAAGAGGGAGATGGGGCGATAGTTGCCGGGGACCGAGGGGTCCGCGCCCGGTTTCTTAAGAATGGGGACGATGATTGCTGTTTTCAGTGGGGCGGGTACAACGCCCTGAGAAAGTGAACTGTTGAGGAGGTGAAGGGGGGGATCGGAGCAGGAGGAAAAAAATGTGACGAAGAATGTGGGAGGGGCAAGGGTCTAGGGGGGAACCAGATTTGACTAAAGGGATTATTGAAGTCAGGACTTCCTTAGTCAGGAGAGGGAAGGCATCAATTAGTCCATTGGGGGGGGGGCACTGAGGATCCACAAAAGTAGGAGAAGGGGGAGGGATATTGGCTTTGATGGTGGCAATTTTTTGGATGAAAAAATTGTTAAGGGAGTGGCAGAGTTCAGGAGAAGGGGAGGGTTTCAAGGTGGTTCTGTCAGAGAATGCCAAGTTGTGCACAATCGAGAAAATTTCCCTCGATTGGTTCTCCGCGGCGAGGACTTTGGAGGAAAAGTAAGCTGTTTTCGCCGCCAAGATGGCCTGTTTATATTGGGACAGGGTGTTAGTGTACTCCAATCGTAGTAGGGGGCAGTAATTTCTCCTCCAGGCACGCTACGCTCTGCGTACCGCTAATTTAATGGTCTTGAGGTCCTCATTAAAACATAGGTTGGCATCCTTCTCCCGCTTTGAAGTAACCCGCTTCAGGGGGGCGATGGAGTCGCAGCCAGAGGTGAGCCACTGATTAATGGACGTGACTTGGGAGAGAATGGATGTACCTTGTAGTAGGGGGTAAGAAGCGGTAAGTAAATCAGATAGATTGTCAGGGTCTACTCCTCCCCAAGCCCGGACCCAGACATTTATAGGAAGTGGGGGCTTGACCGGGGGGTAAATGGGGAGGGCAAATGAGATCAGGTGATGGTCCGACAAGGTGCAGGGTGAGATGGAGACAGATTTTACAGGGCAGTTCAAGGACCAGATCTGGTCTAGAACATGTCCTTTAACATGGGTGGGGGAGTGGATATGGGATATGAAATTAAGAGATCGGAGGGTTTCTGAAAATTGCTTAGAGGAAGGGCATTCTGAGGGGTCGGACGGCCAGAAGTTAAAGTCACCCAGAAGCAGAATGGAAGAGTTGTTGATCGTGATCGTAGCTAGTACTTCCAGAAAGGTAGGAAGAAACAATAAGGGCGATTGAGGAGGGCGGTAAATGAGTAAACAAGTAAGAGGAGGGGTAATGGAGGTAGTGCGGATAGCCAGGTACTCAGTGGTGGCAATATCTGGCAAAGAGAGGATTTGAAAAGGGAAATCGGCTCGGGCAATGAGCGCTACACCTTCCCCGGCCCTGCCATTAAGGCGATCTGAACGTAAGGCGTAGTATGGAGCTGGTAAGGTGACCAATAGGGCGGGGAGGGAGTCATTGCAAAACCAGGTTTCTGTGAGAAACAGAATATCTGGTGCATGGAGGTCCAGCAGCACTGATAGCTCATGCGAGTGGGCTACGGCGGACCGGGTGTTGAGATAGTAGGCTGAAAGGGTTTTAATGGGTCCAGGATTGACAGTACCCCCAGAAGGATTAGTGGGAATGTAATGAGGGGGAGGAATGACGAGAGCAGGAGACAAACCGAGGGAGGAGATACGGGAGCAGGTCGTGGCAGCTAAAGGCCAAGGGCCCTGGAGGCTGAGAAGTTCTGCCGGGGAGTAGGTGGTACATTGGGCAGAGTGACATGCCCCTAGCCCCGGTCGGCCGCGGACGGGCGCAGACGGGCTTGACTTATGCGCGACTTCGGCGTGAAGTCGGCGCTCCCGCTGCGCTCGTCCGCTGCGCTCGTCCGCTGCGCTTGCTCCAGGTCACCATTTTATGTCTGGTTGCCGTGAGCCACTAGACCGCTGACCTGCACGGTGGAGAGGCAGGGCGGAAGTGGTGCAGGACCAGGCAGGAAGTGTCGCTCGTGGGCTGACCCTCCGCTCAAACGGCACACAGCCGGGGCGGACCAGGGTCAAGAGCGAAGAAGATGGAGGTGGGTTACCAATATACAAAAGGAAAATGCAGGCGCGATGCTATCAGTCAGCATGGAGACAATTTAATAACACACAAAGTGCGCGGGAGTTTTAATCACAGTGCAACATTTTAAAACACGCAAGTGCGCAATGCTTTTAATCAGCAAGGAACAATTTAAAATATACAGCGTGCGCAACACAGCTATCAATCAGCTGGGTTGTGCAATTTTAAAAGAAATGCAATCAGCGTAGGAGCGCGCAAGTAGCCTGCCCACCGCTGTGATCTGCCGTAGTTGTCTGATGCTGCCTTAGGCATAGACAACTTCCCTCAACCACCTTACAAAAAAAGGGTGGAGGCTGTAGCTTGCCAAAAGAAAACCCCCCTGGGGTAGAAGAGAGGTACAAACAAACAACACCCCTGAGGCAGCAACCACAGTGGATTGGACATGGCCCAGGCGTTCCAAGGTGTAGCTACGTCACTGGCTGCCAAGGGCCAGCAGGAGAATACAAGCGTTTTGGAGCAATTTGAAGCAAGGAATCCACTGTAGGGTGCAATCACCCCTTCCTTACGCATATCCAAACATATCAACAAGTACATCCAAATGTAAATAAGAAAGGATTTATGAATGAGATTGTGTATCATGTGTTTAGATCTATAGAGATTTTCTGCCTGCATGTGGTAGTTAACCATAATCCTCTACACAAGGGCTTGAGTGTGTTCGTGTAGGGGATGCAGCTCTGCATCAAATAAGGGCGCTGAACTTGATGAAGTTTGAGGAATATTATTTGGCCTCCATAGACCTGCGCTCCTCCATATCCTGCTCACCACTTAGCAAAAATCCTGATTCTGCACAGTTAAAAATATTTGACTCTCGGGATTGGCGTCCTCTCACCGAGGTCTCCTTAACATCAGCTAATCTTGGCAAAACCTTGGATGCTATTGAGACTTCACAAAATGCCTTGGAAACTAAAACGTTTCATGGCATTGACTTTAATCTACTCCGTGAAGACCAGTACAAGCTTGCTGAAAGAGTCATGAACAATGAATTGATATTGAACGGACCTTAACCCTTGTAAACAGGGCCTCAGAAAGCAATTAGAAGGACTAACGGATATAATCAGATTCCTTGAGGTCAGGGCAGAAGATTCCGAAGTCTGATCTTGGCACTACAATCTCAAGGTTGTTGGGGTGCGGGAGGGCAGAAAAAGCCTTAAATCCACACTATTCGTTGAGCAATGGATATAAATGGAGGTTGCCCCAAACGCTCTCCAGCATGCTCACAGTTGAGAAACCACACAGAAACCCTGGTCAGCGCATCCCCTAAGTGTGGCACCCAGAATACTATGACCAGATTGCTCTAACATAGGGACAGAGACCATCTACTGCCACATTCTCATATAGCTGGCCACTTCGACATGGATGGCGGTAAACATGTTCTGTTCCCTGACTTGGTCGTGCATCAGAAGTTTGCCTCCTTTAATGATGTCAAGCGGTGTCTGAAGGAACTGAGCTGGCATTATGCCCTCACCTTTCCAGCAAAACTGAGGGTAGTTGTGAACCCGCAGGTCCAAGTGATTGCTTGAGTTCCTGTTCGGAGAAGACTCAACTTGGCAGTTCAGGCTGTACTGTTCCTATTGGAGCCGGACCAAGACTGATTTGCATATGGATGGGTCAAATCTGAGGTGGCATAGTGAGCAAAAGGAAAATGGTTTGGAATGCTACCCCACGTAATTTTCAGCAATTAGACTTATTGTAAGCATTCTTCCAGTCAACCTTTGTGTGCTTGAGGTGTCGACTTGGACACGCTGGGCCATCACAAACATCGAACCACCTGAAAAGGTGCTAGTACAAGCCCTCTACTCCAGGCAGGCACTTGACTGCTTTGCTCTACAGGGGCATCCAAAATCATGTTGGGGTGGACCTGTCCAGGGCAAGGTATGAATGAGAGATTGATGTGGTTATGGTCTTTCATGAGTCACAATAGGCCAAGATTGTAGAATATCCCCATAAACTTTCCTATAACTCACGTTTTCAATATATCTAATTTAACGCACTGCACCGAGCATACCTGACTCTCAAATTGCTGAACAACTGGTTTCCCAATGTGGACTCCGAATGCCTACGATGCCATGCTACCAAAGCTACACATGTTCTAGGGTTGCTCACATCTGTCCTAATCTGGAATAAGTTGGTTTAGCTTTCATCTGATATCACCATTCTAACTGGCGCCATGGTTGATGAGACCTACCTGCTGGATCTCTTCACACGCTCAAAAACCCATAGGGCTGAATCCAGATCCATTCTCACCTGAGTGCTAAGAAAACTATATCCTTGAATTGGAAGATCAGTTGACAGCTTTGGTGCAGCAGTGTCTGGGTGCAGTAACGAGGTTGGTGGAGGCTGATAGCATGATGTTGCACAGAGGGAACCAGAGGTCTCTGCCAGCACCCATAGCATGATGTTGCACAGAGAGGGAACCAGAGGCCTCCGCCAGCACCCAATAGCGAGATGCTGGGATAAAATGCTGATTGACCTGCAGGGACCCACAAAAGATTTCTGAAAAAGGGAACTCCCTCTGAGATATAATTAGGTCTGGGAGAAAAAGGGGGGGAAACCACAATAACCAACCTAATAAGAAAACCTCTCACCTGACCTCTATTAATTTGTCACAAGGGAAAAATCTGCTCCAATAGGGCTATGAGAAATAAATATATTTTAAGACATATATCTGAAATAAAAGAAGGTTGATAAGAAATACAATATGTCTTAAAATGTATTTATTTCTCATAGCCCTATTGGAGCAGATTTTGCCCTTGTGACAAAGTAATAGAGGTCCAGTGGGAGGTTTTCTTATTAGTTGGAACCCACAAAAGAGGACTCTAGAGGCCCCTGATCTCTTAACAGTTTGACACGGGTATTTCACAACTTTCTTCTGTGCCACGCCTTCCTGGCTGTGCCCATTTATATTCCACCACAAACCTCCCTCCTCCCCCCACTCACTATGCATGCCTTCACTAGGCAAGAGGTCCTAGACAATGGGGTATCGAGATGGACCATTGTTTGACGGTTTAAAGGCTCTGCAGGTCACTCACCACTATGTCCCATGCTCACAACTGATGTAGTCTCTTCAATACATTTTGTGCATGTTTGCCTTGCTTAATTTCATTAGTCTCTCTTGCTCACTTTATTTTGACTGAATGTTTATTTTACGCCAATGGTCTTTACTCTCTGCATTGCTGCATAATGTTGCCCCTGGTGTGCTAAAACCTGTAGACTACAACTAACGGCCTCATTACGATGTTGGTCGCAAACCAAACCGCCCAACTCCTTGTCTGATTCGGTTCCGACCGACTTGGGGTCGGCGGTTCCGACTGACCGATTATGATTCTTTCGATTACCGTTCGGAAAGTCTCCCACTCACTTCAATGGGAGCCTGTGTTCCGACTGACAACACAGGCTCCAATTGAAAAAAGGGGTGGTTGCGGAAAACCTTGCACCCTGAAGCGGGCACCCGCGGATGCCCGCCACACTGTGCATGGCTTAAAGGGGGGTCCCTTGGTTACCACCTAGACCCCAAACCAGAGGCCGTAGGATAAAGAGGTGCCTGGCAGGGACCCCCAAATACCGTTTCTGACAGCTTTTTCGTGTCAGACAGACCAAGTCGGTAAAGCTGGTGGAATCCAACATCGTAATCGGTCGATCAGAAACGCAGTCCGTAGAGTTGTATGAATCGGCTCCGACCGACTCAGACTCTCTGAATGCCGGTCGGAACGAATTCAGAATGACCGAACGATTACCCTGCATCAAAATTGGTCAGTCGGACTTGTTTCTGACTGAGTCGGAAACATAGGTTCCGACACGGTTTAGGGAATCCGACTGCTGTTCAGAGCCTTTCCGACCGATATTGGAATCAGCCCATATGTCTTTTTGTCTCCTTGGGGTTCATGTTGTTCTCTTCACTTTTATACCTTTGCTGACAAGTGCATAAACCAATGCAGCGGCCCTCTCATTGTAATTCGTTGAAAACTTGATAAAAATGCTTTTAAAAACCCTCTCAGTGATGAAACTCAGGGGCATATTATCAAGAAAGGGCGTTACATTATCGCCGCTTTTATCGGCAGGAAACTGCCGATAAAGCGGCGATAATGGGCTTGATAATATGCTCTTGAATTCCAATCGAAGCCCATGTTAATGGTCTTGACATCTAACATGGGCTTCGATTAGAATTCATAGAGCATATTATCAAGCTCATTATCGCCGCTTTATTGGCAGTTTCCTGCCGATAAAAGCGGCGATAATGTAACGCCCTTTCTTGATAATATGCCCCTATGTTTCTTGAGGGAATTAGGTTGTCTTCCATTATGGAAGAACGAGGAGAAATTATCCTTCACAGTACTGGAAATTGTTATTCTTTTGGGGGATTTTTTTTAACAAGTCAGTCCAGGGGTGAATGAATCTTCCTAGCCGGTTTTGATATAGGTATGCTATCACCAATCTCTGATTTGACTTTTTAGAAGCTGCAATGCAAACAATCCCCTGTGATCCAATTTATACTGCTTATAGTAGTTTTCATATGTCCTCAAACAAAAGACCAATGGAAATAGGGCAGTCATTTCATTGATATTATTATTTTGAAATTTTCTGTGTAACTGTTTTAAATAACTGTACAATAAACCTACTTGTTTAGCAGTGTAGTGGAAGGGGTCTCCCAGGAGGAAAGTTCAACTTTGCCGAAAATGGCACGATTTATGTGAAATACACAAATGTGAATTTACACTCGTAACCTGATCTACTGCCATGTAAAATTTCACCAGAATGTTGGTAGAAATTGTGAACTCAACTTTTCATTACACTTCTCACCTGAGCCGAAGTAGTATTCCACAAGAGGAATGCCATGGAAGGTTGGTGGACACCCACAAACTCCAAACCTTGTCTTCCTCTTGCCAACCCTGGATAGGAGCTGGGAATTACGTCAGTGGCGTAACGAAACATGAGGGGGCCCCCCTGCAAACTACATGGAGGGGGCCACCCTCCCATCCTCCGTGCCAGTCTAGAGCTCTGAGGCCAGCGACCCGCCATACTGCAGCGGAAGCGGGGCGATTGTTACGCCACTGTCACCAATGCAGCTGTTATAAGTAACACTGGATGGTGGAGTTAAAGGTTGGGCTTAGTCTGCCAGCAGGCTGTCATAGGGGGTGGTCCATCCCTTACAGGGTCCCTGCCATCAGTAGGCCGGGGAAGTTTGCCCAATTTTAGGTGGGTTTCCTGATGCAGACTCCTGTCATGATATACAACACCGGGCCCACTTATCGTTCAGTTTTGACAAAAGTGCATCCACTGCTCCTTCTCGTTTCCGTTTAAAAACATTAGACAATGCGACAATGCAGTATTTCAAAAGCAGATGTAACTACAAAGAGCGCATTTTGATAATACATTTTTATTTTTATTCGACAATAGCAATCTTGAGAGGCATTGCATAGGTTCATACACACTTTGACCCCAATTCCATCACAGTCTCTCTCTCTCTCTCTGTCAGTCAGTATCTCTCTTTCAGTCAGTCAGTCTATCTCTCTGTCATTCAGTCTCTCTTAGTCAGTCACTCTCAGTCAGTCAGTCTCTCTCTCTCTCTCTCTCTGTCTCTCTCTGTCAGTCAGTCAGTCAGTCCCTCTCTGTCAGTCAGTCTCTCTCTGTGTCAGTCAGTCTATTACTCTCTGTCATTCAGTCTCTCTCAGTCAGTCTCTCTCAGTCAGTCAGTCAGTCTCTCGCTCTCTCTCTGTCTGTCAGTCAGTCTCTCTCTGTCAGTCTCTCTCAGTCAGTCTCTCTCAGTCAGTCTCTCTGTCAGTCTCTCTCAGTCAGTCTCTCTCAGTCAGTCTCTCTTAGTCAGTCTCTCTCTCTGTCAGTCAGTCTCTCTCTCTCTGTCAGTCTCAGTATCTCTCTCTGTCAGTCAGTCTCTCTCTCAGTCAGTCTCTCTCAATCAGTCTCTCTCAGTCTGTCAGTTTTTCTCTTAGTCAGTCTCTCTCTCTGTCAGTCAGTCTAGTCTCTCTGTCAGTCAGTCAGTCAGTCTCTCTCTGTGAGTCTCTCTCTATCTCCTAGTCAGTCTCTGTCAGTCAGTCTCTCTCTCTCTGTTAGTCAGTCTCTCTTTCTCTGTCAGTCTCTCAGTCTCTTTCTCTCTCTGTCAGTCTTTGTCAGTCAGTCTATCTCTCTCAGTCAGTCAATCTCTCTCCCAGTCAGTCAGTCAGTCTCTCTCAGTCAGTCATTCTCTCTTTACTCCAGTCAGTCAGTCTCTCTCTCTCTCTCTCTCAGTCAGTCTCTCTCCAAGTCAGTCTCTCTCCAAGTCAGTCTCTCTCCAAGTCACTCTCTCTCCAAGTCAGTCTCTCTCTGTCAGTCTCTCTCAGTCAGTCTCTCTCAGTCAGTCTCTCTCAGTCAGTCAGTCTCTCTCACAGTCAATCAGTCTATCTCTCTGTCAGTCAGTCTCTGCCTCTCTCTCTCAGTCTCTCTTTCTCAGTCAGTTTCTCTCTACCTTAGTCAGTCTCTGTCAGTCAGTCAGTCTCACTCTCAACCAGTCTCTCTCTCTCTCTGTCAGTCAGTCACTCTCTCTCTCAGTCAGTTTCTCAGTCAGTCAGTCTCTCGGTCAGTCAGTATTCAGTCTGAGTCAGTCAGTCTCTACTCTCTCTCCATTCTCTCTCTCAACTCTGTCCACTCTATCTCTGCTGTCTCTCTCTCCACTTTCTCTCTCCACTGTCTCCCTCCACTGTCTCCCTCCACTGTCTCCTTCCACTGTCTCCCTACACTCTCTCTCTCCACCCTCTCCCCCTTCGCTCTCTACTTTCTCTCCACTCTCTCTCTCCACTCTCTCTCTCCACTCTCTCTCCACTCTCTCTCCACTCTCTCTCTCTCCACTCTCACTCTCTCTCCACTCACTCTCTCTCCACTCACTCTCTCTCCACTCACTCTCTCTCCACTCACTCTCTCTCTGCTGTCTCCCTCCACTGTCTCTCCCTCCACTGTCTCTCCCTCCACTGTCTCTCTACTCTCCACTCTCTCTCTACTCTCCACGCTCTCTCCACTCTCCACTCTCTCGCCACTCTCTCTCTCTCTCCACTCTCTCTCTCTCTCGACTCTCTCTCACTCCACTCTCTCTCTCTCTCTCCACACTCTCTCTCTCTCCACTCTCTCTCTCTCTCCACTCTCTCTCTCCACTCGCTCTCTCCACTCGCTCTCTCCACTTGCTCTCTCCTGTCTCTCTCTCCACTGTCTCTCTCTTCACTGTCTCTCTCTTCACTGTCTCTCTCTCTCTCCACACTCTCTCTCCACTTTCTCCAGTGTCTCTCCATGCTCTCTCCACTCTCTCTCCACTCTCCACTCTCTCGCCACTCTCTCTCTCTCTCCACTCTCTCTCTCTCTCGACTCTCTCTCACTCCACACTCTCTCTCTCTCTCCACACTCTCTCTCTCTCCACTCTCTCTCTCTCTCCACTCTATCTCTCTCCACTCGGTCTCTCCCCTCTCTCTCTCCACTCGCTCTCTCCACTCGCTCTCTCCACTTGCTCTCTCCTGTCTCTCTCTCCACTGTCTCTCTCTTCACTGTCTCTCTCTTCACTGTCTCTCTCTCTCTCCACACTCTCTCTCCACTTTCTCCAGTGTCTCTCCATGCTCTCTCCACTCTCTCTCCACTCTCTTTCTCTCCACTGTCTATCTCCACTCTCTCTCCACTGTCTACTTTCTCTCCACTGTCTCTCTCTCTAGCTACTCTCTCTCTCCACTGTTTCTCTCCACTGTTTCTCTCCACTCTCTCTCTCTCCACTCTCTCCCTTACAAAGTAGTGTGCGTTCCATGGTTGTCTGCAGAAATGTTTCCAGGGGGGGCACATTTTTAACTTCATCACCATCCCCCTTGCACCCTTCTCTCCTCTGCCTTGCACCCTTCTTGCCCTCCTTCTTGCACCTTTCCCCCCCTCCCCCTTGCATCCTTCTCCTCCTCCCCTTGTACCCTAGTCCACCTCCACCTTGCACCCTTTTCTACCTTGCACCATTCTCCCTCTGCCTTGCACCCTTCTCCCCTCTGCCTTGCACCCTTCTCCCCTCTGCCTTGCACCCTACTCCCCTACTCCCCTCTGCCTTGCACCCTTCTCCTCTCTGTCTTGCACCCTATTCCACCCCCGCCTTGCACCCTTCTCTACCTTTGAACCTTCTCCTCTCTGCCTTGCACCCCTTCCCCCCTCCGCCTTGCACCCCTTCCCCCCTCCGCCTTGCACCCTTCTCTACCTTGCACCCTTCTCCTCTCTTCTTTCCACAATTCTCCTCTCTGCCTTGCACCCTTCTCCCCTCTGCCTTGCACCCTTCTCCCCTCTGCCTTGCACCCTTCTCCCCCTCCACCTTGCACCCTTCTCCCCCTCCGCCTTGCACCCTTCTCTACCTTGCATCCTTTTCCTCTCTGCCTTGCACCCTTCTCCCCCTCTGCCTTGCACCCTTCTCCCCTCTGCCTTGCACCCTTCTCCCCTCTGCCTTGCACCCTTCTCCCCTTTGCTTGCACCCTTCTCCCCTTTGCCTGGCACCCTTCTCCCCTTTGACTTTCACCCTTCTCCCCTTTGCCTTTCACCCTTCTCCTCTCTGCCTTGCACCCTTCTCCCCTCTGCCTTGCACCCTTCTCCCCCTCCGCCTTGCACCCTTCTCTACCTTGCACCCTTCTCCTCTCTTCCTTGCACCCTTCTCCCCTCTGCCTTGCACCCTTCTCCCCTCTGCCTTGCACCATTCTCCCCCTCCACCTTGCACCCTTCTCCCCCTCCGCCTTGCACCCTTCTCTACCTTGCACCCGTATCCTCCCTTCCCTGCACCCTTATCCCCTCTGCCTTGCACCGATCTCCCCTCTGCCTTGCACCCTTCTCCCCTCAGCCTTGCACCCTTCTCCCCTCCGCCTTGCACCCTTCTCCCCTCCGCCTTGCACCCTTCTCCCCTTTGTCTTGCACCCTTCTCCTCTCTGCTTTGCACCCTTCTCCCCTCTACCCTGCACCCTTCTCCCCCTCCCCCTTGCACCCTTCTCTACCTTGCACCCTTCTCCTCTCTTCCTTGCACCCTTCTCCTCTTTGCCTTGCACCCTTCTCTTCTCTGCCTTGCACCCTTCTCCCCTCCACCTTGCACCCTTCTCCCCTCTGCCTTGCACCCTTCTCCCCTCTGCCTTGCACCCTTCTCCCCTCTGCCTTACACCCTTCTCCCCTCCACCTTGCACCCTTCTCTACCTTGCATCCTTCTCCCCCTCTGCCTTGCACCCTTTTCCCCTCTGCCTTGCACCCTTCTCGGCCCCCCTCCTCCCCTCCTGCGGATGCCCATGGTGTGTTCTAACAAGAGGGCTTACCTGAGGGCACCATTTTGCTGCCTCGTCCCTTCTCATGTGAGCTTTGCCCTGGAGAATGCTCTCTCTAGGGGCCCCCACTCCCACCCTTGTCAGGGTCCAGAGCACTGCTCTGTGCTGTCTCCTGCTCTTGCTCTCTGAGGCCCCCACCCCATCCTTGTCGCACCCTGTCTCTTCTCTTCTCTTGTGGGGTGGGCTTTGCTTATGGAGAGGAGAGAGTGGGGGCCGGGCTCTGAGCTGCCTCAGAGGAGCAGTGGAGAGCGCTGTCTCTGGGGCCCCCACCCCACCCCATCCTTGTCCCTGTCTCTTCTCTTCTCTTCTCTTTTGGGATGGGGCCCCCAGCCCATCCTTGTCCCTGTCTCTTCTTGGGTGGGGGCCTGTCCCTGTCTCTTCTCTTGTGGGATGGGGCCCCCACCCCATCCTTGTCCCTGTCTCTTCTCTTCTCTTGTGGGGTGGGGCCCCCACCCCATCCTTGTCCCTGTCTCTTCTCTTCTCTTGTCCTTGTCCCTTCTCTTCTCTTGTGGGGTGGGACCCCCACCCCATCCTTGTCCCTGTCTCTTCTCTTCTCTTGTGGGGTGGGGCCCCCACCCAATCCTTGTCCATGTCTCTTCTCTTCTCTTGTGGGGTGGGGCCCCCACCCCATCCTTGTCCCTGTCTCTTCTCGGATGGGGGCCTGTCACTGTCTCTTCTCTTGTGGGTTGGGGCCCCCACCCAATCCTTGTCCCTGTCTCTTCTCTTCTCTTCTCTTGTGGGGTGGGGCCCCCACCCCACCCCATCCTTGTCCCTGTCTCTTCTCGGGTGGGGGCCTGTCACTGTCTCTTCTCTTGTGGGATGGGGCACCCACCCCATCCTTGTCCCTGTCTCTTCTCGGGTGGGGGGCTGTCACTGTCTTTTCTCTTGTGGGATGGGGCACCCACCCCATCCTTGTCCCTGTCTCTTCTCTTCTCTTGTGGGGTGGGGCCCCCACCCCATCCTTGTCCCTGTCTCTTCTCGGGTGGGGGCCTGTCACTGTCTCTTCTCTTGTGGGATGGGGCACCCACCCCATCCTTGTCCCTGTCTCTTCTCGGGTGGGGGGCTGTCACTGTCTCTTCTCTTGTGGGATGGGGCACCCACCCCATCCTTGTCCCTGTCTCTTCTCTTCTCTTGTGGGGTGGGGCCCCCACCCCATCCTTGTCCCTGTCTCTTCTCGGGTGGGGGCCTGTCACTGTCTCTTCTCTTGTGGGATGGGGCACCCACCCCATCCTTGTCCCTGTCTCTTCTCTTCTCTTGTGGGGTGGGGCCCCCACCCCATCCTTGTCCCTGTCTCTTCTCTTCTCTTGTGGGGTGGGGCCCCCACCCCATCTGTGTCCCTGTCTCTTCTCTTGTGGGGTGGGCTTTGCTTATCGAGAGGAGAGAGTGGGGGGGCCGGGCTCTGAGCTGCCTCAGAGGAGCAGTGGAGACTGCTGTCTCTGGGGCCCTTCCTTGTCCCGGGCCTGCCTCCAGCTCTGACTGAAGAGAAACAATGTTGATACTTTGTTTCTCTTTAGTCAGAGGGAGGGGGTGAGGGGAACGGAGCAGGCTGCACCTGCTACAGACAGAGGGAGAGAGGCTTGCTTCAGCGCAGGCCTCTCTCACAGCCCTCCGAAGAGCTGAGGGGGCCGGGGTCCCCTGGGGGCCCCCTTCATTAACTTTAGAGAGTGAGGCCCCCCGCACTGCGGGGGCTGCGGGGGCGTTTGTTACGCCCCTGAATTACGTCCGTCAATGGCAGGATGGGTCTAGGACTCCTAAAACGTATGTGGTATGCGAGATAGGGTGTCTGCACAGGAATCTTATTTCCCCAGTGGAGAAAAAAGGAAAAAATAGGCAAGAGCAAATGCATTTTTTTTGCTCAGCATTTACGCAAGTGTAAATGTACACTATTTACATTTACGCTTGTAATTCGTCTTGTAAAGCTGAGTCTATCCCAGTTCTGTGATGATGATTCTCCTCGTGCTTCAAAGCGTCAGCTCCCTCCACAAGCCTCACAACCTTCTCTGCTGGGATGCTGCCTGATGAGCTGAAGCCCGGTTCCTTTCGTCAGACTGTCAAATTCCTTTCATGGGTAATCCTTTAGAGAGACACCATCTCAGGTCTGGCACAGGAAATAGTAATCCAACACCTGTGTTCTACTCCTGGACCACTTCTTACTCCGCCACCCTATGTGTGGCTGATCTGAAAATGATATAACCTTGAACAAACAACAGGCAGACTTCCATAATTCCCTGATGGACAGGCAGAACCAATCAGGAGGTGTGTTACTTTTGGATCCTTGGTGCTCCTCGAATCCTGGGGCATATTTCTTGCATGTTCACTGCCTTATCAGTGCATGAAGAGGGCCTGCTGCCCTCTCTCCCAGTCTCTTGGTACCTGTCTGGGCTATCTCCAGGCAGGAATGTCGATTAACTGTAGATGAGTAGGGCTGACCATCTCCCAGGAGAAAGGGAGAGGATTGTGCCAGCAGTAGGACTCTTACCTAAACACTGATAATAAGAGATGGTGCTTTCACCAAACTTCTACAGTGACCGGGGAGGAGCAGGGGAAGGTGGAATGTCCAGAAGAACAGATACCAGTTTGGAATCCTCACCCAGCGAATCCTCTGGCTGCCAAAGCACATCCCAGGGAGGATAACGGGAGAAAAAAAACAGGTAAGGCAGACTGCACAGTCTTTACTAGGAGGGAGCAGGTAGGCAACCCTTCTGAGTATAGATTGATGTTGTCACCACTGTCAGTCTACCACAGAGTGGGTAGAGAGGGCAGTGGTCACTTTAAGTAAAAGAGGGGTTCACTGTGGATGCCCCCTTTACCTCAAAGCCAAACTCTCGGGTATGTGTCCAATCCATGTAAACAGGGAGACCATCAGAGGACATGCTACAGCAACTTTTCCGTGGCCTGCTAGGGGATCAACACAGGGCAGGGAAGAATGCTCTCCAGAGCCATGCAGAAGACTTCCTGTTTCAACAATGTCACAGGAACTGTAGGGAATAAAAAAAATCACAAATGTGCTCTAACTATGGGTATAAATATGCAGGAGTAAGGTTACCATTTTTATGTGAATAACATCAGTAATTGATTGATGATTTTAAGCATCCTCGGATTTTGGAGAACATACAGTGTCATAAGCCCTTCTCAGATGTTCATTAAAATGTGCATTTCCCATGAGGTTAATTTGAATAGCTTCACAGCAGGTCTTGCTTTGTATAGCTTACATTCTCATACACACGAAGTAATATGTACTGTAACACAAGAATAAGATGTCTTCCAGCCATGGCACTCACCTGCTGAGTCTTGGGCAGGCCAGGAATCCACCATCGTTGCTTAATCTCCACAACGGCCCCCACAACGCTAAGGATGCCTGGCCTCCACCATGGGGGTGCCCAGGAGTGGACGCCTCACAGGGAAAGCCAGGATGGATTACGCAGCGGTATTCGTACAAGCGCCTTAAGACCCTTGCGGGTGAGTAGTGCGCTATACAAGTATCAATTTACAATTTATTTTACTGTGGATGCATCCAAAGCACATTGTATTGGAAGGTTCTGGAATTAGCTATGCTACTGGGTTGATCAGGATTCTATTGCCCTATTCCACCCACACCTCTATGAATAAGAGGTAGCCACCTAACCAAGACTATGATCATAAGACAATGACCGCAGCACATCTTCACAAGATGAATTAGAGTCTGGTCTGAGATGGTAACCCGGAACCATTTGTGAAAAGTGCCAGAAGTGCTGCGAGCCATACCTGTGCCAGTCTGTAAGCGATGCAAAAGTTGATAATATAAAATCTAAATGGACAAGAGGACACTGTGCTACAGATGATGGGTGAAGCAACACTGCAGTCTTCTGTTCTTCTTGCTCCTTGATAGCCGACGCGTGCATTTTCCATTGGTTTTCTGGGCAGACACTACTAGCAATTTACACATCTTCCAAATAAAACAATGATTCACACAGATGGCAACCTTTCAAGGGGGTGTTGAGGATCATTTGCAGTCAGTGGTCGAAGTCGGGAAAAAAAGTAGGGGAACTGTGGAAGGAGAATCAGACGGTGGGAATAACCTGTGGATTGGGTCAGTAGGCGCCGTCAGAGGTGTGGCCAGAAAGAGCTAAACATTCATATTTTTAGTATTTGTTCTGCATTTTACTGACCAGTTACAACTTATAACGTTATTTAATTCAACGAATGGATACACACGTTTAAGTTTAATATGAGTTATTGACATTAAAATACATTCACTAAGTGGGATACGTTTCCAATCACAGAATGTCCCAAATACGCTTAAAAGTAGAATCACAAGCCATTTGTCTCCGAGCCGTTTCTGTCATCAGCACTCCTTCTCCTCCCTTTTTCCACAAGAGCAGTTCAAACATGACTGGCAAATTATCTTAGTTTGCACATTTTCCACATAATTATGGATCTGCTATATTTGCAACATAATACATCATCTGCTGCATATTCTGACGATTTTACCTAAAAAATAGTTTGTAGCTCAAATAGATCAAAAGTTACTAAAAAACGTGAAGTGGAGGGCCCTTTGCAAAAGTTAACTGGTCACCTTTCTCACAGATTCATTTGTATGCTACGCTGGTACAAACTTGGCAAAATCTCTGCAGAGACTATTAGTATGTGTAAAAATGTCAAAATAATAAAGTATCAGAAAATGTACCGCATTACGCTGCAGACTTTTTTTTGCTGTATAATTTAGTCAACTCTGCGACATCATTTTGACCTCCATTACTGCATAATTCTAGTGGCCCCAAAGCAGGCAGAACATGTTAAAAATGCTTGAGCGTGAAGCAGAGAGACTGTAAAGTTTGCAAAAGTTTGGTGTGCGCACAAATCCTGCATTGCAAATCCCTGGTGAATTGCACTACTACTGCTGAAACAAGGCCAATGGAGGTACCAATGGGTGAGGCATACTGGCCTCAAGGGTCTTGAGACCTCCTTGATAGAGTCACTGTTGTTTTAGAGTGT
Source organism: Lissotriton vulgaris (assembly GCF_964263255.1). Lineage (NCBI taxonomy): Eukaryota > Metazoa > Chordata > Amphibia > Caudata > Salamandridae > Lissotriton > Lissotriton vulgaris. The sequence goes on along the minus strand of NC_141699.1, from coordinate 145,209,240 downwards.
GCTGCTTCTTAGGCCTGCCCACACGACTAGAGGTGAACTTCAGTATGGATTGTGGAGGACAGGCCATCAAGGTTAACTCATACTTGCCCTCACTAGGGTAAACCTGTTGGTGCTAAGACACCAGGACTTCTAAGGACTAGCAGGGCCTTCTAAGGTCTAGCATGGGAATGTGCTCCCTCAGGAGAGTGGTCTGGTGGACTGGTCATGAAGGCTGAGCCTGGCTCCCCAGTTCCAAATTTGACAGCTCTGGCCATGGTGCCACATCCTCTCCCCCACTGAACACCATACTGCCTCACTGAGAGAAACTCGCACTGCCTTCAGCTACAATCCAATTGTGCCCAACCAAAAACACCTGGATACGACTCAAATCAAATTATGTGCTAAACACAAGTAATGTGCTGCCTTAAAAAAAAGTAACAGCGTTCTGGAAAAAGCAAAAACTCCTAGGGAATGAAAGATTAAGTAAAACATGTGAAATGTAAGCAGAAACAACATGGTTACCTTAAAGCTTTTACACTCATTATTCAGTGATTTAATTAATTAGTGTTTTTGCCCGAAAAGTTAAGGCCATGACTACAGGATCCAGAAGAAACCCCTTTCAATGTCCATTGCTCATATACTTACACAATGGAAGCAGTATAGTTTAACCCCTTCACTGCGAGGCATATTCCCCTGCTGTGCTGGGGGGCTAGGGGGAGCGCACAGTGCCCCGGTGCTCATGACGAGCTCCATGGTTCTTGTGTGCTCATGACGAGCTGAGCTCGTCACGGCCACACCCGTTTTCATAGAACGTTCAGCACAGCAGGGGAATTATCCCCGCGTGCGAGCGTTCTAACAGCCGTGACGAGCTCAGCTCGTCATGAGCACATGGGAACCGTGGCTCATGACGAGCTGAGGTCGTCATGAGTATGGAAGGGGTTGAAAAGACCACATCCCTGAACACAGAGCCACTTTACAAATACAGTAAATATTTTCCACTCCACACATCAACCAGGTATTGCAATACCTCCAGGAACAGTGCACTTCTCCACCCGGGGAAAACAATGCTGTTCATAAAAAAGACGAGAAAACTAAAGTAGCACTTCACTGGCAAACTCTGTAAAGTGGTGCTAATGTGTTTGGGTGTGATTAAAACGATTCTGTCCACTTTGAGACCACTCTGTCTTGCTTTATTTCATTATTTATTTTTCGTATTTTAAACCTTTTTCTCTCTGTCCCGAGGCTGCCATTTGGTATACATAAACGTAAGAAAAAGACAGAATTTCCTCCAAAAGTGTTTCTTCTTTTTTGGATCAATTTTTCATCGGAGGCCACAACAAGGAGGGTTAAGGCGCCCCGCCTCCCCTCAGGCCTAATTCATCATTCCCACAACCGCGCTGCACGGTGGGACGGATCCTTCCACCCCACCACTACAACTGGGGTCTACATCGATCTGACGACACCTGGCCCTAAGATCGCCGCCGCTCAGGACACACAGCTTCTGAGAGGAAGATTTTAGAGGCTGCCCCCACCTTACGGATTCTTACAGCGAGCTTGGGCAAGGCCCCCCCCTTCCTGTCGACATGATGGACTCCTCAGGCCTAATTCACCATTCTAGTGAACTGAAATCGGCTGACTAATGGTGCCTGACCCTAAGATGTCCGCCACTCTGGACAGAAAGTGACATAGGGAAGATCGAAGGTTGCCTCCCACCATTGCCAGATCGCGTTGCGGCCGAGGAAAGCCCCCCCCCCCATCTGCTGCTCACGGTTGGCTCCCCTGGCCTACAAATTCAACAACAGCATGGAGCTAGGTTTGGACCGATGGATAACACCTGGCCCGAAATTGGTTGTCTCCTAGGACGCGGAAACAGCAAGAGTTCGCTCCCGCGCAAACTGGGACTTGGCCCTTCCCCACCTGCTCCCATATCATAATGGATAGCTCCCCCCGCCCCTCAGGTAACTTCCCTTGAGAAATCTCAAGTAGGATGGTTATCAATAAGGTCTATCCTCCGCCTACTACAATGAGGTTAGCATCTTAAGGACAGTTCTAAGATACCAACACCTGCAACCTTACACTTAGTCTACTCGTTGTCCCCTAAATCACGGCCCCTTTTTCAAGACAAACCCTCCAGTCCCCTCCTTCAGCCCACCCCACAGCCCGCAACTATGCCACCAGGCACGTCACCCTCCGTCTTACCTCCTACCTTGTCCCACATGAAACCGCATGGCGTTAACGCCTTTGTGATTAGCTTCCCACCTAATCTCCACAAACACAACTTAATCAGACAACATCCAGAAACTCTATTTGCCAACACATACCACTGCTCCTCTAAAGGTCAGTTAAAAATGGACCTCATCTTCCACACAGATAGTCCGGAAAGCTGGAACTCCGTATTGAGAATACAACTTCACATTTCCAAAACGACGACCACCTCACACAGCTGTAAATTGACAACCTCCCTACCTAATCAAGCAAATAGAAAAGGGAATACTTCAGTGACCATTTACTCAAATGGCACAGTTTTGGTACAGGCCAATAATGAGAACCTAGAGGCCTTCGACTCCTTCTTCCCCACCCTATGCTCAGCACGCCGACAGTCACGGCGCCCTGCTCCACCCCATCCTAATGCCCGAGCGACCTCCCTCTGCTGGAGTCGGAAATACCTTCCTCCCCCCTCCTGATGGGACACCCCAGCCCCCCCTCAGAAACTCCCCCCACCCGCTGTCCCTGGGAACCCTATCCTTCAGGTCTCTAAAGACGACCAATGCCCGCTTCCCCCGTTATCGTATCCTCCTCGCCATCACTCTAGCTTCCCACGAGAGCAGCCGACTTACCCCCATCAACCTACCAGAGAAGACCGAGCCCCACCGCCCCAGCAACCTTGCCCACGCCAACATCACTACTACCTCCCTAGAGCCTGGTCTACAGACCCACGCATCACTCCAACCGACCCTCGGAGGATGAACTCAAGACCTAACTCCCGACCTAGGGCTTCTAATACGAACAGCCCGGTTGACCTGCCCAGCATTAAACCCCTAATGGGGATCTGGCACCCCTTTCCGCGAGATGCCCCTACCCAAAACTGCTCATCACCAGCCTTGGAAAATATGGCGCACCGGTTGTCCCTACTAGAGAGGCAGCTTGAAATGATATGCAGTGGCCTAGATGACACCCTTGCCAATCTTGATAAGACTCGTAAGCCCCGACATGTCCAACACAGGGCCTCCGATTCGACTGACTCTTTTACTCTCAATTTCTGTGCTGGAAACTTACCTACTCCCGAGAAACGACCACCAAGGCCCCCTAGAACAGACAAGGGGATCCCTCTTCATTCTCCCTCAAGATCTTTATCCTCCACTTCTGAAGCTCAGACATACACTAATAAAGATGTGGAGACCCAATCAAATAGGCCGCTCAGATCTGCAGCAGCAATGTCAGAGGAAGAAGCTAAGGAACTAGCCTCCACCTATGTTTCCCATCCCTCAACTGCCACCAACGCCAAGATTCAAGTAATCACGGGCTTTGGAAGAGATTTCACTCCTGTGACATTTACCAGACCCCCACCCGCCCTCACCTTCATACCGAGGGCCCCTCTAGAAAAGCAGCCGACCAAAAACAATATTTCTACCAACTGCATGCTCATTAACTGTCGATCTGCCCTCAAGCATGCAATGGAACTTGCCGAAGTCATCCTCTCTCAGGACTTAGACATTGCATTCATCACGGAGACTTGGCTAAAGGAATGCTCCCCACCTTGCTTCGACATGTTGGTGCCCCCGGGTTTCAAACTCATCAATAAAGACAGAATAGTCCAACGCGGTGGAGGGATAGCCATCATACACAAAGAGGATATTTCTGTCACTGTAATGGACCCTTGCGAATATAGCTCCTTTGAATGTCTATCGGTCTTTATTAAGCTTAAGGACAACAGCCCTTTAGTAGGTCACCTTCTCTATCACCCACCCGGCAACACTCCTACTTTTGGGGAACATCTTTCTGACCTAATTGCCCACTGCGCACTCAAAGACATTAGCCACATAATTCTGGTTGATCTCAACCTACGTTGGAATGAATCCAACAACGCCCTAATCCAATCGCTTAATACTCTCCTTTGTGACAATAACATTTTCCAACATTGCTCCGAAGAAACCCACAACAAAGGAGCGATCTTGGATGCCATCATTGCCCAGCAAGACACAATTACAATCAACAACATCCTACCTGTGGACTGGTCGGACCACCACATGATCTTATTCCACATTAATCAAAGAGTCCTATCTATGCCTCCTTTGCAGGATCCCCCCAAATGGTCGAGAAATTTCTCCCAGATTCCCCTGGAAGTCATGGAAGATAGGCTAAAGCTACTCCTTCCTAACGACAAAAATGTATCCACAACCGATCTTACCTCATTCTACAACATCAATATGCTAAATATAGCAACAAAAAAAAATAGCAGCACTGAAACAAAGAAAGAACAGAGCCATTCCATCCAGATCCTGGTTCGACTCTGACACCAATGAAGAAAGGAGACAATTAACACCTTGGGTGCTAAGCTGATCCCCCTCCTGTGCTGATATTTGCTGAATCCCCTTTTACATGACGAGCTCAGCTCGTCATGAGCACACGATAGGTGTACCTCATGACGAGCTGAGCTCGTCATGAGCATCAAAGGGGTTAAGAGCTGCAGAAAGACAATGGAAAAATGTGCCTACTATCTCCCACAGAGACAAACTTAGATCCATCCGGAAGAAGTACAACAACCATATCAAGAACAAGAAATCCATGTATTTCCAATCTGCTCTAGACAACGCAAAGAACAGACCCAAAGAGCTCTTCAGTATTATTAAACAACAAACCTCCAAGCCGTATTCCTCCCTCGGACACGCCTCCAAAGAACGTTGCTCCAACTTCACCAACTTCTTCAATGACAAGGTCTCCTAAATCGAGCGCTCTCTAGTCATCAACTGCGCTCCACAACCCCATAGCAGCCTGGGGGTGGTGCTTGGTAGTGCTCCACCACCTAATTCTAAACCATGGTCACTCTTCCAGCCCATTCTAGAAGAGGAAATAGTCAAACTTATCTCCACCTTGAAACCTTCATCTCATACCCTTGGGACCAGTCACCCCATTGCTAAAGAAACCGGGCCTTGATACAAATGACTTAAATAACTTCAGACCCGTCTCCAATCTTCCTCTCCTTTCCAAAATACTAGAAAGGTGTGTTCTACAACAACTAACACAGCACTTGACCAATACCAACCTCCATGACTCACATCAGTCAGGATTCAGGAAAGGGTGTAGCACGGAAACTGCAATCCTTAACATAATTGATGACATACACAAATCACTGGACCAAGACCAATGCTGCCTCCTCATTCTCCTCGATCTATCTGCAGCATTTGACACAGTTGACCATATTCTTCTCCTCAAAGTCATCGAAGAAAGGGCTTGACTAGATGATATGGTGCTCTATTGGTTCTCCTCTTTCCTGCATAATCGCTCACAAAGAATCAAAATGAGAAGCTTTGAATCCGACCTTCATCAAGTCAATAGAGGAGTTCCACAAGGTTCAGTGCTCTCCTCTCAACTCTTCAACATCTACATGGAACCCCTCTCCACCCTACTCAGAAAAGCTAACATCCCCTTCCACTTTTATGCAGATGATACCCAAATTTATCTGGAAATCTCCTCCGCTAAAGACATTCACAGACTCAACGAAACACTAAACTAAGTCCAATGCTGGCTGTCTAACAACCATCTAAAGCTGAACCCTGACAAAACTGAATTACTCCTCATCTCGAACAAAGAAGAGAACCCACAAATGATCGAATGGCTAAAAGATATTGACGCGCTAAATAAGAATCTCTCCCTAGCGGACTCTGTCAAATCACTAGGCATCACACTTGACTCCCAACTAGATCTAACCAAACACATCAAGATCTCGGCTAAGAGCGCCTTCCTTAATCTGAAGCTACTAAGTAAAATAAAACCTTTCATTCCACCCAGTGATCTCAAACAAGTCGCCCAAGCACTGGTGTTATCAAGGCTTGACTATGGGAATGCAATCCTCTCCGGAATACACCAAATACATCTGGCTCCTCGAAAACAACCCTCAACGTGGCTGCCAGAATGGTCACTGGAATAAAGAAATTTGACCACATCTCTCCGGCACTAAAAGAACTCAAATGGTTACCAATAGAATTGCGGGCGAACTTTAGAACAGCCTGCCTCACCCACAAAGCCCTTCACACTGGCAAACCTGAATATCTGGCATCCAAACTTAAAAAAGCGGATCAGAACAGGAACCTCAGAAGCTCTAACACCCTACTCCTGATCCCACTAAAAACTCGAAAACAAAAAACCAAGGATCGGTCCTTTGCCGGGAATGCACCCAAAATTTGGAACTCTATACCCCCCGACATCAGCACTATTCCTTCTTTCCCTAAATTCAAGAGTCAGCTCAAACTCCTGTTCCTTGATCGCTCTTTAACTATCAGATAGGATCACCCTGGAGTGCACCTCAAATGTCTCTCTGCACTACATTGTCATTTGCTATGCTTTGTTGGCTTTCTTTTGCACCGCCTTGTAATTATGTGAAGCGCTCCGATACCTTGCGGTCTGGCTAGCGCTATACAAAACTTCCTAGATAAACATTTTAAAAAAAAAATAGGGGAACGGATTCTGTTATATGAAAAAAGTAGGGGCATGCCATGCCCTGCCGATCCCTCTACTGCGACCACTGTTTGAAGATGAAATGCTCATTCATTTTAGTTTTCCACAAATTGCACTTTCCGAGTAGTTTGTTCCAAAAATATCTCCAGTCAAAAGTTAGACATTTATATATAAAGCAAGGGTGTTCTTTGAGCCAGTGGTTTTAAGTCACCTGTTTATTCAGCTGTAAATATGAGTGAAAAAATGTACAGTGATGCACGTAACGATTTGAAATAAGCTAAAGGTGTCCATGATGCAACTCATCCTGCCTGCCTGTCACACTGCCATTTCAGACGAAAGAATAAGGGATAAAGTACTCTCTGCTGTACATAAGGATACTGCAAGTCACTGAGGAGTTCCATAACTATATGGAAGAATGAGGCTGAAGGCCGAGCTCCTTTATAAGGTTATGGAACTCTGAGGTGACTTGCAATATCCTTATCATCACCTTTCCCACAAACCATTTAAAACCTAGGTGCGTAGCCCTTTCAGAAAAAGAGAGCATGTTTGGACACAAGAATAAAAAATAGAACCTCTCGCACAAAATTAAACACATTTAAAACCTGTTAGATATTTGTTTGAAAAAGACAGTAGAAATAGTTCATAAAGTAATTTTTAAAAAGCTGGAGTAACTCAGAATGTGTAGAAACATGCAGAAAGATTCAAATGTTTCTATAATTATCTAAAGCAAAGCGCGGAGATACCCTTACGGGATTGAGTCCAGCGCGATATAAGAAATAAAAATAAAAATAAAATAAAATAAAGAATGGCAAAAAAAAAAATAATCATGTTACTTCTGCTAGTCACGGTATGCTAGAAAAATAGAGCAGAAGAAAAGGCACTTTTCATTTTCGTTCCTTTAAACAGCTGCTCGTGACCTGCCCTGCCTTTCACCCGGGCTGCTGGCTCTAGCAGCAGGCATTGTAACGTCAGAACTCGACTGCAATAACGTATTACGGTCAAGTTCGGACGTCACTAAATGGCGATTATAAAGAAATTAGACACGTGCATTTAAACAGGGATTGAAGAATCCTATGGATCATATTATAATAATAAAACATTATTTAATTATAAAACAATCTTGTTTTTTTAAATAGCACGTCATCCCACAGTTTTAGTCTCGAAAAGTCGTATATATGAGTTGTAATTATTATCCAAATTATGGGAATTGACAGAGCAAGGAAAGCTGAGCGGGCGTTGCCAAAATGCTCGTGACCTTGCATAGTTCTAGCAGAGAGCATCAGCGGCCAGCTAATACCACTGAACAATGAGATGTGGAAAACAGAGAAATACGGAGAGGACATTTTAGAGTACAAGTCACCTCCCAGAAAAAGCTCAGCCACAGTCACTGCTTCCGACGCCAACAAGGCAGAGCTGGAAAGTGTACGTCAATTGATACAACCCGTCGAAGAAGACACGAGTTGTTGCTACAGCAAATAAAACAGTTTAAAAGCGTTGCATAGCTATTGCTTCGAAAAGACTTACGGTCTCGCTTCCCTTCAGACTCCACAGCGCCAGGCTGACAGACACCTAAGTGTACATTTACATTTGCATGTAGGCAGAGATCTTCGCCACTGTGATGGAGATTAGTTTATGGCAAAGTACACGGAGAATTATTATAAATGTACTAGTCCTTAAAAAAATAGCTTAATATAAAAATAAAAATAAAATGTATTAAAATGTTTATTATTAACATTAAACTAATAACATAATTTGCTCCAGTACAATAATTAAATTACATTTTATATTAAATAAATAATTGAAATATATTTACATTATAAATAATATTTCTTAAATAATTTTTTTATAAACCTCAGAGCAGCATTTTAAAAATGTTTTAATGGAAAATGGAAATGGTCTTATATAGCGACCATTTCCATTTTCCATAAAAACATTCTTAAAATGCTGCTGTTTTTTTTTAATTAATTAAGAAATATTATTTATAATGTAAATATATTTCAATTAATTAAAATGTTTTAATGTATTACATTTTGTTAAATGAATTAATTTAAATGATTGTTAATTGTTTAACCACATTTTAAAGGTTCACTGTAATTTAAAAAAATTAAGTTTATTGTTTTCATAGATTTGATTTATTTATTTATTCATTGCATGAAATTCGAATCTTCATAGCTACATACATTAAACACATTTTATCAATTTGCAAATATACATATGTAAGGAATATGACTTCAAAACAAAAGTAAAAGGTTTTAAGAAAAATCAAAATAAAATTCATTTTTCGGAGTTATTAATAATTGCTGATCCTTATCTGCATATCATACTTCGGATTTAAGAAAAGGCAATGTCAAAAACTGACAGCTTCTAAAATGAGGTGCAGAATAAAAGTAACAGGATCCAAGTCTTGACCGACATTATTACACAGATCACATATCTATCTTCACCCAATTGTTGCCAAGCACCAGTAACAATCCTTAATGGCAAAATATTCATCCGTAACATAAAACAAAATATGTTCAATACTACGTTGCATATTCAAAGTCAGGTAGAGATCTTGACTGGGGGTGAGTGGAGGAAAAGTTTCAGCACTCCGTCCATCATCTTGTTGTGTTTGCTATGTTTGTCCTAAGTGGCATAGGGTATGCCCAGACATGGGTCCCTTGCTTGCTGTGCCACTGAATTCAAGCTAGCCTGGCTGATGAGGGGTGATACTCCAAAACCGTTCCCAGGTTGCTTGTATCCGGCCCAAGGAGGACCTTGCCTGGCAGTTCGGGATGGACTGTTTCCATGAGGAGCAGGGTCAAGACTGATTTGCATATGGCTGGGCCTAAACTGAGGTGGCACAGTGAGCAAAAGAACGATGGTTTAAACCCAAATCTCTTTGTTGTGAATGTATCTAGGACCCTAATTAGATATTCCCGATTTATGACCTTATGTGGTTATAACAAATCATATCCTTATAAAGGCATAAGAAGCATATCCATATTAAGTCATAGCCAATGCAGTCCAAATACGGCAAGGCTTCTCCCATAGACTCCTAGAAAGTACAACACGTTCTTAAACAAACCAAGCCTCCAGCAGCCCGGGAATTCCCCCTGCTTCTGTTTTGATTTGTCCTAGAACTCCTGAGAGTCCTGAAAGAACTGCCAGTTCTTAGTGAGGTCTTATGTCCAACCTTACGTCAAACTCTGCACCTTCCAGGTATAAATATACCAACATCTTCCTTAAGCAACACACTGTGGTTTGGAGCAGATCGGCTATCTACTTGCCCGACGCCCTGCTGATGCGAGTGCCAAAGGAAGCCGACCCTCCCTGCTGACACACTGAGATAGACGCTGTCTTTTCTCCTGCCGAGAAATCCAGCTCCAGTGTTTCCCTGACACCCTCGTGGGTTACTGGGAGATCGAGTCCTGAGAGAGAGATACAAGACCTCCTTCATTCTATACCCAAGGGACGGAGCTGATTAGACCCTTAGAGAATTCTTGATACAGATTTGTGGCAAAAGCTGTAACTCATCTACTCCTTCCCACGTACTAGGCTTAGGTTAGGTACACTGGGGTAAGCGTATCTTAAAAACACCAGTTGAGTACTTTGAGTCATCATTTTATCATTATCATTATCATCATTATTTTAGGCTTAGGTCAGGTACACCGGGGTAGGCGTAGTTTGAAGCACCAGTTGAGTACATTAGTCAATGTTTTTATGTATGTATATATTTTATCCATTTTAAGTATCTTATGGCTCAGAAAGCATATAAACGCTTTTACAGTATTATTTCATAATACTACTTTTACTGTACGCACTTTACTTTATGACAAGTATTGCAATTGTGGCAATTCATTTCTCTTGCATGAGAAAGAAGACTGCTCAATAAAGAACCCTTTTTTTTTTTTTAAAACCTTTATTTGTGTAGATGGTTGCATACAAATACGGGCCTACAACCCAGAGGCCGGCCACAGAAAAAACTGGAAAGCACCAATGTCAATAAAAAGTACGGAGTGGTTACGCAATACTACACAATGCTGCAAGTCCATAATGCTAACTGAGTGTAACCCGGCACAGGATCACAGAAGGTTAATTTTATGTTAAAGAATAAAGGATCGGTTGTATAATAAGTGTCCTGGTGCACATGGCGGGGAACAGAACCAACAACATTATAATAGGGAATCCATAGATCTGTCATCAGAATAGTCCAAAGCGTTCAAGCCATAGATGTCCTTGCAATTCTTCTTCGGTCAGTGTCCACCCGCAACCTCATGTGCCCAAAGACAAGCAGAACATCACTCTCATGATAATCAAATTATCAGCGAAACGGATAAAGTTGCAATCATTATACAGCCCAACCCGGAGAGTAAAAGAAAACAAAAATATTAGAAAAAAGGAAAAGGGGACTCCACGTTACTGTACCCGCCCCACGGCGATAATGGCGATCAACAATCCAGACAGCAAACGTTCTTAGGGGCGGGGCGGCTAAGTCAGGATAAGCAGAACCTGAAAGTACCATATTATATAGGAATACCCAAACCTCCCCCCCAGGCACTCACCCCGCGGGAATCACGCACAGTCATGGAGACCCAAGAAAAGGACACAAAAGAGCCATAGAAACAAGTAACTATCTAATAGACCCCAATCCACCCGCCCCACCCTGCACCCCTGCAGAAGGATATGGCCTACCCCTCCCAGCAGTGTGCCTGTCGCCCTAAACATGAACCCGAAATATAGAATGAGATAATATAGGGAAAGGGAAAGAAAACAGATAAAAAGGGAAAAAGGAAAGCCAGGGGGGAGGATACCATGTAACAAGGCGCACGGCCCCCACCCCCCCGCCCATACAAACAATTAGTGCAGCCCAAAACGAAACTGGCATGTTTTCAGGTAGCCATACATAGTAAGGATTCGACAAATTATCTCAATTTGGGGCAGTCCACAACTCCGTGCACCGAACAGCAGTCATCCAGATTAAAAACCGGGCTCACCCCAGTCCTTTCTTAGCTATCGCCACGATGTATGTCGAAGTAGCGGGCATAAAACAAAGCGGAGAGAAAAGGCCGTGGAGCAGCCGCCGAACAGCCAATGGAAGCAACCCATGGGATCTCCTCCACCGACGGTAATGCAAAAGCTGTTTACGGCAGTCATGTACATCAGTGTCAATGACCCCCAGCAAATCTTCCCGCATGCGAACCAAGACATCGCTACCTCCACCAAAATGCGGGAAACAAACAGCTACCACCTCGGGCCCATCCGCACCTCTGAGGGACGGCCCGGGAGCAATGGCGGTTACCACATTGTCTTGCACACAAGAATCCCGGGCCAAGGTCACTTGCCAAATCTTCAGCACTCGTAGGACGTCGCCAATCGTGGGTTCACGTTCCCCAGTGCAGGCCCCATCACAGTACAGAGGTACAGCATCGACTTCCCGGGGCGGTCCACAGCACACGGCATCAGCCGCCATTTTGCGATTACAGCGCCGTCTTTACGGAATCAACTCCTGGGGTGGGCTCACAAGCAGGGCCCCCACGGGATCCCCCTCAAGCATCCAAACAGCAACCTCGATGCAGAAATGAGGGCCACCAAAAGAGGGGGACCCGCCGGCGCCACCGCTCTGCTGGAGCCACTCTCCGCCACCGAGCGATGAAATTCGGAATGGCCGGGCAAGGCAACAAGGGGGGGAGCCACCAACACGGCGTCCCCCACACACAACTTGCCGCACCTCACCTCTGGATCACCGGACGGTAGTCCCAGGCGCGTTCAGTTGCCTCCGGCTATTTCGCACAACGGCCTCCTCCGGCCGGCCTCCATCCTCCACCCGAGGCCGCCACCGACACCGTCTCGCCGGCTACTCGCTGAAGGCAAGGCCCCGGTCTCCAAACCACAGAGGCCGCACTTCCTGGGAGGACGCCGCTGCGGACCCACTGAACGCCGTTGCCACCAGGACGGGTGGTGAGTATCAGCAGACCTTCATCTATAAAATGTTATCGTTTTTGGGCAGGATGGGCGGCAGGATAGATGAGTTTGGGCAGGGAGGCCGGCGGAGCCGAGCTAACGTGCGGCCATCACGATGTCGAGCTTGGCTCCTCCCAATAAATAACCCTTTTATTGAAAACACCCGTCTCTCTATTTCTCTGCATTTATGGTGAGCTATCTATTGTTTCCGCGACTCTGGAGATATTCCTTATTGCAGGGGGAACAAAGTTGTCATGTGATATGGTTGTCAGAAGCTAATCCCTTCTTGTCTATTTAGGAAAGTTAACGCCTTCTTGTTTACTCAAGAAAGTTTGTAGTGACCTCAGAGCTAGCTGGCACACACAATTAAGTCTAACATATTCAATAGAGACCTAGTCGACCTCAGTCCTACGTCTACACCATTGTTTATTTTATTCCAATGCGCAGAGCCTATTGGGAATATAGGAACTACACTACATGACGCCCAACGTTTGGTAAGGCGATAATTTAACGCTAGATACTAGAGTAACTCAGTCATGCTTGTCACACAGAACCCTTTTCCCGTAAAAACTCCAATAGACGTCTGGAATGGGTAAAAGGTTAACATCCGCCAAAACTTAGTAGGAAGAGATTCCTATGTATTAGTTTTTGGTTTAGTCAACGTTGAAGGATACAGTGTTCCAAAATATTGTGCACCTAATCTTTGTTTCCTTGGAACTTGCTCTGCAAAGTTTCAGTCAGTAAAATGATGGGAAGTGAAGACGTAAGAGATGCTATGGCAGCTCAACTTTTGGCGGATGACACAACTCTCCAACAAAATGACCCGGATGCAATACTCATCCCGGTAAATGTAAGGAAAACCTTAACTATAAAACTTATAGAAAACGGAGTATCATCAAGAGGTGGTACAGTCATATTTGTTGTCGAGGCACATGAATATCGGCAGACAGAGGTATTCTATTCATGGATAACTTTTCCAGCAGCAAATGCTCTCACCTCCACAGACTACATCCTCCTAGGGGACCTCAACTTCCACCTGGAGAACAACAAGGACTGCAACACCGCCGCCCTGCTGGACAACCTATCCAACCTCGGACTCAAGCAACTGGTGAACACCCCCACCCACAGCGCCGGCCACATGCTTGACCCCGTCTTCTCCTCCAGCAAGCACATCTCCTTCAGCCACTCCACCGGACTACACTGGACAGACCACAGCTGTGTCCACTTCTACTTCAAGAGAACCACGACCCACCACCACCCACAACAGGTTCCCCGCAGAAGCTGGAGCAAGATCACCGCCGACCAGCTCGCCACCACCCTCAGCCAGAACCCGTCCACCAACACGACGGACCCCGACTAAGCAGCCCGCAACCTCACACAGTGGCTCACCGACGCGCCGACGAACTCGCACCACTGAAGAAGCCTCCCAGCAGACCCGGCAGCAGGAAAGCCTCGTGGTTTACCAACGACCTCAAAAACTCCAAGAAAACCTGCCGCACCCTTGAGAATATTTACAACAAGGGGTGGTGAAGGACAGAGTCTCTGAATTAAGCAGAAAGCTCTCACCCAGTCAAGAGATCAGGGCTAGATCCAACACCGTTTTTTAGCTCACTGCACCATCCCAGTTTCAGAACCTGGCTGTATGCAAATTAGTCTGTTCCTGTCCCAGTGCATGATGGGAACAGGGCAAACCAAACTACAAAAGCCAATTCTTACACTGGGAAGGAAACAAGCTCCCGGGGACCGGTTTCTGGCATTACAGCCGTCTTCGGCCCGGTTTGCTTGAATCCTGATGGTGCAATGAGCAAGGGTCTCACATCTGAGAATACCCTTCCACGCTTAGGGTGGACAAAAATATTTACAACAAGGGGTGGTGAAGGACAGAGTCTCTGAATTAAGCAGAAAGCTCTCACCCAGTCAAGAGATCAGGGCTAGATCCAACACCGTTTTTTAGCTCACTGCACCATCCCAGTTTCAGAACCTGGCTGTATGCAAATTAGTCTGTTCCTGTCCCAGTGCATGATGGGAACAGGGCAAACCAAACTACAAACGCCAATTCTTACACTGGGAAGGAAACAAGCTCCCGGGGACCGGTTTCTGGCATTACAGCCGTCTTCGGCCCGGTCTGCTTGAATCCTGATGGTGCAATGAGCAAGGGTCTCACATCTGAGAATACCCTTCCACGCTTAGGGTGGACAAAAATATTTACAACAAGGGGTGGTGAAGGACAGAGTCTCTGAATTAAGCAGAAAGCTCTCACCCAGTCAAGAGATCAGGGCTAGATCCAACACCGTTTTTTAGCTCACTGCACCGTCCCAGTTTCAGAACCTGGCTGTATGCAAATTAGTCTGTTCCTGTCCCAGTGCATGATGGGAACAGGGCAAACCAAACTACCACCCCCTTTTCTGTATAGTTTTTGGCCACTATAGGTGTGGCAGGGTATACTCAGACATGAGTCCCTTTCTCACTGCTCCATCAGGATTCAAGCAAGCCGGGCCGAAGAGGCTGAAATGCCAGAAACCGGTCCCCGGTAGCTTGTCTCCTTTCTGGTGAAGAATTGGCTTGGTAGTTTGGTCTGCCCTGTTCCCATGATGCACTGGGCCAGGGACAGACTAATTTGCATATAGCCAGGTTCTGAGCTGGGATGGGGCAGTGAGATAAATAACGGTGATGGATCAAGCCCTGATCTTTGAACTGGGTAAGAGTGGTCTGCTTAATTCAGACACTCTGTTCATCACCACCCCCTTTTCTGCACCCTTGAGAAAGCATGGCCCCATGACCGAACAGCAGAACACATGACAGCCATCAAGAACGCCAGCCGCAAACACCACCAGCTGATCCGCACCACCAAGAAGACAGCATTCAAAGAACGACTGGACAACAACACCCACAACAGCAAGGAACTCTTCAGCATCGTTAAAGAGCTCTCCAACCCCAGCGACTGCACCAACGACATCACAGCCTCTCAAGACCTCTGCGACCCTCTCGCCTCGTTCTTCCACCGCAAGATCGCCAACATACACAACAGCTTCGGCGCACTGACCACGCACCCAACCACCGAGCCAGCACCCCCTACCACCACCCTCTGCACCAGGATCCCCGTCAGCACCGAAGACACCACCCGCCTGATGAACACCATCCACTCCGGCTTCCCTACCGAACCATGCCCACACCACATCTTCAAGAAAGCCGACTCCATCATCACACCCCATCTCCGAACCATCTTTAACAGCTCCTTCGCCTCCGCCACCTTCCCGGAGAGCTGAAAACACGCCGAACTGAGCGCCCTCCTGAAGAAACCCACCGCGGACCCGACGGACCTCAAGAACTTTCGCCCCATCTCGCTCCTCCCCTTTCCAGACAAAGCCATCGAGAAGACCGTCAACAGACAACTCTCCGCCTTCCTCGAGACCAACGGATCCCTCGACCCCTCACAGTCCGATTCCGAGCAAACCACAGCACCGAGCCCGCCCTAATCGCAGACGACATCAGGTCCCTGCTCGACAACAGGGAAACTGCAGCTCTCATCCTCCTGGACCTCTCAGCAGCCTTCAACACTGTATGTCACCGCACCCTGATACAGCACCTCAGCAACACCGGAATTCAAAGAGCGGCACTGGAGTGGATCATCTCGCTCCTCGCCAGAAGAACCCAGAGAAGCCGCCTCCCCCCATACCGTTCCGCGGCCACAGAAGTTATTTGCAGCGATCCGCAAGGATCTTCACTCAGCCCCACCCTCTTCAACGTCTACATGAGCCCTCTCCCAGCCATCGCTCACCAACACAACCTCAACATCATCTCCAATGCCGACGACACCTAGCTGATCCTCTTCCTCACCAACGATCCCGCCACCGCCAAAGCCAACCTCCAGGAAGGGATGAAAGACGTCGCAGAATGGATGAAGATCAGCCGCCTGAAACTGAACTCAGACAAGACAGAAGTCCTCATCCTAGGACCATCTCCCTCTGCCTTGGACAACTCCTGGTGGCCCCCCGCCCTGGGCATCGCACCCAAACCGATGGACCCCGCACGTAACCTGGGCTTCATCCTGGACTCCTCCCTCACGATGACCAAGCAAGTGAATGCCGTCTTGTCATCCTGCTTCAACACCCTGCGCATACTCCGAAAGATCTTCCGGTGGATCCCCACCGAAACCAGGAAGACGGTAACCCAGGCCCTCGTCACCAGCCGTCTGGACTACGGGAACACCCTCTACGCGGGAACCACAGCCAGACTCCAGAAAAGACTCCAGCGTATTCAGAACGCCTCAGCACATCTCATCCTGGACATCCCTCACCGCAGCCACATCTCTGCCCACCTGAGGAACCTGCACTGGCTCCCCGTCAACAAGAGGATCACGTTCAGACTCGTCAGCCATACACACAAGGCTCTCCACGACACGGGCCCGAAGTACCTCAACAGCCGCCTCACTTTCTACACACCCACCCGCCAGCTCCGATCCGCCAGCCTCGCCCTCCCCTCCGTCCCACGCTTTCGGAAATCCACCATCGGAGGTAGATCCTTCTCCTACCTGGCAGCCAAGACATGGAACTCCCTCCCCACTCACCTACGGCTGACACTGGACCATCTCTCCTTCAGGAAACAACTCAAGACCTGGCTGTTCGAGCAGTAGCGACCACCCCCCTCAGCCCCTTGAGACCCTATGGGTGAGTAGCGCACTATACACATTTCATGATTGATTGATTGATTGATTGTGACACGCGAGTTCCACTATTACAAAATAAAGGAACCTCCAGAGGAATACGTTTGTTTCGAGGAAGTTGAAATTCCAATAACTTACCAGGAGCATGAGCTCTGGTTTAATGGCGCCCTAAAACATCAAAATCACATTACCAGGCTCGGTCCACTAGGTAGACCAGGAGCCACATGGCCGGTTCCAGCCAGCTATACACCACATCCTGACACTGAAAAAATGTCAGACAGAGAACTTTTAGTTCAACTAAAACAATTCATTAAAATACATAGACAATTGGTACAATATGTCATGCAGACTTTAACAGTCCAACCAGCAATAAAAATTCCAGAGCACACCCCTCACCAGGGGAACACAAATAAAATTACACCACAGACATTCAATCAGTCATTGGTAAAATACCAGCGAAACGGGAACAAATTCCGTCCTGGTTAGCTTAAAAAATTACTCAGATAGAGGCAGTATTTCCTGATACTACCCCTCACGAAAAACACAGAATTCTGACAATCTGCCTACCAATGGGGATCGCACCACATGTGGAAGACTGTGACACTTGGGGAACAGTCTTTGCTTCAATCTACACAAAAACACATGGTGTTCCGTCTATGGCGGTTATACCAGATGTACTAAGACAGATTCAAAATGAATATGGTCCAGAACCTCCTTTAACTCTAGGTATGAAATTCCTGAAAGACTTTAAGAAAGTCTTGGCTATACAACTAGCAAACATAAAAGGAGAAGCAGCATCTGTGTCGATCCGCCAAAAACTAAAAGAAACAGATATAGCAGACCAACCTTTTGAACTTGCCAGAATAATTGAAAAATCCTATGAAGAATTAGGTAGAGATAGTTTGGGTGGGAAACCACTAAAACCACAACTAACTGAAAATCCTGAAAAGACTTTCATTAAAAATAAAACCACTCCCAGGGAAAACCATTTCCAGTCCAGAGGAAAGTCGCCCCATCGGAGAGATAGATCTCCAGAAGGAGGGGGCAAGTCTCCACAACGGGAGCCCTCTGAAAAAAGATATAAGCTTAGAAATATGGATAATTTGAGAAAACCTGACAGATATCAAGATATTGATACACGTCCCTCTCGATCTTTTCAGACTTCCTCACAGAAATCGGAAAGAAGAGGACGGTCAGAACATAAGGAAGAGCACGTCAAGTCCAAAGACAAAGGACCTGCTCATCAAAGTAAAAAATTACAATTTCCCAAAAAGAAGGTAGCCAGCATTAAAGTAAAACATGCAGAGGATCCTGAGGACACAACTCAAGAACGGAGAGTGGGCCCAAACAATGCTAGACAGCGCAGCAGAAGTGACCATAGCTCACAAGATCCTGATTAATCTTCTGGAGACAGTGGACACGAATGAATACATTCAGGTGGAAACTGCAGACACCAGAGTTAGCATGCCCCATAAACTATATGAAATAACATTACGTATAGAGGGGACAAAACTAGGAAAATAAAAGGTCTCTTTTGGGAGAATCTATCGAAAGGCTATGATATCCTTCTAGCAGAGAAAGACTGGCCACCAGAGTTTGTTAGGGAGTGCCCACATGCCGAAGAAATGATTATGCCTGCCTTCTCAAATCACATTCCAATTCATAAAAAATACACATATGCAAGAAAATGGGCAGTGGCCCAAGCAATTGCGTTATATCAAAATCATGTAGGATGGGATGAGGATTCTCCTCACCATAAAATCCAGTTTAAAAAACCAACCTACTGCACAAAGGCAGTATCCTGTTAAGCAAGAAGCTAAAAAACAAGTCAGAGAGAGCTTAGATCAACTTGAATATCATGGGGTGATTGGAACATGCACCTCACAAATGAACAATCCTTTGTTTCCTGTCTCCAAACCAGACAATTCATATCATCTAGTTTTGGACTACAGACACTTAAACACTTGTTGCAAAACATTTGCAGTACAAAACTCACACAGTGCAGCACTAATGAATAATATCGTGTGCAAAAAATATAAAACAACATTAGATATTTCAAATGTTTTTTTCTGTCAAAACATAGCACCAGAAAGCAGGTATTTAACCGCTTTCTCCAGCATGGAGGCCCAAAAGCAATTTTGTCGTCTCCAACAGGGATTCAAGAACAGCCCAGGACTATTTTCAGCCAGGGTAACAAAGTTACTACAAATGTATGATGATGAGGCATTATCCTATGTCGATGACATCTATCTTACAGACAATGACCTGGAGACACACTTGAAAAGAGTGAACACCATCCTACTTGGGTTCGCATCTGAAGGGTACAAATTTAACTTTAAAAAAATCACGAATTGCCCACCAGACTGTCCTATTTTTAGGATATGAATTATCAAGTGAAGGCAAAAGCCTAGCAGACAACTTCTTAGAGAAGTGTACAGTACTCCAAGCTCCAAAAACGCTGAAAAACTTGCAATTGATTCTAGGTTTCCTAAATTTCGGAAGAACTTACATTCTAAATTATGCAGAGAGGGTTAAACCGCTCTACGAATTAATAAAACCTGATTTCAAACCAATTAATTGGACTCAGAAACACACAGAAATTTTAAGATCATTACAAACATACATGTTAACTAAAACAAAACTGCAAACACCTGCAAACAAACGCAACCTTGTAATCCGAGTCATCCCAGGAAGATGCGGATTAACATACCTGACCTTAATGAGGGAGAAACAGTACCATTAGCTTACAAATCACACTTGTACACACAAGCTGAAATGAAATTCAGTTCTACTGAAAAAATTCTAACTGCGGTTCAAACGGCTGTAGCAAAAGAAAAACCCCTAGCTCATGGGAAGAGGATCTCTGTTTTAACAGCAGTATCAGCCCTTGAAGCAGTAACAAGACCGAGCATTACAAATGCTATAGCATTAGATCCAAAATGGATACAATGGGTTAATTCTCTTGATACAACTGACGTGATACACGCATTTGATCCCAAAATGAAAAAGCTAGAACATCTAGAATACGAAAAAGAATGTCCTCTGTCGATCGAAATTCTACCTCTGGAACAGAACACCTGTGTAATCTACAGACAGATTTGCACAACACTACGTTGTGGATAAAAAAGCATATCGTGCTGCGTGCGCGATTGTTAAAGGTCGATGGCACAAAGGAAAATTTAGACCGATGGTCACTAAAACTGAATCACTCAGAAAATGTACAGCTCAGCGAGCTGAACTACAAAATTTGAAGATGGCGCTTAAAAAATGCTGATCGTGAATTCCCCACACTAATAGTGTGCGATTCGCATTACTGCGTCGAATCTTACAATAATTCCATGCTGACCTGGATTAAAAACGGTTACAAAGATGAGACAGGTGGCACAATAAAAAATAAAAAACTATGGGAACAAGTAGTTCTTTTAGAGAAAGAACTACGAAAGACTCACGTGATACATATGCAGAGTCTTCAACGTGATGGCGGTCACGTTGCAAGGAATTCATTGGCTAACAAAGCCACATCGGCAGCTGGTCAACCGGCTTCCGTAGCTACAAAAAAGCGTTCTAAAAAACAAATAGATGGAGAAACGCTACTAGCAGTAAGAGCCTCAATGGAAGGCAATTATGCGGCGTTACCTCTAAACTATCCTCTCGAAAATACATACATAATTGATGCAAACTCAGTTCCGTTTGCTCAAATCCCTGGAGTGGGGGAATAGAGTAATTCCAAACACGAACTGGAAGGCTTACTTGATTCAAGAAGCACACATGGGAATGGGTCTGAGGCGCCAAGAGATCCTGAAATCTCTAATAGAATTGCAATCAAAATACTGGTGGCCGGGAATGAGCGTGCAAGTTTATAACTTTGCAATGGATTGTTAAGACTGCAATAGAGATCGCAGTTATGAACCGGACCAGATATCTGACTCTAGCACAGTACGACCAGCCCAGACACCTCTATTAGACAGAATTAGACACGCAGGCGTCCGACCGGACAAATGCGATCCCATAAATATTAAGAAGAGATACATTTGGATGTGGCCCCAGCGCTCGGCTGACGCCAGAACTGTTATAAAAGATTTGCGAGTCTTTATCGTGACAATACGCAATTGGCATGCTACATTCTGACCAGGGTCCTGCGTTTAGCTCTCGAGCTTACAAGGAGGCCATGGCCAGCGTGGGCATTGCATTCCGGTACTCTAGTCCATTCCATCCTGAGGGAAATGCGGTAGTGGAGAGAAAAACCGTGACATAAAGCAATCTATAACAGCGAGGGTATTAGGTTCGGGTGATGGTTGGTTCAAACATCTAATAAGTGTCCAACGTAGTCTTAACAATCTGCCAAGAAATTCTCTGGGGGGGAATTACTCCGTATGAACTTTTGTTTGGTACAAGAATGATAATCGAAGATCTCAATTGTCAGGCTTCAGTGGTGGAACAAAAAGCTTTTGATTTCAAAGATCGTTTAGCTGTTTTACAGGACTTGAATGAAACAAGAAAAAGTCTAAGTAACACAAAGCTAAAGCCAACGGCCACTGAAGAAAAAAAACACCTGTCCCAGCAAGACCTGTCTGGATTCCAAAGATTGGGGATCTGGTCAGAGAAAAGATTGTGGTGAAGGAGGAATTTGGGCCTTCTTACAGAAAAGCAGTACCTGTCTTAGCTATCAGCGGAACAAGATCAGTAGTACTACCGCCCCTTGCTGGTAAAAAGGAGAACCGAGTTGTATCAATCGACCTGGTAAAACAACAACGATGTGGCCAATAATGAGTAGTAGGCCCAGTGGACTCCCAGGAAGTAGCAGAAGACTAAACCTTGCTACAATTCAAGAAGACTAATCACATTTGATAAACCTGCAGTGAATAAAAAAGAACTATGCAACAAAGCCATGGAACTTGTGCCTCTTGAAACCCAAATTGCAACAGTTCGTCAAGAAACACCTGTCTACAATGATGTAGCCTCAGACTATACTAATATGACAAAGGAAGAAGCGAATCTAAAGATTAATGCGAATCCTGAAGCAATTCCAACAATTGACAGAACTGCATCTGGCTACTTTTTCAATTTGGAGGACTTTTCTGATGATCCAAGTGAACATGGAGACAAGCCAGCAAACAGAACTTTCAAAGACAAAATTACAGAACTCTTTCATCAACTTGGAGAAACATATCTGATTTCACCCTGGATTGAACTGTGGATTGTGTTAGGTGTACTTTTCCTCCTGCTCTGGCTCATCTTAGTTTTAAGCTTGGGAAGAATGATTGATGGAAAGTACAGTACAATGGACACAGCAAGTCAGAACATCAACTTGGTTCTAAAACCTCACAGATCCTCTCACATCGAAAAAAGAGGACTATCATCAGTGAATATCACAGCCATTCCTATACCTGGTAGTGTAGCATGGGTTAATACTGATTACGAAATCTATGGCCCGGTTGAGCTCTTGAAATATCCATATCAGTTCAAGATTTCTTTACGTGACTTTGTATCACCTAGTACTTTCTCTGATGATTGGGACTTTGAAAATATTAATAATATGATGTCAGATTTAGAAATGTCAGCAACATTTACAGAATATGATTATTTACAGGGTTCATCGAATTATGAAGAAATGTATTGCTTTAATCATTTTCAGCATCATTATTTGCATAAATCTGCTAATCCTAGAAATGTTTTCAGTTATAAACAATGGGAACATTGCCCAACTCCACCAAAAGGCAGTTCGAAAACATTTTATGAGAAATTCCCATACTTCTCAGGGTTTAATATCCCTGATCCAGAAACGTTTTATTTTAAAATTATGAATAAGACAGGAATGAAAAATATGTTGACAAATACTAAACTGATTTATTCTGAAAAGTTTTATGAAAAAATGTCTACATTTGGTTTTGAATTTTGGAAAAACAACATCGAGACAAAAACTGTCTGGGGTACAAAAGAATGGCAGGTACAAGGTTTAGAATCATTATTCAGAGCCTGCATGATCCCAGAACAAATAATGTTCCTGAATGATACCATTCAACAAACCTGTCTTGGCCTAGCCAAGATAAAAGATTTAAATAACCCATCTATACCAAAGCCTATGCCTGATAGAAATAACACTACAGATGAGGGGTTAGACGTGTCCTATATTTTAAAACAAAACAGAACTAATCATGATTGGAGAAAATGGTTAATCTGGCCCACAGACACTAATAACTGTCAAGATAGATTCCTGAACAAAATACAGGGGTTCAAACAGTATAGGCCTGACCCAAGATATTCCCAAAGACAACATCCAGGGATAATAACAACATACAGTGTAGGAAAACTATGCCTCGAATGGCTACAGAAATCCACACTACCCGATATTAAGCAACACTTGACTTTACTTAAAGAAGGTGCTGACTTGCGAGATTTCTTACTGGGACCTCGCAAACAGCGTCAAAAACGTTTCATATACGCCGGTTTATATGCAGCTTACAACGAAGCTTGGAAAGTAACACAAATTGAAACTGCTGAAAAAATACGAGAAATTGATCGTATTAATTTGGAAAAATCACTGTCTGTAGTGGACACCCTCAACTCCATAAACAATGGCAGGGCTCAACCGGGTCCTGGGAATGTTGCATAAGCATATGTGTGAGTGCTTGTCGTGCATCAATAGCTCAATACGGAGGATATAAAAATGGGAGCTGTGAATAGCACTTGCTGTCCTCCCATGGTTGTGAGCCGTGAGGATGAGAAGCCGGTAGTCTCCAATCATACAATCGGTCAGGGGTTTGTGGGGGATAACAAGAGCAGGGAGAAAAGTCATAACAACATGGCAAGGGGCAGCCCCAATGCTGCCACAAGGGCTTTCTACAAAGTACTTTGGGGGCATTTGGAGGCCATTTAGGAGCTTTGAGTCAGCCCCCACCCATTCCCACAGTCCTGTCCCAATATTTTGGGGGTTACCACCCTATTTTTATTTTCAATTAGAGTTTCGTGCTCGTAGAAAGCTAATGTCCTGGGACACATTTTGAGGCCCCTCCAGCATAAGGCACCACACGTATTGGTGGCTGACGTTACCGCTTAGATTATGAATATATCACAAAAGCAACGGGAGGCCATGAAAAGAGCAGGGATTGGAGCAAACTACTCTGGTTACTCCCCATTTGTGAAGACTCTGCCACCCTAGCTTTAAGGAGAAATAGCAATCTGCATTAAAGTGGATCAGGCGGCAAGTGTACAATCATAGGTGTACTGTGCATGCTTGCCCAACGTGACAGTAATGCAATGACAACGGAAAGAAGTGGCACTAAACTGCTACATCAAATTGATCAACTATTATTTACAACTATGGGTGACTGGCACATAAGGAGTTTCAACCATACAAAATCCAACACTGAGATTGATCTTGAAATCTTGGACTTACAGAAAACAATACCCTTAACATACTACAAAACAATGTTTAGGTAAATGCCAAGCTTTGACTGCCAGTAGGTCATAGTAAGAAGGTGACCTTGCTAATCCCAATGGCAATGACTGCCAGAGCTTTGTTTCCTTATGACTCAAGTGTCCTAGCTTAACTAATGCTATACAATGGAACTAGCTAATGATATTAAAGCAATCATATTTCTAAGGTCTGCAAGCTACTTTGTTGTTTATATATATTAGCGTGTGTAATGCATTTCCATTCTGTTTATTTGAAAAAAGCCACTGGTGTCAACTGTTTCCCAGCTTGATGTCTACTAGTATTGTTTCTGAACATTGGGTCTGCCTTCCCCTGGTGGGCAAGGGCAGATGAAAATACCCTCATAGTACCATTGTACCACTATCCAGAGAAATAAGAGGTTTAAATGTACAATATGCTCCTTACTCTGTTTCATCATTTATCAATTACCTAAAATCAAGGGTTCGCTCTCCAAGGGTCAAAGATATGCTTTTGTTATCCCCACAGAACTGTTGCCCTACAAACAAATGTGGTACTACCTACAAAAACTTGCATTATCCAACCCGAAATGGATTCACAGACCACAAGTGTTCCACAGTCCAAACATTTATTTTGTTGTCATGTTACAGTACACATAACCATGTTCAATATACAATCATATCACACGCATTATTGTACACACATTGTGCTTATGTGCCGATATCGGTGTGAGTATACAATACTGAACTTCTGTGCAGAAATAATTATTAATATCAAGTACTATATAATCCATTGTGCAACTCTGCTCACAATTGAGTTACTATACAAGCTGTACTACACAATTGCAAAAAAGCGTATTAGCATATGAGCTAAAGAACGGTGATGGATTCAACCCAGATCTGTGATTGGGGGTGACAGTCTGAACAGTTTCAGTGCTACGTCCATCATCCCCTTGTGTTTGCTATGTTTGCCCAAATTTGTCAGGGCATGCCCAGATGTGGGTCCCTTGCTCACTTTGCCACTGGATTCAAGCTCGCCTGGCTGAAGAGCGGTGTCACCATGAAACTGGTCCCAGGATGCTTGTTTCCGGTAGACCTGGCTTGGCAGTTTGGGCTGGACTGTTCTCATGAGGGACAGGGTCAAGATTGTTTTGCATATAACTGGGGCTGAACTGGGGTGGCGAAGTGAGCTAAAGAACGGTGATGGATTCAACCAAGCTCTGTGACGGGGTGAGTGTCTGAAAAGTTTCAGTGCTCTGTCCATCAACTCCTTGTGTTTGTTATGTTCGCCCAAAGTTGGCAGGGTATCCCCAGACATGGGTCCCTTGCTCACTTTGCCACTGATTGAAGCTAACGTGGCTAATGAGGGGTGTTACCCCGAAACTAGTCCCAGGATGCTTGCTTCCTGTCTAGGTAAGACGTGGCTTGGCAGTTCGGGCTTGACCGTTCCCATGAGGCACAGGGTCAAGACTGATTTGCCTGTATCTGGGCCAGAACTGGGGTGGTGAAGTGATCTAAAGAACGGTGATGGATTCAACCCAGATTTGTGAGTTGGGCTGAGTGTCTGAAAAGTTTCAGTGCTCCGTCCATCATCTCCTTGTGTTTGCTATGTACTACAAAATCGTTCCTATACAATCCAATGTGTTAATTTTGCTAATATATATTGCCTTACAGGAGAAGCAACCTTGTGACTGTACCTCTATACCGCATTGAAAGTGTAACAGCTTTGCAGAGTAACAATGTTGTTCAAAAAACAGCAGCATGTTAGCATATTTGTACATTATACATTGTCAGGCCCTTTAAGACTGGCTTTTCGGCTTGAGACTAATCTAGACTCGCTTGGTATGACAACTTCTACCATCTTGTGGTTGGTCTGATAAAATCAGATCGTTTTTTATGTATTACTATAGAAAAGGAACACTAAAGTCATTTTGTAGTATGTAAAGTAGTACTACTTATTTAATGCAAAATTCACAAACATACAGGTGTGAATATATATGCCTCTCCTATCTTTTCTATAGGGACATCCTCATACATGTATGTTTTCTACTTATCAGTAAATATGGGAATGGCTAGGGGAGTGGCTGGAAAAAAGGGAACATGTACTATTAAATTGGAGGGGTTTGGAGAGAAGGGTTTTAGGGATCCAAGGAGGGCTTTAGGGAAAGCTAGAGACCCACCCACACAAGAGTAAGCCCATTGTTATTCACAAATAGAGCTTCTAAAAGTTACTACTGCTAAAAAGGGCCCAAACAGTATTAAAATGTACTCTAGCTCAGACATTAAGTACAGTACCACACTTGGCCAACCACTGGTACTGTAAAACCATCCCACAAAAATAATAGAGGCAGATATTTAAAATGTATTGAATTAATGTTTAAATAAATTAATGACATGCTGCAATAAAGCAATTTCTTTGCCTCTTCTGGAGTGCTCACATCTTCCTTCGTTTGGCGAAGAAACATTTGGGTGTATATATATATATATATATATATATATATATATATATATATATATATATATATATATATATATATATACACCAATAGCTCCCACACCAACCATCTGATAAAAAGTATCCCCTACGGGGAATTACTAAGGATAAGACGCATTTGCAATTCAGATGATGACCTTAAGAAGTGTCAGAATGAGGCATTCCAGAGATTTAGGATACGTGGGTACAAGGAGGGTGATTTGATGATGGCCATGATTAAAGCTAATAACCTAACTAATGAAATAAATATAGCCAGTCCTATAAGTACAGACACCTCAAGCATTAACATCAGAGACCAATCAAAACAAGGTAACACAGTGAGACTCATTACATCTTACAGTAAGCAAGAGAAGCAACTGAGGGAGATCATATACAAAAACTGGCCCATTGTTAAAACAGATTTGACTATGTCACAATTGGTGCCAGAATTACCTATGATTACTTTCAGACCTGCCCCTCTATGAGGGATGCACTGGTAAAGACCAGTCCTGAGGTTGAAGGTACATCTAACTGGCTTTCAAACAGAGCAGAATTTTTTTAATTTAGCTTGTGCAGAGCGTGTAAGTTTGCGAAAAATACTAACAAAGTAACAACAGCATTTGACGCTAAACATATGAAAATCACAAAGCTGCTTACATGCCGCACGAAGTTTGCAGTCTATGTATTAGAGTGTTCATGCAAACTCAGATAGGTAGGGAGTACCAAACTACAAGTGTTTAATCGCATACTGCAACATTTGAGAACGATAGTGAACTCTGATCCCAGTTACCCGGTGCCTAGGCACTTCAAACATGTACATAACAATGACCTTAAAGAACTAAGTTATTTTGTAATTGACTCAGTGCCTAGATAACTGAGGGTGGTAACAGGGAGAAGAAGCTTAGACAGTTAGAGTCTCACTACATAGTAGTACTTTATACAAAAATGCCAAATGGTCTCAACACCGGAGAGGAACTACACTATTATTTATAAACTGTAATTTGCACTAAGCCTTGGGTTGTGTCTGTATTATATTCACTTTATCGCACCATATTTATTCTGTGGTGTTAGCCTAGTTTTAAATGTGGTTTTACTATGGGTTTTATCTGTTATTCCCAGGTTTTAACCTCTGGTTTTACTAGTCTTTTACATGGCTGATGCCGGGGTCTTATTATGGGCGATTGTACAGTGGTTTGTTTGCTATTATTTTTAGATATCTGGTCTAATCATGTCTCCCTATTTATCTGATCAGTGATTATTCTATATGAATTGAATTATAGAATATTTAGCACTGGCCAAGGATGTCAGATAAATAAATATCACGACTATGGTGAGAATTGCAAACTGCTTTGCTTCATTACAGTGAGAGCAGGGAAACCTGTACTCGTTTCAATGAAGCAAAGCAGATTGGTTTCCCATAAGCGGAGCTGCAGGTCAGCAGCTCCCCTTGTGGAAAAGCAATGCCGCCTCCCGCAGGACGCGGAGAGCCGGCGGGACCGTGGGGGGATTGGGGACCCCCCTACGGTCCCCAACGGGTAGGTCCGGCCCCAGGTGATGGGGTCCCCGGGGCCAGAAGTGGCCCAGGAGGGGGGCCACGCAGCCGCCCTCCCCTACAAATAAAAAAAAGAAAAGGCAGACCGGCCCGTGGGATGGGGTCCCGGGCCATAATAGGCTTGAGGAGGGGGGCCATGCGGCCCCACTCCCGAAGAAAATAAATAAATAAATAAAGGCCGGCCCCGGGGATGGGGTGCCCGGGCCAATAGAGGCCTTAGGAGTGGGGCCACGCAGCCCCCCTCCATAATAAAAAAAAACAATAATATGGCCATGCCCCGGGGATGGGGTCCTCGGGCCGGAATTGGCCACGGGAGGGGGGCCCATGCGGCCCCCTTCCCGTAACATTTATATATATTTTTTTAATGGGGGTCAAGCCCTGGGGGATGCGGTGCCCAGGGACCATAAAATAGGAAAGCAAGGGGGGCCACACAGCCCCCTTCTTTAAAAAAGAAATCAATAAAAAAAGACCGGCATTGCACCGGAGGACCCACCCCCTCCCTGCAGCACTCTGCAAATGCGGCCCCTGGCGCGTTGTAAGATGGGGAAGTAATTTTCCTTGAATACTGGTGGTCCATGGTGGCCAACTAGCCCACCAGGAACCTCCAGCATGTGCCAGGGAGCTGCGTTGCAGAGAGGGGTTCAGAGGCCAAGCCCCTTTTTACACCTCTTTGAAACGCAGCTCTGTGGCGCTTACTGGAGGTACCTGGTGGGCTAGTTGGACCCCAGGGACCCTCAGGATTCAAGGGGACTTAATCCCCCAACTTAAAACATGCCACAGGCGCATTCGCACAGGGGTGAAGGGAGGGGGCGGGGCCCGAGGTGACATGTGTGCAAACACGCCCTGTGGTGCGTTTGAAGTTGGGGAATTTATTCCTCTTCAATACTGAGGGTCCCTAGGGGCCAACTAGCCCACCAGGTACCTCCAGTATGCGAGGTGTTCAGAGGCCACGCCCCTTTTTACACCTCTCTGCAACGTAGCTCTGTGGCGCTTACTGGAGGTACCTGGTGGGCTAGTTGGCCCCTAGGGACCCTCAGGATTGAAGACGAATTAATTCCCCAACTTCAAACGCGCCACAGGGTTTGTTTGCACAAATATCACCTCAGGCCCCGTCCCCTTCCTTCACCACTGTGCAAATGCGCCCCCTGGCGAGCTGTAAGTTGGGGAATTCATTTCTCTTGAATACTGAGTGTCCCTGGGAGCCAACTAGCCTATCGGGTACCTCCAGTATGCGCCAGGGAGCTGTGTTCCAGAGAGGTGTGAAAAGGGGCGTGGCCTCTGAACACCTCTCTGCAACGCAGCTCTGTGGCGCTTACTGGAGGTACCTGGTGAGCTAGTTGAATCCCAGGGGCCATCAGGATTCAAGGGGACTTTATTCCCCAACTCAAAACGTGCCACAGTGTGCGTTTTTGCTCAGTGGTGAAGGGAGAGGGTGGTGTCACGATCGTCGAACTCCTCAGGATCAGGGCGATGCTAAAAGGGGTCCACCTCCTGATTTCCCCACACTCTGACTGAATGATGACCATACACAGAGCATAGAGGTAATCAAGCGAGGGATGATAAGGGGAAGGAGCAGCAACGGAAGGGATACCTGAAACGAGAAGATGGAAGGGATTAATAACAGGTATCTCTAACTACACTCAGTAATTTCTCCCTAGTAGAACACCTACCTAGACACTACTTCTGGAGGTGAACCCTTCCTCTCCTGACTGGTGTAGTAGATGCATCTCTAATTACACAGATCAGTAGCTTCCTACAATACAAAGCAAAAGTTAACGTCACCGCCAAATGACCTCTCTGTGAAACTTAAGAAAAAAGCATACCATGCCACAAACATACCATGTCAGTTCTCCCAATAATCAAAAGTAAACCCCTCTCCAGTAACCAAGGTAAACCATAGGGTTAGATAGGAACAGGGAAGAAAATAATAACGTTCCTTATCCAGGAAGAGTTGCTGCTATAACAAAGTCTTGAACATAAATAAAAGGTTCCACAGTGCCATCAGCTGAGCCCAGGACGAGTTAGTGGTATAGAGGTAATATAACTCAGTCCATAAACGAAAAAGTACAAAGTTAAAACCTCCTCCGAGGCTTACCAGGCCGCCGTTCACAGGATCCAGGAAGAAATGACCAGCTCTCAGCAGGTGACGGCAAACTAACAGAGCTCTGAAAAGGAGGTGGAGGAGGACGCTGCGAATCTCCAGTTATAGCTATCCGCCAGCAATCCCCAATTGATTGGAGTCACACTGGACTCAAAAGGAAACAGAAATCTTTCCCCGCCACAGCCGCGAACGGGAAGGAAAGTCGAAAATAACCCTGCCAGCCCAAAACAGGAATGAAGCCAGCAGCGCGTCTCAGCCGAGAACGCGCGAAGCCCTTCCCCGCTGCAGCCACAAGCGGGAAGGACGACAGGAACAGATCCGGCTCCGCTGAACAGAATGCATGGAGCAGAACTCACTGAAGAAGGACCTACGTTGCAGCCGAGAACGCGCGAGGTCGCGGTACAGGATCCATCAAACAGAGCGTACCGCTCTGTAACAAGGTCGAAAACAAAACTTCAAATGGAGAATCACGTATGGCGCTGCCTGCGCGACGTGAGATTAAATGTCCTTAACTCCTCCCAGCCGAAAGGAATTCTGGGAATAGTAGTTCTGCAGGCGCCTCAGTCAGATCATGACAGGCGGGGCCTGAGGTGACATGTGTGCAAACACACCCTGTGGCGCGTTTTAAATTGGGGAATTAATTCCTCTTCAATCCTTAGGGTCCCTGGGGGCCAACTACCCCATCACTTACCTCCAGTAAGCGCCACTGCCTTGCATTGCAGAGGTGGCCCAGGTCATGCCCCTTTTTACGGCACTCTGTAACATAGTTCTGAGGCGCTTACTGGAGGTAAGTGGTGGGCTAGGTGGCCCCCAGGGACCCTCAGGACTCAAGGGGATTTAATCCCCCAATTTAAAACGCATCAGGGGGTGCGTTTGCACAGTGGTGCAGGAAGGGGGTGTGGTCTGATGTCACAAGTGTGCAAATGCGCCCTGTGGCGCGTTTTAAGTTGGGGAATTAAGTCCCCTTGAATCCTGAGGGTCCCTGGGGGCCAAATAACCCACCAGATATGTCCAATAAGTACCACAGAGTTGCATTGCAGAGAGGTGTAAAATGGGGCATGGCCTTGGTCCACCACTCTGCAACGCAGCTCTGTGGTGCTTACTGGAGGTACGTGGTGGGCTAGTTGGACCCACGGACTCTCAGGATTCAAGGGGACTTAATCCCCCAACTTAAAACGTGCCACAGGGTGCCTTTTCACAATGGTAAAGGGAGGGGGCGGGCCAGAGGTGACGTGTGTAAACACGCCCTGTGGCGCGTTTTAAGTTGGGGAATTAGGTCCCCTTCAATCCTGAGGGCCTCTGGGGGCCAACTAGGCCCCCAGGTACATCCCGTAACCGCCACAGGCCTGCATTGCAGAGAGGTGGTCCAGGCCATGCCCCCTTTTACACCTCTGTGCAACGCAGCTCTGTAGCGCTTACTGGAGGTACTTAGTGGGCTAGTTGCACCCCAGGAACACTTAGGATTCAAGGGGACTTAATCTCCTAACTTAAAACGGCCACTGGGAGTGTTTGCACACATGTCACCTCAGGCCCCCCCCTCCCTTCACCACTGTGCAAATGCACCCCGTGGCGTGTTTTAAGAGATAGTTTTAATCCCCCTGTCCTATTATATACAAGGGACTTACAGAGGTCATGCTAATCACAGGGGTACCCCAACGCATAGTGTTCCCTAGTGTATGTAGGTGTTTTCACTGTATTCTAAGTGTCTTTTAGCATAGCACTGGCTCTAGGCCTGGTTAGTCAGAGTCAGTTACCACCAGTACCCGTCTGAAAAAGTTGTGGGCACAGGATGATTTTGCAACAAGTCCTCTTTCTGCTCCTCTGTTGGTTCTTTCTGCACATGTCTTGCTTCTTCCTGCACTTTTCTTCATCTTTGTGGACTTTTGTTGCCTCTTTCTGCATTTGTTTTGCTTCTTTCTGTGCGTTTTTCTTCTTTCTTTACATGTCCAACCTCTGTAGGCATAGTTAGAACCTAGCATTTAAAAAACCTTTGAAATTCACTTAAAAAACCATAGGTTTCAGGCATGTTATAGTAAGAAATTAGCATTTAAAAAACCTTAGAAATTCACTAGAAAACCATTGGTTTCAGGGACGTTATAGTTAGCTGGACATTTCACTCGTGAAAAACCATAGAAATTCCCCTGTTATAGTTAGTTCAGCTAACTATAACTCACGCCCCCGTAATGCACTGCTGATGATGTCACATATTACATCACTCATGACATGATGACTGACTGACTGATTTTTTCAGTGAATATATATATATACACACACACACACACACACACACATATATATATATATATATATATATATATATATATATATATATATATATATATATATATATATATCTTATGACATCTACTGGGTAATAGGTAGGAATTCTATCAGGCGCTACAGTCTCAGTTACTGGTCCCCACCAGTATAGTAATATAATGCATGAAAAAACATTTCTGAGAAGTTTAACAACAATATACAATAAAGGTTTCTTGCATTGATTCTTGTGTTTTTCTTTATATTTTCATTTCTTCAATGAGTTAGTTATTACAGCAATACTGCCAAGCACTACAGTCAACATGTGTTCTTCAGGGCTGTTAAACATAGAAATCATCAATCAGTATTTGGTATACAAATATTAAATCATATTTAACAGAAATATAGTACAAACCATGTTTCTCAATGTTTTATATAAAACCAAACCATTTATTCACCTATATACAATTACACAACCTATACAATGTATATTGTTATGCTCCTGCAAGCTATTGTTATTCATACATGATTGTACATTTCAAATTTCAATAGTGTTCCATTGTACAAAAGTTCAAAACATATTCTAAATCTTTCTAACATTCGCTTAGAGCGCTAATATAGTTCGAACCCAGGTTTTTCTCAGTGATGATTTAAAAATTTGGCATTTAACTCTTTTTCTTCTTATCTATACCTGCAGTTATAAAGTCCGATATATAAATATATATAAATATATATAAATATATATATATATATATATATATATATATATATATATATATATATATATATATATATATATTAATATATAAATATATACACATGTATATATGTATATATATATATATATATATATATATATATATATATATATATATATATATATATTCACAAGGTTTCAAGGACGTAACATTTGACTCATATAAAACCAGAGAAATTCGCCTGTTATAGTTAGTTGAGCTAACTATAACTTGCGCGCTCGCAATGCACTGCTGATGAACACACATATTACATCACTCATGACATGGTCAGTAACATCACTCATGACTTCTCAAATGACATCACTGATGACATCAGCCATTGAATGTGTGTTACTGTAAAGTTTAAAAAAAATTCATGTATACCTACGCCAAAGTGTTTTGAAGAATGTGTGCATTTACAAGTGCCTGAAGGGATTATTTAGTAGGTGCATGACTGACTGTATAAGTGAGTGATTGAACGTGTCTTACTGAATGCATCGGTTAGTGACTAAACTGTGTGAAAGTCTGTATTAGTCTCTCGGTTGGTGTGTAAGCAACTGCATGGGTTGGTGAGTAGCTACATGAGTGTCTATATGAGTTATTGATTTGTTGTCTGAGTATCTGTATGGGTGCCTGAGTGTCTGTGTGGGTTGGTGGGGGTGTGTGTGACTCTGTGCATAGATGTTGGAGTGGGTGATTCACTGGTTGTATGGATTCAAAAGTGCATCTGGGAAGGGCTGTATGGGTGTGTTGGTGAGTAAATGAATGTTTCAGTGGAATATGTGTGAGTAACTACATATGTTTTAAGGAAGTATATGCGAGTGTTGGAGTATATAAATTATTATACGTGAGAGTAAGTTATTTGAAGAGTGGGTGTATAAATGAGTGTCTGCTTGTATCAGTGATTGTATAAGACAGTAAGTATGTATTAGTATCTGCATAATAAGTGATGTGGTGTGTGTATAAATAACGGAGTTGGTGTGTATAACTGTATACATGAGTAAATGGGTATGTGATTGATTCTTTGCATGACTGACTAGGTGTGTGAGTAACTCTATGGATGAGTGGCGGAGTGTGACTGTATGTATAGGTGTATGAGTGCATATTATAGTACTGTATTGATGAGTAACTGCATGTATAAGTGACTGGATGTGTGCGTAGACCTAGGAAATAGTGGGTGGTATGTAGTATCTGGCATTGTTGTGTGTATGGTTTCAAAAATAGTAGTCTGTATTTTAGAGTGGGTATATCAAACTTTATATTAGGGCATCAGTATGTATATTAGATTATCACATGGATGATGTCATCAGTGATGTAATTTGAGATGTCATCAGTGATGTCACTGACCATGTCATGAGTGATATAATATGTGACGTCATCAGCAGTGCATTGCGGGTGCGCAAGTCATAGTTAGCTCAACTAACTAAAACGGGCGAATTTCTCTGGTTTTATATGAGTCAAATGTTCAACTAACTATAACGACCCTATGTTTTGTTTTTAAAAAAAAATCTTTTTATTGGAAAAAACATGCTCCATAAAACCGCACATAAGTCAGCATCGGTAATACATAGATACATAGAAGACACTGTAATATATACATATCATGTTAACAATGTGGCCTGCATAGAAAGATCACGCCCCTGGTATACACCCCGTCGTTAGCAGTGGGTACTCCTAGTCTCTCCACCTAAGAAATGTCACCCATCAAACTGTATGGACAGCTCAGTCCCAACACCACATCCATACCCGCTCCCACCCCACATCAGGCAACATCACTCTGTCATGAAGCTGGGCGGAGCTACGTAACCCACGGAATCACCCTCTTCATCCAACCAAGTGTTATGAACCGGAGCGCACCATGACTGCTAACCAGAATCAGACGCTGCCTGGGTATCCACTGATTCCCCCTATACAGCCGCCATGCCGCCCACATTTTCTCCCACTTCCTGGGGCACCCCCTACTTTTACATATAATTCTCTCAGCTCTTTGGTGCCAATTGAGGTCTCTTTCCCAGTCCTCCACTGTTGGTAAAACCTCGCTCCCCCAGAGCCTCGCTATGTTCCTCTTTGCAATCATACTTGCTAGTGTCAGCCAAATCTTGTCCCATTTCGGCCAGGTAATGACACTTGTGACCCCCAGGATATGCCATCTAGCTTCTAGCGGGACCTCTGCTCCCACTACCTCCGCCATGATGTCAGAAAATCTGGACCAGTAGGCCCGGACCTTGGTGCAGTCCCACAATATATGGAGAAACGAGCCCTCTTCCCCACACCCTCTCAAGCAAAATTGCAAATTCACATAGCCTATCTGAAAGTGTGTCGTGTGTGGGGTATTAGAGCGATGTAGAATGCGGAGTTGAATTAGCCTGAACCTAGCTCGAATCGCCACCTCTCGTGGGCTTTGCAAGCCTCTCTCCAGTCGTCGTCCTCCAACAACCCTATGTCTGATTCCCATCTTTCCCTTAGAGGACACAGGGGATCAGTCAGGTTATTAATAAGTTTTTTGTACGTGAGGGAGATTGCCTTGTCTATCATTGGATCTATCAACAACCTGTCTTCCAGTGGGGCGTATTCCGGTAGTTGCTCCCCAGTTTGTAAATGTTCATAGAGGGCATGTCTGAGCTGTTGGTAGTGTAGGAACTCTCCGTTCCCCATTTGAAATTCCGTCTGCAGGGATATGAATCCCACCATATCCCCTCTCTTCCATATGTCCCCTAGACTATCAATACCTATAAGACTCCATTTGCGAAGATCTTGTAACTTCGCCACTGCTAGGAGAAAGTTCCCGGCCCACAGAGGGGTCTGAGCTGTGAGCTTCGCCTCCCACCCCAGCAACTTCGTTGCTCGTTTCCACACCCCTACCACTGCGGCCG
Source organism: Lissotriton vulgaris (assembly GCF_964263255.1). Classification (NCBI taxonomy): domain Eukaryota; kingdom Metazoa; phylum Chordata; class Amphibia; order Caudata; family Salamandridae; genus Lissotriton; species Lissotriton vulgaris. Next base: position 145,172,596 of record NC_141699.1, on the reverse strand, counting down.
TTTGAGGTGGCAGAGACATGTTGAGTCTGCCTCTGCTATAAAGGGCAGCCAAATAGGTATCGTCCCCAAAGACTATGCGGTCCACCCGATATGCTGGCTCTTCCATGGGAGCAAACATTGACGTTAACCAGCTGGGTCGCCCAGTAATACAGACTGACTTTCGGGACCGCAAGCCCGCCTTCATATGCCCCCCTCTGTAGTTTTTTTAGAGCAATCCTCGGGCATCCCCCGCTCCATAACAAAGAGTGTTGCTCCGATTAAATCACTCGAAAGATCTGTTCTGGTACCAGGAATGGCGCGCTCTGCAGTACATAGAGCAGACGGAGGAGGGCCATCATTTTAAATAAGACAGCATGACCCATCAGGGAAAGCGGGAGGGTCTTCCAATGCTCGATGTCTCCACGCAGCCGCTCCAGTTGAGCCGATACGTTCAAGCGCATGAATTCTGCCTCCGACTTCGTTATCCAGATCCCCAGGTAACGGAATACCTCCTTCCACACCAGCCCTCCGCACTCTTCTGCTAAGCATGGCGGTGGGCTCCACAGGACATGACCCAGGGACGTATCCCAGTTGATACGGTACTCTGAGTAGGTACCAAACCTGCGTAGGATCTCCATCAATCTCTGGATGGAGGCAGCTGGTCGTTGAATGTGCGGGATAATATCATCGGCGTATAGCGAAATACGCTCCTCCCAGCCTCCCCCCAGATCTATGCCCCACACTCGGGGTCCGTCCGCACCCACGTCGCCAATGGTTCCAGGGCTAAATAGAACAGGGTCCGGGAGAGCGGGCAGCCCTGCCTTGTGCCCCGCCCTAGTTGAAACTCCTGGGACAGGGCTCCATTAACTCTAACTCTTGCCAGCAGTTCGGTGTAGAGCAGTTTCACCCACGCCCGGAACTTGACTCCAAATCCCAGTTTAGCCAAAACAGCGTAGATGTAATGCCATTCCATACTATCAAAAGCCATATGGGCATCTAGTGATAGCAGGGCCGCCGGTTCATTCGGTCGGGTAGATACCATCTGTAGTACCCCAAAAAGACGCCGTAAATTAAGCCGCATGCTCCTGTGTGGCATAAAGTCCGACTGATCCAGGTGAATCAGAGATTGCACCACCGCCCCCCGTCTGGTGGCTAAAATCTTGCCCAGGACTTTCGTTTCATAGTTAAGGAGCGAAATGGGCCTGTAAGAGCTGCACAGGTCTTGCGGCTTGCCGGATTTATGAATTACTACAATCGTAGCAGATCTAAGATCCTTCGCTAGTAGCCCTTCCTGTTGGGCCTCATTATACATTCGCAGCATATGGGGCGCAACTCTGCTACAGATGCACCCAAACGCCTCCGCCGGGAACCCATAGGGCCCCTGCGCCTTCCCTGCCTGTAAGTCGCTCATGGCATTTTCTATCTCTGTCACCGTGATGTTGGATTTCAGAATGTCCCTTTCCGCCGGTTCCAAAGTGGGCATCTGCAAGGGGGCCACAAAAATCCTCACATTCCCGCTCACTTCGTTGAGTGTGGGACCGATAAACTGTCTCATAATACCGAGCGAACTCTTCCGCTATGCCCACGCTTGTAGTCTGTATCGTCCCTGTCTTCGTCCACATCTCAGGCACCCAGTTACACTCCCTGTCCCTCCTCTCCAGCCAGGCTATCATCTTGCTGGCCTTGTCTCCCAGATCATACACGTGCCTCTGGGTAGCTAGTGCTCGCGATTTCACCTGATCAGAGAGCACATCATTTATTTATTTCTCCAGGAGCCCCAGTCTATGTCGCCTATCCCGTTCTTGCTCTTGTGTTTTCTCCCTCTCCCTCTCTAAGGCATGAAACTACAATTCTAGTCTATCAATCTGGGCACCTTCTCCTTTTGCCGTTTGCCCACCTCCACTTGCACAAATCCCATGACTACAGTCTTATAAGCCTCCCATACAATACTGTGCGACTGACCCGAGCCACTGTTGTCTGAAAAATATTGGTCTACACGCTCCCGAAACTGTGCCTGGAACTCTTGATCTTTAAACAAAAAAGTGTCAAGCCTGGGGGGAGCACTCCAATCCCTCTCTGGGCCCCATAATTGCACCTCCAATGGGGAATGATCCGATATGCCCCTTGCCTTATGACACCCACCATGGAAGGAGTTCATACAGCCCACTTGTGTGAATAAATAATCGAGTCTGGACCCTGACCCATGTGCTGCAGATATATGCGTATACTGCCAAATGTGGGGGTTGTGTGCCCTCCAGAGGTCCACCAAGCCCATTGCCTGCGCAAAATCCCAGAGGTGACACGCCCTCCCCCTGGTGGATGGACCCGGTGATCTGTCAATGTCTCTTACCATAACATCGTTCATGTCCCCCCCTAGGAGTAGGACCCTAGTCGGCATATCCAGGAGCAGTTTCCCAATATCGGGAAGGGTGGTGCTGTGCAAATTCGGGGAAATTAAGGGCCAGATGTAGGTAAGTTAATTTTACCGATTCATAAATACCGAATTTTACCGATTCGGTATTTATGAATCGGTAAAATAGAAGGGGGGAGATGTAGAAAGAATCGGTAATTGAATTACCGATTCTGTAAGAATCGGTATTTACCGAATCGGTAAATACCGATTTGGTAATGCCCATTGATTCCTATGGGCATTGAAGCCCATAGGAATCAATGGGCATTACCGAATCGGTATTTACCGATTCGATAAATACCAATTTTTGCAAGGGTGCAGGGGGTGTCACTTTGACACCCTCTAGCACCCCGATTTAAGGCATGTGTGAAATGTGGCACACAGACATGCCCTAAGGGCATGTCCGTCTGTCACATGCCATAGGTGTGCATGCACACATGTGCATGCACACCTGGAATCGGTATTTTACCACCCAATTGGATTGGGTGGTAAAATACCGATTCGGTAAGGACTGTGGGACTCAGAAGAGTCCCCCCTACATTTCGAAATTACCGAATCGGTAAAAATATCGATTCTGTATTTTACCGATTCGGTAAATTTACCGAATCGGTAAAATAGGCCACCTACATCTAGAATAGCCATTTACCGGTCGGCAACGGCCGAATCGTCCGTTACCGGTCGGTAAATGTCTACCTACATCTGGCCCATAGAGTGAGGAAATGTTGAGGGTCAGGCCCTCCCACTGCCGGTGATAGCTGCGTACTGTCCCAAGGGATCTAACCAGTGCCACCCGATCACCAGCGGAAGGGAATTCTTTAATTAGGATTCCGGCACCCCTTGAGCCGTTGGTATAGCACGCGTGCGCCCTCAGCGTGTAACCAAATCTGTTGAGGGCCTTATAAGGATTCCTGATCAGATGTGTTTCTTGGAGCAATACTATATCGGGCCATGCCTTTGTCGATATTGGAGAACCATGGTGCGTTTAATCTTCTTCAAGCCATTAACATTCCAGGATAGTATAGGGACTTTCTGTGCCTTTGACGTATGCATCATAAATGTAGATCAGTACGAACTGAGAGGACAGTTTCCCAACTCTGCCACCCCCCATTACCCGCCTGCCCACCAAACTTGCCTCTGGAGCCAAAAGAACTTTGTAGTAGATCAACATTAATGCCAATAGCAAACATACAACCTTCCCCCCCCAACCCCCAAAATCCCCCCCCCACCCTGCTACCCTGGTTCGCAGGCCAAAGGAGCACGACATACCCCAACAAGCAGGGCGCCTTTTGCCTTACAACGTAAACTTAGGGGTAAATGTGGCAACCAGACGGACAGGCCGAGGGTGACACCCGGCCCCACGCCAAAAAGATCGAACCACCTCACCATACCTGATCACATAAGTGGAACTAAAGCACAAAATGCAGCTCCCTCCAGTGGAAACCATACCCCCCACAACACCAACAGCACTTTACCACATGGCCGCTAAGGGTGCGATGCCCCCCTCTCAGACCCAGTTAGTATCTGGTCCCCGTATCTCCTCGATGCAGCAGCAGTCAGTCCGACAGGAGAGTCAATATAGTGGGCGTGTAGAACATCCATACTCTCTTGCCAGACCTCTCCCATCAGTTTCAGCCCATGTCCAGCGAGGCTGACAGGCTGCACTCCCCAGCCCTGTCTGGCGTTTGGGGAGTATATATATATATATATATATATATATATATATATATATATATATATATATATATATATATATATATATATATATATATATATATATATATATATATATATATATGAGACCAGGGATTCCTCAGCAACTTGCTCTGCGCTCGCAGACACCGCCTCCACGCCAGCAAAGAAAGAGGACCGGACCATCAAAAGTCAGCAAGATGGAATTTATTCTGAACAGAACCAGCGACGCGTTTCGGGCGGAAAGCCCTTGATCACGCTACGCTATATATATATTGTTGTGTAACCAGACTTAACCATGTAAATACTGCTTATACTTTCTTCTCTTTTTCCTTAGTTTCAATGCATATACACATTTTTAATTATTTTGGACTTTGAACATATATTGATTAGGTTAATCACTATTTCACAGGGTGTATTTTTTCTCTGTTTCCATGAACATTTACTTCTCCTCCGATAATTCGTTTTAGGAAGACTTTTTCTTTCTATGTTTTAGATTTATTACTTAAATTTAAACAGTCATAGGAGGGGATGTAGGGTCACTAGGGTACTTACAATACATTATGAATTGTTGTAACAAGGTTGTTTATATCTCATACACGGTTTAGAATGATATATAGATGATTTAGTAACTTCCAGGTGCCTCTTGATACACATAAGGCTAAATATAAATTCTTTGGTCTTTTGTATATAAATGGAGTGTATGTAATTAGTGTAAATAGGCCTGTATTTATTTGTATATACATTGTTTAATCGGTCTTATACAAAGATGGGTTATCGTTATGAAATGTTGTTTTCTGGCCACTTTATTTGATCGTGTATATTGTATAATGAGATAATGCATTCATGCTGTAATATTGTTTTTGTGCCTCTGTTGACCCCACTCTGCATTCATGCGATGTATTACATAGTACTTTGTTTATGTTCATGGTATTAGCACGTGACTCACTAGAGAGGTGGAGCATCACCAAAAAGAAAGTATATAATTAGTCAGCAGACCAGGTGTATGGTGTGTGAACAAGAGCACTTGTTGCTCGAAACGCGTCGCGTGAGAGGTCAATAAATCTACCTTGCCGACAGCCTGGGGTCCGTGTCTTCATTTCGCCGTGTGTCGGAAGTGGTGAAGATTTGTGGTTTATATATATATATATATATATATATATATATATATATATATATATATATATATATTCACAGAAAAAACCATAGGTTATAGTGGATATATAGTTAGGAATTTGCATTTACAAAACCTTGAAAATTCAATGAAAAAACCATTGGTTTTAGGCCATATATAGTTAGGGATTTGCATTTACAAAACCTTATTTTACTCGCATAAAACCATTGAAATTCCATATATAGTTAGATGCGCTAACTATATATCGCGCACCCGCAATCCACTGCTGATGATGTCACATATTACATCATTCATGACATGGTCAGTGACATCACTGATGACATCACTGATGACATCATCCAGTGATTGTATGTTTCTGTAAAGTTAAAATATGTCTTACATATTGAAGAATGAGTGGATGTATAAGTGTCTGGATGAAGGATTTAGTAGATGCATGACTGACTGTATGAGAGAGTGATTAAATGTGTCTCACTGAGTGCATGGGTTAGTGACTAAACTGTCTTAATTTGTGCATCATTATGTCTGTTGTTCGGTAAACTGCTGCATGTGTTGATCAGTAGCTATATGAGTAACTATATGGGTTATTGATTGGTTGCCCAAGTATTTGTATGGGAGACTGAGTGTGTGTGTATGGGTGTCTGGGAGGTGTGTGACTCTGTGCATAGATGTGTGAACAGTTGATTCACTAGATGTATGGGTTCAAAAGTGCATGTGGAAACAGCTGTATGGGCGGTTGATTGTGTGCATGAGTGTATTGGTGAGTGAATGGATATCTCAGTGCTACATGTCAAAGTAAGTACATATGTAAAACACAGTACATGTGAGAGTTGACATATATAAATAACTGTGCATAAGAGCCAGTGAATGTGTGAGTGGCTGTATGGATCATTGTGAACTTTTATTAGGGATTATATAAGAGAGTAAATATGTGTTAGAATATGTTTCAATAAGTAAGGTGTGTCTAACTGTATAGTTGAGGAATTGGAGGTGTGATTGATTCTTTGCATGACTGTCTAGGTGTATGAGTAACTCCATGGATGAGTGACAATCTGTCAGTGTCTGTTTTCACTGAGTGTATCTAAGGATATATCAGAGTCTGTAGAGGTTCATCGTATTAACACATGAATGATGTCATCTGTGATGTTGTCAGTGATGTCATTTGAGTTGTCATCAGTGATGTCATCAGTGATGTCATTTGAGATGTCATCAGTGATGTCATTTGAGTTGTCATCAGTGATGTCATTTGAGATGTCATCAGTGATGTCATTTGAGTTGTCATCAGTGATGTCATCAGTGATGTCACTGACCATGTCATAAATGATGTAATATGTGACATCATCAGCAGTGGATTGCGGGTGCGCGATATATAGTTAGCGCATCTAACTATATATGGAATTTCAATGGTTTTATGCGAGTAAAATAAGGTTTTGTAAATGCAAATCCCTAACTATATATGGCCTAAAACCAATGGTTTTTTCATTGAATTTTCAAGGTTTTGTAAATGCAAATTCCTAACTATATATCCACTATAACCTATGGTTTTTTCTGTGAATTTCATTGGTTTTTTAATAGCAAATATGAAAAGCTTTAAAATGTCAAGTACGTGATAGATAAAAACATTTTCGTATTTATGCACGCTGATGTGCTTTGAACGCTGCACCCCCCCCCCTCCCCTCTTTTCTCTTAGTAGTACTCTCTCTTTGCAGATAGTGAACGGTAGTTAACGCAGGCCTTTGCCCCCGTTGTAATCCGTCGTGCCTGCTTGTCTCTCCATTTGATTGCTTATTATCCAAGCATTTACTGTTTTAGAATTGGTTCTCTTTGGATCATTCTCTATTTACAAACAAGCACAAAGTCGCAATACTCTGTTTAGTCTTTGCAGATAGTGAAAAATCGTGTAAAAAAATAAAAGTAATCGAGCAAAATCAGTAGGCCACTAATTGGATCTCTTTTTGACCTCGCTAAAATAGAAATATTAGGAACAACCCTTCATGAGAAATACGAAAATAGTGAGATGAACTGAGCTCCACACCATGAGGGCTGCAAGACAGCTCGACTCCGTCACCCACCCCGCCCAAAATAACGACAAACCCTATGCAAATATTAAAAATATAGACAACACACCAGCAAAGAAACAGGGTAAAACATTTTATTAAATAACTATTTACATAACTATTTTATACTTTTTATTGCCCGATCCGGCTAGCTCAATCGATCGAGCATGAAACTCATGCACTCTGATAGCAAGCGTTGCTACTGAAGCTATGCAGACCAAAACTGGTTTTCAGTTTGTAAATTTTTCTAGATTTTTCAATCCAAGGTTGATTGACTTTGTAGAACGATGGCTTCAGATTTTCAACATACGGTGTGGTGGCGCGGACTGTGAGGGGGCGCTTCGCTCCTGCCCCCTCCCCAAGTAAGATTTTCATACGTGAAAGTACGTTAATGGTTTTGGTCCCTGAGTTGCTTCAATGTCACTGCCATTCTCAAATGGCATAAGTTCTGGATGTTGGGTGCCGTAGTTAAGAGTTCTGAGCAGTGCTTGTAACACTGTCTGAAGCTTATTTCCACCTACTGCAGCTTCACTATTCTCAAAGTAAGTGAGTGTCGTTTGTGGACCTGACTGCATTAGAAAACAATGTGATATGTTACCTTCCTAAACAGCTTGACGGAGGCCCCTGAGGGGCGGTGTGATGGCCATGGACTCGGAGAAGACGCTTGGCTCCGACACCCTCCCCAAGTCTTATAGCACTGGTGTAGCCTGAGATCGCCCCCGACATAGGCGGCCGGCTCCCGGGGTCCGGCGGAACTTTTTGCCTTTTGATGACTCTTCAATTCTGGACCTTGTGCCACAATCCGTTTGACCTGAAGACACGCTGTAGTGGGGCGCCCCTTTACCGTTTCAGTTGCCATTCCGCCCGCTTTTGCTACACTGTGCCTCTTCCGCCATTCAGCTGTTTACCGCCCGCTCTTGCGACTACAGCGTCTCGCTCATCATGTAGTTGAGTTGCTCCCGCTCTTGCGGTGCAGCGATAGGCGGCTGCCACAGGACTCTCAAAATGGCGGCCGGCTCTTCGGTTTTGGGCCTGGTCCACTAAAATGGCCCTGGGACACCTTTGAACTCGGACGCTTCCCTGATAGGGCTTGGGTCCCATTCTCGAAAGCGTCCCCTCAGCCGTGAAGATTCTACAAAAGTCTTGGGGGCCTCCGACTCCCGCAGGCTTCTGGTGGGGAGCGGCTGCCATGATTGCTCGTGGAATGGCCACGACGGAGCTACGAGATGGTAGTGCTCTCATGCTGACGCCAGCTTTAGTCTGAAACATCCAGAAACACTGTAGACTACCAATTCGATCAGTTCCGGTAGCGCCCCAACATGACCCGGAAGAGAAGCACTTGCCCTCCCCTCTTTGACTGATGGTTCTTGTTGCCTGTCCCCTCTGTTGTCATTTAACAGAACTTTTTGGACTGCTGAAAGGGGTTGTGTTCCGAACGCTGGTTGGTGGAGACATTTTGACTATATTCTTGACCTACGTTGTCGCGTAATGCGTTATATGACACGCCGCGTTAGCGCACCCGGAAGTGATCCGAGGCGCGGCGCGCAGCGCGTAACGTAAGCATAACAGGTCATGTGACTTGTTAATAAAACTTTTCATTGGTTCATTTTACTTTTGTTATTTTAATGATGAAAAGCTTGGTCATATGACCTAAAAATTACGCTTTTTATTGTTTTCGAACATTATTTTTTTTTAAACATATGTTATAATATTCCAGGCTAATGTACTTTCCCGGAAAATTTACAACTGTCCTGCAAGTAAAATATATTCCTTTTTCGAGAAAAAGGGCGTTTCTTCCTTCCATGACGGAGCCGTTGAGTAAAAGAGATTCGGCCTGCTGTCTTAGTCGCCGATACGCCTGATTATCAGATTCTTATCGATCACTTTATGTTGCAGAAATGAAAAACACAACTGCCCTTGACCATTTATCTTTACTGCGTTCCTACATATTATACCTTTTATCCGTCATGTAATTGGACTGCTTTATTTCACTTGCCTTTTACTGATTCGAAAACAGTGACTAAAAGTAAAAACTTTACCAATGTAAATACTACTACCGTGTTTTGTTTTAAAAACCTTTATTGTGCAAATGTCAGTATACAAATACGGGCCTATAACCACGTGGGCCGGCCACGGAGCAAACTGAAATCGTATATGATGAGGAGACATTTACACTGTAGAGGAACGTAACGAGCGGGCCATTAGGTTGCAAGAACAAAGGTGTCTAACAGTTGCGGAATCGGTGGACGTACATTTTGTAATTAAAATACGACAGGGCCACTTACAATAACATTTTCTAGATATACATTTGCGGGCAAGGAGTTACGAGTCCCATTTATACCGGCGCCATTTTGGGCGAGGCAGGGCAGGTCCAAGATATAGTCAAAATGTCTCCACCAACCATCGGCCAGACCAGAACCCCTTTCGGCCCTTTATGCTACAAGATGGTGTCTTCCATTCAGAAAATATTGTTGGCAGCATTTTGAAAGGAAACAGAAACAGCCGTTCTCCTAGTGAGTTTCACATTGTTACATTTAGGAAGAATGTTGAAGAGTAGTATGTGGAAAATCTGAAGCCATTTTTCTACAAACTCTCAATCAGACTTGGATGGAAAAAAAAATCCTGAAGAATGTACAAACTGAAAACCAATTTTTGTCTGTATAGCATCAACAGCAACGCTTGAGTCAGCTTTGTGTCAAGCCGCCATTTTCATTCAATCAATAGCGTCCCCCTGCACACATTCAGGGACCTGGTCGTGTCTTCAGATGAAACGGATTGTAGGAAAAGAAGCAGAAAGGAAAAGGAAAAAAGTTCAGCCGGACCTCGGGAGCCGGCCGTCTATGTCATGTGCGACCTTTGGCCACACCAGGGCAATAGTGAAGCTGCAGCAGGTGCAAATAAGCTTCAGACAGTCTTACAAGCACTGCTCAGAACTCTCAACTGAGGCACTCAACATCCAGGACTTGCCATTCGGATCTTGGCGCCTTGTGCTGGTTCCGACCTATTCACACATCGGTCCACTACTGACATCACCTCATAAGCCAACGGGGCACCCCAAGCCGACTTTCGGCGCAGCATTGTAGGATGGCCACACCAGTGCGGCAACTTGCTGGACACAACCTCGGTGCCATCCGGATCTCGGCGCGTTCGACTCACTGTACCGCAAGAGTGACCGCAACTCAGCTGGACACGCCGTCTTTCGGCGCAGCATTGTAGGATGGCCACACCAGTGCGGCAATTTGCTGGACACCACCTCGGTGCCATCCGGATCTCGGCGCGTTCGAGTCACTGTACCGCAAGAGTGACCGCAACTCAGCTGGACACTCCGTCTTTCGGCGCAGCATTTTAGGATGGCCACACCAGTGCGGCAATTTGCTGGACACCACCTCAGTGCCATCCGGATCTCGACGCGTTGTGCTGCCTTCGGCCTATTCGCACATCGGTCCGCTACTGACGCCGCCTCACGTGCCAACGGATTTTCTACGCTTTTTGTAGCCCTATGCCGCATAACAGGTCATGTGACTTGTTTATAAAACTTTTCATTGGATCATTTTACTTTTGGTTTCCTAAAGATGGAAGGCTTGGTCATATGACCTAAAAATAACACTTTTCATTGGTTTAGAACATTTTTTTTTCCCAAACGATGAAAGCCCCACCTTGTTTCTGGATCATTCAGACTGAAGCTGGCGTCAGCATGAGAGCACCACCATCTCGTGGCTCCGTCGTGGTCATTCCGCGAGCAATCATGGCAGCCGCTCCCCACCGGAAGCATGCGGGAGTCGGGGGCCCCCAAGACTTTTGTAGAATCTTCACGGCTGAGGGGACGCTTTTCGAGAATGGAGCCCAAGCCCTAGCAGGCAAGCGTCCGAGTTTCAAGGTGTCCCAGGGCCATTTCAGTGGACCAGGCCCAAAACCGAAGAGCCGTCCGCCATTTTAAGAGTCATGTGGCAGGCGCCTATCGCTGCACTGCAAGAGTGGGAGCAACTCAACAACATGGTGAGCGAGACGCAGTAGCCGCAAGAGCGGGCGCAACTCAGCTGGATGGCCGCCACCTGGGGAGGCCCGTTCACGCCGCCACCCCCACGCCCCCCCCCCCCCCCCGGGCCGCCGCACGCAAATTTTCGGAGCAGCATTGTAGGATACCAAAACCAGTGCGGCAGTTTAGTGGACATCACCTGGGTGCCATCAACATCTCAACGCGTTCTGCTGCCTTGGGACTATTCGCACAACAGACCGCTACTGACGAGGCCTCCCCCCGCCCCACCCGGGACGCCCCACGCCAATTTTCGGAGCAGCATTGTAGGATCCCAAAACCAGTGCGGCACCCAGGCGACATCACCTGGGTGCCGTCCAGAACTCTGCACGTTGTGCTGCCTTGGGACTATTCGCACAAAAGACAGCTTCTGACCATTGTTGCTTTTTTGGGTGAAAAATGTTTAAATGTTTTTACAGTTTTTGTTCCGTTCATTATAGTTAAAAGTTAATAAAGTTTTAAAATCTAACTTTGTTGGAGTGCTATATATGTTTAAAAAATCGGGTGAATGGGGCCTTGAATCGGGTTATTGTCATGTGTGGGCTTTGCAAGTGTACTGCTACAAGATCGGACATTTCAAACTCAAATGCACGTTCTTTTTCTTACCTTTCCGAAGCATGGAGCGCAATAGCAGGCAGAGAAAGGGTGATGCACGTGTTGAACACTGCCTGGCCTGGCAAGTTGCTGGCAGTGCCCCCCCCGCCCGCTCCTGAAAGAGGGCACACACACACCGCCGCCCCGAGTACTTCACAAATCTTTAAAAGACCATGCGCTTGTTCATGAGGCTTAAATGGTTTATCACCCCTTCTAGAACCCCTGCATCGACCCTCTGACGTTTCCTGGAAGAATTAGCACGTAACACAATACCAAGCCCTGTCAGCTGAAACCCCCGAGAAATCATGGGGCATATTATCAAGGGGGTTTATTTCCGCTTTTTTGGCTTTAAAAGCCAAAAAAAAAAGAGATAAAATTATCTCCCTATTACCAAGCTGTCCTTAACACCAGTTAGTGACAGCTAAAAGGAGATAGCGACCATCTTGGGCCCCGCTTTGCATATCAGTGATATTTATCACTAATGACATGCAAAGTGGGCGTGCCAAGATTTTAGCGACTGGAAACAGTCCCTAACCATCGCTATCTCCTATTACCAACTTTTGGAGATATTCGCGCTAAGCGCGAATATCTCCAAAACCTAACACCTGCCCTGAGCAGTTTTAGCCATGTTATCCAATGGGAAGTGGATAACATGGCTAAGAGCATTTGCTGGATAATGCATGAATATCGCTGACTTTTCAACGATATTCATGCATTGCGGCCGTTTTTTATCGCATTTGCGATAAACCTTGCTAATAGCAAGGTTTATGTGCGATAAAATTCGCCGATGTGCGGCGATAATTTTTGTCTCTAAACAAGTTAGAGACAAAAATTATCGCTAGTTGTTGGTAATATGCCCCCGGGTTTTTCCTTGCAGGAATCGGGAAGCGAAAGACTAGCACTGAAATCAGTAGTCTCACGCCTGAATCGGGAGGGTTGGCATGTCTGGATACTCTACAGCTGGGGCCATAAACTACATCCGCAGGGCTAGGTGATAGCCTAGGTCCGGCCTGGACAATCGGACACAGAGGAAGAGGAGTGTCAGAGGGTGCGGTAGTGAATAGGGTGAAAGGGAGGTGTCGGGCGGGCACAGGGTGTGATTCTCAGAGAAGAGCAGCGCAGATGGGGGGAAGTATATGGCCCATGCATGAGAGAAAGAGCGGGGGTGACCAGTGCGTGGGGGAGATGCTTGCGAGGGTGGGGAGCCATGCTGAGGATCGGCGGCGTGCAGAGAGTGGCCCTGGTCAAGGCATCTAAAATGGCTGCCGTGCACGACAAAATTGTGGCATTGGACAAAAACGCAAGATGGCGCAGACAATGTTTATTAATAAGGATTCATTTATAACAAAATATTTACTCGCAGTGACAAAATGGTGGTCAACACTTCCTGATTTCCATCGAATCGAACGTTAACAAACGTCACGCAGCAAAAAAAAAAAAAAAAAGCTCACGCACAGAGCAGTTTTTAGCCATGTTATCCAATGGAAGGTGGATAACATGGCTAAGAGCATTTGCTGGATAATGCATGAATATCGCTGACTTTTCAGCGATATTCATGCATTGTGGCCGATGTGCGGCGATAATTTTTGTCTCTAAACAATTAAAACGAAGCACAAAATGGCGAATTCCCGTTTCGCTACCAGTTTGCGGCCCAGTTCGCGGCCCGTGAAGCGCTTCTACCGTGAAAAATCATTTTTTTTTTATTTTCCCCACGGGACCCTTTAATAACCCCAACAACATTCCTAGGGGGTCAAGAGGGGTATACCTTGCCCCCTTTCAATAAATTCCCCCTTCGTTTTTCACCTCTTCTTCTCTCTCGATCCTACCGAGAGATAAGATGGCGGCCGCTCCGGACTGTTTAGAATGTTGACAGACACCGGAGAGCCAATCAGCTTTCTGCGCGCAAAGTTCCGTTTCGCGAAAAGTAAGCGGACCGGATCGCTGCCCGGAGCGCTGTTACAGATATATATCTTGTTTTGAACGTTAATTTCTCAAAAACTACTGGAGCACATATATTGAGACCTAGCAAAGGCACATCGGGCTAACAGTCCCTACAATTTTGCCAAGTTTCGTGCAAATCCATTCAGCCGTTCGAGCTAAAAGTGAGGCCAACCGCCCTATGGAAATTAACATGGGGAAAACGCGTTTTGGGACCCCCCTTTTTTCTCGGCCCCCCCTTGACGAAACCCCCCCAAATTTTCAAGGTCTGCTCAGAAACAAAATGTGCCATTTTCCTGAAAATTGCAGCCGATTCCGTCCACAAACGCCAAAGTTATTAGATTTAGAATTTTCAAAAATCCCATAGGGAAAAAATCCTAACTATATATACCTACTGGCGAGACGCCAGTAGGTAATATATATATATATATATATATGTATTACATTACCTACTGGTGATAGCCAGTAGGTATATATAGTTAGGACCTAGCTACTATAGGAAATCCGCAACATTCTATTGGGAATAACTTTGGCGCCTGTTGAGGAATGTATGTGAAATTTTCCAGAATTTAGGACAGCTCCGCTCCGCTCCTTCCCTGAAAGTTTGGGGGGGATTCGTCATGTGGGGGCCGAGAAAAAAAGGGGGGTCCCAAAACGGGTTTTCCCCATGTTAATTTCCATAGGACGATTAGACACGGCTACAGCCCGAACGGCTGAACGGAATTACACCAAACTTGGCAAAATTGTAGGGACTGGTACGCAGAAGTGCCTTTTCTATATTTGGTGAAAATTGCTCCAGTGGTTTTTACGAAAATTAACTTCAAAAACACATATATATCTATATGCCCGCTTCGAGCGCTTACAGGTACCCGTACCGGGGAGCGCACCCGGAGCGCCACGGAAGTGCGCTAGCGGAAAGCTGATTGGCTCTCGGGTGTCTGTGAACATTCCAAACGGTCCTGAGAGTCCGCAAAACAAAAGGGGAAAACTATAAAAGGGGGCAGGGTAGAGACCCCCTGACCCCCTAGGTTTTATCAGGGGGGCCTAGGAGGACCCCGAAGGTAAAAAAAACTAATATATATATTTTTTTAATTTCGCGGAGTACGATGGTGCGATGCCATGTACGCGTACCCTGAGCGTACCACGGGGAAAACCCCCCCCAAAAATATTTTTGGGCCTGGGGGGACCTTGTGGGACTGAGCAGGCCTAGGGGGTCAGGGTGCTTCTACCCTGCCCACTTTGTGTGTTTTGCACCTTTTGTTTCACTGCTTTCTTGTGTCTTGGTTCTACCGAGGCACAAGATGGCTGCCAACACTTTCTGGTTTGGAGTGTTGACAGACAGTGGCAGCCAATCAGCATGCCTTTCGCAGGAAAGCAGCATGCTCATTGGCTATCAACACTTCTAACCATGAAGTGTTGGCATTCATCTTGTGCTAGGTAGACCGAGGCACAAAAGAAGCAGAAAAACAAACATGTAGAATGCAAAAAGGGGGAAGGGTAGAAACAACCTGACCCCCTAGGGCTGCTCAGGTGGTCCCACAAGGATATTAACATATTTAAACGTTAGCCGCTAATAGAATTAGCATTTAAAAAACCTTGCGAATTCACTGAAAAAACCATAGGTTTCAGGCCCTATATAGTTAGAAATTAGCATTTAAAAAACCTTGCAAATTCACTGAAAAAAACATAGGTTTCAGGCCTTATATAGTTAGGAATTAGCATTTAAAAAACCTTTGAAATTCACTCAAGAAACTATAAGCCCAAAGTAAATTTACTACAAAGTTTAAGAGTCAAGTTAGACATGTATATTTACTGATGTGCAAATTAGTCTTTGTGAATAGGTTCCTTTTTCTTTAAGAAAGTACATTTAAAGATAAAATCGTTCTTGCATTAAACGCCATCAACAAACAATAGGATGATGGAAAAAATGCCAGAAAAATCCCAACCACTATTGATCACTGGAAGCCACAATACAGTCCATCGTTAGTATTATATTTCAGAAACTAGCCGGGAGAAACTACCATGCATGGTCCAAATATTAATCAACTGGTTGTGTATTAAATGAGAGATTGTGCATTAATTAAAGTTGGGGTAATCAAGGATCTGTAGTAGATATTGCATTTGATGTAAGAAGGTATAGGGTTGGGCTAGGTATTGTTGAAGAAATAAAAGTCTGACAGAGGTTTTTATGACCAGCCTTTGCTGACAAATGTATTTTTGGAGGGGGTATACTATTTTGAAAAATGTAATGTAATAGCGTTTTTACAAAGCGCGGCCTTCACTCCAGGCAGCATCTTGGCGCTACGAGAGAGACTAGGCAGGGATGGAATGAGGCACTGAGTCAAGTGTCGGCCAGATCCAGTGTATTAATTCAGACTAGGCTTTTGCACAAGACGTCAGGTAGACTGTATATCTATGTTTTAAGGGTCTTCCTGAAAACTGCTTCAGATGTGATTTGGCGAAGGGGCGAAGGTAATCTATTCCAGGCCTTTGAGCCCAGAACCGCCAGTGATTTTCCTCCCCTAGTTTTTAATCTAAAGTTGGGGATGGTAAGGAAGTTAGCATTTGCAGATCTCAGGTTTCGTGAGGGATTGTACTGTTTAAACATGCTCTAGATGTAACTGGGTCCTCTTCCATGATATGCCCTGAAAGTAATTAAGAGGATTTGGAAAAGCACCCTCTTGTGTATTGGCAACCAGTGGAGGGCGTCCATTGCCGCTGTGACTGATGTCCTCCTATGCCATCTCAGCACCAGTCTAGCAGCTGCGTGTTGCACCATTTGTAGCTTATGGCCAACCGACCTGTTTGTCCCTGCATAGAGGCTGTTGCAGTAGTCCAAACGTGATGTAATGAGCACTACTGCAACCATTTTCCGTGCTGGGAGCGGTATCAGGTCGAAGAATTTTCTTAGACCTTTTATGATCCTGAAACAGGTTCCTGCCACAGCTAATGCTTGTTGTTTAAAAGCTAGGGTAGCATTGAATCTGATCCCTAGATTTCTAACTGCCGTGACTGTGTTTGGGGGGACGGCAGCATCTTCCGGCCCCATATAGTGGGGCTAAACAAATTATCTTTCCCATATGGCAGAATCTCAGTTTTCCCTGAATTGCATTTAAGATGGTTTTTGCCCATCCTTTGAAACGTGGCTTTGAGGCAGTTTTAGAGATTCATTTCAGCCTTGCCGGTGTCGTCATCCAACACCAGGATGAGCTGTGTATCATCCGCATACGAAATGGTGTTAATTTTAAAGGATGATATCAATGCAATCAGGGGGGCCATATATACATTAAAAAGCTTAGGGCTCAGACAAGAGCCCTGCGGTACTCCTGAGGTGACCCGCTTTTCCTCCGACAGGAAATTTCCTAGGGTCATCACTTGTCGCCTATTAGCTGGAAAACTTTTTACCCAGCTCAGGACATTCCCAGCTATCCCCGCCGCGGCTAGACGGTCCACAAGGATGGTATGTGAGACCGTATCAAACGCCACGGACAGGTCTAAGAGTACCAGTACAGCCTTCTTTCCCTGGTCCATTGCGGCTCGCAGGGTTTCAGAGGTGAAATGAGAGCTGACTCCGTAGAGTGAAAGAAGGTTTATATCTAAAAAAAAAAAGTGACAATGTAACAAACATAAACCATATTCAAATCCCAGACCAGGACAAGGTTAAAAAAGCCTTAAAAAATGTACAACTCCTAAAATGTATGGAACTAAAAGCAAAGCTGTTTGCACAGTGATGGTGCCAATGATGAGTAGCAACCACAGCTGGGGCTTGGAGTGGAGGCTAGGCACACAGCACAGGTTCGGGAAGGGAAAGGACAAAGGGTGGTCGAAATGAGTGGTAGAATAATAGGTACCTTTCTTACAGTTGTATTTATTTTTGTTATGGGGTGGATATAGGAAATAGTAGTGGGGTTGCTCCCACTTTAGGAGGAGGGGGAGATAAATGAAGAACGTGATGGGTGTGTGTAGCAACACATCAAGGTTTCTTTTATATTTGAGTGGGTGAGGGGAAGATAAATGTAGAGGCCGATGGTGTGGTGGGTGATAAGATACTAGGTGCGATTTTTAAATATATGATAGGGCCAGTGGAATGTGGGAGGATGGCAAGTACTATTTTTAAAATTTGGGAGGCAGAGAGAAGGCCTGGCAAAAGGGGTGAATGGAACCATGTTATGTATGACTGCCCCATGACTCAATCCTCCACTCCTGCACAGCTGATGACCGCAATGAGAGATAAAATGGAGTGGCCATACATAACATAAAATTAAAGATGAGTAAGTGTGAATAACAGGGATATTTTTCACCTAGGGGCACGGGATGACATTCACAAATTGAGCATTGCTCGAGGTGACAATTTGATTCCACTCAGAACCTCTTGGTTAAAAAACATCCCTGTTAATTTCTATTACCCATTTATAACTTTAGTTTTGATATTGGGGTCTCATGGCCATCTACTATTGCACTTACTATGAGGCTAGAATTGAAAAGCTGCCAACTCCACAAGGGGGATGTTTAAAATCACTAAAGTTCTTCTGGAACACTCCAATGATAAATGTAATGCCCTGGCCTCCTATTTTAATACTAAAATATTGGATATCCACCTCTCCTTTCGAAGGGGGGAGAGATGTCCCAAGTCCACATGCCCAAGTTGCACAAAGGAATCCAACCCAGCTAACTTGTTGGATATTTTCACTGTACTTTTCAGCAAAATTAAATCGGGATCTCCTCTTGACCCTACACCATAGAGGATTCTTGCTCTTGGGCTGAGACTATCTTTCCATCTTGCTCGAAATGGTCAATCTCTACCTGAAGGAAGCTCTGGTGTCCCAACCATGGAAACATGCTATGGTGAAAGCCATTTTTAAAAAGCCTCACCTTGACCGTACGTGTCCTGGGAATTTTTGCCCCATCTCCTTGCTCCTTGGCATACGGAAGGTGGTGGAAAAATACATTAACAGGCATCTCTCGAAATTCCTCAAGGTCAATTCTTTCCTTCACCACACACAAACTGATTTTTGGTTTAAATATAGCACCAAAACCGCCCTTCTAGCCGTGGTGGAGGAAGCGAAAAGGAGAATTAATCAACGGGCCTCAGTAGCGATTATTCTTTTGGATCTCAGCGCAGCCTTCGACACCATGGACCATTCCACTCTTTTAGAGAGGATTAACAAGTCCTTGGAGGGAAAGCTCTGGATTGGATAGGCTACTTCTTGAAGGATAGATCCTTCCATGTATTTGATAAATCTTGCTTCTCTGCAATTCTACCAGTCATTTGTGGAGTGCCGCAAAGGTCTTCTCTTAACTCAACGTTGTTCAATGTGGACTTGCAACCCCTAGCAGATATTGTAACTACCTTTGGGATTTCCATGGTCTCCTGAAAGGATGATACTCAGCTGGCCTTTTCTCTTACCCCAGACATGAACCAGCCAGTGACCACCTCAGGACCATGTCTGGAACAGGTGGTCAGCTGGATGAACAATCCTTGCCTTAAGTTGAATGGAGCCACGACAGAGCTTATGATTCTTGGGAGTAATTCTCAGCTTCAAAGGGCCCTCGATTGGGTGGTCTTCCTTGGTTCTCCTCCCGCTCCTAAACCAGCCATAAAAAGTCTGGGTGTATGGCTGGAAAAACCCTAAACATGGAATACCAGGCTACCAGACTGTCAGCCTCCTGTTTCGGAAACATGCGCATGTTGTGCAAGATTCTGCCTCTTCTCCCCTAGTTCTCGAGGAGGCTTGTAGTGCAAGCTCTGATCCTTTCTCATCTGGATTACGGCAATTCGCTCTACCTAATGCTCCCAAGGCAGTGACTCGTAAACTCCAGGTCGTGCAAAAAACGGCCACAAGACTGCTCTTGGGTATTCATAGGTATGATTCCACTAGACAGGGTCTGATTGACCTTCACTGGCTGCCCATTGCCCAAAGGATTGAGTTTAAATCTCTGTGCACGGTGCATAGAGCCTTTTATGTGAGTGGTCCTCCAATCTCTCGCCAACTCGTCACCCCTTACTCCCCTAATAGGCTTCTTAGATCCTCCAACACATTTTTAGTTACCGTCCCACTGTCAGAAGGGCTCGAAGTAAAGGACGGTCTTTTGGCTTTAACACGACCAAGCTGTGGAATGCACTCCCTCTCGCAATTCACTCTATGAACAGTGAGCTGAGCTTCCGAAAATCTCAAAAGCCATGGCTTTTTAGGAACTGATCCTTAGGGAACATTTCTGCCCTTGGTGTAGTGGTACTTCCGTCCACCAGCGCAGGGATGCCTTCGGGTCGCCATGTGCTTTATAAATTCCATAGTATAGTATTGTGAACAAGCTTTTCAAAATGCTGCTCTTCACAAACAAAGCTTACTTCTCACTGTTGTGATGTAACAATGTTCAGTAATGGAGCAGTTGCCTGCCTCCTGCTCCCTGCTTTTTTCTTTGTTTTTAATGACAACACAAATTGAAAATCCAATTTGCGACAGTAGATGGGGTTGGAACCAGGGGCGGATTGGCAAGGCGGGCATTCGGGCATCGGCCGAAGGGCCGGTGTCTCAGTGCCCTCTGTGGGCCGTTTTTTTCTCCCCTTTCCCAGTCCACAGAGAGTGGACTAGGAAAGGGGAGAAAATAAAACCGGCCCACAGAGGGCACAGAGACAGACCGAGAAATGAAAGCAGCCCGCTGTGCGCAGCTGTGGCCTCTCCTTCACCTCCTGCCCTGCCAAGCAATCACACTGAGGCTGGGCTTGGGAGGGGTGATTGCTGGCAAGAATCGGCCTCCCTGGGGGCCAGGTGTTGCTCAGGCCTTTGAGCCATTTTCACCTCGGCCCCCCTGGGGCCCACGTAGCCCAGAAACAGTGTTACTCTTAACACCTCGCCCACAGCCCTTCACATTCAGGGCATAGTGGGCGCGGAAGAATGGGTCTCCCTGTGTGGGCCAGGTGATGTTTGGAACTCAGGCACCATCTTCACCTAGGCCTCCCCCTGGCTACTTGGCTACCTTGGATGACCCAGCAGCTGTGCTCCCCTGCCAGGACATTGCCCTGAGGCCTGGAGGGCTGATTAATTTAATAATTGCAGGGGCCTTACCTCTGTTCATGTCAGAGGCGCAACTAGAGCCAAATTTCGGGGGGGGGGGGGGCTGAGAAAATATTTTGGGGGGGGGGGGCTGAACCTTTAATCAGTAGGCAGAGTGGAGCTGCAGGGGTTCCAACAAGGGGTGAAACAACAGCAAGGCCTAATTAACATTCAAATGGTCTTTTAAAGACCTGTGAAACGTTCGGGTGTGGCTGTGTGTGTGTGCCCGGGATCTGTCTCATCCCGGGCTGCCACACACGACGGGAGGGGCTGAAGCCCGGTGAGTCCAATGGGTGTTGCACGCCTGGTTCATGTGCTCCTAAGCTGAAGGGCTGGGGAGGGCTAAGTAGGTTAGTAATAGCAGGGGCTTTGCTGCTTTTCAGGTGCTCCTGCGCTGGAGGGCTCAAATAATTTTGTGACAGAAAGGAGCCTTAATGTTTTTTTTGTTGCTCAGCATGTAGGCCATTGTCATCTTGGCCCTGTGTCCTACGCAAGAACAGTATACTCCCACTTTCATTCCTTGTCTGTGCAAACAGTGTTTCATGAAAGGGCACGCCCCTTGAATGTGGGCCACGCCCCTTGAATGTGGGCCACGCCCCTTGAATATGGGCCACGCCCCTTGAATGTGGGCCATGCCCCTTGATTGTGGGCCACTTTTTTCGTCAGTGCCCGGGCCAAATTGTGATACCAATCCGACCCTGGTTGGAACCCATACACAACTTAAAACAGTAGATAGGTAACTGTGAATAACAAGTATGTTTTTCTCATCAAGGTTGTGAATGACATTGTAGACAATTCAAGCTTCACTCCGATTGCGTATTTCATGTCCCTCAGAGCAGCCCCATGAAAAACACCCCCTCATTAATCACAGCTACCCGCCTACATTTCTACATATTGTGTCAGGTTAGTTTAGGACAAGAGATCTGACCTGCAAATATTTTGGTGTCATGCGTGAAAAGAGAGTTTTTCTTTTCTCGTGTCGCTGCAGACCTGTTGCTGTACTTACGCCTGGAAGGGGAAGAAGTTGAGCCACAGTAGCTTCAGATGTGATTGCGCCTCCCATCCTTGGAGGGGGAAGAGTTTCTAGTTTTGTGTTGGTATGGTCCCAAGTCACATCTGTAACATCCTTCTCTGGGGAGGGGGTCTATTTATTCATTGGTGTGATCCTGCATCATCTGTTTGGGACTTTACTTTATTCCTTACTTCCTAGTGATCTTGAACATTTCTTGTCTTTGCCAGGAGGGAATTCCATTTTCTTGCTGCTTGTATAGATAATGAGGCTTCCCAAAAGGGGGAAAACATAAGAGGTGTCAGTTCAGAGAGGTGGGTTCTGTTCTGTGTATTATCTTTGGAGCACTACTAGGAAGCGGTCTGGTCCTCTGCCGTGGAGGTCCTATGGACAATGGGGCATCTGGCCACAGGCTGCCAGGGGAGAGCACTGAGCACTGGTGTGATCCAACCCTGTGGGTGAGGGTGAAGGAGCTGACTTATTGCCATCTTTTACAGCCTTTTCCTAAGGTGCAATCCTATTGCAAGAGTGCTTATCTGAATAGATTTCCTGAATTCGTTTTAGGAAAGAAAATTACAATTTCTAAAGTCGGGTTCTTCAGGACAGAAGGGTTTATTTAGCCAGGGTAGGCTTTCATCAGCTGGAAAAGTTACTCTTTACATAGAATCCTAAGGATAAAAGCCGGTCAATAGGAAATTTAAGATGACACTGGTGTTA
Organism: Lissotriton vulgaris; assembly: GCF_964263255.1. NCBI lineage: Eukaryota > Metazoa > Chordata > Amphibia > Caudata > Salamandridae > Lissotriton > Lissotriton vulgaris. The sequence continues at coordinate 145,149,983 of NC_141699.1, read as the reverse complement.
AATGACATCTATTGTGGCTAATAAAAGTGCACTGATGAGATGGTGTGGAGTCTGTGAGATAGTGTGAAAAGTGCTGTCAGCCTCTCTCTGTCTCTTTGCTAGTGAAACTGGCAGATGCACAGACTCTTTCCACACCAAGGGCCGATTATGATGGCGGACGGTCCTGAGTCCGTCCGCCACCATAGAGTAGGAGGGACCGTCCGCAGGGGCAGCGGCGGTCCCTCCGTGCAGATTAGGATGTGACCGCCAGGGTGGCGGTCACATCCTCTATTTCTAACATTGCGGCGGGTGCAGCTTCAAGCTGCACCCGCCGAAATGTTAAAAATGCATGCACAGCATTTGCGTGCACAAAGCGGCAGGCACCGCGCGGTGCCTGCCGCTTTGTTCACACAAATGCAGGGGGGTACCATAGGTACCCCCCATGTGCACCCCCCACACCCCCTTGACCCAGGGGGCCCGCAACGGGCCCCCGAAGTGAAGGTCCGTATGCTTTTCCAAGGCGGAAAAGCCGCTGTGGAAAAGCATACTTACTACTCCATCATAATATGGCTGGCGGTGTCTGATAGATACCCACAGCCATGTTAATGCTTTTCTGCAGCGCTCGGAAGGCGACGGCAGCGGAAAAGCGGCGGACAGATTCCAAGACCCACCAGCCATCCTAATTTGACGGTGGGTCTTTCAAGCATCCGCGACGGTTTTCCCGCATCCTCCGGGCCGGCGGTGGCTTCCGCCGGCCCGGAGGATGCGGGAAATCCGCAATCGTAATAGGCAGTTCGGGTGTAATGGGCATCCAATACATAAAGAATCCTAGTAAAACTTCACATCTGCCCTGAACTTGTGCCACCCATGTCACTGTGGCAGAACTAAAAGGAGGCGTAGGGGGCCTTGCCCCCCCTCCACCCTCCCCCCCCCGCGGCTCGCTTTGTTTCCAAGGGACCCATGCCTGGTGCACAGTAATGTGAGTATAATAATTATTGTTTGCATTTGAAACGCAACCGTTTAGTTTGCTAAAACACCCACACGGGTTCTGACGTAGGCGACTCATTTTGCAAAGTAAGTGTTGGCATTTCAAAAGTAAAATGCATTCACGAAGCCACATCTGTTTGGAGGACTGGTCAAGATAATATGTGGAGCACCAAAAGGACACCTGAGATTCTGAATCCTCTCCCAGCAAGAAGGATCCGTGGGTGCAGTCTAAGAGATCCTTAGTAGGTAGAGGAGCGAGGGAAGAATCTCCAGGGTTCAATTATCAACAGTGCAGCAGGTTCAGTAGCACAAGGACCCAAGGGTACCAGGGGCCCACCAGACCCAAACTCTGGAAGTCATTGACTATCTAACCAGTGGATGGAAGGCACATCTACCATGCTTGCACAAGGGCATTTACTAAAAATCAGGATGCATATACACACTTATATACTACATGTCTGGATAGCAACCAACCGTGCAGTGTTTCACCATTATAAGGCTACTAGGATTTTGTGCCAAGAACGACCAAATTATGCAGGAAGGTTATCTAAATTATGCTGCAAAATACAAAAAGTATGTGGCAAATTCTCTAGTAGTATTAGTTGTATCCATTTAAAAATAGAAATACTTTTTTTCTGAAAATGCAAATTATGCTACTTACGTGGCATAGTATATTGCAACTATGGTAAAGCCTGCCGCCATAAATCCACTGTCCATTGTTTTTTTAATAAAAAATGTATTCAGGAAAGTTAAACAGATTGTAAACATGTTAAGCCTAATCAGTGGGAATTTCATAAATATAAGCATTGAGACATCGACGAAGCTGACTGGCATAGTGCGACTAAATGTGATTTACTGACTCTAATAGGCCTGCACTATGAGATCTAACCCTGCCGATACAATATGTGTGTAAACGATTCATTTAGTGTACAGTACATACGAAGCTTCTAGAGCGTGGTATATCAACTAAGAGATATAGCCACACAAGACAGTAACTGCCAGTGGCCCTCTCCCGTATAGTATCAGCACTAGTATCCCCTGGGTGTGTCAATATTGGTCTGATATCTGGCTAAGGTCATGAGGAAGGTGGTGCTACCATTCTTTAAGCCACCGAAACGCGCGTCGACCAATGCTGCTCAGATCCTGCTAAATGCAGTCACTTTAATTGGTCGTGGAGATTGTACAACCTTTAGTCTCCCACCCTCCAGATATATGTATTAGTGAATGTGGTATGAGTGTATATGAAATGGAACGTATGTGAGGTAGTATGTATGAATGTTTTCTCTTGTTTTCTTTCTTGGGGGTTATTGATGCAAAGATTGTTCTGCATTCAAATGTTATGTAATAATTATGTAACAGTGTCTGTATATGTTTAACATATTGGTTTTACATTTAAAAAATGCAAAAGAAAGTTAAAAGATTTTTGATAAAACAAAGAAAATAAATAAATAATGTGAATATTTATAAACATGGTCATCTTCCTGAATTTTGTTGTTGTTTAGTCCTTGTTCATCCCATGTTAATTTCAATTTCAGTTTGATAAAAGAAATATAGGTCACGAGGGAGTTATTTCAGATTGTGTAATATACTTGCCCTCTCCATCTAGCCCTCTCCATCTACAGTGTAGCGCCACCCCCTCGGAGGCCAGTGTGCGCATTTCTTGCGACATTGCTATATGGATTCCTCGTCTGTTCAGGTGGGAGAAAATGTTGTTGCGTTTGTGCATAGAGTGAAGCCCCCGGACGTTCCAAGAGAGGAGACCGTATACCTTCTGATTTGGCATTACAGAGTAGCCTCTCTACCTCCATCTAGCCCCCTCGCCCCCGCATGGCTTTCGGGGATATATATTGGGTATAGGGAACCTTCTCGCCGTAGCTCATGTCCCGTGAAGGTTTAGACAGCAGTGCCCCCAACTTAAAACAATAGAACTTCCCAAACTCCCCCATAGAAACAAACAAGTGTCTGACATTTGGGAGGTGGCTAGACTAATGCCCGCCTGGAGGAAAGCCTACCCTTCCACCCCTTGGGTCCTCCCCCTCCAGTGATTGGACCTCACAGCGCCCCACCTTTACCCAAATCAGCCGCTAGTCATGGCGCCCCCCCCCAAACTCAAGTTTCCATCAGATACTTGCGTGTCATGTATTAATTAGATCAGATCATCCGCTGTTCCGGGAGTCACATCTGGCATAGCCTGGCTGGCATCCCCCACGGTGCTTGAGGAGGTGTCAGAGTCCGAGTTTCTCTGCTCCTCTACGGAGAGGGAGGAAGCGCCCTGTGGGCCTGCTGCACTCAGGGATGCTATTGCCGCAACCGCACTCTCCCTGTCTCGGCGAGCTTCCTCCAGGGTTGGGTGGCACTTGGGCTTCCCCCCTTTTCCAGGTGATCGTGTGAGATCCTTCTCTGGCTGGACTCTGCTTTCACGCTTCCGGTCTCTCGGTCCCTGCTCCTCAATCCAGTCATACACGTCCTGAGGTGTGGTAAAGAACGTGGTCTCCTCTGAGTGCACTAACCGGAGTTTAACTGGGAACACCATTGAGCATGACACCCCCATTTAGTGCAGTTTCTGTTTGGCCGGGACGAAGGAAGCTCGCTATCTCTGCACGTCCCGGGAAAAATCCGGAAAGATCTGGACGGTACTGTTTTCAATTTGGAGTTGGCCTTTGAGTCGTGCTTGGCTCAGCACATGGTTTCTGTCTTTGTAGAAGAGGAGGCGAGCCACCACTGCTCACGACGGTCTCCCAGGCGGGATTGCCCGGGCAGGAACCCTGTGTGCCCGCTCGAGGGCAAAGTATGGCAACAGGCCCTCCTCTGCCACCTCTGTGCAGATCCAGTTCTCGAGGTAGGCCACCATGTTTTTCCCCTCGACTTTTTCTGGCAGCCCAATGACTCTGATGTTGTTGCGCCTTGCCCTACTTTTGGAGTCTTCGGCTCGCTATTCCAACACCTGAACTTCCACTGTCGAGACTCAATCTGCCAGTTTCCTTTGGTCTGCCCTTAGGAGGCCCAGATCCCTTTGGAGCGTGTCTATTTTGGATTCTACTGCCGTCCGTAACATTTCTATGGCCTGCAGGATGTCATATAACGATAGGTCATCATGGGGCACATTATTTTCGCTTTGAGCCCCTGTGCATGTCTGTGACTCTCTGTTTTCTTCTCCTGCTGACTCCTGGTGCTCTACATCCCGTCTTTTGCTGACTCTCCCTATGGTGGGTTCAGTATGGGAGGTGTCTAGTTAGGAAGGGTGTCAGTTGGCTCTAATGCCGGATATGCAGAGAGCCCTCCAGGGGGTAAAGTCTGCTGGTGTTGGGCACTTGGTGTGCGGGTTCTCGTAGCGAGTCGCAGATCCAGTGCAGTGTTGAGGCAGCGGGTGGTGCAGGCGAGGAGGCGAATCAAAGTAGTGGTGATGTGTACGTATACCTAGCCTCACCGTCAGGAGTCAGAGCTTGTGGCACCTCTCCCTCGCCGTGTGGTCCTCACTTTCCACGTAAAGAGGGCCTCTGTGAATGTATAGCCCGTTGTGCAGTGTCCGTGTCCTCGATAAAGGCTCCCTGCCCACCGGGGGTGGCAATGCAAACACCGCATCTGTGTACACTCTGCCCTGTGCTGACTTAACGTCGTCCCTCTGTTGTGATCCACTTCGTCTCAGCGGCTCACAGGCCTCCTGTTGCTACCTTCTCTCGATGGGCCCTTTTTCATACCGCGCATGTTATCCCTCTCCTCTCCGGCGTCCCTAGGCTGTAAATTGCTACTTTTTGGGTCCTGCACGGCACCCCAAGGCACTCTTGACAGACTTCGCACAACTTTTGCGCTCTTCTTTTTCTCTCTACTTCCGTGCTAATAGCTGAGCAGTGAGCTTATTGTGGTCTAGCCGCCTCCAGTGGACCGCAACACAATTTCTTCCCTCATGAGGCCACCCGGTTCCTCCAGTGTAATGTAATGTAATGTAAAAATTACTTCTAAAGTGCAACTAACACCTAGCGGTTTCTTGGCGCTCGAGCGACAGGGGGAAGACAGTCCGCAAGACAAGGGCGTTAGTGAAAAGCATTACAGAACAAGTACGTTTTGAGAAGGGACCTAAAACGAGCATAGGGAGAGGCAGCTCTAATGCTTAGAGGGAGAGAATTCCAAAAGGAAGGAGCAAGAAATGAAAATCTTAGTCCTCCATGTTTTTTACGTTTAAAGACCGGGACCTTGAGTAGGGCCAGGTGGGAGATTGCGAGGGGGAACATAGGGGTGTAGTAGTGAGGAGATAAAAAAAGGGCTCACACCGGCGAGGGACTTAAAAATGGTGCAGCCTAGTTTGAATTTACACCGCTCGGACACGGGGAGCCAATGAAGGGACTTTAACAGAGGACTGACATGTTGGTGCTTAGGTTGATGGTGAATGAGGCGTGCAGCCTGGTTCTGAACGAGCTGCAGCCTCTTCAGTAAATAGGACGGGATACCTGCATATAGAGAATTGGCATAGTCAATCCTCGAGATGACTAAAGCTAACAGAGCTAGGGTGAGGGCCTCAGTGGTCAGAAAGCGGGCAATCTTCCGGATTTTACGGAGCTGAAAGAAGCTAGCCGAGACTATCGCATTGATCTGGGGCTTCATCGTAAGATCATTACTGATGATGACACCCAGACTTTTTGCTGAGTCGACTGGACTAGGGGGAAGACCCAAGCTCACAGGCCAAAAGGTAGATTTACATGGGTTGGCAGCTCCCCCGACAAGAACCAATTCTGTCTTGACAGGGTTAAGCTTAAGGTGGTTGACCCCCATCCAGTCGCTGATGTGACAGAGGGTAGACTGGAAATTAAAGATGGACTCCACCGAGCCATCAATGTTGAAAATCAGCTGGATGTCATCTGCGTAGTTAAACGCGGTGACATGATTGCCTCGTAAGGACCGGATAAGGGGGGTCAGGTATAAATTAAAAAGAAGGGGGGATAGGGAGGATCCCTGCGGGACGCCACATGTTAGGCCTACCCTGTCACCGGTAAACTGAGAGAGCCGGACCGCCTGATGGCGGTTGGTCAGAAAGGAGCGAATCCAATCCAGGGCGGTGCCCCGGATGCCAGCCTCTCTGACACGGTCGATCAGAATATCATGGTCGACCGTGTCAAAGGCGGGCGACAAATCCAGGAGCACCAAGACCTGGCTGATGTTAGAGTCCGCCCCTTTCCGCAGTTCCTCCATAACTGAGAGTATGACTGACTCCGTAGAATGGGCGGGTCTAAAACCGGCCTGTTGGGAGTCAAGATATTGGGAGTGTTCAATGAAAGAGCTCAGAGTGTAGGTGACATGAGACTCAAGCACTTTACTGAGGTAAGGGAGAAAGGAAATGGGGCGAAAATTGCTCATGACCGTAGGGTCCGCCGTGGGTTTTTTCAAAATGGGCACGACCTCGGCAACCTTAAAAGAACTGGGGACCAGGCCAGAGGACAAGGACATGTTCAAAAGTCCCAAGGGGGGGAGCGGACAGGCTGTAAAAGCCTCGCGAAGAATCAAGGGAGGACAACAGTCGGTAGGGGACCCAGAAGTGACCTTACTTAAAAAGGCTAAAAATTCATCCTCCAAGATTGGGGGGATCTGAGTAAGTTGCTGCGGGTTAGGGGAAGGCATGGACAGGTCGGGCCTAAGGGGGGAAAGGAAGCCAGCAAGAGAAATGTTGACAATCTTTTTCACAAAAAACTGATTAAGGGAATCGCAGAACGCTTGGGAAGGGAGAGGTTTAATGGTGACCCTGTCTGTATGTGACAGCTCCTCCACAATGGAGAAGATGTCTTTAGTTTTCGTGGCAGAATTAACAATTTTTTGTGAGAAGTAAGAGGTCTTAGCAGATAGAATCGCTGTTTTATATTCTTTAAGCAGAGACATATACCGCAACTTTGTGCCCGCGGCATAGTCTTGCCGCCAACGGCGCTCAGCCTGCCTGAGCTCGAGCTTTAAGGCTTTAAGATCTTCGGTGAACCCCTTTTGTGCATCATGGAGACGCTTAAGCTTGATGTGTTTGAGCGGGGCAACTACATTACTGGCTGTTTCAAGCCAATGCATAAGAGCTGAGGCTTGGATGTCAATAGAATTAGCTGCAGGGGGGGAGATATTTTAAGTAAATCAACAAATTTACCAAGGTCAGCCCTATTCCAGTTCCGGGCTTGAAAATTACTCTCCAAAGCTCTGCTAGGGTAGGAAGTCGCTATGAGGGAGAAGGAAATTATAAAATGGTCTGACCATAGGCAGGGGGAGATAAGGGGAACAGAAATCTCCACATTGGATGTCCAAACCTGGTCCAAGACGTGACCTTTAATGTGGGTCGGAACATTTATATGTTGACAACAGTTCATGAACGATAAAAGATCCGAAAACATAGTGGAACAAGCACTCTCCTTCTCATCAAAAGGCCAAGTTTAAAATCTCCTAAGATTAAGATATGCTCCAGTCTGCTCCCTCTCAGGCCACTGCCGCCATCTTGTCCAGCCCGCTGCCTGCTTTCCTGCTGTCAGCCCTGGGACCCCGCTTCAACCCAGGGGAGGATTGGCAAGACCCCTGCAGCTGCCGCTGCGCCGTTCTCACCCGCACCCCCTAGCTGGCCCCTCGTTGCTCCGGTCTTCCCCGTGCCCCACCAGCTCAGTCGCGGTCGCCTTCCCGCCCGACCGCGCTCTTCCTTCCTGCTATCAGTGCTCTGTTCTTGCTTCCTTGGGGGCCTGTGGTCAGCGGCCTACCTAGGAGTGGGTCCCACCTGGAATCAGGCCGCTGCACTCCCCTTCCGCACTCCGGGGCTTCAGCTGTCCCAACGCTAGCTTCGCCTGCCCTGCCTTCCCTACTGGCTCCTTACTGTGCAGGCGTCTAGGGCATCTACTTTCCTGTCCTCCGTACGCTCTCAGCGGGTGTCTGCCACATTTTCCTCGAGTCAGCAGCTTCCGTGGATCCCTCCGACTCCGCCATTTTGCTCGGCCTCACGGTCTCTTCCCCAAGTCCGTTTTCCGTACTTTTGCTGGCAATCGCCGGCTTGCACCTCAGCTCTCCGCAATTCCCCAGTGTTTCCAGAGCTGGGGGAGACGTTGCCTGTGTCTGGGGCCCCTCTAAAGCGGGCAGGATGCCACTGGATGGGGGATTACCGGTGGGAGTTCAGGTTCAGGCTCCCGTCTCCATCGGACAAGAATACACCCATCTCTGAAATGAAGACAATGTTGGGAAATGCAGTCTTCATCTGGGGTCTAGAAAAGTCATACCCCAGTGCATGTAAAAGTTCCAAAGGATCATTTACAAAATCAATTGACGTTCTCCTACCAGAAGATCAGAAATGAATGGAAAGTCTTCAAACCAGCACAACGCAGGCCGTGAGTGTCCCAGCTGGTGACACATGCTAATGACTTTTTGAGATCTTACTCAAGCTATTTCTTTAATGACCTTTTTAAGTAGATAAAGGACAAACAAAAGCAGCTGTGGGAGGAAAGCTGCTTTCATACAAACATTTCTGTTCCACCTGCAAAGCTTAACTTGAGCCACTAGTTGCAGGTGGAGCTCACTGGCACTCAGCACCTATTTTTCCTCATCAGGCTTTGAGCCAGAGTAAGAAAGATAAAAGGGGGGAATGCAAGGAAAGAGTGAAAAACCACAACAAAAAGAGAAAGCAGGAACATTCAAGAGTGAGATAAAGTGGAAGGGAGAGTCTAATGGTGGATTAAAGAAGCATGAGATGGAATCAAGACTATGCAGCATTTGCATTTAGCAAGCCGGCATTCAATAGCACTGGCCGCAGGGTTCTGAGCAACAGTTTGGGCCGTAGCCCAAAGTCCTTCAGAAATTAAGCACTGTTAGATTCCAAGTGGAGCAGAAAACAGATTCCATGAATAATCTGAACTGGGTTAAATATAAAGCATTAGTCGTCCAGGTAAAACTTGGCCTGATAGCAGATAATTCAATTGCTGTCTGGTTCCAAACTACCAACATTTGTGTAAAATAGTAGTGCTCAGTACAATTTATGACTCATTACATCAGTCTTAACACTGTTGTTCTCTGAAGAAATAATACAAAACTCCTTACAAACTCTATAGTTAGAGTAGAATACTACTTGCTTTAATACGTATTTAGTGGCCCGACGAGGATACTATTACATACTACTTGGAAGAGGATGTAGCCTGACAGCTAGAGTGGTCGCCCTCGAAGTTGGGGACGCTCAACGTCCTGTGATTCTGGGCAAATGACTTACTCTCCCTGAACGAAATGAATGTGTCCGTCTGTAATGCAACTGGTGCTCATGTAGAGCGCTCTGATACCTTCGGGTCAAATTCTCGCTATATAATACTCCGTAAAAAATAAAAAATGAAATAAAACTATTAATATTTGAGTTGGTGTAGACAGGTTTTAAAGCATTCTGATTAGTAGTATTGAATGTTATGTAAGCTTGCATACGTTGCACATATTTGTAATGAAGTACAAATACAGTGTTAAGTATGAAATTGATGGCAAATGAGATTTCACAACACTGGGAAAAGCTTTAAACTTTCTCAACAGAATGAACAAGTTACTTACCTTCAGTAATTCTATTCATGGGGGATAAATGTAAATTGATACTTGTATAGCGCACTACTCACCCGCAAGGGTCTCAAGGCGCTTGTATGAATACCGCTGTGGAACCCATTCTGGCTTTTCCTGTGAGGCGTCCACTCCTGGGCACCCCCAAGGTGGAGGCCAGGCATCCTTAGCGTTGTGGGGGCCGTTGTGGAGATTAAGCAAGCTATTGCCCAGAGTTGCAGAGTGGGACTCCATGATTGAAATAGGCACTGAGGCGAGAATTATCAGGTCCGTGGAATTTTGAGCCCAAGACCCACTGTGCCGGGGAATTGAACCCTGGCCCCGGGCTAGACCTCTGCATCAGGGTCTGCCACTCTAACCATTGAGCCACACTTCTCCACTAAATATTGTCTCTAAGCACAGAATCCTTGTATTAGAATACTCCCAAGATTTCAGACTGGATCCAGAAAGCTTTCACCAGAAATGTTCCCTTGCAACAGCAGGTGGCGCCATGCAGCTCTGCATTGCCCCCATATTGCCTTGAAGTTACAAAGCCGAGCTACACCATTGTATGTTGTCCGTTTCTTGCTTGTCTCTCTGCATGTGCACAGACACAGAGCACTAATAAATGGCAGTATCAGTGTGCAGATTTCCAACTTGGGATCTTTTTCAATGTTAAAAAAGGTCACTCTTCAGAACGAGGCTGTGGGAGGGCAGTGGAGACTCTTCAGTTCTCTGGAAAGAGTAACTTGATCTTCTGAGGGATACTTCTTACTGCAGATGCCCCATCTTAGAATTATTACCAAGGCAGTACCTCCCCAGGTGGAGGTCTGTGGAGTGGACTTAGAGCAAGGTCCTCCCACCGGAGATGGCTGTCAAGGCAATAGTGCTTCGTGAATGTATGCACTGACGTCCACATCGCACCTTGGCAGACATAAGGGCAGGCAACCTGCAAGCCAATGAGATGAAAACAGGCTATTGATCCTTCCGATGGCTGGTTCTTTACAAATACAAGCAGATCTTAAAGCAGAGGACTATCCACCTCGACAGACTCCTCTTATGCACAGCCTTCCCTTTCTTCATCCTGGAGAACCCTACAAAAACCTGAGTGTCCCCACTATCAATGTAAAAGTTTAAAGCCCTTCTGGTTTCCAGCTGTTGGAACCTCTCCTCTTTTGAGAGGTGAGGTGGAGCGATGAAGGCTAGTAGGGTGATGGATTGCCCAGCCTGGAAGGGAGTCACGACTGTAGGCATTAAGGCTGCCCGAGTCCTCAGCACCCGTTTGTCTGAAAAGAAAAGTGATGTACGCAGTTGCATCGGCAGTGCCTGAAGTAAACTCATGTGAAGTGCTGAAGTGATCACAATGAGGAAGACTGTTTTTAAGAATTAGAAGATGGAATGAGCAGCTGTGCATCCCCTTGAGGGGCCTAGACATGAGAACATCATGACCAAGATAAGATTCCAAACGCCGCAAGCATTCTTTGGGAGAGAACATGTTTGTCAGACCTTTAAAAGACAGCATCACAGCAGGTGGTCTAAACAAGGGCAGTTGGCCCATCAAACTGCAAAAAGGTTGAAAGTGCCCACTTCAAGGCCTTGCTGGGCCAAAGACAAAATGAACAATAGAACATCCAACAGTTTGGCTTGTAAAGGGTCTATCTTGTGGACACCATACTGCCACAAATTTGTCCCAACACTCACCATAAATGGACTTTGCTTTGTGCAAGAGCACCTGGCAGCAAGGATGATATCAGCCACCTTGGGTGGCAGGCAGATCAATCATACTTAGCTGCTTGCGCTCAATCTCCATGCATGGAAGTGTATATTGTACAGGTTCTGGTGAAAGACCTGGCACTACTCCTGCAACAGAAGATCCTCTTAAAGTGGTAGCCTGATCGGTGGGCAGATGATCATGCTGAGAAGTTCCAGGTGCCCAACTGTCCTGGCTCAATATGGAGCATCTAGGATGATTTGGGCCTGGTTATTCCTGATCTTTTGCAGAACTCAGGGCAGTAATGGCAGAGGAAGGAAGGTATACAGGAGTCCGTGTTCCATTCAAAATGGAATGCATCTCCTAGCGAGCCTTTTCTCAGAAACTCCAATGTGCAAAACGTTTGACACTGAGTGTTCTAATCGGTAGCAAAAAGCTCTAGCCAGGATTCTCAGCACTGCTGGAAGATGCCCCGCTCCATCTCCGGATGTAGAGGCCATCTGTGTTGTACCAGACACTGCCGACTGAGCTCATCTGTCATGGTATTCAAGGTTCTCACCAGATGGTTCAAGATCAAGGAAATGCTCAGATGCTCCAGCCAACTCCAGAGGTACTGAGCCTCTTGGCACAGGAACCAGAACCCCAATGTGTCTTGCTTGTTACAGTACCACACAGGGATGGAGTTGTCCGTGAGAACCTGCACCAGTGTCCCCTTGATGGACGGCAGAAAGGCCTTCATGCCAGATGAATAGCCAGCAACTCCAACACATTGAAATGAAGCCAAGTTTCCACAAGAGACCCTTGTCTTCTGATATCGGCCTCCCCTACATTACTTTCCCAACCCAGCAGTGACACACCCATGAGCACTGGGTGGAGAGCAGCCTGATGCTGGTCCAATTGCGGTCGAGTAACCACCACTGCAGATCCTGTGCAGTCGAAATTTAAATGTAACCCAACAGGTTTCCCTGGTGCTAGGCCTGTAGGAAGCTAGCTCTGTATATACAACACCAAAATGAGATATAGTGTGCACAGAGTCCAGTGGAACCCCAAAGGTAGGCAGAGGTAAAATTAGATAGCACCTTACTCTGTATTTGTGGTAGTGTGGGCGTGCAGTAAGGCTTTAACAGAGGGTAGTGTTAAGCATTTGTTGTACACACTCAATCAGCAAACGATGTCACACACTCAAAGACTGAACTCAGACCAATTTTGTTTCTTTAAAAATATTGTTAAGTTATTTTATTTCTAGAACCAAGCCAAGCCTGGCATAGGTAAGTGAAATAAATGCTTTGCAAGATCTTATGCAGTGTTTACAATTGAATGCAGTTTGATTCAAATACCGGTAAGTCAAAATATCGAAATTACTGTACAGATTACTTTTCAGATTACTTTTTAAGTTACTTTTTCTACTCAGTGTGATATGCTTAGATATCACACTGGGACATTTCCTAGGAAAAAGGTAAGTAAAATCAGTTTTTCACAATTGTAGTTTTTCAGGTTTCCATACAAATCAAGTACACACAGAGAAAAACTCAATGTGTTCCTATGGAGAGAAATGAAGTTATCGGTTACCAGGTAAATACTCGGTCTTTGGGGTTGAGGTGCTGGGGTTAGAACAAGGGTTCCTCCAGGGTCAAGTATGTATTCTCAAAACACCCTCAGCGGCACTAGGCCGGCCGGGTGCAGGGGGCGTGGTCATAGAGCCAACATGGCAGGCGCAATCTGCTAGAGCTCCGCTGCGAATCCCTCAGTTCTCCTGCCCTACATCTTGCATCCGACCCATCCGCACAAGTAAAAGGTGGGAATCTGCTGGTGCTGGCCTGCGGTCACTGCTTGGGTTCTCAACTAATGTGAACGCAGAAGCAGACCGTGAAAGCAGCGTATAACGAACGGCGGCCTACCCTGCAATGAGGCGAATGCGGGACTGTAGCCCTAACTACTGAAGGCCTGTGGAAAGTGCTGCGATTCCGGATGTTACGGCCTGCAGCGGCTGCACCCGCCGTGATTATTGAGATGCTGAACCGGGACCACTGGACTGTGAGCATTGATTCTTTGTCCTGTGAGGCTGACCTGCGAAACGCCGAGACCTGCGCCTCGGGCCCTCCAAAGCGCTGACGTAGAGAGCCCGCACCACGTAGCACTGCAGCAGAGGGCTGCGGCCTGCTCCGCCTGGCAGCAGCCGCGCAAATTAAATGACTGCCTAAACAAAAACCCCGTGTTAATTCTGCAGCTGGACACTCCTAGACCCATGGAACCTGGCGTGTAACAGGCACGGCCGCCATCACAGCGGAAGTAATGAACTGAAGGCCGTTGCGGCCCACGCTTAATCCTCGGAGGTCCTAGCCATTGAGCTTGCTGGCACTTGTGTGGCGCAATCCCGGGGACGGATGCAGTGAAGCAGGATGCTGTGCCACGAGACCATTCGGTACTGCGCTGATTTACCAGAAAGTTCCAAGCAGTCTTCCACTGGAGCGAGGCCCATTGGAGGGCATCTAGAGCGTGCTGGTATTGCAAGAACTGGCAGCTACACCTAGAGGGGCCCGTGTGCGGGTGCGTTGCTAGCAACGCAACTGTTTGCAATGCTTCATGCTGCAGTGATAATATCACCTCTGTATCCTTCAGGGAGAGTCCGCATTACTGATACCTTCTCTGGATGCGGGGAATTCTGGAAGGGGGTCCCCGCCCATGCCATGCACCATGAGAGACATCGTCAGTGTCGCGGGGTACTGGTGAATCTCAGCGCTGTTCCTCTTGACTCGCAAATAGACAAAAGAGACGTTCTCGAACTCATAACGAAAGCATGGAACAAGTTGCCACATTGCCGCTTTCTATTAGGAGGCAATGCTGTCCGCCCAGAAGCTAGCCATGGGAAGCCTCTGTACAAGCACGCAGCAACAGGCTGCGAGTGCTAGCATTCAAGACTTGGCGCATAAGGGGAGATGAGGCTAACGTTGACACTTCGAGTGCAACGCTTGCAACTAAGCTGGACTCGGTGCTGGCTGCAATGGAAAAAATCGGGACCACACTGGACCAGACCAGAACATCACTTGAATCTCGGATCGACAAGGTCACCTCAGACTTTACTCTTATTGTGTGCTGACCACCATAAACTGGTGGAGAAAGTCCAATCGCACGATCACTCTCTTTCAGAACTGAAACGCTTCACCCAAAGTCATGCTGCGGCCTTGCAAGAAATCCTAGACTGTATGCACGCGCTGGAGGACAGAGTCGAAGATGCTGAAGGGCGCTCTCACCAGAACAATGTCCGGGCGGTGGCCTTCCGGAGGGAGACGAGGGCCGGACCCCGAAACTCTATGTGGAGAGCTGGCTTAAGAATCTCCTGCCCACAAGGACACGGTTGTCGCATTTTGTAGTAGAGAGGGCGCACCGTGGGCTGGCTCACAAGCCTCCTCCGGGACCCCACCGGAGGCCATTCCTCTTCAAACTCAAACTACAAAGACCGCAATGCAGTCTTGCTCGAAACTTGCAAGATGTCAGACCTCCAGGTGGCGGGAATCCAGTCATGCTATTCCCGGGCTATACGGTGCAGGTGCAGAGGCGGAGAAGCACCTACGATGCTGTGAAGCCTTAACTGCAAGACCTGGACCTCCCATACTCCCTCCTGTTCCCCGCTAGACTCAGGGTGGTAGCCAACAGAGAGGCCCGTTTCTTTGACTCACCTTCAGAGGCTTGGGACTGGCTTGAGGGCTCAGGTTTGTGGCCGGGGCCGCGCTCCTCAAATGCGGAGACACCAAGGCTCAGTAACAGGAGGAACCTTCGTCGAGGGCAACGGAAGACAATGGGAAGCGTGTCCACAATGACTGTGGCACTGAACCCAGAACAGAGTCAGTTGGAGTGCTGTGACCCCTTGGAAGTACCAGCGACACTGGGGACGCAGACATATCATGAGAGCCAAGGCGCAAGCTCCTCTGGGTCTGCCACTGCTAGCGGCTCATCTACCCTTAGGCCTGAGGACCTGGACGAAGTGCCACTGCCGGAAGTTACACCACAGACCACAGATGGCATATGAACAAAGTGGGGCCGACAGAAACAGTGAAGAATGCTCTGCACACAAGTAGTGACTCTCTTATGGAGATTGACTGTATTGCTGAACACTTCTTACAATATAGTTTACCAACACTATCACAATCCGCCAAATGCAAATACACTACACTTGAGCCCTGACTGCCTCGGCACATGAATAATGTAAGCGCACACTAGCGCACAGGTTGGGGACGCGGGTGACAATTCTGCGTCATGGAGGGATAGATGACACTCCTAGTAAGACACACTTTGCCCATCCTCATACCAGTCTTCACACTGGAATAGTTACTGCCACTGTTGGGCAAAGGAATTGTTTGGACGAGCCCCACCATGGCGTTCGCCCTAAGCGTTAACATGGTTCAAGTTCACGTTCTAAGTTCTAGTTTCTCAAGGTCAGCCACAGCCTCCCACACATATTACATCTCTGTAGCTACATGGCCAATCCCATACCAATTGGATCAATACACTAATCAGACATGACACAGGTTCAAGTGACCACGTGGAATATACGCGGCATGCAGACGCCTACACGCTGTTATTCTATATTCTCGTACTTACAGTGCCACAAGACAGGAATAGCGTTACTTCAAGAAACACACATGTCAAAGGTTGAGTTGGAGTGCTTGCATAGGAGGTGGAGAGGTCAGATATTCGGCACCACATATTCAGCACACGCAAAGGGCACTTTCATATGGGTCAGAGCAGGAATCCCGTTTGTTAGCGAGGAGGACACAAATGACGCAGACGGCAGGTACACTTTAGTGAAAGGACACCAGAAGGGCCAAGAGATACTAATAGGCTCCCTCTATGCCCCAAATTCGGACCAGGCCTCCTTTCTTGCACGCATATCTGAGGTAGTAGCCTGATGGAGCAGGATCTCCTGGCTACTGGGGGAGATTTTAACCTTGTGCTGAATGTAGAGCTAGAGAGGTCATTCCCGCCCTTCAACAGAACCCTTTCTGCTTCCAACGCGCAGACCCTCTTTAGCTGGCTAGCGCACAGGGCCCTGCATGATGTGTGGCGAATCTTAAATCCCACTGCTCGCATATAATCTCACTATACAGCAGTGCACGGATTACATGTGCGCCCGGACAGGCTGGTAGCCTCACAGACATTGCTCCCACTGGTCCAAAGTGCTGAGTACCTAAGGCAGACCCATTCCGATCATAATCCCCTATTGCTGCAGCTCAGATGGGAGGCGCATCGCCCTCCGGTCCCCACGTGGTGGCTCCAGCCCAGTGCCCTGGAGGAACTGGCGTTTCGGTCGTCGCTGGGGACAGTCATCTAAGCATATTTTGAGCTGAAGCACAAGTTACTACTTTAGTTAGTGATAGATTCCTTACCTTAGAATATCCCCAGGCGACAGACTGGATCCGGAAATTTTTGCGTAGCAGTACCCTTGCGCGTTGGTAGGCGTCGTCTGCGGCTCCGCGTCCGTCGTCGGCATCGTGGGCGCCGTGATGATGTCTCGGAGTACTTAGACACCGCCTCCGCGTGCTGACGTCAGTTCTTAGACACAGCTTTTCCGCGCCAGAAGCGCTGAGCCATGTGAAAAACCAACACTGGTGCCATTGAAACTAGGGCCCTGAAAGGGGATGACCTTAACCCTAGATATCGGTTCGTAGAACGGGGAGAATGGGTGGGTCGGTAAGGAATCTATCACTAACTAATGTCTCTTACAGATATATCGTTACACAAGTAGTAACTTGTGCATCTGGGGGGCGCTAGAGGGCGCCGGACAAGATGGCCGCACTTACGTGAGGCTCTGTCGAGACCTGCTAATATTCGCCCATTTATCCTAAAATCTCTAATTCCTGCGCCCTGAAAGTAAGCTGAGTGAGCCCCGCTGCCATCGGGGGCTTGTTGCGACACTTTTTTCCGGCGCTCGAGGCGGCACTGGGATCTCCCGGGGCCGAGCCGCTCTGGGCTGGGATCCCGCTGGCAGTGACTGGGTGCCTCGTGGAGGAGTCGTACCGCTGCTGCACGGCCTGAAGACTCCGCTGCCTCCTGTGTGCGCTGCCCTGTAGGTGAGAAGACTGCGATCTGTGGAGGTGTAACTGCAGCGGTGCATGGCCGCGGAGTGACTCCGGAGTGGTGACGAAGCAGCGAACGGCCTGGACCCGGCCCGCCGGTGTTGGTGAGTGGGGCGGGGCGCTACGCAAGCCCGGGGCTGCGGAGGTGGCGCCGGGCATAGCTGGGCCGCGCCGCGCGAGCTGAGGCTGGCGGGGGCAGGGCGAGGGGGAATACGGCGAGGTGTGGTAGCGGAGCAGAGACCCTGAGGAGAGCATATATTCGCCCTGGGCTGTGGCGGAGCATCGCCCCAGACGCTAACATATTGCTGTGGCCCTTAACTGCACGGGAGGCCTGGCGGCCTGCAACGCGTCCGCCATTTTGAGGGACAGATATCTAGAACAGGAGGCATCGGGCTTAGATTGGTGCCTTATGATCAGTGGCCACCGACTCAGAAGGAAGCACTGGCAGGAGGGGAGCATTGAGAATGCAGTAATAGCGTCATGTTCGAATGCATCAGTTGCTACGCTGGCTGTGATAACGTAGAGCTGCGGAGTGCCTGTGCTTGCAAGGAGGCGCCTTTTTGATTTTTCTCGCAGAGGGCTGTGGAACTACCAGTACTGTACCAAAGAACACTGCTGTGGGCTGGAACTAGTGCGAGGCAGTTGGTGTGTGTTCTGGAACCGCCTGGAATAGCTACCTTACAACTCTGCGCCCTTTCCTGGGCTATACTAACTGCCACCATGGGCAGACCAGAGAGGAATCAACCGAAAATCACGTTTGAAGCAAAAAAAACTGCGCTCATGTCTTCCCAGGCGCCCGCTGAATCTGACCAGGGGGGGGCTGTGGGGGGCGCCCCGAACTTGGAATCCACCCTGGTGGCCATGCAAAAGACCTTACAATCCATTGAAGGCACCATGGAATCGGTCAATCATCGCCTCGATCAAATAGCAACGCAATTTGACCGCCAAAACGAGCGCATGGGAGAGGTGGAGCAGAGAGTATCTGCCACGGAGGATGGCCTAGCCACAGTCTCATCTAAAGTGTTCAGTATGGAGAGGGTGTTGGCGGTCATACAGGCGAAGAACGAGGAGTTGGAAGGGAGGTCCAGAAGGAACAATGTACGGGTAACGGGCCTGCCGGAATCCACAAATGTTGGACGCATGGAAGACTACATGGAACGCATGCTCATTGATATATTTGGGGCTGACCAACTGTCTCGAGTCTTTATAGTGGAGCGAGCCCATCGCTCTCTAGCCAAGCGACCTCCGCCTGGGGCGCCGCCGCGGCCAATCGTGGCCAGGATCCTGAACTATAGGGACCGAGATACTATTCTTCGGCTTGCAAGGGAAAAGGGCACTATTGATTACCAGGGTAACAAACTTGAGTTCTATCCTGACTTCACTATGGCGGTACAGACGGCTCGTAAAGAATTTGCCGCGGTGAAACAGATGCTGCGAGCTGAAGACGTAGCATATGCCATGCTATACCCCGCACGCCTTCGGATCGGACCTCCTGCGGACAATAAGATCTTTTCTTCCCCCAAGGCGGCCATGGACTACGCCAAAAAACTGAAAAAAGAGCTAAAGGGCCGAAAGAACGCCGGGAAGATGACGATGGCGGGCAGGAGGAGGCCACCTGATAAGGAGGGTGATATTAACTATGGCGGGGGCGCTGCTGCGGGACACTGCGTTATGTCACCTGCACTGTTACACAGTCTGTTGCCGTTGCTAGGCCTTGAGACTCACTGGTGTCTGCATTGACTTGTACTACACATATGTATACTGTGGAGGGAGGGACACACTAACAGATGGGGACACACTAACAGATGGGGGCTCAGGTAGTGTTCTTTGCTAGATCATTTCTCCTGTGTGCACGGTGCAGGGACGGGCTGTGGACCGTTGGGTTTGTGTGCTTTGTACACGTGCTGCGGTGCGCGTGTGGCGCGCTTTCGCCTACAGGTACTGCTCTATTTGTTGTGAACTCAAACAGGGGCTAATCTGGCAATGTACTGTGATTTGCCCGATTATTTCTTAATGGCATGATCACGGAATAGGGCTGCAGGGATGGGGATATCGTTATTGTGTATGGTCTAAGCTCTCGTCAATTCCTGGCGGGAGTGGAGTGCCACTACGCCCCCCAATATGGGAGATCCCCACACGCAGTTGTTTGAATTGTTGGGGTTTGTGAAGGGGGGGGGATATGGGATTGCTTTGGCACATTGGGAACGCTGAAGTGGGTGGTGGGATGGGGGTTGGGACTCTGGGGGTTGTTGGGAGACTGTTCTTTTTCCTGGTCAGAGAAGTGGGATCTGCGATGCTGATAGACTGTGTTTGGAATTTCTGGTTATGGGTCGGCCTCTGTAACGGAGGTGCTCATGTCATTTCCGGGTTGAGGGTTGTGGTGGATTGGCCTCTAGGGTGGGAGCCGGGGCAGGCCTATTGGAATCAGGGAGGTTTGTGGGATTGGCGATATGGATAGGTGGGGGTAAAATCAAATGTATTACTTGGAATGTGCGGGGTCTCAATAGGCCACAAAAGACTAGACAAATGCTTGCTTTTTTGAATAGACATGGCGCTCAGGTAGTGTTCCTTCAGGAGACGCACCTTCAGGGTAAGGCGGCTGACATGGTGGGCAAACAATGGGCGGGGGTGAGACTGGCCACGAAGTACTCTTCCTATGCAAGAGGGGTGATGATTCTGATAAAGAGAAATATTCCCTTTGAAGTAACGCATGAAGAAATCGACCAGGATGGTAGATACATCATTGTACAGGGTAAACTGTGTGGCACACTGATAACTCTTCTCAATGTATATGGGCCAAATGTAGACGACCCTGATTTCTATGTAACTCTCTGGAACAAACGTTATCTACTTGCACCATCGGCTGTCCTTTGTGGGGGGGGATTGGAATGTCGCGCTGGATTCTGATCTGGACAAGAAACAAGACAGACCCCCTGTGCGTAAGAAAGCGGTGGATGCGGTATGCGAGGGTATGGATGGGTTGCAACTGGTGGATGTATGGAGATTGCGCAATCCGACCAAGCTGGAGGGCACTTGCTACACGTCGGCACATGATACATGGTCGCGATTGGATTACTGGCTAACGACTCGAGATGTCAGCGGTTGGGTGGTGAGTGCTGAACATCTGCCTCGTACTATTTCCGACCATGCGCCCATCACATTGGTACTGCAGCTCCCATCGCATGCCCCAGCTCCTTTCACATGGCGGCTTTCATCAGGGGTGCTGACTGATCAGGTGTTGTCTGAATGACTGAGACAGATAATCGAGGAGTTTTTTGTGAACAATGTGGGGTCTGTAGACAATATGAGTACAGTATGGGAGGCCTTCAAGGTGACAGTGAGAGGTGCGTGTATTGGGCTGAGGTCAGGGGTGCTCACGTCCATCAGGGACTCCATGGCCAGGTTGGAAGGAGAGTTACTGACTCTGGAGCGGCGACTGGAAGAGGGTGCGGAAGGCACGATACTTGCAGACATTCGGGCAAAGGTCGATGAATATAACGATCTGGCGGAGCAGGAGGTAAAATTCCTCTCCAAACAGGCTACAGCTAGGTATTATGGCGAATGGGGTAGACCAGGAAAGGGCCTAGCGGAACGAATCAGGGATCCATGGGCACGCCACTGCACGGTGCAAGAGATTGAGGATCATGGGAATGTGGTGACTAGCACGGAGGGTATACTGGACTGCTTCTCTAAACATTATGCACAACTCTATGAGCACAGGGACACAGCCGACGAGGAAGAAGTGAATCAATATTTGGAGGGCGTAGCCTTGGTATGGCTATCCAGGGGACAGCAGGAATTCCTCATGCATCACATCACAGAGGCCGAATTTAGGGACGCAATAGCAGCTCTCCCTAATGGAAAGGCGGCTGGTACGGATGGTCTACCCTCCGAATTTTATAAAACGTATGCAGATTTACTGATTCCGCAACTGGCACAGGTGTTAGAGGAAGCGTTCGAATGCGGACAACTACCGGCTACCATGAGAGAGGCGCTATTGGTGGCACTACCTAAACCTGGGAAACCACCTAATAAGTGTGATTCGTATCGTCCCCTTTCACTTATGAACACAGATGTTAAGATAATCGCAAAAGTCCTGGCCACGAGATTGCGCTTACTACTACCAGTTATGGTCCTACCGGATCAATCGGGCTTCATACCCCTCAGATCCACTACGCATAACTTAAGGGCACTCTTTGCTGTACTACACCTGCTTAAACCAGAACTGGCCGCAGCCGCAGTCATGCTTGACGCGGCCAAGGCCTTTGATTCAGTGGCGTGGAAGTACATGATGGCTATACTACACCGGATGGGGTGCCATTGTTCTTCACGTCACTTATTGCCCTCTTGTATACTGCGCCCACGGCGAGGGTCAGGGTCAACGGGCACGTGTCTTCCTCGTTTCCGATACAGAGGGGGGCGAGGCAGGGATGGCCTCTGTCGCCGTTACTATTTGCCATCATGATGGAACCTCTGGCCTGTATTTTGCGGCAAAGGTACGCGGAAGCAGCATTGAAATTCCCGCTCAGATCTCTGGCTGTGTCAATGTATGCAGACGACATGGTCCTGTATGTTAGAGAGCCGGCACTCCACCTGGAGAACATACTACGCGAATTCATTAAGTTTGGTCGTCACTCCGGACTAACTATAAATTGGGACAAATCTGTGATTGTACCGCTCACGGACGCAACTCACCAGACCCCATTAGAATTCCCTCTGGAATGGGCGACAGAGTCGGTACGGTATCTGGGCGTCTGGGTGTATAGGGACTGTCAGGAAGTCATTCGGGCCAACTATGGCGTTGCCATTTCTAAGCTGGAAGATCAAGTGACGCGATGGACTCGTCTCCCATTAACTCTAGCGGACCGAATATCCTTAATTAAAATGGTGGTATTACCCAAATTTCTTTACCTATTCGTTAACATTCTTATTCCGTTGAAGTCACATTTCTTTGCAAGGATGAGATCTCTTCTGATATCTCTCACATGGGCCGGCAAGAAACCAAGAGTGACTTGGGAGGTACTGATCAAGCCGTATGCACTGGGGGGGTTCGCCCTGCCGGACATGAGGCTGTATTATCTCTGCGCACAAGCACACTTCGCGAGTTATTGGCTGAATGCTCCGCCATATACCCCGCATGTGGCACTTGAGGCGAGTGCGGTTCTGCCATATCCGCTGAGGGCCATGATTGTAAACAAACATTCGGTTTTTGAGAAGGGGGAGGTAGACACTGTGCGAATCACGGCGACAGCTTGGGAAAGCCTTGGTCGACGGGCTGCCCGGCTGCCGTTATACGCACCGGCTATGCCGCTACTTTACCACTCAGATGTTTCAGTGTCCGGCGAGATTGGAGGATTACAGGTTTTGAAGGAAGCCGGACTACAATCCATGGGGGACCTCTTTCCAGGGGCATCGTTTCTCTCCTTGCAGGCCATTACGGCTGGACCAACTAACACGTGCATGGCTACCTTTATCTATGCCCGGCTGCGGGCTGCGATAAGAGATCTGTATCCAACGTACCCGGAAGAGCCACCGACACTCGGGGCCTTACAATTGCTGTACACAGCTAAAGACAGGGTTAAATTGATCTCTAAACTGTATAAGGCTGCGCAGGAAGATGAGGGAGGAGGGGCGGAACTGGCTAGAGCGCGGTGGGATAGGAGCCTTCCAGACCCTCTAAGTGATGACGAATGGAATGAATGTTGTAACATGACTGGGGGGTATGTGATAAACGGAAACTTCCGTCTTTTGCATTATAAATTTCTACATCAGTGGTATTACACACCGGTTCAACTGGTTCGGTATGGTCTTCGGACCGCTGCTCAATGTGTGCGATGCGGTGAGGACGATGCTGACTTTATACACCTGGCCTGGGGGTGCTCGCGAGTGTATGACTTCTGGAAGGCGGTGACTGAGTGCCTGACGGTTATGACATCAACTGAGATTAAGCTGGATGTGCGTCTCTGTCTTTTGGGCATAGCTTCTGGTGTAACAGCGCAATCACGACGGCTAGTGGTACTGGCGCTACAATTAGCCAAGAGGAGAGTCGCTATGGGATGGGGAGGGAGGAGGGCACCTGACGTGCAGCTATGGCTGAGGGATATGGCTTACTGTAGGGACCAGCTGCACTGTTATTATGAAGGTTTGCCAGAGAAATCTCGCCCACAGGACATCTGGGCTCCATTTACGCTTTATGTGTTGTCTCTGGAGGATTCGGATAGTGAGAGGAGTGCGACTGCTGACTTGCCGGGGGAAGACCGGGAATCTACTTGAGTGTTACTCGAATGCGGGAGAGATGAATGATTATGTAATGTGCTCGTGCTGAGGTGCTCAGTGGGGTCTATACATTTGCTCTGGGAGGTTGATTTGACCAGACTACCTTCTGTAGACTGGCCGTGATCTGAGTGTATAATGTGAGACTGCGTGACGATGCCTGCCCTATTCATGCATCCTATGCCGACTACTGCAACAGCCAGCCCTTGGACACTGTACGTGTCGGAATCGAAAAGCTCACTATGACCAGGATCGGGAGGGGTGGGGGGGAGTTGGGATTGTTAGTCGGTTGACTTTGTTCTACAAAATCTAAAAATGAGACCGAGATCACATAAGGGCTACACGGCCGACATCATTGGTGTCCTTTGAACACTGCAATTAGAACATATGTGGTGCCTACAGGAGCTCAGTCTTTTTTGGAAATCCACTTGTAAAGATGCTGTGCGTTATTAAGCTCATCTATGAATGTATGGTACACTGATTGCGGCCGGCCCTACCAGTGGGTTGTAGGCACACCGCTGTGTATATGAATAATGTGCAGTAAAGGTCTACCAAAAACAAAAAAACAAAAACAAAAAAAAAAAACTTGTGCATCTGAAAGAGACACGTTAGTGATAGATTCCTTACCTTAGAATAGATACCCCAGCAATACCAACCCCGGTGGTGGGTCTGCGAACCAATAATCACACCAGAAAGTCCTGGAGGACGGAACGGTCAAAGAAGCCATCCCTCCGGACTTGACTGTCCAGGCAATAGTGTCTTGCGAACGTGTGCAGCGAGGCCCACATAGCTGCCTGGCAAATGTCATGCAAGGGCACTCCCCGGCCCACGGCAGTTGTTGTCGCCGTGGCTCGGGTGGAGTGAGCCCGCAATCCAACAGGGGGCTCCTTTCTAGCCAAGGAGTAGCATACCTGGATACACAAGATGATCCATCGGGAGATGGTCCTCTTATGTACCGCCTTCCCCTTCTTAGCGCCCACGTAGCCAACAAAGAGTTGGTCATCCACCCGGAACTGGCGTGTGCGATCCCAGTAGAATGAGAGCGCACATTTTGGGTCCAGACGGTGGAGCCGCTCTTCCTCTTTAGAGGGGTGCGGTGGCGGAAAGAAGGTTGGCAAAGTGATGGACTGCCCGATGTGGAAGGCTGTGACAACCTTGGGCAGGAAAGATGGCTTAGTAGGCAACACAACTTTGTCCGGATGGACAGAAAGGAAAGGAGGAGTACAAGAGAGGGCCTGGAGTTCACTCACTCTCCTGGCAGAGGTGATGGCAACCAGGAAAGCAGTCTGAAGGCGGAGAGGACAGTTGTGAAGTGGCTCAAAGGGAGCGCACATCAGAAATGTAAGTACAAGGTTAAAGTCCCACTGAGCATAACAAACGGAACAGGTGGAAATGTATGTGTGATGCCTTTTAGGAATCAATTTACAATAGAAGACTTGAACAAAGAGGGTTGATCAGGCAGCCTTAAGAAGGCTGAAAGGGCAGAAAGATAGCCCTTGATTGTGCCCAGAGCAGAGCCCTGCTGGGCAAGAGAAAGAAGAAAGAGAAGAACCTCAGAAAGAGGGGCAGAGAGAGGATCCACAGCCTTTGCTGTGCACCATGCCACAAATTTGTTCCACCTGCAGGTGTATACCGACTTTGTGGAGGGACGCCTGGCTGCCAGAATGATGTTACAGACTTCAGGAGGCATGTCAAATGGCCTCAACTGTCGCCGCTCAATCTCCAAGCATGGAGGTGGAGACTGGACAGGTTCGGGTGGAGGACCGTCCCCTGCTGCTGCAACAGAAGGTCCTCCCGAAGAGGCAGACGAACCGGGGGATCGACTGACAAATTGAGTAGCTCTGGATACCAGTACCTTCGTGCCCAGTCCAGAGCCACAAGGATGACTTGGGCCCGGTCGCGCTTGATCTTTTTCAGCACTCTGGGCAGAAGTGGTATAGGCGGAAAGGCGTACAACAGACCGCAACTCCACTCGCGACGAAAAGCGTCTCCGAGCGAGTGCCACCTTTAAAATTCCAACACGCAGAACTTATGACATTGCGCGTTCTCTTCGGGCGAATAGATCTAACCAAGGCTCTTCCCACTGCAGAAAGAGACCTTGCACCACGTCCGAGTTCAGACGCCATTCGTGATCCATCATGCACCGGCGGCTGAGTTCGTCCGCCCTGGCGTTCAGAGAACCTGCCAGGTGTTGAACCACCAGGGTCACGCCCTGATGTTCCAGCCATTGCCAGAGGCGCAGAGCCTCCTGGCAGGGGGTCCACGACCCCACCCCGCCCTGTTTGTTGCAGTACCACATGGCGGTGGTGTTGTCCGTGAACACCTGCACTACACTCCCTCGGACAGAGGGGAGGAATGCCTTCAGTGCTAGACGAATCGCCTGCAGCTCCAAAAGGTTGATATGGAGCCGGGACTCCGCCGGAGACCAGAGGCCTCTGATCTCCGCCTCTCCCATGTGGCCTCCCCAGCCCTGGACGGACGCGTCCGTCACAACTACGTGCTCCGGTTGGGGAAGGGAGAGGGATCTGCCGCTGACCCAATCGCGGTCCGTGAGCCACCACTGCAGCTGTCTCGCAGTGCCCTCCGAGATCAGGGCGTGGTCGGACAGGTTGCCCTGATGCTGGGTCCACTGAAACTTCAGGTCCCACTGCAGAGCCCGCATCCACCACCTGGCGTGATGCATCAGTAGGATGCAGGAGGCCATCTGCCCCAGAAGCCGCAGCGTCAACCTGACCGAGATCCGGGATAACGGCTGAAAGATGGGAATCAGAGCCTGAATATCCCGGACCCGCTGTTCGGGCGGATAAACCCGAAACCGCGCCGGGTCTAGAACCGCTCCGATGAAGAGGAGCTTCTGAGTGGGGCACAGGTGTGACTTCGGCACATTGATGGAGAACCCCAGCTGGTGCAGGAGGTCTGCCGTCGTCTGGAGGTGGTTGATGACTGTCTGGGGTGAGCCCGCCTTCAACAACCAGTCGTGGAGGTAGGGGAAGACTGAAACCCCTAATCTGCGCAGATGAGCTGCGACCACCGCCATCACCTTTGTGAACACCCGTGGGGCACTGGTAAGGCCGAAGGGGAGCACGGTGTACTGAATGTGCTTGTGGCCAACCGTGACCCGCAGGTAGCGCCGGTGGGCCGGCAGGACGGGGATGTGGAAATAAGCGTCCTGCAAGTCCAACGCTACCATCCAGTCTCCTGGGTCCAGGGCAGCTAAGACCTGAGCCAGTGTCAGAATCTTGAACTTCTCCTTCTGGAGGAATCCGTTAACGTTCCGTAGGTCCAAGATTGGGCGTAGGCCCCCTTTGCCCTTCTTGGGTACCAGAAAGTAGTGGGAGTAGCAACCACACCCTACTTCTGGCCCAGGAACGCGCTCGATGGCCCCCTTGGCCAAGAGGGCCGTAACTTCCTCCTGCAGAAGTCGCAAATGATCCCCCGATACACGGTGGTTCTGCGGTGGCATGGCTGGAGGAGTCGCCTCGAAGGGGAGGGAGTAGCCCCTTCGGACGATCTGCAGCACCCACCTGTCCGACGTGACAGTGCGCCAGTGGGAGTGGTGATGGCGAACCCTGCCACACACTGGCGTCACATGGGCCTGAAAGCACGGACTAGGAGGGTTTTGAGGCGGATGCTGCGGGGGAAGGTGTGGACTGACCTCGCCTTTGTTCCCGACCACCGCCACTGCGGTTTCCACGGCCGCCACGGCGCTGGGTATTACCCTGCGGAGCGAGGCTGGCAGCACATGTGGGTACACCCCTTCCGTGGCCACGAAAGGAGTGAAAGGCAGCCGATTGCTGGCGTGGGGCCGAGAGGCCCAAGGACTTGGCCGTAGCCCTGGAGTCCTTAAAACGCTCAAGCGCATGGTCTGCCTTGTCGCCAAAAAGGAGACGGCCATCAAGCGGCATGTCCATCAGTGTGTTCTGGACATCGGCCGAGAAATTGGTTGACCTCAACCAGGCGTGGCGTCTGACCGCCACCGTCGTTGCCATCGCTCTACCCAGTGAGTCGGTGGTATCCAGTTAACACCAGATAGAATATCTGGCTGCATCCCGACCTTCCACAAGGGCTTGGCCGAGTTTGGCCCGTACCTCCAACTGACACTCTGGCAGCGCTTCCGCGACCGTATCCCACAGAGAGTGGGTGTAGCGGCCCAAGAGGCATGCGGTGTTGGAAGACCGCAGTCCCAGACTAAGGGAGGAGGAGATCTTTTTGCCATACTGCTCATACCTCTTGGGATCCCTGTCCGGCGGAGCCGATGGGAATGCGGTCTGGGAATTGGAGGCCTGGATGACCAGGCTCTCAGGGGTGGGGTGGGTGGACAGGAAACATGGGTCACCCGGGGCCGGCGGTGGCGTCTGGCCACGTTCCTATCTACGGGCGAACCCGTAGCGGGCTTGGACCAAGTGCCCAAAAGAACGTCAGTTAAGGCCTCGTTAAACGGCAGCAGAGGCTCGGCTGAGCATGACTGCGGCTTAAGGACCTCGGTGAGGAGGTTAGTCCTCACGGCCGCGAAGGGGAGCTCAAGGACCAAGGCCTTGGCTGCCCTCATCAACACCACACTATAGGTTACCCCCTCCTCCATAGCCACGCTAAGAGGGAAGACAAAGCAAGTGTCAGGCGAAGTGTCTAAACCACTGGCTTCCCCAAGTTCACCTGCCCAGTCCTCATAAGACTGGCACTCAGGTGTCAGAGGGTCCTCAGATCCCTCCCAATCCTCCTCATCACCCATCACCTGGTACTCAGGGTCAGCGAAGGATGGGGCCCGTTCATGGAAAGTGAACTCACCGAACGCCGTCTGAATCGGTGCCGGAACTGGGTTGAGGGAGGCGTCGGGACGGCGCCGCGGGGTGACACCTGTGGGGTCGGCGCCGGGGAGGTCGTTAAGTCCACCGGCGATGACCCGGATCCGGAACCGGATCCAGCTGGCCCCTGCGGCGCCGGGCCCGAAGGTGCCGGCGGCGTCGGAGCCGAAGCAGGCGACGGCGTCGGGGCTGAAGCCACCGACCCGCTAGGACCCCCAGACGGGACCGCTGGGCCCGAAGGCGCCGTGGAACCCGTCGGGGGAGAGAGGGACCTCATGGCCATGAGGAACGGCTCGATCTCCCCTGGCGTCGCGTTAGGCCCAGGGATCGGAGGGTATGAAGCCGGACGCGACGCCTGCGACTCCGATGGAGCCACGTGGGCGGTGCCACCTGAACCCCCGGCCACGTCGCGCGAGCTTCGGGGGGAGTCGGAAGAGCAATGACGTCTCTTCGACTTCTTGTGCTTACCTGACGACTTCGACCCTGAGGAGTGATGTCGACTCCCGGAGCTATGATGGCTCCGCTCCAGCGACCGGTCCCTCGACCTCCGTCTGGACCGGGACCTCTCCCGGCGCGGGGCCGACTGCTGGAGTTCGAGTCGCTTACGGGACCTCTCCCATCTAGCTTTCGAAGTAAGGGCCCGGCAGTCGAGGCAGGTCTTGTCGTCGTGGTCAACACCGAGAAAAAGTGGTTACACCGACGGTGAGGATCCGTGACTGACATCAGTCGGTCGCAATCTTCACAGGGCTTGAAACCAGGCATCCCTATCGGCACCGATCGGAGTCGAAGACTCGAAAAAAGATGATCAAAAGATCAAAAAAGAGTTAGACAAAAAGTGACTAAGGTACCACTTTTTCCGGATCTGCGCTGCTGGCGCGGAAAAAAGAAGAACTGACGTCAGCACGCGGAGGCGGCGTCTAAGTACTCTGACGACGTCATCACGGCGCCCACGACGCCGACGACGGACGCGGAGACGCAGACGACGCCTACCGACGTGCAAGGGTACTGCTAAGCAAAGATTTCCGGATCCAGTCTGACGCCTGGGGATATTCTAAGGTAAGGAATCTATCACTAACATGTCTCTTTCAGATTGAAAGCACAGCCAACAATGCGTTTATCGAACGGGAAGCGTTTAAAGTGTCAATCAGAGGCCACTGCATGGGGGCCACATGGAATGTTTGCAAATAACTGTCTGACTCCCTTGCAAGGATCGAGTCCCAACTGCTGAGCTTTGAGCGTGAGGGAGAGGGGTCAGGGAGAGACTTGCGGCGCCTGGAGACATTGTGCTCAGAACACGCAGAACATATGGAACGGCTTCACTGTCACAATTACACTGCACACACAGCCCGTACACACACTGCGGTAGATAGAAAAGGCAGACTACTAGCCTGGCTGATCCGTCAGGAGCACGCCCATGCCCCAATTGGGACGTTACGAGCACACATAGGACAGATGTTAGTCACGCAACGTGATATATATGCGGCCCTGACACAACACTATACCCCCTTGTACCAATCCCACTGTAGCTGCGATGAGCGAGACCTGGCTAGGTTTTTAGGCAACCTGCCGCTACCCACAGTGACGGGGGATCACAGAGAGATGCTCAACAATCAGATATCACTGGAAGAGGTCGGCGAAGCCATACAATCCTTAGCCTCCAGAAAGACCCCAGGGCCAGACGGGCTGCCAGAAGAGTACTATAAGGCATACCGTGTCGCACTAGTTCAGCGCCTTGGTACGGTACTCACCGCTGCATTGGACTGTCCGCAGCTCCCTCCCTCTATGCGCGAGGCACATCTGGTGTCATTGTTGAAGCCGGGCAAGGATACGATGGAGATGGGCTCCTACAGACCCCTGGCCCTGCTCAACACTGATTATAAAATACTTGCGAAGGTGTTGGCAGACAGGCTGGCACAGGTAGTTCCAGGGTTGGTACATACGGATCAGAATGTGCTTTGTGCCAGCTCACAGTACCTCACTCAATCTATGGCGTTTCTTCAGGGTGGCTACTTACGCGGTAGAGGAGTGGCCAAGAGCGGGGTGCCTTGTGCTGGATCTAGAAAAGGCCTTAGATTCTTTAGAGTGCCCTATCTGTTTGCAGTAATTGAGAAATTTGACCGTGGCCCAACCGTCAGGGTCAAAGTAGACCCCTACATTTTGGATTCCCTTCATATACAGAGAGGTACGCGTCAGGGTTGCCCTTTGTCCCCGCTCCTGTTCGTGCTCACAGTGGAGCCACTGGCGGAAGCACTGCGCGTTCAGTTGGGAGAAGGGGTGCCCCTGGAGGATGCTACCCATCGGGTATCACTCTATGCAGATGATCTCATTTATATCAGGGATATTGATCATGTCCCTGCCCAACTGGCCCAGTTACTGGAAGATTTTGCTATGCTCTCCGGATTAAAAGTGAATGTGGATAAATCCTGCATCTACCTGTTTAAGGAGGGGCTTCGTGATCCGGGTCTCACCATGAGTGACAAGCTGGTGCAGTGAAAGCCCGACACGTTTCGCTCCCTTAGACTCCAGATCTGCCGACAGTCGAATTACCTTTTTGGTGGGAATCTGGGAAGAGTGGTGACGTCCATCAAATCGCAGATGCCGTTCTGGAGCAGGCTTCCACTGGCTGTGACGGGTAGGATAGCACTCACTAAAATGGTGATACTCCCGCTGCTCCTGTACTATTTTACGAATTTGCCAATGTACGTGCCAGATTCCTTTTTCGCCGCCTTAGAGAAACAGATCAGGGATTTCATCTGGGGCAATGCCAGACATAGAATGGCATTGAAAAAACTGTACCTACCGACAGACCAAGGCGGGCTGGCGGCTCCTTCTTTTGAACATTACTATCTAGCCCCTTAATTACAGTGGATTCCGTGGTGGCTGTCAGATCAGCATTGTTCAGACACTGCAACTACGCATCTGCCCTACCTTCTGGAGCATATAGTCAAGCTATTCCAAATGGGG
This sequence comes from Lissotriton vulgaris, assembly GCF_964263255.1. Lineage (NCBI taxonomy): Eukaryota > Metazoa > Chordata > Amphibia > Caudata > Salamandridae > Lissotriton > Lissotriton vulgaris. Next base: position 145,118,688 of record NC_141699.1, on the reverse strand, counting down.
GCACGACTGCGACCACTGGAACCTCTGCTGCTTGCTGTGGCCTATAAATGCGTTTGCGGGAGTCTATACATAAAGTGTAGCGTGATTCCCTACGCGCCAGCGATACCCTTAGAGGGAACTCCCAGTGGGCAAGCAGTACTGGCAGCACCTGCAATCAGGGAGTGGCAAGAAAAAGGCATCCAAACTCTCAGAGACCTATACCATGAGGGGGCGCTCACACCATACACAAATCTCTTAGACAAAGAGGGACTATCGCCTGGGCAATTTCTCACCCATCAGGCGCTGGTGGCCTCACTTATGGCAAAATGGGGGGATGTTGTTGTAGAACCGCAGATGCATCTCACCCTGCAGTACCTACATGTCATGGGACGTGGCAGGCACCTGACGCACTGGTTTGCAGCCTCACTCAGAACTCATGCAGCGATCAGCCTTGACACACTTCATCACAAGTGGGAACAGGACGTAGGTCACCAATTCACAGATAAGGAGTGGGCCCAGGTGCTCGAGAGCCCGACACGCGTCCCTAGGAACATGCGCTTTCGGCAGATACAGTTATACATGGATCAGAGGGCATAACTCACGCCCGCGAAAATTAACCAATATTTTAATCGTGGACATGCCACATGCCCGAGGTGCGCTGGGTACATGCTGGAGTGAAGTGCCCGCACTTCTGCATGTTTGTACTGGTCAGGAGCTGCCTTTCGATTGGCCCATATATTTATTGCACAAGTTACACAGGACACCCAACACTTAAGTCATGTCCCGAATTTTAGATCTGGGAATAATAGTGGCCAAGAGGATGATCAGTAAAAGACGGAAAGCACCAAATCCCCCCCCACATACAGGCTTGGCGTCATTCTATACTTGAGTGGGCCAAAGTGGAAAGCATCACCATCAAACATGTAGAAACCCTGGGACTGCGTAAGATCCCTATCGCTGCATACTGGGACACTATCTACACCGAATTACAATGCAATACAGACACACCATCCGTGGACCCCTCCGCTACACAGGCCATAGGTCACTAGCATGTATACAGGCTGAGCAGCATATTATGGTAAATAAAATTACCCGGACATAATTTCTATACATTAATAAAGAAAAAGGATAGCTCATAAAATGAGAGGCAGAGTCCGTGGTGTCCGAGTTAAAAGGGCTTTATTCAATGGCTCGAGCCAGGGGGAGAATCGGGTTCCATCACCACTAAGGCTCAGAAAGGGATATCACACCTTTTATTAACATCACACATTATATATAGTAAAACCATACAATTGTAATGAATACAGTATGCGGAACACTCCAGGCGGAGCAATGTGAAAAGAGAGAGATAAGAACACATGGGCGTAAAAGAAGGCGTGTAAGGAGGCGTACACGTAGGTGTGCACCTGATGAGTCATAGGTGAGTCATAGGTGGGTGGATGCATAGAGGAGGTCTGCAGGGTCAGCAGAAACCTTTAACCTACATGTGCGCGAAACTGGTCATGACGTGAAATTGACGTGTAACTGGGGAGAGCTGGGGGCTGTGACTTTAGCACTAGTAGAGGAGTCTGAAGTCTGGGATGTCAGAACGACCTGCACCTTTGGCATATCTGATATCTTGTGTTTGGAGGATGTATTGTCTGAAGTAAAGGTCTCTCGAGTAAAGGCTGTTCATCACTAAATGCTAGTGTGCGTATATATTTCTTCGTGCATTACGTTATGTTATGTTATGTTATGTTATAACAATTTATTATGCGCACAGCGACTCCAGCGAAGGAGCATCCCGGCGCAGACATTACGTGGGGGCCATGGGCCTACTATGGCAACGGGTTCAGTAAATCACTTGCATGGAGACAGAAAGGCTAGGCCCTATGCTCTGCCGGCGGAAAATGTTTACCTCTTTCACTAGACTGGAATGTGTTTTTGCGGAGGCTGAGTAGATAACTGTAGGCAAAATACCGTCTTGGCAGGCAGGCCAGGCCGGGCACCTCTCGGCTGGGCAGGGAGTAAGGGAGAGGTCAGGGATGCATACCTAAACTGCAACTTTCAGAGACAGAAGAGGCTCGGAGCCTGAATTCAGGGCCTGGCTTGATTGGGCCACAAAAACGTGTGCTTCTCGACTTTTAAACGTGTGCCATGTAAATGCATTGGCAACATAGGCCTCAGTGCAGAATTAACGTTTCATTCATGGAAGGCCTAATAGCTGACATGTTAACATTAAGACGGAAATGCAGGGGCATTATTATTACAGGCACGGGAAGGGAATTACATGAACATACATAGGGCATAAGTACATGGATAGGGTGCGAGTGGGGGACACACTGACCACATAAAATTTCTATTTCCTCATTCCCTCCTTGTTCCCTACTGCGCCCTTTATGATACATCTATTTTTATGAGACCATCTATTTGTTCATATAGCATCATTTGCTCATCCTTTTTCATACGTGCACGGGAACGTGGACGTGGACACACAAGCTGCAAATCGCTGGGCCACATTGCAGACAGAGACAGCAACTGAATACTATGAGCAGTATTATTCCTAGGAATGACAATACTTTCCATCCCCAGGCTGATATCACACTCCAGAGCCAACCGGACCAAGTCCAGGTGCCTGGATTCTGGTGTATCTGGTGAGCTATCTTATGGAGCCTTGTTATAGCTGCATACACTGACGGTGCGTTATTAGGAATAAACACACAACAACTGGAGCCGATCACTCTACAAGCTCCGCCCCTATCGGCCAGGATGACGTCAAGAACAAGGCGGTTCTGAAGAACAACGAGTCTCATAGCAGACTGCTCTTCGGTCAGGTTACCTAAGGCAGAAGTAGTCTCATTCACTACTGCTTCCAATGTTCTTGTTAACCTGCGTATTATTTTACTATTTTGGACGGGACCTATGAACCAGAAGTATCCTTTAATGTAATCCTTGTACTGGTCCCACGCTGACTCAGTGTAATCGATAACTGGAGGAAGATCCCTCTTATATCTAACATGCACAAGTCGGGAGTCTCTGTGATAATGGGATGGAGCTAGAAAAACAGGTGGCAGTAGGAACGCAATATAACACGTTCCACCCCAGTCTAAGGGCAGACGTACATAAGCTGTCTGACCACAAATGAAATAGGAATGGCGGGAAGCTTTGAAAATAGACTTTCCTTTATCAGTGAATTCGACCACAGTATTACAATCACTGTGCCCAAGGTGTACTGAACCATTCTTTCTAAGGCATAATTCACCCTTTACTGGTAGGACTGTTATAAAAGGTGAACCTGTATTGGTCTCGGTCTGAACGTTCAGAATCATAAAGTCAAGGGAAGCATGGTGGCTTGGATGCCGAGGAGGTAGGCAGCGTGAGCTCGGAGCTCCGCGCCCGATCCTGAAAAATATCCTGAATATCTGGTCGGACCCCGACGAAACTGATATAATCCGATACTGGAAGGTGCCACAGAGGGTCCGGCGCCGACGGCGGACGACTCGAGACCATTCCCAGCCCGGTATCTGAATCTGAAGGCTGGACTCAGGCGTGAAGTCATCGAGCTAAGATGGCGGCGGTGGCATGAGGCACGGAAACGACGGAGTCGCAGGCCCGGAGCCACTTTAAGGGCTGCTACTTTTCTCCGATAAGAGGTGTAGGCGGCTGCATCGGACCTCTCTCGGGGTGCTGGAGTGGACCTTTCGCGCGCCACCGGCTGTGGATGGGAGCCGAACCCTTGGTAGTGGCGGCGACAACGTGGCGACAACCCAGTGACGATGACCCCGGATCTCTGAGCACGACTGGCGCCAGCCGGCTTAGCGGTCGGTCGGAAACCCTGACTCCGAGAGGCAGCCTTGGCCCCAGAGACTAGAGTGGTGCCCAAGGCGTGGAACGCGGCGGGCCTTTCCCACTACTGCTACAGGGGGACCTTCCTACGGGCGAGGCCCTGCGAAGTGCGGAGCGGGCGCAGAGGCAGCTTTGGAGGCCACCACTCGTTCCAGCCCAGATGGGGAAGCCGAAAGGGAAGGGGGATGGTGCGACCGACACCGAAGCCGCAGGAGGAGCGGATCGAGACCAGTCGGCGCTGCAGCGTATGCAGGACCGTATCCTGGAGGCCATCGCTACCACAAAGGACGCCTTGCAGCAGGACATAGCCCAGGTGGCGACGGGCTTGGGACTCCTGAAAGCCGACCACGATAAGCTCAAGGACAGGGTGAAGTCCGTGGAAATCACGGTTCAGGAATTGGCCCTGAGCCATGCAGCGGTGAAGGCGCAGATGGCGGATGTGATGGATCGTTTGAAGGCGCTGGAACGGAGGGCCGAGGACGCGGAAAACCGGAATAGGCGCAACAACGTACGCCTTGTAGGCCTGCCGGAAAAAATTGAAGGAGACGATATGGTGGGCTATCTCGACAACTGGTTACGAACTGAGGTGGCACCAGAGGGATTGTCCCCCTTCTTCTCCCTTGAGCGAGCACATAGGGTTCCGGCGCGTCCGCCGGCCCCGGGCCTCCCGCCTCGCCCAGTGGTGTTCAAGTTGCTCCATTACAGGGACAGAGACTGGTTATTGCAGAGAGCGAGGGAGGCAGGACCCTTTCAAGTGGACAACAACAGGGTCACTATGTTCCCAGACTATACGTTTGAGACGCAGAGGCTCAGGGCTAATTTCCTGTCTCTTAAGCGGGAGCTCCGTGATGAAGGCATCAAGTACTCCCTGCTCTTCCCGGCGAAGCTGAGAGTGGTGGTAGATGAACAGACACTCTTCTTTACGTCCTCGGCGGACGCTTGGGCCTGGTGGGACACTTACAAAGCGGGAACAGATGGCGCCAAGGCCAGGGAGGAGGAGGCTAAGGTGACACAACCGATCAGGAAATCTTAACGGATCAGGAAGAACCGCAGGAGGACCGGCAGGCCTTCGGTGTCGCAGACGGAGACGGAGAGGCAGGCGGCCCTACAGGCAGTGGCGAACTTATCCAAAAATACCAGGAGCCAGTCCGGGAAGGGCACGGAATCGGAGGACCCGGGCACGGGCTCAGAGACGGGACTTTCGGAATTTGGTGGAGCCCGAGGCCCTATCGTGACGCCGCAGACTTCGGAGGAGATTCTTGAGGCGTGTTAATCTGGACTAGTGGAGCGGACTCGCTGGTTGGACACCGGGGCGTTGGGCCCGTGGCAGCGGAACACTGTTACATGAGGTTTCGGGGCGCTATGATGTGGGGATTGTGGGGTGGAGTATGCGGGAATGATTTGCTTTCACGAACCTTTCGCATCGAACCGCGCCCTACTGGCCCTTAAGGTCATCGCAGTGGAGACTGCGAACATTACTGCCTTTCTTTGAGGGGTGGTTGGGAGTGTTGGTTTGGATGGGGGTACTTCCAGTTGCGGGGGGGCCTGTCCTGGGGGGGTGGGAATTGAGAGCAGTTGGGGTTGCTCTGGGTGTTGTTGTTGGAGGGGGGGTTTGGCTTCCTGTTTGGAGAGGGTGGGTGGGTTGGTCCGTGGTCGCGGAGCGTGCAAGGTCAATGATCTCTATTGTTCGATCTGGATGGGCGAAGGGGAATGGCTAATACCGGGGCATTGAAATGTGTGTCCTGGAATGTGCGGGGTATGCAGTCCATGACACGTAGGCATAAAGTTCAGGCATACCTCAAGCGTAGGGGGGTACACATAGCGTTCCTGCAAGAAACACATCTTAATAAGCAAGAAGGGATTGCGCTACAGAGGCGTTGGAGGGGACAGCTGTTCAATACGACGTTCTCAGCTTTTGCGAGGGGGGCGCTGATTTGGATACGAGCGGGGGTTCCCTTCCAGGTTACTAAAACATTGGTGGACCCTGAGGGCAGATATGTGGCGGTGGAGGGGAGGCTAAAAGGCAGGGTAGTGTCTCTCTGCAGTGTGTACGCTCCCAACGTGGATCTGCCCGCATTTTTGTCTGTACTCTCGGGTAAACTGGCGGGTTATTTGGCGGGCCGGTGCTCCTGGGGGGGGATTTCAATTCGGTTGAGGATGTGGTTTTGGATAGGTCCCATCCCCCACTGCGCGCGTCCCCAGCGCATAGGGTGGCCAAGCGCAGGCTGGAGTGGCAGGAGAGTTGGGCCCTCACGGATGCATGGAGGGCGTTACACCCCACTACTAGGGACTACTCCTTTCACTCGCAGTTGCATGATCTACATGTTAGGCTGGACGCGTTTCTGTGTTCATCATGTGTACTTTCTGCGGTGGGAGGGGTGGAATATTTGGCCCGGACGATGTCGGACCACAACCCTTTGTTGTTATCCCTCTACTGGATGGTGGCCGTTAACTGCGTGCCAACATGGCGCCTGCAACCTGACACCCTGGATGACTTGTTGTTCAGGGAGGCCCTTGGAGACTGCATAGAGTGTTATTTTGAGGAGAACAGTGGCTCGGCCTCCACGAGGGCGGTGGATGGATGAGCTGGGCGAGTTCTTGGACGGCTTACAACTGCCGAGGGTGGAAGAATCAGAGGCAGAGGAGCTGGGTCGGCCCATTACGCTCGGGGAGATAGGGTGTGCAGTAAAACAAATGGCCAGAAATAAGACCCCGGGTCTCGACGGACTCCCGATCGAGTTTTATAGTAAATATCTGGAGTACCTTGCTCCCCGGCTGCGAGAAGTCTACAATGAGGCACAATCGAGGGGTCGGCTCCCGGGCTCCATGTGTGAAGCCATCATGATCCCGCTCTTAAAACCGGGCAGAGAGGGAGCGGCCTTATCCTCTTACCGTCCGTTGTCCATGCTGACAACGGACTACAAGATCCTGAGTAAAATTCTTGCCAACAGACTGCTGGTGCACATGACTGGCCTTGTTCATAAGGACCAGTGCGGCTTTATCCCGACGCGCAACACCGCCCACAATATCCGCAGGCTTACGAGATTGATGGGGGCAGACTGGCCGGGCGCCGTCTCTCCATTTGTTCTCTCTATTGACATAGAGAAGGCCTTCGACAGCCTTGAATGGGGGTACTTGTATGAGGTGATGCGGCGCTTCGGGCTGGGGGACGGATAAACAAACTGGACCAAGGTTCTGTACACTGACGCGGTAGCGAGAGTCCGGGTGGGCACTCTGATCTCGAGGCAATACCCTGTCCGGAGAGGCACTAGACAGGGGTGCTCCCTATCTCCTCTCCTGTTTGCCCTGGCGATGGAACCCTTCGCTGTGGAGGCCCGGTCGGGCCGCCACTATGCCGGCTTATCATATAGGGGCAGGCCACATTTCATTTCTTTATACGCAGATGACCTGCTGATGTTTTTGGCTAACGCGGGCCCCGAGCTTGAGGGGGCAAGGCGGTTGTTGGAGCGGTTCGGCCGGTTATCAGGCCTGAGGGTCAACTGGCCTAAGTCCTGCTTATTCCCCCTGCGATCAGGAGAACCGTGCCCACTCACCGCGCAAGAACTCCGATGGGAACCGCGCTGTCTGCATTATCTGGGAGTCTATATCTATCACACCCCGGCGGATCTGCTGGAAGGTAACATTACCCGTTGTATTAACGCTCTGCGAGGGAGCATGGATTTCTGGTCTACACTGCCGCTATCCCTGGCTGGTCGGATCTCCCTGCTTAAGATGGTGGCCCTGCCCAGGCTGTTGTATTATTTTAGGACGCTCCCGGTGTGGATCCCGAGCTCTATTTTTCGGCGCCTGAGATCTCTGGTCATAGCGTTCTTATGGGGCACGGGGAGGAGGCGCATAGCGCTGGACACTCTGCTACGCCCCAAGGATGAAGGAGGCTTGGCGGTGCCTGATTTTGAAGGGTATTATCTGGCTGCGCAGCTGCAGGTTTTCACTCAGGAGGTCGCGAGAGTGTATAGAGGCCCTGAGGACGCGAGAGTAGAAGGCACCCCACGACACGTGCTGGCGTACATTACACTGCACCAGAGGCTCCTGGTTGGGGACCTGACGGTTGAGGAGCAGACGTTCCGACTCTGCTGGAACCGTGCACGTAAGCGAGCGGGGGTCCGCCTTATGTATGCTCCTGAAATCCCGTTGGGGATGGTCACGGCCCTCCCTCATGGAGGGGACTGGTCGCGCTTGCTGGGGTGGGAGGAGGCGGGGATACACATGCTGGGCGACTTATATGAGGATGGGGTACTGCTGCCATTTCAGGAATTGCAGGAGCGGTTCGACCTGCCGAGGGGCGACTACTTGTTGCACGCAGCGGTCACGGGCGCCATGCAGGCTCACTGGGGGGAAGGATTGCAGGAACCGGGCACCTCTATGGCATGTCAATACACGATGATGGCAGCAGGGACCTTTAAGGCCGTCACCTGCTTGTACTCCAGGATGCTGAGGGAGGCCCTACAGCCTCTGGCGGTTCTGAAGGCCAAATGGGAGCTGGACCTCCAATTGGAGATCCCTGATACGACCTGGGGCCAGTTGCTGAGGCGAGTACGAAAGAGCTCGAGAAACGCCAGGTTTCAGTTAATCCATTTCTACATCATTCACAGGGCATACCTCACGCCGGGGAAAATACGACAATATTTTGGGGTGGAACACGCTGCTTGCCCCAGGTGCAATACAGTTGGGGCGGACCTGGGTCACATGTTATGGGATTGCCCCTCTCTGGGAGACTACTGGCAGGAAATTGGGAGGGCCCTCAACAGTGCAACAGACATGGACATCCAGTACACGAAAGCAGTAGGGGTCCTCCATTGGTTTCCACACACGCCTAGAAATAAGACTACCAGCAAATTTATAGACTTGGGGCTCATTCTGGCTAAGCGGGAGATAACGAGAAATTGGAAATCGAGAACGGGGCCCACGTATAAAAGATGGTATGGGGAATGCCTGCGGTGGGCTGCGTGTGAGAGCACCTTGGGGTACCAGGTGGCCTGGAGAACGAATGATGAGAAGGCTCTGGAGAGGGCGACTGCGTGGGAAATGATGGTGCAGGCGCTCCGAGACACAGCCGACGAGGAGCGGGAGGGTGAGGAGGAGCTGGATATGGCTAACCCTGTCACATTACCGGGGGACACACCTTAGTGAATGTATGTACTTCCTACACCACAACAGACGTTCTTACGACAGTGATTTAGCACAGCGCGACCACGGGGGGGGGGGAGGAAGCTGGAATTGGCGGGCTGTTGGGGATCGAAATTATGGGGCGGGGGAGGGGTGAAAATCACAAAAGCAACCCAGCATTACTTTGGTAATACTAGTGTCGGGCAATGTAAGGTATTACAAGGACTACTACTGGACGGAGGCCGAGCTGCGCCTAAGGAAGGGGCGGACCTCCCGGACAGGAGTAAAATGGACAATGTCATCTCTGGTTTTAGGTGAACTTATAATTTTGGTTCTACTGTCTGTACAATTATATTGGCGATGCAATAAAAATGATGTTAAAAAAAAAAAAAAAAGTCAAGGGAAGCATTTCCTTGTTCATACACTTCATTTTCTAGATCGGTTCCTTTCCTTTGGGGAAGACCGTCTTTGTCTGGGAAACATGCCTTATTCATAACTGTATTCAGGTCTCCCCATATCCAATCGCCCTGGGAAACTGTGGACTCACTGTCTAGTGATGACATTAAAGCAAACCATGCTCCGCACGAACCATTGTGCGAAAATGGATAAGAAAAGAGGGGCAGAACTCCCTTCATTTTCTGATAAGGTGGGAGTCGGCCACATACCCAGCAATTTGTTACGTTGCTGGTCTGGTGAGTATGGTGTAACATACGAATAAAAGTGTTGTTGCGTAGTGCTAGTCGATATGACAATTCATGGGGTGGCAGGTCACTGAATGTGTGCTCTACAGTGTCATTGAAGGAAGAATGTACATGTGAACCAAGAGGAGGAAAGAAAACATGTAGCGTCAAGCTTATACATATAATCGATATACTTAGAAAAAACATAATGATCAGAGTAACTATGCATCGACTGCGTAAGGATTTGCAGTATTTTTCTTTCATTTTATTCTGTCTATCTCTCTGACTATTTGGGTCTACGATCTTATACATGTCAGGAACCTGTCTAACCGCTTCACCCGAGGGGGACTTAAACAATTAAACGCTGTCTGACTTACTAGATCGTAACTTTTGTCGGTACTCCTGTTGCAGAGTCTTTTCTAGCAAAGGGGGTTTAAAGTCCGTACTATCTTTAGTACTATCAGTATTGTCCTGTGTCTTCATCAAAGCTCCTTTGGGTCCGTGAAATCGCTTACAGTGTTGGGCATGGATCCAGCCCTTGCGTCCTTCCACTTTGATAGCCGTCCTCGTGGTCAGTAGCACAAGCTTCGGCGACTTCCAACGTGGCTCCAGGGGGCTTGACCGGTCGAAATTTCTCACCAGGACTAGGTCTCCAGGGACGATGACGTGGTCCTTAACCTGGGTGTTGTCTGAGAAAGCGGCGGCAACCTGTGAACGGCAAGAGAGTAGTGCAGACATCAAGGAAGCCAGGTAATCTGTCAGCATGTTACTGTCAACATCGGTAATTTTGCGCGGCATAGGCGTACCCCACATATTTGGCGGTCTACCAAAAACCACCTCGTACGGGGATAGTTCGGTTCTGGAATGAGCTACCATACGCATGTAAAAGAGGGCAACTGGCAGGGCTACCATCCAATCCACGCCTTTTTCTGGACAGACCTTCGCTAGTTTGGTTTTGAGAGTCTGATTGTGTCTCTCTACGAGACCGGCTGCCTCTGGATGTCGTACGCAATGGAATTTCCACTGGTACCCTAACAGGAGAGATACTTGTTTCATAAGTTCAGAAGAGAACGGCTGTCCATTATCTGAGTACACGACACGGGGCAAGCCGTATCGCGGGAAGAGTTCTCGGACCAACTGCTTGGCAGTGGTCACAGCAGTGTAATCTGGGACCGGGTACGCTTCTGTCCATCTAGATAGGGCACATACAACTTCGAGGACATATTTGAATCCTCGACATCTATCCATCTGAATATAATCCATCTGGAGGACTTCAAAAGGGTGGTCAGGAGGATGAAATCCACCTTGTTCCATGGGAATGCCTTTGCCTGGATTGAACTGACAACAGATCATGCAGGTACGCACTTTCTGTTTCGCTGCTGCACGTAAATGCTTGTTGAACCAGATGTTCTGTATACTGTCTAACATGGCTTTTTCTCCTAAATGAGCTGGACTATGTGCTGTATTTATGATAACTTGAACCATGGAGTCGGGGAGAAACCATGTGGCTTTGCCCTTTGTCATCCATCCCTGATCTGTCTGGACCCCTCCTTGTTCAGTCCATTTCTTGATTTCGTCTGGAGTGGCATGTGTCTGTATGTCAAGTACATCTTGTGAGGGATCCCTGACTGTCATGCAATTTGTCAGTGATGGTACATCAGTCCTTGTCGTGTCAACTGGAAGGTCGGCTTGAGTCTGTGCTGTAAGTTTAGCTGTTCGATCTGCCAGGTCGTTACCCTGGGAAATAATGTCTGTGATTTTCGTATGTGCTTTGCACTTCATGATAGCTATGGCTGTAGGCAAATGTATTGCATCTAACAGAGCTTGAATGAGGGGACTGTGCTGTATTTTGGCTCCATGGGAGGTTAGGAAACCTCTCTCTTGCCAAAGTACTCCAAAGTCGTGAACGACTCCGAATGCGTATTGTGAATCTGTGTATATGTTTACTTTCCGGTTCTTGGCTCGTATACAGGCTTGGGTCAGAGCGATGAGCTCTGCTGCTTGAGCAGACAGAATGTCAATTCGTCGTGTTTCTATGACTTCAGTATCAGTGGTCACTGCATATGCGGCCACTAGCTCTCCTCTGCTTGTTCTCATGCATGAACCATCCACATAAAGTGTCAGGTCTGGGTCGGGTAATGCAATGTCTGTCAAGTCTTGTCTTGGTTTCGTCACTGTGTTAATCACTTCCACACAGTCATGTGGTGTAGGGTCTGCTGTGCTTGAAGGTAAAAGCGTAGCGGGGTTCAGGATATTGCAACGTCTGATTTCTATGTATGGCTGAAATAATGTCAGTTCATATCCTGTCAGTCTTGCTATAGTCAGGTGCTGTGTCTGTGTCCTGTTCAAGAGGACTTCCACTGAGTGTGGAACCTGTACTGTCAGGGGATGTCCTAACACTATAGAGTCGCTTTGTCTGATTGCTAGAGCTGTTGCTGCAACTGATTTGAGGCACGCAGGCAGAGCCTGGGCCACTGGATCCAATGTACTGGAAAAGTAAGCACAAGGCTTGTGTTTTCCTGCCTGGTCTTGTGTGAGAACAGATAATGCTGTGCCATCGCGTTCAGTGACAAAAAGTGTAAAAGGTTTGCTGTAACATGGTGTCGCTAAAACTGGTGCTTGACATAGAGCTTTCTTCAATTCATCGAATGCAAGCGTGTGTTCTTGAGTCCAAGGGAGGACAGTCGAAGTCGCTGCCTCCTGTGTTGTCAACTGTATGAGTGGTTTGGCTAGATATGCGTATTGAGGGATCCATTGTCTGCAGTAAGAAGTGCTTCCAATGAAGGCCCGTACTTCCTTTTGTGTCTTGGGTTGTGGAAGGTGTGCAATTAACTGAATGCGGTCTGGTGTCAACTGTCTACCCCTCTTGGACAGCAAGTGTCCAAGGTATACCACTTGCTGGGCACAGAATTGTAGCTTTGAAGGGGACACTTTGTGCCCCTTTTCAGCCAGGAAGTATAAGACTGTCAGTGATGCACGTTCGCAGTCTCGTTCTGTCCGTGCTGTGATCAAAAGATCATCAACATATTGGAGCAGTGCAGTGTCAGTAGGCATGTGAATACTGTCTAGTTGTCTTTTCAATGCTTGACTGTAAATACTAGGGCTTTCTGTGAACCCTTGGGGAGCTCTCGCAAATTTGAAGCTTCGGCCATTTAAACAGAATCCGAAGAGATATTGGCTCTCCGGATGGATCGGGACACTGAAGAAGGCGTTCTTGAGATCAATTACAGTGAAGAACGTCGCTTCAGAATCAATGGCAGTCAATAGTGAAGAAATGTCTGGGACCACTGGGTACTGTGGTATTATGCATTTGTTCAATTCTCGGAGGTCAATCACCAGTCTGTAGACCGGTGGTGCATTCGGGTCAGTTCGTTTAAGAATCGGAATGATAGGAGAATTACATACATTGGAGTCAGTTTCTACAACCACTCCTTGTGCAATGAGTTTGTCAACAATTTTCAATAATGCAACTACAGCATCAGGGGGTAACTTGTATTGTCGGATTCGTGGCAGTACAACTCCTTGCTTGAGTGTGACACGGTATGGTGTAATGTGCATATAACCTACATCAGTCGGTCCTTGCGCCCATAAGTGCTGTGGTACATTTTGAAGTCTGGGGTCAAAATCTCTTAACACATAATGTCCTTTAAAATCACGTAAAAACAATCTCACTCCTTCTGGAGAACAACAAATCACTGCTCCTAGTTCTTTCAATGTTTTTACACCAAGCAAGTTTTCTGGACATGATTTCGTAAGCAACAAGTCTGTAGTACGGGACAATGGACCAACTCCTAGGGAAACTGGCTTTGACACTTTGTTAACAATAGGCTTTCCTGAAAATCCCAGGGAAATATTCTGTGAGCCTGAGAGGGGTGCCCCTGGAACCTCGTCATGACTGATGGTAGTTCTGCTCGCCCCTGTGTCAATCAGAAATTTTCTGTCTTTCCCCAATACATGACTATGTACATAGGGACCCTCTTGATCTACAGGAACCTCAATAAGGGGCAAGCCAACCTCCCTCTCTAGGCTGTTTCATGAGTACTGTTGATAATCTGGGTAGTCTGGCTGTGCATACTGGTACATTTGTTGCGTGACATGTTGTGTGGCAGCAATGGGTTGAGGTACAGCTACTGTCTGTTGCGCGCTCTGTGGAGTTTGCGTGTTTTGCTGAACGTTACCCTGTCTAGGAGGACGCGGTCTTTCTTTTGTCTTGCCTGTGGCTATATTGTGTTTCAGGACAGCACATTCATTTATATAGTGACCTGGCTGTTTACAATAGTTGCAGTTCCCTTTGACAGGTGCTGTGCCCTTTCTCTGACCATCGGCGGCTGGAACTGATTGTGCAACTAGTACTTTCATTTTCGTGTCTTTCATGCGTCTCTTTTCGTGTTCCTGTTCTTCTCTAATTCGGTTCTGGTGATACTGTAACATTTGTAACATTTGGGAAGGGCTATTTGCTTGCCAGGTACTCTCAACCTTCAGTACTCTATTTTTGATCTGGGGTGAGGAATTTTCTACTAATTTGGTCACAAAAAGATGTGGGTACGATTCACTACTTGTTTTCAGACCACTATTAATAAGAAAAACATTTTTCGAATCTAGGATAAAAATCACTAGTGTCTTCATCTTGTTTCTGTTTACAGGCTGAAATAGCGTCCCAATTTTCCTTTTTAGTAGTCAATAATCTCGGCAAAACCTGTATCAATAGCTCGGGTAATTCTTTAGCTTTTTCCGAAAGACCAATACCAGGGGCTCGTGCTTTATCTTCGTCTTCTAATTCTGTCCAGTTAATCTTTTTCTCTCCCACCTCCCACTCTTTCTCTTTAAGTTTTTCGTAAATACCTGCTGGTAACAGGACTGTCAACATTTTAATGATATCGGCGTATGTATACTCCCTCATGCGTAGCATGTCTTTGAGTTCACGGTGAAACCCTGCTGGGTCTTTATCGTGACAGGGCAGTAATTTTTTCATTTCCAATAATTCCATTTTCGTCAATGGTGTGTAAACGAATACTCGTTGAAGCACACCTGCGTTAGTTCTAATGGGATGAACCTCTCGTAGGGGGTTCTGTCTGTCTATGTAAAAGGTCTTTCTTTCTCGATGTGGGGCAGGAACCACGTGCGAGGTCAGAAAAGTCAAGTACTTATGTCGTTGATCTAGAATGACATTAATTAATTCGGTACCTAGGCCTCTCCATCTTTCCTGGAGTAAGTCGTCCAGTATTTTATACAAGGGACCTGGATCAGAATGTTGACTCTCATACAAAGTGATGAGATGCTGGGTCATGTAAATACCAGCTGAACGCTGTTCTTCCGGAGGAAGACTCAAAAATGTTTGTGCTACTATGTCATCATTATATATGTTAGAATTACAAGCCCATTGAACTGCTGACCGGGCTAGTTCCTGTTCATGCATAGTACTAAGTTCACTACTACCTACACGGTTTCTCAGTGCTTGCTCAGTAGCTTGGAATAAGTGCTCAAGAGAATATCGTTCTGGTATTGGAGAGAGAGAACGTTTATTGTAATCTAGGCGTATGGGTCTATCAAACGGTCTTGCCCTACCTACATAATGTATTTTATTCATTTCCCCTGTTACTATATCATCGTCCTCTGAGGCTTCATCGTCCTCTTTCTCGGCTTCCTTTTCGGCCTGTTCTTGCTTGTGTATATCAAGGATTTCTTTACGAATTTTCTTGTACATACTTTCTACACAACTCTGTTTATCATGTTTACCCATAGCTATATTGTCACTCCAGTTCAGCATACCTTTAGTTACTTCTTTATCTGGTTGGTCTCGTTCCCTGATCAAACAATTAACCAAAAACTGTAAGAGCATGCGTTGAAGCTCCACTTTTCTATGTGCCATGGCCTCATGGATGCTTTCTGGTCCCTCCCCCGTTCTAATGAAGTGGGAGATTTTGTCTAAGTGGTCTCTCATGTCTGGTAAAGTAACCAAATAGTCTGCAACGCGTCTTAAACGTTTTGAGTATATGAGCATTGTGCCCTTTCCTGGTACTGGATCATATATACAATCAGTGAGGGACTGTCTAAGGGTTGCGTATGTCGCTGGCTTTGGCGTGTGTTGTAGTGCTATATCTCGTAATGATCGTTTTATTGGTGGTGGGGTGTGCAGTAGACTAGAGGGCCCCCCTCCCGATGCTCCTAGACTAGAGTCCCCTTGGCTTGAGTCGGCTTTTGCTGCCAGCGCTGCCGCTGGTAATGCGGATTGATCTTGTGTTACGGGTGGTTGCGTGTGAAAAGGATTGGTAGGGATGGTGGTGGCAGGAACATTGACCGGGTTGGGAGGAGGGTCTACATTTACATATTCTGGAGCAGCGTCGTCTAAATAGGAGGAAAGAAAAATGTCCGCTGCAGTCTGTTTATGACTACGGAGTTTAGTTGGGATCAGTGGTGGCGGTAAGTTACTGGGTACTTCTGGGGTCACTCTAGGTAGGCCCTTGGCGAGAAGGGGGTACATGCCTTTAATAAGGGCATTTCTTTGTCTGTCTAACTGTTCTGCTTTAACCCGTTCACCTTCTTCTTTCAGCTCTTTTTCTTTGGCTTTTTCTGATGCTTCTCTACTTCTCTCTGCTTTCTGAATTTCTTTCTCGGTTCTTCTATGTGCTTCTTTACGCCACAACTCTATGGCATCTTTCTGGGATTGTCTAGCTTTCTTTTTCCATAGTGCTTCCTCTACTCTCATGATGCAATCAGCATCCCATGTCCCTGAGACAGGCCATCTATATTTCTCTTCCAGATCCTTTGTGTAATCTACCCATAAGTCTAAGTACAGTATGGCATCTAAGCCATGCTTGTGATACATAAAGTGTCCAGGAGTGTCCCTAGGCGGGACGGGAACTGCCTCTTCGAGTATCCCTTTCCTGGTTCCTATCTGACGTAATTTCGAGAACAACGGCATGTTTGAACTAGCTTGAACGAAAATACAATAAGCACAATAATAGACTGTAAACAATCATTCATACCACGACAATAAAACATTAGAAACAGATACTAGCTAATACATGGAATAACACAATTCTAAGAATCCTAAAATAAACCTCGTGTACTGGATGCACTGCTAAAACAGTACAGTCATACCGGTCTCATGAAGAGACACGTCTTTACCGCATCCACCTAAATGGACACGTCTGGACCGGATCTGTGTACCCAGACCCGTCTTGACCGGGCTCAAATAAATGAACCCGTCTATATGCGTTCCCAACAACGGTACTCACCGGGAAGCAAAACTGAAGGCCTCGGAAACTCGATACTGGACTGGACTGCTACGGCTTCTTGCTGCGCATGCGCCTCGGAACAGGTGGGCCTCGGGATACCTCGGACCTTGCTCTCTCGGCTTGGGCTCTGGTCGGGATGGTCCGCAATCCTCACCGCCTCGTGTGGATGCCTCGTCGCAGTCTCCGTCTCCTCCGTGGGCCTGAGGGAGTTAGCAGGAAAACCCGCGGATGTGCAGAGAATGGGTCCATCACGGATATAGAAGGGGTCAGGGGCTGCGCTTACATCGCCGGCGCGTGGGGAAGGGGACTCGTCCCTATTCGGGCGCCAGATTTATGTGGTAAATAAAATTACCCGGACATAATTTCTATACATTAATAAAGAAAAAGGATAGCTCATAAAATGAGAGGCAGAGTCCGTGGTGTCCGAGTTAAAAGGGCTTTATTCAATGGCTCGAGCCAGGGGGAGAATCGGGTTCCATCACCACTAAGGCTCAGGAAGGGATATCACACCTTTTATTAACATCACACATTATATATAGTAAAACCATACAATTGTAATGAATACAGTAGGCGGAACACTCCAGGCGGAGCAATGTGAAAAGAGAGAGATAAGAACACATGGGCGTAAAAGAAGGCGTGTAAGGAGGCTTACACGCAGGTGTGCGCCTGATGAGTCATAGGTGAGTCATAGGTGGGTGGATGCATAGAGGAGGTCTGCAGGGTCAGCAGAAACCTTTAACCTACATGTGCGCGAAACTGGTCATGACGTGAAATTGACGTGTAACTGGGGAGAGCTGGGGGCTGTGACTTTAGCACTAGTAGAGGAGTCTGAAGTCTGGGATGTCAGAACGACCTGCACCTTTGGCATATCTGATATCTTGTGTTTGGAGGATGTATTGTCTGAAGTAAAGGTCTCTCGAGTAAAGGCTGTTCATCACTAAATGCTAGTGTGCGTATATATTTCTTCGTGCATTACGTGGGGGCCATGGGCCTACTATGGCAACGGGTTCAGTAAATCACTTGCATGGAGACAGAAAGGCTAGGCCCTATGCTCTGCAGGCGGAAAATGTTTACCTCTTTCACTAGACTGGAATGTGTTTTTGCGGAGGCTGAGTAGATAACTGTAGGCAAAATACCGTCTTGGCAGGCAGGCCAGGCCGGGCACCTCTCGGCTGGACAGGGAGTAAGGGAGAGGTCAGGGATGCATACCTAAACTGCAGCTTTCAGAGACAGAAGAGGCTCGGAGCCTGAATTCAGGGCCTGGCTCGATTGGGCCACAAAAACGTGTGCTTCTGGACTTTTAAACGTGTGCCATGTAAATGCATTGGCAACATAGGCCTCAGTGCAGAATTAACGTTTCATTCATGGAAGGCCTAATAGCTGACATGTTAACATTAGACGGAAATGCAGGGGCATTATTATTACAGGCACGGGAAGGGAATTACATGAACATACATAGGGCATAAGTACATGGATCGGGTGCGAGTGGGGGACACACTGACCACATAAAATTTCTATTTCCTCAATATATACATGTCACTCTCTTCTTGGCAGACATATGCTGGCTGTAACACTATGAACACACATTTTAGAAATGGGGAGGCAGCTAGTAGCTGTTAACTATATGAACCACATGTAACAATGTACATGGAAGAGTGGGGGGGTTGGGGGCTGTACATTTTGTTGCCCACATTTTGCATTTCTTTTCTTTTTCCCCTCTTCCCTTTTTGCAGTTAAAGTATGTAAAGTTCTATTGTTCCTTTTTGCTTACCTGTGAATCTATTATTGACATTTAACCGTATATGAACGCCAGTGCAATCGCTTGATCTGTAAGTCTGCACGTGCAAGCATGGGCAGTGATAGACATGTAACAACATCCGTGCTTCAGAGGACACTCAAGAATGTAAGCTATGGTGTAACTATCATATCTTCTTGCCCTCTATCCCCTTTTCTCTTTCCTTCCCTACCTGTTGGAGACAAATTGCAAATGCACCTACAATACTTGTTTTCTATAGCTTTTTATACTGCCCTGAGCATGTAATGACAATGTACAAGCGTACATGTGCTGTGCTTTATGTAACAACTGAAATGCCCAACAATACCCGTTAGAAATGGGATTTTTGGTTGGCTAGGGCATGTGCCAAAGTCGGGCAGAAACCAAAACTCTAGTCAGGATAAGGGAGTTACGCTTCTAAAATAACCCCTGCTCAGCCCCATGGTAGCTTGGCACGAGTAGTCAGGCTTATCTTAGAGGCACTGTGTAAAGCATTTGCACATAACCAACAGTAATACAGTGTAAACACTACAAAAGGACACCACACCAGTTTAGAAAAATATCCAATATTTTTATATACTTAAAACAAGACTAAAAACGAAACAAATCCAAACAGTTCTGGCTGACAGCGGCATCGCGGGCCAGCTACGGTGCCGGGAAGACCCGCAAACAGTACCTTTTAGAAATGCAGGGCATTGGCGACCTCTTGTTGAGCTTCCGAAAGCACAGCATACACAGGCGTTGGTTCCGCAGGTCGGTGCAGGAGTTGTTGAGGCACTCGAAGTCACACGCGTTGCAGATCAATCTCCTCTCTGTTGAAGTCAGGAGCGATGGCGTCGGCAGGCGTCGGGTGCTGCGGTGCGAAGTGCAGAGGTGCGGTGCCACTCAGGTCTATGTGAGAGCAGCGGCTCGGTGGCGGCATCAGATGGCGTCGTCGGTGAGACCAGGGTCGCAGTGTGAAGTGAGTGTGGTGCTCGTCGCAGTGCTGGCAGGTGGCAGTGCAGGCAGCGTCGCCGTCATTGCTGAAGCGCTGTTGTCAGCTGACAAACTGGAGTTGATGGCACTGGCATCGGTAGGCCAAGGCTGCGGTGCAGGATGAGGGTGTTGCGTCGTGTAACTTTACGAGCGGTGCCCTTGAACCACGGTGCAAGCATCAGCGTAGATTTTGTGTGGAGCGGCGTCATGGGGGATACCAAGGTGTTGTCATAAAGTGAGGCGATCTGGAGTGCGGTGCCCACAGGTCGTAGTGCAAGCAGCGCCTCGTGGCGGCATCAGCAGATGTCGCCGGTGAAACCAGGTCCGTGGTGCGGCGTTGCGGTGTTGCCTTCAGGACACGGAGTTGGCAGCGGCGTCATAGATGTCATCGGATTGCTTTTCTTTTGCTGCAGCACAAAACACACAGTCCCCAGTGCTGAAGGCAGATGAGCTTGAAGTCTTTGCTGTTCCTGAGACTTCTTGAACAGGGGGCAACCTCTACCTCAAGCCCTTGGAAAAACTCACAAAAGTAGATTGCAGAAAGTTCCTTCCAGTCCTTTCACTGCCTAAGACAGAAGCAGCCACTGTAGGCCAACACAGCAAAGCACACAGCAAACCTACCACAAACCTTTTCCCCCACCCTCGGTTGGGAAATCCCTAAGCCACTTCCTTCTAAGTCACCCCCAGATGCTTCTCCAGACCCTCTGGAATCCACCAAAAGGTCTGCCTCCAGTGCAAGCTCTCTGGGGTCAGAGAACTCACAATACACTGGGTTTTGGCATAGCTCTGGAAAACAGGGACTTAAAATATGCTCTCCAACAAATGAATCACACAGCCCCACACAGGTGTTAACCAAGCTACCCTTCACCCAACCACCCAGTGCCTCAGAAAAGTACCTCACATAATTCTCACAAGACTGGTGAGACAGTGTCTGGCTGTTGCTGTCTCTGAACCCATACTCTTCTGGCTCGTCTCCATACTCACTTACTAGGGCTTCTATCATGGGGGAACCCCTCTCCCTGCACCTCTCATCTAGAGATAGTAGAGTGTCCCTCCCACTACCAGGAATAGGATCCCCTGTGCCAGTTCTCCAATCCACCTCAGGGATACTGTGCACCACTGGAGTAACCTCACAATCCTGAACCCCCTGGTGTATGTCAACCCCCTCCTTGAAGCAGGGCCCCAAATCTGTGTGTGCGTGTACCTCACCCTCAGTACTGGACACTACATTTTCGCTGCCACCATTTGATTAATGGGGATCAGGGCTTTTTCGCCTGACCAGGAGACCAAATCGTTTAATAGTAAAGATACAAAATATTTTGCCTCGACGTCCTGCAACGCTATCAGACGATAGTTGTTTGCTAATGATCTTTCTCCACCTTTATAGATTGGCATGAATATTGATCCTTGCCAACTTCCAGGTACTTGGTTCAAATTTTGCACATCTGAGAACAGTTCCGCCAGGCAAGGTCCCCAAAATTCAGGGGCATATTTGTACGCCGCTTGTGGGATGCCATTCGGGCCTGGCGCCCCATTGGTTTTTCCTTTTTTGATTATTTTAATTATTTCTTCCGCCGTATATGGATTATTCTGAGGGTCTGTACCCGGTATGTTACAATGTATGCTGGTCAACGTTTTGCTCCAAGGTTCTTCTACAGGGCACGTTTTATTTTGACTTTTTGTGCATGGGTCGCTACTTAGAGTTATTGTCGAGGTGTCTGTAAATGTTGTTGCGAGAAACGCTGCCCACTCCGATTCCTGCACGTTAGAACTTAAGACGTTACACGGTCTTGTTAACTGATTTATTGTTTGCCAAAATATATAAGTATTATGTAGTTTTGAACTGTAAATTAGTTTTGACCAGAAGCTATCGTTTGTTGACCTTTTAAATTCCAAGATCATATTTTTATATTCTTTTCTTTGTGCACGGAAGCTGGCCCATTGGGATGTACCATGGTCTGCTGACTGTAACTTCCTTTGAGATTTTCGAAGTAATCTATGCAGGTCTTGTAGCTCTTTTGGGTGTTTTTTCTGTGATCCGTCAATGTTGGATTTCGTGACAGACAGCTTCATCTTTTGTTTTAATTTTGACAGAAAGAGAGGCCATCCTTGGATAGCGTTCATTGAGGAACTTCCTATCTCAGTCAGTATGTCCTTCATTGTAGAGAACCACTCATATTCATTTGTGTTGGACCAATTTATCCGTTTCAAATTGACAGAACTTAACTGGCCTTCTTATATGTATGACGGTTGCAATCTTTCCTTGTCGAGGTTAAAAATGGTGTGTTGTAATGCATGGTCACTCAACAGGGTAAACTCGATTTGAAAACTAATCACATGGGGGATTAGTGAAAGACCAACCATTGTAAAGTCCAACGTAGATTGAGAATGAGGACCATAGTATGTTTTACTGGGCGGTTGGTCCTCTGGAAACCTCCCGTTCAGTACACGCAATCCGAGAAACTCCAATTCAGTCACTAATTGGATTGCTAGTCGGTCTTTCCGTGTACCTACACCTCCTTGTATCTGTTCGGGAACACCCCAATAGCTATTATCAGTTAGTAGTTTATCATCATCTTCCGGTGTTAGGATCAAGTTGGAATTAAAGTCACCCATTATTATTATGTTAGATTGTGGGTCAGTAGACCGTAGGTCCGTAATGACTTTGCACAATATCGCATTCTTTAATTTTTTTTCCTTAATTTTTGGTTGCGTATAGTAGTTAACCAGGATTGTTGGTTTGCTATTGTTATTGTTTTGATCTGTTAATTTGATTAGCTGAATGCTGGGATCTGGTGATTGTAATTGTACTGAGTTAATTTTTAAGGATGAGGATACGTATACTGAAAGGCCACCAATGGCACGGCCATAGATCTTACATTTTTCCGCTACCACGCTATGATGTAAAAACCCAGCTAGTGCAATTTCTTCTCGTAGCCAGGTTTCCTGTAGTGCAATTATGTCACAACCGCGCCATTCATCCAATGGAAGACCTCCTTCTATCAATCGTTTAGCACCAGCAATATTCCAGGATACCATATGTATGACCTTATTAGTATCTCGTTTCTGTTTACCTATGAGCGGTCAGACCTTCCGTTTTACATTTAACATACCGGGAAGCCATTTCCAGTTGTCCATTGTATTATGTGATTCCTCATTACCCCTTTTTGATTCTTCACATACTGGCGAGGGTTCGCTTCTACCCTTTGCATTAAATAGAATGGAATATACTGTTTTTTTTTTATTTGTATGTGCATCGTCAATTTTCCTAGTGAGTTAAACTCCACACAACCTCTTCAATGGTGGCGGGTAGCGTGGGGAAATTTGATGAAATATTTGAATGCCCCACAGTTGAAAGATATCCACTTTCCCCATAATTGCTTCTGCTATTTCTATTGATTTCTAGGTTGTCAAAGTATGTTCAGCTGATATATCATTAGGGCCTTTAAGAAATTGAACCTGCTCAAGATCTGCCGTGTTAATTTATTTTAGGTCATCAAATTCTGCCAATAGTGACAGAATGTTGCTCCTGTTTAGTATATCGTGTGCCCCCTGTGATTTATACTCTGGTGACCAAATTATTTTGTGCAGCTCTATTCCGGCTTTATGCCTTGTTGGAATGACAGATTCCGTATTTGCCTGAGAAAACTCTGGATTCTTTACACAGAATTTTAATGTTCTCTGCGTCAATGAGCTTAAATCCACATTCAGCCCTTGGCGTTCACGGTGAGGTAAGTCCTCTCTAATTGTACTCCCCTGATCTGTTATTGGTTGTGTCGAAGGAGTGGGAATTACCTTTTGACCTTCATCACTACATACTGGCATTTGTGCAAGGCTAATTAAACAATCTGGGGCAGTATTTTTATCTCTTGGTTGATCATCAGCCAGTGGTATTGATTCCACTATACTGCCACTAGATTGCAAGTGCCCCTTCTTATCATCCTTATCCGAGCCGGGGGCAATGACTTCAATGGGCTTGATCTTGTACATTGCTTCTAGCTGCATGCTCTGATCACCAATGAATTTGCAATTTCTATCTGAATTTCCAGTGGGCAAATGATTTATGCCAGCATTCTCGGTTTGCTGCATTTTTACAACATGTGTAGAATTGGAAGGTGTGTCGGATTTCTGGAGGTTTTTAGGAGCATTTTTAAAACTGATTTACCTCCTTTGGACGTTTCATCACTTACGAATGTGTCTGAGTGACTTCCGGAGTTACCAGTGGTTTTTGATGGACCTTGGTTCAGATTAGAAAAAATGGAATAGACTCCGTTAACCTTGTTTGAAACAACCTCACTTTTCTTATTTCGTGCTTTCCTCTCTTTTTTCTTTTGTCTCTTGGTTAACATTAGCTTTGTCGTCTCGTTATTTCTAGAGTCTTTCACAGCTGTTATCTCGGTTACTTCACTTGTATTGGTCTTAACCGGGGCGATATTGTCCTTGTAGGTGCATAACGCTTTTGAAGTATTTTCCTCATCCTGTGAAATTGCATCGGGTTTATCACTGGTCGCACCGTCCCGCGTCTGATCTACGTTTATCAATCTTTGATTTAGAGTTAGAATCTGATCTAGGATAACGGGAAGAGTGCTCAATTTGTCCAAAACAGGGCCACAGGAGCAGGGGGATTGCAGCTGATAAGTATGGGCTTGTGCTCTTGTTATAATGCTATTTAAATTGTCCAACTTTGTAATAATCCCAGCAATGTTGGACGCAATAATGCTTATTAGGTCGATTTGAATGTCCAACTTGTCAGATTGCATTGTCATAGTTGTTACGGACGTTGGACGTTTCATCACTTGCGAATGTGTCTGAGTGACTTCCGGAGTTACCAGTGGTTTTTGATGGACCTTGGTTCAGATTAGAAAAAATTGAATAGACTCCGTTAACCTTGTTTGAAACAACCTCACTTTTCTTTTTTCGTGCTTTCCTCTCTTTTTTCTTTTGTCTCTTGGTTAACATTAGCTTTTTTCGTCTCGTTATTTCTAGAGTCTTTCACAGCTGTTATCTCGGTTACTTCACTTGTATTGGTCTTAACCGGGGCGATATTGGCCTTGTAGGTGCACAACGCTTTTGAAGTATTTTCCTCATCCTGTGAAATTGCATCGGGTTTATCACTGGTCGCACCGTCCCGCGCCTGATCTACGTTTATCAATCTTTGATTTAGAGTTAGAATCTGATCTAGGATAACGGGAAGAGTACTCAATTTGTCTAAAACAGGGCCACAGGAGCAGGGGGATTGCAGCTGATAAGTATGGGCTTGTGCTTTCGTTATAATGCTATTTAAGTTGTCCAACTTTGTAATAATCCCAGCAATGTTGGACGCAATAATGCTTATTAGGTCGATTTGAATGTCCAACTTGTCAGATTGCATTGTCATAGTTGTTACAGACGTTTGCAAGACTTTTAGGAGAGGGGCAACCAAATTCACAAAGGCCTTATCCATTTGAGATTTAGTCATGGGGTCCTCTTTTGATGGATCTTTATGGTTTATATTACCTGGTGGTGATAAAGCCGGCCTGGGACCCATTGGTCTCTGTAGATGTTCCATGAGGCCTTCACAGGCCAGGTACTTGTCCTCCTTGACACTATCAATTTTACCTACCCCCTCTAGCTCCTCTTTACCTGGGGAAAACCCAACCGGCTGATCCTTCCAGTCCCTTTTATCTGGAAATGGACTTGTGTTGAGACTAGAGCAGGCCAGCTCGTCAGGGGCCGATTCCATCGGACCCTCGCTGTAAACTTCCCCAATATCTGTAGGCTCTGTTAAACCTGGAAAAGCTGTGCTTAGACTAATTGTTGTTAATATTCCTGGGGACTGCAGATTTGAAGATGTCGTTGATTTGGCCACTGGGGTATTATGTACTAATGCTGCAGTTGTAACTTCATCATTTTTTCCACACACGCCTGTTGATTTTTCAATGTTTCCCAAACTCTCCAACTGGTCAATATGTTTACGGGGCTCACATGTATTACTTGATTGAATACTATGAATCACAAGAACAGGTATCATTGGTGGTGTTGAAAAGGCTTTATTTGGCATGGCCGCCCCGTGTTCCCCAGGGCGAGTCTCGATTGAGGGCTCAATCGATGTTAATAAACCCGGGACTCCTTCTGTGGATGAAAACACAACATCCCCTGGGTCTTTCAAATACTGGAATCGAGAGCATGACAAGTTTTTGTTTTGGATTGACTTTTCAAAGAGAGAGGCATTTGGTGAGATCAGTGGATTTTGTTTTGGACTATTTGCTTTATTTGCATTCAGTTTTTCCAATCTTTTCCTTTTGAGGGTGCCTCATGAGGCTGGAATCTTGTCCCCTGGTGCCTTCCTTACTTTACCTGACCTCATGGTGAAACCTGGAGGTACTAGAACTTGAATTGACTTTAAGTTTGTCTTTATCTTTGGTTTTGACTTTGTCTTTGTTATATCCTGGTCCTTGGTTTAAGTCTTGGTCTAGACAATATAATGGTTTAAACTGACCCCTTGCTGAACCCTGCAGGGTGTTAACTCAAACTCGATAGTACAAAGCTGCGCAGATCCCACGCCCTCACAAGCCTGTCTGCACCCTCCGGTCTCTGCCGAGTAACTACTTCCTACACGAGCACAACACACGGGGATCTGGTGCAGCTGCCGTCAGGGAGGCAACGTTACACTGATTGCGCAATTACCGGTTTTGCAGTGTTAGGCAGGGGCAATGGGGTTAGTCTGTCCCAGTCAGGTTTTTATTTTCGCAGAAATCACTGCATTGTCAGCAGACCTTAATATAGCCCTTTCGGAACAGTGCCTTTTCGGAGAAGCTCGGAGGGCTCTGAAAACATGCGGCTTATAGTTTTTGTAATGTAATATAATGATTCTAATGTTTATAATAGGCAGGACTGCAATTGATTTTGTTTTGGGCTTACCAATCCAGTCACTGCCCGATGATTACCCCTCTGCCAGCTTACCGCTTGCCGCTTGTGCAGGAGCCAGCTGACCACAGCATCAGCATCAGTGTTCCTTGCTTGGCTTGGCTCAGCTCAGCTCGGCTCGGCTCGGCTTGGCTTAGCTTGGCTTATCAATCCAACAACTCCACGATTTAGAGCTGAAGTTGCCGAGCTCACATGGCCTCCCAGATCGCCCAGGCCACGCAGTTACAAGTTCCTGATGTCTGATGAAAATGTCAAATGTCCAAATGTCAAAATGAGTTTTGTTTTTTAAAACCAGTAACAGGGAGGGCAGGGAACGGCAGATGTGGTGGGCTCCCGGCTCAATGGTCTCAGCGGTCTCGGCGCTCTTAGTGCTTAGTGCTTAGTGCTGTCATTAGACGGTGTTTTTTCTTTTTTTCGGAACAGCTTCCGCCGCTTTTGTGAGATGGAGCTTTCTTTTTCCCAATGCGCAGAAGGCACCACTGGCAGCCGGTAGTCTGCTATCGGACATCTGCTGCCACCACGCTGTGGCTACAGTCCACAGCCCGCAGCCCGCAGCCTACAGCAGTCCACAGATGGGGCGGGCCTTTCGACGTCCCGACCTCGGGGCAGTATCGGGGCAGTTTGGCTGGGTCCAGTAGTGGCCACGCTCCCGCTGCGTCGCCAAAAGCAGAAGCTAGTGCTGGAGATTTTCTCAGAGTTCCACCGATATCCTGCCAACCCGCGCGTATATCAGCTCGTAGATCTACCACAGCCACAGAGCAGAGCAGCAGAACAGCAGCAGCCCGCTCCGGCGTCCAGCTCAGAATGGCGTTTTCGGCAGCAGCATGTCTCCCTCAGCTCTCTAGCGGAAAACAATACACATGTAACAAAGTAACATGTGCCCTTGCCGTATCATGAGCACAGAGACCATTGACGTTATTTAATACTAACCAACAAGTTATCATGCAGCGGTTAAAGTCCATTAAAAACAAGCAGATGGATGCAAGAGCCGGACGCGGTCGGGCAGAAATGGCTGCTGCAAAGCTCCGACATTTTCAGAATCGGGGCGTGTTTTTGTTGAGTGACGGATGACGTCACGGTGAGAAAGAACGCAAAAAAACGCCCCCAAATCAGAAAAGGACGGGGCTTAAAGGGAGTGACGTCCCTCTCCCCCAATGGCTGGCCAGCATTTACGAGGACAGCCAAAGGAGAAGGGGGGCGGGTTCAAGCCCCCTAACTAAAAAACATTAAATCTTCGGACCGAACTGAGCAAGCGCAGCCTACGGTCCTCGACCTAAAAAAGAGAAAAACAATCATCTAAAAATGACTTCGTAAAATTGTCAGTCCCATCATTTCTTCAACCTGTCGCGCACGACTCACATTGCCTAGGGCAAGATTGGTCTTTTGTTTCAAGCACCCTGAATATTTACTTCTTGCAGATGTGATGAATCTTGCACTCTCTGCCTGTGATCTGCGACGGCTGGTCTACTGCTTTCTGTGTTTTTATATGTTCAAATTACTGATCAATAAAGAGATACTCGCACAAGTTCGTCGGATTGTTTTCTTCAATAGGCAGAATGGGAAAAGAGTTACCTCACTTAAACAAAGCTGCTATAATTAGTGCCTCATAGAAAATTGCCACTAAATATTGCGTTATTGTTTTCAAAGAGCCATTACAATAAAGGTCTCTTATCAGGCTCTATTTTTATATAGAAATATTTGATTGCACAGCCACATAGATATCTGAATCCTGCCTTAAGTTTTAGCTGTGACCGAGATGTCGGCCGCCTAGCGCTTCATACGTCCAAAGAGGCGTCCAAGCGCACTAGCAGCAGTGCGTTACACCAGTGCTTTAAGGGCCGGTACTGTTCGGTATGGCGTACCACTCAAGTCACCAGCACTGTCTTTTTTATTACATTATTAGTGGACTACTATGAATGAATAAGTCGCTGTGTTGTGGCTGCTTACCAGTTGGAGTCCTGCCGCTGCGCCGCCTCGCCTCCCCATCGCCTTGCAATGCCGCCCGGCGCCTCCCCTCTGAGGCGAGGCCTACTAGTAGTGGCTTGCCGCTTGCGCTTGGTTCGCAATCGCTGCGCTGCCAATTCACACAGTGCGCGACACGCTTAAAATAATTTTAAACGTTTTAAAATTATTTAAAGTCATTTCGTCAATCACTTTGCCTTTGCAGTTCTTTCTCTTTGCACTGCAGTTACAGTTTATCCTCCAGACCTAATGATATGACAATTCAGAAAAGGGGGTGGTGATGAACAGAGTGTCTGAATTAAGCAGACCACTCTTACCCAGTCCAAAGATCAGGGCTTGATCCATCACCGTTATTTAGCTCACTGCACCATCCCAGCTCAGAACCTGGCTATATGCAAATTAGTCTGTCCCTGGCCCAGTGCATCATGGGAACAGGGCAAACCAAACTACCAAGCCAATTCTTCACCAGAAAGGAGACAAGCTTCCGGGGACCGGTTTCTGGCATTTCAGCCGTCGTCGGCCCGGCTTGCGTGAATCCTGATGGTGCAGTGAGCAAGGGACTCATGTCTGAGTATACCCTGCCACACCTATAGTGGCTAAAAACGATTCAGAAAAGGGGGTGGTGATGAACAGAGTGTCTGAATTAAGCAGATCACTCTTACCCAGTCCAAAGATCAGGGCTTGATCCATCACCGTTATTTAGCTCACTGCACCATCCCAGCTCAGAACCTGGCTATATGCAAATTAGTCTGTCCCTGGCCCAGTGCATCATGGGAACAGGGCAAACCAAACTACCAAGCCAATTCTTCACCAGAAAGGAGACAAGCTTCCGGGGACCGGTTTCTGGCATTTCAGCCGTCGTCGGCCCGGCTTGCTTGAATCCTGATTGTGCAGTGAGCAAGGGACTCATGTCTGAGTATACCCTGCCACACCTATAGTGGCCAAAAACGATTCAGAAAAGGGGGTGGTGATGAACAGAGTGTCTGAATTAAGCAGACCACTCTTACCCAGTCCAAAGATCAGGGCTTGATCCATCACCGTTATTTAGCTCACTGCACCATCCCAGCTCATAAACTGGCTATATGTAAATTAGTCTGTCCCTGGCCCAGTGCATCATGGGAACAGGGCAAACCAAACTACCAAGCCAATTCTTCACCAGAAAGGAGACAAGCTTCCGGGGACCGGTTTCTGGCATTTCAGCCGTCGTCGGCCCAGCTTGCTTGAATCCTGATGGTGCAGTGAGCAAGGGACTCATGTCTGAGTATACCCTGCCACACCTATAGTGGCCAAAAACGATTCAGAAAAGGGGGTGGTGATGAACAGAGTGTCTGAATTAAGCAGACCACTCTTACCCAGTCCAAAGATCAGGGCTTGATCCATCACCGTTATTTAGCTCACTGCACCATCCCAGCTCAGAACCTGGCTATATGCAAATTAGTCTGTCCCTGGCCCAGTGCATCATGGGAACAGGGCAGACCAGACTACCAAGCCAATTCTTATACTGGGAAGGAAACAAGCTTCCGGGGACCGGTTTCTGGCATTTCAGCCGTCTTCGGCCCGGCTTGCTTGAATCCTGATGGTGCAATGAGCAAGGGACTCACATCTGAGTATACCCTGAGTATACCTAAGAGAGACGTATATTTGATCTTGATAAAGATGGAACATTAAATAGAGCCATCAAAATGCGTTGACGCTGCAATCAACACAATCCGTGGAAATAGCTTTTACTACAGATATAAAACAATTAGATTGTATCTAGGACTAGCTAATGAAATTTTGAGAAAACGGATGTGTTATCTAATGACAAAATGTACAGTCTGTATTTGTCTCTCTGTCAATCCGTGTGTCGGGGTATCTAATCTAGGTATAGCCAATCTTTCCTTGTTTGATGTCTAAATATTTTGCGTAAGCATTGTCCTCAAATGAAGTAGGGTTCCCTCAAGTGTATGTGAAATATATGTGTACATGGTATATGAATTTGTTTTATGATTATAGACATTTTCGTATCTATTTTTAATTGTGATTATTGTTGAGTTTTAAAAAAAATAATGTTTTAACACTAACTTTATAACTGGTACGATCTAGTACTGTATATGTTCTAACACATGGGCTTGGGTTCTTGCTGGGAATATAGAGATTCAGCTTTAATTTAACTTTCCACCCAGGGACATTATTTCTACCTTTCTTTTGGCTGACACTGACTGTATGTTTTTGAACTATGCTATCTTGGTTATCAAGGTATGTTGTTGCGTATATTTTGCTATTCATTACCAGTGTTTGACTTTTAAAAGCTACACACGTATGATAAATTATAATTCATTTCTGCTCCAAAGCAGTCATGGACCACCTATTTCCTTATCGCATTGCACCCAGGTCCGTTGGCGATTATTGGGTTACCCCATTATTTTGTAATGCCTAGATAATGATGTGCCATGAATGTTGAGTGAGGTTTCCTCACATATGGTTGAGGACAAAGTTCCTCCCAGGCCTCTTTCTAAGGAGGAGATTTCTATTTCCATTGGTAAATGCAAAACTAAATAAAAAAATTCTGAGGTACCTAAAAAACTTGTGATTTCTCAGATTTTGGACATAGATGATGGTTTAGGTTACGCAGACGGTGTGATTGACTTATTTGATGCTTCTTTTCCCCCTCCAACTAAGAAGTCCGAAATTGATTATGTTAGTTCCAGTTCCGAGGGTTCCCCTATGTTTGACCCTTCTTCTATTCACCATCCTAACACCACGGATAAGTTCCCTGCTTCTCATGTTGACGACTATATCTCCGCTAGACTTCATCTGCCTTTGGAAAAATCCACCAGATCCAAACTCAAGTCAGAATGTCCTAGACCTTCCCTTTCTTCTAATATTACTGTTAAGTCAGCAATTGATCAACCTTTGCTAACTTTCTTTTCCAAATTTTGCAAGGACAAGTTATTGGATGTTGTAGGACCCCTTGCTCGCATTTTTGATATGGTGGAATCTGCTCGATTGGACTGCACGGATTTAGATCACCAAGACATATCTTTGTGGGTTCAACAAGCCTTTTGTATTCTTGGCAAAGCCAACTCGGCGATTATCCATGAACGCCGTAAAGGTCTCCTTTTAAAGCGGAATCCCAAGTTGGCAAACTTGGCTGCCCTTGATCCTGGCATTAAGGCTGATGGTCTTCTGTTTGGGATTCTTTTGTAAAGGACTTAAGTAAGTATGTCACCGCCTTTGCCTCTATTGACAAAGCTCAGCAATCTTTAAAGAAAGTTTTTTCTCAATGGGTTTTTGAATGGGCCGGTAGAGGCAGGAGTAGCTTTGCTGGCATCATTCCACAACCAAGGCTCCAGAGGATCATTTAACTCCAACTCCAATTATCAAGAATTGAAACCCCAGTTCTATCCTCAAAGAGGTTGAGGTTTCAGAGGACATAGAGGGTCGTTTAAGTCTGTTCCTTCCAAAATGGCAAACCCTAACTGCGGATCCTTGGGCTCTAAACTCTATTCAAGTTTATCTTATAAAATGTTATGCTCGGGGGCGTGGCCAAGATGGCGGACTGAATGGACGTCTGTTCGCGAGGCTCCCCGGCCCTGAACCCCGTTAGCCTCTAATTACCGCATACAGATCCCCCTTGCCAACAAGCATCTTCCTGCTACTGCCCGGTGAGGCTATCGTCCCGGTTTTGACCCGCATTGGCTGTTCTGGAACGGCAAGGACCGTGGCTACGCCTGAGTGCCTGCAGCCCGCCCAAGGCCTCGCTGCGCTGCTGCCCGGGATAGAGGACTTGGCGCGTTTCTCTGGTGGTGGCGCCCTGCTGGGAACCTGAAGCAGAGGCTAAGCCGGGATCGGCGCAGTTGGCGGCTGTGGGGGCTCGGAGACCCGGCCGACTCTGGGACCCGCCAGGGCCTGGCGGGGCCTACTGAAGTGGAGACGGGGCAGCCCCTCTGCGGCGAGCGGCAGGCAGCGAAAATCGAGACCCCGGTCCTGGGCCCACCCGGAACCGGGCGAGGTGTGCAGACAAGCGCTGGAGGGCGGCGTTTGGCCCACCAGAGGAACCCCCAGCAGCGGATACCTGGGCGGGGCGGTGTGGCGCTTCCCCCCGCGGTGAGTGGCCGGCAGGAGACACACAGACCGGAACCGAGATTGGCCCTGGGGAAGCGTGTAAATCGAGGCCCAGGTTTCGGGGCCTTTTGCACGGAGGAGGCTGACCGGAGCTCAACAACACGTCCGGTGACCCTGGGGATCTGGTTGAGGCCGGCATGGCCCCTTTGCCGGCCTGCTTCCTGCGCATAAGAGGTGAGAAGGAGGGACAGCTGCCAAGAGGAGACCGCGCTTTCTTTCTGCATGAGTGGCCCGGGGGGAGACTGTCGCTGCTTCCCGCCTGCCGCGGGTGCCTTCCGCCATAAACTCGTGTACGCTCTGCTCCGGGGCATCTACAACGGGGCCGCCGCCCTATGAATTGGATGTGTGGGCAGGACGGAGAAGTGGGCCCAGCAGCTCGCCCCGCAACGCGAAGCCTGAGGGACATCTCTGTGTGCATTGAAGGCCCTATCTAACGCAGCTCATTCCCCGACGACCTTGCCGGACCCCCGCTTGCCTGCTGGGCCTCCCGAGGACTGTCTGGCCATTTGACCTGCCTTTGGGAACTAGGGGCTACAGCGACATGTCTAACCCAGGCCATAGGGGGGGCCCACTATCCCCGAAATGCTCACCAAAAGCACAGCAAAAGGGGAGAAGCCCCCGCCACCCCCCTCGCCTACAACGACAGCCAGCGCCTCTGCAGGCGATGATGGGGGGGCCCCTATCACGAAAGCCTTTTTGGAGACCCTGTTTTACACCCTGCGCGACGACTTCCAGGCGCTGAAGCAGGACCTGGCGAGCGGGCAGCGCGAGATAAGGAGAGACATGGACAGCCTGGGGGAGAGAGTGGCGGCGGTGGAGGAGGCGGACCAGACCCGAAGTGAAGAGGTGGAAATGCTAAGGCAGGAAGTGCTTCACCTCCGGGAGCAGCAAGTGGACCTCCAATCGCGCACAGAGGACCTCGAAAATCACTCCCGGAGGAATAACATTCGCGTCCGGGGCGTACCACTGAACTCCGAAGGGGACAATGTCACTTGCTATTTACAAGGCCTCTTCAGGGAAATCCTTAATGAACCAGCGGACTTTGAGGTTCGCATTGTTCGCGCGCACAGAGTGGGCCCGGCGAGGCGCGCGCCTGCTCCTCCGCCTGACATCCTGGCCTTTCTCCCCGATTTTCCACTAAAAGAACGCATCCTCATGGCGGCACGCCAGAAACAACCCCTCCGCTTCCAAAATCACCCAGTGGCCCTGTTCCAGGACCTTTCGGCCATCACGCTTCAAAAGCGTAGGGCTTTCCGGGTAGTCACGACCTTCCTCCGGGATAAGGAAGTGCCATATTCTTGGGGCCACCCGTTCAGACTGATCTTCAAGTGGGAGGGGACCTCAACCAAATGCGCTCACTCCGGGACACTTGCACCTTGTTAGGCATCGAACCTACAGAGGAGAACTCCCTGGGAGAATCTTCACCGCAGCACCCGCAAGACGGACCCCTACATTCATCGCGCAACGGATGGCAGCAAGTACGGAGACGTCTTACTCCTAAGGCAGGCCTTAAACCTGATCTGGCAACCATGGCTCGGGAGCAGGAGGCAGCCATCCAGGAGGTAGTCAAGGACACGTCGAGCCCGCATTGAGGCGTTGGAGGTGGGGGATTTGTCTTCATAGCCTTGCTCATGCGTGGCGAGGGGGAGGGGCAGGGGGGCCGAAGGGGCTGCCACTGCTACACTTTCACATACGTTGAACTTCCATGGGTCTGGACTCTGTTCGGACAGACCTGGGACTATGGTTAGACGGGCCTGGACAGTGTCTGAATAGCCTGGAACTATGACTGTTTGCTGGGTGTTTAAGGTTGGGGTTAGGGAGGGGAATGTTGAGGGGGGAGGGGAGGATGGGGGGGTTCACAGAGAGGGGGGGAGTTGGCGTCTAGGGGAGGGTCCTCCTTGTCCACGAGGGTTTTAAAAAAAATTCTTTGGCCACCACACGTTGAGCGCAGCGCGATGCCGTCCAGACTAACTACTTAGGATATCACGCCCATTGACTATCCTCTCTCTCAATGTGAGGGGACTTCATAACCCAATCAAACGCCGGGCGATACTTTCCCTCCTGGAGCACTCGGCTGCAGATATCTGCCTCCTACAGGGGACACATTTACTGCCCAAAGATCACCATTGATTTAAGTCTCGGGCCTTCCCTTTGCAGTTTTTCTCGTCGGCAACCAAGAAGGTAGCGGGGGTGGCGAACCTAGTGTCCAAATCCTTTGAGGGGCGGGTTATGCAGAAGGAGGCGGAGATCAAGGGCAGGTTACTGATCCACCGCTTTCTCATTGCCGGGCATACACTCTTAGTGGGCACCATATATGCACCCAATGAAGGACAAGATAAATTCCTACACAGAGCACTACAATCGGCCACAGCTAATACACAACCACACTTGCTGGTAGGAGGCGATCTCAACCTAGTCTTCCATAACACAGCAGATCGTTCAGGCCAACGTTATGGCCAGGTTGGGGCACTTTCCGGGATGGGCCATGCTCACCTCTCCGACCTGGGCCTTGTTGACCTATGGAGGCACCAAGACCAAGCGGTGGTGGGCAGGCTCCTTCAGGGGGTTCAGTTTCTACAGCGATGTCATAGGCCCCCCAATCTCTATGCATCACAGATCACGAGCACCGTGATGGACGTGTGGGACAGAATAGCGGTCAAACATGACCTCACTTCGTTCCCCTCCCCGATGACTCCACTTTTCGATAAACCTGACTTCTCCCCTGGTCTGGACCCCAAGGGGTTTGCTGCCTGGAGACGCTCGCCCTGTAGAGAACTGGAACACCTGTTCATTCTCAACTGCATCCTTCCCTTTCAGAAGGTGAAGGAGGACTATGGCATACCAGAGGCGGACCGCCTACCCTACCTGCAGGTCCGTCACTGGGCCTTACATCTGACGATCAAACCCGGCACACAGCGCTTCCTCACCCCGTACGAAAAGTGGCTGTTGACGCGCACCTCAGATAAAAAACTGATTACCGACCTGTACCAACACCTCCTCCTCACCAACATATACACATACTGCTGCACGTCCGAGGGTTGCTGCTCTCACTGAACTTGCCGCCTCAACTGCCTGCTTGGCCACTACGCCACGTCTCGCGGCCCCCGCTTCGCCGGAGCCGCTCGGTGGTACTGGAACCCTGATCTTCCTTCTGGCCTGGGACCTTGAGGATTTTGTTTGGACTTGGTGCTACGCACACGGACAGAGGCGGGACTGCGAGGACCAGCTTGCTCAGCGGCGCTGATCGGCCGCAGCTAGTCCTCTTCCCGCACCCTCCTGCACAAAAAGTCCTTGCAGTGAGTGTGTCCGATGGGTCTCTCTGCTGCACGTCCGAGGGTTGCTGCTCTCACGGAACTTGCCGCCTCACCTGCCTGCTTGGCCACCACGCCACGTCTCGCGGCCCCCGCTTCGCAGGAGCCGCTCGCTGGTACTGGAACCCTGATCTTCCTTCTGGCCTGGGACCTTGAGGATTTTGCTTGGACTTGGTGCTACGCACACGGACAGAGGCGGGACTGCGAGGACCAACTTGCTCAGCGGCGCTGATCGGCCGCAGCTGGTCCTCTTCCCGCCCCCTCCTGTGTCTCCTCCTTTAAAAGGAGCAACTACAACATGCACGCCGGACGCGCGCGGGACAGAGCACGGGGCGAAGCCCGGGCCAAGGGCGGGCCCGTTTTAGCCCGTTAGAGACCGTGTAAGGCCGGGCTGTGCCACCCCTCCAACTCCTGACTTGCAACTGGACACACATGTAGGTGTTTGTTCAACATTAGTTTCATACGTACTTGTTTGTATAAAGGAACACTAATTTCGCAGAGACCTGTGGGTTAGCTATCTATTCCTCATAATCATGTGCACGAGAGGGTCTAGAAGTAAAACCGCAGCGGGGGTATGACACAAACAGGCACATTAGATAACTTTCTTCTAAGGGCTAATTCCTTTATAGACCAGGAAATTACTTCCCTGGAAAGAAGAGTATCCCAAGATCTAGCGCTTGCTAAAAGATCCTCTATGGGTTTAGTTTGCCACAGCCAAAACTCCTGAACAACCTAAGGCTAGGGCTACTATAGACACCTCTATAACAACTAATGCAGATATCCACGCCCATAGACAGAGCCTACCTGCTACGGTAGACCTATCAGTATCGCATCTCTCATTAGACCCTCAATTAAGTGTGGATCTGAATAAAACCCCAGACCTAGTTGATATTCCCCCCCCTACTGACTTGAGTAACAATCTTCTGAAGGCCAGGAGGGAGGGAGCCATTCCCAAAAAACCTAAGTCTAAAAATGAAAGGGAGAGGGGCAAACAACAACTGAGAAAGGCCCCTCTGGCCTCGGCCCAAAACGTGTCTATAGCTACCAACCCTCCCGGTACTGCCCCCATAAACGAAGCAACCTTTAGTGTGAACGCAGAAACTTCGGACATTTTAGACAGGATCAGCGTTAGGGATGACGAGGTAAATATTTCACTCCTACCCAGGATTGCTGAACTTTTTAAACTTTACCTCACCCCTATCGAGACAAGATCAGCTTGCATTGAAAAACTGATAGCTGACCTGTGTGATGCCCCAAAAAAGGCAAATCCAAGGGGGTCTAGCAAAGCAGGGGGAACTAATTCTAGCACAAACCCTGTCAAATCCACTGCTCCTGCTACCAAAAAACCATTAGCAACTGTGACTAATACAAAATCGAAGTCTGATTCCCTCACCACGAAGCTAATAGTACCCGAAACAAGAACTTGTGCCACCCCATCGAAAGAGAGGCACATTCTTCCCAGGGACCATACGATGCAGCCAAATAAGAACAGCAATGGCGGCGGCCCACATAGGTCGACGACCGGTTGAACTTGCCTCCTGAGGCAAGCCCCTATGTGGTGGTTATGACAGGGGTCCCAGAACTGGGTGAGGCTGATGAGGAACCCAATTGGTCTCTAAAAAATAAAGTCCAACATTGGCTAAATATAAACAGGCCCCTACCCCCGAAACTAACTAGTAAGATCTTGACAGTGCGTAGGGTAGCATGGGTGGGCCATGAAAGAAAAACGGTACAGGGCGAATGTATATTGGTTAACTTTGTGGACCCCCATACTGTTGACTATATATGCACCTGGAATATTCAGGATAGATATGAGGGGATCACAACACAATATCTTTCCTTCTTCTATCCTCCCAGGAGCGGATCAACACGCAACTGGAATAATGATAGTAATTGGCACAGAGTAGGGCGCCCTGTCAGGAATTAAAATTGGGGTACTTGGGGTGCACAGGGTTCCAGGGAACAAGTACACAGGGGCAATTGGGGTGGCCTCCCGACCGCCAACAGGTATAGTTGCCTAGAGATGGTGGACTGACAGCTAAATTCTAGTAATCCTTTAGCTGGGGGGAGGGTGGACCATGAAGCCATCAGGGAGGCAGCAGAAGGGCATTGTCAGCCCACTATTCCCAGGCTGAGCAAGAAACTTTGCCCCCATACCAACAAGAGAAGTCTCATCCCGTGCAACCAGAATAATCTGCAGCCTACGCCCGTCCTGGGCGATTTAGTAGTAAATGGGACGATTAATCATCCTAATGCAGATTATCGCGATAGGGGGTCCCATCTCCCTCCTTTCATGGAATTTGGCGGGTTTGGCTAATAAACTGGACTCCCCTGATTGGGGGGCATTTATAGACGCACAAGACGTATGCCTCTTTCAAGAGACATGGGCAAGAGAGGACCATCGGCGTGCAGGATTTGATACATTCGCAATTGGGGCGAACTGGAAGGGGAAGGGTCGCCCGTCAGGTGGACTACTTATTTGGGTGGCCTCCCACCTGGGCTGCAAAGCAAGGGCTCTACCAACTAATTCCCTAGATGTCCAATGCGTACTCTTGGAATGGTCTGATGTAATAAAATTGGCATTGATAAACGTCTACTCAAGACCAGTGGGCATATCAAAAGTTTCTAGTACCATCGAGGAACTAGTGCTGTTCTTGAGCACATTCCCCAAGGGTATTCCATATGTGGTTGGGGGAGACTTCAATTGCCAATTCGAGCCCCTTCCATCATTCCTAGAAGGCACATCCAATGAGGAAGATGAACAATGGGGAATCCCGAAACTGGCTGGTCCACCAGTGAAGTCCTGGTCGCCATTAGCAATGCAAATTACCTGCCTGACCCTAGCGAATTCTCTAAGGGCCTGCAATGGCCGGGTGAGTGGTGATATTCCACCTAAACCAACCTTCAACAAACTAGGGCATGATTCCAGATTGGATTACATACTCGTGGAAATTTCCGAATGGGCCAGAATTGTGGATTTTAATGTAATCCCTCTAACTGACAGTGATCATAATGCGCTGATTCTAAAAATCTTACTCCCGGGTGTCACTACCCAAAAACAGGGTGGTGATGACAGTTCGGAGCCGAGATTGATTCTATCTACAAACCGGCATAGAGTTCGCTGGTCCAAAATTGTAGGAAATCCCCAGGACATCCAGAGGTTATACGCAAAGGTTGCTCCTGTCTTGCAAAAAGTTGACAACCTTATACACTATCCTCTCCCACCTTAGGAGACTCATAGAGAACTTGGTGTACTCCACCTAGAGATGTGTAGCACTTTAGCTGATGTTCTGAACCCGGAGCAGAGGCAACGCAAAAGCAAAGGAAAGGGGACTGGCGCCCCATGGTTTAATGCCGCCTGTAGAAAGGCTAAAACTGACCTACTAGCGGCTATGAAGCAGCAGCACAATATCTCCTTGGTAAGGACTAAGAGAAGGGAGTATAAATGCCCCATTGCTAATGCTAAGACTGAATGGGACTTTGGTAATTGGGCAGACATGACTGATGCGCTCAAACTCCAAGACGCCAGGAAATTTTGGCAGATTGTCAAAAATGGCTCGGCCGACCCCACCCCGGCAGTAGAGGCCAACATCGCACCCAGTGTGTGGGAGGATCATTTCAGATCTCTGTACACTGAGGCTGACATGGACTCCAACAAGGCTCAAGCTGAACCGACGACAGGTTCGACCCCTACGCCACTTCTGGACACGGACAAAATCAGTCTGGCAGAAGTAGGCGCATCTATTGCTAGACTCGCCACTGAAAAAGCCCCCGGGTTGGACAAACTGCCTGGTGACCTATTTAAAAATGAACCCATGATCTGGGCTCCATACCTACAGGTTCTATTTAATGCAATTCTAGAGGGGATGCAGGTGCCTGCTACTTGGCTGGGGGCAGAGATTGTTCCCATCTTTAAGAAGGGCTCTTCTCTGCTCCCAGCCGACTACAGGCCTATTAGTCTAATAGACGTCCCCCAAAAGATTTTTGCTAGGTTGATCTTGGACCGCTTATTAGAATGGACCCAAGATCATTCAGTCCTGAGTCCATATCAGGCGGGCTTCAGGAATAAAGTCTCCACTGTAGATCAAGTCTTTCGACTCTCTATGATATTTTGGAAAACAGTACAGTTAGAGGGTGGCAGCCTCTATACTGTATTCGTTAACCTTAGAGCGGCCTTTGATCTGGTTCCGCGTAGGAAACTCTGGTCCGTGCTTTCTGGTTTGGGGGTGCCACAACACCTCTTAACTATGATTATCAGATTACACACTGATAATTACGCCCAGGTAAGATGTGGCAGTGAGGGGATATTGTCCAATAAATTCCCCGTTGACAGGGGGGTTAGGCAGGGCCGTGTGCTTGCACTGACTCTGTTCTGCCTCTATATCAACGGGGTAATAACGCATCTGAACGGGGTTGAGAACTCTGATGCACCCAAACTTGGAGGCAGTAGGGTGCCCGCAATTATGTTCGCGGACGACACCCTGCTCCTCTCCAAGTCCCCAATGGGGATTCAGCGAGTTCTCAATGGTTTCGAGGCATTTTGTAAAGACCATGGCCTTGAGATCAATGCTTTGAAGACCAAATATATGGTCTTCAACCCTCCATCTCGAGCTCACTCTAATCCTTCCATTGGATCTAATATGCTAGAGAGGGTTTGAACCTTTGACTACCTAGGGATCACCCTAAATGAAAAAATGTCATGGGCGCATCAACGGGAGAAAGCGCAATTAAAGTTGGCCCAAATAGCAGGCGGAATTACCAAATTAATTGCCAAGAACAAATCCACTTTCAAACCGGTGGGTCCCGCTCTAGAGATCTACAGAGCACAAGCTAGGGGAGCGGTTATGTATGGAAGTGAACTTTGGGGCCACACGTGCAACCGGGGTCTGGTAGTAACTGAGAACAACTTTATCAGACAGCTCCTATCACTTCCCTCTAGCACCCCCCTCCTGCCCATTAGACTCGACCTGGTCCTGAGACCTCTTGATGAAGATATGGGCCTACGGCCCCGTTATTTTGGCGCAGGATTTGGTCAGTACCTGAGTTAGTGAACTATAGGTTAGAACTGCAAGAAATTCTTACCCACCCAAACATCGGGAAAATTCCCTGGCTTAATTTCATTAAGAAAGAATCAGGGAAACTAGGGATACCTACCCTATGGTCTGACCCGCTTTCATCTTGTTCCGGGGTTGCACGGAGGCAGCTCATTATCCAGTATCAGGAAAGCAAATTTGCTACCCATATGCAAGGAACTGGCCCAGGCACCCTAACGTCATCAGTTTTAATAATCAAGGACAGCTATAGGTTCGAAACTGTTTTAGATATCATATCCCCAACATTAATCAGGAAACTGTATCTCCAATGGAGGTATGGTAGTTTACCGTTACGGGCCCATACTAGTAAATGGGCCGAACCATCCCCGTCTCATTGCCCAGGATGCAAATCTGAACAAGAAACTGATTTGCACATATTGTTCTTCTATAGTGCGTATGTGCAGGCGCAGAGAAAATGGATTGTCCCATTATGTAAAAACTTGGGCTTCTCCCATTGCCTGCAAGCATACAGGGTTCTTAAGACGGATCTATCTGGGCATATTGTCTTTGCTTTAGCCAAATATTTGGGGTCCGTCTGGCATAAGAGGAGACAACTTTTAAATGGGGATCTATAAAAAATCGTTAAAATGATAAACCCTGAGTTAGATATTATGAGCACGTTAAAAGGCTGGTCCTTGTACTTGTATATTGTTTTTACATCTTTTAATGCTTGTATATATCTTAACATTTACTGTTTTAGATTTAATGTTACTTGTATTTTTTATGGCACATGATGCCGAAATAAAGATGATGATGATGATGATGATGATGATATACACATACAACGCAGGGAGGGTCAGGTGGGAGAGGAAGCTGGGGAGACAACTCACGCACAAGGAATGGGAAGGCATATACCATAGAGCCAGGCACTCGGCCTACCACACTGGTCTCACAGAAACCCTGACCCAAGTGGCCACCTACTGGTACCACACACCGGACCGCTTACACCGATGGGATCCCCATATTAGTGATCGCTGTTGGAGGGGATGCGGGGAACTTGGCACACTAGAGCACTTACTGTGGAGCTGTGACCGCTTACAACCCTACTGGAACTCGATCCTTGATGAAGTAGACTCCCATTTAGACACCCAACTTCACAGATTCCCCGCTTATGTTTTGCTTGGACTCCCCAATGCATTGATGTACCCCCTGAAGTCCAGGAGAGGGAGACTCATAGCGATTGCGCTGGGGGCCGCCGTCCAGAACATTGTAGCGCACTGGAGGACCACTCAACCTCCCCCACACACCGGCTGGCTCCACAGGTTGTGGATGATTTTGGGGATGGAGAAATTAACTCTAGCAAAAGAAGGGAGGGGAGAGGAATTTGCAGCACTTTGGCGACCATTCTTGACTCTACTCAAAGGGGAGTTTAGGGAATTGAGCTGCCAACGCTATTTACGCTTGCTTCGCCTTGCAGACACACCACTCAAGGAACCTAAGGTTCAGCCGCACAGGCGTAAGACTAAGGGCTGATGTTTGACCTATGGCCTCCCGTTAGGGATGTGGTAATTTTCCTTTACTTATTCCTTTGCTTGTGGACATGGAGGGGGGGTTACGGACTGGGTCTCCCTGCTGCAAGACCCCTACATTTACGACATTGTCAATATATTTGTTACCTTACAGCCTGGGGGTTTTAATGCAAAAGCCAACACTATTGCTTCTGACGGGGAAATGTGGTCTGTTTGTTTTTCCTGTTTTGAATACCCAATAAAAGATTTAAACAATAAAATGTTGTGCTCCACCTTTGCAAACAGTTTTTTCTCCTCCTCCCGTCTTCTCAACCGACATGTCAAATCTCATATCAATAGAAGTTCTATCTCTTGTTCAGAAACAAGTGATTCAAATTGACCCTCTAAATCCATCAGGGTTTCTAAGTTCTATCTTTCTGGTTCGCAAGAAAAACAAGATGATGCATCCTGTCATAAATCTGAATTGGTTCGACCAATTCGTGGTTTATCGTCACTTCAAAATGGAAACCATTATTCACCTCAGAGACTCTCTACGTTTACACAATTGGATGTTCTGAATAGATTTACAGGACGCATATCTCACAATTCCGATTCACCAAGCTCACAGGAAATTTCTCCAATTTCAATGGCTCGCAATAACTTATCAGTTTTGCTCCCTCCCTTTTGGTCTGTCTTCGGCACCTTGGTGCTTTACAAAGATAACGACTTATCTGAGGTCTCTCTGGGTCAGGTTAACAATTTACCTGGACGACATCTTGATAATGAATCAGGACAAACAAACACTGTTGTCACATTTGCACATCACTCATTCGTTCCTTTCAGAGCTGGGTTTCCTCTAAAATCCGTAAAGTCTATGCTCATTCCCACTCAGCAAATCGAGTTCATAGGTTTTCTCATAAATTCTTCCATGGCTTCTCTTCATCTACCTCAATCGAAAGTCTCAGCAATAAAATCCGAAATTTCTCAGGTGCTTCGAAACTCCTTGATTTCCCTCACATCCTTCGGAAGAATTGTAGGTCTGTTGTCCGCCTCCATACAGGCAATCTTTCCAAGGCCTCTTCACTATCGAGCACTTCAGCGGCTAAAAATCCACCATCTGTGTCAAGGGCTGGCTTATTCAGATCAGCTTTCTTTAGAGCCGGAATCTCATCTAGAGCTCCATTGGTGGATAGACCATTTAGATGTGTGGAACGGCAGAACCATCTTCACCTCAGTCCCCAATTTTGTGTTAGAATCAGATGCAAGTCTGTTGGGGTGGGGGAGTCCGTTGTGGTACAATCTCGATTGGCGGTAGATGGTCACTCGAGAAGTCGAGTTTGCACATAAACTGTTTAGAGATGCTGGCAGGTTCCTTTGCAAATAAGAGTCTCGCAAAGGACAGAGTTTTTTGTTCCATCCTCCTTTGCATTGACAATGTTTCTGCGGTTCATTACATAAATCTTCTAGGTGGAACCAAATCCAAACCCCTTGCGGAGTTAGCAAAGAGTCTCTGGGAATTCTGCCTTCTCAACAAGATCTCGGCCATAGCAGAAAATCTCCCAGGCAATCTCAACTCCATTGCAGATTGGCACTGTCTTTTGATCTACGGGACTCCAGCGATTGGAAGTTTCTTCCATCCATCTTTCAATCTGTTTAAAAAATGGGGCCTTTTGCATAACGATCTCAATACACAACTTCCACAGTTTTTCAGTTGGAATCCGGATCCTTTGGCGACAGATGCTTTCCTTCAAGATTGGTCTCCTCATCTCAATTACGCCTTCCCTCCATTTATCATGACCAACAGATCGTAATTGGTACTTTATTTGGTTAAAAATGTAATCATAAAGGTAAAGCATACATACAATACATATACAAAAGGGTGTGGCTTGGACGCCGGAGGGAATGGCGGCGTGAGCTAGAGGCTCCGCGCCTGTTCCCCCATATTATACCATTGGCATGGGGAATGATAGCGGCACCCTCGTAAGCGAAGG
Organism: Lissotriton vulgaris; assembly: GCF_964263255.1. Classification (NCBI taxonomy): domain Eukaryota; kingdom Metazoa; phylum Chordata; class Amphibia; order Caudata; family Salamandridae; genus Lissotriton; species Lissotriton vulgaris. Next base: position 145,074,272 of record NC_141699.1, on the reverse strand, counting down.
AGAGATCCTGGCAGTGGAGCAGTGATCCGGACGGCTAGTTTGCCGATACTGTGGGCGGAGATACCCGGACATGACGGCCATTGATGAGCTGATGGCTGCTGCTGCTGAGCCCCAACAGAGCGAGCTGCACACCGAGGAGGCAGCCCCTGAAGTACGAGGGAGGCGGACGACGAGTGCACAGCCGGTGGTGCAGCAGATCCCGCAGGACACACGGCGTGGCGTCGAGGACGGAGACGCCGGATCATAAAATGGCGATTCAGAAAAGGGGGTGGTGACGAACAGAGTGTCTGAATTAAGCAGACCACTCTTACCCAGTACAAAGATCAGGGCTTGATCCATCACCGTTATTTAGCTCACTGCACCATCCCAGCTCAGAACCTGGCTATAAGCAAATCAGTCTGTCCCTGGCCCAGTGCATCATGGGAACAGGGCAGACTAAACTACCAAGCCAATTCTTCACCAGAAAGGAGACAAGCTTCTGGGGACCGGTTTCTAAAATGGCAGCGGGGGCCGGGCTCCGACAAGAAGCAGTGCGATCGGCGGCTCGCACGTCGGAAAGAGACTGAGTGCCCTGGCGGAGGTCTGCTGCCCTGAACATTGCCCGAGCTCCGGAGGGAGCAGTTAACTGAGCTGGAGATAGCGGGAATACACGAGACCAGCGGCGCACGGAGCGGGTGAGCCGGCGAAGCAGCAAGTAAGAGCAGACTGCGTCGCCACACGAGAGAGTGGGCCCCCGCTCCGCGCCGAGCCCGTGCACGGTCCTTGGTCCTACACTCACTCAATACTGTTGGCGCGCACTGTGGGAGTGCCCGGGGCCTGTTTCCGGGAGCCCAGTGCCGGGCATCGCTAACTCAAGGCTGAAGCGGACCGAAGTGACACCCCAGACCTGCCACAACGCGAGGATTAGGGAAAGCAGTGCACTAGCCCTCGGGGATGTTGCAGACCTGTGGGGGCACTGGTAACGAGACTATTCGGGCCCAGACCTTGGAGACAGCCTTAGGACACAAGCTGGGGCGAGCTGGCAACCAGGTGTAGCGGCTGAGCGGCGCTGGAAAGAGAAACGTTCGGACTGATCCAATTTACTAGCACAGCACGGAACTAACGCAGAGAAGTTGCAGAGAGCTCGGTCTCGGACCACGATCTGGCCCGACCCAATGAGAGGAGCCACGAGGAGATCAAGCACGGTTAGTGGGTGAACCGCGAGTTGAGGTGGGAGGAGCCTACATACTTCGCATAAACAGGGGAGTGTCAACTGGTAGGCCCAACGCGCCTAGAAACCACTGGCACTGCGGTTGCTTTGGAACCCACAATTGGAGGGCCGGCAGATCAACAGGGGCCCTTGCTGCGAACCCTCCTATAACCCACGGATACGGACACACCACCCACACTGCGGAAAGTAACAGCCCGACAGGCGTTACAGCACCATGGTGAAGAACAAGGGGAAGACGGACGGGGCCGCGAACTCGGAAACACCTGAGAACTCCCCCCAGGGGCCTTCGGGCTTGCAATAACTCCAAGACCGCATACTGGAGGCTATTGCGGCAACGAGAGATGCTTTACAGCAGGATATTGCACAAGTGGCTTCGGGCCTGGGGCTCCTGCGTGCGGACCATGACAAACTTAAAGATAGGGTCAAGAGCATGAAAGACACCCTACAGGAGTTGGCCCCTGCCCATAAAACAATGGAGGTGAAACTAATGGACGCCCTAGACCGAATACAAGCCTTGGAGCGGAGGGCCGAAGACGCCGAAAACAGAAGTCGGTGCAATAATGTCCGTTTGGTGGGCCTGCCAGAAAAAACAGAAGGAGGGGATATGATCAGTTATTTGGACACTTGGTTTAAGGCGACGGTGGCACCAGAAGGCCTCTCTCCCTTTTTCACACTTGAGCGCGCCCACCGTGTCCCGGCTAGGCCTCCGAGACCAGGTCAGCCGCCATGGCCGATAGTGGTCAAACTACTGCATTATAAGGACAGGGACTTGCTCCTCCAGAGGGCCCGAGATGTGGGGCCATTTCAGGTAGCCAACAGTAAGGTGATGCTATTCCCTGATTACACCTATGAGACGCAGCAGCTGCGAGCCTCCTTCTTGTCCCTTAAATGGGAACTCAGAACTGAAGGCATACAGTACTCTCTGTTCTTCCCGGCCAAGTTACGGGTGGTGCTGGATGACAAGACGCTTTTTTTCCTCACGTCAGCGGATGCCTGGGCGTGGTGGGAAACATACAAGGCGGGTACGGACGGAGCAAAATGCCGGGAGGAAGAAGAATGGCGGACAACGCAGGTGCGAAATTCGCAAAAACTCCGCAGAGGACGGCAGGGATCTTGGAAACCCACGGTGTCCCAAACGGAGGAGGAGAGGAGATGTGCGCTGCCAGCAGTAGTGGAACTTTTGGGGACGGATGCTTCCCCCTCAAAAAGAGGTACCGAGTCGGAGGGCCACATCACGGGTTCGGAAACAGATCAATCGGAAGTAAACAGCACCAGAGGCCCGATAGTAACACCACAGATGGCGGAGGGAATCTTGAACATCTGACACGAGTGCAGCAGTAGACGGACACTACTGGTAACTGGGGGAGTTTTTGTTATGTAATGCAGATGTGTGTTGCAACACGGGATGGTTCACCAGTGCTGTTTCTGGGGGGATCGTGGGGGCGGGGGCAGGGGGGCTGGCGTAGCTACCTTCCGGCTTAGAGCCACACTCCAATAGCCCTTAAGGCGACCACAGTGACGACTGTGGAATAGGTGGGAGGTTGGGTTGTTTACCTGAGTTTGGATGGGAACTGATAGTCTGTTATTGGGTCCTGTTCTGGGGGGGAGGGAGGGGAGGATTGTTGGGGACGCTCTCCACTGGGGTCCACTTGTTTATGCTCAATGGTTAGAGCGGCAGACCCTGATGCAGAGGTCTAGCCCGGGACCAGGGTTCAATTCCCCGCCTCGGCTGGTCTTGGGCTCAAAAATTCCACGGACCTGCTAATTCTCGCCTCGGTGCCTATTCAAATCATGGAGTCCCACTCTGCAACTCTGGGCAATAGCTTGCTTAATCTCCACAATGGCCCCCACAACGCTAAGGATGCCTGGCCTCCACCTTGGGGGTGCCCAGGAGTGGACGCCTCACAGGGAAAGCCAGGATGGGTTCCACAGCGGTATTCGTACAAGCTCCTTGAGACCCTTGCGGGTGAGTAGTGCGCTAGACAAGTATCAATTTACATTTACATTTATGTTCTGGAGGGGGATTGGACATGCGAGGATCTGGAGACATGTTGGGGGTAATCACCACTTACGCGGGAGCAGGAGACTGGCCGATGTCACAACTGGAGCTATGGGACAATGGCTAATACAGGCACCCTGGGATGTATGACCTGGAATGTGAGGGGACTGCACACAATGGCAAGGAGACACAAGGTTCACGCCTATGTGTTCCGTAGGGGGGTGCATATAGCATTTCTTCAAGAAACGCACCTGACAAAACAGGAGGGAATAGCTCTACAGCGCAGGTGGAGAGGGCAACTATTTAACACTACTTATTCCGCATTTGCTAGGGGCACACTGATCTGGATCAGGGCGGGTGCTCCATTCCAGATGACCAGGCAAACGATAGACCCTGAGGGCCAGTATGTAGCCATCGAAGGCAAACTTAGGGGCAGGGACATAGCCTTATGCAGCATATACGCACCGAACACTGATCAGCTGTCCTTCCTGATTAGACTCTCAGGAGCGCTTGCGCACTATCTGACAGGTCCGGAAGTGATAGGAGGGGACTTCAACTCAGTGACGGACGTTACTCTAGACAGATCTCACCCGCCACTGGGAGACTCCCTAGTACACCGACTCACCAGAGGCAGACTGGACTGGCAAGGGAGATGGGATCTGGTGGATGCTTGGCGTACACAACACCCCCGTGAAAGGGACTACTCTTACTTCTCTAGCCTGCATGACTTGCATGTTCGACTTGACACAGTACTGTGCTCCCCGTTGGTGATGCCGACTGTTGCGTGGACTGAGTACCTTGCCAGGACAATATCAGATCATAACCCCATGCTGGTTACTGTGGACTGGATGACTGAGGTCTCATGTGTTCCAACCTGGAAGTTGCGACCCGAGACATTAAACGACCCCCTGTTCCATGCAACGCTGGAAGAGGGGATAACTCAGTATTTCGCGGACAACGCTGGCACAACGACATCCAGGGCGACGGAGTGGGACGCCTTCAAGGTAGTTGTCAGAGGGCGCTGTATCGAGCACTATGTGGGGGCACGGAGGACTCTGTTGAGAGATCTTGACAAGGCAGAGGACAAACTGAGAGATACGCAAGTGGCGAGGCCGGGCCACCCCGAACTTCAGGGGGCGGTTAGTGCAGCTAGGGAAGCAGTAGCGATTGAAGTGGAGCGTCTACGTAGATTTGACTACAAGGCCTACACTCTTAGGACACATGCTGAGGGGGATAAGGCTGGGATGTTGCTGGCGTGGCTGGCTAATCCCACTAGATGGAGCTCCCCTATCCTGGCACTAGAGGAAGACGAGGGACACACGATTTACACTCAAACTGCGATACTACAGAGGTTTCAGCGCTATTATGAAACGCTGTACAGGAGCGCACTAGAGGGAGGTGAATGCGGTATTGACGCTTTTCTGGAGAGGCTGCTCCTCCCACGGCTGGACTAAGACCAAGCGGAAGACCTAGGCAGAGACATAGACCTGGGGGAAATTAGGGGAGCCATAAAGCGGATGGCACGCAACAAAACGCCGGGACTAGATGGATTGCCCATAAAATTTTATAGTAAATATGTGGACCTGCTGGCGCCCCGTCTTCAAGAGGTGTATATAGAGGCTAAGTTGACTGGCTGTAGCGATTACCCAGAGCTGGAGAGCTAGCGTAAAGAAATACCGCTGCAGCACTACATCTCCCAGAAAGCTCTGGGGCCTGACGAAACAGTCCACGCCCTCTGAGAGGGTATAAAAACACTTCCGTCCCAATTCAGGTTGCTTGTCAATCCTTCTGGTTTCTTGATCGTGTATGGACTGAGCCTTCCGAGAGCTGAGGGTGCGCGGACACTTGCTTTCCCGCTGAGGACGCCGAGAGCTGAGGGTGCGCGGACGCTTGCCTTCCCGCTGAGGACGCAGAGAGCTGAGGGTGCGCGGACGCTTGCCTTCCCGCTGAGGACGCCAAGAGCTAAGGGTGCGCGGACGCTTGCCTTCCCGCTGAGGACTCCGAGGTACTTTGAGAACTTCTAGTAAGTAGAGATCTGATCTATTCATTTAGCACGGCCGTGCTATCCGAGAGTAGGTATCTACTTTCCATTCGGATATTCCCCGTGGATATTACCGAACCTAACTCGTACAAAAAACATCTTTCCCTCCCGTTAGTGATTAGAACTACTCGAGGAGAGAGTTAACTTGAATTTCTTTCTTGTGAATCAAGCTGTGAATTAACAGCCCTCCTCCCGCTTGAACTAGAGTCTCCATCTTCACCAGACTTCAGGCCGTTTCAAGCGGTGGCTATTCGTAAGTGACTACTTGTTTATATGTGTATATATTACCACTGTGATCTTTGCCTCATAGCCGTACTAAACAAGTGTTATTGTATTTGCAGACATTGTTGTGACTTGAAGTCATCCGAAGCCTTAGACCAGACCTTGAGGGGTGTCTTCACAACAACCTTCCCCGAGCAACTACCCTTCCCCTTACCTGGAGGACTACCTGTCTCCGGTGTGTACATCACCCGGAGAGGGTCAGTGTTATCGGGTATAGGGAAGACTATCTTCTCTCCGTGGTCCCCGCTGGCTAGACACCTAAGGTTAGTGGCTTGTGTATTCTTCTCTTGGGTTACTTGTCTGCTGCTAACCTTGACACTGGCTATTTGCCCCAATCAATGCGGGAGTCGTTAGTGATCCCCTTGCTGAAGCCAGGGAGGGAGAGCAGCAACACGGCTTCGTACAGACCGTTATCCATGTTAACTACGGACTATAAAATCTTAAGTAACATATTAGCAACCAGACTGCTGCAGCATATGACAGGCTTGGTCCACAAAGACCAGTCCGGATTAATTCCAAAGCGCAACACGACCGCAAATATTAGAAGTTTTATAAGATTGCTGGATGACACTTATCCAGAAGAGCAGACACCAATGGTTCTGTCAATAGACATTGCAAAAGCGTTTGATAGCTTGGAATGGGAGTACTTGTATAAGGTCATGGAACGCTTTGGGCTCGGTGAAGGCTATATCTAATGGACGAGAGTGCTATACGCCTCAGCAGTAGCGAGAGTACGAGTAGGATCGCTCATCTCCCAGCAGTACCCGGTGGAGCGGGGGACGAGACAAGGGTGCTCTCTGTCCCCCCTCTTATTCGCTCTAGCGATCGAACTTCTCGCAGCAGAGATCCGGACGGGGAAACACTATAAGAGTTTAAGTAGCAGAGAGGGACAACAGTTTATCTCTTTATATGCGGACGACCTATTGTTATTCCTTGAGGACGCGGAGGTGGCGCTGGTGGGCACGGAGAGATTATTAATGAGCTTCGGAGAACTCTCGGGTTTGAAAGTTAACTGGTCCAAAACATGCTTATTCCCTGTACGACAGGGCGAGGCATGGCCAGCCTCTCGTCCCTTACTTAACTGGGAGCCCACCTGCCTGAAATACCTGGGGGTGTACGTATATCACACAGCAGCAGACATGCTGGAAGGCAATGTGGGCCGATGTATGCGAGCATTGAAGGGCAGCATGGCCTTTTGGTCCACCCGGTACAAAAGGGGGAGGTGATGGAGGGAGCATCTGAATCAATCAAACACGCACAGCCAGTAAAAAGATCTGGGTTTAATCTATCACTGTTCTTTAGCCCACTCTGCCACCCCAGTTCAGACATGGCTGTATGCAAATCAGTCTGACCCTGAGCCTCATGGGAAAAGTCCAGCCACCCTCCCGCTCTCAGTAACCGGCCGAATCTCCCTACTGAAAATGATTGCCCTGCTGCGCCTTTTATATTATTTCCGCACACTGCCTGTGTGGATTCCCAGCTCCACCTTTCATCAATTGAAATCGTAACTGACCTCGTTCATCTGGGGATCAGGTAGAAGTAGAGTGGCCCTGACAACGCTTACCCGCCCGAAGGACGAGGGGGGTCTGGCGGTCCCCGACTACGAGCTTTATTATCTGGCGGCCCAACTGCAAATTTTCACGCAGGAAGTAGCGAGGGTCTTTTGTGGGTCGGAGGCTGAGAGAGAGGGAGGGACTCCGCGACATGTCCTTGCTTATATAACCCTACAGCAGCCGCCTACCGTTAGTGATTTAACCCTTGAGGAGAGGATGTTTCGACCGCTCCCAGCGTCGGGCGGGCGTACGACATCCATACGCCCCTGAGATCCCTCTTGGAATGGTAATGGCGCTCCCTCACGGAGGAGATTGGATGCAGCTGCAGGTCTGGGAAGATGCGGGGCTGCAGGTCCTTGGCGATTTGTACGAGGATGGGGTGATATTACCATATCAGACTAAGCATGGGCGAATTTTGCGAATCTGGCGTTCGCGAATTTTGCGAATTTGCGAACTCGCAATCCGCAAAATCCGCGAATTCTCGCGAATTTTTTTTTTTGTGTTCGCAAGGATTTCTGCCAGTTTGCAAGGATTTCTGCCAGTTCGCGAGGGTTTTGTACCAGTTCACAATTGCGAACTTACATGTCGGCTCGCAACGGTCACGATTATGTTGTTTCTACGTCTGGTTCATCATCACAGGTTCCCTGCACCCTCTGTTTCACCCCTGCCACCCTCTGTTTCACCCATGCCACCCTCTGGTACATCAATGCCACCCTCTGGTTCATCATCACTGTAGATTATGGGGGGGAAAAGCAAGCACACCTGCCTGCTTCAACTGACATGAATTAATTTGGGGTTGATTTATTAATGTGTCACTGTTTTAAAATTCCAGTCTGGCACCTGCTTCCTTATCTGTAATTTGCTTTCTGTTGCAGTGCAATTTTTTTTTCCAGGACCTTTGTGGCCTACTTGTAGCTATTCTATGAGCCTGCTGTGAGGGTCAGAGCAGGGTCATACAATTGTTGCAACTAGCAACTGAACTCTGGAGGGGCCCTTGTCAGGAAGCACTACAGGGAATGGTTACTAATGATGAGTTTGAACTTTTGAACCTGCTGAATGCTTTCACTATTGCAAAACTCGTTTTTCTGCAGAACAGCATTACAGCAACTGTAATGTCCCAAACAAGCTTATATGAGAAAGTTGATTTCTAATCCAAAAGTTATCCAAAGAAAATCAAAAGGACTCAAATCCAAAAAAGTGCACGCAAATGTCAACCTGAGGAGTTATTCTGATAAAAATCATCATTTTCAGAAGGTCTATGCTGCTTGCTAGTAGATTTCTTGTGCAGAATTGCAATTTTTGTAATTTCGCGAGTGCGAGATTGTTGCTGCCCGCCGCACCTACATGTTCGCAATAGCGAACTTACACCGCACGTCGCAAAATTGTATCACCAAGAAAAAAAAATCCGCTGCGTGCGAATTTGCGGATTTTCGGTAAATTCGTGAGCGTTCGCGGATTGCGAATTTACCGAAAATCCGCAAGCGGAACGGATTTTCTGCCCATGCTTATATCAGACACTCCAAGAGAGGTTTGACCTCCCAAGAGGAGGGTACCTACTGCATGCTGCGATCACTAGAGCGATGCAACCGCATTGGAAAGAAGGGCTATTAGAGCCCGCGACGACCATGGCTTGTCAATACACCATGATGGCGGCAGGGACTTACAAAGCAGTCACATGCCTGTACTCTAGAATGCTCCGAGAGAACCTGCCGCCCCTGACGGCTTTGAAAGCCAAGTAGGAGGCTGACCTGGGTAAGGAGATCCCTGAGACAGCTTGGGCACAGATAGTGCAACGAGCACAGAAGAGCACGAGAAACGCACGCTTCCAGCAGATACACTTCTTCATCCTCCACAGAGCCTACTTAACACCTGATAAAATCAAAAAATATTTCGGAGCAGCTGAGGCAGCATGTCCCAGATGTACTACAGAGGGGGCGGAACTAGACCATATGATGTGGTCCTGCCCTGCGCTGGGAGACTATTGGCGGGTGGTTGGTGACGCATTGAATGAGGTGACGGCGAGGCGATTGCACTTTGACATGGCTACCAGTGTTTTACACTGGTTCCCGCACACTCCCAAAAATAAGATCACAAGTAAATTTATTGATATGGGCCTTCTCCTTGCCAAAAGAGAAATCACGAGACTTTGGAAGACGAGATCAGGCCCCACATACAGGAGGTGGATTAATAAGTTGCTGAAATGGGCCGCTAGCGAAAGCACGCTTCGGCACCAAATGGCACGAAGGAGACTAGACGACAAGGCGCTGGACGCAGCTGCTGCATGGGAAGCATTAGTGCAGGCTTACGTGACTGCGCATCGCAAGACGACGGGCATGATCTTGACGCTAACATTGAAACTCCCCAAGACACGCCAGGCACATCACACACCTAGACAATCGTTAGCTCCTGATACCATTCACAGAGGTAGACTACATAAGCTCACATGCGTAGGTGGTGGAATTCAGGGGGAGGAGGGGGGTAGTTGGGGATCTTTTAGGGGTTGAAGGGGAGGGGGGGTTGGGGTGAAAATAAGGGAAAAGCGGACGTGAGAACTTTTTGCACACCAGTAACAGCTTTGTATGGAATCTGACATTTTCCTACTTAACACCGCCCAACCTCTGGGATGTGGGCTTAATGGCTGTGTATGGAACTGAACAGAAACTGGCGCGCAGTCAACACCAGAAACGGAACATCTGCATGGAAGAATTGTGTAACTTATAAGTCTGCAATAAAAATTATTTTAAAAAAAACATATACAAAACTAAGAGGTTAAGATTACCAAAATGTAAGAAGACTACACAATTTAAGAACCACATTGCCTTTCGAGACGGATTTTAAAAGGAACTTGCAGCAAAACAAACAACATCCCCCTTTAGTAAAGTTAAAAAGAGAAGAACTGTTCTATGCTGAACAACGTTCTATCTTTTCCATGTGGGAATTAAAAAGCATTTTGAATAATTACAGTACAATTTGCTGAAAGATTCAAAATGTAAAAATGCCTGGACAGAGACCCCATCACAGTGACAGACACACGGAGTGGTGATATCAACCCAGTGAAAAACAGATTTAGAAATGAGTAATACCGGTCCGACAACAAGTAGGGAGTGTCCTATTCACACACCCAGCCACCTTCGATTAATCAGATTCAGGTCTAAGGCATGACTGCAGCATGATGTAGGTTCTGAAGAATGGTTTGAATAGTTCGACAACTTCATTTTCCAAATATCTATTGTTCAAGAACTGGGCCGTCAAATTATACATGTCCTGTTTACAAATATTAGCTGGGACTGTGAGTCGACTAGCTTTACCCAGGACCTCTAAAACATCTTTAATATAAGGCAACCAGGGAATTTTTGGATGCTCCTTGCGTCCTAGACAATCCTTAACAGCAGGTTGATTGAAAGTAACAAGAGGATTGGATCAAACTGCGATTGCTTGAAGGTAACAAGAAGATTGGACCGAACTGAGAGCCTGGATGATAATGGGGCTTGTTTAAGGAAATCTTTAATTTATGAAAACCAAGCTCCTTATGGCATATATAAAGTGGAAGACACAACACAAACATTGGTTATCTTAGAGTTGTAAAGTGATTGATGTAGAGTTTCTTCTAATGCAAAGTAACCATCACTTATGTAAAACCACATAGCAGCATAATGTCATTAACAAACAGTTAATGATATAAAAAGAAAATAAAAGTTGATGCTAAAAACTACAGGAAAGACTCTAAGTTGTAAAGTGTCCCAAAGAATAGGGACAGTTAGGTGTGGCAGCTGCCAATTGTCGGTGGTCGATGTCATCAGGATCGCGTTCCATATTATTGCAGGGGCAGAGTACACAAATTTTGCTGGAATAGTGCTGCATGGATATGCCGTTGTTTTAGTCACCTTTGCACGTTCCTCAAGGGTGGTACAGGGCCTGAAATTTGCTGGTTGAACTTACAATATGCACGGTGAATAAAGATTGCGAAGCTTATGTTTAAAGTAGTGTTCTCTGGGTTCAGTGCCACGATGATTGCCTGCCTACAGGACTGAACTCCCAATCTCTTCCATTCTGATCTCAGTTTTAGTCTGCGCTAGGCCAGCAATGCTGGGCAGAGGCATACAACTTGCTCCAAAGACTCCACCAAGTTCCCGCAGCCCCTGCAATATAGCTCGTCTGATGGGCGATGCCAAAGTGGGAAATGTTTCAGGAAATGCCATTCCCCCAAGCTAAGTGTCATAAACCACAATTGTAAGTACAGCGGATATGTGCAGGGCAGGTATGGTGGAAGAGAAGCCAACTGGTAAGAGTTGATTACTGCCCATGCATGCTTGCGTTTGGCGAAGAGTACTTTGTCAGTAGTATGTGACCACATACAGATGCGTTCTTGATACTTGTTTTAAAAACTATTACTAGGGTTAAGGTTCCAGAGATCGCTTGCTGATAATTGCTGTACTCATTCGTGAAAGAACCGACTGCAGGACCCACAAGGAATACTAAAGCTAGTATCTTACCATAGCAGTGACTCGAGGGAACCAACTCCGGCCTGCCTTAACTTGTGCCACAGTTTTTAATAGGCACCTGCACTTAGCATTTCGTGATTTAGAAGGCCCTGCTCTAGTCGGATCTGTGCAGCAGATGCGGATTTTGACATATAAAAGACTCTTTTGTAGATCTTAGGCACATGTTGGTTTAATATTGTGCTCAGTTTGCCCCGGGAAATTTCAATGCCATACGACAACGTGGGGCCTATTTTGGCTCTCATGACTTCCAACATTGGGGTTAAACTCGGGCCAGTCAACTTTTTTGAACGTTTTGGAAGATTCACTTGGAGAGCCATAGCTTTCATTGAGATGTCGCTGCGATGTTTGGCAAAGGTGCCCCTAGAGTCAAAGTTAATCCCCAGGGATTTGTAAGATTTTCCTACCACAAGTCCAGAGTTGTTATATGTCCAACCACCACCTCCATAGTGCTTTCTGCCGAATATGACCACTTGGGTTTTCTTTAGGTTTACCTCTAAGTTGTTCATAGCGGTATAACTATGTAGTTTGTTTAGCAGTCGTTGCAGCCCTACTCGAGTGAGACTGAAGAGGTCAAGGTCATCGGCATACAGAATCTTGCTTAACTGGACACCACCAATCTTAGGAGGATGGCTGTTTATCGCATCTAGTTCTGCTGAAAGATCGGCGAATCGATGAACACGTTAAAAAGCAATGGAGCTTGCACACATCCCTGTTTGACTCCCCTTGTCGTCTTGGTTTTTGCGAGACAGATGTGAGCCGGTGCCAAGCTTGACTTATATCCAGGTGTTTGTATGTAGTTGGACTATGGCCTCCAAAAGTTTGACTGGGATCCCCATTTCGTTAACTTCGCCCAAAGTGCTCCTCTATTGGCCCTAAAGTGGCCAGTCAGAAATATGACCTATTCTGCCTCTGCGATGTTTGCACTCCCCTGGCTGGTTGTTCCATTCATTTGTCTGTTCATTAGCGCCCAGAATTTTCTTGAGTTCTGGTTTTTGCCTTCTGGTGATAGTGGTTCCCTTCTGGCAGTCACGGATTTGGTTCCCATCTCTGTTAGAGCTTGCTGTGGATTTTCCGGTACTTCTTCCTTCTTTCGACAACCTTCTGTTAGATTCCCTGAGTCAACAGCACAATCTGATTTTAGACAACTCTTTGATTCTGTCACCTTGGAAAATATCAGCCTAATCACTCTGACCTCGATATTTCGCTGGAAGCTTCTCTCTTTATTAGCAGAGCCTGGGCTTCAGGAACAACTAAAGCTTACAAATCCGCTTGGGCTTTATGGTCAAGCTGGTGTTTGGGAAAACTTATCGATCCCTTTTCAGCACATTTAACTTATATTGTAAATTTTCTGGCATCAGGTAAATCTTACAGAATGGTTACTCTGTACAGGTCTGCGATTTCCCTCAATCACAATACTTTTGAAGGCAAGCCAGTTGGAGAACACCGTCTAATTTGTCGTCTCCTAAGAGGAGTAAAGTTTTCTAAACCTTCTTTATCAAAGTACTCTAAGTTAATGGACGTTAATTTTGTTCTCAATCTCTTTTCTGCTTGGCCAGATAATGCAGATCTCTACTTAAAAATGCTTTCAGACAAGCTTACTATTCTCTTGTGTTTGGTATCTATCAAACGTGTCTCTGATGTCAAAGCTATGGATGTTTCATCTCATCAATATACTCCTTCTGGTGTAATGTTTCATATTAGTAAGCGTACAAAACGTATTTGAATTCTGTTTTATATGGGTATTTTCCTTCTCAGACTAAATTGTGTGTAGGACAATGTCTCAAGGTGTATGAACAACGGACCTTTGATCTCAGAACGCCCTCCCTTTCCCAGCTTCTCATTTCCTTCCTTAAACCTCAAAAACCTGTTTCTTCTGCCACTTTAACCCATTGGGTTATGTCCCTTGCCGGAATTGATGTTTCTGTTTTTGGGGCCCATTCCACCAGCGGAGCCATGGCTTCCAAAGCTTTTTGGGCAGGCTCCGGGTTGGAGGACATTCTGAGATCGGCTGACTGGTCCAACAACAAAGTGTTTTGAATGTTTTTTTGCAAACCTGTTATTAATGCTGCTTCTTTGGTTGTTGTGAAAAATATGGAATCAGCACCCATCTAAGAAGTGTTCTTTGGCAGTCTCTATTGTTCTCAATATATATAAGAGTGCAAGATCTTGTCATTAAAAGGTCCGGACTGTTGCAAAGTTTCTGATTCAAATTCTTTATTGGGGTAATCCAAGACAGGCAAAAATCCAAGAACATATGTGGATTTCCCTTCTTAGGCTAAGAAGGGAAATCCACATATGTTCTTGGATTTTTTGCCTATCTTGGATTACCACAATAAAGAATTTGAATCAGAAACTTTGCAACAGTCCGGACCTTCTAAGAAGGGAAATCCACATATGTTCTTGGATTTTTTGCCTATCTTGGATTACCACAATAAAGAATTTGAATCAGAAACTTTGCAACAGTCCGGACCTTTTTATTACAAGATCTTGCACTCTTATATATATTGAGAACAATAGAGACTGCCAAAGAACACTTCTTAGATGGGTGCTGATTCCATATTTTTCACTGCATTTTTTGGGCTTTGCCCTTGAAGGAACAGACGGGGTTGTGTTCCATGGATTTACAAGCACCATCGCCATAACTCTCAAGTTAGAGGGTGAAAGCAGGTGCTGTTTTGTTCTGCCTCAACCCTTGCTTGTTGAAATAAGTTCTTTGGTAGTTGATATGCTTTGAACAAGCTTAAAAGGAGCCTTCGGTCTTGACATAAATTGTAGATTTTTTTGGTCATTTATGAAGGAAAGGCTTAATTTTATTGAAGACATGGAGGCGAGTATTATCCCACCGCAACACTTCTCCCTCCCGACAGCTGCTTCAGCTTTACCACCGGCTTCCTCCTGATCAGGGTTGTTGTTCTCAGGAGGATTCTGTTCTGCTTCTTCCTTCTTCATCGTTTGACAGTGGATCTTCGACTTTCATTCCTACTCCAAGGATGACTTTTATGGAACTTTGCCAAGAGATCACTGTTTTGACTCTAGCCTGTTGTATTGTTCTTTCTATTTTTCCTTTGTTTACTGAAAATATCTAAACTGCTTGCTTAAGAAAAGAGGGCTGTTCACAGTCAAGCTAAGCATTATACATGGGACTGCTAAATGATTAGTTCTTGTTCTGGATTCCATGTTCTCCCATTGGTCAGCTTGTCGCTTGGCCTTTTGGGACGTGTAGTTTTGTTCTTTATCTTGGCTCCTATTAATTTAAGCAACATTAAAAAGCTTAATACTCACCTCCGTGTTGTTAATAAAATCTAAACTTTCCTTCATAAATTACTAGGACAATCTACATTGTGCTGCAAATTTAACAAGCAGAGCCGAAAAAAGCACCAGCACTGCATGCCTTGGTTTGTTCCTTTCTTTCCATGCTTCAGTACGCAGATCTCGAGGTCTGCTTCCATCTTTTTGCTATGTGTATTTGTATAGCGCACAACTCACCCGACAGGGTGTCCTAGATTTGTATAAGAAGAGTTAGGGTCAGGCTAGGTAAAGAGCCAGGTCTTCAATTACTTGCAGAATTCAAGAACTGTGGATGCAGCTCTGATGTGCAGGGGCAGGTAATTCCAGTTTTAGGAGTGAGGTAGAAGGTGCGACTGCTGGATTTGGTTCTGCATATGCGGGGTGTCTGCAAGCAGGAGTCAGGCTGCACAGAGTTGTCTGGTAGGTTTATAAGGTTGCTGTGGTATGTGGGGCCAATGTTGTGTAAGGCTTTGTAAGGCTTTGTATGTGTGCGAGGAGTTTTAAGAGTGCTTGTTTGTGAAGTTAAAATCCTGAGTCTAGAACATGCCCAGCAGCACGAGTACCGCCACTGAGCAACTGGCTAAAACCGAGAGTTCAGATTGACTTTTGAGTGCATGAGAGCGTACTTTTTGCACAAATTAAGAGTAGTGTTTGAGCCCAGACATCAATGTTTCACCTCGTGAGGATCTGCTTCCTGCCATTGCAGTCATCCCACTGTCACTTTTGGTGGAGACATTGTTCCTTAGCACATAGTGAAATCCCTTAGAAGTCATTGGAAAAGCAACAGGAACAGCATGACGAATCCACGTCCTAAGGTGTGAAAAGAACGGAACTGACATCAGCGTTGCTGGTGAGGCACTTACATGTGGCTCTGCCACTTTGGGATCATTTGGAGTCAGCGTAGAGCCGCACTACATCACACAGGAACAGTCGGATGACCTGATAGGAGAAAGTTTCTAGATCAATTTTGCTTCTGATCAGTAATTCTACAGTGAGGAATCTGTGGTTAGAAGTGTCCATCATTATATGAATTTTGAAAATCCACAACATTTGCATCTCTAATACATGCTTTTAAATATTCATGTACATTTATTAATTCAACCAACAAAAATCTTCTGACCTAAAAGGGTGGGCTACACAGAGTAGAGCTACTTACAGGTGGCTGGAGCACTACCTCTAGCTCATAAGCTACTTGAAGAAGATTGATCTAGATTAGCGCAGATAACATTTTTGACAAAGTCCTGTCCATAATGAATCGCTTGAGCCGCTGAGGGCCCGCAGGTCTTGCAAAACCGCCGGCAAGACCTCACTGCCATGACCTACAGAGAATGTGTAGAAGACCCAATAAGCAAACATTAACCGGCCAGACTGGCGGAGGAAAACCTACATTCGCCAAAAGTCCCAATCCTCTTGGATTTCCTGTTGGGAGTAATTATGAGGAATGAACTCGGATTCACCCTACAAGTTGAGGTCTGACCCAAAAGGCCCTCTGCAGTGAGTTGGTTAAAAATGAGGATCATCAGAAGTCACCATGGGACAACCGGCCACCTGCCAAATTACCACTGGGCAGGAACAACACTTTGACCAAATGGGCATCAAGGTATCAGTGAAAGACCTGCAAAATGTCTGTGAGGACTTATGTTTGGGTGTGCAAATTCAAATCTTTCAAATCTGGCCACTATAAGGAGGTGCTTTCTTTAGCTGATGACCCAAGCGTTCAGTAAAACCCTGCTTTATTAGAGGTATCAAGGGCATATTCCTCTGGCAAATCAAAGTAAAAAGCATCATCTATGTAGTGAGTGAGAAAGTCATCCACAGCACCATCATCATCTGCATTGGGGGGTGTTCCTTCATCCCATTCAGAGATAAAAAGATAATGGATCTTCTGCTGGCATTTAGAGGAACCAGGTCAGAGTTCAGATGCATGATGCCCGGTTGCACTTTTGTAATACTGCAGTGCAACATAGGTTGAGATCGATTAGAAGCAGATTCAGTGTCCGACATCAGTACCACATCCTCTTTTGGCACAGATGGCGCCTGTGTCCACATGGATAGACAGATCCTGGAGCTGGAGTGGAAGATGGTATTGGTGTCAGCATGGAGCCCAAAGTAAAGTGCATCGCAATGGGTCAGCTGGCTGCTCTGTGATTCAATGGGGCTAGAAGACAACAAAGGGGAACCAGAAGTGCATCAAAACCTGTAGAATGGCCTCTAGGAGGGCTTCAATCTGCTGCAGGGTCACTGATGGCCCAGAAAACCTGGAGCATCCCAGATGAATTGAAGAATCTGCTCCACAACAGGGGACATTGAAGGTTAACAACTCACATCATGACCCCTTCTCTTTGGATTCAGAGTAGCGAGATGGGGTGGAGTCATGCTAAGCATCTTTATGCTTGAAATTTCAGGGGGACTTCAAGTGCTCTGACTACGTCTCACAGGAACAGGCCTCAACTTGGAGCAGGATTTCACAATGGCTGCAAGTTCTAGCATTCAGTGACACAGAACTTCGACTACTAGTCTTCGTTTCCCTTTGGGTGAAGGAGGACACATTTAGTGCACAACTTAGGAGTCATGGCTCAAGCCCAGACAATTCATGCGCATCCGTAACCGACATCTGTTTTCTCCAGTGAGGCATAATATGAAGCCTGTAGTTTTGGTTGGGTGGCGTCTCATTCCCTAGCACACTGAAACGCATTAGGTCGAGCATTCGAGACCTCTTGCATATACTTTAGTATATACTTATGTGTATGTACTTTGTGGGCTCTGGAGATCAGCCCTAGGACTTGTCTGCTTCCGCTTATTGACCTTTTGTCGGTTCAACTGCCTCTATTTAACTGTCTTGATAGAAAGCAACCAGCAGAGATCAGTAAAATACCAGAATTGTTTTCTGCTGAGGGACTTTCTTTTTTCAATTTTTCTGGCAACTGCCTCTATTTAACTTTCATGATGAACAACGACCAGCAGAGAGGTCAATAAAATACCAGAATCACGTTAACATTCTCTAGATTCCAGTCCATAGAAATTGTCTTCCACTAGCGCCCATAGACCATATTTTTTTCAAATTCAAATCTTTTATTTTCAGTGATATGACCACCGAAGGCCCTAATTTTATATTAATAACAGAGCTTTGGACAATACCATTTCCCACTGAAATGCAATATTTCTCTCCATGTGTTCCCATACCTGGCGTGTCACGCAGTTTGGTGCTTACTTTCCCTCCATGTTAAAGAACAGTATATGTTTCAGCATCCAGGCTAATGTTCTGCATAGCTAAATACATATAAGGTCCCAAAGGCGAGACCGATTGCATTGCAAATGCTTGTTTTTTAGAAGTCAGCTGTAGACCAATGAAAATTGGAGTAGAGCTTTGGATCTGCACCAGAAAGCTCGTACTGAAAACAAAGGAAGTCAGTATAGTGTGTGGGGGTAGCACATATATGTGGCTCAGCTCTATCACTTCATGGATGGTATGGAGCAAACGCACAAGTTACTACTTGTGTAACTATATCTGTAAGAGACATTAGTTAGTGATAGATTCCTTACCTTAAAAAATCCCCAGGCGTCAGACTGGATCCGGAAACTTTTGCGTAGCAATACCCCTGCCCGTCGGTAGGCGTCGTCTGCGGCTCCGCATCCGTCGTCGGCGTCGTTAGCGCTGGAATGACGTCGTCGGAGTACTTAGACGCCGCCCATGCGCGCTGACGTCAGTTCTGATACACAGCTTTTACGCGCCAGATACGCAGAGCCATGATAGAACCAACACTGGTGCCATGAAACTAGGGCCCTGAAAGGGGATGACCTTAACCCTAGATATCGGTTCGCAGAACGGGGAGGATGGGTGGGTCGGTAAGGAATCAATCACTAACTAATGTCTCTTACAGATATATCGTTACACAAGTAGTAACTTGTGCATCTGAAAGAGACATGTTAGTGATAGATTCCTTACCTTAGAATAGATACCCCAGCAATACCAACCCCAGTGGTGGGTCTGCAAACCAATAATCACACCAGAAAGTCCTGGAGGACGGAACGGCCAAAGAAGCCATCCCTCCGGACTTGACTGTCCAGGCAGTAGTGTCTAGCGAACGTGTGCAGTGAGGCCTACGTGGCTGCCTGACAAATGTCCTGTAAGGGGACCCCTCGGCCCAGGGCAGCTGTTGTTGCCGTGGCCCGAGCGGAATGAGCCCACAAACCAGCAGGGGGCTCCTTTTTTGCCATGGAGTAACATGCCTGAATACACAAGATAATCCACCGCGAAATGGTCCCCTTATGTATTGCCTTTCCCTTCTTCGCGCCCACGTAACCAAAAAAGAGTTGGTCATCCACCCGGAATTGGCGTGTGCGATCTAGATAATAGGAAAGCGCACGTTTTGGATCCAGACGGTGGAGCCTCTCTTCCTCCTTCGAGGGATGCGGAGGCGGAAAGAAGGTGGGCAAGGTAATGGAGTGTCAGATGTGGAAGGCCGTGACAACCTTGGGCAGGAAGGAAGGTCGTGTACGCAACACCACCTTGTCTGGATGAACAGATAGGAAAGGTGGAGTGGAAGAAAGAGCCTGGAGCTCACTCACTCTCCTGGCAGAGGTGATGGCAACCAGGAAAGCAGTCTTCAGGGTAAGAAGACGGAGAGGACAGTTATGGAGCGGCTCAAAGGGAGCACACATTAGATAAGTGAGTACAAGATTCAAGTCCCACTGGGGCATCACAAAGGGAACAGGAGGGAACATATGTATGATGCCCTTCAGAAATCTATTTACAATGGGGGACTTGAATAAGGAAGGCTGATCAGGTAGCCTTAAGAAGGCGGAAAGAGCAGAAAGGTGCCCCTTAAGAGTGTCCAGAGCAGAGCCCTGCTGGGCAAGGGAAAGAAGGAAGAGCAGAACTTCAGAAAGGGGTGCAGAGAGAGGATCCACAGCCTTTGCTGTGCACCAAGCCACAAATCTGTTCCACCTGCAGGCGTATACCGACTTAGTGGAGGGACGCCTGGCTGCCAGAATGATATCACAGACTTCAGGAGGCAAGTCAAATGGCCTCAACTGTCGCCGCTCAATCTCCAAGCTTGTAGGTGGAGGCTGGACAGGTTTGGGTGCAGGACCGTCCCCTGCTGCTGCGACAGAAGGTCCTCCCGAAGAGGCAGACGAATCGGGGGATCGACTGACATGCTGAGTAGCTCGGGATACCAGTATCTTCGTGCCCAGTCCGGAGCCACAAGGATAACCTGGGCCCGGTCGCGCCTGATCTTCTTCAGCACTCTGGGCAGAAGTGGTATAGGCGGAAAGGCGTACAATAGACCGCAACTCCACTCGCGACGAAAAGCATCTCCGAGCGAGTGCCGCCTTGGAAATTCCAACGCGCAGAACGAATGACATTGCGCGTTCTCTTCTATGGCGAATAGATCTAACCAAGGCTCTCCCCATTTCTGAAAGAGACCTAGCGCCACGTCCGAGTTCAGACGCCATTCGTGATCCATCATGCACCGACGGCTGAGTTCGTCCGCCCTGGCATTCAGAGAGCCTGCCATGTGTTGAACCATCAGGGTCACGCCCTGATGTTCCAGCCACTGCCAGAGGCGCAGAGCCTCCTGGCATAGGGTCCACGACCCCACCCCGCCCTGTTTGTTGCAGTACCACATGGCGGTGGTGTTGTCGGTGAACAACTGCACTGCACTCCCTCGGACAGAGGGGAGGAATGCCTTCAGTGCTAGACGAATCGCCCGCAGCTCCAAAAAGTTGATATGGAGTCGGGACTCCGCCGGAGACCATAGGCCTCTGATCTCCGCCTCTCCCATGTGGCCTCCCCAGCCCTGGAGGGACGCGTACGTCACAACCACGTGCTCCGGGTGGGGCAGGGAGAGGGATCTGCCACTGACCCAATCGCGGACCGTAAGCCATCCCTGCAGTTGTCTCGCAGTGCCCTCCGGGACCAAGACATGATCGGACAGGTTGCCCTGATGCTGGGCCCACTGAAACTTCAGGCCCCACTGCAGAGCCCGCATCCGCCACCGGGCGTGATGCACCAGAAGGATGCAGGAGGCCATCAGCCCCAGAAGCCGCAGCGTCAACCTGACCGAGACTCGGGATAATGGCTGGAAGATTGGAATCATAGCCTGTATATCCCGAACCCGCTGTTCGGGAGGGTAAGCCCGAAACTGCGCCAAGTCGAGAACCGCTCCGATGAAGAGGAGCTTCTGAGAGGGACACAGGTGCGACTTCGGCACATTGATGGAGAACCCCAGCAAATGCAGGAGGTCGGCCGTAGTCTGGAGGTGGCTGACGACTGTCTGGGGCGAGCCCGCCTTCAACAACCAGTCGTCGAGGTAGGGGAAGACTGAAACCCCTAACCTGCGCAGATGAGCTGCGACCACCGCCATCACTTTCGTGAACACACGTGGGGCACTGGTAAGGCCGAAGGAGAGCACGGTAAACTGAAAGTGCTCTTGGCCTACCATGAACCGCAGGTAACGCCGGTGGGCCAGCAGGATGGGGATGTGAAAATAAGCGTCCTGCAAGTCCAACGCTACCATCCAGTCTTCCTGGTCCAGGGCAGCTAGGACCTGAGCCAAAGTCAGCATCTTGAACTTCTCCTTCCGGAGGAAGCCGTTGACGTTCCGCAGGTCCAAGATAGGGCGTAGGCCCCCTTTGCCCTTCTT
Organism: Lissotriton vulgaris; assembly: GCF_964263255.1. Taxonomy (NCBI): domain Eukaryota; kingdom Metazoa; phylum Chordata; class Amphibia; order Caudata; family Salamandridae; genus Lissotriton; species Lissotriton vulgaris. The sequence goes on along the minus strand of NC_141699.1, from coordinate 145,052,750 downwards.
GGGTACCAGGAAGTAGTGGGAATAACATCCACACCCTACTTCTGGCCCAGGAACGCGCACGATGGCCCCCTTGGCCAAGAGGGCCGTGACTTCCTCTTGCAGAAGTTGCAAGTGATCCCCAGACATGCGGTGGCATTGCGGTGGCATGGATGGAGGGGTCGCCTCGAAGGGGAGGGAGTAGCCCCTTCGGACGATCTGCAGCACTCATCTGTCCAAAGTGACTGTGAGCCAGTGGGAGAGGTGATGGCGAACCCTGCCTCCCACAGGCGTCACATGGGCCTGAAAACTCGGACTAGGAAGGTTTTGAGGCGGGTGCTGCTGAGGGAGGTGTGGACTGGCCTCGCCGTTGTCCCCGACTGCCACCACGGGGGTTTCCACGTCCGCCACCACGCTGTTGAACATTTTTCGGCGCATGGCTGGCAGTACGTGGGGGGCGCCCCATCCATGGCCACGAAAGGAGCGAAAGGCACCCGATTGCAGGCGTGGGGCCGTGAGGCCCAAGGACTTGGCCGTAGCCCTGGAGTCCTTAAAACGTTCCAGCGCATGGTCTGCCTTGTCGCCGAAGAGGCGACGGCCATCAAACGGCATGTCCAGGAGTGTGGCCTGGACATCGGCCGAGAAGTTGGCGGACCGCAACCAGGCGTGGCGTCGAACCGCCACCGTCGTTGCCATCGCCCTGCCCAGTGAGTCTGTTGTATCCAGTCCACACCGGATAGAAAAGCGTGCTGCATCTCGGCCCGCGCGCAAGGGTTTGGGCGAGTTTAGCCTGGACCTCCTCCGGGCATTGTGGCAGCACCTCCGCAACCGTGTCCCACAGAGTGTGGGTGTAGCGGGCCAAGAGACAGGCGGTGTTCACAGACCGCAGCCCTAAGCTAACAGACGAGAACACCTTCTTCCCGAACTGTTCGTATCTCTTGGATTCCCTGTCGGTCGGGGCCGACGGGAATGCGGTCTGGGAGTTGGAGGCCTGGATGACCAGACTCTCTGGGGTGGGGTGGGTGGACAAAAAGCATGGGTCGCCCGGGGCCGGGTGGTAGCGTCTGGCCATGTTCCTATCCACAAGCGGACCTGTGGCGGGCTTGGACCAAGTGCCCACAAGAACGTCACACAAGGCCTCATTGAACGGCAGCAGAGGCTCACTGGAGCTTGACTGCGGTTTGAGGACCTCAGTGAGGAGGTTAGTCCTCACGGCCGCGACGGGGAGCTTAAGGTTTAAGGCCTTAGCTGCCTTCGTCAACACTACACTATATGTAGAGCCCGCCTCCGAAGCCACAGTCGGAGGGGAGCTAAATCCAGTGTCTGGCGAAGTGTCAAGACCACTGGCCTCCCCAAGCTCATATGTCCAGTCCTGTTGAGACTGGCGATCTAGTGCCAGACCCCTCCCAATCCTCCTCCCCGTCACCCGTACCCTGCAAAACAGGATCAGTAGACGGGGCCTCCTCGTGGAAATAAAAATCTCCAAAGGCCGTCGGATGCGGCGCCCAGCAGCGCCGTTCCGGCGCCAGAGTTGGACGAAGGAGGCGTTGGGGACGGCGTCCACAGCTGGCGCCGGGGGCGACACCCGTTGGACCGGCGCCGGTGAGGTCGTAAGGTCGACCAGCGACGACCCGGATCCGGAAGCAGATCTGGTGAGGTCCTGCGGCGCCGAGACCGAAGTCGCCGGCGGCGTCGGGCCGAAGCACCCGGCGGCGTCGAAGCCGAAGCACCCGACCCGCTAGAACCTCCGGTCGGGGCCGTTTGGCCCGAAGGCGCCACGTAACCCGACTGAGGAGGGAGGGAACTCATGGCCATGAGGTACTGCTCGATCTCCTCCGGCGTCACCCGAAGGTGTGCGGCAGGCGGCAACGCTTGCGACTCCCGCGGAGCTGCGTGGGCGGCGTCGCCCGAGCCCCCGGCCGCATCGTGCGAGCGTCGGGGCGGGTCGGAGGAACGATGACGTCGCTCCGACCTCTCATGCCTCTTACCTGACGACTTGGAGCCTGACGACCGGTGTCCACTCCCGGAGCTTCGATGACTCCGACCTCGCAACCTGTCCCTCGACCTCCCGCGGGACCGGGACCTGGAGCGGCGCGGGCCGACTGCCTCAGCTCGAGTCGCTTGCGGGACCGCTTCCGCCTAGCCTTCGACGTCAGGGCCCGGCAGTCGGAGCAGGTTCGATCTTCATGGTCGAGGCATAAGCACTTCAGGCACCGGCGATGGGGGTCCGTGACGACATCAGTCGGTCGCACTTCGAGCAGGGCTTGAACCCGGGCATCCCTACCGGCACCGATAGAGTCGAAGACTCAATAGAAAAAGAGTGATCAAAAAGATCAAAAGTTCAGTCAAAAAGTGACTCGGGGTAGAGCTTCTCCGGATCTGCGCTAGCTGGCACGGAAAAAAGAAGAACTGACGTCAGCGTGCATGGGCGGCGTCTAAGTACTCCGACGACGTCATTCCGGCGCTAACGACGCCGACGACGGACGCGGAGCCGCAGACGACGCCTACCGACGCGCAGGGGTATTGCTACGCAAAAGTTTCCGGGTCCAGTCTGACGCCTGGGGATTTTCTAAGGTAAGGAATCTATCACTAACGTGTCTCTTTCAGATATGAAAAGGTGCTGGTGTACAATACCGTCGTACTCCACTGTAAAAATTTACTAGTGAAGTACACTCTTCATTTGGGCAATTGCACACATTCGCGGATGTTTCTAAATGTAACCACCTCAGCAATTCCACAAGTGCTTTCTAGACTCCCATATTTTCCTTGATGGACCATAATTTGGAGAAAGTCACCATATCAAAAGCACAGGAGAGGTCCTTGAGCACCATATGAACGGCACCTCTCCTGCCTTTTTATACTTCCCCAAGATAAGATTGTTCTACTGTTCCAACACAAGGGCAGAAACCAAACTGAATTTCGGACAGGATTAGATATTTGTCAGCCCAGGCCTCCAAACTGGATACAAAACTCGACCCAAGATGTTTGTAGTCGAATCTAATAAAGAAGTGGGTTGATAGAAAGAAGGTTGAGTCCTGTCCTCTTTGGATACACTAAGGTCCTCTGAGTTCCTGAAGTAAAATAGGTGTTTCAGATGTTGAGGCACCAACCACTCCATTCTTTGTACTTGTGCACTCTGCAGGTGTGTAGTCTTGTGACAGTTGACAAAGGTACAGATTGCCACTGCACTGCATCAATCTTTGCTCTATTACACCAATGTCAATACTTATTAGCAAAAATACAGCTGTCTGTCCTAAAATCTGTGCACCAATTGATATTCCGGGTATGGTGAGCTGGTGGGTGTCCTCCCCTGTATCTAACACACATTGTGGATTCTGTGATATAAATATATACTGTACGATCAATGTATTTCTGTAGCACATTGATGGTGGGGAGGGGTGAAGTGGATGTATGCATGGGTACGTAAGAGTATTAGTACGCCTGATGACTCTAATGTATGTTATTAATATATTGTAAACTTTTTGAGCGAACAATTTTCATAAAGACACAATGATATTGTTATAAGATTAAAAGGATTTTTTATTTTTGGATCAATAAGACTGTTTCACTGTCTGTCTTACGTGCCTTCTACCTTATCTTATAATTAATTGCCTGAGATCGCTTTTGTAATTCATATATATATTTATATATACATATATACAGAAAATGTTACTTGCCCTGTGAGCATCTCTTTGTGGCACGTAGTGCTGTAGGTTCACATGCTGTGCGCACTCCTGCCACATAGTGTTGGACTCAGACTTTTGAAACTTATTTTTGTTTGAAGAAGTCTTCGATTTATTTAACAATCATTTACAATGCAATAGGTCTTGCAGCATTAAAGTTTGAGTTACTGGCATTGTAAATGACAATGCTTTGCATTTTTTTAAATTTATTTTTTTATTTGCAATTGGTATATAAGCATTGTTTGTGAATGGTTAGTTGTTGCTTATGCTAAGCAAAGTTGGCAGTAATATAGAGTGCTAGTCTTGCTTGTTATAAGCATGCTGATTAAAAGTGCTCTGATACCTGCGGGTAAAGTTTGCGCTATATAAAAGTGAAAACTAATATATAAATTTAAAAAAGCCTACCTGTACCACGTCTGTTCTTATTCTGCGATGCTACATATCTTTGGGTCCCTGTACTTATTAACTGCACCCGGCTGTGGGAAACCTCCATGGCAGGAACAACGTGTCGCGGGGCAGACACGGGCAATGTAGCCACTGTCCTGTGGCTGCATCGCGGGGTAACAGTGTAGGGGCAGGAAGGCAGGCAGTTGGTAGTGCTGTGCCATAGCAGTATAGTTCTCTCTGTATGCTGGGCATGGGGGTTGCTATTGGCTGACAAGAAGTGGTGAGGAGGTGCCGGTTCGGTGTGCCTGCTTCCTGATCTTGGGCAGGCGACAGGTAATAAAAAAGCATTAAACAGCTGGAGGAAATCGGAGCTGGGTTGATGGGTTTGTACAGAAAAGTCGGGGACTGCCTGTGTTAGAATTTGTGTATGTCATTCCATGGGCATCAATGCCCCCCCTTGTGAACAATAACACCTTCTTCGGCCAGATAGTTTCTCAGATGGTTATATTCAAATACACCTCTTTATCCTACCAATGCCTTCACAAACAAGATACAATTATAAATCTTTCCAATTTGGCTACTTGTTCTATGCCCAGTAACTTGTAAAGCAATTCTTCTTGATTAGAGTTGATTCACTTTAGCCTTTCGGATGTTCCAGTTTAGCCTCATCCTAATAGTCACAACTTTATCAAGTGGTACACTGTGTGTGAAAAGAGCACTCCTGTGCGCGGTGATGGGCAGTGGAGCCGGCGGTAGAGGGGGGAGGGAAAGTGAAACTAAGCAGCAGGCTTGCAGTGGAGACAGGAGATGGGTGTGCGTGCGTGTGTTTCAGTCTGCGTGCGGCCCGCGCCGATCAGATTCCAGAGCCTGCGCGTGCCCATCTCCTGTCTCCTGGGAAGCACAATAGGTCGCTTTTGCGCGGTAATCGCCACAAGACCTAAAAAGGACAAGGGGACCCAATGTGGTGTACAAGGATCTTGGGTACCGATAATTTCTAAGAACAGTGGCCCTTGATAGAGGTTTAAGTATAAACAAACAATAAATACTGACTGGAATCAAGACTATATTGCTGCTGTCCACCCGGACAGAAAGATTTAATTAATCAATTTACGGATCAAGAGAGACAAAATAAAGTGGGACACAGTCCAGTATCCTACACATTAAAGTACACAAAAATAACAAAAAGAACAGACATTGAGGCAGGGCACAAGGCTTGTATGAATTGTGAAGGATTAAACAAACAATAGGAAAGTACAACCGCTACACATGTAAATTGAGTTCAATTGTGTACACAGTGTCTAGCAAGTCGACGACTTTTCGATCCCTTTTTGGGAATAATGGGATCATCATCAGGACAACATTAATGCATGCCTGAAGAACATATGGCGTGTAGGACAATAAACAGAAATAGGGGAAAAAATTGGGGAGAAAGTGCATACGGCGAGGTGAAGGAGAAGTGAAAGTTACTCTGTAATTGTAGATCGTTGGTTTAAAACAGTAAGGCGAGGGCCGCAAATTGCATGTATCGCAGTAGGGGGTGTTTACGCCATAATTTAGAGCAAGGGTACTCAAAGTACGGCCCGCGGGCCAGTAGCGGCCCGGCAAGCCTTCAGTGGCGGCCCGCGGACCTTGAGACATCGCACTTGCGTTCTTTTTTTAAACTTCAACAAACACCTCTGGTAGCAGCAGTGGGAAGTCAGAGACACTGCTCTGTAGGGGGCGGGCGATTTCAGCCACAGTCAAGAGTGGAGCTACAGGGGCGCTAAGAGGTGAACAAAGCCTCATTAACAAACAAATGGTCTTTTAAAGACCTGTGAAGTAATGGGGTGTGGCTGTGTGTGTGCCCAGGCTGACACACATGGGGTGGAGAGGAGGGGAGAGGACAGCAGGGACTGAGAGCCCGGTGAGGTGGGAGGGCAGAGCAGGGAGTGAGAGCCCGGGTGAGGTAGGTGGGAGGGCAGAGAAGGGAGTGAGAGCCCGGTGAGGTAGGTGGGAGGGCAGAGCAGGGAGTGAGAGCCAGGGCAGGTGGGAGGGCGGAGCAGGGAGTGAGAGCCCGGTGAGGTGGAAGGGCGGAGCAGGGAGAGAGAGCCCGGTGAGGTGGGAGGGTAGAGCAGGGAGTGAGAGCCCTGTGAGGTGGGAGGGCAGAGCAGGGAGTGAGAGCCCAGTGAGGTGGGAGAGCAGCAGGGAGTAAGAGCCGGGTGAGGTGGGAGGGCAGAGCAGGGAGTGAGAGTCCGGTGAGGTGGGAGGGTAGCAGGGAGTGAGAGCCGGGTGAGGTGGGAGGGCGGAGCAGGGAGTGAGAGCCCGTTGAAGTGGGAGGGCAGCAGGGAGTGAGAGCCGGGTTAGGTGGGGGGGGGGCAGAGCAGGGAGAGAGATCCCTGTGAGGTGGGAGGGCAGAGCAAGGAGTGAGAGCCCTGTGAGGTGGGAGGGCAACAGGGAGTGAGAGCCCGGTGAGGTGGGAGGGCAGAGCAGGGAGTGAGAGACCGGTGAGGTGGGAGGGCAGAGCAGGGAGTGAGAGCCGGGTGAGGTGGGTGGGCAGAGCAGGGAGTGAGAGCCGGGTGAGGTGGGAGGGCAGCAGGGAGTGAGAGCCCAGTGAGGTGGGAGGGCGGAGCAGGGACTGAGAGCCCGTTGAGGTGAGAGGGCAGCAGGGAGTGAGAGCTGGGTGAGGTGGTAGGGGAGAGCAGGGAGTGAGGGCCCTGTGAGGTGGGAGGGCAGAGAAGAGAGTGAGAGCCGGGTGAGGTGGGAGGGAAGAGCAGGGAGTGAGAGCCGGGTGAGGTGGGAGGGCAGCAGTGAGTGAGAGCCCGGTGATGGTGGGAAAACGGAGCAGGGAGTGAGAGCCTGTTGAAGTGGGAGGGCATCAGGGAGTGAGAGCCGGGTGAGGTGGGAGGGGAGAGCAGGGAGTGAGAGCCATGTGAGGTGACAGAGGGCAGCAGGGAGTGAGAGCCCGGTGAGGTGGGACTGCAGTAGGGAGTGAGAGCTGGGTGAGGTGGGAGGGCAGCAGGGAGTGAGAGCCGGGTGAGGTGGGAGGGCAGCAGGGAGTGAGAGCCCGGTGAGGTGGGAGGGCAGCAGGGAGTGAGAGCCGGGTGAGGTGGGAGGGGAGAGCAGGGAGAGAGAGCCCTGTGAGGTGACGGGGGGCAGCACGGAGTGAGAGCTGGGTGAGGTGGGAGGGCAGAGCTGGGAGTGAGAGCTGGGTGAGGTGGGAGGGCAGAGCAGTGAGTGAGAGCCCTGTGAGGTGGGAGGGCGGAGCAGGGAGTGAGAGTCCGTTGAGGTGGGAGGGCAGAGCAGGGGGTGAGAGCCCGGGTGAGCTGACGGAGGGCAGAGCAGGGAGTGAGAGCCCGGGTGCGGTGGGAGGGCAGCAGAGAGTGACAGCCCGGTCAGGTGGGAGGGCAGAGCAGGTAGTGAGAGCCGTGTGAGGTGGGAGGGCGGAGCAGGGAGTGAGAGCCCGGTGAGGTGGGAGGGCAGAGCAGGGAGTGAGAGCCCTGTGAGGTGGGAGGGCAGAGAAGGGAGTGAGAGCCGGGTGAGGTGACAGAGAGCAGCATGGAGTGAGAGCTGGGTGAGGTGGGAGGGCAGCAGGGAGTGAGAGCCGGACTAGGTGAGACAAATAGAGATAGAGACAGATAGAGGCATAGACAGATAGAGACAGGGGCAGACAGAGCTAGATAGGGTCAGAGACAGGGACAGAGACAGATAGAAGCGGAGACAGATAGAGGTAGAGGCAGACAGCTTTAGAGACAGAGAGAGAGAGAGACAGAGAGAGAGAGAGACAGACAGAGAGAGGCAGAGACAGAGAGAGCGACAGAGAGAGAAAGATACAGACAGAGAGAGAGACAGAGAGAGAGAGAGACAGAGGGAGACAGAGGGAGGCAGACAGAGGGAGACAGGCAGAGGGAGACAGACAGAGGGAGAGAGGGAGACAGGCAGAGGGAGAGAGGGAGACAGGCAGAGGGAGAGAGGGAGACAGGCAGAGGGAGAGAGGGAGACAGACAGAGGGAGAGAGGGAGACAGACAGAAGGAGACAGAGGGAGAGAAGGAAGGAGACAGAGGGAGAGAAGGAGACAGACAGAGGGAGAGAGAGAGACAGACAGAGGGGGGAGACAGACAGACAGATGGAGACAGACAGAGGGAGGGAGACAGACAGAGGGAGGGAGACAGACAGACAAAGGGAGGGAGACAGACAGAGGGAGGGAGACAGACAGAGGGAGGGAGACAGACAGAGGAAGGCAGAGGGAGACAGAGGGAGAGAGGGAGACAGACAGAGGAAGAGAGGAAGACAGACAGAGAGAGAGACAGAGAGAGAGAGACAGAGAGACCGACAGAGGGAGGGATACAGAGGGAGGGAGACAGACAGAGAGAGGGAGACAGACAGACATAGGGAGACAGACAGACAGACAAAGGGAGACATACAGACAGACAGAGGGAGGGAGACAGACAGACAGAGGGAGGGAGACAGACAGACAGAGGGAGGGAGACAGACAGACGGAGGAAGGGAGACATACGGAGGAAGGGAGACAGACAGAGGGAGGGAGACGAAGGGAGATAGACAGAGGGAGGGAGGCAGACAGACAGACAGAGGGAGGGAGACAGACAGACAGAGGGAGGTAGACAGACAGACGGAGGAAGGGAGACACACGGAGGAAGGGAGACAGACAGAGGGAGGGAGACGAAGGGAGATAGACAGAGGGAGGGAGGCAGACAGACAGACAGAGGAAGGGAGACAGACAGAGGAAGGGAGACAGACAGAGGGAGGGAGACAGACAGAGGGAGCCAGACAGACAGAGGGAGCGAGACAGACAGAGGGAGGGAGACAGACAGACAGAGGGAGGGAGACAGACAGAGGGAGGGAGACAGACAGAGGAAGGGAGACAGACAGAGGGAGGGATACAGACAGACAGACAGAGGGAGGGAGACAGACAGACAGAGGGAGACAGACAGAGGGAGACTGGGAGACAGACAGAGGGAGGGAGGGAGACAGACAGAGGGAGGGAGACAGAGGGTGACAGAGGGAGACAGACAGAGGGAGGGAGACAGAGGGAGGGAGGGAGGCAGAGAGACAGAGGGAGGGAGGCAGACAGACAGAGGGAGGGAGGTATAACAGACAGAGGGAGGGAGGCAGACAGAGGGAGGGATGGATGGAGACAGACAGAGGGAGAAGAATGGGAGACAGCCAGAGGGAGGGAGACAGACAGACAGAGGGAGGGAGACAGACAGACAGGTGGAGGGAGGGAGACTGACAGAGGGAGGGAGACAGACAGAGACAGACAGACAGAGGGGGGACACGGAGAGGGAGGGACAGAGACAGAGGGAGGAAGGGAGACAGACAGATGGAGGGAGGGAGACAGAGGGAGGGAGGGAGACAGAGGGAGGGATGGAGACAGAGGGAGGGAGGGAGACAGACAGAAGGAGGGAGGGAGACGAAGCGAGATAGACAGAGGGAGGGAGACAGACAGAGGGAGGGAGGCAGGCATACAGAGGGAAGGAGACAGACAGAGGAAGGGAGACAGACAGAGGGAGGGAGACAGACAGACAGAGGGAGGGAGACAGACAGACGAAGGAAGGGAGACAGACGGAGGAAGGGAGACAGATAGAGGGAGGGATACAAAGGGAGATAGACAGAGGGAGGGAGGCAGACAGACAGACATAGGGAGGGAGGCAGACATAAAGAGGGAAGGAGACAGACAGAGGAAGGGAGACAGACAGAGGAAGGGAGAGACAGACAGAGGGAGGGAGACAGACAGAGTGAGCGAGACAGACAGAGGGAGGGAGACAGACAGACAGAGGGAGGGAGACAGACAGACAGACAGAGCGAGGGAGACAGACGGACAGACAGAGGGAGGGAGACAGACAGAGGGAGGGAGACAGACAGAGGGAGACAGACAGACAGAGGGAGGGATGGAGACAGACAGAGGGAGACAGAGGGAGAGTGAGAGACAGACAGAAGGAGACAGACAGAGGGAGGGAGACAGACAGAGGGAGGGAGACAGAGGGAGACAGAGGGAGACAGACAGAGGGAGACAGACAGAGGGAGGGAGACAGAGGGGGGAGACAGAGGGAGGGAGACAGAGGGAGGGAGGCAGAGAGACAGAGGGAGGGAGGCATACAGACAGAGGGAGGGAGGTATAACAGACAGAGGGAGGGAGGCAGACAGAGGGAAGGATGGATGGAGACAGACAGAGGGAGAAGAATGGGAGACAGCCAGAGGGAGACAGAGACAGACAGAGGGAGGGAGACAGACAGAGGGAGGGAGACAGACAGACAGAGGAGGGAGACAGACAGAGGGAGGGAGACAGACAGACAGAGGGAGACAGACAGACAGACGGAGGGAGGGAGGGAGACAGACAGAGGGAGGGAGACAGACAGACAGAGGAGGGAGACAGACAGAGGGAGGGAGACAGAGGGTGACAGAGGGAGACAGACAGAGGGAGGGAGACAGAGGGAGGGAGGGAGGCAGAGAGACAGAGGGAGGGAGGCAGACAGACAGAGGGAGGGAGGTATAACAGACAGAGGGAGGGAGGCAGACAGAGGGAGGGAAGGAGACAGACAGAGGGAGGGAGACAGACAGACGGAGGAAGGGAGACAGACGGAGGAAGGGAGACAGATAGAGGGAGGGATACAAAGGGAGATAGACAGAGGGAGGGAGGCAGACAGACAGACATAGGGAGGGAGGCAGACATAAAGAGGGAAGGAGACAGACAGAGGAAGGGAGACAGACAGAGGAAGGGAGAGACAGACAGAGGGAGGGAGACAGACAGAGTGAGCGAGACAGACAGAGGGAGGGAGACAGACAGACAGAGGGAGGGAGACAGACAGACAGACAGAGCGAGGGAGACAGACGGACAGACAGAGGGAGGGAGACAGACAGAGGGAGGGAGACAGACAGAGGGAGACAGACAGACAGAGGGAGGGATGGAGACAGACAGAGGGAGACAGAGGGAGAGTGAGAGACAGACAGAAGGAGACAGACAGAGGGAGGGAGACAGACAGAGGGAGGGAGACAGAGGGAGACAGAGGGAGAGAGGGAGACAGACAGAGGGAGACAGACAGAGGGAGGGAGACAGAGGGGGGAGACAGAGGGAGGGAGACAGAGGGAGGGAGGCAGAGAGACAGAGGGAGGGAGGCATACAGACAGAGGGAGGGAGGTATAACAGACAGAGGGAGGGAGGCAGACAGAGGGAAGGATGGATGGAGACAGACAGAGGGAGAAGAATGGGAGACAGCCAGAGGGAGACAGAGACAGACAGAGGGAGGGAGACAGACAGAGGGAGGGAGACAGACAGACAGAGGAGGGAGACAGACAGAGGGAGGGAGACAGACAGACAGAGGGAGACAGACAGACAGACGGAGGGAGGGAGGGAGACAGACAGAGGGAGGGAGACAGACAGACAGAGGAGGGAGACAGACAGAGGGAGGGAGACAGACAGACAGAGGGAGACAGAAAGACAGACGGAGCGAGACAGACAGAGGGAGGGAGACAGACAGACAGAGGGAGGGAGACAGACAGAGGGAGGGAGACAGACAGAGGGAGGGATACAGACAGACAGACAGACAGAGGGAGGGAGACAGACAGACAGAGGGAGACAGACAGACAGAGGGAGGGATGGAGACAGACAGAGGGAGACTGGGAGACAGACAGAGGGAGGGAGACAGACAGAGGGAGGGAGACAGAGGGAGACAGACAGAGGGAGGGAGACAGAGGGGGGGGAGACAGAGGGAGGAAGACAGAGGGAGGGAGACAGAGGGGGGAGGGAGGCAGAGAGAGGGAGGCAGACAGACAGAGGGAGGGAGGTATAACAGACAGAGGGAGGGAGGCAGACAGAGGGAGGGATGGATGGAGACAGACAGAGGGAGAAGAATGGGAGACAGCCAGAGGGAGGGAGGGAGACAGACAGACAGAGGGAGGGAGACAGACAGACAGGTGGAGGGAGGGAGACAGACAGAGGGAGGGAGACAGACAGAGACAGACAGACAGAGGGAGGGACACGGAGAGGGAGGGACAGAGACAGAGGGAGGAAGGGAGACAAACAGATGGAGGGAGGGAGACAGAGGGAGGGAGACAGAGGGAGGGATGGAGACAGAGGGAGGGAGGGAGACAAACAGAGGGAGGGAGACAGACAGAGGGAGGGAGGGAGACGAAGCGAGATAGACAGAGGGAGGGAGGGAGACAGAGGGAGGGAGACAGACAGACAGAGGAGGGAGACAGACAGAGGGAGGGAGACAGACAGACAGAGGGAGACAGACAGACAGACGGAGGGAGGGAGACAGACAGAGGGAGGGAGACAGACAGACAGAGGAGGGAGACAGACAGAGGGAGGGAGGCAGACATACAGAGGGAAGGAGACAGACAGAGGAAGGGAGACAGACAGAGGGAGGGAGACAGACAGACAAAGGGAGGGAGACAGACAGACGGAGGAAGGGAGACAGACGGAGGGAGGGATACAAAGGGAGATAGACAGAGGGAGGGAGGCAGACAGACAGACAGAGGAAGGGAGACAGACAGAGAAAGGGAGACAGACAGACAGAGGGAGGGAGACAGACAGAGTGAGCGAGACAGACAGAGGGAGGGAGACAGACAGACAGAGGGAGGGAGACAGACAGAGGGAGGGAGACAGACAGAGGGAGGGAGACAGACGGACAGACAGAGGGAGGGAGACAGACAGAGGGAGACAGACAGACAGAGGGAGGGATGGAGACAGACAGAGGGAGACAGAGGGAGAGTGAGAGACAGACAGAAGGAGACAGACAGAGGGAGGGAGACAGAGGGAGACAGAGGGAGAGAGGGAGACAGACAGAGGGAGACAGACAGAGGGAGGGAGACAGAGGGGGGAGACAGAGGGAGGGAGACAGAGGGAGGGGGGGAGGCAGAGAGACAGAGGGAGGGGGGGAGGCAGAGAGACAGAGGGAGGGAGGCATACAGACAGAGGGAGGGAGGTATAACAGACAGAGGGAGGGAGGCAGTCAGAGGGAGGGATGGATGGAGACAGACAGAGGGAGAAGAATGGGAGAGAGCCAGAGGGAGACAAACAGAGGGAGACAGACAGAGGGAGGGAGACAGACAGAGGGAGGGAGACAGACAGACAGAGGAGGGAGACAGACAGAGGGAGGGAGACAGACAGAGACAGACAGACAGACAGAGGGAGGGACACAGAGAGGGAGGGACAGAGACAGAGGGGGGAAGGGAGACAGACGGAGGGAGGGAGACAGATGGAGGGAGGGAGACAGAGGTTGGGAGGGAGACAGAGGGAGGGATGGAGACAGAGGGAGGGAGGGAGACAGACAGAGGGAGGGAGGGAGACAGAGGGAGGGAGGGAGACAGACAGAGGGAGGGAGGGAGACGAAGGGAGATAGACAGAGGGAGGGAGGGAGACAGACAGAGGGAGGGAGGCAGACATTCAGAGGGAAGGAGACAGACAGAGGAAGGGAGACAGACAGAGGGAGGGAAACAGACAGAGGAAGGCAGAGGGTGACAGAGGGAGAGAGGGAAACAGACAGAGGAAGACAGACAGAGAGAGAGACAGGGAGAGAGAGACAGAGAGACAGACAGAGGGAGACAGACAGAGGGAGGGAGACAGACAGAAGGAGGGAGACAGGCAGAGGGAGGGAGACAGGGAGACCGCCAGAGTGAGGGAGACAGACAGAGGGAGGGAGACAGACAGACATAGGAAGACAGACAGACAGAGGGAGGGAGACAGACAGACAGAGGAAGGGAGACGGACAGACAGAGGAAGGGAGACAGACGGAAGGGAGACAGACAGAGGGAGGGAGACAAAGGGAGATAGACACAGGGAGGGAGACAGACAGACAGAGGGAGGGAGACAGACAGAGGGAGAGAGACAGACAGAGGGAGGGAGACAGACAGAGGGAGGCAGACAGAGGGAGACAGACAGACAGAGGGAGGGAGACAGACAGAGGGAGGGATGGAGACAGACAGAGGGAGGGATGGAGACAGACAGAGGTAGACAGACAGAGGGAGGGAGGAAGACAGATGGAGGGATGGAGACAGAGGGAGGGAGGGAGACAGACAGAGGGTGGGAGGCAGACAGACAGAGGGCATCCAATTATTTTAAACCTTTGCGGACTTTGTGCACCAGTTTTTGTGCCCTAATTCTTCATTCTCCATCATTTGGTGAATGTTTAAGGCAAAGTTAAACTTTTTAACGCATGTTGGGCTGACTGATTGCATCTTTGTGACTCTGGAAGTTATTCAAACTAACTCTTCCTGTCAAGCTGTGGACTATCAGAAGCCTTATGATCACATATGTGTGGTATTTGCATGCGGATTGGAGTTCATTTGTGCTTGCTTTGCCGGTGTGGTGTATTCCGCCAGCGTTTTGACATTATTTTAACCTTGGGCATATATTTCCATTGACTTTTCATAATCGTAACAGCTGCTGTTTACCTTTGAAATTCTTGGATACTGTCTCCGCGCTGACTGTTTGCGAGCAACGCGCGCAGACATCTCTTGGCGGTTCTTCTGTGACTCCGTTGTTCTCTTTGAGCTTGGAACTTTTCTCTCCCAAGCCTCGCTTCTACTTACTACGTCACTTCCCGGCGTATGTGAAAAAACTAGCCGCCATTTTGGATTGGGATGCCATACTCGGAATCTTTTATGTTTCACAACGTTTAGGCAGCGTTTTGTCCACATTCGTGCGTAACTTTCTTCAACGGTGATACGCACACCAGTATTTTCATGTACTCTTCTCGATGCGGTGACACGCATTTGGAAATTTTCGGAAATTTTCCGTGATACACTAAGAATCCTTGTGTGTTTTCTTTCGTCAACGGTGATACACACACCAAATCAACATTACTGGTTTAACAACATTTGTGTATCATTAGACATATTACATTCATGATTATTGTTTTGAGTTTTCCATTATTTTAGTGTGTTTTAATTAAATGTATAGTTCTAGGAAACAATAGTTAAAACACATCTGTTATTAGATGAGTATGTCTTCCCAAATTATTCCGGCACCACCATTTTTCTTACAAAGTCCTGGTCAACCATGCATGCTATGGGAGCATTGGAAAGAAACATTCGAGACCTACCTTGAAGCCATTGGTGGTGATGTATATGTTTCAAAAAGAAAATTGACTATTTTAAGACAATTTTTGGGCCTAGAGGGAAGAAATGTATTGAAAACATTGCCACTAATGGAAACAGTACGTGTGGAAACTATTATTGATAGTGAATCATCTGGTGATAACCATGTGGATGTGGATGAAATCGCTTTAAAAGCTTTAGAAGATAATTTTGGAAAAAAGTAAGTGTGGTTGTTGAGAGACACAATTTTTTTTCACGTGCACAATCTTCAGGTGAAACCATTGAGCAATATGTAGCAAGTTTAAGAATGTTAGCAGTTACATGTAAGTTTAATAACATGAGAGACGATATTATAAGAGATCAATTGATTAATAGAATGTCAGATCTCAGAATACAAGAGAAACTTCTTGATTTAAAAGACCCCACTTTAGACAAAACTTTGACAGTTGCAAAAAGAATGGAAAATACTTCCAGGTACATGAAGGAACTCAATGGTGCTTCAAAATAAGTCGTGCAGGATAATGAATCTGTTCATGTTGTAAATAAAATTCAGAAGAAGAGTTTTCAAAAAACTTTTACGGATAGTAAACAAGATGTTTCAAAACTCAAAACCAAATATTGTTTTAGATGTGGTAGTCCAAAGCATACCGCTGATGCGAATTTTTGTCCTGCCATCAAAACTAGATGTCATAAATGTAAAAAACTAGGACATTTTGCAAGATGGTGTAAAACATCTGGTCCGTCTCAGAGTGCAGTCAATCTAGTTGATAACTGCAATTTTGATCATTGGGTGGACATAGATCATAATGATGACATTGCTGAGGATGATGACTTTGAAGTCATGATAATTGAACATGAACAAGTATTGGAATGTGATGTAGATAACCATGAGGGTTATCATCCTCCTAAATGCAACATCAAGATAAGGGGCAAGGATGTACAAGTATGGGCGGATTCTTGCTCTCCGTTTACCATAATTGATAAGTTCACGTGGGAAGGTATAGGAGGGAAGTTAGAGGAATTACAATCAACTGATGTACTTCCAAAGGGGTATTGTGGAGTAAAACTACCTATTATTGGATTTATTGAAACAGAATTGTTATTTTGTGATAGGAAAGCTATGGTAAAACTGTATGTGGTTCATAAAGGCAAGTCTCTGTTGGGGTGGAAAGATTAAAGCGCGCTTGATATTATTTTAAATCCAAATCATCCTTTACAGGTACTAGCAGTGTCCTCTGGTGACACCTCCAAATGGTGTACCAAGTTTCCCGAGTTATTCAGTGAAAAATTGGGCTGCCAAAAAAAAATTTAAGTACAAGATAATTCTTAAAGAGGATGCTGTTCCCAAAGTGCATAAAGTTAGAAATGTGCCTTTTGTTTTAAGAAACAAATTGAAAGAAGAACTTCATAGACTCTGCAATGAAGGGGTGATTGAACCCATCGAAGCGTTGGATTGGTTAAGTCCGATTGTTTTAGCTAAAAAACCTAATGGCAAAATTAGGTTGTGCATTGATTTAAGAGACGTGAACGATAACATTTGGGTTGACCGCCATCCTCTTCCCCGAATAAATGAGTTGTTGGCCACTGTGAAAGGGGGTAAACATTTTACTACCTTGGATCTATCAAATGCATACCATCAAATCTTATTGCATGAAGATTCCAAACACATCAAATCTTTCATTACTCCCGAAGGATGCCTTTCGGGTTGGCGTCAGCTTCGGCTATATTTCAAGGGTGATGCAATCAGCTCTGTTTGGCTTAGATAAAGTGGTAGTATTTCTGGATGATGTTTTACTTTGGGGAGAGAATGAATCCGATCAGGATTGCAATCTAGGAAAAGTTCTCATGAAACTAGCGCATGCAGGTCTAACGGTAGCTAGGAAAAAAAGCAAATTTGGCATAAGGGAGGTTGAGTATCTAGATCACACCTTGTCCAATGAGGGTGTCAAACCCAAACAAAATTTGGTAGAGGCGATTGAGAAAGCACCGGCTCCGAAAGATAAGGACCAGTTAAGGTCGTTTCTTGGCCTTGCCGAATATTATTCTAAGTTTGAACGTCATTTTTCAGACTGAGTATATGAGCTAAGAAAATTGATGAAGAAAGGTGTCAAATTTGAATGGTCAGTTGCATGTCAACAAAGTTTTGACTCCATCAAGAAATGCATTGCTAACGCTGTCTCTCTGAAACCTTTTGATCCTACCGATAAAATTATTGTTTCTACGGATGCCAGTAACTATGGTTTAGGTGCTGTACTTATTCAAATACATGATGGTGTAGAAAGAGTTGTAGCTTTTGCATCTCGCACATTGAAGGGTGCGGAACTCACTTATTCTACAATTGAGAAGGAAGCTCTAGCCTGTTGGTGGGGAGTACAATATTTCAGAATGTTTGTATGGGGAACGCATTTTCAATTGCATACAGATCATAAACCCTAGATTGATCTTTTTTCGACAAAGGGAGCAAGCAAAGCTACTCCAAGGATAGCTAAATGGTTGTATCGTCTTCAGGAATATGTGTTTGACATTAAGTATATTCCTGGTCCAAAGAACGTAAATGCGGATTGCGTATCAAGGTTACCTTTGGAGGTTGGACAAGATTTTAAGGAGGATGATTGGATAGTAGCTGAGGTGGAGGACGTATGCAGTGCCATTAGTCTAGCGGATTGGAAAAAGGCCCTAGATGAAGATGAAGTTTTAGGGAAAGTAAGAGATGTCTTGAGTGAGGAACAGGGTTGGAAAGCACATAAGGACCTGTTGCCATTCAAGCTAGTTTGGTCAGAATTGAATGTCATTAACAATTTGCTTAGAAGAGGAAATAGGTTGGTTGTGCCTGTTAGCTTAAGAGAAAGGTTGTTAAAGATTTTTCATGAGGGACATAGAGGCATGTCAGCTTTGAAAAGGAAGTGTAGGGAGAGTTTCTGGTGGGCAGGCATGGATATTCAAATGGAACGCTTTGTCCGTGATTGCGTTGCATGCGCATGTAGTGACAAGACTCATTGTTCTAGGGAAACTGAAATCGTGCCATCTTCGTTGCCCAAGGGTCCCTGGGAGAAGTTAGCTATAGGCATTTGCAGTCCTTTTGATATTCTGGGTGTATCAGAAAGATTTGCAATAGTCATGATTGACTATTTTTCTAAGTGGCCTGAGGTTGCTTTTGTGAAGGAGATTCAATCTTGTAATGTGATTTCTTTCTGTGAGGATATTTTTAGAAGAGAAAGGTGTCCAGCTGAAATCATCACGGATAATGGGCCAAAATTTATCTCTGATGAGTTTAAGTCCTTTTTGGACAGATTGGCTATAAAGCACAGCACCACTCCTCTTTATCATCCAAGGGGTAATGGTCTTGTCGAACGCTTCAATAGAGTGTTAGTAGAATGTGTTCAATTGGCATGACCAAATGGGGAACCATGGAGGGATCATGTTAGGAACATGTTGTGGTCGTATCGCATGACACCACATTCTGTAACTAAAGAAACACCTTTTCCTCTTCTTTTTTTTTCCTTTTTATTTATTTATTTTTTTGATAAACAATATACAAATGATACTTTTGCTCCACTTCTAGCAAGACCCCCCCGGCACCAACTCACAACATTTGTTTACAATCGTTCACTCTTATGTTTTCAAACAATGAGCGGGAGTAAGTTTAAAGGTAGTGAGTAAGAAAAGAAAGAAAAAACAAGGAGAAAAACAAACAATTCCTAATGCCAAACTACTACGTAATGCTCCAAAGCAGGTAGAAGAAAAGAACATTTTTGCTAGCATACGGCTTAATTCAGCTTTGTGTACCATCAGCCCATTTCTATAGCTGTTCCCAGAGCACGAGGCCCTTCTTCCTAGCCTTTTACCCTCTTTTTGCGTAAATTGCCTTTTCCAGTTTATAAGTCACCAGTAGTCTGGCCTGCCACTGTGTGAATGAGGGCGGGTTACGGTCTTTCCAGTATGTTGCAATACAGATTCTGTAGATAGTCATAGCTACAAAGATAAATGGTCTCCCTGGTCTAGTGTTGCCGTCATATCCTAGCAGTAATTCAGCAGGGGTGAATTGTATCCTTTGCTCTAAAACCGCCCCTACAAATAATTGAATTTGCTGAATGAGTGGATTAAGTGTTGTACAGGTGGCAAACATATGCGTCTGATCTGCTGCATATTCTTGACATCGAGGGCATACAGTCCCCCCCCCCATTTAGCTATCCTGCCCGGTGTAATGAATAAGAAAAAAGTTGTTTTATAAAACTGTGCCTGCAGTTTAGTGGAAAGTAAAAACTTTTGGGACAGATCATGAGCATTGGTGAAAATATTTGACTCAATATTCAGTTTTGTTTGCCACTTCAGCCCAATCCTTTCTAAATCATCGGGCATTTTATCATTAAAACTGGAGTAGATAGTTCCTATCCTAGGCGGATTATTTGAGCGCAGTCTATCCATGATATCATTTTTCTTGAATCCGACTGGTCCATCGGTCTTGTGTTCCAAAACACTTTTAATCGCATAGTATTGAAATAATTGGCTCTCTTCTAACTGAAACCGTGTTTTAATATCCTGAAAGGTCCGAACCCCTTCCTGATTAATCAGATCGCCCAATTTGATAACCCCCGCGTTGTACCATGTATAAAGATATGATCCTTTAAAAATTGCAGGAAGTATTGCATTATCTTTAATTGGAGTGTAGTAATTTAGTCTACCTAGTCCTACCAGTTTTCGTACTTTGGTAAAAACTCGGTAAATATTTTTTAAAGACTTGAACCGCACCCGTTTAAAGTAGCCAAATTCGAGTTGTCTCCATAGTCCAACTGTCCATACTCTGGAGGACGACTTCTCCAGCTGGATCACAAAAGCCGGTGACCTTTTTGCCCCCCTCTCCAGATTCCAGCGCTCTGGTCACAGCAAATCACACAGGTGGTTTAACTCCTCCCTGAAAACTCAGCAGCTTGAACTACGCCAGATGGAACGTAGGTGGAGAAACAACTACTCGCCTATTGACAGAGACGCATACATCGCGGCACGGAAAAAATATAAAAGTGCAATTACAGCAGCGAAATCCTCACACATCTCTGAAAGGATCCTTGTTGCCCCTAACAAGTCCAAGGAGATCTTCAGAGTTATGAGTGAGCTCACGTCTGACGCTAGAACCCTCCCTTCTCAGGCCCCCACCCAAGAGTCCTGCAACGCCTTAAATAGTTTTTTCATTAAAAAAATTATTAAGATTAAGAATACCATCCCTTCCGTTTCTCCCGCTGTTAAATCAGCTTCCTCTCCTGGAAATCCACTCTCATTATCATGCTTCCCCATCCTTGATTCTCCTACCCTGGCAAAACTCGCTGGCCGAGTTAAATCCGGCTCACCTAACGATTGTTGCCCTCCCTCTGTTCTTGGCGACATTTGCCTGGCTCTGCCGGACTGCATTCTGCCTCTGTTAAACACCTCCCTTGAAACGGGCATGGTACCCAATTCCTTCAAAGAGGCTGTCTTAGCACCCCTACTGAAAAAGCCCGGAGACGACTCGGACGACCTCGCCAACTACCGGCCTATCTCTCTCCTGCCCTACCTATCCAAACTCCTGGAGGCAAACGTCACCAGTTGCCTTTCTCAGTTTATCGAGGGTACCAACTACCTCAAACCTAATCAAGCCGGCTTTAGACCTGCCCACTCCACCGAGGCTGTGATCCTGGCAGTTATGGATTCTCTAAGGGGCAATGCCGATAAAGGGTCTCCTCAGGCGCTCGTCTTATTGGATTTGTCGGCGGCGTTCGACACGGTTGACCATAACATCCTTCTCCACCGTGTCGAACAACCCGGCATCTGGGGCCTGGCTCAAATCTTTTTTGACAGGCAGAACCCAGGCGGTACGTCTAGGCCCTTTCATGGCCGCTAAGGAACTATCCACCTGTGAGTGCCCCAGGGATCGTCCCTGGCCCCCTGCTCTTCAATCTTTATCTCCAACCGCTTATCCATTCCTTGAAGAGGTGGGACATTACCGTCTGCAACTATGCAGACGATCTGCAAATTATCTTCCCCCTCAACTCTCCTAATGCAGCCCTTGACTGTCAAGCGGTTATGTTACATTCCAGCAATGGATGAACCTTAACCAGCTCAAGTTAAACCCGGGGAAAACAGAGCTAATTCTCTAGGGTAACAGCCCCACTTACTGGGGCCCACAGTTCTGGCCAGTGGAGCTTGGCTCCCCGCCTGTCGCGGCAAAGTCAGCTAAGAGTCTCGGGGACATCATAGACACAGAGCTCTCCCTTAAGCCTCAGGTGGGTGCTGTTGTATCATCTTGCATGTTTCAGCTAAGAAAAATCATGAAAGTCTCGCATCTCCTTACACCTGAGGCCCTGATACAAGTCTTGATTGCCCTGGTGCTCTCCCGCCTGGATTTTTCTAACTCTCTGTACCATGGCCTACCCAAATATCTTCTCCACAGGCTCCAAATTGTGCAGAACCAGGCGGCCAGACTGGCCTATAAAATCCCGAAGTGGCAGTCGGCGAAACCACTACTCCGCAAACTCCATTGGCTGCCGGTCTAACAGAGGGCTGGGTTCAAGATCGGCTGCCTCACATTCAAAGCTATGTTTTAACTTCTCCCGCCTTCCTCAAATCCTTAGTCACTCCCTACTGTCCGGTACGCAACTTACGGTCCTCTCATCGCCATCTCTTAGCTGCACCCCCAATTAAGCTCAAAACATTTGGTGGCTGTAGATTTGCCCACTTGGCCCCCAAACTTTGAAACTCGCTGTCCCTTCCTCTTAAATCTTCCAACTCCCTTCTGGAATTCAGAAAACCCCTGAAAACCAGTCTTTTCACACAGTCTGACTAGCTCCCCTCCTTCACATCTCTCAGCACCCAATCAGCGCCAGGAAACTTATGGTGACAGAGCGCTATATAAAACTCCATTAAGATAAGATAAGTATTCCTCGAGCATTCACTCCAATTAAAGCTATGTAAGGAAACGGAAGATCTGAGGCGGACTGTATGTCGTAATCGAGCAGTAACGAAGGGCTATACTGCAAAGCGACAGCCCAGTAATAGAGTTTAAGATTCGGTAACGCCCACCCCCCTCTTTCTTTTGGTAAAGATAGCCATTTGTAAGACCTTCTTATATTAGAGTAAGACCATATGAACTGGCTGAAAATTTGCTCAAATAGATAGAGGATAGCTTCACTGAATTCCAGAGGGATAGTTCTAAGAAAGTATAGTAATTTTGGAAAGTAAGTCATCTTTATTACGTTGCTCCAGCCGACTATTGTTAGGTGTAAATTATCAATTCTTTTTAATGCTTTTTTAGTATCCTTGGCAAGTGGGTTCAGGTTGTTACCCACTATTGCGTCTAGATTTGCAGTGATGCTTACCCCCAAATACTTGGCTTTTGTAACTACTAGGGGGCTGGACCAGCTTATGTTTTCATTTATAATTATCTGGGTTTTTGTTCTGTTTAGTAAGTAGCCTGATATCTCTCCAAATTTCTGTGTCTCATATTCCAGGGCCCTGATGGACTTATCGGGATCGGGTGTAATTATTGCCAGGTCATCAGCGTATGCCATGATTTTTGTTTCTACCCCTTGCCTGACATCCGGCCTAATCTCTGGGTTTGCTAAAATTTTTGTAATAAGTGGGTTTATGTACAGTACAAATAGCAGCGGGGAACATGGGCATCCCGGCCGGGCACCCCGAGTGATGGTAATTGGATTGGTCAAATTTCCGTTGATCATGATTTGGGCCCTGGGTGTTTGGTATAATGCCTGAATTGCCTGTATCGTAATCGGGCCAAAGCCTGACCTTTTTAGTATCTTCCCTTTCAAAATCTCACCGCTGAAATAAGAAACTCCTTCTCTGCTGGCATGAAAGCCGTCGCACAGTGGATGTCCACCAACTATCTACAGTGCAATGTCAACAAGACGGAAGTAATGCTGTTCGGAGACGCCAAATTACTGTGGACCCCAGATTGGTGGCCATCTGATCTTGGTACTGTCCCAGAGCCCAAACAGGTCGTCAAAAACCTAGGGATCCGTCTTGACCACGAACTTTCACTTAAGCAGCATAATAACTTTGTAGCTGGCTCATGCTTTCACACCATTAGCATGATGCGAAGAATCTTTCCCCTGTTACCAGACTCTTTCAGAAAAACCCTAGTGCAGGCCCTCATCCTGAGTCGCATTGACTATTGTAACGGATTGCTCCTCTCCACCAATGAAGGAGTGCTGGATAGACTCCAGGTAGTCCAAAATACGGCAGCCCGCCTTGTCCGAAATGCCCCTCCTAGAACAGCATCCAAACCTCTCCTCAACAAATTACACTGGCTGAGTATTCGACAAAGGGCTAAATTTAAAATATGCTGCATTATTCACAAATGCTTAAATGGACATGGCCCGACCTACCTGGAACAGAAATTCACTCCCTACATCCCCTCCAGATCACTAAGATCTAGTAAAAGTCTTCTGCTGGTAGTACCTCGTGTCAAAAAAACCAGGCATGGAGGGAAAGCACTGTCTGTTGCAGGACCTACACTGTGGAACAAACTTCCTCTGACCCTCAAACTCTGCACAGATCACCTGAAATTTAGAAAACAACTGAAAACTCTGCTTTTTACTAATGAGATCTAGTTCCATTCATTGCACACCTCTTCATCTGTTGTAATCTTATCCGGTACCAAAGCGCAGAGATACTCCAGTTGGAGTCGATTCCAGCGCTATACAAACTCACAAATAAATAAATAAATAAATAAATAACCAGGAGACCCGATCGAATGCTTTCTCAGCATCTAATAGTATTAAAGCAATCGGGTTCCCTGTTACCTTTGCTACATTCATTAACATAATTGCCCTCCTGACATGTTCAGTGGTACCTTTGTTGGGGATAAACCCATGCTGCCAGTTAGAGACCAATTTCTGGATGTTTTGCGAGATCCTGTTGGCTAATATTTTGGAGAATATTTTTGAGTCGGTGTTAATTAGAGTGATTGGTCTATAAAATGCCATTTCTAGAGGTGATTTTTCCTTTTTAGCAAAGATTATAATTTTCGCAAGTGACCAAGAAGCTGGTGGTGATGTGCCTCCGAATATTGACCCTACTACTAAAGAGAATATCTCCCTAATCTGACTTTCAAAGATTTTATAGAATTCAGCAGGGATAGTCAAGGCCGGCCGCCTTTCCGTCTGGAAGACTTTTAATCGAGTTATGTATCTCCTCCCAGGTGGGAGGGAGTTCTAGCTGCTCTTGTTCGATTGAATTTAATTTAGGTGTAGCTATAGAGTCTAAATAGCCTGTAACATTCAAGTTCTGATCTCCTATGCGCCTGACATCCTCCTCTGTGTACAATTTACTATAGTACTCTTTGAAAGCCTTAAGTATTTCATTGTGATCCTTAGTCAGCCCCCCGCGATTGTCTTAATTTCCGCTATTGTGTTTAAAGTTGTTTGTTGTCTAATCGTTAGTGCCAATTGATGTCCAATATGTTCCCCACATTCATACAGTTTCCCTCTGGTTGCTGTCCATTTGGACGCCGTTCTTTCAGCAAAAATTGAGGCAATCTCTGCTTTTATAACAGCGACTGCGTGTTGGATTTCATCCACACTCCCTCCTGCTTTTATTGCCTGCACTAGCTTTGTTTCTTCTACCCCTAGTTTCTCCTGTAATTCCTGAATCAGTATCCTCTCAGCTTTGTTCTTCATGACTGAAAAGCATAGAGTCTCCCACCTGACCCCGGCCTTAAAAGTGTCCCAAACCACCATCAAGGGAGCGGAGTCTAAGTTTATCTCCAAGAACTCCTCTATCTACTTCTTCATGTGTATCTGATATTTGATATCGTATAGCAGTGCTTTCTCAAATGACCAGGTTGTACTCTTGTTTTCAATTTTTAGGCCATCCAGATGTAATATTAGTGGATTGTGGTCTGACATAAATCTGGGTATTATGTCTATACTAGAAGAACTAACCAGTGATAAAGAAGTAATCTATTCTTGTGAGTTTTAAATGAGGAGCTGAGAAAAAGGTGAACCCATCCTGATTAGGTCTTAGCTCCAACCAGACATCCCGCAAGCCATGAGTCTCTTTAAATTCAGTAGTGATTGAAACACCCTTGGCTTCCTCCCCGGATATCTCCAGTCCTTCTTCAAGCTCCAGCCCATGGGTAGATTTAAATTCAGATCACTGCACAATATTGGGCGTTTGCCAGTGGGCTAGCTCCCCTGATAACTGATCTAGGACCCCTGACTCATCTAAATTACTACCATATATTGAGCATAGTGTAAACTTGCAGTTTAAGTCAAGAGTGCATCCTACAATAGCCCATCTGCCATAAGGGTCTGTTTTTACTCTGTCCACCTGCACTTTGAGTCTGTGACTAGCGAGTATTGCTACTCCTTTTATCTTGACCCCCTGTGTGGTGGCTGCTACTACCTTCCATAGGCCGGTTATCACTCTCCCCAATAACTAAGGGTGTTGCCTGCGCCCCACTGGGGGTGAATATTTCAGGATCAGGAGAGGGTACTTGGGGGTTAGAAGTGGGTGTGATCTTATCGGTTCCAACAACCCCCCCCCCCCCCCCCCTCCATGTTGATTGAATTAGCCGGCTTGACCACAGGAAAATGAAGGCTAATGGAGGGGGAGCTGCCCGCACCCATAACAGAATTAGTCTTGGCAATCTTTCTGATAGCCCCCAAGTCTCTCTTACCTTTCGGCTGTTGTTGCTGCTGCTGGGTAGTGATTTCGCTCTCCTTCTCCCCCTCCGTTTGTGGCGCTGTTGCTTTGGTCTTGGATTTTTGCCCCCTCGTGGTCATTTTGCCAGCAGTTAGAAGGTCCCAATATCGGCGGGTTATCCGGTCAGACCTCCGCCTCAGCACGGGAGAGTTGCCTCTGACGTTCGCTAGCGCTGAAAAAGCGGCACAGATCAGCTTATGCTGAAAGAATGGGTAGAGGTTTAAAAGGCTACAAAAGAGCCTCTCTGCGAGGCACCTCGATTGGGCGGGGTAAAGCGTCCGTGCTGGGGAGTTGGTAACCCGGTTCTTCCCCCTGCAGTTCGGCTCCAGCTCAGTTCCGCACGATTTCTTAATCTGCCGCTGTGTTGCTATCTCGCGGCTTGAAGCGCTGATATTGGGCAGATCACACAGCTCGTTCTGCTGCCTGCAGCTTGCTCTCTCCTCGTTACACAGGGTCTGCCGAGTGCCGAGCATCTCCACGGATTTCTCCCAGCATGCACTGGTGGCCAGGTGACTGGAATGCGGCTCCTCCTCACTCGAGCACCATCACTGCTCCCTCCACTCGATCACATTCTCTTCTTAAGGGAAGGGTTCCTTGTTCTCAAGCTGTGCCAGCATGGATGAGCAGAGTTGGTAAACATGAAGTAAATATAAGAAAGTTACATGAGAGGGTACAGAGGTATCAAAAGGTTTATTGTGATCGCCATATTAAGAACATTGTCATGCCCAAGCGTGTCTTTTCTCAAGGCATATTTGTCAGAGTATTTGTGGGTGATAAATCCAGGAAGGGTTGTTCGAAATGGTCATCTCCAAAAAAAAGTGGTTTGTGTAAAGGGGAACATTGTGAAGTTAGAAGACGGAAATTGGTGGAACACAAGAAAAATCTCATTGTGTTCTGATACTGAGCTGAAAGTGTTTGTAAGATCTCATCAAAGAACGTATTCTAATTCACGCTAGTGATGTTCCCAATACTTTGATTAGAAGATCTTCAGAACGTTGTTATGTAAGACCTAAAAAATTTGACGACTATGTTTGTGCATAGAAATATTTCTTATACTGTAAAAAGGTATTTATTTTTTATTTTTTATTATTTATTTTAAGAAGGGAGATGTGTTATATTTTACATGCAAGTTGTTTTCTTATAAATTGTGTTGAACATATAGAACCTTGGGGTTACTAGGTTACGGTAAGCAGGAGGGTTGGAAAGGCAGTTCTAAGCCTATGTGGGAAAGTGAAGCTGTGTCCCAGAGGTCCTTGCATCTTGACAATAAATCTACTTCCACAACAACAATATCTTTCAGTGATTCTTCAAAATCGCCCTCAAACTAAAATGGCCAACACCTTGCCCTTCATCATCTGCCTGTCACGTTAAACTCCACTTGGTATTTAAACTGCCAGTTCCGCTTCCTACGGTCAGGATTTCTTGCCGTTGAGCACCGTGCAGACCGCACACAGCAAATGAACCCCCGGCGTAGAGCACTGCTCTGCGTCCGCATTTCACAGGTAAGCCTCCCAACCACCTGCGCTGTTAGTGCCTCAGTTGTCCCTCCATCGTTGAGTTAACAGGCCCCCACTTAACCTCCTGTAGGTCACTGAGCCTGACGCCGGCCACGCTGACTCCAGCTTCCCTACCCCTCCCTACTACAGGAAAGCGCCCAGACTATTCTCCGCGCTTGTTCCCGTCCGATCTAGACCTTCTTCCACTGATTGTTAATATTTTCCCAACAGGCATGTCTAATGTTTAAATTCCCAGGACAGCACGCCTCGCAAATTGGTCATTGACATGTCCACACTTCATCGGCTTCCATACTAATTAATTGCCGCCTTCATCCTTCCCAAAGCGGCCGGAGGTAACTTGTTTTCCACCCTTATTCCCCACCACTCTCCCATCATTCCTTGCCCCACTAGCAGCTCACTCCTTCCCTTTCTCCTATGCTCAGCTGCTTCCTCCACCAGACACAGCGCGGATCAGCCATCCTCGCCACCAATCCGGTGGTAAGTCTATTTAGGCCTTGAAGTTCTTTTGGATCTTTCGCTCAGTCAATTTACTTAGTCATCCTGAACCACGGTCTAGTTAATTCAGGCTAGAAATGTCCCCTGCCAAAAGTCATTTGGCAAAGTCTAATTGCTCTAAATTATGGCATAAACACCCCCTACCGCGATACACACAATTTGCACCCCTCACCTTACAGTTTTAAACCACCACTCTACAATTACGGAGTAACTTTCACTTCTTCACCTATCCGTATGCACTTTCCCCACATTTTTTTCCCTATTTTCATTTATTGTCCTACAGGCCATATGTACTTCAGGCATGCATTAATGTTGTCCTGTTGAAGATCCCATTATTCCCAAAAAGGGATCAAAACGTCGTCGACATGCTAGACACCATGTAACGATTGCGCTTTCCTATTGCTTGTTTAATCCTTCACAATACAAACAAGCCTCGTGCCCTCCCTGAATGTCTGTTCTTTTTGTGTACTTTAATGTGTAGGATACAGGACTGTGTACCACTTTATTTTGTCTCTCTTGATCTGTAAATGAATTCGTTAAATTTTACTGTCCAGATGAACAGCAGCAATATAGTCTTGATTCCAGTCTATATTTATTGTTTGTTTATATTAAAACCTCAATCAAGGGCCACTGTTCTTAGAAATAAAAAAATTGAAGAAGTCTTCAAGTCACGAGGTGTGGTGACTCCACCTATTGTTGGCAATGCTCATGGTCATCAGCTATTGCTTTTCCCGCCATGAGAGTGAAGATGTAAATGGAGCATAGAGATACAGAACAGGTGACCATACAAAGTAATGAAATAAGGATGAGATTATCTGCAACGAACCCCAGGTGTCCGGGTAGTAGGCATGGGCGGAAAATCCGTTCCGCTCGCGGATTTTGCGGATTTTCGGGAAATCCGCAATCCGCGAGATTTGCGAATTTCCTGAAAAATCCGCAAATCCGCGAGCAGCGGATTTTGCTCGCACTGCTCGCACTGTTCGCGTGAGTTCGCGCCCCGCGAATAAGTGCGAAATTGCAGAAATACGATTTTAGCAAAACTGAAAGTAACTACTTACCAGGTTCAAAAGTTCAGGCTCATCATTAGTAGCCATTTCCTGTAGTGCTTCCTGAGGGGCCCCTCCAGAGTTCAGTTGCCAGTTGCAACTATTATGTGACCCTGCTCTGAACCTCAGAATAGTTACACATATGCCACAAAGGTCCTGAATTACAGCTAAGGGAGACAAGCAGGAGCCAGGCTGGAAGTTAAAATCCATTAATCAGCCCCTAATTCATTATTGTCAGTTGGGGCAGGGCAGGTGTTGTAACTAATTTTGCAACAATGAAAGCACTTAGCAAGTGCAAAAGATCACTAATCAGGGCGCACTAAGGAAGCAGGTGCCAGCTAAAAAAATATTCTGTGACACATTAATCAGCCCCAAATTAATTCAGGTCACTTGAGGCAGGGAAGGTGTGCTTTGCTTTGCCAAAAATAATGTACACTGGACAACCAGAGGGTGTGGTGATGAAACAGAGGGTGGCATGGGTGGGCCAGAGGGTGGCATGAGTAGTCAGAGAGTGGCAGTGGTGACAGAGAGTGGCAGTGATGAAGAAGAGTGTCCCAAACAGGTTGGACACGTAGAAACAACAAGTTCGCAAAACTTGCGACCCGACAGGTAAGTTCGCAAATTGCGAAATTGTAAAAACCCTCGCGAACTGGCAGAAACACGGGCGAACACAAAAAAAAAAAAAATCCGCAAATTCGCGGGAATTCGCGGATTTTGCGGATTGCGAGTTTGCAAATCCGCAAATTCGCGGATTGCCAATCCGCAAAATCCGCTCATGCTTACCGGGTAGGAGGGTGGGCGCAGGTGAACCTACAGCTTTACATGCCATGAACAGATGCTTACAGAGTAACATTTTCCATTTGTGTCATGTGTTGCTGTAGATCCACAAGCTGTGCATAGAATGTAAAGCAGTCCTGAAAAGCGATGGCTCAGTCCGAGGTTGTGGCAGAAGACTGAAACAGTGTACATAAGACAACTCTGCCAACTCTAGCTTGCTGCCTAGCTAGGCCATCCACACAATAATGTTTAGGAGAAGTGAGAGGTGTGGACCAAGTAGCTGCTTTACAGATGTCAACTAGTGGTATGTTCCCTAATAAAGTTACAGAAGCCCCCTTCTTCCGCATAGAATGGGGACTGGGAGGAACAGGTAGGAATCTTATAGCTTAGGATAGCAAGTTTGGATAAACTTGACAAGCCAGCGACCAATACCTGCTTTGGAAAGAACACAGCCTTTATGTGGTTTGAAGTAGGACACAAGGAGTTACATTTTCCGAAAAGGTTTTGTTCTATCCACATAATACATTAATTCTCTTTTGACATCCAGGGTATGTAAAGCGCGGTCCGCTACAGACTCTGGATTTGGAAGAAAACTGGCAGCTCAATTGTTTGAGATAAAAACTGGAAACCACCTTTATATTTTTAACAAGGTCATAGCAGGTGTACAGTTCTGACCGGGGCAAACACGTGGAAATTTCAGCAGAGTACAAAGACATGAGTAGGACATACCAGTTTATGGCAAAACAAATTATTATGTATCGAAAAGCCTACCCTGGTAATATTGAGTATATAACTCAGACTCCCATTTAGTCATGCCCCCACTCATGACTGACTCATATGTTTCCCTCACATTCGATTCAGGGCTCAAGAAAGCGCCACACAACTCCCTCCACTTCCTGGGGTCCTCTTCCAATTTTCCATCCCTTCGACTAGCTTTGATATGGGCTTCTTCCGCTAGAGTCCCCTCATGCATGTCCCCGAACCACGCATTCACATCAGGGGAGCGCTCCACCATCCGTGATATTGCAACCCTACACTTAGGCAACACTAGAACTAGCTGCACGAGTTGGTAAGCTAGATTATGCTTTTTGGGTTTCTTGATGTATCCCAGTAAGCAACGCAGGGGTGACCGTTCCACCCAAAGGCTGTGCCCCTCTGCACGATCTCCACCACTGGAGTCCAGAATTGATTCTCCCCAGAGGACCTTCCATGCAAAATGCAGGCAATCAGCCCAAGCATTGCCACACCAAGAACTTCAGTTTATCCTTAGAACCCTCCCCAAATTTCTTCCTGTTGGGATTGATTTGGGGAAAAAAAAGCTCATTCAAGGGGAGAGATTGTACCCCACTGACACGCCGGAGAGAAGTGATACCAACAAGAAAGGCCACCTTCCATGAAAGAAACTGAAGCGGGCAAAAGTGAAGGGGCTCAAAAGGAGGGCATATGAGCCTAGATAGTACTATGCTCAGATTCTACACCGGAGCACGTGCCAGCAAGGGTCGGATAACCCGCTTAAGGCCTCCCACACAGATCTTAATGACTGGTACTCTGAATAACAAAGTGTGCTGCCCATTCTGTAGGTAAACAGCCACAGCAGCAGAATGTAACCAAATGGCAGTGTAGGCAAGGCCTGACTATTGCAGGTGAAGGAGGTAATCGAAATTTTCTTGTATCGACAGTGTCAGAGGAATGATATGTTTTGGAAGCCAACAGTGCACAAAGCGCTTCCATTTTGCTGCACAGCAGGCCCTGGTATTAGGTCTAAGTGCTTCACAAAGAATAGACATACACTCCTGTGATAGGCTAAGGTAACCACTCTATAGTACCTCAGGAGCCATATCGCAAGAGGATTCGGGTGTCGGAGGGTACCATGATTTTGCTTTGGGAGGTTTGGCCTGTGGGGAAGCTTTTGGTGAGGAACTAGCCACGGTTCCTGCAGGAATTCTCAGTGGGCAGGGTGGAGGGGAATATTGAAGTAGGTATCCTTTAAGTCAAGGGCAGTCAAGAAGTCACCTTGTAGCAACAGAGGGATGCCATCCTGAAGTGTGACTATGTGGAAATGTTCTTACAGAAATTACTTGTTGAGGGGCCGAAAGTCAAGTATAGGCCCTTCTTGGGAATGAGAAAGTACTGAGTACACACTTGTGCTGAGATATTGTAGTGGCACTGGGTCTTATGGCCGCTTCGGCAAGTAGTGTATGCACCTCCTCTTGTAGCAGGCAATGGTGTTCTGTGGACAACATGTGTGTGCGTGGGGGGTGTTGGGTGAGGTTAAAACCTCTGTATCCAGCCCTGACAGGTGTTGGTCTAGGGGAAGGTGGAGAGCATCACTATTTATGTTATGTTAGTTTATAAAGCGCATAACTACCCTAAGGCTTCCCAACACTGCATGAGTAATGACGTGCACCTTGGAAGTTTCAAACTACACCAGACTGGACTGGCCGGGATACAGCCACATTTTTAAGCAGCTTCCTAAATGTATTCTCCTTGGATTTTGTCATCAGATCAGTTGGCACTGAATTCCATAATTTGGGGGATAGAAAAGGATCTTGCACCATCTGGCCCTTTGAATATATGGGACCTTCAAAAGACCTGTGTTAAAGGATCTTAGAGCCCTATTGTGAGTGTTGGGTACCAAAAGATCCTAATCGTAGGGGGGCCTCCATGGTTAATTGCCATGTGAGCCATGCATAAAACCTTGAACTTTGCACTGGTTCCTGGTAGAGCAAAGAACAATGAGGCTAGAGCAATTTAGTTGAGCAGTACTTGTGCAGCTTCCAGAACTTTCCACCACAGAAATGTGGGGAGAATGTTTTTTTTTTAACAAAGTTTGAGGTTTGCAAGGGATTCTGGGTAACAGAACCAGGTGAGAGCCAGACAAGTCACCCCATCCTGGAGTCTCCTGGATGTCTACTT
Organism: Lissotriton vulgaris; assembly: GCF_964263255.1. NCBI lineage: Eukaryota > Metazoa > Chordata > Amphibia > Caudata > Salamandridae > Lissotriton > Lissotriton vulgaris. The sequence continues at coordinate 145,020,226 of NC_141699.1, read as the reverse complement.
TAAACAAAGGTATAGGTTTGCTAGGTTTCCCTAGGTGCCGGCAGAGCTAGGGTTAAAAATTTACAGCTAGGCACTTTGCAAAAAGAAGGGTCTGTTTTCGCTGTGAAAATGTGGTGTGTCCACGTTGCGTTTTGGGCCGTTTCCTGTCGCAGCCACTAGGCCTACCTACACAAGTGAGGAACCATTTTTCTCGGAAGACTTTGGGGAATGCAGGGTAGGTGGAATGTTGTTGATCCACGCAGATTCCAGAACTTTCTACCACAGAAATGTGAGAAAAATGTGTTTTTTTGGACAAAGTTTGAGATTTGCAAGGGATTCTGGGTAACAGAACCTGGTGAAAACCAGACAAGTCACCCCATCTTGAATTCCCCTGGGTGCAGCCGCCGTGCGTCCATTGGGGCGTAGAGGCGTAGCCCCACTAGCCTCATGGACCCACCGTCGCGGCTGCAAGGACACACTGAATATTGCAATGCAATTTTAAATACTAAGCATGATTGATTTCAATAAGCGGCCCGCCGCCGCCAGGAATCCGGGCAGCACCCGAGTTATCCAGAGTGCGCTGCACGCAGGGGGGCTGGACTGCTGCAGCTTGAGTGACAGTCCACGTCACTCACTCAGCTGCAGCAACAGACAGTACCTACTAGTGCGCAAGTGAAGCTTGGGGCTGAAACTAGCCCGAGCATGCGCATAATAAAGTTCCCATAGAGAGAGTGACCAGGGGGGGTGCTGGTTTAACCGGGCCACAGCCCCCAGCGTTAGAGGGCGACTGGGCGAGCAGTCAGTGTGCCCCCCTAGCCAATCCTGGCGTTGCATATAGCGCCAGGATTGGCTGGACCACCGCACAGCAATCCATTATTGGATGCCGCGCGTGGGTGGTGCACACTGCCTCAGCCCCATTGCATAATGGCCAATCACTGTGTGACTTCATGTGAAGCCATGCAGTGATTGGCCATTTCAGGACACGCACGGCCTGGCTGTGACGTCGGTTCTATCTGTAGCCTGGGAGTCTGGACTCGCCTCGTGCGCAGGCTACAGCAGTCAGATCGTGACAGGAGACTAGTTACTATTACGGTCGGTACCACCACCAGGTAAGGCCACAGTGGAATGAGTGCATACAGTTAAAAACGACAAGATGATTGAGGAGTAGTAGTGCCATTTTGGTTCAGATGTTGCGGAGGCAGACGGAGCATTTTTCATTTTGTGAATTAGGACTCATGGCGCCCTGGTGATGGTTACACCAATTTTGAGGTCACTCACGATAAGCCTAGGCATTGGGCAAATAACAGTGATCGATTCCCGTGGGCGCACTGGGCTGGTTCATTTATCGAGTACAAATGGATCGAGAAATAAAATACATGTGTGGCGGCCTGTGGCCTTACTTTACTCGTTAGACAACCTGCTGACTTTATTTTATCCATTTACAACGCAACCTCTTCTATCGGCACATGCCATAATGTGAAATGCCCCATGTGTTATTATGACAATGTTTGAGCAAATCCTGTTTTTTCAAAAGCCACGTGACTTCTAATCATTCCATGGCAGTTGTTGTACTCTCATATGTGCACCTGCTATTTGCAAAGCGCAAACTAAATAATCCCCCCTTTAAGGGTCTCTCAAGGCGCTGGGGGTCGTCAGGAAGATTAAGCAAAGCTATTGTCCAGAGTCACTGAGTGTCTCTCTGGCCGACAACCTCTCCCCATTTCAGTGTCAGATTCGGTTGGGGATCAATTGCCAGTTTCGGAGTTTCCCCGGACCCCTACATTGTGCGCGATTTTAATTCATATCTGTTTTATGTAGGCAATCACATGGTAGGGATCTGCGAAGATTTGAGATGTTCCCCAATGACTTATCTGCAGGTTAGCTGTGTACCGCTTGGCATATTGCATATCCAACTCACGCATTTTATTTTCTGACCAAAACCGCCACACACCACTAACACAGAGTCGAAGTGAAGTCCAGGTAGAGAAATATGTGGTCGCCCTTATATTGTAGTTCCTTATGTTCTCATGCCAGTCAAAGTGCAGAGTTTCTATCATGATAATTCAGTAGCTTTGTTATAATAGGGTGTGCATGAGGGGACCGGGACACCAGTGACCTGTATACTCTTTTCACGATGAACACTTCATAAAAGGATTCGACTCCAAAGAGTGTTGGTAGTAGACTCTATGACTGTTTGTGGGACTTATGGCCCTTAGAGGGTAGTTTGGGTTGTTTTGGGCCCGTGTGGTAAACCATTTTGTTGATCCGGATGGTGAGCAGCAGTTGGCCACCATCAAGCACCCCCGGCCATATTAGGATCTGGGATAAGAGCTTCCCATTACAGAACCCCTGCCCTTCACAACTTCAATGCAGTACTCGTGCTGAGGGCCCAGGCCTCAGGCATACTCCTGCACGGAGGACTGTGGTTCTCAGCTGCAGCAGGGGCCCGGTGTGGCAGACAGGACAGGAGCTCACCTCACCCACCAGCCTCTACTTACTCAGGGGAGGGAACCAGGTGACCACCAAGTATTCCAGCTCGGACACAGACACCACTGAAGCAGAACCACCCTCCAGGCCTATGTTTGCCCTGATTAAAGGTTTGCCTGGATCTCGCAGTCTAAAGTGTTTATTGCAGGAGGAGTGAAGATTACATTGTTTAAATCACCTTACAAAGATTGTACACTGGTCGAGAGAGTATCTCGGATTTGCGCCTTTAGAAAAACATCTGTTTCTCACAGGGGTATTTGGAGTTATGGAAGAGTTTACTAGGGAGAGGTTTCGGTTGGCAAAAGGTTCTATGACCTTCAGGATCATCCTATTCTAAATGATGATCCGTCTTCCAGATGAATATGTCAGCATTAAACATGCAGAGATCCAAGTACTGAGTCAAGGAGTTTTTGATTTAAGGAAAAGTGTTCGTGAATCTCACATTCCATTGAAAAAGTGTTCCCCAACACCTTCCCAAAAAAGAAAAAAAAATGATACAGTAGTTTTTTATTTCTTTAGAACATTGGGGTTTACTTTATTTTGTTGTTAATGCAAAGGACCGGGCGCATGGTGGTAAAAGGGAAGGCTTTGTGATTGGACCACTTGACAGAGTTGGGTGTAAGGTTGGCTTTCTAGAGGTGTTCTAACTCACTAAATGTCGATAAGCAGTCACATAAAGATGCAAAGGAAAAATATTAAACAAGCGAAGAAAGGCAAAAAAAAAAAAAAAGGGCAATGTGTAGACAGGTGCGTGTCATGCTCTCCAATGGAACCAGTGTAATGACGTATGCCACTGCTTTTTCATGAAAGTCTTATAGTCTGAATTCAGCACCTGAGCATAATAGGACGGAATGTATGAAGCTCTGTGGTTATACTGAATAAGCAGCTACCTATGTGATGCCATCTATTAATGTAATAACTGCACTTTCACAATTGCTTTATTAACCTTCCTGCTTTCTCAAATTAGTTCGAAAATGCACGATTTTTCTTCTCTTAGGGTAAGACAGAATTGTAGAGCTACTGTCATTACCTATTGACATTCGATGCATTTCTGCCTTCCAAATGAAGCACAATGTGTATAAAAGTAGTCACTTTGAAAAATGGCCTATAATTCTCATGCTAGTATGGGTACTCACAATTTTGGAAATGTGCAAATAGCTGTTTCTAAACTCTATATTTTGTTCCAATTTCAGAAATACATAGGTGTCTTCACTCCCCATTTTTCACTGTACATATTTTTCCAAATGAATTGCTATATACCTGGTACATAATAAAAAAAAAACATTGCAAGACGCTGCTCAGTTATTGGCTTTGGGATAGTCAGGTTATTGGGGTGGCTAGCAGCGAAGGGGTTAAGAATGGTCCTTGCTGTGATATTTTGGACCACTTGAAGTCTTTTGATGACCCCAAATATAAAGAACTCCCATAGTCCCGACAGGAAAGAGTGAGTGCTTAGACTACAATTCTCCTGGACTCGAATTGATACTGCAAGCGGACATGTCTGCAGCATCGAGAGCGTCCTGGATGTTGGTGTGTGAGATAATCATGCTCCCCATTTTCAACTACTGTCCCCGCTTACAGTACTGTTCTGGAAGGATGTTGGATAATAGATCCTCATCTGGTCACATTGGGCGCGATCAAATTGGGAGAGTAAGGCCACAGAATGTGCCAGTGTGTGACTGTTTGCACCACAACATGCTTGCCAGCATCATCAATTTTCCCGGTATGGAGAGGGTGCATCCCCTGTTGCCTGGGTGCACCACAAGTGAATCAAAGGGGTAACTGCCTTTTGATGTAGGGTGGGTCTGATGGAGAAACCTTAAACCTTGTCAACTTGGGGTATAGATATCCGCAGCATGCTTGAACATGCCTTTTAACATGGTCTAATACTGGCAGGACCTCTGTGTAGCGGAGTAGGTTTCCAGCAGGAAATCATCCTTCTCTGAATTTCCATTTCATCTTTATGGAAAGCAGACGCTTTGTGTAGAACCTTGTAGTAAGAGGTAGTACCATCAGGAGGAGAGGGCTTGGTAGGCTACAAGTCCAGGTCAATGTCTGCCGGGGAATCTGCTGGATAGTCATCCCAAGGGTCAGGAGCTCTGCAGTCATAGGGAGACCCAGGACAATCCCCCATCCACTGAATATGGAGATCCCCGTACAAAATGCATGTGAGGGTCCCCCGGCAGCAAGGGGGGTGTAGGGATAGGAGGGAGATGAAGAAGAGAAGGAGGTAGAGGACGAGGTGGAAGTGCAGGCCTGGAAGGTCCAGGCAACAGTGGAGAGGTGCTCCTGTCCGGATGCTGAGGCTTTTTGGGCATCTGCTCTGATGGAGGGTAGAGGGCCTCCTCGAGAGGTTGTCTCCTATTGTGGAGATCCTTGGGCGACAAGGTGTCGCAAACCTGAGTATGTGCCAAGATTCCAAAGGAGCGAAGATGAGCGCCCGAACTTTCAGAAAACATCGCTCAGGAGGCACCAGAAAGCACTCACAGAGGGCTGTTCCCTAAAAGAATGGGGGAATATTCCAAGGAGTGTCCACCACTCTCCACATACGTAGGAAACTGTGCTGCTAGTAATGGTCTGGCAGTATAGCAGGTACTGTAAATAAGACAATACATATAATAAACAAGAATGTCTTATAAGCAATTTCTAGTAACCTTAGAGTATACTCAGCTTTTGCACTCCATTTACCCCAAAGATAGAGTTCAAGGTCCTTGAGACAGGAGACCCCAGTAGAGACTTCACAATTGGTATCATTCCTTGAATGAGAAATGTTCTACCAGGAGGGCAGGGGTCATAAAGGGTACACTCAGACTGCAGTCATACCAGAGGAACACAGCAAAGGGAGGATGTGTAGAAAGATGGCAGAAAGAGAGGAAAGCAACGAAAGGCTGCCCCTACCAGAAAATGAAAGGACTCAGAAAGCTCTGCCCAGCTCCTGTGTAAGAAACTACAGAAGTATAGCAGAAATTAACCATGGAGGTGTGTCGCTCGGCCGCACAGGCAAAAGATGAGGCGGAACAACCACACACTCTACAGGTAAAATATTCAGGAGGTATAGAACATAAAAAAGAAGGGCTGTCCGGCTCCAGAGGAGATAAGGAGCAGAACAGCTACTAACTCTGAGGGCTGGGAGAACACAGTGCCGTCCGGCTCTGAAGGGCGATGAGGAGCGAGACAGACACCGGCTCTAAAGGCAGGAAAAGAGCAGAGCGGTCCAGCTCCAAGGGGGTGCATGGAGTGGAACAGCCGCTGGCTCTTAAGGGCAGAGAAAGAGCAGTGCCGTCCGGCTCCGAGGGCAGCGTGGAGCGGAACAGCCACAGACTCTTAAAGGCAGAAAGGAAAGAAATGCCGTCCGGCTCCTAGGGGGAGCGTGGAGTGGGACAGCAACTTACTCGGAGACGAGTTAGAAAAGTACAGTCAAGCTCCAGCGGGAGTAAAGGAGCAGGACAGCAACGGAAACTATGATGGGAACAACCAACTTGTCCAAGACGAACGCCGCCAGAAACAACGAGGGGGGCGTGGTCACTACGTAGTCAGTAAGCCAAGCAATAGCTTACGCTGAGGACGTTCCTTAAAACTCGTAGGGACCGTCTCAAAATGTTCTAACTACAAAGGGCTTAGGGGATGTTTCTAAAGTATTTCCCCGTAATGGAGGTACATAAAGCCGAGTACACTACAAGGTTCCCTATTCTCTTTGCCTATCCCCTACACAAGGAAGGCTTAGCCAGGATCCATCTAGTGCCCAGCTGGATGTGAATCCTCCGATGGCCAGCGGGTCTATGTTCCTGGAGCCTCTGCTGGATAGGTAGGTTGAACTCCTCCACAGATGACTTGTATGGAGTCGAAGAGGGTCAACATCCAGAATGCCCTGAAGTGGATTTCGGCTCCAAGTGTGGTAGAGCAGATCGGGCACTGAAGCAGCGGTTGATGTCAAGGCGGACTTCTGCACCAAAGGTGTGAGGGCGTTGGGTCCAACTTGATAGTTCAGTCTGGACCATGGCCTTGAGGCAATCATGGCCCGGACTAATATGAAGAAGCACAAGAGCTAGACACTGGTGCCTCAGAAGGATGGGTGGTAGAGGTACTCATTGCTTCCCTTAGCAATAGGCTTTTGGGCTGGCCTTGGTACTTCGGCTTAGATGTCGAAGGAGGCCTCCTCCAAGAAGAAATCCTCTTCAATCTCAGTGGCAGGCGCGCCTGCCTGATGCAGCCCTTTCTCCTTGGCTTCTCCAAAGATATGTGGAGTGCCTTCCTCTCCCCATCGCTACGTCATTGAAGCGGAGTCAAAAAGACAATTCAGGACAGTCGGCCACGTTGCATGGTTATTAAATGCGAGACACTCCACACAGGACTCGTGTCTGTGGACAGGCACAGGTTACAAACTTGGTACAAGTCTGTCCTTGCCTACATGGTGTGGTAAGATGAGTAGAACCCGAAAAGGAGTCCTTTCCATCATGTGGACGTTTGACTGTTCGAGGGTGATTCAGTCGACGGGGCAAAGGCACGTTCTGCGATTTCGGCAACGACGAGCAATGAAACTGCATCGAAGTACCACCGGACGGTAGACGGACGAAAAGTAGGATTTTCTGGACCAACGGCAAGAACATCTAGTGGTGTTGAACCAGACAGCAGAGAAAAACCATCTGACTATGGAGCCGATACACATGAATGTATGTCGATACTTGGCATACCATTACTACGCATGATTTTAGTGCGATGTTTTTACTTAGCATAAACCATTACTTCGCATGTTTTAACTGCGCATGAATTTATAATGCAAAAGGTTATAAATGTACTATGGTTTATGCAAATTAAAAACATCACACTAAAATCATGCTTACACTGCCTTACATAACATGTATATTTGTAAAGCGCATGTTCACCCACAGGTCTCTTGGTCAACAATAAACATCTGTTATTCAGCGCCAACTCGATGGTACTCATTTTATCGCCCTCAGATGGATGAAAGGCTGAGTGGACCCACCGGGATTTGAACCTGTCACCATGAGGTCGAACACAGGCCCCTGCAGTGGATGCATTAGTCCATTGAGCTACCAGACCATACACTACTTAAACACCACTAAACTAACCCCTAATACACTCCCCCCTATACCACCTTCCCCCTTCCTGGACCCTACACTCTAACACTACCCGACCCCCCGACACTACCCTAAAACACTACCCTACACAAAGACCACACCACTACCCTAAACCACTGCCCCCTGCATGACCCTCACCCTTTCCCCAGTCCGCTCCCTACACAACAACACTACCCTACACAACAACACTACCCTGCACGACACCCCAACACTACCCTAAAACACTACCCTACACAAATACTACAACACTACCCTAAAACACTACCCCCTACACAACCCTCCCCTGACCTCCAGTCCTGTCCCTACACCCAACCACTACCCTGAACAACACCCGACACTACCAACCCTAAACCCTAAAACACTACCCCGCCCCAACCCCAAGTCCGGTCCCTACACTGAAACACTACCCTAAACTCAAATACTCTACACTACTCAAACACAACCCTACAACCTAAAAGACTACCCCTGCACGACCCCAAAAACGACACCTCTCTCTCCTCTGGTCTTCCTCTGTTCTCCAGCTTTCAGCGATGTCAGATCTGCACGTCGTCGTTTAGAATTTCTGCACCTGGTGTGGGTGTGTAGGCTGGTAGAATACTGGGCATGCATCACACAGACCCTATTCGAGAAGGTGGAGGAGCAAGTCAAATGCAACCTGAGGATGTGCCTTTTAGGCTGTATAAACTCACTACACCCCACCAACCACAATTTTGATGCATTAGCATTGCTGGTAGCCAAACAAAGGGTGTTCTGTGTGTTGGTGTGGGACGCAAGCCCCTAAACAGGCAGAGTGGCTCCAAGATGTGGTGTATCGCAAGACACAATTAGAAACATACGCTAAGGAACTTCCACAAGCGTCATGGCCTAAAGACTTCTGGGGCCCTTACATGTCATATTTAGGGTCGCGAACTGATGGTCAGCTGCATTATATGTGACTCACTTTAGTGCTGTATGGGTGGAGGGGCGTGGCCTGGGCAGGCGGAGTCACATGAATATGTTGACTCGTATACGGAACTACAGCTTTGGAGTCTATGTTGGGGTACTTCTGTAATGTTTCCTGATTTCAGCAATACAATTAGTAATTTAAAAAACTTTCAATTTCTAAAGCATGTCTACTTTAATTGGGGTTTGTATAGAAAGAATAATGTTTTCCCAACTATAACATCAACCATCTTTTTTTTTTACTGAATTTCAGTGCTTTTTTATTTTTTAATAAAAATGCCTTTGAAATTGTAGCGTCAAGTGTCCGTTATTAGAGTTGTTAATTGTCGTACAGTAGAACAGAGGAGAGTGTAGTGTGCTAAAGTGGAGCACTGTAGAGTGGAATACAGTGCACTAGAGTGGATTGAGGTAGCGTTGGGGGGTGTTAAGTCTTATACAGTGGAGTATCTTAGCATGCAGGTGCATGTCGTACACTAGAGTGTTATGTAGTGGATCAGGGGGTCGTAGACTGGTAGAATATAGTGGTGCAGAGAGGAGTAGCATAGCGTGGAGTAGGGTGCATTAGAGTTGATTAGCGGAGTATTGTTGAGAGGAGTGTCAGAGTACAGTGGAGGAGAGTGTCATGCAGTAGAGCACAGTGATTTACAGTGGAGGACAGAGGATGAGCATAGAGTGTAGTATAGTCTGAGCTGCAGACAATGGAGTAGTGTCAGATACAGCTGCATAAAGCATAGTATGATACAGTGGGATAAAGTGTAGTAGAGTGGAGTAAAGTGGAATGGAAAATACTACAGACGGGTAGCATAAAGTGTTAGAGTGGAATGGCAAGTCGTAGAGTTTTGTGAAGTGGAGTGCTGTAATCTGGAGTGGTTTAACATACAGTTGAGTAAAGTGTTATACATTTTGACTACCATATTGTACAGTACGGTAGCATGTCGTATAGTACTTTAAAGTGCTGTAGACTACATGAGGGTAGAGGTGCTACAGTGTAGTACAGTTTTCTAGAGTGGCATGGCGTGGAGTAGCATACAGTTGAGTAAAGTGAGGTGCGGTGGGGCAGAAAGTTGCGCCCAGTGTTGTATAGTGGACTAGAGTATCATAGAGCAGCATGGAGTAGAGTGTTGTACAGTTGCAGACCGTATAGTCTAGTGTAGTGAAGGGGTATAGAGTGGAGTAAAGAGTCGGAGAACGCCATACAGTGTAGTACAGTGCTGCACAGTGGAGTTGCAAACAGTACAATAGTGTTGTATAGTGGAGCTGCAGAGAGGAGATTGTTATACAGTGCTGAAGAGCGAGGTAAAGTCTTGTACAGTTGAGTGGCATAATGTAGTGTGGAGTTAAGTATATTAGAATGTATAGATGTGTCGTAGAGTACAATAAAGTTGCATTGAGTCGAGCAAACTCTTATAAATTGGAGTGGTATCTCATGTAGTAGGGCGGAGGGCTGTGTTGTAAAGTATTCAAAAGTTTTGCATAGTGGAATAGTGTGCTGTATATTCAAGTGTACTGGCATAGTGTGTCATATAGTACCATACAATGTAGAAGAGTTTTATAGAGTGGAGTTCAAGAGAGTGGAGCAAAGCAGCGTATACCGTTTTGCATAATAGTGTGCTGTAAATTGGAGAGTACAGGCATTGAGTGTCGTATAGTACCATAAAGCGTAGTAGAGTTTTATAGAGTGGAGTTCAAGAGAGTGGAGCAGAGCAGTGTATACTGTAGTAGCAAGTAGTGGATTACCGTAGAGTGGAGTAACATGCATAGGAATATAGTGGAATAGCGTCCAGTGACATTTAGAAGAGTGGAATAGCGTACAATTGAGAAAAGTGGAGTGGCATACAATGAAGTGGTAAACAGTGAGCAGCGTGGAGTGGGCTAGAGTAGAATAGCATACAGTAGATTGATGCACAGTGGAGTGGTATATCAATGGAATTCCATACAATGTAGTGGACAGTGGTTTGGCATACTGTGGAGTGGGGTAAAGTGAAATATAATACAGTGGAGTGGCGTGTTCAATTGAAATAGTGCAGAATTGAGTCTTATAAAGTTTAGTTGCGCATACTGTAGTGGCATAGGTTTGCGTATCCTGGAGTGGTATAGCGAACAATGGAGTATTGTGGAGTGGCATTCACTGGAGTGGCGCAGAGTGAAGTAGCATATAGTGGAGTGTCGTACAGTAGAACAGCATATAGGGCAGTAGCATACAGTGTAGTGGGGCACAGTGGAGTAGCATACACTGGAGTTGGGTAGAGTGGAATAGAATACAGTGCAGTGCTCTGGAACATTGTCTGATAAAATGGCATATAATGGAGTGCTGTACACTTGAGAAGAGTGGAGTACAGTCTAGTAGAGTGTCATAAAGTGGAATAGCGAAAAATGGAGAGTCCGAGTGGAGTGGCTTACAGTGGAATAGCATAGAGTAGAGGGGCGTTCAGTGCAGTGGGGTAGAATGGAATAGCATACATGGAGTGGTATAGAGTGGATTTCAGTACAGTGTAATGGTGTGGACTGGAGTGGCGTACAGTCAAGGGGGGTAGAGTGTAATAGCGTAAAGTGGAGTGCGGTACAGTGGAATAGGGTTCAGTATAGTACAGTGGAATAGCATGGAGTGACATACAGTAGGGAACAGTGGAAAGGCATCCAATGCAATAGCTTATAATTTAGTGGAGTCTTGTACTGTGGAGTAGCATCCGGTGGAGTGGTATACCGTGGTACTGCATACAGTGGACTGTGCTACAGTTGAATGGCATTTAGAAGTTCGTAGATTGGGTGGCTGTACAGTGGAGGGTCCTAGAGTGGAATAGTGTATGCTGGTGCAGCGTACAGTGGAGTGGCATAAACTGGACTTTTTTAAATCCTGCTTGTGCGGTATTTTAGCGCATCTGTGTTCTGCACCGTAATTTTTTGTGTGTAAAGGTAAAAATGAGAAAATACACTGCAGTACACTATATTAGTAAAATAGTGTATGATTTCTTTAATTTTTTAAACATTTATTTCCGGTGACGCAGTACAGGCAAGGCTCAGCAATATTGTTTTTAAAAGTTATTCAAAATCATAATTTATCTTCCCTACCTATTACCACTTTAATTAAGTGACAATAGGTAGGGAAAAATGATAAAAGCAACTACTTACCTGTATTTTACACCTTAACCCACAACACAACCAAACTGCACAAAAAACATGGCAGCCTTTGACTTTTGTAATTAGCCAATGATCTAATGCTGTGTAAGTCAAAGTATGGCCCGCGGGCGTCCATCTGCCCGGCAGACCTTGCTTGGCAGCCCGCAAACCTTTTTTTGTGGCCCGTTTCTTGGTATAGGCCAACACAGCTGCTCCGTAGCAAATTACCCAATGGCTGATGCCTTCAGTAAACAAATAAGAGGGACACTGGAGCATTTGTGATCGCAACATCACTTGCACATGCTCCAGTGTCCATCTTTTGTGTTTAATGAAATCATCGGGCACTGGCGAGCCCAGTACGGGTGACGTCATATGCGTGGTTGTGGCGGAAAGCATAGGTCCTTTAACAGTCAGCTGTTGCACATTCACAACTGACTTTTAAGGAGAGTTTTTGCAATCCTCCTGCTACCTCTGCCGAGTATGTTGTCGCCTTCAGCGTGCTTTGTCCCCGGCCCCGCAGGCTGCTGCGTTGACGCCGCTCACAGCCTGCTCTCTCCTGCCAACAGGACTGCACATGCAGCAGGGGCCTCCTATGGATTGGGTCAGACTGCTTCCCTCCTTGCCTCCCGCCTCCCAGCTGGTTTCCTTCCTGTTCGCTTGCCAGCTAGCCTGCTTTCCTCACCTGGTGGCCTTCAGGTGAGTTGTGATTTTGTGGCTGCTTTGTGGGCCTGTTTTACGGTCTGCTGGGTCAGTTTCTGTCAATTTGCCGGATATCAAAACTCCCATTGCCTGCAGGAAGTTCAAATCCATGCAGTCTTCCATACCATGCAAAAACACTTGTACAGCATGGCTTTGAAAATTATGACAGTTTTATCTGTAAACATGGCCCACTTTTTCTCAACGGTCTTCTGGGCCAGTTTCTACTATGGATTTCCCGGTTATCAAAACTGACATTGGGTCTAATTCACAAAGGGCCTCCGTAGTCATGTCGGTGATCCTGCAGTTGTGATGGAACCTCCGCATTAGGAAACTGCAATACAGAGCAGGGGACCCACCATGACTGCGGGCCTCCACCACGACTGTGGAGGCCATTTGTAGATCAGGCCCATTGCTTGCAGCAAGCTCAGATCCATGCAGGTTTTCATATCTTGCAAAAATCTGGACAGCACGTCGTTGCAAATTAAAACAGTTTTTATCTTGTAAACACAGGCCACTTTTGTCTCCTGGGCCAGTGTTTACGTTGATTTCCCTTTAATTTTACTTATGTAATTCACAAACGGGGTCACTTTTATTTTGGTGTCCAGCCTATTTTCTGCCCCAATCTGAGGCTGAATTTTAGTTACTCTTGAGTTCCCTGTGCTTTATTTATTACTAGGATGTTGTGTTTCTGCAGTTATTTTCATGCAATACATTACTCTTCTGTGCAGAACTGTGAAAAGAGCGGCTTCCATATCTTTGCGCGTTCAGGTTGTGCGCAGGTGTTTACAATAGGACACAATAGAGAACTGTGGAGTTTGTCGCATTGCTGTTACACCTGCTTTATGTCTGTTAATGTTTCGAAAAGGTGGCAATTTGTTATTTTTAGTTTTAGCCCTGCCCCACCTGCAGGTCCATCAAGTTTGTGAGTACCCATGATCTAATGCCTTGTCTTTGGGGTAGTTATGCGAAATTACAGCGAAATGCCTGTGACAACATATATCATTACGTTTTACGACCTCTAAATTTAAAAAATACTTACCTCTAACCCCAAAAAGGATCATCTACACACCATAATGTATAATCCTGCCAAATTTCATCCAAATCTGAATGGCTGTTTAGTCCAACAGAAAGAGACTATGGAAAAAGCATTGGGGACAAACTATGTTTTGGGACCCCAACATTTTTCTTTGCACCCCTTTCACCAGTCGAAACGAAACTTTCCATCATCCACCAATGTAGAAGGAAGAATAGGTCCGGAATGTTTCGCTGAGATTTGGGAAACCGGTGCAAAGCAATTAAGGGGCAACAATCAGAGCCTTACTAGAGCTACAGAGTGGTTACCGCCACATATACAAAATGTTACCCTATAATCATTGGATCATAACATGTAGTGCTGCAGATTTACTGCCATACTCGTCATAGTCCTGCAATCTAGGATTTTTGCAACTTGTCTTTCTTCAATGACATTTGAGTCACAAGAGCTAGTATGACTCCACCCTCTCACCACATAGTACACTGGTTCTAGCTCAGACTTTTGTTCTGTTTAACAATCAAGTAGTTTAAGTGGAGTCAAGTGTCAATGACTGTGTATAGCAATAGTAAAAAGAAGTTAAATTGCATGGAGAACATCTGAAGTCATTGCTTGGCTCCAGGCGAGGAAGGTGGGTGAATGTGAATCTACAGCACTATATGCTACAAGAAGACTGTTACAGGGTTTAAGTAATATTTTCTGTTCGTAACCTGTGTGGCTGTAGGTACACAAGATGTATACAGATTTTTGAGCAGCCTCTCTCCTTAGCGTTGGCAGGCGAACAGATATTGTAGATGTTTAAAAAAGTGTTCTCAAAACAGCTTGGCCAACCAAAGCCTGCTGGCGTTGAAGGATGGCAATTGGTGAAGGTATGTGGAATTGATCAAGTAGCAGCCTTGGAGATAACAGTTATACAGATGTTACCCAAAAAGACCAATGCGGCATCCTTTATGGGTGTAGAGTGGGCTCTACGGAGGCACGGGTAGTGTAGATTCATCCTTGAGATAGTAATTGTATTTAAACGGGGGGGGGGGGCGGGGGGGAGCTAGCCGGCAAGCGAAATGGCTACCTAGTTCCACTGCTCCGCCGTGCATCGCCCTGAATATCCTGAATTATCCTTCTAACGCAGCGTAATCTTGCAGAATCCAGGTCCCAGCCAACCCCCTAACTAGCGGGGACTCAGTGGTGGTTCCAGCGGCGCTGGGGATCGTGCGGTACGGCCGGGCGGGACGGAGCCCGCAACGCCGAGGGTCCGGGCCGCAAGCAGTGGGACCGAGTGATCGCACCATCCGGCTGGCGTCACCAGACATGCGGCCGCGGACTGCGCTAGCTGGCGGTCCGGTGCCCGCCCCCCCGCACTGTTGAGGGGAGAAAACCAGACGGTCCGCTGCCCTCTACGCGGCTCCGACGGCTGGATCTGACACAGCAAGACCCTGGAAGCGGCCTTCAGACCGCGGACGGACACGGGAGAACGGAGGGGCTCGCGGTCCCCCCCTCGCCCCCCTGGGCATAACGGAGGACTCTGGGAGAGCCGCTGAGGCCCTTTGGTGAACTGATTTTGAGGCGCCCCCCAGCCAAGGAGTGCATTGGGGAACACGACGGAGGGCATTGTCGAGGTGGATCCTCGCGGCGAGGTCGCCCCCCTGAACTGCGCAGAGCCATCTCCTGGCGCCAGAAGTGCTGCACTGTGGGACTCCGGATCCCACCTGAAGGCGGTTGGAACGACACGCTCGAGTGGTGGGGGAGCCCCCCTTGAAATAACGTGTGCACAGGACTCGTGACCAGTGGTCTCCCCCCCCCCCCCGATCCTCTGTTGGACTGTATTGAGGTTTGGGCTTCGGGGATAGTGCGGGACCGCGGCGAGCGACCTCCCCGCGTGCCGACCCACCCCCACCCCTCCTCCGGGTGGCGGCTTGGGCTTCTGGGGATACACTCCAGTGCTGAGACCCTGCCTTTCCTTGCGCTCTTTACTACCTGGCAGATCCCACACTCTGCGGCGCACAGCAGTCGATTGCTGGGAGACAATGGGCAAGGGGGACAAAACACAGAGCAAGCTGCCCTTCTCCCAAAAACGGCTACTCCAACAAAGCCCGGCCACGGAGGACGTCCCTACGACACATACAGAGGCGGCTCGCAGCGACGACTTGGACATAAAGACTATGTTATTGTCCATGGAACAAGAAATACAGTCCAGTATATCGGCCCTAGGATCCAAGATCGACGCCATGTCGTATAGGATGGACCGGATGGCGGAACGATTAGACAAGCATGCAGAAAGATACGATATGGCAGAAAGACGGATGACTGAGGTCGAGGAGGCTCAAACGGACCTGAACACGGCGCAGAAGAAAATGGAAAGAATGATGCATGTCCTGAGTGATAAGACAGAAGATTTGGAGGCGCGCTCGCGACGCTGCAATCTACGCATCACAGGCCTTCCGGAGAGCACCTCCACTGGTACCATGGAACGCTTTGTGGAGGATCTCCTCACGAAACTGCTGGGAGACGGAGTGTTCTCGGCCATGTTCACGGTTGAGAGGGCCCACCGGTCATTGGCCCCCAAGCCGCAACCTGGCGCGCTACAGCGCCCAATCATAGCGAAACTCCTCAACTACAGGGATAGAGACACTGCGCTCCGCCTGGCGAGGGCCAAACAACACCTAAAATATGAGGGATCCGCCATCTCCATATATCCGGACTTTACAGCAAAAGTCCAAGAGGAGCGGAAACAGTTTATCCCCCACAAGAAGCGGCTCCGAGAGTTGGGTTTAGACTACGCCTTACTGTACCCAGCCAAACTCTGCGTCAATAAGGGTGGACACTCTCATATCTTCACAGACCCCAAGGCACTGCAACAGGCGATGAAGAGGTGGGCGAGGGAACAGAAATCGAACTCTGGAAAAACGCCCGAGGACGAAGACGCCGACAGCCGACTGGATGAGCAAGACTGAACACTGTCTCTGACAACTTCTACTCTATGCCTCTGAGTTGGGGACTCTGGGACAGAGGCGTGCTGTTTCCTCAGCCTGAAGAAGTGCTAGGGCGATCGAGGACCTATGTGACCATTGCTGATCGCATAGATAACTGGTATTGCTGGGGGAGGTGGGGGGGACCACCTTGATGGGGATTTGGCTTATACTGTCCTGGGGCTGCGCTGCGGCCCGGTGCGAGAGCGCCGTCATTGGCCTCTTAAGGATAAGGAACCTGGACCTGGGACATGTGTGCAAGATCTATTGGGACGAGGCGAGTATTGGACAATCCTCAGGGTTATGACTGCTGCGAAACTCTGAGGTGCTGTGCACGGTGGGAGCGGGTGGAGGGGCACACTAGCGTTCTGAAATGAGGGTGGAGACTATGTCACTCGGCTCCCTGCTGCCCTGCCCGTTTAGCACACTGTTTTGGTTGATGACCCTGGTTGGGGTGGGTCTGTTGGGAGGCGGGGAGGGGGAGATGCTGTCGGACCAGGTTGGGGTGGGTCTGCTGTGGGTGGTGGGTCGGGGTGTTTTGGGGATTTGCTGCTTTGGCGGTTACAGTGTTTGGGGGGGCTGGGGGGCACGAAAGGTAGGGGTCTGTCCTTGAAACGTTCACTGCACCACTCAGGTGACTCGGGGAATGCTGGTGATGATCACGTTGTACTGTGCTGTTGTATTGTCCTATGTCAACCCCAATGGCAGTTGGCCAGGTAACGGCCTAGGCCTCCTCTACCGATACCCTGAAGGTGTAAACTTGGAATGTTAGGGGTCTTAACGACCACAGAAAACTGAGGAAGGTACTCCACTATCTGCAAAGACACCAAGTAGATCTCGCCCCTGATCCAAGAGACACATTTGCCTCTCACGAGCAAGTTGCTACAGCATAGGGGCCTGTTGGGTAACTCCACTGCAGCGGGCTACACCACACATTCTAGAGGGGTGCTGACGTGGGTGAACCCTCGCTCCAAGCTGGCTCTGCGTCCGATTACTGCAGACGTTATCCCATATCGAGATGTGAGGGGAAGGGACACGCTTGAACTATAGTTAATGTGTATTGTCCGAATTATGACTCCCCGGACTTCTATACCCGGCTAGCTCAGAGTTTATTTATTTATATTCTTGTAGCGTGCCTGAATCAGCCCCGAAGGGGTATCTCCGCGCGTAGCGACTGTATGAGTCGGACAAGCTTATTGAGGAAATAACAGAGAGGAAAATTTAAAGAAGCATTAGTCTTGGGTGAATAGGTGTGTTTTTAGTTTTTTTCTAAAAGAAAGGAGATTGGAGACCTGTCTCAGCTGTGGTGGAAGAGAATTCCACAACAGGGGGCCTTTGAGAGAGGGTGCTCGGCCACCCTGTCTTGCTCTGGTAACTTTGGGTACATACAGCAGCATAGTGTTGCTGGATCGCAAAGCACGTCCAGGAGAGTAGGGGAAAAAGAGGTCTTTTAGGTATTTGGGACCGGACCCATAAATGCACTTATGCATTATGCAACAGAGTTTGAAGTTGACCCGTTGTCGTACTGGGAGCCAGTGAAGGAAGGAGAGGGCGTGACGGGGTGCGGGGGGGCATTCAAGATGAGTCTTGCTGCGGTGTTCTGCACCACCTGCAGTCTGCGTAGTTGTTCATGATTGGCAGAAATGAGTAGACCGTTACAGTAGTCTACCCGCCCAAGAACTAGTGCCTGTACCAGCGTTTTCCTGTGGGTGTTAGGCAGGAAAGGGAAGATACGCCGTAAAAGACCAAGTTGCAGGCAATACACCTCCACCTCCATGCTCTGGGGGGGTGGGGGGGGGGGGTAACTTTAACCTGGTGCTAAACCTCGGATTGGATAGATCTTCGGGCCCCATGCGAAGGCCTGCTGCGGCAGCAATGGCTCTTACAGCCGACCTGTTGACCGTAGATATGGTAGATGTGTGGAGGTCTCGCAATGCGGGCAGGGGTGGGTATACACACTACTCTTCCTTTCACGACATCCACACCAGAATCGACTATTGGCTGGCCTCTCATTCCATCACTAATCAAATTGTAGAGTGCACCGTGCTCGCACGAACCCTATCCGACTCTAGGCTCTGTGGAAGACTTCCATACTGTCTGGGAGGCATTCAAGGTTTTCATCCGAGGGGTGGTCATGGCCAAGCACTCCATCGTTCTGAAGGCTATTCGGCTCAACTAGCCGTCTTGGAGGCAGTCTTGGAGGCGCGACTCCTTACAGACCCTGATCCCGCGGTGGCCGCCGATATACGGACTCTGGTCTCAGAACTTAATGAGGAAGCAGACAGGGAGGTCTGTTTTATGGGGAAATATGCCTCGGCGAGGACCTATGGGGAAGCTGAACACCCCAGCTCCCTCCTGGCCAGAATATTGCGCGAGGAAAAGAGCGCCCCCCGGCTGACAGAATTGGATAGCCCGGGAGGGTCCACGGCCACGACAGACGTGGACATCATCTCTGTTTTCCGCGACTACTACTCCGACTTATACGCTACCAAGTCCGCAGACCTGGAAACAGACATAGACGACTACCTAGAACATATACAATTACCGTTTCTGGCGCAGTCGGACAGAGAGTTTCTCATGGCGCCCATTCAGGCGGATGAGGTCTCTGAAGCCTTGGCTTCCATGCGGTCCCATAGCACTCCCGGAATCGATGGCCTGACAGTGTGGTTTTATAAAGCTTTCCAGGAAAAACTCATCCCGCACTTGCTGTCTTTATTTGACGAAATAGGCGAAGAAGGCAGCATGCCGGGAACGATGAGGGAAGCCCAGTTGGTTACCATCTTGAAGCCGGGTAAACCCCCTAACCTTTGCAGTTCGTACAGACCGATATCCCTCCTAAATGTTGATGCAAAACTTTATGCTAAAGTGCTGGCCACCCGGCTATCCCTCATTGCTCCGGAGATAATAGCCCCGGAGCAGGCTGGCTTCGTCCCGGGGCGGAACCTGTCCTATAACATTCGAACGGTGCTAGGCACGATGCAACACGTCCGTCAGGACGCGAAAGCGGTAGCCATCTTCCTGGAAATGGAGAAGGCGTTCGACTTAGTCGAATGGCCATTCATAATCCGGATCCTCCGCCCTATGGGTCTGGGAGAGCAGTTTTTACAGATGATTGGTGCTCTGTACTGGAAGCCGATAGCGAGGGTGTGACTTGGGGATCGGGTCTCGGAACCCTTTCCCATAAGCAGAGGAACAAGACAGGGAT
The DNA here is from genome assembly GCF_964263255.1 of Lissotriton vulgaris. Classification (NCBI taxonomy): domain Eukaryota; kingdom Metazoa; phylum Chordata; class Amphibia; order Caudata; family Salamandridae; genus Lissotriton; species Lissotriton vulgaris. The sequence goes on along the minus strand of NC_141699.1, from coordinate 145,000,702 downwards.
GCCCTCTGTCCCCCCTGCTATATGCTCTGTGTGGCGGAACCACTGGCGTGCGCTCTGCGAGAATACCATTGGTATCCGGGGGTTAGCTTCCCGTCCTACAAAATTGTCATCTCTACTTACGCAGACGACACACTACTGTACGTTCGGAACCCAGAGTCGAACCTCGCCCCGGTTCTTAGAGAGGTGGTCCGTTTTGGAGCCCTCTCGGGCTTGCGAGTGAACTGGGAGAAATCAGCGGTGTTTCCTCTGACCCCAGTGACGGACCGCTTCGAAATAGACTACCCGCTCACCTGGACCAGGGACCCGGTACGAATCCTGGGCATGATGATCCATACCGACCCGGAAGTGCTCTTCAATGAAAACTATGGGGTGGCCTTCAGTAAGTGTGAAGACTATGTGGAACGCTGGTGCAAGCTCCCGCTCTCTTTAATGGGCCGGGTGGCCATCATGAAAATGGTGCTCCTACCGAGGTTCTTGTTTTTGTTCTCCACCTTGCCCATAGTGCTTTCGCGAACCTTCTTTCGAAATGTGACGAAACTAATGACTAGACTGGCCTGGGGAGGTTAGCAGCCACGTGTGCGCTGGAATACGCTCACACTGCCGTACGAGCTGGGAGGACTCGGCGCGCCCGACTTGGAACGGTACTATAGGGTGGCCCAGGCTACGCACTTACATACGTGGATCCACGGGGACAGGAACATCCCGCACGTTCGGATGGAGCGGCTGTTTGCGGATCCTCTTCCGCTCCCAGCCACGGTCTGCACCCCCTGCGGACCGCCGAGTGGGCATCCTGGATTCCATAACGGCCACAAACCATGCCTGGAATGAGTTGTTAAAGGCTAGGGGAGAAGTGCTGTTGTATTCCCCCACGATGGCGGTGGAGTGGCTGCAGTGGCTGACTCCCATCGGAGACAGGAATGTTGTTCGTGCACTTCACGACCTCGGGATTAAGACGGCGGGCGCATTGTTTGCGGACGGCCAGGCCAAAACATGGGACCAGGTGGCCCTAGAGGTGGAGCACCCGACCCCGCTGCAGCGGTTCCAATTTCATAGACTTCGAGGAGCCTTGAAGGAAGTCCTGGGGCCAGATATGACAGAGCCGCCGGACATTCCGGAACTAGCTTACGTCATAGCCCACACCTCCCCACAGCACTTGACGACGCATCTGTACAGGTGCATTACTTCACACAGGGCGCAGGAACCCTCCAAGGCCCGGTTAGCCTGGCAGAGGGACCTGGAAATAGTTATCGATGATGCAATGTGGACGTACTGCTGTAGTAATACCAAAAAAATGTCTCTGAATGGAAGACACAGGCTAATCCACTTCAAATTTCTGCAGAGAGTGTATTACACTCCCGACTACACCGTTAAGGCCTCCGTCAATCTCCAGAATGTGAGCGCTGTCACGCACCGGTGGCAGACTTCCTACATAAGGCATGGAGCTGTCGCAAGATCCAAGAGTTCTGGATTGCGGTCTTCTCGGAACTCAGTGAAATACTAGAGCACGAACTAGGGGTTGATCCGGCTTTGGCGCTGCTGGGCTACTCAAAGCCTCTGCCGATGACATGTAGGCGGTTGCGGATATGGGATTGTTACTGGCGAGACGCACGGTGGCACAGTGTTGGATGAGAGGACCGACCCCGACTAAAAAACGATGGGCCAGAGACATGGTGTACTGTTGCACGCAAGCGAAGCACTACAGTGAGCTCCTTCCCCCACCAGCAGACCGAAAAACTTTTGGGGTTTGTATAACACATTCAGGTATGCTAGGGAGGAGGTAGCGGACACACAGGGTGCCGAGGGAGGGGAGGCATAATGATACCCTTCATTACTTCACTAGAGAGAAGAGGACGACTGAAGGGCTGGTGAGACGGCCGGGTGGAGTATTGATACCCGGCTGTCACAAGGCAGGTGACGTGTGGTAGATTCCGAGTTATGTAGAAGTGATGGGAGTGAGTCTTCTCCTGACACACTCCAAGGATGCCGCATTTGGGAAATAGAGAGGGGGCATCGACGTGGCCTGGATGTAGAATCGCTGCCATTGAGTGGGTTTGTGGACAGATAGGACAGGGGGGAGCCTGGGGGGGGGGGGGAGGGACTGGAGGTTCTTTCAGGGAGTTTGGAGGGTTTATAAAATACAAAATACACCTACATTTCTGTCTGTGCAGCACCCGCCCTACGTGACCTACCCCCCCTTAAGCTTCTGGGGTACATCTGCAAGTGGGCGAGGACGGCCCAGACGTTGGCTCACGTTCAGCTTACTGGTTGCACTGTGATTTCACGCTGCCGTACCCCTGGATTGACGGCGTCAAGCTGTGTACATTGTCTTACCAACTGCTCGACTGTTTCCAACTTTGACGCTTCGCCGGCCCAGGTGGGTTGTAGGCGGGAAGCTGTGTATGATTTGCACAATACTAATAAAGGTGTTAAAAAAAAAAGTAATTGTATTTAAACTTACTATGCACCCAGAAATGCCAGCTTTATAGATGGCAGAGCTCCTTGGGTTTTGGCGAAGACCACAAAAAGTTGAGTGGACCATCTATAGGCCTCAGCCCTATCCTTGTAGTAAATAAGAACTCCCTTAAATTGAGAGCATGAAGGATACGTTCTGGCACAGATTCTGGCAGTGGAACAAAAAAAACACAGGCAACTTAATGGTTGGATTCATGCATTAAGGTAAAACAACCTTTGACCGAAGTTTGGGGGAGGTATGAAGAAATACCCTGTCTATATGGACCTGAATAAAGTGAACTTTAAGAGTCCGAGGATTAATAATACATTTATGGGGGTGAACAGGACTAAGAAAGCACCCAGACAAGAACTGTGGTTGGGAGTGTAGGGTCTCATAAGGAGAACAGGAGTCGTGTGAGACCTACATTGAGTTTACAGGCAGGTGCAACAGGAGTTTCTGGAGGTTTAATTTAGGGACCTATATGAATGCTTGAACTGCTTATACTCTAAAAGGACAGACTACTGTGTCTGGGAGGTACGCACCAAATGCTGTGAAGTCCAGGCTTATATAAGTGTAGGCAAAACCTTCCATATGTAATTGTAGGAGATAATGTCATGCAGAGCAAACATAAGAGGATCCAACAGTTTCGAACTCCAGTAATGGACATTTTCAACTTTGCGGCAGAGCCAGCACAAGTAGTAGGCTCGCACACATCCCGCAGGATAGCCTTGGATACCTCTGGGAGGTTGAGCTAACCAAACTAAGAACTCCGATGCCAAATTGCAAGGTTTATTTATTTAGAAGGTTTTATATAGCGCTAGCTCTACCCGAGGGTATCAGAGCGCTTTACATCAGCAATGGAAGTACACAATAAACACAGCAGTTGAACAAAACAGGCTATACAGGCGGTGAAAAAAAAATGAAGGGCGTAATTTAGGATACTAACAGCTAGATTCATCAAAGTCCCGATTTGCGAGTCCTTAATAGCGATTATTAACCCCTCCCCTGCTGATGACGGAACCACTCCGTCATCAGCTACGGTTGGGCTGTGCTGATGACGGAGCGGTTCCGTCATGGCCCGGCCGCCGCGCCTGCGCGGCGCTGATTTCCCGCCTGCGCAGCCGTTCTAATGAGCGGGGCGGGTCATGACGGAACCGCTCCGTCACCAGCACAGCTCAACCGCGGCTGGTGACGGAGCGGTTCTGTCACCAGCATGCGGCCGCCCCGCCCCGTTAGCGCTGCGGCGGAATAGCCGCCGCAGCGAAAGGGTTAAGGAATCGCTATTAAGGACTTGCAAATCGTGATTCATGTAGAAATCGCAAAATCAATTGCGATTCCTACAGCCTCCTTATTTGCGATTAGCAAATTGCTAATCGCAAATAAGGAATAACTCCCCATTCATTCCTAAGGGCCAAGGATGCGATTTCAAGGGTGCCAGGGGTGTCCAAAGGACACCCTGTAGCACCCCTGAAGTGTGAATTTACACTGATGTTGTGCACACACATGTGCAAAGAACGTGTGTGTGTAACATGCAACTTAGAAAACTTAGAAAAATGCATTTAAATGCATTTTTTTCTAGTTTTCGCTATTTACCACAAGGTTTGACTTTGTGGTAAATAGCGCTCCTAAAATGCGAATTTGCAATTTTAAAATGTTTTATGAACAGCATTTAAGGAATCTCTAATAAAGATTCCTTAAATGCTAATCCTCGCAAATTTGCGTATTCTTTATTAGCGATTTTTGCATTTGGGATGATTAATCCCAAATGCAAAAATTGCACTCGCAAAGGGGAGGGAGGTGAGGATGGAGTCTAGAGGGGGGTGGGTGAGTGTGGTGGGGTAGGCTGAGTCGCCTAAGGGGGGAGATGGGGAGGTATTCAGAAAGGAGATCAGGGATTTAGTTTCCCGAAAATGTAGTGAGTAAATGAATTTTAAGGTCCCTTTTGAAGCTGGTATAAGAGGGGTTGCATCGAAGGTCTTTGGGGCGGGCATTCCAAATGGTTGGGGCCTAGCCAGAGGAGCGGGACTTCAAGGCAGTTTTTTTTGAGTAGGGGGTATGAGAAGAAGAGTGTTGGAGCTTCTCAGTGTTCGGGCTCAGCCAGCTTTTTTTAAGTTTAGTTGTAAGGTAGGTTGGAGTCTTCTGGTAAAGGCTTTGAGAGTAATACAGGCAATTTTATAGAAGGATCTGCCTTGGATGGGGAGCCACTTGAGGGCAGGGGAGATGTGGTCAAAACATTTACAGTTTGTTGTTAGTCTGGCAGCGAGGTTGAGAACGGATTTGATGGGGGCAAGGTGGATTTTGAGAGTGCAAGATAGAAGGGCATTACCATAGTCGATTTTGGATAAAACAAGAGACTGGATAACTAATTTGAAGTCTTCAGCTGGAATAAAAGGTTTGATTTTTTTAGATGCCGGAGGGTGAAGAGAGCCCTTTTTGCTGAGTTCTTAACATGGGAATTTAGTGTGAGTTTATTGTTGACTGTGAAGCCAAGTGATTTAACAGATTCAGCGAGGGAGAGGGAGCAGTTTAGCATGTTAAGGTCAGAGATCCATGTTTGAATGGGGAGGGTTGTTTTAGGGAGAGAAGAGGATGATCTCAGTTTTGTTAGGGTTGAGTTTAAGATGGTTGTTGTGAAACCAGGTTTGGATCTTGGCTAAGGCAGTGTTAAGGTGAGGGATATCAGCATGGGATTTTATTTTATAGTACAGTTGGGTGTCATCAGCGTACAGGTGGTAGCGGATTTTTTCTTGTTTGAGTATCCGGGTAAGGGGTTCCATAAAGAGGTTAAAAGGGCAGGAGAGCGGATGGATCCTTGAGGGACACCAAGGGAGACAGAGGTTGGGCGAGAGGCAGTTTTGAATTTTAATTTGTTGGGTTCTAGGTTGGAAGTAGGAGGTGGACAAGTTAAGGACTGTGCCATTGAGGCCGAAGCGATTTTTGTGTGTGTTGAGTAAGGTTGGGTGGTAAACTGTGTCAAATGCCGCGGAAAGGTCAAGAAGGATGAGTAGGTAAGTCTCGCCCTTGTCCAGGGCTAGGTGAATATCATCGACTATGTTGAGAAGAGCAGTTTCAGTGCTGCAACCTTTGCGGAACCCAGATTGAAAGGGGTCAAGGAGGTTGAACATGTCAATCTGTTTGTATACTTTGAGAAGGGTTCATTTTTCCAGGTCTTTGGAGAGGAGGGAGAGGTTAAGCGAGATGGGGCGGCGATGGTTAGGGTCATTGAGGTCAGCTTTGGGATTTTTGGGGATGGGAGTGATTTGCCAGAGTTGAAGGGAGATGGGAACACTCCCTGTGGAGAGGGAGGCATTGATGATGTTGGTCCAGTAGGGGACAATGATGTCTTTGAGATCTTGGACGAGTACTGATGGGAGAGGGTCTTTGGTGGGGGAAGGAAGGTTTGATTTTGGCTAAGATGATGAAGACATCTTGTTCAGAGACACCGTGGAAATTATGCCATGAGGCGTTATTTTTAAGCGGAAGGGTAATGTGTTCAGGAGGGGTATGAGAAGGGAGGGAGAGTGAGGCAGTCAAGAATGTGTTCAAGGGGAGTGGTGGATGAGGTGTGGTATTCAGGGGTGGTTGAGGGGAGATCGAGGGTTGAATATCGAGAAAAGCACGGTCAATTTTTGCGATTTTTTCACTGAAAAAGTTGGCAATTTCTTCACATTTGTTAATGGAGGCCACCGGGTTAAGGGGTGCAGGGGCAGTTTGATTTCTAATAATGTTGAACAGTGCTCTAGGTCTGTTTTTGGCACGAGAGAGTTGTAGACAAAAGAATGGCGCTTTTTCGGAAAATGTGTTTTAGTAAGAGTATCTCGCAGTTCTAAGGAGGTCAAGATTGGATGGGGAAGGGTGTTGTCTCCAAGTTCTTTCCGCCAGTCTCAGAGAGCGTCTTTCTTTATTAAGGTCTAGGGTGAACCATGATTTAGAGGGGGCTTTTTAAAAAAGTTTTAGTTTTCAGAGGGGCAAGTTGGTCTAACACCTGAGATACAGTTTTGTTGCAATGCTCCATGAGTTCATTAGCATTTGAAGAGGGGGGGGGGGGGGGGGGGGGATTGGAGTTTATGTTCCAGTGCGCCAGGCGGGATTAGTTTAAGATTTCCGGTTACAATTGTAGATTTATTGATTTTTATTGGGGCGGGGGGGGGGGTCGGGTGGGGGGGAAGAGTGTGAACAGAATGAGGTGGTGGTCAGACCAGTTGATGGGGATGATGTTCGATAAGGATGCAAGATCTGGGATGGAGATGATGGCGTCTAGGATAGCTTAATTGGCGTGGGTAGGGGAGTAGAATAGTTGTTTAAGGTCGCTAATCTCAAGGAGGTTATTGATGAGGTTGATTGCAGGGTAATCCGGTTCGTTCAAGTGGAGGTTTAGATCTCCTAGGAAGAGGTTTTTGGTGCTGGAGAGTAGCGATTTAGTTAGGAGGTCAGAAAATTCTTCTGCAAAGGAAAGGGGTTCACCAGGACGGTGATAAAATGAAATGCTCCCCCAATAAGACACAATAACATCTAAGTTCGGCTCCTAAGTATTCGAAGGTTGTGTAGTCGGTGTTAATAATGGGTAGAGATTTATTTCTTCTTTAAAAATGATAGCTAGACGACCCCCTATTTTTTCAGGTCTGTCTTTTCTGAGAATAGAGTAGCCTAGGCGGGAGGGGGGGGGGGGGGGGGGTTAGTTCAGAAGGTCAATGATGGATGTCGAATGGTCTTTGAGCCAGGTTTCGGTGAGGAAGGAGATGTCGGTATCTTCGTTAAGAATGGTTTGCGATTTCTGTCCCATGACGGACAGCTGATCGGCAGTTCATGAGCATGCAGGTAAAGGGTTTGGGGTTGGTGATAGGGGCGGCGAGTAATTGAATGCTGGTGAGTTGAGGGGTCTAGGGGAGCTAGGAGACTCCAGGATTCTGCTGGTCCAAGATAACAGGGATTTTGGAGTGAGAGGGGGAAGAATTGGAGAATTGTTAAGGTAGGTGTTGCAGAGGACAGAGAGGTCAGGGGCAGACTAGGTATTCGAGGTTCGAAGGGGTCTGTGAGAGCGGGTGAGGAGAGGTGTTAACCCATGTTTGGGATCGGAGCGATTTTGTGGGTTAGCACGGAGGCGGGGGGACAGAGATGGCGTACTTTCGATGGGACACTGACAACCGTGATGAAGATAGATCGAGATCACCACTGTATCCCACCAAATGAAACGCTGCTAATGTGAAACATACAGTAGAGGAAATGTTTTTTTTTGTTATCGTTGCCTGGGCCATCTAGATCGTATGTAATTGGCACAGTCCATGTCAGTCATTACTTTTTGCTCGTCATCAATACATTCGAGAGACACCATTTCCACTTTCATAGTCTACAGTAGAAATCGTGATAAAGGTCAAAAGTTGTGGGTTGCAATTGCGATAAAAAATGCCACTGCTGACTCCAGTATATACCCACCTGTATTCGCTCGTAGGTAGAACATTTGTTAATGAAAATTGCCTGTTATGAGAAATATGAGATAGAAGAAACAAAGTAAGCTTGGTACATGCTTGTCAAAACAAAGAGGAAATGCCTTCCTCGTTCCCGTAATAATGACGCTGGTAGTATCATCTCATTAAGGCCAGTGCAGCTATTTTGCCACCCTCAGTGAAAGAGGTGCACTGGGCAGCGGATGGAGGTCCCCCACCCACCCACCCAGGACCCCGGAGTACAATCTTCATCGGAGCGGCCTGTCCTGCCACGGATCGGGGGGCACGGACATTCTCCACTGGTTCTTTTGTAACGCGTTCTGACACCTTTGGGTAATGTTCGCGCTATATAAAATTGCATGAAATAAATAAATAAAAAAGAGACAGAGGGAGGGCGACAGTGAGAGGGCAGGAGACAGACAGAGGGAGACAGACAGCGGGAAGGAGACCATTTGCCCACTTTTATTTTAGGATTTTCTTCTGGGGGAGACCCCTATACCCTCCCACCCCCCTTAGGTGGTTCAGGCTCGCTTGCTCGCCACACTGCCTTACTGTGTCACAAAATGATACATCTCCAAAAAGTGTGTCACCAACATGAAAAGTTTGGAAAGCTGCGAGCTAGGGTAACGAGATTATAGTCCAAGTTACGAAGTGTCTGGCTGAGGTTAAATAGGAGGGAAGTGGCTGGAGTGGAGGGGGAGTTAGGAACGGAGTGGCTAGGGAGAGACGGTTGACATCTTGGGTTATCGGTTCATCAGTGGGGAATAATGTGGGTAGATCTTTGAATGAGGAGTGTGGGTGGGGAGGGGCAGGTGGTGCGGCCTGGTATTGGGAGGGAGGGATGGGAATGATGTGCGATGGCTTGGAGTAGAGTGAGGGGGAAGGTGAGGGGAGCATGTGAGGTGCGAGAGGGGATGTGGGATCAGCGTAGTTGGTGGACGTGAAGTTTGAGGATGAAGGGGCAAGGACATGAGGGGTAATGGACGTTTTGGGACAGTTTATAAGGGGAGGAGTGGTGATAGGGTGTTGGAGGAGGACTGTCATTTGAGGACATGGGAATTTGAATGAGTGTGTTAGAGGAGTACGGGGTGGGGGTGTTTCCAGAGAGGTGGGTAGCACAGGAGTTACGGGGTGATGTGCCATTACAGGTAGGAGTGTCAGGGGGTGTGGAGTTTGTCTCAAGGAGGTGGAGGAGATTTGGGAGTAGGTGGGATAGGGAGCTGGAGTGGGGAGATGGAATCAGATTGCGGCAGGGGAGGGTTCAAGTGAGGGTGACAAAGAGGTGTAGTTTGTGGAGGAAGGTACGAGGACAGGGGGTTAGGTCATTAAGGAATGGTTTAGTAGGGGATGAGAGGTACTAGGAAGGTGGTTGGGTGTTGGAGGTGGACGGTCATTTGGGGACATGGAGTAGTGGGGGGATAGTTCCAGAGCAGAGGGTGTACGAACAATTGTTACTTACCTGTAAACAGGTGGTTCTCCAGTATTGGTGTCTTTCATAGATTCACATGCTTGAATATTCCCCGTCGTCAGAGTGGGAGTCCCACGGTAAATAAAATAGCAATTATATACATATATGTAACATAAAACCTGAAATATGTACTAGAAAAAAGGCATAAAACCGCCTACCCACATTTCTACATAGGAATGCATGGGAAAAAGGAAAAACCATATACAGCCTATCCTATGAGGAGAAGAGAGCCTCTAAGGGGAGGAGGGAGGGTCGCATGTGAATCTATGAAAGACACCAATACTGGAGAACCACCTGTTTACAGGTAAGTAACAATTGTTCTTCTCCAGTATTAGGGTGTCTTTCATGGATTCACATGCTTGAATATAGAATAGATAGCAGTCAGCACCAAGCAAAAGTTTCCATAGTTACAATGCATATGTATGGGACACATATATATATCAACAATCAATAAATACTTGGAAACCAATAGGAGGAGGGTAGAACAGAGGCTCACCTTATTGAAAAAGATTACGAAGCACAGCTTGTCCTACAGCGGTATCCGCTTCATTCATGGCACTCAGGCAATAGTGTTTCGTAAACGTGTGCCTGCTGGACCACGTGGCTGCTCTGCAAATTTGATGCAACAGGACACCAGCAAATAAGGCAGTTGAGGACGCCATCGATCTAGTAGAGTGGGCTCTCACCGAAGACTGCAGAGGCTGACCAGCCCTCTGATGGCAGAAAGCAATGGCCGAAGACACCCAACGTGCTATAGTAGGTTTGGTAACTGGACGCCCTTTTTGACCACGTCCATAAGCCACGAAGAGCTGATCAGATTTGCAAAACGGAGCAGTTCTGTTGATATAGAACTTCAAGCACCGCTTAATGTCTAAGGAGTGCAAGCGCTGTTCCGCAAGAGACTGTGGGTTTGCAAAGAAAGTCTTCAGAAGAACAGGTTAATTGATGTGGAAATCTGAAGGTACCTTAGGTAAAAAGGTAGGGCTGGTGCGAAGCACCACACAATCCGGTTGAAACTGCAGAAACGGAGGATTGATCGTGAATGTATGAAATGTCACTCACGCAACGTGAAGACGTCAATGCAAGGAGTAGAGCCACCTTCCAGGTGAGATACTTCAAGTCAGCTCTATGTATGGGTTCGAATGGTGACTTCATTTGTTGTGCCAAAACAACATTAAGGCGCCAAACAGGAGGAGGGCGCCGAATAGGTGGAAATTTACGGAATAGTCCCTTGAAAAACTGACGTATGATTCTAGAAGAACAGAGGGAGGTGGAGCCATCTTGGCGGAAGCGTGAAATTGCCGCCAGAAAAACCCTTAAAGTGGCATGAGACAGTCCAGACTGAGCCAATTGCAAGAAGAAAGGGAGGAGTTGTGCCGGCGTTGCACGAATGGGATGAACACCAGCAGCAGCACACCATAGGCAGAACCTTTTCCATTTCAACTTGTAGGTCTTTACAGTTGAAGGAGCTCTGGCCTGAGTAAGGACTTCTCAGCAATCTTGTGGAAGGCTAGATGGGCAAATACACAGTGTTCAGGTTCCTGGCTGATAAACTCAGAGAAGAGGTGTCCGGATGGTAAATGAGACCCTTGTCCATGGTGAGCAGATCCATCCGAGGATGAAGGATGGGCTTGCATTGGGACAGCAGAAGCAACTCCGAGAACCATGCTTGACGAGGCCACCTGGGAGCTATCAGTAGGATGTGGCAGGGTTCTCTCCGCATCTTCCAGAGCACCCGAGGCACTAGAGGGATCGGAGGAAAGGTGTAAGCAAACAGATTGGACCAGTTCATCAAAATGGGACTCTGTGGGGATGCCAACTTGCGTAAGATGGGCATTTCCTGTTCTCTGGTGTTGCGAAGAGATCCAGCGCTGGGCGCCCCGATCGCCAAAAAATCATTTCCAGTGTTGGTTGGTGCTGCTCCCACTCGTGGGTCGATGACCGGGACCTGCTGAGGGAATCCGCCAGCAGTTTGGATATTCTTGGAAGATGAACTGCTGTGATTGTGATTTGGTGCGTGAGCGCCCAGTCCCAAATTGACTGTGCTAGTCGAGACAGCACTTGAGATTTTGTTCCGCCCAGCTTGTTTATGTAATGCATGCAGGTTGTGTTGTCCATTTGTATCAGGACTGACTCTCCTCGAAGCACGGGCTGAAACTACTTGAGCGCTGAGCCATGAGCTCCAACCTGTTGATGTGCCAGGCTTTCTGTGGCAAAGTCCATATTCCTTTTACGGAGAGGTCTTGGAGGTGCGCTCCCCATCCCTCCAGAGAGGCATCCGTCGTGAGTGTGAGATCCGGAGTGACGGATAGGAATGATGTCCCTGCTGCAAGGTGCACTGGCTGTGCCCACAATCGGAGCACCCTTTTCATGCGAGTCGTGACACAAAACAGGTTGTTGAAGGAACCGGTGATTTGACGCCACTGTCCGTCTAATTCTTCTTCAATGGGACGCGTCCATAATCTGCAATGTGGAATGAGTGCGATGCACGATGACGCCATTCCCAGAAATGACTTCAGTAGTCGGACTGAAACGTACTGCTTTGACAGCATAAGTGATACTAGACACAGAATCCGTTGTTGATGTTCCAGGGATACGAATGCCTTTGCCAAAGTTGTATCCAATGTGGCTCCTAGAAAATCTTTGGAAGGAGCTGGACACAATTGGGATTTCTCCAGATTGAGAGACAAGCCCAAGGAACGAAACACCCTCTGGCAAAGGGATGTATGCTGAATCAACTGTGTGCGAGACTGCGACTTCAGGAGGAAATATCTGGACACCATGAAGACATAAATAGGCCATTACAGGCGCCAACATCTTGGTAAAGACTCGTAGGGCAGAAAGAAGGCCGAATGGCAAGACCTTGAACTGGAAATGTTTCTGCCCCACCCAAAAACGTAGAAACTTCCGATGACGCTGGAGTATTGAGACATGGAAGTAAGCATCTCTGAGGTCGATAGTTGCCATGAAATCGCCGACTAAGAGCAAACGCAAGATCTCTGTAAGAGTTAGCATGCGAAATGATTGACTCTTGAGATACTGGTTGAGCGCTCTCAAGTCCAATAGAGGGCGCCAATCCCAGTTCTTCTTTACGATAAGGAAAAAACAGGAATAAAACCCCTTCCCTCTTTGAGACCTTGGCACCACCTCTACTGCACCCTTCTGAATCAGAAGATGAACTTGATGGAAAAATTCTTTGATGTGAGGGGGTGGTGGTCCGGAAGGTGGAGTTGGAGGTGGGATGGTGACGAATTCCAACTCATAGCCCTTGTCTACGATGTCTAGAACCCAACGATCCAAGGTGATGGAGGACCATTGAGAACAAAACAGGGAGATTCGACCTCCAAACTGCTGGGTTAAAGGCAAGTCATTGTCGTTTATTAGAGGATCCCCTGTAAAAGGATTTCCCTCTATAGGCTTTGGCTGGCTGTTGGCGAGATGACTGTTGTCGGTTATTGGAATAACGCTAGTTGGTTTGATTATAGGAGCGATATTGATTGCTTCCTCCTCGAAAATTAGAGTCGGTGCCTCGTCCTCAAGCACCCCGAAAGGGCTGCTTTTTAAATTGCAGGGTTCCTAAGGCACGTGCAGTGTCCATGTCCGTTTTAATTGACTGTAGTGCCTCATCAATGTGAGCCCCAAAGAGTGATTCACCATCATACGGCATATCCAGAATCTGGTGGAGCGCAACCAGCCTGGTCTTCGCAAGACAGCTGCTCCCGCAAGCTGTCGGAAACCCGTGCAGGCTACATCTACTGCACAATCAATCAGTTCTTCTGACGTTCTTTCACCTTCCCGGAGAAGTTGTAACGCCTCATCCTTTGAAGCTTCCGGAAGCATAGCCACATAAGCTGTCATGTCTGCCCATATCTGGCGGTCGTATCGACCCAAAATGGCCATCACATTAGCCGCCCTCACTGTGGTGGAAGACATCGTGGAGAACTTGCGGCCTATAGCGTCAAGGCGACGGCCCTCATGGTCTGGTGGCGCTGTGATAGTGGATGCAGGATTCCGGGATCCCCTCTGGGCTGCCTGTGTAACAACCAAATCCGGCTTCGGTTGGCCAATGAGACATGCTGGGGTTCCTATAGGCGCCTTATACTTCTTTTCCAATCTTGGCAATTGGGCAGGCAAGGAATTTGGTGTTTTCATCAATTTTTCCCCTTCAGCCCAGATGAAATCAATAATTGGAACAGTATGAATCTGTTTGAAAGGCTGACTTTTAAAATCGTAGAGGAAACAATCCTCCTCTCTTTGGACTCGTGGCAGCTTAAAACATTGAGCCGCTCTGTCCATCAGCTGATGGAAACTTGCAATATCTACTGGAGGAGAATCCCCTTGCGGCACTTGAGATGGGGACGGTGTTTGAGCTCGATAGTCATCCCACTCCGCCAAATTATCATCAGCATCCACATCCGTAACCTCCCCATCTTCTCGCTCAGGTGGGTTCTCCTCCTCATCCGGATACACAGTTGCGTGTACTTGAATGGAGGTATGTCTCTGAGTAACTACCTGTGGTTGAGGCACAAAAGGAGCAGCTGACAGCTCCGCCGTAGGTGCTAAGACGGAAGGGACAGTAGACACCTGCGGCGATGGAGGGAAATGTCTGTTGTAGTTATCTAACATATTCTGTAAGTTAGAGATGAGTGACAAAGGTAACGTCGCTGTAGGAATTTGAACAGGCATTTCTGCAGCTTGGTCATATTGCTCCTCATCATCATTGCTGAATTCTTGACATTTTATAACTAATTCAGATGGACTGTGAGCGTCAGAGAAGGACTCATGCACATACACTTCAGACTCCTGGTCTGAGTCGTAACAAACAAAGGTGAGGGAGGCAGTGTATCACCAGGAAGTGCAAGGTGGCCACTTGGAACCTTATGACCCTTGTGAGAAGTGTCATCCTTTGCGGAACCGGTGGAAGGCAGTGGCAGCAAGGGCAGAGAGGCAAATGTAGATGGCATCGTAGTTGGAAATGTCTTTTCCATCATTGGAGACTCCATCGCCAACGGCAATGATCCTGCCGATGGTGCCGTCGTCAGCATCGACGACGATAGTTTCTTGGTCTTTGTCGTCGAAAACGAGGCAGCCGTCGACGGTGAAATCGTCGACGGCAAAGACTTCGTCGACAGAACCTTCGTCGACGTAGCAGTAGACAGGACCTTAGTCGACGGCACTGGCTTTTTCGTCGACGGGGCCGTGGTTGACGGAACACTCGTCGACGGAATACTCATCGAAGGCGTCGACGAAGCTAGCACCTTTACACCCTTCGGCGACGATGATTTAACTGTCGACGGAAGTTTCTTCGTCGACGAGGACGAAATTGGAATGACTGACGACACAGTCTTTGAACTGAGGATCATCCTCATAGTCGACGATGACGGAACAGCTGTAGACGACCCAGAAGCCAGAGTCGTCGTGACCGTAGTCGTAAATATACCAGAGACAGCCAATCTCGTCGACGGAACTGTAGTCGACACTATTGTCGACGGAGCAACAGTTTTCCTCACAGAAAATTCTGTGGAAGTCGCAGCAGTAGCCCGAGAGCCAGGTCTCGTGGGCCCAGAAGTAGTAGGAAGAGGTGAAGACGTAGCAGGGGCCAAAGAAAGACATTTTCTTCTTTTTTATAAATGGAGACGGCAACTCCTGCACACTACTTCTTTTTGAGGCTGCTTAGGAATGACCTGACATGAGGCTTTCAGCATCAGAAAGTACATGCTCCTTGTCTTTAAGTCTCTGAAGGCAGAGGAGTAAACGGTCTTCCCTATCCTTTAAAGTGTTTGTGGAGAAAGTTCTACAGAACTTACAACTTCCCACTTCATGGTCCGGGTAAAGACAGTAAATACACTTACTGTGTGGATCCTCTGAATAAAGTCTTAGCTTTCCACATGAAGAACAAGCTCTGAAAAGGGATTTCTTACTTGAAGACATGTTGAAAACCAGGCAAAAAGCAGAAGAGTAGAGAAAACTAAGCAGAGCTCAGGGAGACTCCCTTACACATGACGTGCAGTAGAAAATCTGAGGTGCTGAGCTCTGAGGAGAAGGTTTTAGAGGGTTGCTGACGCCCGATTGGCAGCAGTTTGGACCAATATAATGACAAGGATAGGCTGTATATGGTTTTTCCTTTTTCCCATGCATTCCTATGTAGAAATGTGGGTAAGCGGTTTTATGCCTTTTTTCTAGTACATATTTCAGGTTTTATGTTGTTATATATATATATATATATATATATATATATGAATTATGGTTGAAAAAAGTTAACAAAATATATAAAAAACAAGATAAGAAAAAGAAATCAATTGATAACTCTTCGGATATTTGCACATACTGTACTGATCAATCACTGTAACTACCAAAAGCCTTAACACCAAATGAACTCTTGCCCCTTCTTAGCAACTTTTGTAGCAAAAATGTACTTTACCGACAATTGTGACTGAGAGAATCAATTATCTCTAATATGATTTTCAGAAATGAACCCTTGAAGAAGAACTCTTAAAATTAACTTTGGAATATGTATAAAATTTGCACCTTGGTCAACGCAAACTCATTTTGAATGTGAAAAGTATAATCTTACTTGGTACTTCGCATGATGCATACCACACTTTAGAAATTCATTGTTATGTCAGTACTTAACTGAAAACTTTGAGGTGAATAGACACAAGGTGTAAAAATGGCGACCATAATGTGCCGTGAGTTCATACTCAGAATTGGTAGTCTAGTTGTTTTTAAAGGGTATGGAAACTAACAAGGGTACTAAACACAGAGCACAACATAAATTGTCTAGACACAAGGGACTCTATGGTCCAGTTGAAGACTAAGTATAGTCGAAACGCGTAGGCCGTCCTGGTGCTAATGCACATGGTGTTTGTGTATTATTAAAGAAATTTGAACTTAGCTGCTGTGGTGACAACGTGAGCCCAGGGGATCCGAGGTGATATATATATATATATATATATAGATGGTGGGATGTGTTGCGGGAAAGGGAGCAAAGCGAGGCCGATGCCTCGGGTCAGCAGGTCCTGGACTTAGCGCTTGATTGACATTGTGGGCAACATCGTGGAAGTGCACCAGTCCTTCTCCCCACTTGGCCATACTTACCAGATACCATCATAATGGTGAGGGAGTGCAAAAGGAGTACACATGAATGACGCTGTCTCACATGGTGCATTATGGGACTTTGAGTGTGGCCATTTGACGGGTGTGTGTTCAGGAACTACTGGGACACTGCACTTTAAGAGGACACACCTTTGAGAAAAGCATAAAGCTGAAACGCGTCAGGTGCCTCTAGCATGTGACCGCCTGAGCCAATTGCAATAAAAGCATCTTTTTCCAGGAACCGGGTCTTGGCGCACTTTTTCTTTGGAGATATATATAGATATATATAGATAATTGCTATTTTAGTTACCGTGGGACTCCCACTCCGACGACGGGGAATATTCAAGCATGTGAATCTATGAAAGACCCCTAATACTGGAGAATAGGAGTTAGGGAGAGGGATGTGTCATAACGGGAGGGAGTGTCATGGAGGAGTGGAGTAGGTCTATGGGAGGCGGGGGAGATTTGGGAGTGGGTGGGGGAGGGAGATGGTGTGGGTAGAGGGGATAGGATTGCGGCAGGGGAGAGTTCAAGAGAGGGTGCCAGAGTAGTAGTAGTTTTTGGGGGATTGCCGCTGGGGCGATGGTTAGGGGTTGTGGGGTGCTCTGAGGGGTTAAGGGACTGAGAGGGTGTTGGAGGAGGAGTGGGTAGTATCAGCTGGTTAGAAAGAGTGCTGTTTAGGATTGGGTGTCTTCGCTGACCCTCATGCTGAGTTAGAATATCTACTACATACTGGAAATTCTGGTCAGGGTTGACGGATACCTCCAGGAGCAATAAATACCAGGGCTGTCTTGACTAGGTTGGCTCCAGTAGGATGAAGGTCACAGATACCTGCCTCATCTTCCTCAACAGTAGGCCAATACCCCTGACCAGTTCATCCATAATAAATTGCACACAGATCGCAGGTAGCTAGAGGATAAGTTGTAGAATTTGGAGCTTTCAGGGGTGGCGAAAAGGTCTATTGCTCGTATTGAATGGTGTGAGTGAGTTTTTATTGTATCTTGGGATGTCTACTGTCATATGCTACAGTGATACAAAAAAAAAAATATTTGTGAAAATTCTGTAATCACATGTGTCATAGCTTTGTATTCATTCTTAGAGGTGTATATTTAAATAAATATACCAAAAATAAGTTCGTGTACATAAAAAAAGTTTTGAAATCTAGAAAATGTTGGATGTGTAAAATAAAATGCTATGTAATGTGTACTGATAGCTGATAATGATTGAGGGTACTGTGGCAGTATAGAACCTTTGTGGTAGTCCGTTAAATAATATAGGTCAGCATAGAGGTCTTCTCCCTTCTCTGGCATAAGAGTATAAGAGACAGAACCTCTAGCTCCTCTTTTAAGGAGAGGCACCTCTTCTTCGGTATGGGGGCAAGTCAAGGTGCTGGTGGTTGGGCAAGAATCTTGCCTGAGTGCAGGAGAATGAAGATTTTCTTTTCCATCTGGTACATCTGCCAGCTTCTTGAAGACAGAGCCCTCTGAGATGTCAGACCTCCGAGTCTAAGTCGCTTTGATATCGATGCTAGTCGGGGGTGGTATTTAGCATCTGCTCTGGCTCAGGAAGAGGTTTCTTGGCAGCCTGTTGCCCGACACTCTGATTGACACAGAATGCGCCTTTTCGATTTCTTTGTGCTGAAGGGGTAGTGTGGTGAGCTTAGGGGCCATTTGGTCGTGCCTTCATGAGTGCAGACAGAACAATTTGAGTGGGAGGAGCTGGAGAAGATGGTTTGTCTGCAGCAGGACGAAGGTGGCCGCAACGGCCGCGGTGGCCTACCCTTGAGAAATGTGCATTGCAGACAGAGGGTGCATCACAATAGGTCTCGTGACTCGAACCGGTTTAAAGAAAAACAAGTTGCAAACATCTGGACCCAAACTAGATGTCAGGCATATGCATTGCATGTATATCTACAGCACTAAACTCTACAGCCACCCCAAGGCCTCCTCTAGACTGCGGCCTCTTAAAAGAGCCTCTGGCAGATGGGGGGTCTGAAAGGCACCTATGCATTTTGCAATGTCTGTGTTCTTTATTTTCTCCAGCATTCCCTCAACCTGTGGTCCACATAGTGTTTGCCATCACAGGGTAGGTTGAAGAGATGCTGCTTGATGCCTGAAATATGAAGCCATGGTTGGCACCTAATAAGAGTGTTGAATTCACATGAAGCCGTGTCTGCAGTGTCAAGGTTGCATCGGATGGTGGGGTTTGATATAATATTGCCCTCTAAGAATATTGTCTCCCCCTTCTTTCTGAACTCCTATGAACGATGCTTATCTCCTGCAGCTTATCCAATAGTACCCTCTCACAACTGGTGTGGAGCCCCACAGTTAGCTTTTTTCCAGTGGGTGGCAGCCCCTACCACCACTCTTTTGCCGGAAGAGTCAAGTTTCTCGCTCTCCTTGACAGGCAGAAGAATCATTTGTGGATTAAACGAAAGAAAGCTTGTGCACAGTGTAGAGAGAGTCAGGCGGGACATAATTCTTGATGTGGGCATGGTTGTTGAGGGATGGCTTCCATTTCTTCTCAACGCTTGCTGGAACCACCCTGGCTTGCACTGGCTTGTTTAAGGTGTCATGGGTCTTTAAGAATGCCTTTAGCATAAACAAGTACGGGACTGTTTATTTGGACTTAGATAGTGTCTCTAAGAGGAATCAACTTATGGGAGGACGCGGATATCCATCCATTGGATCACCTCATGGTATGACGGGTGTCGTCCGAGAGAGATGCTCTAGCAGGGTAGTGGAACAGATCTGGGTCCCGTGGAGGAATCAAAAGCAGTCATCCCACATGTCATCTGTGGGCTCTGGCTCAAAAGGTGCTTCACAAGGGTCGGCTGGGCAGAAGGGGCTGCTGGGACAATAGGAGTAATGATGAGTGAGGAGGCAGTAATGTAGAAGAAGGTTGTGGTGGTGGTGGTGAAGAAGGTGGCAGTGGAGGAGAAGATGGTGGTGGAGTGAAAAATAGTGCCTTTGGACTTGAAGACGGTTGGCAGAAATGGAATGCCTGAAGGGCAGTGTCCTCATGTTCCTCAAGGTCGAAAGGGTCCTGTTCTCGAAGATGTCAGGCATGTTGTATGAGGATTGCAATTGCATCTTCTGATGTGCTCAATGCCTTCCCAGTCGGTATCAGAGGGACTTCTTCGACCGGAAGGTGAGACAGGCTTCGCACACAGTCAAAGTTGAGGCAGAGGTAACAGACCTATTGACTGTCAGATCAAGGATACTTCACCTGGCATGGGGGACATTACTGGAAGGTCATCAGTTCTATCACGCTTTGGCAGGTGGGAGTTCGACAGATGTCAGTCTCTGAAGTGTGTCACCAAGAAGAGCACGGATGACAAAGCCTGCCCCTCTCCTTATTGAAGGGGTCAAATATGTACCATATGGCATCAAAAGGAAATGTGGAGAATCCATCAAGTCTCAGAGCCCCCTTGTTGCATGTCCAAACCCAATGGCAGAAAACAAAAACAAACAAAAAAAAACAATCTAACAAGTGTGTGTCAAGGATAGGAACTTAATTGCTATGTACAAAGCTTGAGGCTAAGCACTCAGATATTTCAAAATGTGAAGAATATTAACTAGTCCAACCATTTTCTCCTTTCAGAATGAAAACAGGAAAATATGGGTCAATACAAAATAAATGCATGCAATTTCATAAATCAGGACAGACTATATACAGACAACACCATATCTGAGGTAAGCTAAGGACAACGGACACTCAACAGCTTACTTTCACAGTATATCACATCATTTAACAATGTAAAATTCTTACAATGAACTAACCCTATTCTAACCACACACAACCAACCACCACGAACACAAGATACACTAGCAAACAATGGTGCCTTTAGTCGGATGGGTGGCCTTCCCAGATCCACACAAAGGGAACCAAAAGAGATCATTTGTAGCAAACTACATCAGAATGGTGGATAGTGATAAACAAAAGCAAGTGACAAGATACAAACACTTTGCTTGTGGCTGAAATATTGGTTTTGTTGTGCGTATGTGTTTGTCTGCTTAGACGTGCCTTGTTTTTAGGTCAGTTTTTTTGTACAAATTTTAATACGAATACAATTATATGGTTTGTAGAAAGATGTTGAATTTCCAAAGTAGGTTGGCTCTTGGCTAACATTTGCAGATTGAATACCATAAACAATTACCTGGAAGAGGGAGTTTCAAGATGGTTGTTGGCGCCTGCTGTAAGTATGAATAGCTAAACATGCATGTGCATTTCCTGATACAATAGTGTATATCTATTATTTGCCTGTAAGTCAAGAGTGAAGCCAGTGTATTGTGTTATAAACAAACATGATGGTCAGCGAAAGACTGACCGATGAAAGGACCAGGTCTCTGGCACATCCTTAATAATAAGGTCATTTTGGGTAAAAGACTTTTTAAGAAAAGGTTGCATGAATGACAAAGGCAGCCTAAATGACAGCTATAAAGACCCATACCAAACCCCAAAGTTATTACTCTGAAATTCAATTTAGGGTGTGAAAAACATCTGAAAATGGATTCCTTCCAGAGCAGCTTATTTTACAGCATATAAGACAAGTGAAATAGTATTTTCAGTTTAAATCTACCCTCGCAGAACAAGGCATTCAGATACACTCATTAAAAACACAACAAAATGAAGTTTGCGCAACTAAAAACTTCAATAGTTGTTCACTGCGCTGTAACTTAAATGATATGTAGAGGAAAAATATGAATTGTATTAATGATCAACAATTCCTCCAAATCAAGCCAGTAAGATGGTTTATGAAAATTTTGCATCAAGCAAATTCGATCGACATTATGCTGGAGAATTAATTTTAATACCAATATTCTTTCCTTTCTGAGTAGGTTGTTCTGCACTGCACATTTAATTGATCTTATAAACCGACATCAATCAGATTACAAAAGATACTGTACAAAGTAGGTATACAGCAAAAGAGAATATGAGAACTACAACCAATTACTTATGTTTAACTGTAACTGAGCACACAATAAAATACTAGTTGTACTTTACACTTCTGGAAGTACTGTCACCTCAATGTCCATTAGTGCATTCAGACCTTTTCACTAAAGGAAAACATAATCTATTCCACTCTTATGACATATGAATTTTTTTTCTCATTAATATTGCTTCTAATCAAGGCTGTCTTTTTTGTTTGCTGGAAATATCACCTTTTTATTTAGGTACAATCATCATAGACAGACAAGTATGAATATTGTCCTGTCGTAAACTGGCTCCAACATTTAAAAAAGTATTCATGTGAAAACATTTATTAAACTCCTGTACACAGAATGGATTTATATATACAGCATACACGAGTAAGCAGGCAGCACCCCGAAGTGGTTTAAAAAACTGACCTAAGTGGAACATTTATATAAAAAAAGAAGTATCCTAAATGATAACAGACAATTCCTGAACTGCTGAATTTTAAATGAGATACTTTTACATTTAAAAATGTAACAAATTTAAAACCTTGTTATATTAAAGAAGTCTGTAGTATAGTCCTGAATGTGTAGAAAGAGTGGAACCAATTTACAAACGGATTAAAAAAATAAATACCACTCCAACAGAGGTTCTTGCGTCAAACGTTCTATAAAAATTAAAAAGAAACTAAGTATCCACCTGGGGCTGTATTGCAATGTTTCTCTTTTGCGTTGCCATTTGTATGAGAGTACATGCCAGATCAATAAATCAGTCTATCACCTAAGATTAATTTTGGAGTCCAATTTAGCAAAAGGTCTGTATCTCATCTTACTAGACTAATGATTCCCATTGGTTTATTCAGTCTGGGAAAATTGGTGTGTAAAACATACAGGACTAGATGACTAGAGGACTGACGGCAACCACCCTTAATTTTCTCACAAAAAAAGACAAAGGCATGTATGCTTCTTTACAAACAGGTCCCATATAACCACAGATTAAAAGCCCAACCATTTCTAAGGCAGATTTTTCATTTTTTGTTGATTTCTTGGCGAGTTCTTAAGAACTTCTCTCAATCGAAGGTAAAGTCCGGTAGATTCTGCCATATTGTCATACTCAAATGGTGTTATACCAACTGCAAAGTTACCCCTGTCAGGAACATTCACATTTGACGATTCTGCATCTGCTGCATCTTCCCCTTGGTCATCCTTCTGTCCATTTTCTGCACAAACTGTTGCTTCAGAACCATTCTCTGCGGTTAGCTCAGATTCTTGGTTAGAAGCAGTTTCTTCATCCATTATGCTATGTAAAAATTCCTCTATTTTAGGATTATGTTTAGGAAGTTCAGTTTTGTATACCTGAATACACACACCAGGAACTTCTTTGACTGCCGTTGTTTCCTCAGATGATGGTCTTCCATCTGGGGCATTGTCCAAATCGCTTCTACCTGGGGAAGATGCAATAGAATTTACAGTGACAAGAGTATCAGCAGGAGCATCAGAATCACTGTTTGTACTCTCAGACTGTTCTAGTGCAGCCCAAATCAAGCGCTGCTGTTCCTCAAGTTCTTCTATAGTTAAGGTATCGTCATCCATTTCACTTGCCCTTGGCTGAGATATTAAACTTGCAATAGGAGAGGCAGCAGGAGTCAAAGGTGGAGTGCCTTTGGGAAGAGGTGGGGGAGTGGGAGTTGGTGGGGGGCGAGGAGTAAAGTTAGGAGGAGTGGACGGAGGTGTTCCTCGTGGTAAAGGTGGAGGAGATGCAATAAATGGAGATCCAGGAGGCAGAGGTGGCTGAAACCGAAAGCCTCCACAGGACTGAGAAGTATGAGGCCCCTCCACATCTAAAATTTAGGAGAATGGTATTAATAACGTAAGATATTATTCATTATTACCAATACCTTCAAGCAATTTCCTTAACAGTGAATATAAAATACTGCAACCATTTAATAAGTATAAAGTTCAGCCTGTTGATGGATTTTATTCACAGCAACAGAATTGATGGCTCAATCTTGGGTACCATTACTTTAACCTCTGACAGCATGTCCATCCATTTTTAAACTAAGTATTGCGGGCCTTAAGTGCCATTCCAATTTATTGCAAACACTGACACCACAATAAGGGTTATGTATATTTAGCTGAACACAAACAAGCATGTATACCTGCACTAAGGACACATTACAGCCAGCTGACTAAAATATTAAGAGCCTGGGGTACAAGTGGATTTTGTGGATGTTAAGCCTGCAATTCCCAAAACAACATCTGCTGATACAAAAGGGCTTATTACAATGTAAATAAGCCCTTTTCAAAGTCTGGAAAATGCCTTCCCAAGTCATAAAGGAACTTTTGCAACTTTCCGAATTCCAAATAGGTGTGTGTGGATAAAACTGGGGTCCTCTCTAATTTGTAATACGTAGTGGGATGTACTAATGGTTTGTGGTCACAACTGCAGTTGCAAGCCATTGAGAAGTTACTGACCTTTGAGTTAAGGGAGGTAAATTATTTACAAAGAAGAACCTTCTACTTAGGCAATCCTGCACATCCTTGGGAGTGTGGGGGGGGGGGGGTGACAAGGGTGTGAAGAGAACATCTTCCGAGAACATCAACAGGTTTTACAGCAATCAATCATTTTGTATGGGATATGGGCTGCTTAAAAAAAGAAAAATGCAGACATGTTCGGGATTCACTGCAGGAATTAACAGACTGTGGGTGTTCCCCACTACCTGAAAGTATTTGGGGTTCCATCTCCCACTTGTGTACTTACTGATGCATCCTGCCTAGCAGTTCCACAAAGTTACTGTACACCACTAGCAAACAGCCAACTAGAAGCAGATTTTGGTGAAAACTGGTTCATTCTTAATCAACTGTCAATGCAGACAGCCATGGTGAGTTCCTTCTGTTTTTTTTTTAATGTACAATACTGCAGTCATGTCTGTTTTCCAGACGACTGTTCTGTTAATCAGTGTGTTGAGCCCTTTTGAGTGCCAACTAAATTGCAGTTAGCTCTAAAGAAAAACCACAACAAAAAAAAATGCATTTTCTGCTGCTATTGCGCCAGGGTGCCCGTGGCTGAAGGGGCCATGAAAAATGTGCCCAGCAATAAATTGCACAACTTGAGATTGTGTGCAATTCAGGGCTCTATCAGTATAATATCTTCCCATTAAAACACAAGTTATTTACCTTCGGTAATGATATATCTGTAAGAGACATTAGTTCGTGATAGATTCCTTACCTTAGAATTACCGAATTACCCAGGAGGCGTCAGACTGGATCCGGAAAGTTTGAGTCAGCAGTACCCCTGCACGTCGGAAGGTGGCGTTGTGTGGCTCCGCGTCCGTTGTAGGCATCGTGATCGCCGGGATGACATTGCGGCAGCTACTTAGACGCCACCCTCGCGTGCGGAAGTCAGATCTGTACACGACTTTCATTGCCAGGAATGCAGAGCCATGCAAGATACTGACCGGTGCATTGAAACTAGGGCCCTGAAAGGGATGACCTTAACCCTAGAAATCAGTTTTCAGAACGGGGAGGATGGGTGGGGCGGTAAGGAATCTATCACTAACTAATGTCTCTTACAGATATATCATTACCGAAGGGAAGCAAATCTGAAAGAGACACATTAGTGATAAGATTCCTTACCGTAGAATAGATACCCCAGCAATACCAACCCCGGTGGTGGGACTGTGAACCAAGATCACACCAGAAAGTGACGGAGAACAGAACGGCCAAAGAAGCACTCTCTCCGGACTTGGCTGTCAAGGCAATAATGCTTAGTAAAATTGTGCAGCGAGGCCGACGTGGCTGCCTGACAAATGTCTTGCAGGGGGGACACCACGTCCCAATGCAGTAGTAGCTGCTGTCGCCCTGGTAGAATGGACGCATAGCCTTACCGGAGGTTCCTTTTTAGTAACCCTGGGTGTAGTTCGTGTAGTAGCACTATGTGTAGCTAAGCGAAGTGCACTTCACGAGCAACACAAACTGCGCAAAATGCTGTTTGCACTGATTGCACTGATTGCACAGTGCGGACAAGCATCCGGCACTGTGCAATCAGTGCAAACAGCATCTTGCACAGTGTAAGCGGTCGTTTTCTGCCGCTCGAGTAGATTTCTTCTCAAGCGGCAGCTTTCTCAACGCGGACTGGTAGTTTCCCATGGTTATGTTATTGGCCTCTTATATAGCGCATGACTCACCCAGGGGCATCTCAGCGCTTACTTAGGCGAAAACCAAAGAGAAATTATGTATCAGAGCCGAAGAGAATTAAAATAAGAAGGCCTTAATTCGTTTCCAAAAAACTAGATAGGAGGTGTATTTACACAAAGCCTCTGATAAGGAGTTCCAATACTTAGGGGCGATATATGAAAAAGCTTTGCCACCTGAGCGAGTCCGCCGAATGCGCGGAATAGTCAGCAGTGCCCTTTCATTTGATCTCAGGTTACGGCAGGAGGTCTGCTTACAAAATTTATTTTACAAGTAACCAGGACTTGTTCCGTTGATTGCTTTAAAGGTGAAACAGATCTTGAAAAAGGACCTTTTTCACTGATAGCAAGTGAAGCTCTTTGAGCAGGGGAAGTGATGGAGCCTGGGGGATGGTTTAGGACCATCCTTGCTGCAGTGTTTTGATGACTTGGAGTTTTGCTACCAGGGATTCACCCACTTCGGCCAGTAGAGCGTTCCCGTAGTCCAGGCGGCTCACCACCATCACCTGGACCACCGTTCTGCGATGTTTCACTGGTAGGTATGGAATAATTCTATATAGTAGTTGAATACTATAGTAGCAAGAGCCCATGATGTTTTTGACATTGTCCTTCATAGTCAATTTGTCATCCAATTGTATTCCCAGGCTCTTTACTGATGAGGGATTGAGGGCTGTCCCCAGCTGAGCAGACCACCAATCGGCCAAATTAAGATTGTGTTCTTCCCAGAAGCATAAACTCGGTTTTTCCTGGATTAGGCTGGAGGCAGCATTCTGCCATCCAGTTTGAGATGGCCAACATTCCTGCCGAAAAACACACTCACCTCATTTAGGTTCGATCCAATAGGGAAGATCAGTTGAGTATCGTCCGCGTACGATATAATCTCAAACCAAAAGGTCGAACGATCTTGGCCAATGGAGCCATGTATACATTAAAGAGAGTGGGGCTCAGCCCTGCGGGACTCACTTGTCTAGCAGGAATTTTTGAGACCTAAAAGCACCCAGCATGACCATTTGCCCTTTGTCGGACAGAAATCTTTTTAGCCATTTCGGAGTGAGTTCCCCAACACCACATTACCGCAACCTCTCCACAAGCAGTCGATGGGGAACAGTATTGAATGCTGCGGAGAGGTCTTAGAGGATGAGTATTGCGGATCCTCCCTCGTCCAGGGTTAGTCTTATTGAATTTGTGACCGCCAATATGGCTGTCTCGGTACTAAAGCCCAGCCGAAAGTCTGACTGCGAGGGGTCCAGGATATTATTAATCTCTAAATAATGGCTCATTGGTTTATTTATATGGGTTTCCAGTATCTTCCCCAACAAAGGTAACAGATAGATATCGTTCTGTAATTATTTAAGACCTGAGGATCTGCTGTCGATTGAGAGCAGACACGACCACTCGCAGTGAGAAACGTAACCTCCCGCGTTGAGAATCTCGCCGGGAGGTTTATCTTCCACGCTCGCGATCGGCAACTTGATGTTGCTGATCGCAACGCGGAAAAAGTCTCAGCGGGATGTCATTTTGCTCACTCTCGCCAACTTGTCGTTGAGGTCTGCGAGCAAGCAAAAAATTACAGCTGCACTACGCTACGTGTGTTTGCACTGTGCTACGTGCAATTCGCGTAGTGCGAAGTAGCGCAAACTACACGAGCGTAGCGCTTCGCCCAGGGTTACTTTTTAGCCAGGGAACAGGCTTTTATACACAAAACGACCCAGCTGGAGATAGTCCTCTTGTGTACAGCCTGGCCTTTCTTGGGGCCTACGTAGCAAACAAAGAGCTGGTCATTCACCCGGAACTGTTGTGTGCGGTTCAGGTAAAAAAAAGAGCGTATGTTTTGGGTCCAGATGGTGGAGCCTCTCTTCCTCTCTGGAAGAGTGCAGAGGCAGAAAGAAAGGGCAGAGTGATAGTTTGCCCGATGTAGAATGCAGTTACAACCTTGCCTGGATGAACAGACAGAAAAGGAGGTTTACAGAAAAGGAGGTTTACAGAAAAGAGCCTGGATCTCAATCAAGTGCCTAGCGGACGTGATGGCAACCAGGAAAGCAGTCTTCAAAGTAAAAAAACGAAGAGGACAGTTGTGAAGCGGCTTAAAAGGAGCGCACATCAAATAAGTAGGAACCAGGTTCAAGTCCAACTGTGGCATAACACAAAATAGGAGGGAAAAGGGGAGTAATGACTTTAAGACATCTACTTACGACAGAGGACTTGAAAAGAGAGGGCTGATCAGGGAGCCTGAGAAAGGCCGAAATTGCTAAAAGGTAGCCCTTAATATTACCCAGAGCAGAGCCTTGCCGGGCCAAAGAAAGAAGGAACAAAAGGACTTCTGAAAGAAGAGCAGAAGGGGGATCTACAGCCTTTGCTGTGCACCATGCCACAAATTTGTTCCACCTGCAGGCAATAACAGATTTAGTGGAGGGATGCCTGGCTGCCAGAATGACATTACAGACTTCAGGAATGAAGTCAAATGGAATCAACTGTCACCGCTGAATCTAAGCAAGGAGGTGGAGGCTGGTCAGGTTTGGGTGGAGGACCATCCCCTGCTGCTGCAACAGAAGATCCTCTTGAAGAGGCAGTCGGATCGGGGGATCCGCACTCCTACTGAGTAGCTCGGGATACCAAACTCTTAGAGCTCATTCCGGGGACAAAAGAATGACTTGGGCCAGGTCGCCCTGATCTTCAGCACTCTGGGTAGAAGTGGCTTAGGGGGAAAGGTGTACAACAGACCGCAACTCCACTCGTGAAGAAAAGCGTCGCTGAGGAGTGCCGCCTTGTTGAACCACCAAGGAAATGCCTTGATGTTCCAGCCATGTCCAGAGACGCAGAGCCTCCTGACATGGGGTCCACGACCCCACCCACTTTGCTTGTTGCAGTACCACATGGTGGTGGTGTTGTCTGTGAACACCTGCACTATCTTACCTTTGAGGCGGGGAAGGAATGCCTTCAGTGCAAGTAGGATCGCCTGGAGCTCCAGAAGGTTGATATGGAGCCTGGACTCCGCCGGAGACCAGATGTCTGATCTCTGCCTCTCCCATGTGGCCGCCCCATCCCAGGAGGGAAGCATCCATCACCACTGTGCGCTCCAGGTGGGGAAGGGAGAGGGATCTACCATTGACCCAATGCTGGTGCGTGACCCACTACTGCAATTGTTGTGCAGTGCCCTCCGAGATCTGGACGTAGTCAGACAGGTTCCTCTGATGCGGCACCCACTGGAATTTCAGGTCCCACTGCAGAGCCCGCATGCGCCATCTGGTATGATTGATCAGCAGGATGCAGGAGGCCCTGAGGCCCAGAAGCCTCAAGGTCATCTTGCCGAAACCCAGGACAAGGGCTGAAAGATTGGAATCATTGCCCGAATGTCCCGGACTACCTGCTCGGGAGGATAGACCCGAAACTGCGCTGTGTTGAGAAGCGCTCCAATGAAGAGGAGCTTCTGAGAGGGGATCAGGTGTGACCTTGGCACGTTGATGGAGAACCCCAGAAAATGCAGAAGGTCGGGCGTAGTCTAGAGGTGAAGACGACTGCGTGGGGCGAGCACGCCTTCAACAACCAGTCGTCGAGATAGGCAAGACTGAAACCCCTGATCTGCGCAGATGAGTTGCGACCACCACCATCACTTTCGTAAACACCCGAGGGGCGCTGGTAAGGCCAAAAAGGAGCACGGTCAACTGAAAGTGCTCGTTGCCTATGATGAACCGCAGATAACACCGGTGGGCTGGCAGGACTGGGTTATGAAAATAAGAGTCCTGGAAATCCAACGCTACCATCCAGTCTTGCGGGTCTAGGGCAGACAAGATCTGAGTAGGTAAGCATCTTGAACTTCTTCCAGAGGAAGCGATTGACGTTCCGAAGGTCTAAGACAGGACGCAGTCCTTTGTCCTTCCTGGGCACCAGAAAGTAGTGGGAGTAACAACGACAACCTACTTCTGGCGTCAGAACGCGCTCGATGGCACACTTGGCCAAGAGGGCCTCAACTTCCAGCTGGAGAAGTGCCAAGTGATCCCCCGACATGCAGTGGTACTGAGGTGGCATGGCTGGAGGGGTGGTCTCGAAGGGGAGGAAGTAGCCTCTTGACAATCTGTAAAACCCACCTGTCCGTAGTGATGGTGCGCCATTGGGGGAGGTGATGGCAAATCCTGCCACCCACTGGGTTGTGGCAGACCTGAAACACCGGACTAGGAAGGTTTGGAAGCAGTGATGGCAGGGGAGGTGGTGGACTGACCAGCTCGCTGGCCCTGTGACCCACCTTCGCGGGTCTCATGTCTGCAGCTGCGCTGAGACTGTTGCTGTGCAGGCCTGTGGCTTTGAAATGAAAATGTTTGGGCGCATCTTCCTTGGCCACGAAAGGAGCTAAAAGTAGACGCCGAAGGAGTGCGCATGGCCGAAAGCCCCAAGGATTTAGCCGTAGCCCACGAGTCCTTACAACGCTCCAACACATTATCTGCCTTGTCGCCAAAAAGGCGAGTGTCATCAAAAGGCATGTCCATCAGAGTGTTCTGGACATCCCCTGAAAAGCCAGCAGGTACTCAGCCAGGGTGATGGTTTGGCGCCACTGTTGTGGAAATTGCTCTTGCCTGCGATTCGGCGGTGTCCAGGCCACAACGAATCGTGAACTTGGCTGCATCTCTCCCCTCAGCAACAGCTTGGGAGAGCACCATCCGGGCCTCCCCCGGACACTGAGGCAGCACCGGCGCCACTGTATCCCACACAGAGTGGGAAAAATGGCTCAAGAGGCATGCAGTGTTCATAGACCACAGCCCTGAACTGGCGGAAAAGAAAATCCTCTTCCCAAACTGCTCCAGTTTCTTGGATTTCCTGTCCGGAGGTGCGGGAGGTAATGTGCTTGGGGACACAGAGGCTTGGACAACCAAGCTCTCAAGGGTAGGGTGTTGGGAGAGGAAAATGGGGTCGCCGCGGGGCCAGGAGATGGCGTCGGGCCATGTTCCTATCCACAGGAGCCCCTGTGTTGGGCCTGGACCAGATGTCCAAAAGGTCGTCTGAAAGTGCATCATTAAAGGGCTGCAGCAGCTCCGCAGAGGAAGCCGCCGGCCGAAGCACTTCTGTCAGGAGGTTAGTCCTGACTGCAACAGTAGGGAGCTAGAGGTGGAGAGCTGCCCTACGCAACACCACTGAATAAGTACCACCCTCCTCCGTAGCCACGGTAGAAGGAGACAGTGCGCCAGGTTCTGGTGAGAAATCCATAACACCGGCGTCTCCCAAATCCTCTGCCCAGCCCGGGTCTAACTGGCATTGGGCTACGAGAGGGTCTGCAGACCCTTCCCAGTCCTACCTGTACTCCATAACCTGCTGGGCAGGTGGGACAGATAGAGGAAGATGGAGATAAGGACAAAAATTCCCCATCGGCGTCGGAATCTGCATCGATCGACACCGGTCGGGCACAGTCCATGTTGGGGTAGAAGCCAGGGACGACATCGGTAGGGGAGCCGGCAGACGCCAGTGGCGGAGCCATAGACGTCGGTGGAAGTTGTACAAGGTCACCCGACATAGGCTGGGATCTATGCATGGTCAGCCGACATAGGCTGGGATCTATGCATGGAACCATGGGGGTCTCGCGGTGCCTAGGCCGGAGCCGTCGGGCCATAGCCGACGAAGGGCGAGGACCCCCAGTCGGACCCATGGGGCCCGAAGGCACGCCGGTGGGGCCCGATGGGCCACAGAGGCGGGCCATGGCTGACAACTCCTGCAGCTGGGCCGGAGTTTCCGACGAACCTGGGAAGGGCGGGTAGGCAGACGGTAACTGCGTAGGCTCTGTCGGAGCCGTGGGGGAGGCACCACCCGCACCCTGAGCAGTGTCACGAGACAGGCTAGGGGAAAGCGAAAAGTGACATCTCTTCTTCGACTTCTTGTGCTTCGTCTTACCTGATCCCGAGTGCGAAGACACACAAGGTAAACAAGTTACTGCTCCTCAGTAATGCACTTTCCGTACCATGAGAATGCCCCCATGAGCCAGGCAAAAGCCTTAGAATTTTTTCAAGCAATTCCAGCACGTTCCGGTACATGGCTTGATGTGACTCAGTCCTACCCCTGTGCGCCGACGAACAAGTTACTTACCTTCAGCTTTTTCTGGTAGACTACATAAAAAAAAAAAGATTCCAACCCTTAAATATTCCCCAGGAAAATAGTCATCAGTACCTCTTCCCACCAGTAGGTGGTGGTGTTTAGCTCTGTGTCATCTACATCAAAAGTGATGTTTCAGTGCCTATAAAAGGCACTACCACAACATGCTGATATCAGTTTCTTTTGCGACTGGTTCCATGCCAAAAAAGCAAAGCCACGTAACTGTTTTTTTGACCAGTGCGTAGTGTCTAGGGCAGTGCCCTCTAACCTTTTCTGTAATAAGAGATACTTATTTTCAGTGAAATTCACCGAGAGTGTCTAATATTAGTGTTGTAATACAGGTCACATCAGACAAGTTTAGTGACCACCTTATGCAAGATTACTACAGTGAGCACCTCAGTGCATCAGGTTGTCTGTGGTAATGTAAAAAAGGCTTTGTCTATTTGGAATGCCTCTACATGGATAATATATATACAGAACAGTATCCCAACTGGTATGATTTGTAGACAGTTAGTAAAGATATGATGAATACAACATTATCCAGGGAGGAACAAGGAGACTCTATATGATTGTCACGTGTGCTCAAGGCATCATTTTACTCAACATTTTTTTCTCAAAAGATAGGGCAAGTACAATTACAGTTAATATCAGCACTGCAATTTACAATTCAAGAACAACAACCCAAAGTTGTACAAGGTGCACGATCGAAGAGGTGAATAACACTACGGCGACGCAAGTGACAGTGATAAGCGTGGGCGGCGCAAGGTGTTTGTGCATAGATATATACAGTGAATAAAGAACAGAGTAGTTTCTAAATGATTTAGAAAGGTTATTTTCCGTTTGTCATTCTTTGCGAGAATCACTGTGTGAGGGGCGCCTAAGGTCTTGCTGATGAGTCAACGGCGTTTCGATCCATAAGAATTGGGATCATCTTCAGGACTGTGTGGGTTGGTAGCAGTGCGTACATCGCGACTGATCGGCAGTTTATGGGGAGCCGATCTGTGGGGCTGCTCCGTTAAGTCTGGAGAAATACGGGTGCCTGGTGGGTCATCCCGTGTTAATATCGCTAAGGAGTCGATAGTATCTGTGTAGGTACTCCGTGGGCCATGGATCCTACAAAGCATAGTTCTGATGTTGGACAATTACAGGGGGAACTCCCGGTGCCGCATGGTCTGGGGGTGGTACGAACCGATCCAAGCGTGATCGGCGGGGTGAGGAGACTCAATCTTTCCTAGAGGACAAGAAGGCACGAATGAATCGCTGTCCGGGCGTTTTCAAGGTTGACTGGTTACCACTCCTTTTTATTTATAAAACATCTACATGGATAATGCATAGCAGCCATAGCTGCAATGCATCTGGCACCAAGGTAATAACATTTGTAAGTTCAAATATCAGCTTTAAATATATTTTTAAAGACATACATTTTTGTCTTAAATTTGCAATCTTAATGTTGAGATAGGTATATTAATTCAACCAAGCAAATTATTCTAACTTAGTAGGCTGCAAACAGGAGAGCTACACAGTTTTCTGGAGAGCTACCAGTAGCACATGAGCTACTCATTGGAGAAGCCAGGTCTAGAGAGATCTTTTGGGTAAAGAGCAGAGTTTGCATTGTAGGGGAGGATTGGTGGGGAATCTGCAGTTAGATAGAGTCTCTACCAGAAAACACGTTACTGAAGGTAAGCATCTTATTCTTCTGCTAGAGACTTTTGATTGCAGATTCTTAACTGTAGAATAGATAACCAAAAAGTCCTGGAGGACCAAATGGAAAAATGCACATCAAGACAAACCTGACTCTCCAAGCAGTAGTGCTTCATAAACATGTAAAGGTAGGTCAGTGCAGCTTAGCAAATGTCCAGGACAAGTACCCTGCACACTAACAAAATAGTGGTAGCTTTGGCCCTGGTGGAGGGAGTCTGCAAGCCCTCAAAGGGTTGCTTCTTCACCAGTGCCTTGCAGATTTTAATGCAACGTACTATCCATGTGGAGATGGTTTGTTTCTGCATAGCCTTGCCTTTCTTCTCTCGGTTAACAAAACAAAGGGAAGATTGTTCACACGATGTTCTTTGGTGTGATCAATATAGAATGATCAAGCTCTTTTAGAGTCCAAACGATTGAGTCTATCCACTTCCCTGGATGGATGAGGTGTAGCATAGAACGCAGTCAGAGTAATGCTCTGGCCAATGTGAAAAGGGGTAACCACCGGCAGAAGGAAAGAGACTCTTGTCTGGAAGAAAGCCGTTGGTCTATGGAGGTTGGACCAACAGAGCCTGAAGCTCACTGACCCTCCAGGACAAAGAAATGGCCACCAGGAAAATTGTCTTCATAGCCAAGGGGTTCAAAGGGAGAACACATGAGAAGGACCAAATTAAAGGCCGATTAGGCATCACAAAAGGAATAGGCCGGAACAAATGCTGCAAATCTTTCAAAAGGTTGACTTAAACAATAGGGTTGAACCAGCAGCTGCGGGAAAGCCGAAATGGCTGACAAATTAACTTTAACAGTGCCCTGAGCAAGGTCATGCCAGGCTAAAGGAGTAACAAACCAAAACAACGTCTGCAAGAGGTGCAGAAAGCGGACCGCATGGCAATACCAAGCCACAAACTTCTCCCAACAGCAACCATAGACTGTTTTAGAGGAAGGACACATGGCTGCCAAGATGACATCACAAACTTCAGGAGGAAGACTGAAAACCCTCAACTGTGGCCGCTCAATCACCATGTATGAAGGTGGAGCATGCGCAGGTTCGTGTAAAGGACCCTGCTCTGTTGCCTTGACAGTAGATCCTCCTAGAGGGGCAGCCTCATCAGAGGACAGGTTTACATGGTTCTGTATACCATACTCTCAGTGCCCAAAGTGGAGACACTAGGATAACTTGGGCCAGGTCGTTCCTGATCTTCTTGAGAACTCTAGGCAGGGTAGGTATCAGCGGAAAGGTGTACAGGAGTCCCAAGTTCCACTCGAGCCGGAACGAGAGCCGCTTTGGACAATCCAGTACGCAGAAGTCTCGACAAGTTCTCAGTTTTGGCGAATACATTAAACCAAGGTTTTCACCAGTCTCGGTGAGACCTTGCACCACCTCCGGATGTAGATATCGTTCGCAACCTGCGAGGCATCGACAATCTAGTTCATACGCTGTGGTGTTCAGAGCACCTGCCAGGTGATGTACAACCATTAAAACATCCTGCCATTCCAGAGGCGCAGAGCCTTCCAATTCAGGGTCCACAACCCAACCCAACCCACCCCACCCTGTTTATCCGTGCTGTCGTCCGTGAACACCTGAAAAAGCCTTTCTTTCATGGATGGCGTTCAATGCCAAGCAAATAGCTCAACTCCAACATGATGTGTTCTCCGCTGGAGAACAGAATCCTCTGATCTCTACCTCTCCCAGATGGTCATCAAAAACTGAGGAGTGATGCATCTGTCACCACTGTGAGCTCTGGGTGGAGAAGGGACAGAGAAAAAGGGCTGCCGCTGACTCAATTGAGGCTCATCAGCCACCATTGCAGATCTTTTGCAGTTTCCTCCAATTTCTGGACCAGGTCAGAAAGATTTCCCTGATGAGCCTTCAGGACGTCAGGTCCCACTACTGAGTCTGCATATGCCATCGGGTGTGTTGTACCAACAGGATGCAGGAGACCATGAAACCCAGCAGCTTCTGTCAGTCTCACTGAAATCCAGGACAGAAGCTTAATCACCAGAATCCTTGCCATGCTATCCCAGACTTCCCGCCTGGAGGATAGGCACAGAATCCCAATCTGTCTAGATTATCTAAAATGGAAGTGAGTGTCTGAGAGGGAGTAAGTGTGACATAAAGATGCTGATATTGAATGTGAGTGAATGCAGAAGGTTTGCCATAGTTTGCCAACATGAGCATCTTTAATTTCCATTCCCTGTGTGCCATGCGGACAACCAATTGCCCTGGCATAGGTCAGCCAACTTTCTAGCTGGGTGCACTATACCAGTGCTGAGGGTACGTGCACGAGCCCTGTACCCCTACAGTGTCCAGACCAATTGTTAGACATTGTAAGTGCAGTAATGCCATTAAGAGCATATGGTGCTGGGAGTTTTTAATTACGAACTCTGCAATACCATAATGGCTTTACCGAAAACTGGGAAATTTGGTATCAAACTTCTTAGCACATTAAACCCACACTGATGACTGTGTAGGATTTAATGAAAAATGTACTCAGCAGGCATCTTAGAGATGCCCCCTGAAAAATAATCAGCCTCTGATGGGTTACCTGACGGATAAGCACCAGCCTGCCACCACGAGAAAGATTTCTGGACCCCTAGGGTGGGAGCCTTTGTTCCCAGAGCCCAGAAAAAGCCTTTCCTGGGTGGAGGCCATCTGTGGCAGGGCAGTTCAAAGGCTTGCTGCGTTTGTAACACAACCCCCAGCCACTCCTGCTATCAGGAGTGGCTGAGTCCCCCCCCTTTTTGGCAGGAAAACAGGCGGGAACAATTAGTACAGCCCAGAAGGTGTGACCACCTCTGCCAACCCCACCCCTCAGGTGGGGGAGGGGAAGTGAAATCCACTCTTCAGTGCCTGCAATTTTGCTGATGGCAGGCACTCTCTAAACATGATTAGGGTTTGTGCCCACTCCCCCACGTGGGGTGAGCACGCCAAGGGTCTAGTCACCCCAAGATAAGTACCCCATTGGCTACTGATCGAGACCCCTAAAACGCCCCCAAAATACAGTATTTAGGGGGAAGCCCTGAAAGAAGAAGATTGATTCCTGCACACTACAAAGGACAAATGAAGACAACCACCACTGCAGAGAACAACTGACTTGGCCACACCCCTACCGGCCCGTCTGCAGTTTCCAGAGATCCTGCTTCAAAAGTCACCTTGTACTGCAGGCAGCTACCTCCAAAAACACTGGGAGGACTGACTGCCTACCACAAAGACCGGATCTCCTGTGAACAGCAGCTCTGTTCAAAAGAATCTCCAAAGCAAGATCTGAGCCTGCTGAAGACAAAGAAACCAGATACATGGAACCACCACTGCCCCAGTTACCTAAAGCCAGAGTCTGAGTGGCTCACCGGCCCCAGCAAGGTCCCCCAGTGCTCCAGAGTCCGAGTCAACCGTGGATTGACCCCGCCAGGACTCCTACGTCACCTGCAGTCTCTGCAGAGACCCCCACCCTCAAACCACAAGTGGCCCGGTATGGTGAAATCCGACCTCAAAAGACACCCATGCAACCAGCCGCCCTGGAGAAGAGAACCAGAGGTGCACCTACGTCCCAGAGTCCTCGAACGTACCTGCCCAGCTGTTTGTTCCTCCCGTAAGTCTTCCTGGACCGCGCCTGCAGCCAAAATCCAAACCGGCAACTCACATTGAAAACAGGGCACTCAACGCTGAAACAGCACCCTGCACCCAGGCGCCCCTGCTCCACCACGGGTGTACCTTGTGTGCTAACTCAGAACCCCCTTTGCCCTGAGCCTAACTATCAGGAGCTTTGCTCCCACAACCTTGTGGCCTGCTCGTGAGCATCCACCAACCGGAAGTCCCCTAAACCCTGTTGGATAACATTGGGCCTCAGCACTCTGCACCTGGTCGTCCTAGTCCCGCTGAGGGTGTTCTGAGATTGCATCCTCGACCCTGGGGGAACCCTGGTTCTAACTCCAGAATACCAAATCCCACAAATAAGTACTCACCTGCAAACAGTTAACTTTATTTCCATCCATAGGATTACATTGACTGCTTTTCCTTGAAAATTCCTTCAAGTGTGGAGTTAGTTTGAATAAAACACTGAACAACTGTAAATGTTCTATAACTGAATGTGAGAAAGTGCCATCTTTTTTGCATGGTATGCCCCCACTTTTTGCTGAATTGCTGATGTACTTTACCTGAGTGTGCCCTGGGTTCCTGCCAATCAGGTACCCATGGCCTGTGTTCCTTCCCTAAAACTGTGTTGAAACCAAAACCCAATTGGCATCTCTGCCCACATGTCAGTCCCTGGTAAATGGTACCCTAGGTACCCAGGGCACTGTGGCTAGAGAAGATCCCTAAGGGCTGCAGCACTTATTGTGCTACCCTTAGGGGCCCTGTACCCTGACACACACACACTGCCTTTGTAAGCTGAGTGTCTTGGTGCAGAACTAAACAAAGAGTTGACATGGCACACATACCCGTGTGCCATGCCCACAAACACACTGTCCTGGCATACCTCAGTCACCCCTCTAGCTGGATGAACTATGCCAGTGGTGTGAGCACAGGTGCATGTGCCCTGGGCCCCTACAGTACCCAGGGGCATTCCTGGGCACTGTAAGTGCAGTGATGCCATTAAGAGTATATGGTGCTGGGAGGTGGTCATTACGAACTCCACCGCAGCGTAATGGCTTCACTGAAGACTGAGAAGTTTGGTATCAAACTTCTCAGCACATTAAACCCGCACTGATGCCAGTGTGGGATTCAATGCAAAGTGCACGACAGAGGGCATCTTAGAGATGCCCCCTGAAACCTAACAAACTCCCAGAGTCCTGACTGCATGGCTACGGAGGCCGCCACCACCAGACATGTTTCTGGACCCCTGGGTCTGGAGCTTTCCGCTCTCGGGGGCCTGAAACAATGCACATCCTGGGACGAGGTGCCAAGCCTCCTCCCCAAGGATGGACAGGGGAAGCTTCAAAGGCATGCCGCCTTTGTGGGCTTTTCCAGACCACTTGCTGTACTCCGCAACTGGCCCCCACCTGTTCTGATCCCAACTCTGGCGAGAAGACAGGTGGGAAACCCTAAGTGAGGAAAGGGGGTGTGCCAGCCTCTGCCAACCCCACCCCTCAGGTAGGAGAAGCAAGGTGAAACAACTCTGGGCTCCTGCCATCTTGAGGATGGGGAGCCCTACCCAATCAAACTAGGCTCCTGCCGCCCTCCCACTGGAGAGTGGCAGGATAGGGGGAGGTGTACTCACCCCAGGACAGGGACTCTTTGGTCCCTGCCCTTGCCCTACCTACAACGCCCCTAAATGTAGTATTTAGGGGCACAGTGAACCCCCCTTCCACCGATCCCGATTTTGAAACAAGAAGAACAAGAAGAAAGAAGACCTGCTGTGCAGCTGCTAACAAGAGGACAACATCAACTGACTTGGCCCCCTGCCCTACCGGCCTTGAACCTGCTCCTGCTAATACCCTGGTGTCTCCTGCAGACAGCAACCTTGAAAACCCCGTAGGACCTGCCTGTCTTGCTCATCTAAAATCTGGGACTCCCATGAGCAATGGTTCTGCTCAAACAGCAACAACCCCTGGTGCCAGTCAGGAACCGCAAATCCAGCACATTCTGCACCCGCCGAGCCCAGCCCGTGCCCGAGTAGACAAAGACCACTAGGACGTCCCCCCGGCAACTGTGACCAAGAATTCAGCACCCAAGGACCCTCCTCGACGATCCGGATGACCTCTGCAGCCTCACAACAAGGGACCCCTCCAACCACGACCAGCAGAGGGTAAGATTTCCCGAAATCAAAAGACAGCCCTGCACCCGGCACCCCACGCGCTCAACTCCTGGGTGTCTACCTATCCTCCAAGATCCCAACTTACCTCTCGAAGTGGTGGTCGCGCCTGAAGAATCTCCGTCCCCGAGCCTGCAGCCTTTGTTCAACTTCCAGCTTTCCCATTGAATAACATTGGGCGCCCGAAGGCCCAAAAGCACCCAGCACCCAGCCGCCCGAGTGCCACTGGAAGTGCAGCATCTATACTACTGTACTTCTCCACTTGCCCTGTGCAAGTGACCAGGATCTTAGCTGCCACAGACGCGTGGTGTGCCTGCTAGCAGCCACCAACCAAAGGCCCTTGTTAGATTGGGCGGTCTCTGATGGGTAGAGGTGAGTACTTCTGTCCCAGCCGGGACCTGCCTCCTCTAGTTAGGATAGAGGGCTATCCCCTTAGTAGTATCACCAAGCATGTCAGACTGAACCTCGAGGGCCAGTGTAAAGCATTTATGATCATGTACAGTAATATTTTGCCACACTACAAACGGACACCACACCGGTTTTCTATGAAAATATAGTATCCTTTATATATGGATTTATCACAAGGCCCAATAACAGTACAAGTCCACAATAAGACAGAAAGGTTGGGGCGACTGTTCGGGGGTTGAAGATGGGGATGGGGTCAGTTCAGGTTGGGTTTGAGTAGCAAGGGCAACTCGGATACTCAGTCACAGATTAGGGGTGCGATTCTCCAGGTACGAGCCGCGACAAAGTCAGCAGGGCTGTTGATGGTGGAATGCTTGCGTACAGGAGAGACGAGTCTCAGGGTACGGGCCGCGACAAAGTCCGCAGGGCTCGTGATTGTGAAATGCTTTGCATACAGGAGGTACGATTCTCAAGGTACGAGCCGCGACCGGGTCAGCAGGGCTCGTGATGGTGAAATGCTTTGCGTACCGGAGGTACGATCTGTGAGCCGTGACGAAGTCAGCAGGGCTCTCTCGTGTCCAACAACGAACTGTCTTCCCGTTCAAGAGTTCCTAGTTATTTCTCAGAAGGTCTTTGAAGTCTTTCATCAGGTAGGGTGTTCCCCTCCACCCCGGTTTCTGTTGTCCCTCGTCTTTTCCAGATGGCACCCCTATCCTTTGAAGGAGGGAAGCCGGGGTGTCAGACGCTCAGCGGGAAGTGGGGCCGGCATTGTTGCAGGCAGGACACTTGCCAGAAACTACCATGCCTCTTACCTGACGGCTGCCAGCTACCCCCAGGCTGTGTGAGACAACCCAGACATTTGACTACACATCTGGGGCACACTACGAGGTTAGGAATCTGGATTTTTTTTTTACCAAGGCCATTTCTATGCTCTGGATCTAACCTTCATTCCCCGAAAAGAATGTCTCATATACCCCTGATGTTAGGGACACTAATTTGGAGTTTCTACCATTTCCCCCGGATCAGATACAAGGTTCGTGGTTATACTTTTGAAAGGGAGCACTTGCATCATGACCCTGGTTAGCAGGGGTACAGTACTAAGCGCATCTTAGTCCAGCACAAAAAAGGGGTCATACATGAAGAGGGCGAAAAAGTGGACGGGGGACTCACGCCAAGGATGACAGGTCTAACAGCCCCTCCATAGGATAACAATGGGCCTACTCACACTGCACCTGGCTGCCCCTGTGCCGCGGAGGGTGTAACAACTGTACTTACCTGACCCTGGGAGACCCCTGAGTCTACCCCCAGAACCTTAACTCTGCCAGCAAAGTACTTACCCAAAGACTGATAACTTATTTTTCTCCGGAGGGTAACATTGGCAGGGTTTCACTTATAATTTCTTTGAAGTGTCAAGTTTTGCAACTTTAAAATATTCACAAAAAATCATCCGATCAATGAAAACGAAATTACTCACCTGTTATCAGGAGAGAGCCCAGCACTGAACCTGAAAAGTAATTAAAACCGTGATTTACTGTTAACCCAATTTTCCTTTATAGGAATACATTGCCTGGTTTTCACTAGATGTTCAAAACTTACAAATCTTCCTTAAAAATCGCCTGTGTAACAAAAACGATTTCTTTCAACTGTTTACAGGAAATACACCAGGGCTGCATCCAGGAACCAACCCTAAGAAAAACCTACGTAAAGTAATTTTATTGCATTTACTTAAAAACTCCCATTGAGCTCAATGTTAAATTGTGTTTAACTTGTGTTGCATATAGCAACAACTAACTAGTGCATTTAAAAGTCTATTGCTATTTGAAAGTATTCAATTGCAACTTCTCATTCTAAGAAAGTATTTGAGATACCTACTTGTGGTTCTAAAATAAATGATATATTTGTGTATACAAAACTAGAGTTCAGTTCTTGAGTGGGTGAGTCCATTTTGCTGACTGAGTGTGTACAAGTGCTTTACACTGTCCTCCGATACTGCCTTACCTCTCGACCAAGCTACCACTTACGAGAGTAAGGTTATATCTACCTTTAGCCTCTGCCATACCTCTGGGGACTGTGGACTGTGCACACTGTACCTTACTTTCGTCCAGTATGTACAGAGTCACTTTTACAGTGAATTACTTACCTTTTGTTTAAGAAATGTCTCAGTGTGATATCTAGGCATATCACAGTGATTAGCAAAAGTAACAAACAATCTAAAAAGTAACGTGCACAGTAATCTACATTACTTTTTAGTTACTTTACAGAACTGTGTACTTATCTGTAATTCAACCAACTGCATTTGAACCTGCATTCAACTGTAAGTAACTGCATAAGATTTTTGCAAATTATTATTTCACTTACCTGCACCAGGCTTGGCTTTAGAAATAAAATAACTAAATAATATTTTGATACAAATTGGTCTGAGTTCAGTCTTTGAGTGTGCGACATCATTTCGTGCCAGAGTGTGTACAACAAAAGCTTAATACTCTCTGATGAAGCATTACTGCTTATCCACACTACCACACAGAGAGTAAGGTATTATCTACGTTTACATCTGCCTACCGTGGGATTCCTCTGGACTCTGTGCACACTATAGCTTACTTTGTTATAGTATATACAGAGCCAGCTTCCTACACATTCAACTTTTACATAGTTGCTACTCTGTTGCCCAAGTCTTCTGGTGGCCATTTGCTGAGACTGGCTATGAGACAGCCTTCTGCCCTCTCAGAGAGACGTCTGAACAACTCCCAGGAAAGGTAACAATAGAGTCTTGAAATGCAGAAGGTACAAAGTTCCCCGAGAACATAGAAAAAGGAGTGTGTGTGTTTGGATTTTAGGAGAGTAGAGGCAGTGAGCAAGAAGCTCCCTTGTTGGAACTGAGAGGCCTCACACACCCCGTGAGCTAGATGTCAAGCTTCATCATTGGCCTCTTGCTCCCCGTCAGACTGGCGCTGCAATGTCTGACGGGTGCCTAAAAGGCGCTCTTTGTCGGAGTTCTTTTGTTCCAGCCAATGGTTGTGTGCGTGTGAGGGGTAAGGTGAAGGTGTAGTCATGTGGGGAGTGTGATTTAAAAAAGGTGAGTCAATTCACAAGGACATTTATTCGCGTGACTGACTCCCTTGGTTAAAAGGTGGGAGGGGAGATAGAG
The DNA here is from genome assembly GCF_964263255.1 of Lissotriton vulgaris. Taxonomy (NCBI): domain Eukaryota; kingdom Metazoa; phylum Chordata; class Amphibia; order Caudata; family Salamandridae; genus Lissotriton; species Lissotriton vulgaris. Next base: position 144,958,064 of record NC_141699.1, on the reverse strand, counting down.
ACTGTAAGGGGCACAGCGAAACTACCTCGAACCCTCTGGTCAGGTCGACATGTTTCTTGCTTAATTTGCAATTCCTCAGGACCTCAAGTTAACAGTACTACACAGTGAAAAGAAAAAGGAGTAAATACAACCTCTCTGGGTCTGTAAGGGGGCAGGCCAAGTGGTTCTGCGGTAGTGGGGTGACCCTAAAGGTGTCCCTAAAGGGCCCCGCAGTCTGTTCCCGTGGGGCAGCACAGTAAGGTATGGTAGCCTATGGTGCGTGCAGCCAAAGCTTGTACACCTACCCACACGCAAGGCGCTCCTGCGGTAGCGCGGAAAAGCTGGTCATATACACAATAGAGTCTTGCCACTGGAGAGGATGCTACCTTGTTACCTCCTACAGGCAGGAAACCACATGAGATGTTGGCCCAAAAGGGGAGCTTCAAATCGGAAGTCGCCTTTCAAGGGCAAGTAACAAGCAAACGTGGGAGGGACTGCTCTATTGTGTAGGTAGACAAGCTAGCAGCAGGAAAAGGGAGGGCAAAACCAATTGCCAAGTAATTTTTTCCGTGACAGCCTAGTCAAGTACCACGCATCGGTCGTTTGACTAACGCATTTTAATGAGGTGGCCTGCTTCACTGCATTAAAATGCATTAATCGCATTTGTAGCGCCTTGACCACAGGCGCGATATGAGGGTAAAGCAGGTTAAGTAACCACGACTGTCGGAGCTGCATTCAAAAGGCAGCTCGGCATCTGAGTGCTCAATGAGGACAGGGGCAGCTGTGGCAGTGCTGCACAGTTGGCTCCTGAAGTAGGGTGGCTTTGAAGGAAAGATAGGAGCATGAGTGTGAGCCCTGAAGTTGTCCCCCAGAGCCGCAGCACAGCCTGCTTTCATCACACCACGGTCTACGCGGAGGGCACTTCCAGCCTTCTGACCCCACTGCCACCCCACCCCCTGCACAGCCACCACCACCTGCCAACCAGAGAGTGAGGCAATAGCCTAGAGATCACAGCAGAGAATACAAGGATGCGGAGGTGAAGCCTTATCTCTCATCGCACCCACAGTTTCCAAAAAAGGCACTCTTTACAGTTTCACACACAAGATGATGGACGGAATGTTGCACCATGGCAAAATATTCACCCCCAGTCACAGATCTGGGTTTAATCCATCGTTATTTTGCTCACCAAGCCACCCCAGTTCAGACATGGCCATATGCAAATCAGTCTTGACCCTGTACCTCATGGGAACAGTCCAGCCCGAACTGCCAACCATGTCTTTCCTGGACCGGAATCAAGCATCCTAGGACCGGTTTCTGGCTATCAGCAGTCTTGAGCAAGGAGGCACAGGGTCAAGACTGATTTGCATATGGCCATGTCTGAACTGGGGTGGCTTGGTGAGCAAAATAACGATAGATTAAACCCAGTTCTGTGACTGGGGGTGAATGTTTTGCCATTGTGCAACATTCAGTCCATCATCTTGTGTGTTTTGCTGTTCACCATATGTGAGAAGGGTATGCCCAGACGTGGGTCCCTTGCTCACTAAGCCACTGGAGTCAAGCTGTCCTGGCTGAAGACGGCTGATAGCCAGAAACCGGTCCTAGGATGCTTGATTCCGGTCCAGGAAAGACATGGCTTGGCAGTTCTGGCTGAACTGTTCCCATGAGGCAGAGGGTCAAGACTGATTTGCATATGGTCATGTCTGAACTGGGGTGGCTTGGTGAGCAAAATAACTATGGATTAAACCAAGATCTGTGACTGGGGGTGAATGTTTTGCCATTGTGCAACATTCCATCCATCATCTTGTGTGTTTTACTCTTTACAGTGTGTCTGTGCCACTAACTCTGCTGCACTTCTGTATTGTGTATATTAACTCAGGCCTTGAAAAATCGACTCGCAATGTCGAGTGACATTTTATCAGGTCAAGCTATTTTCAGCATTTACTCAACCATGCTGGAGAGTTAACTTGAACTAGAAGGAACTGGTGTTCTGTTCATTGAGAAAGTGAATGAGCAATAAAAGGCGCCTTTAAATCTTGTTTTTGTCTTGACACATTTGCTGTTTGTTCAAAGACAGATGTCAAATGTCAGTCTTTACTAACTGTGCTTATCTGTTCAGTTTTCTTTCTCTTATAGTTAATGCTTTTTGTCAAGACAGTTATCTGATAATTGTGAAACAAAAGACTGTAAAATGTCAAATTTGTGTAACACATTTAAACAGCTTTTTAATGAATAGTGTAAGTATTTCAAAATATATCAGGATTTCAAAATATATCAGGATTTTGTAATTCAGAAGTATGATGGTAATAAAGATTTATATAGGAGCAAAACAAATCAGAACACTTTACTTGGTGATGTGCACATGACATTTGTAGAAACTCTATTTCCAGACATTGTACAATATATAGTTTTAAAACCACATGTCAGTGGGAAATTGGGTGGTGATTTCTAAGTAAAATCTTCTGATTACAAATGACAGTGTGCTGCTACTTTATACTTTAGTTATTTATTAAAAGGGACAGTTTTTAAACATGAGTTGAGAAACATTCCGGCCCCCGCACTGATGACAATGCAGTTAATGAATTGAGGCAAGTCAGCGACCATGTGTATCCTGTATGTGGCTAACTTTTTATTATATATGGAGCTAAAGTTTAGTCTATTAAACCAACCAAAACAGTTTTCTGTATTACAGACATGCAGACCTCACGTGTTTGAAGGGGCTCTCATCTGTGAAGAAGAAAATGGCTTCAGTGAATTACAATACATGCCCAGGATCACATGATTTGAAACCAGTTTATGGGTCAAGAGCATTATTATTGAGTCAAGTAGAATATTTAAGTCACTAGACCTGCAGGTCTCGTCAATTATTTAGGATTTTTCAAGGCCTGTATCTTTGTCAGTGCACGTTTCGAATGAACGGCAGAAAACTCCTGAAGGGAAATGGTAAGCAATGCTACTTCCTATCTTAACTTCGCTCTCCTGCTGTCAATTAATGGAGAAATGAGACTTTAATGGCCAATTTGGGATGAGTTGTTTCGGTCACAGCAAGCGGATGGGTTCAGTAAATAAGGGAGCACAGGGGAGACACTTGTCCAATATGCTTTCATTTGTTGTCAGCAAGCTACTTAGTCTGTATTGCATTTTATATATAGAAACACCCAATGAGAAGGCATCATATTCTGAAAGTTCGAATCTTGATTACCAAAGTTCAGGAAGCTTGTGAGCGTCTAACGTTTGCACTTTGGGGGTTCACATGCTGATCGCATCATCAATGAGCAATCTACACTAACTTAAGTTCATTCTGTTAACGCTGAATTTCTGAGTTTTTCATGAGCTGTATTCAGCCTAGTTTGGAAGTATAGAGGGGCAACCAATGCTCCCTGTTCCTGAGCTGTGCTCTCTGCAGCTTATTATGAACTATAGAATGACATCTTGGAAAGAGGTTTTAAGTTAGTGACATAACTTAAGGTTCGCATTAGTTTCAAGTTATTTTTAGAAACTTCACTGCTCAAAAGTTTGAAGCTTCTTATATTTTAGCTCTTTCAATGCACTTGATTGTTTGCTTTTACTCACGACAAAGTGTCACTCATTTGAAGTTGAATGTCACTCACAAGTGCATTTTAACCATGGAAATGTCGCACATAACCAAACTGAAAACTTGGCAGCTATGCTGTGGGCATGTAGCCCACAGGTAGCTACACCCCAAGGGAGGGTTACTAATCTAGACACCAAGAGAGGAAATCTGGCATCTTGAGAGTAGACAGAATAGGGCCTTCTGGGATAGCTAGATGACATACTTCATAGAAAGTTTTTATCAGTTGGGAGAGATCCAGGCAGCCCATTGGCTAGTGACTGAAAACTCCCCTAAGGGCTGTTTCCGGGAAAAAAAGGCACCACTGGTACTAGGGAGTCAGATCTCAGTGCAGCAGGGTAGTCTTCGGTCCTCTTCTGCAGCTAAAGTCCAGACGAAGAGCGGCTGCATCAATATGAACTGCAACTGGTTTACCTGGTGGGTAGCAAAGGAAAAAAACTGTCTGCAGTGTCTTGCTCATGGAGAAGTGGACTCTAAGCCCTGCTAAAGCAAGACTCTATGGTAAGTTGGCTGATGTAGTAAAGTGCCCGTTTTTGTCATGGTCACTCACTTTTTGCAACTAGTACTGATTGACTGATGTGCACTGGGTCCCTGCTAACCAGGCCCCCGTGCCAGTGCTTTGTCCCCAACAAGGTAAAATAGTCTGATTGTAACACAACTGGCACACACTTTGGCACCCTGTAAATCCCTAGTTAGTGGTACCCATGGTACCTAGGTCATGGGTACCAAAGAGGGTCAGTATGGGATGCAGCATGTGTTATGCTGCCCTAAAGGACCCCATACAAATTGCATGAAGCCTGCCTTCGCAAACCGCGTGTCATGGTGCACACCATGAGCAAAACAGGACATAGCACACTCACTGTGTGTCACACCAAAGTCACTGCACGCAATATATGCAAGTCATCCTACAGCAGACCTTGTAGCCCTAAGGCAGGGTGCATTATCTTACATGTGAAGGCATATCTGCATGAGCACATATGCCCCTGGGCTGTCCAGTTCAATTACTATATGGTACAAGTGAACCGGAAAACAATCTTAAGTATAGGTTCTGGGCACTAGTCATTACGAGTTCCTCAGTTACCGGATGGCTTTACTGAAACCTATGGTGTTTGGTATCAAACATCTTGTCTTAATAAATTTGTACTGTTGCCAGTACAAGATGTATTATGACATGCACCCAGAGGGAACCCTTTACAGGTGCCCCCTGAAAAACCTACCACTATCTAGTGTGCTGGTTGACTGGTATCGTACAGCCTGCCACTACAGACTTGTTTCGGACCCCATTGCAGGTGGAAGCTCACGTTCGGAGACCAGAAACCATGCCTGCTCAGGAGGAAGGTGTTCACACCTCCTCCAGCAGGATGGCTAGAGATTAAGCATATCAAGGCCAAGGGCTTCAAAGCTCCAGTCACCTCTCAGATGCGACCCTGGCTTCCCACAGACCCGAGAGATGCCACCCCCATGCCCTGTGGCCCATTTGGCATAAGTACAGGTGGGAAATTAGCTATGCAGTAGTTATGCAGGCTAGTCATACCCCTAACTGCAAGGAAAAAAGTGGGGGTGCCCATCTCAAAAAGGGCCATGTTCCTACAGCAACTGGCCCTTGCATACCTTCCAAGAATGTTCAGTATTGTAGAGCTTGGTTTTGCAGTGTTGGACCGACTATGGATTCACCAAGGTTTGGTTCTCGCAAGATTTCGACGAGCCCCGGCACCAAAGACAAATCTGGTTGGGGTTGTTCAGACATCTGTTTGTGACAGTCCCTGCAGGGCTTAAACGTGTAGTATATGGAGGGTACCAATGCCTTGCACATAGAGATTCTAGGCTAAACATCCTGTCAACCTACAAACGTTGAGAGCGAGCTTCATATCCATGTTAAAAGTAGAGAAAAGAAAGTAACTAATGGCAGTATGCAGGGGTGGCAGTTATATGGGGCTTCAGCATCACTTCCAGAGGAGGACAAAGCAAACACATGGCTGCCCTACACAACCTACCAGTGAGTCAGGGATTTGCTGAAATGAATATATTACTTACCCTGTAAGCATCTATTTATAGCATGCAGTGCAGTAGGTTTATATGCTTGGCAAACTTCTGCAATCTAGTGTAGGGATCAAACATTTACAAGTTTTTCTTCGAAGTAGTTCAAGTCACGAGGTCTAGCGAGTCCTCCTATAGTATGTTTTGCACATGTTCAGCGGCTCCTTTGTTACAGTTTTTTTTAGCTCATTGGGTGAGTGTAGGAATAGGAGCAGTATAGTGACAGAAGATGAGCATGCAAGTGAAGGTTATAATAAAAGTTGTAGAAAAGTGTACTAAAGAAATACATACTCCAACCAAAAGGTGCCGGGGAGTAGGGTGGGTGCATATGAATCTTTGCCACGAGACACTACGAACAGATGCTTACAAGGCAAGTAACGAATAGTTTCTTACCTGTTGGTGTTTTGCAGCTTGAAGATCTTTCTGGATTCACTATGCTTTGCATTATTCCACGGTCTAGTGGTTGGGCCCGGAATAGTAGTCTTTTTTCTGTGTTTTTTTCGCAGCCCAGGTGGGCGTCGACGCCCCACCTTTTGGTGTCCTTCCTGTGACGTCGGCACGCTTCCTGCGGAAGATCCCACCTTTAGGCGCCATCTTAGGATTATTTTTTTCTTGTTTTTGTGTCATTGTTATTCATCCTTTTCCAATCATTTTAGGTTTTTCCTTCTTTTTCAAGGAACTCCAGATTTGTCTCTTTTGAAGGAGTTTGACTGTATATTGTCCCTGTATTTCCTTCTCCTCCGGACTCATCTTTCTGGTGGAGGTGGGTGGGTTCGCTAGTGAATCCAGAAAGATCTTCAAGCTGCAAAACAACACAGACAGGTAAGAAACTATTCGTTTTGCAGGGTAAATCTTTCTGGATTCACTATGCTGTGCATAGACTTTGTAGCGGTTTGTTAGGTTTGTGGCGGCTGGGTGGGAGATGAGCATTGGTTGTTGAATATATGTTGAAGCACTCTGTCCTACATGTGCTTCCTTGTTCATTTGTATATCCACGCAGTAGTGTTTAGTGAGCGTGTGCACTGAAGCCCATGTTGCCGCCAGGCATATGTCTTCAAACGGTGTGTTAGACAGGAAGGCTATTGTTGCTCCATTTTTCCTAGTAGAGTGGGCTTGTGCCCCTCCTAGTAGTTCTTGCCCTGCCTGATGTGGCAGAATAGTATAGTTTGTGCGATCCATCGTGCGATGGTGCCCTTTGTTACTGGTCTTCCCATGAAACTGCTTGTGAAGGACACAAAGAATTGCTTTGTTTTCCTGTGCTCTTTAGTTCTTTCAAAGTAATGCATTACTGCCCTTCTAGCATCCAGAGTGTGCAGTGCCCTCTCTGCGCTTGTGGATGGTTACTGAAAGAAGCTTGGTATCTGTATTGTTTGGTTCATGTGAAACCTTGACACCACCTTTGGCATAAAGTGTGGGTCTGTTCTCCTTACCACCCTGACATTGTGTATTTGAATGTAGGGTTATTGTAGTGTTAGCGCTTGCAGCTCGCTTACCCTGCGTAGCGAGGTGATTGCCACTAGAAAGGCTGTCTTCATTGTGAGCATTTGCAGTGAGGCTTTAGGGATAGGTTCAAAAGGCATCTTCATAAGCTCTGTTAGGACTAAATTAAGGTTCCATGCCGGTGGCAGCATCCTCTTTGGTGGGGCGATGCTTTTTGCCCATTCCAGGAATCTCTTTACTACTTGGGGTGTAAAGACGTTCTTTCCCGTTTCTCCTCTTGTGTAGGCTACTATCGCTGCTAGGTGTACTCTCAGCGAGGTAGAGCTTAGGTTTGCTTTCAGCAGGTGTGTTTAATATTTTAGCTCTGTTGATTCCTTGGTCATTTTCTTGTGTAGCTTTTTTCTGATGCACCATTGTATGAATCTTTTCCATTTCGCCACATAGCACCTCCGTGTGGTAGGTCTCCTTGCCTCCCGTAGCACCCGTAGTGTGCTCTCTGGGAGTTTCAGGTGTGCAAACTCTACGTCTTCAGCAGCCATGCCGCTAGGCAGAGGCTCTCTGGCTGAAGTACCTCCCCGTTGTGCATGGTGAGCAAGTCTTTTCTTTTTGTGAACTTGTGAGGTGGTCTCAGCGCAATCTCCACTATTTGTGAGAACCAGGACTGCCTGGCCCACTGTGGTGCCACCAGAATCAGTGTCATGTTGCTGGTTCTGCATTTTCTGAGTACCTGGTGTATCAGTGGTATCGGGGGAAAAGCGTAGGAAAATGTGTTCGACCAGCTTATCCATAGGGCATTACCATGGGATTGGTCCCCTGGTTGCCTGGATTCGAAGTATTGGCATTTTGCATTCTGGTGTGTTGCAAATAGGTCTTTTTCTGGTGTCCCCCACTTCCTGAATAGCTTTTGCGTTTCTTGTGCATTGAGCTCCCACTCATGGGACGCTGATGTTTGGCTGCTGAGCCGGTCTGCCTCCACGTTGTCCTTTCCTGGTAGGTGTATAGCCAGGAGGTCTATTTGTAGTGGGATGGCCCATCTCCATATCTCCAGCGCTATGTTGGATAGTGCGACTGATTGTGTTCCTCCCTGTTTGTTAATGTAGAACATTGTTGTTGTGCTGTCGGTTTGTATCAATTGTACATTTGTTTCCAGAAGGCTTTTAGGGCAAGGAACACAGTCTTTAGTTCTAGGTAGTTGATGTGCTTGATCGCATCTATTGGAGTCCACAGACCCCGCACCTTGAGCTGGTTCATGTGTGCTCCCCATCCCCTCTGTGATGCGTCTGTGGTGATGGTCACTGTTGGGTTTGATGGTGTTAAAGGCTACCGCTTTGTTATGTTCTCCTTGTTCCACCAAGCTATCTCCTCTTGCACTGCGTGTGTTACAACTACTAGATCTTCCCAACTCCCTGTAGCTTGTGACCATTGCTGTTGGAGCCATTCCTGGAATGGTCTCATGTGGAGTCGTATATTGGGGACTAGGTGTATGCAGAATGCCATCATCCCCATGATCTTGCTCACTGTACCCACTGTCAGAGCTCGCCCCTTCTGGTATTGACGTGTCTCCTTCAGCAGGGCAAGTGTTCTCTTGTCACTGGGGAACACCTTGTTCTGTATAGTGTTGATCTAAGCGCCTAGGAAGATCTTCACTTGTTCTGGTTCCATCGAGGATTTCCCCCAGTGTATTGAGAATCCTAGTTGTCAGCGTCTGTGTGACCCGCTGTGCATGTCTTTGGCATGGTTTGTAGGAACTTGCTTTTATTAGCCAGTCGTCGAGGTGTACATTAATCCCTTCCCTCCGTAGGTGCGCTGCTACTGCTGCGAGGCACGTTGTGAAGACCCTTGGTGCGGATTTTAGTCCGAAGGCCAGGGCTACGAACTGGTACTGTGCTTTGTCTATGGCAAATCTCAGTAGACGTTTGTGTTGTCTATTCATGGGAATGTGTAGGTAGGCATCTTGGAGGTCTATGGTGGACATAAAATCACCTCCCTTATCTGAGGGATAACTTCTTCTAGGGATGTCATTTTGATTTTTTATGTATTTTTAGGAACCGTAGATCCAGGATGGGTCTTAATGTTTCATCCACTTTTGGCACTAGGAAGTAGTTGAGTACACTTCCTTGTTTCTTTCTTTGAATGGTACTGTTGCCTTCTTGTGGAAAAGTTCTTGTGCTTCCTCTAGGAGTAGCACTAGTTCTTTTGCAGAGCGCACCTTTTTTTGTTTTCCTGTTTGCTGGCTTCTTTACCAGTTCTATGCAATATCCGAACTGTATGATGTTCAGTATCCATTTATCGGTCGTTATTTTCTTCCACTCCTGGAAGAAGTGTTTTAGTCTGCCTCCTACTGGTGTTACATGTTTGTTTATCCGGGATCTTAGTTTGTGTAAAGCTTTTTTGCTTAGTTTGTTGTGCCCCCCTCATCCCCCCTTGAGGTCTTCCATGGGGGGGCACGTTTGGTGGAGCGGAGTCACTTTGAGGTGGGTTGCTGGCCCCGCTCTTCTTGTTAGTCTTCGTCCATTTGCTCATGCGAAAGGACTGGCCCCATGGCTGGTATTGCCAGTTTTGCTGCTGCTGTTCCTGCTGCACTTGGTTGTTGCCCTGGTAATTCTGCTGGAATGTCTGATGTGATGTTCCAGGCAGGTTTCCCCCCTTCCGCTTGGTCTCCGTGTCGGGGTGCCCCTTCTCATTCCTGTGAATTGTAAAGGCCCCAATGGACCTTGCAGTTTCATTTTTCTTTTTGAGTTGTCAGTTTCTCATCCACTGGCGCTCCGAACAGTGTTTCTCCATTGAAGGGGGTGTTCAGAATGTTGTTCTGGACTTCTGGTTTGAAACCTGAGATTCTCAGCCACGCATGTCTTCTTTCTGTGACACCAATCATCATGAGTCTGCTGGATGTGTCTGCCGCATCCACGGCTGATTTTAGTCATGAGTGTGCTATGTTCTTGCCTTCCTCCACCAGGTGTGTTGTCCTCTGTTGGTATTGCTCAGGGAGGTGTTTGAGTAGCTGTCTGACCTCCTCCAATGCTGGTACGTATGCCTGTTGAGTAGGGCATTAGAGTTGGCAATGCGCCAGTGGACTGCTGCATTCCTCTCTATGCTCCTTCCAGTGAGGTCTATCCTCTTATTCTCCTTGTCTGGTGGTGGGCCAGAGTTTCTGGGAACATTGGCCCTCTTTCTGGCTGTTTCTGCAATGGAGTCAGCCGTGACGGATCTCTGTATGTATGGCGGATCCTTAGAGGAGTCTTTGTACTTCATCCCGGTCCTAGGTGTGAAACCAGCAGTTGGATGGCTCCTTGAATGCTTCCCTTCCCTGGTCCAGGACACTTGGGAGCATGGGGAGGAATTGATTCCCAGTCTGTGTTGGAAGCAGTGTCTCTAAGAGGAAGCAGGCTTTTGGTTTTTCTTCCTCCAGTTTCGCCCCATATGCTGTTGCAGAGTACCTGAGACCATATTGTAGATGCCAATGTCATCTGGCGGCGAAGGCCTCGAAGGATAAGTCTCTACGGCCTCATCGGGCTTTCGGCGTCTAGGACCTGTGCCACAGAGGATGCCAAGCCCAAACTTGTTTGCCGGTCTTCCTCGCTTCTCCCTCGTAATAGTACAGTCTCTCCTTCTCTTGGTGTTTTTGGGGCTCCGGAATTTTCAGCAGCTCTTCGGCATTGAATTACTCTTCGTCCTCGACGATGGTCATCTGCTTCGACGGGATGGTGAACCTTTTCATCAGTTCGTCAAACTCTTTCCTTTGCAGGATGTGGTCCATTATTGCCTCAAGCCTTTTCTTCTTCTCCATCTCGGTGTCAAGGGTTTCAGAAGATCTCTTAGATGTCGAAGTTGCCTTCGGGTCTTTTTCCTTCGGCGTCGAGCGCGCCTTTCCGGGGACGTGCTTCGACAACCTAGGGTTGTCTTAGGATTTCGCCAACTGGGAGTCCTTTTTGAAGGATTCACTGGGCTGTTTATCACTGGATGCAGCTGTGTCCGTCAAATGTTTTGGAGCCAGACTCTGATCTTCGAGAGCCAGACTCTGATCTTCGAGAGCCAGACTCTGATCTTCGAGAGCCAGACTCTGATCTTCGAGAGCCAGACTCTGATCTTCGAGAGCCAGACTCTGATCTTCGAGAGCCAGACTCTGATCTTCGAGAGCCAGACTCTGATCTTCGAGAGCCAGACTCTGATCTTCGAGAGCCAGACTCTGATCTTCGAGAGTCAGACTCTGATCTTCGAGAGTCTGTCGGGGTCTTAGGGGTCGATGTCTCTTACCTCCTTTGTTTTCAGATCTGTCTCTACGACCGTGTAGTCCTCTGTTCCCTCGGCGATGTTATCCTCTTCCCCACTGGAGAGGCCCAAGTCCCAGAGCGACTGAGGTTGACCTTGGCCTTGCAGGTTGCAGTTGGCTCTCAACTGTCTCTTACCACGAGCATCTTCGGGGTAAAAACTGAGCAGACGTTGCAATCCTTGCTCTCGTGGTCGACCGGCAGGCAGAGGTTGCAAACCGGATACTGGCCCTTCTGCGAGTACTTGTGGTGGCAATTGCGGCAGAAGTTGAATGGTGTTTTGTCCATTTCTGCGCTCAGGGGGGCCCCTGTGTGCGCATTCTCCATTGGACATCGAAGTTTACGATGTTCTCCTTACTCTTTGTCGTCCCGGTTCAGTGGTCTTGCTTGGAGAACTATTCTTTAATTCTTTTTCGTAGTTTTAGTGTTTTTTTCCTGTTCTTTTCTCCAAAAACTCTGGAACCTCCAGGGGACGATCCAGACCAAACGGCATAAAAAATAATCTGAAGATGGGGCCCAAAGGTGGGAGCTTCAGCAGGAAGCATGCCATCGTCACAGGAAGGACACCAAAAGGTGGGACGTCGACGCCCACTTGGGATACGAAAAATAAGAAAAGAAAAAGACTACGATTCCGAACCCAACCACTAGACCGCGGAATAATGCACAGCATAGTGAATCCAGAAAGATTCAATCAATCAATCATATGATTTGTAAAGTGCACTACATACCCGCAAGGGTTTCAAGGCGAAGAGGGGTGAGGAGGAAGGGGGTGCTGTTGCTACTGGTCCAACAACCAGGTCTTGAGTTGTCTCCTGAAGGTTAGAAGGTCTTCGGTTTGTCGTAGGATGATGGGGAGGGTGTTCTAGGTCTTGGCGGCACGGTGGGAGAAGGATTTGCCTCTGGCTGTGGTTCTGCGGATGCGTGGGATGGTAGCCAGGGAGAGGTCTGCGGACCAGAGATTCCTTTTGGGTACGTAGCAGGAGAGTCAGCTGTTGAGATAGGCTGGGTCGGTCTTGTGGAGTGCCTTGTGTGCGTGGATCAGTAGCTTGAAGGAGATTCTTCTGTCGACAGGGAGCCAATGCAGGTTCTTCAGGTGGGGGGTGATGTGGTCGCGGCGCGGGATGTCAAGGATCAGATGTGCAGAGGCATTCTGGATTCTTTGCTGTCTGTTGATGAGCTTAGTCGGGGCTCCGGCGTAGAGGGCGTTTCCGTAGTAGAGTCTGCTGCTGACTATGGCCTGGGTGACTGTTTCCCTTGTGTCGGTCGGGTGGAGGTCAGTGCATGCGTGCTGATGAAGTCTGCGATGGCGTCGCAGAATTGCGGTTGGGGTCCGGGTGGTCTGTAGAGGAGGGTGCCTCTTAGGGTGGTCTTGGGTTTGTGTGGATCTGGAAGTGCATGTGTTCGGTGGTGCTGAGAGTGTCTGCGGTGTTTGAGACACTGATGGTTTTCCTGTGGACAATGGCGATTCCTCTTCCAACTCCGTTGGTGCAGTCTCTGCGAGCGATCTTATATCCGTCGGGGATGGCTATGGCGATGTCTGGGGAGGAGGCTTCGTTCATCCAGGTCTCGGTCAGGAAGGAGACGTCGAGTAGGTCCCAGAGCTCGACGGCATGTTTGCGTGCGGAGCGGGTGTTGATCAGGATGCATCAGAGTTGGTTGTGTTTTGTCGTGGTGGGTGCGCTGCATCTTCGATTCATAAGAAGCAGCAGTTCTGGCAGGCGAAGGGGCCGTGGGTGGTCTTCGGGGTCGCTCTGCAGCAGGCGGGGGTTCGTCCTGGGTTGAATGTGATGCGGGTGCTGGTGTCTTATCGGAGGCTGTCTTCATGGCTGGTGCCGGGGCCAGGGGTTCTGGCGCTGGGCGCCGTCTTTTGCGAGCCCGCTGCGCGGCAGCACAGCTGCCACCATTTTAAGGGGAGCTGGGAGGGAGAAGCAGGTGGTAGGCAGCAAGTGGAGGCAGAGCAGCAGCGGCGGGAAAGCGATCAGTGGGCAAGGGGGGGGCGAGGAAGCAGCGCACAGGAATGGGCAGCAAGCAAGGAACAAGCCAAGGGCACAGGGCACAAAGCGCTGGTGGAGTTGCAGCGGGGGGACGACCTACCTAGAAGGTCATGCTGCAAAACTGTAGGAAGCTGGCTATGTATATACTATACTGAAATAAGGTATAGTGTGCCGCCATAAGTGTGGCAGGGTATGCTCAGACGCGAGTCCCTTGCTCACTTTGCCACTGGATTCAAGCAAGCCGGGCTGAAGACGGCTGGAATGCCAGAAACCGGTCCTCGGAAGCTTGTTTCAGGTCCAGGGAAGACATGGCTTGGCAGTTCGGGCTGGACTGTTCCCATGAGGCACCGGGTCAGACTGATTTGCATATAGCCATGTCTGAACTGAGGTGGCAGAGCGGGCTAAAGAACGGTGATGGATTAAACCCAGCTCTTTTGACTGGGTGAGAGTGTTTGATTGATTCAGATGCTCCGTCCATCACCACCCCCTTTTGTACGACTCGTAGACGAGCAGGGAACAACAAGGAGTATTTAAGGGCTAATTGGCGAAGGCGTTGTTTTACTGCCAAGAAAGTGTCACTGGCGCTGTACTTGGATCGTGTAGTCTGGAAAGAACATAATTTTCGTGTTGTCAACTCTGACTTCTGATAGCTTCCGAACTTCATGTAAAATAGTGTCTCGATCTCTGTAGTTCAACACACGGATCAACATTGGCCTCGGGTTCGAGCCCTCAAGGGGGGGCCGGGTTGGTACAAGATAGGCCCGCTCTACTACAAAATGCTGCGAGAGTGTGTCTTCCAGGAGAATGGTTCTGAGCCACCGCTCCACATGCTCCGGTGCTTCTCTAGGCTCCCAGCGCTCTGGCAGGCCCACTATGCGAATGTTATTCCTTCAAGCCCGGCCTTCCGCATCCTCTGCGCGGTCCTCTAGGAACTCCACTCTGTTGAGAAGGTCTTGAACATGTCTGTCTGTCTGGTTGATCTTAGGAGTCAGCTCAGCCACCGTGGATTCCAAAGTAGTTGTCCGCTCAGAGTTTTTTGTGATCAGCTCGGAGGTGTGTTAGGTCTTTGGCCACACTATCAATTTTAGTCTCTAATGAGGCACAGGTTAGTTGCATCGACTCCTCCAGTCTTTCCATAGCTGCCAGCATCGTGTCCAGCTTGGAGGCAGTCTGATCCTGCTCAGCTTGCTTCATCGTTTTACCCTTCGCCTGAACGCCGCTGGCTACAGCTCTGGTTTTGGGCCCCGCAGACATGGGAGGCCTCGCAGGGTGTAGTAAAGTATATGCTTGGGAGGTCTTTTTTGTGAAGCCCACAGGGAGTAGCTCCTCGAGGAGGCGAGGTTATTCAACTGCAGTGAAAATGAGCCATTCGCGTCCCGCAGGAGTATTGTGGTTTAGATGAGCGCGGGGGAGAAACGTTCCAGCAATTAGTTCAACCTTGCGACTGTCTACTTCTTTCCCCCTCTGGGCGCACAGGGTATATGTCCGGTTCCCGTGTTGGGGTCCACCCACAGCAGCGTCGCTAAGGATAGTTCAGTGCAGACAGGCGATCACTACTGCAGAGACAAGGCAGCCCCAAGAACCGTCTTCGCCACTTCAGGGGTGTAGGTACTGGGTACAGCGCAAATAACAGCTGCGACTCAACGCCAGGACGGGCCTGCAACACTCACCAGGGCCCAGGGAGGGGGTCCGCGCCGTGAGGCCCCCCTAAAGGGCAACAGCGTCAGGGCCGTGCACGCCGCAGGGTAAGATGGCGATCAGTGTCCACCCCCACCTCTCCGGTCGCGTCGTCGCTCTCAGCGCCCGTCCATGCAGGAATCTTGTCCTGTATCTCTACTCCGTGCTATCAGAGAGAGGGGGGGGAGGGGGGTGTCAGGCTCAACTCCTCACACATCTCGTTACCTCCGGTGCGCTCCGTAACCTGCCCCCAGCTGCAGGCGCGGTATATCAGTCATCAGCGGCCTGCCGTTGCGCGCTGTATCTAGTGCGGTCTGTCAGGCCGCCTCGCCGGCCTCAATTGGCCCTCAGCGGAAGTCTGCAGCAACCTTCGGCAGGGGGGGGGGGGTGCCGTGGTCACAGATCGGGCACCCGGTCCCGGGTAGGCAGGAAGTCCCGGTCTTTGGCAGGCAAGGGAGACACCCCGCAGGTCCCCACACACCAAGTCCCAGGCTCAACACAGCTGCCTCGGCGTCGCGGGGATCCGCGAACGACGACCTCCGTCCACAGAGCCCTCCCCACAGTATTCAGGGGGGGATCACGCCACGTCTCCGCGGGCCTCCCTTGTGGTCACAGGCACGGGCTCCGGTGCAGATGGACGTCCGTCGGATGCTCCAAACCACGTCCTCCGTCACAAGGCCCAGTCGGCCAGCTGGATCCCCGACCTCAAGTGCCTCTCCACGCCGGTGGTATATCGATGAACAAGTTCAAGAACTGTGTATGTTCGTCAGTGATGATTAATTATAAGCAAAAAATTTCGAATTTTTGAAAGAGTAGTTTCTTCAATTATTAGCGAAAATTGTCAGTATACTTCCAAAAAGTTTCACATAGAGAGGCAAAGTGTCCTGTATTTAAAAGTTAGCATCCATACGGGCATCGTGGTGGCGTGTGATGTGGATGTAGCCATAGTAGTCGAAGCAGTCGACGATGAGGTCGACGGTGGAAGTGTCGACGGCGTCTTAGAAACAGCCTTTACCTCATGCTTCGTCGACGATTATGTAATTTTCCTCGTCGACGCTCCCGTCGACTGTGTAACTTTTCTCCCTCTCCTCAGAAGGTGTAGAGGATGGATTTTTGATCGTAATCTTGACCCGGAGAGGAGATTTTGAAGGCTCTGAGGTAGTTTTCTTTACTTGTTTCACCTCTGAAGCATGACCCTTCTCCTTAGCTTTGCCTGAAGTAGATTTTGAGGGAGTGCGCCCTTAAGACCCTGGAATTGTCTATTTAGGGGCCTTCTCAAGTCTCTCACCTGAGTTACGAGCCTGAGGAGATCTGCTCCTGGACGAAGAGGACTCCTCCTCAGAATCACTTGAGAGGATCTCCTTTCTCCTTCCTGGCTTTAACCTTCTGAAGCCAAAGTAGCAGTCTTCCCTCACAATCCCTCAAGGTTTTCTTTGATAAGGTTCGACATACGTTACAATCCTTTGCCTGTTGGTCTGGATAGAGGCAGTATATGCAGTCCTTCTGAGGGTCATCTGTATAAAGTCTTTTTTTTAGAGCAGGTGGCACAAGCTCTAAATAATACTTTTTTCTCCTTGCCAGCCATGGTAGAAGAATAAAGAACTTCAAATAAGTAAAACTGGAAAAAGAGAGATCAAAACCCAGTCAAAAATGAGGAGAATTGAAGAGTTTGAGCAGAGCTCAAAGGAGACTCCCTAGCACAACGTACAGTAGAAAATCTAAGGGGCAAAAGGTTCTATCAGGAGGGTTCTAGAGGGTGAGGAGCTCTGATTGGTTCAGGGAAAAGTTTGGTCCTTTTTTACATAACAAAAGTAATGGGTTGCAAAAAGAAAATGGGCCTAGGCCTCTTTCAGTTTGCTATACTGCTAAGCATTGCTTTTTTCATACCAGAGACTCCCGTCTCGTCGACTGGGAATGATTCAGGCATGTGAGTCTATGAACTCCAATACTGGAGTAATTCGCGTCATATATTAGATTATTATGGTTTGAGCAACAAATCTTATGTATCTTCGTGTATTAAAAACATACATTTATTTTTAGACCATTGTTCCCTGATGGCTTGCAATAGCCGAAATGCATTGGATCATTTATTAACATGCATTTGAACAAGAAAAGGATTTGAATAAAAAAGTGTGATTAACAACTCCAATTACGATAAGAATCTAATGAATAAAAACTAATGAATTAAACAAAATTATTTAATTTATTTAGTACAAACAAGGATTGAAACATTTACAGCCCCATAGGGGACACAGCAGTGACCAGGGGACGTTCCCCAATTCAGGGGCAGGCATTTCGATGCTCCAGGAAACTCACTTCCTTAAAAAAAGGACTGTTCACGCCTCAGGTCTTTGCATGCCAGTTTCACTTCTTCAGCTCCAAGAAAACTGCAGGGGTAGCAATCCTACTGTCTAACAGCTCCCAAAGTCGACTTTTATGCACAGTCGGTGAGACTGACTGATCTCTTTTGGCCTTGTAAATTCAGATAGCAGGCATTACCTTTGTTGGTGTAGCAATATACACGCCCAAGGAACACTAACATACTTTCCCGCAACATGCACTCGCTCTGGTAGTGGAGTAGTCCACTGCTCACCTCCTGATAAGCGGGAGACCACAATCTAGTTTTACACCTGAACCTGGACGGCTCGGTCTAAAGGGCTGGGCACACCGGTTTATCTCTGCTGAGGGACTGCAACGGCTTGCTGAGGGAAGCTTGACCGGTGTCTAGAGAACTTTGATCCCCTCCTCCCACAATTTCACTCACTACTTGGCTACGCAGCAGTCCTATGTCCAACAGTATTATTTCTTGACCTCCTCCTCGCTACAACCCTATGTGCAAATGCCGCTATTGGAGAATCTGCCCTCTCTGACCATTTCTCTGTCACCGTCTTGTTCCCTTCCTCTCACCCCAAAAGACTAGATAATGCCATGCACACCAGTTCAGGCCGAGACACGGGAGTAAATTACCCTCTTCTTTCAGATCAAAGATACATTCGACGTTTCTCCCTCACTCCTGCGGGAGACCCTCAAATCTGTCCCCCGGGGCTCCTTTGTTGCAGTCTCGGACCGTTTTAACGCCCTCCAGCGAGATAAAAGCTTCCAGCTTGAGCACCACTTGAAGGCTCTGGAATCCCGACATAAGCAAACTTGGGCCAGCTCAGTAAACTTGGGCCAGCTCAGTATGGAAACAACTGTCATTGCCCGCAAAGAGCCAAAAGCCCTCGGCCATGACAATGCTGAATATGAGTTACTGCGAGTGAAGCAAAGTACTACACTGGCGGTAATAAAGCTGGCCGGCTGCTTGCATGCAACTTCGAGCAGAGCGTCACAGGGAGATGTCAGCACAGATCCTCAGTCAGAATGGAACGCGGTCATCCCTCAGGAATTTTAACATGTCAACTCCTCATCACTCAGTATCTTTCTGGGTCTCCCGTACAACTCTAAATGGAGCCCTGGGCCCAAAGAATTGGAGCGAACCAGCAGAACGCGGGGATCATTACGGTAGGGTGAGACCACACACTGGCACTTTTTGCAGACCGTGGATGTCATGGTCTTCCTAACAGACCCCTTAACCTCTGCCTCAGTTCTTAACAAATTGTGCCTTTACGGGAATGCCTCTGGCTTCAAAATTATGGTTCAGAAATACCAGATCCTCAACCTACCCACTACAGCGAATGATCGCCTCACCTTGCAAAGTATGTTCACGCTTACCTGGGCACCCCAAGCTGTCCCCTATCTGGGTCTTTTGCTGTGTACATCAGTAGCTAGCACAGCAGACCTCAACTACAAAGTGTTAGTAGCCGCGACCAGCTCCGACCTAAGACCTGGCACTCTCGGGCCTCTCTTGGCTGCTCCGCCTAGTGGCAGTAAAAATGTATCTTGCCCAAAATCCTCTGTCATGCAGACCCTCCCGGTTCAACATCCGCCCCTACTACTAAGTTACAACGCATGATTGAGTCCTTCATATGGACGGTAAAACAACTTGCGTTCTCTGGAACCAAGCATACCGCTCATAGGCGGATGGCGGCCTTGGCATACTGCACTTTACCACTTACCATATTGCTGCCTAGCTGCGTTATATGCTGGAGTGGCACAGGCCTATTTCCAACAAACATAGAATTTTCATAGATAGGCGACTCATGGAATACATATCTGGAAAGACAGCTGGTTGCTTAAACACCTTTGCCCATGGGGAGTCTATTCCTCCCCAGTGCTTCAGGCCACTATAGGGGAACGTGGCAGGGTTCCTGTCTCAAGGCCTCACTACCTCCCTATCCCCACCCTTTACTCCGGTGTATGGCAATCCAGACTTCCCTCTGGCTGCAAACAGCGAGGGGGTTTCGTTTCTCGCATGGTAGGAAGCCAACTGTAAACAAATTGGGGATTTCTAGGTTTGATGCCCTTTGACCAACTTTGGCAATACATACATTCGCCACTAGGTCTCAAAACCCTCCATTAAGCCTCACGCTGCCAGACGCCTTACCCGCTTATTACTAAGCCAGATAACAAAAGGCTACCATAGGAACTGTGAAAAATGTTGCTCGTGCGCCCTCTTCTGCCAGATTGGCTGCACAGCGCCGCTGGGAATCTGAGTTGGGGGTACCCTGACTGATCAGGAATGGACACTATCTACTCTGTAGAGTGCAAAACTCCGCGACTACTGTGACAACCAAAGAAGCCATGCTTAAAACGGCAACTTATTGGTATAAAACTCCTGAGCGCCTAGCTCGGTGGAAATCCAGGGCATCCCCTGCCTGTTTGCTTAACTATGGGGCCACTGACACCCCTGCTATGGCAATGCCCTAAACTCAAACCTTACTGGGATGTAGTATTGGCAGACAGATAGTATCTTTCCTCAATGCCCTCACATACCCCCTCCTCTCCATATCCCGCATATCTCCCCCGGTCATCTAGCCAGGTCAGTGCTCACAGCCCACTGGGGTATGGACTATGTGCCAGAACATTTTGACTGGCGCCATAAACTGTGGGACATTTTGGGCATGGGGAAGATTTCCGCCTCCATCAGTTGCCAAAAGCGACAACTTAAGAAGCAGTGGGGCCCTTGTGCGAACTTTTTGCTAACTAATTTAGAGTACTCTCTTGCCCCCAATATCTACTAGTACTGTGCTTCATGGTCTTGGAGTAACATGCTGCAGTGTGTTGGGGGAACTACGCCTGAAGGACTATAGATTACCTCTTTGTCCTCAGCAAACTTTCATGTTGGTGAGTGATGGGATGTTTTATTTCTCGTTCTTCCCCATAATGTTTCCTGTTATCACTCGGACATTTACCCCTCCCTACCTTAGACTGCATTGCTAGCTGATGTAGGTGGGAGTATGTGTTAACCTCGCTAACAAAATAAAAAAAGATATGAACTATAAAACAAACTGTAGAGACTGCTGGGAACCTGAAGGATTAAATACTATTTACCCATGTCCATAAACATGTTAACAGAAGAAAAAGAAAAATAGTAACGTACCTGAATCAATTTCCATATCAACTGGGGATGCAGTTGGGGTACTGCCACTTGTTTTCTGCTTTTTAAATTCAGAAGGACTTGACTGAGATGTTGAAGTTCTCTTGTTGTTCATTGTTGGACTCTGTTGCTAGATAAAATGAACAAGGGAAATATTCATACATCAATCACGTTCACAGAGAAGAGTCAAACACAAACATCTCTCAAATGCATGAGTGAGGGGAAAGAACACTACAAACCTTACAAACAACCAAAGACAAATGGAATGTCAAGTTTAAGTTGCTGGCACTAGACGCATCTCACCTGCCTACTAGAAATAACTGATGCTTAATACGATTGGTTGATCAAGAATCTATTTCAGTTTAAAGATTCCACAATTCAATCAGGTTTCATAAGAAGCGTTGCTTACTCTACTCTAATATGATGCCCACAAGAGAAGGGTTATTTCAAATATCAGTAAGACAGCACCATAAAGACCTCAGATTGAATAGACTAGCACATTGTAGATGTGAATAAGTGTAGTCTGTGGCAACTTGTGTTGAGACCATGGCATCGACAACCGGGTAGTATTCATCTAGCCAGTGACTCCAGGGGACAAAGGAAGTTGCACAAGCAGTATAATCTGTCAAAGGTTCTTTTTCTTATAGCAACAACCAGAACTGCTTTAGGAAAAAAAATAAAGAGGCCATTACAAGGACATCTTTGGTTCTAAAATAGACCCCTTTTCAGCTCTAAAGGACGGAATATCATTTATCGGCCTGGCTTTCACGTTTTAGGTCCCATGCACATCTCTAACAAATGATCATTCTGAAGTAAACTTAAACACCCACCATTCAAGAACAAATAAAAAAAACTCCCAATGCACTTTAATCCAGTTGTACAGCAACTATTTTTCATTATAGGTGCATACAATGAAATGCACCAACATACATCGACCTATACAGTCCAGTGAAGCTTAGGGATGTGGTGATTAAGGGGACAGTGAGTGAAGGAGTCAAAGAAAATATTTTAGAATTGCAACTCTCCTTCTCAACCTTGTAGCAGACCTTGGGTGTCAAACGCCACTATGATACTATACAGAGCATGGGAAACGTACTCCAAGCATAGACAAGTCAATGCATAAAGAAGAGACACTGCAAAGTCTAACTCTATTGAGAGGCAGTGTAATGTAGAACAGCTGTTGCCCGATTAAACCAATCTTCTGTGATGCTTACTGGGTCAATTTGATTGAAATACGTAAAACTCAAGTGGCGCAATCCATATGCATGAGAGGCAGATGAGAAAAACAGTGTATAATTAGATTCTCGCTAAAGGTTCCGCTCCTATACCTCTAACCAATATTCTAAACCTTATCCACAAATTGTAATATATTTGCAGGTCAGCATGGGAATGTGCTTTTTGATTGTAAAAGGATTCAATGTTTCCGCTACAACTATAATTTTTGTATTTGCTGGTTTTATAGTAAGTAACATCGGATGTGTAGAAGTTTGATTTTCCCTTTATAGGTCACGCATACACAGCGAATGAGCTGCAAGACGTATTCATTACAATTCAATTCACCCACAGCATACCATTAGTTGTTTTAATTCTCATTTGCAATGTTCCGATTGTTCAACTCCTGTAGGCCTAATTTCCAGTCTTCTGTTATCACCTTTCTGGAGCATGGGCCTAGTCTCTTTGCTGGATGCGCAATGAGATGTTCAACCTTTAACACAGGTATGCGGCTTCTTATTTATACTGACTTCACCCCATCTGTCATCGTTATTAGTACTTTAGTCACAGACATCCACAGCTGTACTACTCTAAGCCAGTCCACCCAGTGCCACTACACACCTCAATGCCACTCGCCACTCTTTACAATTCTAATCTACGCCACTCAACTCTACTCGATTCTAATCTACGGCACTCTACCCAATGCCACTCTGTGGTACTCTACGCCACTCCATTCTCCTTTACACAACTAACTTTTAGCAATGCTGAGCAGCAGCCATATGACTGAAAGACATTGACAACGCCAAAAGCTCTCACATAGGTGAGACCTAGTGGCTTTGCCAATGCTTTTTTAAATAAGTCAACTTAAGCTGGTGGTTGCTCCAAAAGTGAGGTCAGATGACGCTCATTAAAACAGTTACAAAAGAGGGGCACTCAACTGGCTCAGATTGGCGAGATGAATTTGGCAGGACACTAGAGGCCCTACTATCATGGTAAGATTATAAATGAGCTGAGCAAGATTCTTTGAAACTGGTGTTACGTTTTTTTTTTTTAATGCACTACATAGAGTGTGGGACCGGAAAGAAAGGACTACTGGCATTTCATAAATATTAATGAACGGATTAAAAATGTGACAACTAAATTTCAGTTTTTGAATAAGAATGTTGGAATCATTTGTGGAAGCATTAGAAAGGATAGCTTGAAAATGTTCTGGTTAAATTGAGTCGTTCAGCTTTAATTCCATTTAAGAAAGATGTTTTTTGATCGATTTCAACCTGATTATATTCCATTGTATGTTTACCTAAATTAGCAGATCACTAGTACTTTATAGGTCAGGAAACCATGGTTAAAAAAGGAGATAGATGCAGTTTTTAAATATTTAAATTAGAGATGCAATTGGAAACAATGTGTTGAGAATCTATGGGAGGAATAAGACAAGCCTATAGGCTGTTTCGATTGTGTTTCAGATGAATAGAAAATAGAATTACTGATGGAAATCAGCCTACTACTAATTTCAAGATGATACAATACTAAGAGGACAGTATGTCAGAGAGGTTATGTGCACCACAGAATACAAGAGAAAAGCAAAAACTGTGCTTGTTGATCTAGAAGTAAGCAGAGAAAAAAAATAGGATACTATTACGTCTAAAGAAGGGTGTGTGATTAGAAAAGCTAATTGGGTTCCCAGATTCATAAAAAACATGATTAGTATTTCTATCAGTTTTGACAACTGTCTTCAAGCCTTCTTGAGGTTTATGGAGAGTTTAAAGATAAGAAGACATTTTGTACACTTCTGTGTGTAATGTTTAAAGGGTTTCTATGCTTGACTACAGGTAAGCAATTCTATACTTCAATAAACTGATGTGTGTGAATTTCCTTCAGGAGATATTCAGACACAAAAATAAACTAGCTCTATTTGAACAGAACTAGAAAACATGGTACTACATTAGTTTACAGTATGAAATGACAAGTGCAATGGTATACGTGTTATTAGGCAGCGGAACATTTAATAAAATTGGCCTAACAATGTACTAGAATCCTCACGTAAGAACACACCATAAACAAACAGGTTGAGATGTTCTATTATCCATGAATATTTAAAGGTCACAACATTAGTCCGAAGTGTGTATAAATATTTTAATTGGGACTATCAAAAGTAAAAAAAAAAAAATAGGTATCCACAACTTATATTGGAATATTTTTTGTATCCTTGGTTGTTTTAATTATTGCCCAGAAAAAAACAGTTTCCAACCTCTAAACATGTGCTGGCAGTGCTTGGTGAGAAACAAAGGCCCCGATTAGGAGTTTGGAAGTCCTAGAGCGGGCAGACACCAGCACCCGCTCCAGGACTGACAGTCCCGCCACCTGCCAGATTAAGAGTTACAATTTGGTTGGGCGGCGTGAAAATCCTGCGGCAGTGCATTATAAAGGCTCATGTATGAGCCTTAAACTGCACCACCGCTGGACTGTCCGTGCACATTCCTGCATGGCATGGGCTGTGCAGGAATGGGGGGCATGCACACAGGGGGGCACAACATGTGCCTCCCAGCATGCATCCCCGTGCACAGGGCCAAGTGGGGGCCATGTAGGGCCCCCTTTCTTGCCTAACTGCCAGCAGTTTCACAGAATGAGAACCTCCATGAGACCGTTGGCGGTGAAGAAAGTTGTAATATGCTTAGCGGTGTCACTGGGTACCACCAAGCATAATGCGGCCTCAAGACCACCGCCAAGGATCTTGGATACCGGGCGGTTGGGGAGGTTGTAGGGAGGTCCGACCGCCGTACTTTTAATACAGCGGTCAAACCGCTGTTGCGACGGTCCCCGACTGCCACTGCGAGTTTGGTGTTGACATGGACCGCCAAACACTTAATCATGCCCAAAGACAATACAAACAACCTCTACAATGGATTACTTGAGAATGATGAGAAAATGTATATATTGTGGCCTGTGAACCCTTTTTTAATTGCGTTTTTATTTTGAGAAAGAACATAATGCTACAACCAGCCAATAAAAGGGATCTCAGACCTTTCTATGGATTCCTTTATAAAAGGATAATTTGTGATCTTAAGTTCTGAATAAAAAACAAATTGAATTTGATTTCAAGTGAAAGTTCTGAAGAATGTATATTGGTTTGTTACTACTTAAACACAAAGAAGTAAATGCCTTCTCACTACAATGCAATGTATGTTCTTTATCTGTAGCGATTTGAAACTCAGTCCATAATCTAGCATTTAAGAATTGGTCACTGCAGTTCGGTAGGAGTGTAGTTTCGTAATGGTACTCACATTTTGTCCACAATGTGAAAGCTTATTTATCCTGCAAACAACCTTGTCAATTGTTCTTTTACTTTTCCTGAGCACATTCTATGGATACTTTATGTAGACCTGCACAGGTCTCATGAGTCTCATTTCAGGACAAGGAACAAGCAATAAGTCATCAGTCCAAGAAGGTTGACTGGGTGGGAGTCTTTGGTTAACCAAAAGGAATCATTTTTGCTTACCTACTGTGCATCAATGCTCCTAAATAATCAATCTTCTGCATCACCAAAGCAATTGACTAAGACAATATAGCTATCACTGCTTTCTTCAAACGTCTAGGTGCACGGTCACTCAAGTTGGACCTTAGAGACCCTGCTGTCCAAAAGAGGAAAGATTAACATCACTTTTAACACAAGATTAGAGTCTTATGCCGCCATGCATTTGGATAATGCTTTTGGTTGAATAATGACAAATGATAGGGCCCTTATAGTGGAAGAGACCCAGACACAGCACAAGCTTTACAAGACTTCTTTTATTTTTGCATTAATGATCTTGAAATATATGAGTTTTGTAGGCCATGACACATTCAATAGCGCTGATGAATTTGCCAGAATATATTATTAGGCTCTAGATTATGTTTTTGGTTGCTGATCTCTCCAGGATGGTTCTGCATTCATCTGTAGACCTTTTTCCTGATCAAGAAGTCCTTTGAATTAATTAGTTTGCTCTTGTGAACACTAGGTGCTCACTTAACCCATTTTGCGCTATAACAAAGGCACTTCATGTGACAATTAGCTTCATCAAACTGCTGAAACCTTTTTCTGGTAGTGATTTACTTCACAATTTTCCTCCAATCACAAGCATCATCCTGCTTAGTTATGTACATTCACAGGTACTCCAGCTATGCAGGAAGCAATCACACTGTTGCAGCTGTTCTGTAGATTTAACCCAAAATGCCTTGGATACTCTTTGTGATATCCACTAAGAGCCAGCACAATGCCAGAAAGGCGGAATGGCGTATGCAAGTGTGGCTGGGGCAAAGAGAGCTTTGCCTACATGTGTGGCTCTTCCTCCTTGGAATGTACCCTCGCCATTGTGTTCCTTTAAAGTCTTGGTTTGTAAGCATTCATTGTAGATATCCTTCCACATTTTCTACATGTTGAGGCTGTAATTAAGCAACTTCTCCAGGTCCAGTTGGTCTTTCTCTCATCTGCCATTTGAATGTTTGTAGACCAGCAGATTCTTGTGGTTGAACGTACCCTCAGACACTTCGGCTTTCTCTTTATTTCTGGCCAATGAATTATGGTCAGATTATTTTTTTTCTACCATCTTCATGGACCATGGATGAGTAAGCTCTAAGCAGATATTTTAAGTGTTTGAATTTCCACGTCATGTACGTGTATGTGTGTATATACACACAGACACAGCTAAGTCATAATAGACTACCTAATTTTTTTGCAAGTCATCTTGCATCATGGGAGGTGGTGACAGGTTCAACGATATGCTACTCCAAACCATAGAGTGGCGGATGCATCTGAATTATAGCCTATTTGCAGTAGTCTTCTTATTACACGTCTGCTGTGAAACATTTCTCTCCTCCTTCCATTGTTTTCTACAGTGGCCAGTATGCTGGTCCAGATGCTCCACTTGCAGATTCCTCATCACTTTAATCTCCTCCAGGATCCAGATAGCTCAATTTGCTCTCTTCTGTCAATAAGTGGCACCACTGCTCTGGAATCCACTAACAAATTATCCAGTACTAAAAGTAACTTGCTACCTGTGGGAAAGTGCATTTTTGACATGGTCACCACCAAATTTTGCCTGGTATTTGATGCAATTTTGACAGAACGTGCACTGGGTTACTGCTATCCAGGTACCCAGTGCCAGATATCTTTACCTAAAATCTAATTGCCTCCCAATTGGCAATACCTTTAGCACCTCCTGCAAGTCCTTAGTAAATGTTACCCCGGTACCTGGGGCAAGAAAGCTAAAGAGAGTCCTTAAAGGCTGCAGCAGTATTGTGCCACTCTAAGGACCCCTCAACTAACTCGCACAGACTGTCACTGCAGGCTGCATGTCTTGGTGCAGACCAAAGTGAAAACACAACATGGCACATAGCCCAGTGCTCCATGCCTGCAGAATTTGCATGAAGTGTAGGTAAGTCACCCCTACAGCACTACATGTGTGGACATAACTGATCAGAAATGCCCCTGTGGTGGCCAGTTCCATTATGCCAGTACAAGTGATCAGGGAAGCTTTAAGTAAGAGTGCTGGACACTGGTCTAAAACGAGTTCAACAGCTATGTGGTGGCTTCACTGAAACCAAAGATGTTTGGTATGAAACATCTTTCATTATTAAGCCCACTTGTTCTCCAGTGATTGATTTATGAATACATGCACCCCGAGGGTACCTTATAGGAACCTCCTGAAACTCTACCACTGTACTGGCTGACTGGTTATGAACCCCAGGCGTGAGGGGCCCATGCTCTCAGGTCGTCAGGAACAACCTGTCCCGTAGTGGGTTTTTACAACCCCGCCAAAAGGAGGGTCCGTAAATTAGCATTCCAAGACAATGAGCTTCAAAGAGCCCACCTCCTTTGAGGGAAGATAGATACACATATGATAGGTGATGGGATGCAGCCCCCACGCACCCCCCCACACCTCCCTCCCCCCGCCCCCTCAGGTGTCCAGCAACATGTCTGCTGTGTGGCAGCCTAGGCAGCATCCCAGACAAGACGTGGATTGTATGTTAGGTTTCAGGGGCATCTCTAAGATGCCCTCTTTAGTGCATTTTACATTAAATCCCACACTGGCATCAGTGCGGGTTAAATGTGCTGAGAAGTTTGATATCAAACTTCCGTCTTCAGTGAAGCCATCATGGTGCTGGGGAGTTTGTAATGACAACCTCCCAGTACCATATACTCTTAATGGCAGCACTGCACTTACAGTGCCCAGGAATGGCCCTGACTCAGCAACATCGGAATACAAGAAAAAGCATTGAAATGGATCATATCGTTCCTTGCCGGAAGAACCCAGAGAGTCCGCCTCCCCCCCTTCAAATCAAAGGCCACCGAAGTCATTTGCGGCGTACCACAAGGTTCATCACTCAGCCCCACCCTCTTCAACGTATACATGAGCCCCCTCGCATCCATTGCACGCCAACACAACCTCAACATCATCTCCTACGCAGACGACACCCAGCTGATCCTCTCCCTCACCAAAGACCCAAACACCGCCAAAACCAACCTTCACGAAGGAATGAAAGAAGTAGCCGAATGGATGAAGAAGAGCCGTTTAAAAGTTAACTCGGACAAAACGGAAGTCCTCATCTTAGGATCATCCCCCTCTGCCTGGGACAACTCATGGTGGCCACCGGCCCTGGGACCCGCACCCATACCTACGGACCACGCACGTAACCTGGGCTTCATCCTTGACTCCTCCCTCTCGATGCCCAGACAAGTCTACGCCGTCTCACCATCATGCTTTAACATCCTATGCATGCTCAAAAGAATCTTCCAATGGATCCCCACCGAAACAAGAAAGACGGTCACCCATGCACTGGTCACAAGCCGTCTGGATTACGGAAATACCCTTTACGCCGGAACCACAGCCAAACTACAGAAAAAACTCCAACGCATCCAAAACGCCTCAGCCAGACTCATTCTGGACATCCCTCGACAAGCTCACATTTCCGGCCACCTGAAAGATCTCCATTGGCTCCCTGTCAACAAGAGAATAACGTTTCGTCTCCTCACCCACGCACACAAAGCCATCTACGACCTAGGTCCCGAATGCCTCAACATACGACTATCCTTCTACGCCCCCCTCCCGCCAGCCACGATCGTCCAATCAAGCCCTTGCCGCAATTCCGAGAATTCACAGATCCACCATGGGAGGAAGATCCTTCTCCTACTTGGCGGCCAAGACCTGGAACTCTCTCCCCACTCACCTCCGCCTTACACAGAACCACCTCTCCTTCAGAAAGCAACTAAAAACTTGGTTATTCGATATGTAAAGCACCCCACTCCTTCAAGCGCCTTGAGACCCTCTGGGTGAGTAGTGTGCTATACAAATTCTGGAACTTGAACTTGAGGGCCCCTAAGGGTGGCAAAATAAGTTTTGCAGCCCTTAGGGGTCTTCTCTGGTCACCATGCCCTGGGTACCATTTACTAGGGGCTGACAGTCAGAGATGCCAATTGGGTTTTAGTTTCAACAGTTTTAGGGAAGGAACACAGGCCCTGGGCACCTGTTTGGCAGGAGCCCAGGAAACACTCCGTCAAAGTGCATCAGCAATTCAGCAAAAAGTGAGGGCATACCTATGCAAGAAAGTTGGCACTCTCACACGCTTCAGAAATTGCCTTTTGAAAACTATCCATCTCAAAACATACTTGCCTGATTTTGAAGATCTTAATGTTATAAACTATACAAAGATAAGTGTTATTTTTATAAATTGGTGTGGATCTCCTTATTGAGTTTTGTGTACTATTTACTGACTGTGTGTACTGCAGATGTCCAACACTCCTTTCTAATAAGCCATAGGCTGCTCGACCACATAGTCCTATAAGAGAGCACCTTGGTATTGCTAGAGCAAGCCCCTATTCACTTCTAAGGGATACCTGGACTTTTTGCATAGTATACCTCTTTTTGATATACTATATAAAGAGCAAGCTTCTACATTCCCCAGGAAAATAGGCAGCCCCTTGCTATGAAGTGTCAAGCGCTCCCAGGAACAGGGAAGAAAGAACCCTGGGACCCTGTGTGACCTCCTCCAGCAGAATGTCTACCAGGCGCTGTCAACCGACTTCAAAGAAGCTGCCTCAGTGAAGCAAATGCTGATCACACCTTAGCCTGCCGACTCTTGTATAGGTAGACAGGCTGGCATCTCCTTCAGATGGGAAAAACCCATTGTAGAACTGATTTTCCAGAAGGAGTGGCTCATCAAGTTGCAATAACATTGGCTGGTGAAGGTGTGGACAACGCCCACATTGCAGACGGAGATGTTCAAAACAGGTAGAGCCCTGGACAAAACCAAAGAAACAGCCATCACCCTGTTGGGATCAACCTTGATGCTCTTAGGAAGGTAATTCTTGGCTAGTATGTGTAGCACATCCAGCAGGAAACAGTCTTGCAACCAGAATACACTGTAGCACATACCACCTTGCTACAGTGTCTGAACAGAGGTGGCATCGCTAACACCGCGCTGAGATGGATTCAGGCCTTCCTTACGGGGAGAAGCTTTCGAGTGAGGCAAGGCGACTGCTATTCTAAAGGGGTACACCTGGGCCAAGGCGTGCCTCAGGGCTCGTCCCTGAGCCCGACCCTTTTTAATATGTATGTCGCGCCTGTAGCCTCCATTGTGGAGAGCCATGGACTACAACTGGTTTCGTATGCCGATGAAACGCAGCTGGTTATCTCCCGATCGCACGCGCCCTGTCTTGCTGCAGATGGCTTCCGGTCGTGCATGAAAGAACTTGCCGAGTGGATGGCCATCATTTGTTTGAAACTCAATGGCAGCAAGACAGAGGTGTTGGTGGTAGGGAGAGCCCAGTCTGCCTGGTCGTCGGCATGGTGGCCATCCTGTTTAAGACCAACTCCCACCCCTTGCCAGGAGGCAAAAAACCTGGGGGTATGGTTTGACGCGGGTCTTACTTTCGGGCCCCAGATCAACCGGGTGGTCGGAGTGTGCTTTGGGGTACTGAAAAGATTGAGGAAAGTCCTGGACCTACTCCCGATTGAAGCCCGTCAAACCCTGGTACATGCTTTGGTGACCGCCAGGTTGGATTACGGGAACCTGCTGTACCTGGGGGCACCTGAGAAAAGCATGGCACGCCTTCAAGTGCTGCAAAATGCGGCAGCACGCTTGATCCTCAGGCTGCCCAAAAGGGCGCCTTCGAAGGTGGCCCTGCAGAAGTTACACTGGCTTCCTGTGAGGAGCAGAGTCGAATATAAAGCCCTCTGCACCTGTCACCGGATCTTGAATGGCAGGGCACCTCGACCATTGAGGAAACTGATTGAAGTTTACGAACCCGCTCGAGTACTCAGATCCGCTGGTGGGGGTTTGCTGAGGATCCCCAGGGTTAAGAAAGCTCGCATGGGAGGCAGATCCTTTAGGTGCCTAGCGGCAAACTACTGGAATAAACTCCCAATGGACTTGCGCCTGGAACCTGAGGAAGCGAGGTTCCGAGCGAAATTAAAAACTCACCTCTATGCTAAGTAACTGCCTGCTCGGCAGCTGTGTTCCCTGCTTGCCGCCTCTCCCACTTTTTTAGCGCGTGGACACACCGGTGCGCGTAACTCAGCGCTTTATAAATGTCCCTATTATTATTAATACAAGGAAAATCTGATGCTCAATCTGGTTAAAGTAGAAACCGAGCCCTGTGCGGACACAGGTAGTGCAGTCTCCCTCCCCATCTTGTTTGTGGGTTGAGGTGGTAGGTAAAACATTGGTAGAGTGGTGCAATGAACCATGTGAAATTGGGTAATCCCTTTCAACTGGAATGAAGGCCTGAAGGACTAGTTTATTTTGGATAAGCGGGGTAGGACAACGAACTTAGTCTGTAGCTCACTAACATGCTTAGCCTAGTTAACAGCAGTCAAGAACAGAGTCTTAAAGGTAATTAGCTACAAACAACAATTGTGCATGGTATTAAAGGGCTAACTCTTCAGAAGTGTGAGCACCAGATTAAGGCCCCACTAGGGTATAACAAAGGGTAAAGGCGGAAACAAATTGGTCACGCCTTCAGAAAATCTTCAGAAAATGAATATTAAACTTTAACTGATGATCTAGAAGACAAAGAGAAACAGAAATTACTGACATAACTCTTAACTGGGCCCACAGCAAACCCCTGCCTGCCGAAACAAAGTACAAAAAGCAAGACATCGAATACATTCAACTTG
Organism: Lissotriton vulgaris; assembly: GCF_964263255.1. NCBI lineage: Eukaryota > Metazoa > Chordata > Amphibia > Caudata > Salamandridae > Lissotriton > Lissotriton vulgaris. The sequence goes on along the minus strand of NC_141699.1, from coordinate 144,926,238 downwards.
TGTTGATCAATTTCATCTTCACACCAGAAAGAGAAACAGGACCAAAATCCAGAATAAACAAATTTGGTAGAGGGGTGATTAGCTGAGAAGACAACCACTACCAGTGCAGGCAAATCAAAGTAAGTCACTTTGCCCCCCATCAATCTCCAAGAGGTGGAGGCTCTGGAGGTTCGGATGCAGAACGTGCCCTTTCCTTTGCCAACAAAAGTCTACTCTGACCAAAGTGGAAGAGAAGGAACAGGTGGGGCACTTCAGAATATCACACCTTCTGCAGACAGTCCACGTGCTGCTGGAACTGCAGCACGCAGAACTGCAGGTAGTGCGCATGTTCTTGCAAGTGGCAAACAAATGCACCACAGGGCAGCCCCAGAGGGCAAAGATTGACTAGCCACCTCCGGGTAAGACAGCACTGTTAATCAGCAGCCTGACACAGTCAGCATGCACGTTCAAGGAGGACACCAGGTGGTTTACTAACAGGCATGTATTCTGAGACTGAGCCAGAGGATGAGAGCCAAGCCACAATGTTTATTGGCATTTACAACATTGCAATAGTGACAAGGTTAGGTTGGACGTGGGAACTCTGAGGGCTACGGGATAGCCCAAAGCTCGATGAGATTGATGTGAGTTATATTGATTAGGAAAACAGACCGCTGACCTAGAATTCATCAACATTAGGGAAGAGGTATCGATCCCATCAGTGGCTACTGTTGGTGGAGAGCAGAAGCGCTTCTCGCATATAAAATGGTCATTCACTAGCCACCACTAAAGTCCTTGAGCCTGTTCCAGGGAAATCAGAAGGTTCTCTTATAGAACTTATCAACACTCGGCCCACTGAAAGGGGAGTAATCATTGGAGTGCATGCATGTGCCACAGAGTGGGGTCTACTACCAACTGTGACAAATCCACATTCAGCAACCAGACGAGGTATGAGAATACAGAAATCCCCTGACCTTAAAGATGCACTGCAACACCAGACGTCACTTTTATGAAGCCTTAAGGGGCAGACTTTAGCCCAAACGTAAGGACCGCACATTGGAAGTGAGTGAAGCCCACCATAAATTTCAGCTACCTCATGTTCAACTGCAGGGCTGATACATAAAAATAAACGTCTTGTAAGTCTAGGGACACGATTCACTCTTCTAGCTCCATGGCCAAAAGGACCAGTGCAAAGGACAACAATCTGACCTTTTCCTTGCAAAGGAAGGAATTCAGAACACAAAAGGTCTAAAATAGAACATGGTCTTTCTTGTAAACAAGAAAATAAGTAGTGGCTCTCCACAGGGTTCCATGTTCTGGAACCAATTCCATGGCCTCTTGCTGAAGAGAGTGAGCACCTGCTGATGAATGCAAACCAGGTTGTCCAAGGTGACAGAGGCAACAGGGTAACTTAGAAAAGGTAAGACCTCAAAGGGGAGGGCGATAGCCTTCTAGAACAACCTGGAGGACCAAATGGTCCGGTGCGGATGGATTGTCACATTGTCAAGTCAAATAACACTAGGCCCTGCAGGGTGCACATGCTCTCTAATGGATGAATCAAAGTGATTTTGTAGAGTGGCTGGGGAAGAGGAGGAAGGAAACGGTTGCTGCTGCCCTTGCCCTATGGCACGGCCAGACCACATGTAGCTCCGAAAAGAATCACTGGGCTGCTGCAAAGGGCTCTCACCACCAAAAAAGAAGGTCCTAGAAATATCTTCTAAATTTGCTGTAATGGTGAAACTAAACAACGTTGGACTATAGATTGGTTTTTTTAGACTGGCTTTCCCTTCTCACCAAAGCTTTCTAGTGTGGAGTTAGCCTGATCACAAAACACGCTAGCTCAGTCAAAAAGCATGGCCACAAGATTGAGGTGCACATCTATAGGAAGCTGGCTCTTTATATGATCTATCAAAATGAGATATATAGTGTATAAGGTCCAGGGGTTCCCTTATGAGTGGACAGGGGGCTTGCTATGGCAATCCCAAGGTGCTCTTCTAAGGGGGTAGTGTGGTTGAGCAGCCTAAGGCTGATCAAAAAGGAGTGCAAGACATCTAATACACACAATGGTCAAAAAATGAGAGAGACTACTCAAAGGGGAGAACCACACCAATTCATAAACATAGCAATTATCTTTGTATAAGTTTAGACATCTGAAGAAAATTGTTCAGGTAAGCACTTTTTTTAAGGAATATGCTACGTCTGTAGTAGGGGATCTCTGTGTATAGTCACAATCTAGTGAATAGTCCCGCCCATTTGCGTGGACCCCAGAGCAATCAAAAATAATCTCTTAAGTTGTCAAAAAAATGCAGAACTGCAAAGACACTTAAGAGAATTTAGAGACAGATAATGCAGCCTATATCCACAGGATACACTGTTCAGTACTTCAACTAGAAATTCCACCAAAACAACCACACAAACAGCACAGCATGCCCAATTTCCTCACAGAGAAAGCTTGCCTCTACCATCAAAAGTCTCTGGAATTGATCGAGAGGAAGGTATGGACAGCCAAGCCCCATAGGCTGCCATTATGTGTCTCAAATAGGATACTGTGCCTTTAAAAAAAACTTTCCAGAACTCTCAGTATCCCAGAATGCACAGCAGGTCCCTTTCAGTTCTTCTTTTCTGCTCCTGCAAGCAGGACCCTGGAGCATTGAGCTCTCCCTTTCAAGGGTTTATTTGGGGGTTATTTCACTTTTTCTTGTGTGTAGTGCTTGTTGTTAAGTACTGAGCCCTTTTTTCTTTACTGTATTGTCAAAATGCCTGGCTTATTTGACAATTGCCCAGAGTGTGATAGAAAAAAAGCCAAATTCTACCCACATGGAGTGTGCATCGTCTGCCTCCCCTCTTCTCATGCCCCAGAGGAGTGTGAAATTTGCAAAACCTTCTCTGCCAGGACCCTGAGAGAGGATGAAGATCAGGCTCCAAGGCCTTGAGGACAGACGTCAGAAGTCGGGTCAGGGCATGCTTCATCTGCCCATGCTGAGGCCTCTGAGGAGCTCCCCAGGGGCAGGAAGTCCAGCAAGCGTCCCCATACTCAGTCCGCGTCGATTGCGCCGACTGCGGCGTCGAGGGAGATGACAACGGTCTGTTCCCCATCTCCCCGGGGCTCTGGGGAGAAGCGGCGTCGACTTTCGGAGTTGAGGGAGCTGAACTGACCACCGTCATCATAGACTACAAGAAAAGGCCCGGCGCTCGCCGGCGAGAGAAGATCGGCTTCGAGGGGATCCTTGCCGTCAAGGAGGCGTTCGCAGTCGAGGAGGCACCACCAGTCGACGTCGAGAAGGCGCTACCGGTCGACGTCGAGAAGATGTTCCTCTACGTCGAAGAGGCGTTCTTTGACGCCAAGGAAGCGCAGGAGGAGTCCTGACGCTAAGAGGTCGCCGATTGGTTCGCCATCGTCGCCAAGGAAGAAGACAGTCACCGGGCTCCGTGTACTCAGTGGTGTATACGCCTACTAAACCTAGGACGCCTACCCCTCCTTTGCCGAAGGGTCCGCAGAACCCCACCTCCACCTCCACCTCGTGGGCAGGCTCTTAGTCAGTCACCGCCGCCTCAGCTCCCACCACGGCCTCTTCCCTCCGTTCCTCCACCTGTGCCTCCACCCACGACGGCCTCGTTGCCACGCTATCCAAAGCCTCCGGAGGGGACTCCTCAGCCGAGGGTCCCGGCCAGGCCGACATCGCTTGCTCCTGCGAGGCCTGCGGATCGGCAGAGGCAGAGAAGATTGCGCTCCCGCTCCGGCCGGAGAGGGAGATCGCGGAGCCGTGGCCGGTCGTCATCTCGATCTAGACGCAACAGGAGGCGCAGATCCAGATCCCGCACAGGCTCTTCCACCAGGGATTAATCACCGACGCTGTCGGAGTCTCCAGGGACGAGGGTATCGCCCGTTGACGATATCGCCTCCTTCCAGGAAGTGCTGTTGAGGGGTGCAGCTAAGCTAGGGATCACGGTGACTGTACCAACACCTACGACGTCTGATCTTCGAGACGCTTCACAAGAAGCATTTGTCTCGACCGCTGCTGCCGTTGGTACCCGGATTGGCGGGAGCCCGCCAAGGAGTTGTTCCTCACTCCGGCGGTAACGAAAGCAGCTCCCTCCAGGCTCAAGAAATACCGGGCTCCGGAATCTGACCCGGCTTTCCTTCAAATGGATCCAACTCCAGACTCCGTTATTGTAACAGCGGCTAAGAGGCAGCATGCCACCACTCCTTTGAGAGTGCCGCCAGATAAGGACAGCCGTTGGCTGGATTCGGCACGCAGAAAGGTTTGTGGGACGGCATCTACCACCATGAAGGCCGCAAGTGCCAGGGCTCTGCTGGGGCGATATGATAATGCCCTATGGGAGTCCCTCCAGCAGTACGCTGAGCTCCTCCCTCGTGACAAGAAAGAGGACTTTCTGGAGATATTAAATGAGGGGATGATGGTGTCTAACCAGATCATCAGCGCGGCTGCTGATGTATCTCTTCTGGCGGCACACGGATACTGCCATGGCATCAATCAACGGCGTCACGCTTGGCTTTGCCTCACCTCACTCAAACTGGAGGCGCAACAGCGGGTGGCCAACCTGCCTTTCTGGGGGGGAAACCCTGTTCGGCAAGCATGCGGACGATGAAATGGCCTGTATGAAAGCAGAAGCCGAAACCCTGACAGCTGTCTGGTTAGAGAACCCTGAGAAGAAGAAGAACTACCGCCCGTTCCAGAGACGGTTCGGAACTTCAGGCAGAGGGCGAGGGCAGACTTTCGGACAGCAGCAGTTCCGGAAGCCCTTCCAGAAACGCCAGAGGGGCAGAGGAGGCCAAAAGTCCGCAACAGCGACCAAAGGCCCGGCCGGGTCTAGGCCCTGAGCGTTTACTTCCCCTACATCCGTTACCCACTCCGGTGGGGGGAAAAGCGTTCAATTTTCTCCGGCAGAGTGGAGAAAAATTACTCAGGACAAGTGGGTGCTGAATATTGTTTGCAATGGATACAGTATTCGGTTCACCAGCTCGCCTCCAGCTATTCCGCCGGTGAGCTCGCAGTTTCAGCTGCGCGAGCTCCAGGCAGCGGCTGACATCCTTTTAAGGAAAAGGGCGATAGAAGACGTACCTCTGCCTCAAAGGGGAAGGTCTGTACTCACGGTTCTTTCTGGTCTGCAAGAAGGACAAGAACGAGTTCAGGCCCATTCTGGACTTGCGGCAAGCAAACAAGTGGATTCGCAGGGAGAGATTTTGCATGCTGTCGTTGCAGCAGATTTACCCTCAGCTGCAGCAGGGAGACTGGCTTTGTGCTATAGACCTACAGGATGCGTACTTCCATGTGCCCATTGCACAGAAACACAGGAAGTTCCTGCGATTCCAAGTCTGCACCAATCATTATCAATACACAGTACTGCCATTCGGGCTGAAGTCTGCGCCCAGGACGTTCTCGAAGTGCATGGCAGTAGTAGCCGCACACCTGCGGAAGAACAAGGTGTTTGTCTACCCGTACCTGGACGACTGGTTGATCAAGGCCTCCTTCTCGGAAGCTCAAGCACACTTCCAGAAGACGTGCGTTCTATTGAACAAGCTGGGGTTGCACATCAACATGTCCAAGTCTGTCCCGACTCCGGTCCAATGCATACAGTACTTGGTAGCGTCCATCAATACGCTGTCAGCAAGCATGTCTCCTTCGGAGGAGCGACGGTTATCACTCCTTCGGAAGGCTCAGGCTCTTATGACCACTCCATCTACAACAGTGAGGACGGTGTCTTCTCTACTGGGGTCGATGGCCACTTGTATCTTCCTCACGCCTCATGCACGGCTGCACATGAGACCACTGCAGGAGTGCTTGGAGGATCAGTGGACTGGTTCTTGGGACGACACGATACAACTGTCTCTGCATGCTCTTCAGTCTCTGAAGTGGTGGTGTTCAGCGGAGAATCTCCTCCGAGGGGTTCCCTTCCACAAGGACATTCCCGCACAGACGATCGTGACGGATGCGTCCCTCCACGGCTGGGGAGCGCACTCCAGAGACTTACAGATTCAAGGGATGTGGTCTCCGTCGGAGTCCAAGTGCCACATCAATTTCCTGGAACTCAGGGATGTTCACTTGGCACTGAAGGCCTTTCATCCGTCCTTTCAGACCAACTCTCTGCTTGTACAGACGGACAATACGACCACGATGTATTACCTCAACAAGCAGGGGGGGCTTGAGATCACGCACTGTCGCAGGAGATCTGGCACTGGCTTCTGGCCAGAGGACTGACGATAAGGCTACCCATCTACCAGGTGTGCAGAATGTTCAGGCGGACGCACTGAGCAGACTGATTCAGGAAAACCACGAATGGGTCATAAACGACGAAGTACTAGGAGAAGTCTTCGAAAGGTGGGGACTCCAGACTTAGATCTGTTCGCCACCGCCGAAAACAGCAAATGCCGAGACTTCGCCGTCAGGTACTACCAACAGGGGACGTTAGGGAATGCCCTATGGATTGACTGGTCGAACAGCTTTCTGTACGCTTTTCCACCCATTCCCCCGATTCCAGCGGTGCTCATCAAGCTGTCCCGGTCCAGGGCGCGGATGATATTGATCGCCCCGGAATGGCTCAGACAGTAATGGTTCCCGGACCTGCTTCACCGGTCTCTCCTTCCTCACATACGGTTGCCGTGCAGGCCGGACCTTCTCACGAAATTTGGGGGCAGATGGTGCACCCGAACCTCTCGTCTTTGAGTTTGGCGGCATGGCTCCTGAGATAGTGCAATATGGCCATTTGAATCTACCCGACGATTGTATGGACATACTGAAGGAGGCTAAGCGACCTTCCACTAGGACTTCTTATGCTTACAAGTGGAAGAGATTCTGCATCTGGTGCAAGTCCAAGAACTATGACCCTACGACGTGAAAGGAGGAGGTCATCCATCCTTATCTTCTACATTTGGCGCAGTCTGGCCTTAATTTTCATTCAATTAAGGTTCATCTTGCTGCATTGACTGCCGACAGGAAATGCCCTTCACAGAATTCCTTCTTTCAGATCCCTGTGATCAAAGATTTTCTGGAAGGCTTGAAGAAAGTATTCCCTCCTGTCCGGCTTCCTTCGCCTTCATGGGAATTGAATGTGGTGCTGTCCAGATTGATGAAGGAGCCTTTTGAACCTATTCATAAGGCTTCTTTGCAGCACCTGTCCTGGAAGGCAGCGTTCCTCGTGGCCATTACATCGGCCCGCAGGGTGAGTGAAATTCAGGCGTTGTGTTGCAAAGAACCTTATACTGTATTTCATGCTCCTAAGGTTGTTACGCGTACTAACCCTAAATTTCTTCCCAAGGTTATTTCTGATTTTCATGTCAACCAGACTATAACTTTGCCTACGTTTTTTCAGAATCCTTCATCTTCAGCGGAAAGGTCTTTATATTCCCTGGAGGTTAGGAGGGTGTTGAAATTTTATCTGGATAAAACCAAAGATTTTCGTAGGTCAGACCAATTGTTTATCAATTATGGATCAGTCAGGACCAGTCTTGCTACCTCCAAACAGTCCATCTCTAGGTGGATTGTGTCCTGTATACAATTGTGTTACCAAAAGGCTAATAAGACCTTAGGGGGTAAACCTAAGGCTCATTCCACCAGGGGCAAAGCTGCCACGACTGCTTTTCTAGGTAATGTTCCAATTGCAGAAATCTGCAAGGCGGCCACTTGGAAGTCGGTCCATACCTTTGCTAAGCATTACTGTCTGGACACTGATGCCAGGACAGACGCTCAGGTTGGGCAGGCTTCGCTGCGAAATCTGTTCGCACAGTAGTGGTTTTATGTCTTTCTATACCGCCACTTTGGTGTGGGGATGGGCTTGCCATTCTATTCACTAGATTATGACTATACACACAGATCCCCTACTACAGAAGGAGTAGTTTGTCCTGTAACTCCAGTTCTGTAGTAGGGGTATCTGTTATAGTCATAAGCGCCCGCCCTCCTCCCCGGTGGAGTAAGATATTCATGAAAGGAATGCTACAGGTCTGGCGTGTTACGCCTTCAAAAATAACTGAAAGTAAAAGGGACCTGCTGTGCATTCTGGGATACTGAGAGTTCTGGAACGTTTTCTTAAAGGTACAGTATCCTATTTGAGCCACATAATGGCAGCCTATGGGGCTTGTCTGTCCATACCTTCCTCTCTATCATTCCAGAGGATTTTGCTGGTAGAGGCAAGCTTTCTCTGTGAGGAAACTGTGCAAGCTGTGCTGTTTGTGTGGTTGTTTTGGTGGAATTTCTAGTTGAAGTACTGGACAGTGTAGCCTGTGGATATAGGCTGCATTATCGGTCTGTAAATTCTCTCTTGTGTCTTCGCCGTTCTGCATTTTTTGACAACTTAAGAGATTATTTTTGATTGCTCCGGGGTCCACGCACATGGGCGGGACTATTCACTAGATTAGGACTATAACAGATACCCCTACTACAGTACTGGAGTTACAGGACAGAAACTACTCCTTACCAGTATGCATCTGTTCTTGGCATGTAGGGCTGCTGACATTCATATCTGTGCATAGATCACCGCCTGGTGTTGGGTCCGGATGATTGCACTTTGTTGTCCTGGAAGAGTCTACGAAGTATCACGAGATAGGTGACTCCTCCCTTGGACTACAGTGGGCATGGGCATCTTCTCAATCCTCAGATTGTTTTTCGCCATTGTGGAGATAGTAAAGTAAGAGATGGCCATGCAAAAGATAATGCTGCAGCTGCGACAGGCACAGGGGAGGATGGCGGGCGATATGAATGTCAGCAGCCCTACATGCCAAGAACAGATGCATACTGGTAAGTAGCATATTCCGTTCGAGGCATGTGGGCTGCTGAATTCATATCTGTGCACAGACTGTATAGCAGTATCTCCTCTAGCAGTGGTTACCTGTGCCAGCTGCAGCAGTTTGAAAAAGATTTTTTAGGACAGCTTGGCCTGCAGCAGCTTGCTGCTTTGCTTGCACGTCTACACAGTAGTGTTTTGTGATAGTGTGTATGGTAATCCATGTGGCTGCCCTACATAAGTCTTCAAGAGGAATATTCCCTAGGAAAGCCATGGATGCCCCCATTTTTCTTGTAGAGTGTGCTCTTGGGGGGGGAAGGTTAAAGTTAGTTTGGCTTTTTGATAGCATATTTGAATGCATTTATCTATCCATCTGGCTATTCCTGACTTTGATATTGGATTCCCTTTATGTTGTGGTGAAAAAGCAACAAATAATTGCTTTGTCTTTCTAAATGATTTTGTTCTGTCCACATAGTAAAGCAGAGCTCTCTTTACATCCAGTATGTGTAGGGCTCATTCGGCTACTGACTGGATTTTTAAAGAACACTGGCAGTTCTATCGATTAAGTAATATGGAAATTTGATACTACTTTTGGCATAAACTTAGGGTTTGTTATAAGAACTACCCTGTTAGCATGTACTTGCATGAAAGGTTCTTGAATTGTTAGTGCTTGTAATTCGCTAACTCGCCTGAGTGAGGTAATGGCAATCAAGAAAGCTACCTTCCACGTTAAGAATTGTAGTTCGCATGAGTGTAGAGGTTCGAAAGGAGGTCCCATAAGGCTGGTGAGTACTATATTTAGATTCCAGACTGGGGAAGGTGGGTGTCTTGGAGGGATCACCCTTTTAAGACCCTCCATAAAAGCCTTGATTGCTGGTACTTTAAACAGGACTGAGCGAAAGCTTACCTGGGTGCTCCTGCCGCTGCTGCTGAAAACGCTGTCTCCTTGACATCCAGCCTCCCCGTGTCCCTGGAGGGATTGACCGCCTCTGCCGCCCGTCGACAACTTGCAGCACTCGATTCGCGGGTGCCGCTGCGCGGCTTGAGGCGTGGGGTCGAGGCTGTAGGAGGGCTGCTCAGTCGCTGAAAGGAGGAGGGAGCTCCGTGAGGCTGAAGAGGACGCGCGCCGCAGGGACTCAGAAGACCAGGAGTCCCTGCGCTGCACACGTGTGCACGGCCGCGCCCCCAGCAGGACACGCCCCCCGGCTGCAACGCCCCTCTATAACCAACAGCCTGACGCGTAGCGGGACGCTGAGCGAAGCCCGAGCAAAGGGCGGGCAGTCTGTGGCAGTCCGGGGCTGTCAAGGCTGGGCTGGGCTACCCCTCTTACATCCGTCGCCTCCGGATCAAGATCTCGGAGTACATCTGTGGGCCCCGAAGCCACCATGTCAACCCGCTCTGGTAAAGCTCTGAGGGGTGGCGGAGAAAGTGCCCCAGGGGGTACCGTTATCGGCACAATGGACAAATTTATCACCAGGGTGGCTACCGTCATTGAAAAGGAGATTGCAATGACGGAACGCCGCCTCTCACAAGACATCCTCCCCTCCAAACGCTCCTCCTTGGGAGCAGCGGCACATGCTCTGTCTCCAATCCCCTCCAACACCACCGCACCCCTGCTTGGGGCTCTATCTGGGGAGTCACACATTGTAGCTATAGAGGCAGGAATTGATAGGATAGAAAATCTGATATCCGATTCCCTCCCTAACAGCCCCAGCAATGTTGTAATAGAGCCCTGCCCCGTTCCTCCCATAGCTAGCTATCCTGGTCTCAAGTCTCAATCCTGCTCTGACGTCCTTACAACAGGCCTAAAATCACTGTCCCAGATACGATCAACCCGGGTTCATAGGAAAAGGAAAAGGGCGACCAGTATCCGGAAGGGTCCTTACTCCACACTTTATAAGCGTTCCAGGATACAGCCCCAAAGGGGTCCTACACATCCAGATTCTGGAGGGTATGAACAATCTGGAAACCCCACCCCTCTACAGCTTGCTACTGACACCCCGCAGTCTCATTCCTTGGCCTCGGCATTACTTGTTCCTGCTAACGAGGGCCCCACACTCGAGCCCCTCGAGAAACTGATAAAGTCTCTACTGGTACCACTTATCGACCAAGTTAAGAGTATGGGGGATAGGCTTGACAGATTCGAACAGGCTACTAGGGACAACTTCTTCTCCCTGAAAACCTTGCTTAAACTGCAGCCAAAGCTTAGTGAGGATAACGTAGACAGGAATGTCGGAAAGGGGGTTGCTGTGGGCCAACCTCAGGGTAACAAGTCGGCATTGCCTGCTAAGTCGCAAGCGAATGGGAACGTTCCCACACCAGCTTCCCTAGCTGGTGCAAAGCAGGCAAGGCCGATTGCCATTTCTCATGTTGCTCAAGTTCATGCTAGCCCCTCCCCAGTAATAAAAACTCCCATGTCAAACCCTGTTCAAAAGAAGCAACAAAAGGGAGGGGTCGGTTCAAATTCTAAACCCTTGGCTGCTCCACCTGCCAAAGCTAGTGGAGTAGCCACAACCTCAAAGACTAACCCAACCACCTCTCCTCCTAAAAATCCCTCCCCAGCGCCCCCTCCACAAAAGGCGATACGCAAGAGCCCCCCAGTCAATCTCCCGCCCGAGTGCCACCCATATGTTGTAGTCCTAGTTAAGGTTCCCCCCCTAAAAGACACCCAGCAGGAAACCCACCAGGCGCTAAAGAATAAGGTCATCCACTGGCTGAAAACGAACAGACCCCTTCCACTGGGCGTGGATGGCCTGATTCTCGGCGTACGCAGGGTGGGTTGGATCGGACATGGGAAAAAACCTTTTGAGGGTGACTGTGTGGTGGTCGACTTCCAAGACATAAGAGCTGCCCACTCAATATGTTGCCTAGGGCGAGCTGCGGCCGGCCCCGGAGTTGATGCAGTTGACCCATCATTCTTCTACCCGCGGTCGGCCTCGATTACCCCCATCATCCATCCCGGGCTCCCTCCCCAAAATAACGCTTATGGCCTACCCTACCCAGTGACAACTGTAGTGCAGTCGCATACAGTCTTACCATCACTGAACTGGGGCATCTGGGGCTGTTGACTGACGCCACTGAGGAGGCCCTGGTGATTCAGAGTCCCGGTGTCCAGTCCCCTCCTTCTGACAAAAATAACACCCCTCTGACCATACCAGATGAACAGGCTATTATGGAGATGACAGAGGAACTAAGGGAGGAGTGGGTGCCACTCGACCCTACAGCTGGTTGTCCTACTGTGGGTGTTGTGGACTTATCCGCTCCTATCGAGACCCATAGCGTTGCGGCTGTGGCGGACCCACCTATTAGGGTTCTCAGCTGGAACGCAGCAGGGCTCGAAAGAAAGCTGGCACTGCCTGACTGGAACTCGCTTGTGGAGCAATACTCCATATGCTTGTTCCAGGAAACTTGGAGTAAGGAGCCCCTACACAAGGCAGGATACTCTACCCACCACTTACCAGCTGTCCACTCAGAAACTGGTAGGGGTCGCCCTTCGGGCGGCCTCCTCATCTGGTGGCTTCTGCACTTAATTGCAGGGTGGTGGAGCGGGATACCAAATGCCCGGACCTCCTTAACATCTCTCTGAAAAATCCCAAGGGACGTGTCATTTTAAACATCTTTAACATCTATGCCCGAGGTACGAAGGGGGGTAGAGAATCCCCAGTTATAGCCTGCCTGGAAGCCCTACTACGATCGTCTCCACAAAAGCATTGTTCTCTGGTTGCGGGTGATTTTAATTGTACCTTTAAGCCCCTTGGCCCCGAAATTGTACAAGACCAAGAGGAAAATGACAATAGGTGGGGGATACCAGCTTTAGAACTTAGCCCAATCAAAAAATGAACAGAAGTGGTCCTCCAGATTAACTCCCTAACAATGGAGTTTGGTCTGAGGGCCGCTAATGGCAGGACTGGTTCTGATAAAGCAGGAGCCCATACTTACAACAGGCCAGGCCACACGTCAAGAATTGACTATTTTCTTCTTGACGTAAACCTGTGGAGAATGGTAAATGACATGGTGATTATACCTTCCGTCGAGAGTGACCACAATCTCCTCTTGCTTACCTTGTCCCATAGGTGGCTAACTGGCACTGGGAACGGAACCGCTCGCAATCTCGCCCCAGACATGTCATCAGTCTCCAACTGTGGACGACGGTTAAAGTGGGCGAAGCTGTCGCTCTCAGTGGAGAAAAATTCTGCCATAAGGCAGCTACTTACCACAGCCCTAGACAACCCTGTCTCCTTCGAGGACGGGCTGGTGGAGGTGACTGCTAGGTTCTGCACCCTAACACAGGCCATTAGTGACCTCTTTTTTGTCCGAGCTAGTGCCAATCCCCGTCCACGGGCTAGACAGGGTTGGTTCAACCGGAAGTGTAGGGAGGCGAAGACACTCCTTGTTGAAGCAGTCAAGTCCAAAATACACACCAGGACTAGGGAGGCAAGAAGGCAATATTCCCTCTGTCAAAAAAATGCTAAAAAGGAATGGGAGGACAGTTACTGGCAGGACCTCTTGGCTGCCAGTCAAGGGAAAGATGCTAAAGGCTTTTGGGATTTGGTGGGAAGTAGGAATCGCCCCAATGACACACTGAGGACCTGCAGCATTACTGCCCAGTCATGGCTTACCCACTTCCAGTCCCTCTATTCCGCCATTGAAGGCCCACTTAACGTCCCCTTCATCCTTCCATCATACATCCTGGATAGAGATTTGGATTAGTTTACTGAACGGGAAGTCACAAACCTGATTAAAACTCTGGTGCCATTAAAAGCTGCTGGCCCGGACGGGCTCCCGGGAGACGTTCTTCGAGCCTACCCAAAAGAATGGGGGGCATTGATCTCGGCCCTTCTTAATGCCATCATTGAGGGAGGACCTGTGCCGGATTCCTGGAAAGGGGCAGAGGTATTCCCAATTTTTAAAAAGGGTTGCCGGGACCTACCTGGGATTTACAGGCCCATAAGCCTAATAGACTCGAGCCAGAAATTGGCGGGGAAAGCAATTTTGGGGAGGATTTTACAATGGGTGGATGACAACCACATACTGTCTGATATGCAAGCGGGGTTTCGTTCAGGAACCGGAACCATTGAACAAGTGTTTAGGCTCTTGTTATTGTACTGGAAGGTGGTGGAGCTAGGCAAAGGCAGTCTCTACTTGGCCTTCATAGATCTGAAGACTGCCTTTGACCTGGTTCCCAGGGAGGAACTCTGGAGGGTGTTGTATGGCCTAGGGATGCCCCCATACATCTTAGACCTCCTTATTAAATTGCACAATGCCAACTATGCCCAGGTTAGATGGGGGCTGAATGGGCAAAAGACCGATAAGATCAGGGTTGAGAGGAGAGTGCGGCAGGGTTGTGTTCTAGCTCCCACCCTATTCTCCCTCTATTTTAATGGGGTGGTAGAGCACCTGCTAGGCGAACCAGCAGACTCCCCCACATTGGGAGGCGTAAAAATTCCAACCTTGCTGTTCGCCGACGACACCCTCCTCATCTCGAAAACTCCCCAAGGCCTCGAGAAACTCCTGAACCGCTTCCAGGACTTTTGCACTATCAGAGGACTAGTTATCAATGTGGACAAAACAAAGTATTTAATCATGCACCCCCCCCGCAAACTTGGCCGTCCCCCCATTTTGAACTCCAACCCCCCTCGAAAGAGTGGCAGAATTCGACTACCTGGGAATCCGCCTGAGCGATGCTATGAGCTGGACCGCCCACATCAACAAAATGACAGTCGGTCATAAAAGGGTGGGGGGAGCCCTCCTCAAGGAATACAGCAATTCAACAAAACATTGTGTAGCCCCGTTAATAGACATTTATAAAGCCCGTGCTGTATCCGCGTCACTTTACGGAGCCGAACTGTGGGGCCTAGGCAACATGGAGTCTCTAAGTAAGGCAGAGAATAAATTCATCAAGGACCTCCTCGCCATTCCGACGAGTACTCCGACAGTCCCGGTTTTAAAGGATGTAGGCTGCAAAGAAATAAGGGACCAGGCTCGCCTTCGCCCTCTCTTGCTTTGGGCTCGCTTGTGGAGGGTTCCGGAACTAAAATCCTATGCCGACGGGTTAGCCGAGGTGATGCGCTCGGATGGCTGGCAGAAGATCAAATGGCTTAGGGACATCAAACATCTGTTAGGGGACATAGGCTTGGGGTCCTGCTGGTCCAATCACTCAGCCCCCCCAAAGGAGTCCCTAAAAAAACTATATTGGGAATGGGTCCCCTTGAAGCGCATCAGTAATCAGCGTCACTGCAACGCCACCGCAGCATACTTGAAAATAAAAGACGTTGTTTCCTTTGAGCCCTATATGGATCTTATCACCATCGCCATGGACCGGACTTTATACATCAAATTCCGACTAGGAACCTTACCCCTTGCCGACTTTTGCTCTAGGTGGAATAAGTCCCAGCCAGCATCACGTCATTGTGCCCTATGCTCTGACAAACCTGAAACTGTGTCACACTTTCTTTTTGAATGTCCGGACTACGTGCGCCCTAGGTCACGCTGGCTTAAACCAATTTGCAGAGAACTGGGCACTCGACAGTACTTGGTCGCCCTCCGGATTTTATTAACTAACACAGCCCCTCCCATTGTCTGCGCCGTATCCAAGTTTTTAAAATGGGCTTGGTTGATTCGACTAAAACGACTGTCTATATCAATTTAATTCATTTTTACTTAATTTATTTTGAGCAATTGTGTTTTTATTCTTTTATTCCATATGTACAGTCACATTTCATGATATGCTGTTTTATACCTTTTTGTAAAGCTTTTATGATATATGCATATCGAAATAAAGCAATCAACCAACCAACCAACTTTAAACAGTGAAAGGTGTTGCCTGTTTTGAAGGTATGCAGCTATAGCAGCTAGGTGTAGTCTTGTTGAAGAGTATGCTAGGTTGCATCTTTAAAGATGCAGCAGGTAACATATAATGTTTTTGTATGGAAGCATCTAATGGGTTGATTTGGTTATTGTTGCAGTAAATAACATTTTCCATTTAGCTGCATAGCATGCTCTAGTAGTTGGCAGTCTTGCCTCCTTGATAATGTTCATGCAATCAGGAGGCAAGTTAAGGTATCCAAACTCTAAGACTTCATGAGCCAGATCGCTAGGTTCATCTGATTGGGATCTGGGTGCCTGATTTCTCCATGGTTCTGAGTTAGAAGATGGGGTACGAGGCACAGCCTTTGATGAGGAACTACTGAAAGCTCCAGGAACGTTGTGTACCATGGTTGTCTCGCCCATGTGGGAGCAACCAGAATTAGCGTGAGTGACTGTTGCCGCAGTTTGTGTGCCACCAGCGGAATCATCGGTGCTGGGGGAAAAGCGTACGCAAATCTGCCTGACCAGTTCATCCATATCGCACTGCCCTGTGACAATGGATGTGGGAATCTGGAAGCAAAGTACTGGCATTTCGAGTTTAATTTTGTGGCAAACAGGTCTATTTCTGGGTGACCCCACTCTTTGAAGAATGGCTGGAGAATTTGGGGGTGAATCTCCCATTCGTGTAGTTGTTGGCTGTGCCTGCTGAGCAGGTCTGCTATCGGATTGTCTTTCCCTGGAAGGTGTTCTGCTAGGAGACAGATGTTTGGAATTGTCCACTTCAATATGCTCTGTGCCAAGTGGGACAGCTGTGGAGAGTGTGTTCCTCCCTGTTTCTGGATATAGTAAATTGTGGTCATGTTGTCCGTCCGGATCAACACAGTCTTGCTGTACAAGTATTTCTGGAATGCTTTCAGGGCTAGGAATCTCGCTAGCAACTCTAGTTGGTTGATATGCAGTTTCTTTTGTTTGGTTTTCCAGAGCCAGTGTACTGTGTAGTGAAGGAGGTGGGCTCCCCAACCTATCAGTGATGCATCCGCTGTTAGTACTAGTTGTGGAACCGGCTCTTGGAACAGTCGCCCCTTGGAAAGGTTTTGTGGGTTCCACCACTGCAGAGAGTTGTGAGCTCGACTGTCTACCAACACTAGGTCTTTTAGTTGTCCTTGAGCCTGGTTCCATTGCCGTGCTAGGCATTCCTGCAATGAACGCATTTGAAGTCTGGCATGGGGGATAATGAATATGCAGGAGGCCATCATTCCTATGAGATGCATGAAGACTCGAGCTGGCAGAGTGTTGTGGCAGAAATTTGCGAATGAGCATCTGCATGCTGGCTATCCTCGCTGAGTTTGGGTATACCTTTGCCACTGAGGTATCTATAGTGACTCCCAGATATTGTTGCAAGTGGGACGGTTGCAGATGCGATTTTGGGTAGTTTATCCAGAAGCCTAGCCTGTGTAGCAGCTGAAGTTTTTGAGACGTGTCTTCTGCACATTGTTGGTACGATTTTGCTTGTATTAGCCAATCGTCCAGATACGGGAACACATGAATGTGTTGCCTCCTGAGATGTGCCGCTTTTGTCGCTAAGCATTTTGTAAACATTCTTGGAGCGATGGTTACTCCGAAGGGCAAAACCTTGAATTGGTAGTGTTGACCTTCTATAGTGAACCGGAGATATTTTCTGTGAGCTGGATGGATGGGTATGTGAAAATACGCGTCCTTGAGGTCCAATGTTGCTAGGAAGTCTCCTTGCTGTAGTAATGGGAGCACTTGCTGTAGTGTGATCATATGGAAGTGCTCCGACAGTATGTATTGATTTAGGGGTCTGAGGTCCAATATTGGTCTGAGGGAACCGTCCTTCTTGGAAATAAGGAAGTATACTCCTGTCCCTTGATGTTGGAAAGGGACTGGCTCTATGGCCCCCTTTTCCAGCATGCATTTCACCTCTTGTTGTAGCAGGGTGATGTGTTCTTTAGACATAGGACGGTGTCTGGGTGGTATGTTTGGGGGGGTAGAAGTGAGTTACAGGCAATAACCATACTGGATAATTTGTCTCACCCACCTGTCCGTGGTAATTGCGTTCCAGACAGGTAGGAATTGTTGGAGTCTGCCTCCGACTGGTGTTAGGTGGTCTGGAGGTAGCGTGATGAAGTCACTGTTTTGTGGCAGTGGAGGCTCTGGTGTTATTGCCTCCATGTCTTCTTCCCTTATTATTGTTTCCCCTATAACCTCCTCTGTTGGAGTTTTTGGTAAAGGAACTTTGTGTGTTTCCTTTGTATGATGATGTCGTTTGGGAAGTATTGCCTCGTGTAGCTGCCCTGTATGAGGAACGTCGAAAGGAACTTCTGTGTTGCTGAAACTGCAATGCTCCCATTGACTTTGCGGTTTCTGTGTCCTTCATTTTATCTAAAATGGTGTTGACAGCAGGGCCAAAAAGGAAGTCTTGATTGACTGGCTGATTAAGAATGGAGGACTGCACCTCATTCTTAAAGCCCGAAATACGCAGCCATGCATGTCGCCTTAGTAAAAATCTAGTGTTAATAGACCTGGCTGAGGTGTCTGCTGCATCAAGCGCACATTTGATGGAGGCGTTTGTAATGAACTTTCCCTCCTGTATGAGGTCATCAGCTTGGACTTTAAAAGGCTCAGGTAGGTGTTGCATTAAGCTTTCAAGCTGGTCATAGTGTGCACTGTCATAACGAGCTAGCAGAGCTTGTGTATTGGCAATCCTCCATGAATTGGAGGCCTGTTCTGCTACCCTTTTCCCTGAGGCTTCTAGTATCTTTGATTCATCGGGGGAGGGGCTTTCCCCGTGGTCTGTGAGTTAGCCCTTTTGCGTGCATTAGTCACCACTAGTGAGTCTAATGGTAACTGCCCTCTGATGTAGGTAGGGTCGGTAGGGGCTGATCTATACTTTCTCAATCCGGGGATTGATTACACGTGCCCTGGCTGTATCTTTAAATATGTCAGGTGCGTGTTTTAACAATCCCTTTAGCCTAGGAAGTATTCTGACACTTTTTTCTGAAGTAGGGAAGGTGTCAAATAAGAAGTCTTCCTCTACAGGGTCATTATGCATATCTACATTGTGGTACTGCGCTGCCCTATCTATTAATTGGTTGAAGACAATGGTATCATCAGTAGGTGAAGGCTTAGTTGGATAAGAGGGGACATCAGGGATGGGATGGGTTATAAGGGTCAGTTGGCTCCTCCCATGGTTCATTTTGTGGCTCAGGATCCTGTGGATAATCATAATCAGGCTAAGGATCCTCCCCTGTGTTCCCCTGTAGGGTAGTTCCTATTTTCCCAATAGGCTCTGCGCATTGGAATAACAAACAGCAGTATAGACGTAGGACTGAGGTCATCTAGGTCTCTACTGACTATGTTAAACAATGTAGGTTTGCGCCAGCTAGCTCAGAGGTCACTGGAAACTTTGAGTGAATAGGGAGGAGTGAATTTCCCTGATTCAGACAAGAAGGGATTCAGTTTGACAACCGCATAAACAACTTTGCTCCCTCAGAATAAGAGTGTATCTCTAGAGTCGTGTGAAAACAATAGGCAGCTATTTCACTCAGTCAACTGTGCATACTTAGTTTCACCAGAGTGCAGAGAAATAGAGACAGGCGTTTTCAATAAAAGGTGTTATTTATTGAGCTGTCTTCTTTCTCATGCAAGAGAAATGAATTGCCACAATTGCAATACTTATCATAAAGTAAAGTGCGTACAGTAATAGTAGTATTATGAAATACTGTAAAAGCATTAATATGGTTTCTTAGCCATATGATACTTTAAAATGGATAAAATATATACATACATAAAAACATTGACTAACGTACTCAACTGGTGCTTCTAACTAAGCCTACCCCGGTGTACCGGACCTAAGCCTAATACTTGGGAAGGAGTAAGGAAGTAGCAGTTTAAGTTAGGTTGGTTAAGATTGTTTTGCCAAGAATCTGCATCAAGAATTCTCTCAAGGGTTTAGTCAACTCCGTACCTTGGTAATAGAATGTGGGAGGTCAGGTATCTCTTTCCTCAGGACTCTATCTCCCAGCAACCCGCAAGGGTAGGCTGGAAACACCGGAGCTGGATTTTCTCGGCTGGAGAAAAGGACAGCGTCTCTCTCAGTGCGTCAAAACGGGAGGGGCGGCTTCCGTGGGCTCTCGCATCAGCTAGGCTCTTGGGCAAGTAGATAGCCGCTCTGCTCCAAACCACCGTGTGTTTGCTTAAGGCAACTGTTGGTATATTTATACCTGAAAGGTGCCGGGTTTGACATAAGGTTGGACATAAGACGTCACTAAGAACTAACGAATAGTTTCTTACCTGGCAGTGTAGTTTTGCAGCTTGAAGATCTTTCTGGATTCACTATGCTGTGCATTATTCCGCGGTCTAGTGGTTGGGTCCGGAATCGTAGTCTTTTCTTTGTTTTTTTGTTTGTTTTTTTCGTAGCCCAGGTGGGCGTCGACGTCCCACCTTTTGGTGTCCGTCCTGTGACTTCGGCGTGCTTCCTGCAGAATATCCCACCCATGGGCGCCATCTTCGGATTCTTTTTTCTTTCCTGTTTATGTTCGGTTTCCGAATTGTATGGCAATGTTATCTTTTCTCTTATAGCGTTGTTTTCCTTGAAGTTCTATGAAGTTTTTTTTTTGTTTTTTTTGTTTACCACCTCTTTTCTCCAGCCTCATCTTTCTGGCGGAGGTGGGTGGGTTCGCTAGTGAATCCAGAAAGATCTTCAAGCTGCAAAACTACACCGACAGGTAAGAAACTATTTGTTTTGCAGCGTGAATCTTTCTGGATTCACTATGCTGTGCATAGACTTCGTAGCGGTTTGTTGTTATTGTGGCGGCTGGGTGGAAGATGAGCTTGTGTTCTTGAATATTTGCTGAAGCACTTCCTGTCCCACTTGTGCTTCCTTGTTCATTTGTATGTCCACACAGTAGTGTTTTGTGAACGTGTGCACAGAAGCCCATGTTGCCGCCAGGCATATTTCCTGAATGGGAGTGTTTGCCAAGAAGGCTATTATAGCGCCCTTCTTTCTTGTTGAATGGGCCCTTAGCCCCTCTACTAGTTCTTGTCCAGCTTGTTTGTGGCAGAATTGTATAGTTTGCGCGATCCATCGTGCAGTTGTTCCTTTAGTAACAGCTTTTCCCATGAAACTTTCAGCAAAGGAGACAAAAAACTGTTAGGTTTTCCTGTGATCTTTAGTTCTTTCTATGTAATGCATGACTGCACGTCTCGCATCCAGAGTGTGCAGTGCCCTTTCAGCTTTTGTTGTTGGTTTCTGAAAGAAACTTGGTATTTGAATCGTCTGGTTGATGTGGAACTTGGACACCACCTTTGGCATAAAGTGTGGGTCCGTTCTCATCACCACCCTGTCGTTGTGAATTTGTATGTAGGGTTCCTGTAGTGTTAACGCCTGCAGCTTGCTTAGTCTGCGTAGCAAGGTGATTGCCACTAGGAATGCTGTTTTTAACGTTAGCATCTGTAGTGAGGCTTTATGCATCGGTTCAAAGGGTGCTTTTATGAGTTCTGTCAGTACTATATTGAGGTTCCATGCCGGTGGTGGTAATCTTTTAGGTGGTGCTATTCTTTTTGCACCTTCCAAGAATCTTTTTACAATTATACAAGTAAAGAAGCTTTTGCCTGTTTCCCCTCTAGTGTAGGAGACAATGGCTGCTAGGTGTACCCTTAGCGATGATGAGCTCAGGTTAGTCTCGAGCAGGTGTGTGAGGTACTTAAGGACTGTAGAGTCTCTTGTCATCTTGTTGTGCAGACCCTCCTTTTTGCACCATAATGTGAACCTCTTCCATTTGGCCACGTAGCACTTACGTGTGCTTGGTCTTCTTGCCTCTCGAAGTACCCTCAGGGTGCTCTCAGGTAGCCTTAGGTGTGCGAACTTTATGTCCTCAGGAGCCAGGCTGCTAGGCTGAGACTTTCTGGCTCTGGATGCAACACCTCTCCGTTTTGCATGGAGAGTAGGTCTTTCCTCCTCCCAAATTTGTGAGGTGCACTCTGTCATTTCCATAATCTGAGAGTACCATGTTTGTCTGGCCCACTGGGGTGCGACCAGTATGAGGGTCATGTTGCTTGTCCTGCACTTGCCGAGTACCCTGTGTATCAGGGGATTCGGCTGAAAAGCGTAGGCAAATGTCTTTGACCAGCTTATCCATAGGGCATTCCCCAGGGACCCCTCCTCTGGTTGCCTCGATGCGAAGTGTTGGCATTTCGCGTTCTGGTGTGTTGCAAACAGGTCCATTGACGGTGTTTCACACCTGTCGAACAGTCTCTTTGTTTCTTGATCATTCAGCTCCCATTCGTGCGAGGCCGATGTCTGTCTGCTGAGCCAGTCTGCTTCCACGTTTTCTTTTCCTGGCAGATGTATCGCCAGTAGATCTATTTTCAATGGTATTGCCCATTTCCATATTTCTTGCGCTAGCTCTGACAGCGGTGCTGATTGTGTTCCTCCCAGTTTGTTTATGTAGCACATCGCTGTTGTGTTGTCCGTTTGGATCAGCACTGTTTGATTGTACAACTTCGTCTGGAAGGCTTTCATAGCTAGGAGAACGGTCTTTAGTTCTAGGTAATTGATGTGTTTTACAGCATCTGCTTGTGTCCACAAGCCCCTCACGCGTAGTTTTTCCATGTGTGCTCCCCATCCCTTTTGGGATGCGTCCGTGGTGATGGTCACTGTTGGTGTTGGTGGTGTTAGAAGTTTCCCTTTTGTTATGTTTTTTGTTCCACCATGATATCTCCTCTTGCACTGCGTGCGTTACAACCACTAGGTCCTCCCAACACCCTGTCGCTTGTGACCATTGGTCCTGCAGCCACTCCTGGAGTGGTCTCATGTGTAGTCGGACATTTGGTATTATGTGGATGCATGAGGCCATCATGCCCATCATCTTGCTCACCGCCCTCACTGTCAGAGCTTGCTCCTTCTGGTAGAGACGCGCCTCCTTCAACAGTGCCGTAGTTCTCTTCTCGCTGGGAAACACCTTCCCCTGAATGGTGTTGATTTGTGCCCCCAGAAATATTTTGACCTGTTGTGGGTTTATGGAGGATTTCTTCCAGTGAATGGAGAAACCTAGGGCGATTAGTGTGTCTGTCACTCTCGGAGCATGCTGTTTGCACGTATTGTATGACTTTGCCTTTATGAGCCAATCGTCTAGGTAAGGTTATACGTGTATCCCCTCCCTCCTTAAGTGGGCTGCGACTGCTGCCAGACACTTTGTGAACACCCTTGGTGCTGATTTTAGTCTGAAGGCCAATGCCGTGAATTGGTAGTGGTCTGAGTGGATTGCAAATCGTAGCAGATGTTTGTGCCGTCTGTTCATTGGGATGTGTAGGTAGGCATCCTTAAGGTCTATGGTGACCATTAAGTCCCCTGTTTGAATCTGTGGGAGTACTTCTTGCAGGGATGTCATTTTGAACTTCTGTGTCTTTATGAATTTGTTGAGGAACCTTAGGTCCAGGATGGGTCTCAGTTTCGTCTACTTTGGGTACTAGGAAGTACGTAGAGTACACCCCCTTGTTACTTTCCCTGGGAGGTACAGGGTCGATAGCCTCCTTTAGTAGCAGTTCCTCTGCTACCTTCTGAAGAAGCTCTAGTTCCTTTTTTGCTAGTGCTCTTTTCTTTGGTCTGCTGCTTGGTGGTGTTTTTTCTAACTCTATGCAGTACCCGTCCTGTATTGTGTTGATGATCCATTTGTCCGTTGTAATGTTTCTCCACTCCTGGAGGAAGAGTTTTAATCTTTCTCCCACTGGTGTTATGTGCTCGTGTTGTTTTGGTGTGTGAGACTCCAATTTTTTGCTTTTGTGCTCAACCCTTGGAGTTTTTTGTAGGGTGTGCACTGTCAATGAGGCAGAGTCACTTGGAGGTCGTTTGCTATCCACCCCTCCTGGTGTTTCCATGTCCGCCCATTCTCCCGCGAAAGGACTGGCCTCTATGTTGGTATTGCCATTGCTGTTTTTGATGGCCATGTTGTGTATGGGTGTCGCTTTGGTGGGAATGTTGGAAGGACTGATGCGCCGTTCCCGGCTGGTTCCCACCTCTCCTGTGTGGTCTCCTTGACAGGGTCCCTCTCTTCGCTCCCCTGAATTGCAAGGCCCCCATGGATCTTGCGGTGTCATTATCCTTTTTGAGCTGTGAGAGCTTGTCGTCCACTATTGCACCGAACAGTGTCTCACCGTTGAACGGAGTGTTCATGATGTTGTGTTGCACCTCCGGTTTAAAGCCGGATATTCTGAGCCAGGCTTGTCTTCTTTCTGTGATGCCTAGCATCATAAGCCTGCTGGCCGTGTCTGCCCCGTCCAGTGCTGTTTTTAGGCAAGAGTTTGCCAAGTTCTTGCCTTCCTCTACCAGGTGCGAAGCCCTTTGTTGGTGCTCCTGGATGTAGGTGTTTCACCAACTGGCCCAGTTCCTCCATGATCTGGTAATGGTGTCTGTTGAGTAGTGCATTGGAATTAGCCATGCGCCAGTGCATAGCAGCATTCCTTTCGATCGTCCTTCCTGTTAGGTCCATCCTTCTGCTCTCTTTATCAGGGGGTGGACCCGAAGTAGTTGGCACATTGAGCCTTCTTCTTGCTGTTGCCGTGATGATAGAGTCAGCAGCGACCGTGCCCTGTATGTAGGCTGGGTCCTTTGAGGAGTGCTTGTATTTTTTCTCCGTCCTTGGCTTGACGGGTTTACAAGTAGCAGGCTCCTTGAATGCCTCTCTTCCTTGCCCTTTGATGCTTTCAAGCATTGGCAGGTACTGGCTCCTAGTGTGCATCGGAAGTAGTGTCTCTACTAGGAAATCCCCTTTCGGCACCTCCTCTTCGAGCTTGACCCTGAACGCTGTTGCAGCGTTCTTGATGCATTCATTATAGAGCCCAATGTCGTCCGGTGGCGAGGGCCTCGCTGGATATGTGTCCACTCTCTCTTCTGGACTTTCGGCGTCTACGTCCTGCCACTCGACCTCCTGTGTATCAGAGTATGTTGATTCTTGGTACACTGTCTGTTCGTCCTCTCTCTCCTCCTCGTAATAGGCATTATCTTCCTGAAATGCCAGATCTTCCAAGGTCTGACGCTTGTTCTACTTCGAAATCTTCCTCTTCATCTTCGACCACATGTACTTCTAGTGACTTTGGCCTCGAGGGAATTGTGTAAGATTTTATTTTCTCTTCGAAATCTTTTTCGCTGCAGGATGTTCTCCATCTCTGCTTAGAGTCTCCTCTTCTTTCTTTCCATCCCCGCCGCCTGTTCGGCGTCGAGTGGTTGTGCCCGTCTCTTTGGCGCACTAGCTGGCGCCGAGATGGGTTTCGGCGTAGAGATTGTTTTCGGCGGCAACGCTGTTTTCGGCGTCGAGGCTGGTCTTGCGTCTTTCGTCGTCGACTTCGAAGATGTTTTCGTAGTCGAGCGCTCCTTTTCTGGGAGGCTTTTCGACGACTTTGGTTGGTCGCCCTCCTTCGACGCCAGGGAGTCCTGAGAGGATCAGCTGGGCCTGGATGCTGCTGCGGACGCCGAAGTTTTCGGCGTCAGCGCTTTCGAGGGCTTGGCCTCGATTTTGAGAGTCGTGTGTGGACTGTCGAAAGTCTTTCGGGCCTTTTTGGGTCGTTGATTCTTCTACCGTATCAGTAGTCTTCTTATTATCGGTCTCTGCGACCGTGTAGCCGATGTCTTCTTCGGCGACGTAATCCTCCTCGTCGGTCGAGAGTCCCAGGTCTCGAACGGACGGAGGTTGGCTCTTGCCCTGCATGGTGTAGTTTGCGATCCTTTGCCTCTCTCTCACTCGAAGGGTCTTCGGGGGTAACGCGGAGCAGGCGTTGCAATCTCTGCTTTCGTGGTCGGCAGGCAGAGGTTACAGACTGGGTGTTGGTCATTCTGGGCGTACTTATGATGGTAGTTTCGGCAGAATTTGAATGGTGTGTTGTCCATGTCCTGCGTTCAGGGTGTCCCCTGATTGCGCATTCTCCTGTGGACGTCGAGGAATGTCGAAAATTTCCCCTTCTTAGTCGTCCTTTTCGATGGTGTAGTCTTCCTTAGTCTTTTCCTATGTTTTTTCTCTCCAAACTAGAGTCTTGCTTCTTTTCTCCAAAACTCTGGAGCACTCTCGGGAACGATCCAGACCCAAAGCAGAAAAAAGAATCTGAAGATGGCGCCCAAGGGTGGGAGCTTCCGCAGGAAGCACGCCGACGTCACAGGACGGACACCAAAAGGTGGGACGTAGACGCCCACCTGGGCTACTAAAAAAACCCCCAAAAAAACAAAGAAAAGACTAAGATTCCGGACCCAACCACTAGACCGCGGAATAATGCACAGCATAGTGAATCCAGAAAGATTCACGCTGCAAAACAGTTCTTTCTGGACTTCAGGAGTTCTTGTTCAAATCAAAACAAAAGCAGGGGGGGATTTCCCGGGCTGCTGGAGGCTTGGTTTGTTTAAAGAACGCGTTGTGCTTTCTAGGAGTCGATGGGAGTAGCCGTGCTGTGCTTTGCTTTGGGCTGCATGGGATATTACTGAATATGGATATGATTCTTATGCCTTTATCAGGATATTATGGATTATAACCACATAAAAGCATGAATCGGGAATATCGAATTAGGGTCCTAGATAGAAACACAACACCCCTAATTGTCCCCAGGAGAGAAGGAGAGTAAGGAGCAAGAGGAGTAGTAGGCATAATAGGATAGAAGGGAATGAAGGGTCTAGATGGAGAAGTCCCAAAGTCCTTTTTTAGTGGAATAGGGGAATGAGAGTCAGTGTCCAGTGGCCTCTTCTTCCTGTGCAGGATTGTCACTTTACCAGTCTCAGGATTAATATATATTTTTGCCTGGTCGTCTGCTGGATCAGGATGGAAGAGTTCTTCCTCCACTGTTCTTGGTTGTGACT
Source organism: Lissotriton vulgaris (assembly GCF_964263255.1). Classification (NCBI taxonomy): domain Eukaryota; kingdom Metazoa; phylum Chordata; class Amphibia; order Caudata; family Salamandridae; genus Lissotriton; species Lissotriton vulgaris. Next base: position 144,899,858 of record NC_141699.1, on the reverse strand, counting down.
TTTTTGGGTCGACAACACCTTCTGCTTAGACTACTTTTGGTGCCTTAGTGCTTTTCTTTGGCTCGGGCCCTTTTTTCGGGTCGGTGAATGTTTTTGGGCCGACCTGGTCTTTTGGTTCGACACATTTCTTGTGCTCGACAGGCTTTTTTGGTGGACTGTTGTTTGCCGAGTCGATGATCTTTTTAGGATCGACTGGTGTTTTAGGAGCACTTGTCTTCGGGTCAATAGCCTTCTCCGGCCGGATTATAGGCTTCAATACGGCACCCTTTCCGTCGGCGACCTTTGGTTCGGCGACTTTTGGCACAGCCAGCTTCTTCGGGTCGACGTCCTTTTTTGTGTCGGCGCCCTTCGGCTTGGCGTCCTTTTTGGGCTCGACGGCCTGTTTAGGGTTGGTGCCCTTCGGCTCGACGGCCTTTTACGGGTCGACTGTTTTCTTCGGGTCGACGCCTTTAGGCTGTACGGTTTTCTTTGGGTCGACTGCTTTCGGGTTGACGACCTTTTTAGGCTCTGGAACCTTCTTTGGGATTGCGGTACTTGGCCCTGGGGTCTCTGAAGGTTTCGGAGCCTAGCCGGATGGCGGGGCTGGCGAATGTTTCCTTGGATCTTGGCTAAGGCCTTTTGGCAATGCCTCGACCTGAGCCTTCGGTAACGGGGTAATCTGTGTAGGGGGCAGTGTACTCACGATTTGCCCCGTGGGATCTCGTCATCGGAGTCAGAGTAGTCCTCAACGGGGACGATCTCTAGGTCCGAATCTGGAGCTTCTGAAAGTTCTAGGTCATCATCGAAGATGTTGTCCGGTTCCGGTGCCTGTCGCTGCATCTCTTGCCTAGCGGCCCGTCGATTCCGTATGGATTTCTTCGACCTAAACTGGGCGCAGGCTGGGCAGGTTTCTTCCTTATGGTCTGGAGAAAGGCACTTGCTGCATACTGAATGCTTGTCAGTATACGGGAACTTGGAGTTGCATTGTGGGCATCTTTTGAACGGGCTCCTTTCAATCGACAGCAGGCCCACGTGGCATCGAGAAGGCCCAACAGCCCGCGTCGACGATCGATTAGAGATGGAAAGCTTTATCGAGTCAAGAGGTACTGAGCGAGAACAATACAGTTGAAGGCCTTTATAAAAGTTTTGTTTCGATTCCGAAGTTGGTGTAGGAATAACATCCTAACCCAATGGCGGAAAAAAACAATCTGAGGATGGAGAAGATGCCCATGCGCACTATAGTCCAGGGGAGGAGTCACCTATCTAGTGATACTTCGAAGACTCTTCCAGGACAACAAAGTGCAATTATCCGGACCCAACACTAGGCAGTGATCTATGCACAGATATGAATTCAGCAGCCCACATGCCTCCAACATAAGAATTCTTCTTACATCAAAAGGTCGGCAGTGCAGGGGTATTCTTTAGTCCCAACTGCATAACAATGAACTGATGATGCCCACCTGGGGTCGAGATTACTGATTTTGCTTCTGCTACAGGGGTCAGACCAATCTGCCAGTACCCGGATGTCAAATCAAAAGTACAGAGATACTTGGCTGCCTCTTACCTCTGAATTGATTCGCAGCCCTAAAAATTGGATGAGCATCTGTCTTGGTTACTACACTGAGGCCGCTATAGTCCACTCAAAACATCAGCTCCTTTTTACCACCATGAGTGTGAGGTTTGGGGACTGAGACAACTGGGCTGGCCCAGAAGTACTCAGAGGTTTCAATGACGGACCATTACAGCATCTTGCTTACTTCAGCTTTGATGATCTCCGACATGAACAGACTTGCTGTAGATTTTATTTTGGACAAATAAGTGTCTCTAGTGTCCACATCATGTGTACACCACTTAGTCTGACCAGGGGCCAAAGAGAAGAGCTCAGCATACGGATGAAGAACTTGCCTGCAGTCAGCCTGCTGTTGGGCAGAGAGGGTGCCTGGAAAGACTACTACTTCCATTGACCCATCTTTACGGTTGTTAGAGAGAAGGTCAGGGAGAGGTTCACTTTCTTCTTCCTGGTTCTCATCTGAACCATTAGCATGGTCATCTCAGCCCCCTCAGTTCCTGCCAAGGTCCACTAGATAGGTGATCTTGCCTTTTCTCTCTATGATGGAGTAGGGTCCACTCCCTTGGTACTGGAGGGACCTAGGAGCCACAGGCTCCAAAACACTCACCTTCTGCCCTGGTTAGAACTCCACCAGTGCAGCCTTTTTGTCATATCAGGTCTTCTGGAGCTCTTGGCTAGCCTCAAGGTTTTGGAAGCTTTTTCCATGTACTCAACCATTCTGGAACGAAGGCCAAGCACATAGTCCACTATGACCTGCTTAGATTCCTTGATGGCATCTCCCAGTCCTACTTTACAAGACACAATGGTCCTCTTACAGGATGACCAAACATAAGTTCAAAGGGAAAACCCCTACCTCTTCTGTGGCACTTCACTGTGCAGGCAGGGTGTCCACCAATCAAACTTTTCATGGTCTTGTTGAATCTCTCAACAAGACTATTGGTTTGTGTAGTAAGATGGCTCTGTATATACTATACCAACGTGAGGTAAAGTGTGCTCAGAGTCCAGTGGAACCCCAAAAGGCAGGCAGAGGTAAAAGTAGATAGCACCTTACTCTCTATTTGTGGTAGTGTGGTCGAACAGTAAGGCTGTATCAGAGGGTAGTGTTAAGCATTTGTTGTACACACTCAATCAGCAAATGATATCACACACTAAGACTGAACTTCAGATCAATTGATTTTGTATTAAATACTTTACAGCAGTAATACAGTTTGCAAACAGTTTGAAATGCAATTGTATATACACTGATTTGATTACAGTAGTTACTAGTAATGCAATGCTTTTGAAATACTCTACATATACTTTGTATTGGCTTTTTAGTAGAATTTCAAGTAAACTTTACAGATTACTTTTCATGCCCTGTGCAGTATGCCTTGATACTGCACTGGGACATTTCCTGTAAACAAGTAAATGCATTGTTGTTATTTAGCTACAGTTTTAAAGGGTTTCATAGATTTTTAAACTCCCCATTTCGAAACGTTTCAAAGAAAAACAGTCAATGTTATCCTATGGAGGAAAGTTGTGTTATTGGTTCTAAGGTAAGCATTCGGTTGTGGGAGTTGGGTTTCTGGAGTTAGATTTCAGGGGTCCCCCAGGGTCAAGGATGCACTCTTTTTACACGCTCAGGGGCACTAGGACGGCCGGGTGCTGAGACCCAATTTTATCCTTTGGGGATAGGGGGCCTACGGTTGGTGGCTGCTTACGAGCAGGCCACTGGGTTGTGGGAGCAAAGCTCCTGGACTAAAGCTCTGGGCAAATGGGGTTTCAAGCCAGCACAAAAGCTGTACCCTCAGCGGCACTGGGGCGGACGGGTGCAGAGTGCTGTTTCGGCGTCTGGCGCCCTGTAGCTTTCAATGGAGAGTCTCAGGTTTGCACACACTGCAGGTTCGGGTATGAAGGTCTACTGGGTGCAACCACCACGTGGAGAGGTAAGTTGGGATGTTGGGGGTTGGCCAGGCACCGTAGGTTGGGCCACCCAAGGCCGTGGGGACTCTGGTGCAGGGGTGCCTTTTTGGGTCAGATCTACCAGCTCCTGGTTGCGGTTGGGGGGGGGGGGGGGGGGGGGGATCCTTCCGGTTTTAGGCTGCAGACATTGGCTGGAGGCTTAAGGCAGGTCAGGGGTCACCGGATCACGGGTCATGATCGCCGGGGAGACCTCCTCTTGGTGTTGGGCCACAAACTCAGGACGTCGGTGTCGGGAGCAGACTTGTGGATCCTGCCGAAGCCGGAGCCTGTTAATGAACAAATCCAGTGGTTACAGGAGATAGAGTCTTTTCTTTTGAAGGCAGAGCAGGTCCTCAGGGTTCTTGAGGCTGCTGGCTGCAGGAAACACCAGGGTTTCGCTTCTGCAGGTTCAAGGTGGGGACAGGCCGCTAGGGCTGGGGCCACGTAATTAGGAGTCTTCCTCTTGTTCGCTTTGGCGCGGCTGTTCAGTCATTTTCTTCCTCTGGTTTCTTGTCCGAGGAAGAAAGGTTCAGGGGTGCACCCAAATAATAGATTTAGGGTTGTTACAGGTAGGGAAAAGGTTGGGAACAATGGGTCCCTTCCCTGGGGTGGGTACACCCCCTATTATGCCACCCTCCAGTGGAAGGAGGGCCCCCATCAGCAAGATGGCGGGGACCGAGAGTTGTGCTTTACCTCGCCTCCCCCACCTGAGAGGTGAAGTTGACAGAGGTAGGCACACCTCTCTTCCTCACTTGTTTTTTCCGCCCAATGTGGGGGTCAGAACCAGTGGGGATCAGTAGTTGAAAGCAGCAAGTGGCCTGGGCAAGCTCACAAAGGCAGCAAGCCTTTGAAGCTTCCCCTTATTGGACCCTGCCCCATCCTGGGGGGATGGGGCAGGGGGGTGGCTTGGCACCTCGTCCCAGGATGTGCTTCGATTCAGGACGCAGAGTGGCAGGCTCTTGATCCAGGGGTCCAGTAACATGTCCGGGGGTGGTAGCTGGCACACTAGACTTATGTCGTTTTTCAGGAGTCATCTCTAAGATGCCGTCTGAGTGCATTGTTCATTAAATCTCACACTGGCAACAGTGTGGGTTTAATGTGCTGAGAAATGTGATTTCAAACTTCCCAGTTTTCAGTTAAGCCATTATGGTGCTGTGGGGTTCGTGGTGACAAACTCCCATATCATACACTCATAACGGCATTACTGCACTTACAATGTCTAAGAATGGACTTAGACACTGTAGGGATACAGGGCTCAAACACTTGCAACCTCACAACTAGTATAATGCTCCCAGCTAGAGGGGTGGCTTACCTATGCCAAGGCAGTGGGTTGTAGGCATGGCACACAGGGATGTGTGCCATGTCGACTCTACACTTTCTTCTGTACCAAAACATGCAGCCTGCAATGGCAGTTTGTGTTGGTACAAGGCCTCCAAGGGTGGCACAATAAGTGCTGCAGCCCTTAGAGGTCTTCCCTGGTCACAGTGCCCTTTATATCTTTTACAATGGACTTACAGGTGGACAGAGAGTTGCCAATTGGGTTTTGCAACAGTACAGTTTCGGGAAAAAATACAGGCCCTGGGCAACTGGTTGGCAGGAACCCAGGGCACACTCCGTCAAAGTACATCAACATTAGGCAAAAAGTGGGTGGCAACCATGCGAAAAGGGGTACTTTCCTACAAGTATGCTCTGCGATGCAATCTGGTGGAGGGGGAAACAAGTCTAAGTCCTCATCGCTGGAGGACTGGATACTGACAGAGGTTCCACCGCATAAGGGAGTGTCACTGATCAATAGGAAATCAAATAATTCTCAGATTGACAGTGCTCCCTGAGAACAGCTTGGAAGGAAAACCTGGGGGTTCTTGAAGATTAAGATTGGACAGAGGCCCTCCAGGGTCCTTGTGAGGTGGCTATCAGAGTGTGATTCCGGCTAATCCAATTTAAAATACTCCACAGGCAGAAGGGGCTGCAGGAGCGAGGGGTCTGTTATTCATATCCTTTGGGACTGTACCTTGATTATGGGTTACTGGGCCAGGGCGACGGCGACTATGTCCATGGTATTGCGATAGAAGTTCCTCTGGATATAAAATGGCTACTTCTGGGAATAAAAGGCTAGCAAGCTTGCTCTGGGTACAACAAAATGAATATGCTACTTACCAGTATGCATCTGTTCTTGGCATGTAGGGCTGCTAACATTCATATCTTAGCATTAGATCGCCACCTAGTGTTGGGTCCGGATGATCGCACATTGTTGTCCTGGAAGAGTCTTCGAAGTATCCTGAGATGGGTGGCTCCTCCCCTGGACTACAGTGCGCATGGGCATCGGCTCCATCCCCAGATTGTTTTTCGCCATTGTGGCAGAGGATGGAGTGAAAAGTGTAAAGGATGTCCATGCTAATGATTGAATACAATAGTATATCTGCAGCTGCGACAGGCACCGGGGAGGAGGGTGGGCGATATGAATGTTAGCAGCCCTACATGCCAAGAACAGATGCATACTGGTAAGTAGCATATTCAGTTCGAGGCATGTGGGCTGCTAAATTCATATCTTAGCATAGAATACATAGCAGTCCCTCCATCAGCGGCGGTTGCCCGTGCCAGCTGCAGAAACCTGAAAAAGTGTCTTGAGAACAGCCTGTCCTACAGCCGCTTGCTGTTTGGAATGTACATCAACACAGTAGTGTTTTGTAAAGGTATGTGGTGTAATCCACGTGGCTGCTCTGCAAATGTCCTCTAAAGGAATGTTTCCTAGGAAAGCCATGGATGCCCCCAATTTGCGTGTGGAGTGCGCCCTTGGGGGTATTGTTAAAGTGCGCTTTGCTTTTTGATAACAGATTTGAATGCACTTAACAATCCATCTGGCTATTCCTGCTTTGGAAATCGGGTTGCCTTTGTGTTGTGGTGAGAAGGCAACAAAAAGTTGTTTTGTTTTCCTAAAGTGTTGTGTCCTGTCTATGTAGTACATCAACGCCCTCCGTACGTCTAACGTATGGAGCATTCTTTCCGCCACTGTTTGTGGGTTCTGGAAGAATGCCGGCAAGTCGATAGTTTGGTTGAGATGAAAATGTGACACCACCTTTGGAAGGAATTTGGGGTTAGTACGTAGCACTACCCTATTTGGATGAATCTGAATGAATGGCTCTTGGATTGTGAGCGCTTGTAGCTCACTAACACGCCTCAGTGACGTAATAGCAATTAGGAAAGCTACTTTCCACGTCAGGAATTGCAGTTCACACGAGTGCAGTGGCTCAAATGGCGGTCCCATCAGTCTGGTGAGGACCACATTGAGGTTCCACACCGGAGCTGGCGGTGTTCTTGGGGGAATGACTCGTTTCAGACCTTCAAGAAACGCTTTAATGGCAGGCACTCTGAAGACTGAGAGGTGCTGCCTATTTTGAAGGTAAGCTGCGATGGCGGATAGATGTATCCGAATAGAAGTGAACGCTAGCTTGCACTTATAAAGGTGTAACAGATAGCAAATGATGTTAGGGATAGATGCATCTAGCGGGTTTATGTCATTGTCTGCACAGTAAATGACAAAACGTTTCCATTTTGCGGCATAGCATGCCCTGGTTGACGGCTTTCTCGCCTCCTTGATGATGTTCATGCATTCAGGAGGTAGGTTGAGGTATCCAAACTCTAAGACTTCAGGAGCCAGATCGCTAGGTTGAGCTGTTGCGGATCTGGATGCTGAATTTCTCCATGGTTCTGCGTCAGAAGTCTGGGCGTGAGGCGCAGTCTTTGATGCGGCACCACTGAGAGTTCGAGGAACGTGGTGTACCAGGCTTGGCGCGCCCACGTTGGAGCAACTAGGATGAGTGTCATCGAGTGTTGCCTTAGTTTTCTCGCCACCAGTGGTATCAGAGGTGTCGGGGGAAAAGCGTAAGCAAATTTGCCTGACCAGTTCATCCATATCGCATTGCCCTGCGATTGGGGGTGTGGGAACCTGGCGGCGAAGCTTTGGCATTTTGCGTTCTCCCTTGTGGCGAACAGGTCTATGTCTGGACGACCCCACCTTTGGAAGTACGGCTGGAGTACCGATGGATGTATCTCCCACTCGTGCATTTGATGACTGTATCTGCTGAGCAGATCCGCCATCTGATTGTCCTTCCCTGGGAGGTGTTCTGCCATGAGGAAGATGTTCCTCTGAATGGCCCACTTCCACATGCTCTGAGCCAGGTGAGACAGCTGTGGTGAGTGGGTGCCTCCCTGCTTCTGGATGTAGTACATCGCGGTCATGTTGTCCGTCCGGACTAACACCACCTTGTTGCACAGATGTACAATGAAGGACTTGAGTGCCATGAAGATCGCCATCAGTTCTAGATAGTTGATGTGCATCTTCTGCTGCTGCGTCGTCCATAGTCCCTGCACCGTGTAAGTGAGCAGATGAGCTCCCCATCCCTGGAGAGATGCGTCCGTTGTCAGGATAACCTGTGGCACTGGCTCCTGGAACAGTCGGCCCTTGCAAAGGTTGTGTGGAGTCCACCAATGCAGAGAGTTGTATGCCCGACTGGTAACCAACACTAGGTCTGTTAATTGTCCCTGAGCCTGTGTCCACTGATTTGCTAAGCACTCCTGGAGCGGGCGCATATGCAACCGTGCGTGAGGGACTATGAAGATGCAGGAGGCCATCATGCCTATCAACTGCATGAACACTCTTGCTGGAAGTGAGTGTCCCGGTCTGAACTTCTGGATTAAAGACTGTATGCCGTCTATCCTGACCTGGTTTGGTTGCGCCTTGGCCGTCAGGGTATTGATTGTCGCACCCAGAAACTGCCGGACATGTGCCGGCTGAAGGTGTGACTTTGGGTAATTCAACGAGAAACCCAGGTCGTGAAGGAGGTGAATGGTAGTCGACATGTCCGCGGCGCACTGCCGTTCCGACCTGGCTTGAATGAGCCAGTCGTCGAGGTAGGGGTAGACATGGATGTTCTGCCTCCTGAGGTGCGCTGCTACTGTCGCCAGACACTTGGTAAACACCCTTGGGGCAGTTGTGACTCCGAAGGGTAGGACTTTGAACTGATAATGCGTGCCCTGGATAGTGAACCTGAGGTACTTTCTGTGGGACGGATGTAGCGGAATGTGGAAATAAGCATCCTTGAGATCTAAGGTTGCTAAGAAGTCTCCTTTGTTTAACATAGGAAGGATCTGTTGCAGTGTAAGCATGTGGAAATGCTCTGACAGTATGTACAGATTGAGGGGACGGAGATCCAGAATTGGTCTGAGAGATCAGTCCTTCTTTGGAATGAGGAAGTACAGGGAATAAACCCCTGTTCCTTCCTCCCCCACTGGCACGAGCTCTATTGCCCCTTTTTGCAGCATCACCAACACTTCCTGCTGCAATAAGTGCAAGTGCTCTGCGGACATAGGTCTTTGCCTTGGTGGAATGTTGGGTGGAGTGGACTTTAACTCTAGACAATAACCGTACTGGATAAGCTGTCGCACCCACCTGTCTGTGGTGATGTTGATCCAGACGGGCAGGAACTGCTGTATTCTCCCCCCGACAGGTGTTAAATGGTCGGGGGCAGTGACAAAGTCACTGGTTGCTTGGGGCAGAGGAGCGTGAATTGTTGCCTCCTTTGCCACGTCCTTTGTTGCTGTTTCCCCTGTAGCCCCTCTTGTTTTGTTTGGGGTACGAGGACTGTGCTCCACCTCTAGGGAACTGTGATTGTTGACCCAACTGTCCTCTGGTGACTCCACGGGCACCTGAGCGACGAAAATTATTGCCACGAAACTGCTGTGATTGCAGGGCCCCCATAGATTTAGCAGTTTCAGTGTCCTTTTTAATTTTTTCCAGGGTGGTGTCAACATCTGGACCAAACAGTCTATCCGGATTGACTGGTTGATTAAGTATGGTTGTTTGAATGTCAGGTTTGAACCCCGATATGCGGAGCCAAGCCTGTCTTCTGAGCATGACACTGGTGTTAATGGCCCTAGCGGCTGTGTCCGCGGCATCAAGTGCACACTTTATGGCCGCGTTGGAGATCAGTTGTCCTTCTTGTATAATCATTTTGGTGCCCTCTTGAAACTGCGGAGGCAGGTGTTCCACAATCTGCTCTAGTGTGTCGTAATGTGATCTATCATAACGTGCCAGTAGTGCCTGTGTATTTGCAATACGCCAGAAATTGGCAGCCTGTGCAGCCACTCTCTTGCCTCCTGCCTCTAGCACTTTGGACTCCTTATCCGGGGGAGGAGCTTCACCCGTTGTTTGGGAGTTGGCCCTCTTGCGTGCGTTTGCTACCACCAGGGAGTCAAGCGGCAACTGTCCTCGAATGTATGCAGGGTCTGCAGGCGCTGGTCTGTACTTCTTTTCAATACGTGGGTTGACCACCCTCGCCCTGGTAGGCTCTTTAAAGATGTCCGCAGCATGCTTGAGGACCCCTTTGAGCATAGGCAGGGTCTTTACGGTTCTTTCCGAAACTGAAAAGGTGTCGAATAGAAAGTCTTCCTCAACTGGGTCAGCATGCATGTCCACATCATGATTAGCAGCTGCCCTCTCAATGAGTGCATGAAAACCTGCAGAATCCTCTGTAGGGGATGCACGTGTACTGAAAGTCTGTGGGTCTTGTCCCACATCTTGGGTGCCTTGGTCCCCCATGACATAATAAGAATCTGGCTGTGCATCAGGTTCATTTACTGGGAACGTGTATTGTTCATCTTCACCATAGCCCTCACTGTCCGAGTGGCCTGGAGACGGTGTTGGGCTCCTTCCCAGAGGAGGCTGGATAGGTTCCATGAGGCCTGAGGCGTCCTGTGGAAACTTCTTCTTCTTTAGGGGGATGACATAGGATTCCACCGGCTGCGAAGTTATCTTCCTTTTGTAAAGGGTTAACTTCCCCGTGTCCGCGTCTATGAAACACTCCGAATCCTCTTCTGGGTCGAGCACTTGACCCGAAGATGCCCCTGCCGTAGAAGATTCCGACTTCTTTGGCGTCGATTTTGATGAGAAGGCCTTCGGCGCCACTTTTGGCGGTAGAAGGAAGAGGAGTTTACTTGCGGGCTTGACCGGGACGTCTGCCGCCTTCTGCGTCGATGGCGTTGGCGTCGACGAAGAGAAAGCCTTCTCCTTAATTCTTTGCAGTGAAGCAGCCACGAGAGATGCGTCGGTGACCGATGTCTTTGGCACCGACGAGGTGGCCTTGCCTTCGGATGCGACGCTCCGTTGGTCTTTTGGAGGGATGGACGGCGCCGACCCCGAGTCCTTGGAGCGAGGCGCAGATGCCCCCGTCGGAGCCGGGGCTGTGTCTGTTGCCTTGGCTGGCTTTGCTTGCGCCGGCGCGCTTGTCTTGTGCGTGCCGCCCTTCTTAGAGGATCTCTCCTCCGGCGCCGATTTCGACCCTGCGGAATCGCAGTGTTTCTTCGGCTTCTGCGGACCGGAGGTCGACGGAGTCGATGAGGCCGCCGGTTTATTTGTTCTTGCCGTTGCGACCGCCATCTTAGGGACGATTGAGTCCTTTACTTTCGGTTTCGGGTCGGCCATTTTAGGTGCAGTCGAGACCGTTGCTTTCAGTTTCGGTTTCGAAACCCTCGGCGCAGCAAGTATGTCCGTGGCCGGGCCAGCAGGCGGGGCCGTGGCTTGCGCTGCAGGGTCTTGGGTAAGGCCGACAGGCGATCCCGCGACCCTCTCCAGATGTCCGCCAACTTCGGGGCATAGCTCGTCCCCTGAGCTATCTTCCGCGGCCCCATAAACCATATCGTCGTCCCCTACCTCGTCGACGTATTCAAGGCCTTGACCCACGACTCCGTCGTCGTCATATTCCGGATCAGCCTCGACCTCCGTCTCAGGCGGGGAGATTTGAAGATGATGGCTCTGGTCCTCCTCTTCTTGGTCGTCGAATATGTTCTCTGGATCCGGGGCCGCCTGTTTGGCCACCAGGCGCACCGCGCGCCGAATCGTGAGAGTTTTCTTCGACCTGAAACTCGCACAGGCCCTGCAACTTCCTTCGTCATGGTCTGGCGAAAGGCATTTATTACAGACCGGGTGCACGTCTATATGTGGGTACTTGGACCCACAGAGCGGACAGAGTTTAAACGGGCTCCGCTCCATGTTGGGAACTTAGTGTCGAGTCGCGATGAGAAGGCCTCGATGTCCGAAGAGTAGTAAAAACTCCGCTGATTCCGGCTCCGAGAGACGGAAGAACTCGAGACCGTACGCAAACAATACCGACGTAAAGAACCCAAAGCCTTTTGGCCGTTAAATTAGATGTTTATTCGGTTCCGACGTCGAGACCGCATCCGAACCCAATGGCGGAAAAAAACAATCTGGGGATGGAGCCGATGCCCATGCGCACTGTAGTCCAGGGGAGGAGCCACCCATCTCAGGATACTTCGAAGACTCTTCCAGGACAACAATGTGCGATCATCCGGACCCAACACTAGGTGGCGATCTAATGCTAAGATATGAATTTAGCAGCCCACATGCCTCGAACCTTGTCTGAAACTGGCAGCTGGAGTTGTTAAGCGCAATATAGCGTGAGGGGCCACTGCTACGCTGATAGATACTGACTGGGAGGCAGACCTGGACTGATACACCAGCGGGCGGATCATGAAGTCTATAAAGCCAGAGGATGCCCTAAAAAACATGGGAAAAGTTGTGTGTGTGTGGGTAGGGGATACGGAGAACATACAACGGGTAGGGGTGATTAGAGAACTGCAGGAGGGACTTCAGGACGGGGCAGGAGAGGGTACAATGAAGGTACTGGCAAAAGCACAGTACCTAAGATCATAAGCTGTCCAGAGGAGTGCTCTGTTGAGGCCCACTGTATATGCGTTGTTTTTCAATCATGTTACTGTCATGTGATAGGCGAAGCCTGAGTTTTGGTTTTAATAAAAATAATTATATAATTTTTTAAAGAATGAAAAGTAAACACTAATTTCCCTCAAAAGACAGACCCTAACATTTGACCTCAGTCTTTGAACGCACAGCAAAATTGACAAAATAAAACCAAAATGTAACAAATTTGTTCCACTGAACCATCCTGTTTATTTTCACGTCTTACCCTGGTTCTGTAATAGGGCATAAGGGTAAGGTCCTGTGTATTATATGTACAAGCTTATTTTGGTCAGTGGTCTTTAATAACAGCATAACTTAAACAATCCTCCTCCTTAATTTCACATTCATGCCATGGGTGCTGGAAGTAGGGGAGTGAAGTGTGCTGAAGGAACTCCAAAATAAACACGCTGGAGTTCATGCTTTTATTCAGTCAATATAACTCTGACACACAAAACATTTCACTACATTTATTCACCAAAATAGGTATGGTTTATCATATACAAACAGTGCAGTGCTCAAAGGTGCAGTGATGTGCAACATTTACAATGAAACATATGAACAAGAGGATGTCTCAAAGTTCCATAAATCACCAACAGTTCGAAATGTATTCACTGATTGTTTTCATCCGGTTCCATAACCAACAGTCCCAGTGTCCGTGGCATGAAACACTGGTGTGTGCCTTGTCAAGTTTTCACTTTTCTCTGCAGCATGGCACACAGCCTGCAATGGCAGTTTGCATGTTGGTGATGAGGTCCCTTAGGGTGGCACAATTCATGCTGCAGCGCTTAGGGACCCTCTTTAGTATCCATGCCCTACGTTCCAGGGTACCACTTACTAGGGACTTAAAAGTGTTAAGATCCTAGCCAACTGGCTTAAAACAGTCTACTGCAGTGACAAAAAACAAAATAAAGGATTGCTTTAGGTAAACAAAGCACCTAAGCACTGAATAATTTAATATGCGATTATTCGGTCTATGTTTCAGATGTGAAATATTGATATGCAATTATTCCATAGGAGGAATGATGCACAAACGGTCAGTATGAAGTGGGAAAGTAATACCCTCCTGGGTGGAGCCAAAGCTCACCCCATGTATTGCTTGAAGAATTATTAACATGCCTTCAGACAGCAGTAGTTCTTCTTTTAGTCACACAGTTGGGCGACAGGCACTCTGCATTTTTATATATGGGCAGTTCTGAGCCCAGAGGGCAGGGAAGCAGGGTGGGGGGTGGTTGGGAAGGGTTGTTCTTTTCTGTTTTTTGTATTATATTTTATCTCAATGGTACAGATTTTGCTCACAACGTAACCAGTTACTCGTCACATACGAACTTATGGGGACGCAGCGTAACAAGGAACTCAAAGTCTTAAGCTGGAATGTCAACGGGCCAGGGGACAGAATCAAAAGAACGGTAGTACTGCAATATGTTAAGAGGGTTTTGCCAGACATTGTGCTCCTCCAAAAAACCCACCGTAAAGGCAATGTATGTAAAGCAATGCATAGATATGGATATCACATGGTGGCACATGCTGGTTTCACCTCTGGTTCAAGAGTAGTGGGCATACTGAAAAGGAAATCATTCCCCTTAATCCGTCACGTCCACATCTAGATATGCGGGAATCACAGGCACTTGGGAGGGCGCCAATTTTACTCTCCTCTCCATATATGCACCACTGGGACTACAAGTCGCAACCTTCATGGGCCTTAGCGCCCTATTGTTGACGTTACCAGAGGGACACTTGGTGTTGGGTGGTGACTTTAATTCAGTCCTATCGGGCTCGCTCGACAGTCAACCTCCTCGCACACTACCCAAAGCCGCTCACTCCTTTCCCAGATTTTTAGAGGCGATGGGCTTAGTGGACTGTTGGAGAACCTACAATCCAGACAAGCTACAGTACACTTTCTACTCAGAGGCTCATAACCGCCTTTCACGCCTTGACTTCATAATTGTCCCCACCCCGCAGATCTCCACCATTCACGAGATCAGACACTTGGCCAGAGGAATATCAGATTACCTCTATGGGTCCACATTGTTCTCGATCACATACAAGTGGGACGTGTTGCACCTATGAATCCTAGGTACCTCAAAAAAAAAAAAAATCGTAAAGACCTCAATAAATCAATAGACAACTATTTCCTCGAAAATGAGGAAATGGTGGAATCTCCCCAGACGTTGTGGGAGGCCTTCAAAACCGTGGTTCGGGGCCAGTCCCTTTCCTTAATAGCAAAATCCAAAAAAGGCAGGCTTAAAGCCATTTCAGAGGCCTAGCACAAGATTTATAGCCTTGAGCAAGAAATGCACACGGACGCCACCCCGGAAGCCCTTCAATTGCTTCGTCTGTACAAACACAGGTATCGGTCTTTAGCCACAGACCAGGCAAAACTAATGGGGCAAGACAGACTGGGATGTATCTACGACTGGGGAGACAATGCCGGGAAACGAATCGCCTGGCTGGACAAGAGAGACCACGCTAGCAGGCTCGTCCCGGAACTTAGAAACGCTGACGGTTCCCTCATCACAGACTCAGTCCATAGCCAATCACTTCGCCACCCACTTCCACTCCTTCTACAGCTCGGTGACACCCTACGCAGTGTCAGACTCCTCGGCTTTCAGAGATATCTCACTCCCAACTCTTTCTGAAATAGACCGTACTTTCATAGATAGCGTCTTCACAACAGACTAAATTGCTCTCGCAATCCGAACACTTCAACCGGGCAAGGCCCTCGGCCCAAATGGAATCCCAATCGAGCTTTACAAGCTCCGGCCTGACAAATTGGCCCCCTATCTGAAACTCATGTATGAAAATAGTCTGAATAAAGGCACATTTCCCCCTAACCAGGACTCTCTACTATAGTTGTGATCCACAAAGACGGTAAACCAAAAACAGACTGCTCCTCCTACCGCCCTATATCCCTTAACGTAGGTGGGCAGGGCCTCTACTATAAGGGAGGATGCAGTCATAGCCTTTTTAGATGCCACTATGGCATTTGACACAAATGAGTGGCCTTATCTCTTCGCAGTGCTTGGTAAAATGGGATTCGGTGCGGTCTTCTGTCAGTGGGTGCGCTTGCTATATAGTAGACCTATGGCTCAAATCGTTGTTAATAACAGGAAGTCTGACACATTAGAGCTTAGCCTGAGTACCAGTCAGGGATGCCCCCTCTCCCAGTTGCTGTTCGCCCTGGCCCTTGAACCCCTCGCTGCATGGATCCGAAAGGACGTCATGATCCGAGGGATATGATGGTCAGCAGACTGGGAAGACCGCATCTCCTTGTATGCGGATGACATTCATCTTTATCCGACATCCCCCAAGAGATCCCTTATTGCCATATACGACATCCTTGCCGCCTTCGGCAGGTATTCTGGATTCCACGTGAACTGGCAGAAATCCCTCCTCCATGTGGGTCCTCCTCCCCTACCCCACAGCTGCCCTATACTCATCGTCTGACTGCTTTAATTACCTGAGTATATACATCTCTATAGACCCACTGGTCAGACATGACCGTAACCTTGCTCCCCCCCCCCCCCCCGCAGCGACTCAGAAATGACATCACGCATTGGAAGACACTCCCACTTTCTCTCTTGGGTAAGGCGGGCCTTTTTAAAATGAGGTCTCTCCCTTAATTTCTCTATGCCCTCCAAAACTCCGCTGATCCCGTCCCTAATGCATATTTCAAAAAAATCGTAGGACTCCAGAGAGACCTTCCGCGGACTGGGCAACCGCGCATAGCCATGAAACAACTTACTCAGTTGGTATGACGGTGGTATTGGATTGTCGGACATCAGGAAGTACTACTGGGCAGCACACCTCACTGCTATAAACCATTGCACCTACTGTCGCCCAGACGATCCGGGTTTTAATATGGACTGGTGGATCCTCCCAAATAGATCTTTTGCCCGTGCATTATACTCCAAGCCAGATAGATTCCCGCTTACCGGCCCTACGCGGCACACAGTTAAAATTTGGCATGCTGCAACCAAATTTCTTGTCTGGAATGAAAGGTTGACTCTTGCCACGCCCTTGTAGGACTCTAAAAAACTGGGTGACTTGCGACAAGCCAGGGGTTTCGACAAGTGGGACCTAATTAGTATCTCCCACATCAAAGACCTTTGGAATGCCGAGGGCGTGAAATAATTCGCCACATTCCATAATCTATACTCCCTCGCGAACTCAGAGCGCTTCCGCTACCTCTGACACGCACTAACCACAACACTGCCCCGTGAAACAAACCCGGTTGCTATACCGGCGCGACTCCACATAGTGCAACTAAAAATCCTTTACAGGGTATACCTGACTGGACCCCAATTAGTGCACATGGGTGGACTGACTGATGAGTCATGTAGACGGGGTAGACGGGGATGACTGGGATGAACTCATACAGGTACCTTTATGCACATCCTCTGGCAATGTGATCCAAACCAAGAATCCTGGCATGCAATCCATGTGGTCATAAGCGAAACGTTGGGTGTTGAAATCGAACCGCTGGCATCCAGGTGTCTCCTTAATATCTGGGAGCCTACCGATCTCAACACATATGCAACACAATGGGTCACTCCTGCTTGCATATTCGCCAAGAGAAACATAACAACTCTGGGGGACCATGCATGCACCTACTGTGACTGACTGGGAAAAAGACCGACTGGAGTATGTTGCGTGAAAACACAGTATATGTGGCCCGGAAATGGTCTAAAATATGGGCCCATTGGAATGCTTACCGAGGAGATATTTGTTCCCCCCCTCAAGAACTAGACAACGAAGATTCTCCCTTCCTGTGATTTCCACCATACTCGTTAACTCTAATTATACGCTATTTACTTTGTAACTTGCTGTACCCTGCCTACTGATCATTGTGACTATGTACCATCATGTCGACATTATTTAATAAAAAGATTTATAAAAACAAAACAAAAAAAACAAAAAAAGATTTATAAAACAAAAAAGAAGAATACGGACCAGAAGTATTTTTAACAAAATTAAGCAATGAAAATAGTATACTGCCTTCAAAAGCACTTCTGCCATTTGACCGCATTTTGGAAATTTGAATTTTAGAAACAGGAATACTGACAAATTATCAAATTGAAACGATTAACATTTTTTTTTGCCAAATAGTGATATTTGTTCATGGCAAAAGTTCCTGCTTCAAATTTCAACAATGCAACATAGATAAACACTGAGTCTACCTCAAGCAACTCATGCACAACATAACAAAGTAGGTCTATCTAATTATGAATTGAAAAGGTGTATAATTATTTACCGTAGGAAAAGTAGAAGCAAGGTAGTTTGCAAAGACATCCTTTTGATGGAAAGACTGCATAGGAATGGAACCATACATACGAAAATCCTGCATAGATGGAAATATGAAAGCCATGTTACCATAAATAAATAGTGGGGAATATTGAGGATTTAGCCCTTTAGCAAGGCATTTTTCTGTTAAACTACCAAAATTGCCTGCCATGAAAATGTAACACATTTTCTAATTTCATAGTACACATAGGGTGAAATATAGATCAGGTCATAGGGAGCAATTATACATATTTGCCAACATAAAGCATTAGTTTTCCAAATTCATGACAGCAAACAGCAGTTGTGTAGCTAGCTGAACAAGGCTCCATAAAAACATACAATCGTTGATTTACACATTTTATTTAATGTTGGTTAAGTGCAAAATGTGAAACCAAGTTAAGAGAGCAAACTTACGTCTGCATATCCTCTTGGAGCTGCTGTATTAAAGCCAGGATAATTGACCAATCTGGATAAATCGTATGATACACATATTGGCTTCTGAGGGGTTTCCCCATCTTCAAGCTCCCCATCACTTGTATCTACAGATAAAGAACATCACATTAGCACTCATTTGGAATACCACCATTTTTTGGCCGAATCAGGGATATTCCTGTTGTAACCAATTGTTTCCATGTAGTTGTTTCAGAGACAGTGGAACACTTCAGATAGGTACAATTCATCCTTTCATATCTAAACAAAAATCAGATCTTATACACAAAATATATTCCAACTATATTTTTCAGAGAATTTTCAACACCAAACACTTTAGAGACTTTTCATTGTACAATACCTTTGCCATCATATAGTGAAAGCCCAGAGTTTTCCATTTCAGCCTCTTTCAGCCACCCGGGCGGATAGCCCAGCTGACGCATGCGGTATATAAAGGGTGGAAGATGATTTTCTGAGACACCAAGTGCCTCTTGCAGGTCACCACTAAAGTGAAAAATGATTCAATATAAAATTTGAGTATAGCGACAACCTACAAATCCAGGTTTACAGACGAAATTGTGCAGTATTATGGACTATATTGCATTCAATATGCAGGAAACACTGAATAAGGCTGCATGCACTAGTTTGTTCTTTCAATGACTGACAAACTTACAATTTAAGCTGCAGCATTATGCACATTAACAGTACTGTCTCGCCAACAAATATTGTGTGCTTTGTACTAGGTTTCTCAAACTGCAAATCTGGATAAAATACTATATCACTCTGAATTGAAACATACTTACTAAGGCAATAGACCTGGTGGTGCCAAAAGAACATGGCTGCTCAAATGTTATGAAACTGATTACCTACCAGATAACAGTTTTGCCGCGTGCAACTGATCTAAATTCTAATGAATTGCAAGTCTAGCAGTTATGTCTGGTAATACCGATTAATAGGTTTTACTTTAAGTGCATCGACCATAGGAAGGTTCTACAACCTCAAACATAAGCCACAATGCCTCAGGGCATCACCACCCTCTTCAATTTTTTTTTACCATTTAACCCACTAGACTTTTTTCCGCTGCTCCCTTCATTGGTGAGGCGTGTGAAGGGTGGGTAGTACTGAAAACATTTCTACACCGACTGCCTGACTTGCACTTTCTTACTTGCCTGGATGTCTACTGAATATTGTTTAGTAACTGTTACAAGTTGAGCATTGATGTGCAAATCTCTTTTAATGAGATGTTCCCCGTTAATGTGGCCCCTTTAAAAACTGGTGTTGTGTGCTCTTGGTTCAAAGTTAAGGTTTTCCCATGACACTGAGTAGCGTAGCTGAATAGTTTGCACTGTCTGCCCGGCTGTAGAAATCCTCGACAATGGCTGCCCTCTTGGTGGTGCGTGTGCCACAAATAACTGGTGTGTAGGAAGCTGGCTGTGTATATACTATACCAAAGTGAGGTATAGTGTGCACAGAGTCCAGTGGAACCCCAAAAGTACGGCCGGGGTAAAAGTAGATAGCACCTTACTCTCGATTTGTGGTAGTGTGGTCGAGTACTAAGGTTTTATCAGAGGGTAGTGGTAAGCATTTGTTGTACACAATCAGCAAATGATATCACACACTCAAAGACTAAACTTTAGACCAATTGGTTTTGTATAAAAATATTGTTTCAGTTATTTTATTTTCTAGAACCAAGCAAGCCTGTCACAGGTAAGCAATAAAAACTTTACAGTAGTAATGCAGTTTGTAAACAGTATGAATTGCAATTGTATATGCACTTTGATTTGATTACAGCAGAGCTACTAGTAATGCAATGCTTTTGAAATAATGTACATATATTTTGCAGAGGCTTTTTAGTGGAATGTTAAGTAGAATACTTTACAGATTACTTTTCTTACAAAGTGCAGTATACCTGGATACTACACTGGGACATTTCCTGCAAACAGGTAAGTAAAAGCGTTTTTGTTATTTAGTTGCCGTTTTAAAGGGGTTCTTAGATTTTCCAACTCCACACTTAGAAAATTCACAGATAAAACAGTCAAGGTTATCCTATGGAGGAAAATAAGGTTATCCGTTCAAAGGTAAGTAATTCGGTTGTGGGAGTTGGTATTCTGGGGGTAGACTCAGGGATCCCCCAGGGTGAAGGATGCACTCTTGTTACACACTCAGCGGCGCTAGGGTGGCCGGGTTACAGAGTGTGGAGGTCCAATGTTATCCAATTCTGTGTTTGGCTGCTGACGAGCAGGCCACAGGATTGTGGGAGCAAAGCTCCTGGACTTAAGCTCAGGGCAAATGGGGGTTCAAGGCCAGCACAAAAGGTGTACGCTCAGCAGCACTGGGACGGACGGGTGCAGAGTGTTGTTTTGGGGTCGGCGCCATGTAACTTTCAAAGGGTAGTCTCCGGTTTGCAAACACTGCAGGCTCGGGGACGAAGGTCTTCTGGATGCGACCACCACTTTGGGAGGTGTCAGTGCAGGGGTTCCTTTTAGGGTCAGATCTTACCAGCTCCTGGTCGCGGTGGGGGTCCTTACCGTTTGAGGCTGCAGTAGTCTGCTGGAGTCTTAAGGCAGGTCAGGGGTCATCAGATCCCGGGTCAGGATCGCCGGGGAGACCTCTGTGTTTGGCCACTCTAACTCAGGCCGTGGGGTTGGGTGCAGACTCTCAGACTTTGACTTCGCGGAGTCTGTTAGTGAACAAAACCGGCCTTTACAGGAGACAAGTCTTTTCTTTTGAATGCAGAGCAGGTCCTCGGGCGGGGTTCTTGAGGTTGCTGGCTGCAGGACACACCGGAGTTTCGCTTGTGCAGGTTCAAGGTGGGGACTAACCGGTAGGGCTGGGGCCAAGTCAGTCACAGTCAATTATGACACCCTCCAGTGTGAGAGGGTATAAGCCTCACCCTGGTTCGCTGGGTCCCTCAATCTGCAAGATGGCGGGGACTGAGTTGTACTTCTCCTCGCCCCCTGAGGGGTGGAGTTGGCAGAGGTGGGCATACCTCCCTTCCTCACTTGGTTTTCCCTCCAGTTATTCCACCCAAAGTGGGGGTCAGAACCATTGGGGACCAATTGCTGGAAGCAGCAAGTGGCTGGGAAAACTCACAAAGGTGGCAAAGCCTTTGAAGTTTCCCTTTCGTGGACCCTGCCCCTCCTGGGGGAGGAGGCTTGGCACCTCATCCCAGGATGTGCATTGTTTCAGACCCCCGAGAGAACCAGACTCTTGACCTGAAGGTCCAGAAACAGGTCTGGTTGCGCAGCTAAAAGCAGCTACTCAGCCTGGATATAGTGGTACGTCGTTTTTCAGGGGGCATCTCTTAGATGCCCTCTGTGCATTTTTTATTAATTTTTTAATTAATTACTTTTTAAACTTGTAAAGCGCACTGCTACCCGTAGGTTTCCTGGCGCTGTATAACGCTGGGGAACCAGTCCTGACTTTTCCCTGTGAGATGCTCCCTATTGGGCACCCCCAAAGTGAAACCAAGCATCCCCGGCGTTGATGGGGCCGTTTGTGAAGATTAAGCAAGCTATTGCCCAGAGTTGCTGAGTGGAACCCATGGTTAGAGTGGCACCAAAGGCGAGATTTATCGAGCCCACCACTGACATTGGCCCAACACCCTGCCGCGTCGGGAATTGAACCCTGGTCCCGGGCCAACCTCTGCTTCTGGGTCTGCCGCCTCTAACCAGTGAGCCACACTACTCTGCTCTACACTACGCTTATTAAAGCACACACTGGCATTAGTGTGGGTTTAATGTGCTGAGAGGTTAGATTCCAAACTTCTCAGTTTTCAGTAAAGCCATCATGGTACTGTGGAGTTCGTAATGACAAACTCCCAGCACCATATACTCTTAATGGCAGCACTGCACTTACAATGTCTGAGAAATGCCTTAGACATTGTAGGGGTACAGGCTCATGCACCTGTACCCTCACCACTGGTATAGGGCATCCATCTTGAGGCGGACTGATCTACGCCACGTGCAGTGGGTTGTAGGCATGTGCCATGTAACTTCTCTCTGTTATGCAACGGCAGTGTGTAAGTGTAAAGGCACAGGGCCTTGAAGGGTGGAACAATACATGCTGCAGCCATTAGAGATCTTCCCTGGTCACAGTGCCCTGGGTACCATTTACCAGGGGCTGACTTTGCCAATTGGGTTAGTTTTGGGGAAAGAACAAGACCCAGGGCACATCAAGCCAAAGTGCATCAGTAGTCTGGCAAAATGTGTGTGTGTGTGTGGGGGGGGGGGGGGGGGGGGGGGGTCAAAACCCACTTTCCTACAAGTCTACAATCCTTGGATTGTGTGAGTCTGCAGGTGAGCGCCCCAACCAGTGATCAATGCATCTGCTGTTAGCACGGTCTGTGTAACAGAGAGAGCAATAGGTGTGGCCATCTACCAACACTGTATCGGTCAACTGACCCTGCGACTGGTTCCACTGACTTGCTAAGCATTCTTGAAGGGGGCGCATGTGAAGTCTTAGACAAAGCAAACCAAAACGTAAACTCAATCCCCACAAAAATACCTAAAACCCCACCATTCAAGTTCTACATCCCTGAGAGAGAACAGGTCCATCAAGTAATTATGAGTACTAATTCTGGAGCAGGTCAGATTCTTGTCCACCAAAATTTTTTCACCTTTTCCCTGAACTGCTCAGCGAGAAATTGATAGAACTTCTGGGACACAGTGAACTCAGGTACCTACCCCGACCTCTGGAAATTAACATCAGTCTTACCGCTGCTAAAAAAAACCTAACCTAGACCCAGAAGAACCGGGAAACTACAGGCCAATAGCCAGGATTCCCTTTTGTGCCAAGGTAGTCGAAAAACTCCTGAACAAACAACTTGCCCAGTTTATCACCGAGGCAGACATCCTAGACCCGTCCCAGTACGGTTTCCGTGAGGGGCACAGTACTGAGACAGCCCTGCTGATGGCGGTGGAAGAACTCAGGGGCGTGTTGGACGCCGGGGGGAAGGCCGCTGTGATTTTATTAGATCTCTCGGCGGCCTTCGACACGGTTAACCACGGCACGCTCCTGAACCGACTAGCATCAGCAGGAGCACACAAGGATGCACGAAATTTACTGGCTTCTTTCCTAGACAGTAGAACCTTTACGGTAGAACTTGGAGGAATAAGATCTAAACCCTTCAACTCACCCTGTGGGGTTCCACAGGGATCATCATTAAGCCCTACGCTTTTTAATCTATATGTTGCACCACTGGCTGGAATTATTAGGGCAGCAGGATTCCTGCCAGTGTCATACGCGGACGAAAAATTGTTGTGTCAATCAAAAATGACAGCTCTAATACCGCAGACAAGTTTCAAAGCTGCATGACACAGGTCAGCCAGTGGATCGACCAGAATTGCTTGAAACTGAATGGGGACAAGAGTGAGGTCATGCTGCTAGGAACAAATGCAGAAATTTGGTCACCAGATTAGTGGCCGGCGGATCTGGGAAACTGTCCGTCACCCGTAACGAAAGTCAAAAACTTAGGCATCATGCTAGATAACAGGCTTACCTTTGATGCTCAAACCAACAAACTGGCATCTACTATGTGGTTCATCCTAAAAATGATTAGGAAACTAATACCGTACATTCCTCTGGATTCCCGCAAAACCGTAGTGACGACCTTAGCCTTGTCAAGACTTGATTACGGGAACGCATTATACGCTGGGATGCAGGCACAGTACTTAAACTACAACGCCTGCAGAACTCGGCAGCACGCCTAATCCTAGACATTCCTAGAACTGAACACATATCACACCATCTAGATACATTACATTACATTGGCTCCCCATGGCAAAACGAATAAGGTTCAAATCTCTATGTCTAATTTATAAGGCACTCCAGGACAAGGGACCCTTGTTCCTCAGAACCCACCTAAAGCCATATACCCCCTCAAGAGAACTAAGATCAAGCCAGGCTAAGCTGATACAAGTTCCCAGGTTCAAACAGGCAAGATGGGGAGGCAGAAGCTTTATACTGCATGCTGCTAACGACTGGAATCGTCTTCCCCTTGCTATCAAAAATAGTACCTCCCTGATGTCATTTAGGAAATCAGTAAAGACATGGCTCTTCAACCTCCGCTAAATCCAGCTCCCGTGTCATCAGGACAAGGTCTCCTTCCTCAGCGCCAAGACGCCCAAGGGCATACGAGCGCTTTACAAAACTACAAATCAAATCAAATCAAATCTTGCATGGGGAACAATTATAATGCAAAAAGCTATCATCCCTAGCAGTTGCATGAATACTTTTGCTGACAATGCTCGGTTGGGCTGAAAATGAGTAAGGAGGGACTGAATATTGTGAATATAGGCTATATTGGGAGTGGCTAGAGCTTTGAGAGCGTCTATTGTGGCTCCCAGATATGTTTGTATGTTGGAAGGTTGCATGAATACTTTTGCTAGCAATGCTTGGTTGGGCTGAAAAGGAGTGAGAAAGGACTGAATATTGTGAATATAGGCTGTATTGGGAGAGGCTAGAGCTTTGTGAGCGTCTATTGTGGCTCCTAGATACGTTTTTATGTTGGAAGGTTGCAGGTGAGACTTCCAACGCATTTACTGTAAATACTAGTTAGTGAAGTAAAGGAATAGTGGTTGGAGTGTGTTGAATACACATTTGGTAGGTGCTGCCTTTGATGAAGCAGTCGTCCAGGTATGGGAAGACAGATGTGTTGTCTCCTGAGATGTACTGCGAGACATTTGGTAAATATCCTGGAAGCAGTGGTGACTCCAACGGTAGTACTTTGAATTGGTAATGATGACTCGCTATCATGAATCAGATATTTGTGATGAGCCGGATGAATTGAAATGTGGAAATATGCGTCTAAGTCTAGAATAGGCATAAAATCGCCCTGTTGTAAGTGGGAGCACTTGTTAAAGTGTCATCATGTGAAAATGCTCTAATAGTATGTAGAGGTTTATTTCTCTGAGGTCTAAATGGACCTGAGGGAGTCATCCTTTTTGGGGATGAGAAAGTGCAGGGAGTACACACCTGTTACACAGGTTCCATTGCTTCTTTACACAGGAGATACTGGACTGCTTGCTGAAGTAGATTTAAATATTCTGGTGATATTTTGTGAGAACGTGGTGGAATGTTTGGAGGATTAGTGGTAAGCTCCAGGCAATAACCTTGTTGGATAATTCCTAGCACCCATTTGTCTGTAGTTATGGATTGCCAGATTGGGAGGAATTGCAAAAGACGTTCACCGACAGGTGTTGGATGAGAAGGGAAAATGTAGGTAAATCACTGTTTGCTAGGAGAGGGGGAGGTATGTGGTGCAGAACGTCTATCTGTACCCTTGCCATTGTTACCTCTGTAACCTCCTATGAAGAAGTCTCTGGAAGAGAAGGATTGATTGTTACCTTTGTAGGGTGCAACAGTAGTGTCTGAAGAGATTATTTTGGACCCCCACGATAGGAGCGACGAAAGGAGCCACGATTAGGAGACTGTAAGGCTCTCATAGATTTGGCTACTTCTGTATCCTTTCATCTTTTCTAAGGAGTTATTTACTACAGGTTCAAACTGATGATTTTTATCGAATGGGGTGTTTAAAATAGATTGCTGGACTTCAGAATTGAATCTAGAAATCCTTAACCATGCATGCCTCCTGAATAGCACGCTAGTATTGATTGATCTAGCTACAGTGTCAGCATCGTCTAGAGCACACCTAATTGATTAATTTCAGATGAGCTTTCCCTCTTGGACTAGGTCTTGAGCTTCAACCTTATGCTCATCTGGTAGAAATTGAAGCAATTGCTCCATCTCGTCCCAGTGTGCCTAATCACACCTAGCTAGAAGGGCCTGTGTGTTGGAAATAAGCCAGTGATTTGCTGCTTGGGCAGCTACCCTTTTACCTGAGGAGTCTATCAGTTTGGAATCTGTCTGGAGGGGTTGAGTCCCCTGAAGTTTGTGAAATTGGCCCATTTACGGGCATTAGAAACTAAAGAGTCCAGTAGTAACTGCCCTTTAATAAAAGCTAGATCTGATGGTGCAGGCTTCTACTTTTTGTCTATCCTGGGGGTGAGAATGCCAGCCCTAACAGGATCTTTAAATATGTCGCCTGCATGTATCATCATGCCTTTGAGCATGGGGAGAGTGCGAGCTACTAAGGGTTTCAAATAAGAAGTCTTCTTCTAGGGATTCTTTATGTAATTGTGCCCCATGATATTCTACAGCCCTAAATAGAATTATATGTACCCGACGTTGTCGTCAAGTGGGGGGAAGGCTTTGTAGGGTAAAGGCCTGGGTCATTATCTATGGGTGAGTCAGTGTTATAGTCCTTCCAGGGATCTGCTGGCAAAGGATCATCCCCACCATTCCCATCATCAGGTTGTTGAGGAGAGTTAGTTGGTGTAATTAGTGATGTAACTGTGGGGGAGGAGGAGGCAGCGGAGGAAGGTTAGGACCAACATGCTTCCTCTTCAATGGAATATAAGTGTCCTCTGATTCTGGTTTACGTTTTTGAGGCAATTTGGTAGAAAGAAGTCATGTCTGAGGATCAACACAGAGTTCTTTCAGTTTAGGGTTGGATTTTGGAGGTGGGCTGTCAAAACATGGGTCTTGCTGCAGCAGAGGAGCATTTTCTATGTTTCGGACCCGAAATTTTCAGCGCCTGTGTTGTTTTCGGTGACAAAGGTTTAAGTTCAGAAGCCGGTTTTGGTTTTGGGGTTGAATGTTTCGGCTCCGAAGCGTTATTTTGTTTCGAGCCGGAAGGTTTTGGTTCGGTGCTCGGCTGTGGCCGACTTGACCCCGAGCCGGAAGGCTTTGATGCATGTTTCTGTGCCAAGCCGGAAGGCGGGGCATTGGAATCATTCTCGATGTCGACCGTGATCCGAAGGCTGAAGTAGGACCGAAGCCTTTAGCTTGGGCTGAATAGATTTTGGGGCAAGTGGCATTCGGTACTCAATACGTTGATATTGCGGTGCATCTGCCTCCATGTCTGAGTTCAGTTCCGAAATAGATGCAGGTTCTTCCTGTTCTTCTACTGCCCCTTGCACGTCTTAATCTTCTTGCGCTGAACATATTCCGAAGAGGTCTGGCGTGTATTTAATGTTTTGGCTCAGTATTTCATGACGTTGAGTCAGATGATCGTGTAGAGTTTCCTTAGAATGGAAAGATTTACACGTGTCATAGATCTGGTCATTTATCCATTACCATACAGCATAATACTCAAATCAAAATATCATAATTTTTCAAGCCATGTTGTGTATCCACTTTATTCTACATTAAAAAAAACCCTCTTGTTCCCATGATATGAACCCTTTCAAAGACAGCTTGTGATGCACCTTGCCACTTTCTACTAACTCGCATTCCTCATTTTAAACTCCTCCATGCACATTGCCGCTGTTAAATCTCTCTACTGAAGAGTATAGTGAAAAGGGTGGATCAATAGGGAAAGAGGAGAGGTTTAATAGCAGCAATGTGCATGGAGGAGTTTAAAATGAGGTGAATTGAGTATTATGCTGTATGGCTATGGATAAATGTTTTTTCTATTGTAGCAATCCCTGAAGAAAGGCTTCTATAGCCTGAAATGCAGTGGGTATTTTAATAAACGCTGCCAGTAACGAATCTTGCATCCGTTCGTGTTCTTGTAGAAGGCCCGGATCGGCGCAACTTGAAACATGGGAAACTTTGAAAATAGCAATTCGTGCGTGGATTTATACAGGAGTTTAAGTGACAAAGTAAAGGTTAAACAGAAGGAATAAACGGGACAAATGGATAAACTAATGGAAAGGAAGGTGAAATAAAGAAGCGCCAGAATAGCGCAATTTGGCTGGGCGACCGGTGGGGGAGAAATGACGCCCCTATCCAAGTTGTTGTTTACTGCTGTGACATTCGGGCAGGTCACTTACCGGCCAGCACGCACTCGAGGAGGAGTATCGGATAAACTTGGACAATTTAGGATTAGCAGGTGTGCATCCCAACACCAAAAATAATACACATCCCTGTGTGCCATGCCTACAACCCACTCCGCTAGCATAGATCAGACTCCCCTCTGAGTGAATTATACCAGAAGTGAGGGTACACATGCATGAACCCTGTACCCCCACAGTGTCTAAGCCAATTCTTAGACATTTTAAGTGCTGTATTGCCATTAAGAGTATAAGGTGCTGGGAGCTTGTCATTACGAACTCCAGAGTACGATAATGACTTTACTGAAAACTGAGAAGTTTGGTATCAAACTTTTCAGCACAATAAACCCACACTGATGACAGTGTGGGATTTAATGAAAAATGCACACGCGGAGCATCTCTAAGAAGCCCCCTGAAAAATGACCTAAAGAACAAGTTACTTACCTTCGGTAACGCTTTTTCTGGTAGATACAGTATCTGCCTGTGGATTCCTCACCTTGTGAATATCCCCCTTGCGTCAGCAACGTTCGGAAAATTCTTTGTAGCACGCCGGCGTGGACGACGTGAATAGGAGCACGGCACCACGCGCGACTCAGTCTGACGTCACCAACCCCATATTAGGCCTACGTAGGCGTGATGACATCAGTTCCGCCCTTTTTTCCGTGCCTTCGAGGCACCCGGACGGACCAATGACAATAGATATATACAAATACATTGTACACAGTACATACATTTCAAAATTATACACACATAGTGTGTAGCAAAGGTAAGAAAACCCATTTCAAACATATACATAAATATACAAAAACGTACATAAGCATAGGTAAAGCAGAGCGGACAACGGGAAGGCGGGTGGGTCAGTGAGGATTCCACAGGCAGATACTGTATCTACCAGAAAAAGCTCCTTGTATCGGATACTGGAGACTGCAGAATGACAGGCAGTGAGCATTCTCGCGAGTGGCGAACAGGTCCACCCGAAGAGTCCCACACATCTGAAAGATGTCGTGAACAACCTCCGGATGGAGCCTCCACTCGTGGTCGGCAGAGAACTGCCGACTGAGTGTCTAAACGTACGTTCAGAACTCCGGCCAGATGATTTGCCATCAGACAAATCTGATGGTCCTGAACCCAGGACCAGAGACGCAGAGCCTATCTGCAGAGACACTGCGACCCTACTCCTCCCTGCTTGTTGACATACCACTTCGCGGTCGGGTTGTCCGTCAGGACTTGAACCGACTGACCGCGAAGGGAAGGGAGGTAGGCCTTCAGCGCCAGACATATCGCCCGCAACTCTAAAAGGTTGATATGAAGCAACCTTTCCTCTGGAGACCAAAGCCCTTTGACCTCCAGATCCCCCAGATGAGCACCCCATCCTAGAGTGGATGCATCCGTTATCACTGTGGCCACCGATGGAGGCAGTTGAAAAGGCTTTCCCCCGAGACAGATTGCCTTCCACGCCCCACCAAATCAAATCCGCTGCAGTTTCTCTGGAGATCCTAACTGACTCAGATCTCCGTTGTGCTGATACCACTGCCTGCGGAGGCACCACTTGAGTGCCCTCATGTGCCAGCGTGCATGGTTGACCAACAGAATGCAAGAAGCCATCAGACCGAGCAGACTAAGAACCTTCAGGACTGGAACAATCGCTCCATTGTAGAATCCTGTATGTCGCGAATCCTTTGAGGAGGGAATGCACCACATACAGTTGTGTCCAGTACCGCACCTATGAACAGGTTGCGCTGGGAGGGCACCAGGTGAGACTTTGGTACATTTATTAAAAAACCCAACCTGTGCAACAACTGAGTTGTCTCCTGCACATGACGGAGCACCTTCTCTGGCGACTCCGCTTTGATCAGCCAGTCGTCCAGATACGGGAATACAGGTATCCCCGACCTCCTGAGATGTGCTGCCACCACTGCCATCACCTTGGTGAAAACTCGAGGCGCAGTAGTAAGACCAAACGGAAGGACCACAAACTGGTAGTGTTGCGACCCCACCGTAAAACGGAGATACTTCCTGTGCGACTTCAGGATGGGGATGTGAAAATAAGCCTCCTGCAAGTCGATCGACACCATCCAGTCTTCTTCCAACAGCGCTTGAAGAACCTGCGCAAGAGTGAGCATCTTGAACTTTTCTTGTTTCAGATACAAGTTCAAGATCCTGAGATCCAGGATTGGTCGAAGTCTGCCATCCTTTTTGGGGATCAGGAAATACCGGGAGTAGCACCCCTGACCCCTCTCCTGCTCTGGAACCACCTCTATCGCACCCTTTCTGAACAGTGCCAGGACTTCTTCCTGCAGGAGAAGCAGGTGGCCCTCCGAACAATAACCTTAGCAAGGAGGGAAATTGGGAGGGAACTCCTGAAAAGGAAATGCATACCTATTTTCTAAGAGATTGAGAACCCAGAAATCTGATGTAACCGATTCCCAATCCCGTAGAAAATTAGTAAGCCGACCCCCTACCAGACCCGCATGATCCGGAATGGTGGATCTAGGGCTGCTTTGCTGATGTAGGTGGGGGGTGGGTATTAGAGGAGGAAGTAGAGGAGGAGGAGGCTTGACTACCACGGGCACGACCCCTTTGTCTACCTCTGTATGATTTATACAAAGGGTTCTGTTGTTGCTGGCTTTGTTTATAGGGACTAAAAGTGGACCTCCCAAAGCCTCTGTACTTTCTGGTGGTAGAACCTCTTGTTTGCAGGCGCAAAGATCTAGCCGTCGCCCGGCTGTCTTTGAACCTCTCCAATGCCACATCCGCTTTCTTTCCAAAGAGGCCAGAACCGTCAAAAGGCAAATCCATCAGAGTAGCCTGAACATCAGCTGAAAACTCAGAAGATTTTAGCCAAGCGGCTCTCCTGGTGGCCACTGAAGAACCCATTTGACTGGCCACAGAGTCCGCCGTGTCCATGCCACTTTGAATAACCTGGCGGGCTGCAGCCTGAGTGTCAGTGACAACTTCATTAAAGTTCTTTCTATCTTCCTCCGGAAGCGTAGCTGATAATTGCTTTACCAAATCCATTAAGGCATGCACGTATCTGCCCAGCAGGCAAGTAGCATTCGTGGACTTCAGAGCAATGCTACCTGATGAGAAAACCTTTTAAGCAGTTTGATCCAATTTTTTTGAGTCTTTATCTCCAGGTACCTGGGGAAAAGAGCCTGCTGACCTGTTCGAACAAGCGGCTTGCACCACCAGACTCTCTGGCAAAGGATGGGTAGACAAGAAATCAGGTTCACCAGGTGCTACCCTATATCGCCTCGCCACTGATCTGGACACCGCAGGAACGGATAATAGTTTTTTCCAGACCTCCAAAATTGGTTCTGTCAGAGCCTCCGTGAATGGCAGAGTCGGTTCAAAAGCTGAAGAAGGCGAATGTAATACCTCTGTGTGGATATTAGATTTGAACTCCACTGTAGGTAAAGTCAAATTTAGCAGCTCAGCAGCCTTTTTAATTACCACATGGTATGGCGCCACATCCTTAGAGGGTGCGTCCGAAACTGTAGGCAACACCCACTCTGGAGAAAGTTCTAGATCACTTGCACTATGGAGATCCACAAAAAAATCCTCCTGCTCCTGAAGTACTCCTTCCTCCACATCAGGGTCCTCCTATTCTTTCTTCTCCAGGAGACGTTGGGCTCTACGCCTCGACCACGCCATACGAACCGAAGTCGTCGGATCCGGTAATGACTCCGACGGAGTCGGAACCGGCGTCGAACCCCGATCCAAATCCCGAGGTCGCTCCGGAGCCGGAGAAGCCATGTGCAGAGTCGATGACCTCGGCGGCGCCGTACCGAGCAAAGGTGGATATGGCGTCGGCATAAAAGGCGCCGGAGCATATGCTTGGGGGACACCCAAGTTAAACGACAATGGACCCATGGGACCCGCAGGTGCTCCAGAGGGGTACATTGCCCTCACATATACGCCAAACATGGCATTTAGAAAATGCGAGGGGTCCTGACCAGGACCAGGAAAGGGAGGGTACGAACCCAATGGCTGCTCCGAAGAAGGCTGCTCCGATTCAGCTCCTCTTGACCCACTGGGCTATCCACCGGAGTCGGTGCCCGAGGGATCTGAGTCTTCTTCATGCCTTGAAGACTGACACTAATCCGGATTCGGTACCAGCTCCGGATCTGGAGATTTCTCTTGAGATCGTGCAGGCGAAGCACCACCTTCAGGCTCACAAACCGGAGAAGGAGACACAAAATCCATTTTATGCCTTCGAGAAGACGACTTCCTCTTCGAGTCCGATGACCCAGAATGATGCCTTGAACTAGGATTCTTCCGCTTGTGCTTTTTCTTCGAGGAACCCGAAGCATGTCCCGAAGCCGACCTAGATGCCGACTCCGATCTGGCCCTCGACCGAGTCTTCTGCTTCGATCTCGAGCGTCTAGATCTTGATCTCGAAGATCTCTTGGCTTCTTTACCTTTCACCTTTGCCAGCAGAAGTTTTGCATCTCGTTCTCGTAGAGCTTTAGGGTTCGTCTTAAAGCAGGATCGGCACCCTTTAACATCATGGTCTGAACACCACAAACAATCGTCGTGAGGATCTGTCATAGACATCATCCGTCCGGGTACACGAGCCGCACTGCTTAAACCCAGTCTTCTTCGACGACATCTTCGACGAAGAACAAAAACACAGTAACACACAAATCGCAACAAAGTCACTATCTGAATCGCAGAAGATCCCATAAACCGTTAGCGTCTACGACGCGGAAAAAAGGGAACTGATGTCATGACGCCGACGTAGGCCTAATATGGGTGCCGGCGTGCTACAAAGAATTTTACGAACGTTGCTGACGCAAGGGGGATATTCACAAGGTGAGGAATCCACTGGCAGATGTATCTATCAGAAACTAGTGTCCAGGCCGAGTGGCTGCTCTCCAGCTGCCACCACCAAACATGTTTCTGGACCCATGGGTCGAAAGCCTGCTGCTCTCGGGGGTCTGAAATAATGCACATCCTAGGACGAGGTGCCAAGCCTCCTTCCCCAGGATGGGCAGGGTCCACGAAGGGGAAGAGTCAAAGGCTTGCAGTCTTTGTGAGCTTCCCGAAGCCTTTTGCTGCTTCCAGCAACCGGTCCCCACCGGTTCTAGCCCCACTTGGGGCAGGAGAACCGGCGGGAAAACCAAGTGAGGAAGGAAGTTATGCCTACTTTTGCCAACCCCACCCTCAGGTGAGGTGAAGCATAACTGAGTCTCCGCCATCTTGCTGATGGGGGAACCAGCCAGAGAGGCATATGCCCCCCTCCCACTGGAGGGTGGCATAATAGGGGGTGTATACACCCAAAGGAAAGGACCCATTGGTCCCAACCTTTACTTACCTGTAACACCCCTAAATCTAGTATTTAGGGGCACCCCTGAACCTTGCCTCCGCAGACAAGAAATGAATACAAGAATAATAAACGAACAGCCGTGCCGAAGTTCAGAAGGATGACGCCAACTTACTTGGCCCCAGCCCTACCGGCCTGTCCCAACCTCGAACCTGCAGAAGCCAAACTCCAGTGTGTCCTGCAGCCAACAACCTCAAGAATCCCGAGGACCAGCCCTGCCTTCCAAAGAAAAGTCTGTCTCCCGTGAACACCGGATTTGTTCATCCACAGACTCCAGCAAAAATCGGCGAGTCTGCACCAGTCGCCCAAGGCCCGAGTTAGTGAGGCCCATCCCCGGCGATCCAGACCAGAGATCCAGTAATACCTGACCTGCCTCAAGCCTCCAGCTGAAACCTGCAGCCTCAATCCGGGAGGGGCCCACAACCGAGACCAGGAGCTGGTAAGAAGATCCGACCCTAAAAGACACCCCTGCACCTGAAGCCTCGCGGCTTTGGGTGGCCTAACCGACGGTGTCTAGCCAACCCCAGCATCCCAACTTACCTCTCCAAGTGGTGGTTGCTCCTAGAAGACCGTTGTCCCGAACCTGCAGTGTATTTGCGAACCTTGAGAATCCCCATTGAAAGTAACAGGGCACCAGACGCCAAAACAGCACCCTGCACCTGGCCGGCCCTAGTGCCGCAGTGTACCTTTGATGCTAACTTGAACCCCCATTTGCCCCGAGCTAAAGTCCAAGAGCTTTGCTCCCACAACCTAGTGGCCTGTTGAGCAGCCACCAACTGGAGGCCCCTTTTCCCCCATTGGATAAAATAGGGCCTCAGCATCAAGGCTGCCCTAGTGCCGCTGAGGTTGCTTTGAGAGTGCATCCTCGACCCTGGAAGACCAGAGTCTAACCACAGAAAACAAACAAATTCCAATAAGAAAGTACTTACCTGCTGACCGATAACTATTTCCTCCCATAGGATAACATTGACTGTTTTCTATGAAAAAGTGTGGAATTGGAAAATCTATAAAAAAGTCTATACAACTATGTGCAAATAACAAAAACGGATTTACTTCCCTTTATACAGGAAATGTCAGAGTACAGTATCCAGGTATACTACACAGGGTAAGAAAAATTATCTGTAAGCAATATACATGACCTACTATTGAAAAGTCATTACAAACTGAATTGCTACTGCAAAGTATAAATCACTAACCTGTGCCAGACTTGCTTGGTTCTAAGGAATAAATATAACTAAACAATATTTTTATACAAAGCAAACTTGTCTGAGTTTAATCCTTTGAGTGTGTACAATAAATGCTTAACACTACCCTCTGATAAAGCCTTACTGCTCGCCCACACTACCAAAAATAGAGAGTAAGGTGCCACTTTTATCTTTGCAAAACTTTGGAGTTCCTCTAGACTTTGGGCACACTATACCTCACTTTGGTATAGTATATACAGAGCCAGCTTCCTACACTGGCGTTTACAAACTTCTCTTACTTTGCAGTCCAAGAAAAATGTAGAATGAATTATGTGACAATCTTGCAAGGGTATAGGTATGTGAAAGGAAAAGCTGCCAGTTTTTGTAAGACAAAATGTATATTCTTAGAAATGAACTGCACACCTTCAGCAGTTAGTAAAGCAAGAATAAAAATGTAATTCTGAAGTGTGAGGGCAACAGATTTTAATGGGATTAAAACTAATCAAGACACTACTTGGTGATGCACAAATTATAAATCTAAACAAAAACCCGATTTCCACACACTATCATTTGTGTGCAATGTAGTGTTATCAGTACAACTGTCTGTGCAGATTTAGTGGTCATTTCAATGGAAAACGCGCGGTCTGTAAATGACACTGTGCTATTTTAAAAGAAATAGTCTGCGTCAAGTCTATTAAAGCTAGGTGGGACGCAGATTTTTTTATTCTAAATTGTTAGGGAACCACTGCCCTAGTACTCTATTGTAGAATTTTTTTAAGTCACCCAAGATCGATAAAGTCGGAAGCGGAGCTCATGAACCACATCATAGGGAACAGAGAGAAAGGAACAGACGTCAGTAGGGGTGGCACCTATATGCGCCTCCGCTAGATCACTTCTAGAGCCGCATGGATTTACCATGGAGCTGCACAATGCTACCTACTGGAGCATGGATAAAACTGGATCCAGCCTGGAGTTGGTGGAAAGAAGTATTCATCAGATGCTAGTTATGCTTCTAAAAAAAATACTTATTTGCATTTTACCCCTGGATGACAGGACAATGTAAAGCATGTCAACCTATAACAGACATAAAATGCAAAACTAATATTACCATAGATACAACTGTCCAGGTATGCTGGCATTAGAAGTCACACAAGCACATTTGAAGATCACATTTAAGTGGCCGTAGAGAAGTAGAAGCACCAACAAAGCAGAAATAGATCTCACATTACCTAATTACTCCTGGTTTAAACCTTGAAAACCGCTCCTCAACTTCCTCTGCATGGTAGCGTTGCTGATGGTTCTGATTACCTGCTTCACCACATGCATCCATAAATGCCTTCCGTTTCGCACTAATGGAAGCACCATCACGTGGCTTAAATACAAACCAATAGTTTAAATTAGCAGCCATGGCAGAGAAGATGGCAAAAAGTATTAAAAGCAAGATGCATGCAATCGGTACAGGTAACATAATGAATAAAGAAACTTGCATTTGCAAGATCTGGATCATTTATAACACTTAATGAAACCAGTATCTCTGAAAAATGGCACTACAAATGAGCATTCAACCAATAAGATACTGTATGAACCTTCATGTACAACATCAGCCACAATAAAATTTAGCAAAACTGTGAAAGGAAAAATCTAGGGCATGAAAACACTTCGAGGTCTCAAGCTGGTTGTGCAAACTAGATTACAATTTTTAAAAATGTAACAAACTCAAAAGAAAACTAATCAATTAGAATGAATTGATGTCAAAGGACTCATACATGTAGATAACATTTTAATCTAATCTGTACTGTTTTGTCCAGTCTAGTGGTAGGAGAGCGCTAAAAAGGCATATGGTCCAATCGAGGTGAGAATCAAGACTGAAGCAAACCGATGAAATAAAACTACAGATGAAAATAAAATCTTAATTGGATTCAATCTGGTCCCTCTTGGCACCAACTTCCAAAAGCACTTTGCACCAATGTTTGATCAGAACAGAGCCATGAAAATCTTCCTTGTGGCTTTGTCCAGCCTCTCATAGCAGTTAAGTGGTCATCTCTACTGAAATATTTCAAAACAGTGTGGTCTCATTTGAGAGCAGAATGTTTCACTAGACAGAGCCATCTGGAAGGAGGTTAGTGGCATTCTGCGAAGTGACTTCCCACTGTCCCACTATAATCGATTATTTAGAAGAGTAGCATGTAATGACAAATCATTCTGTGTAAGACATTCTTGGAAGAAATGGATGGAGAGAATGCAAAGCAACTATGACTGTTCAGAATGACAGCAAACACCACTTGAAACACAGATTACTACACTTTTTATATTAAGTATGATGTATTAAAAAAAAAAAAGCCGAACCAGTCTAGTCTTGTAACAGCTAGTTCAGTGAAAAGTTTCAGACAGATCAAGATTCTTTCTACAGGAGGCAAAATAAGAAGGGAAATACCAGCTACATGTAGAAGCATAAGAGCCATAATTTGGAGACAGCAAAAAGAGTTGCTGTTTCTTCCTGCACATCTTGAGCTCTGTAAGAAGGTTGTAGTAACCCTCCCCCCTCACACTTTTTGCCAGAATTCTGATGCGCCCTGGTTCCATGTCAATCAGGCTCCCAGGAACTGTGTTCTTTCCCGAAACAAACTTTTTATCCCCAATTGGCACCTCTCTAGCCACCTGCAAGTCCCTTGTAACCGGTACCATGGGTACCAAGGGCAATGTGACCTAGGAAGGTCTCCAAGGGCTGCAGCACATATTGTGCCACCCGTAGAGATCCTTTACCTTAAAAACACACAACACAGAAGGCTGCGTGTTTTGATGCAGATAAAAAGTGAGGAGTAGACATGGCACGCATCTGTGTGCCATGCCTGCAACCCACTGCCTATGGTAAAGGGAAGACACTCCTCTAGCTGGGTGTACTTTACCACTGGTGAGGGTACAGTTGCATGAGCACTGGACCCCCTACAGTGTTGTAGGAAGCTGGCTCTGTACATAATATATCAAAGTGAGGTACAGTGTGCACAGACTCCAGTGGATCCCCAAAGATGGGCAGAGGTAAAGTTAGATAGCACCTCCCTCTATTTGTGCTAGTGTGGTCGAGCAGTAAGGCAGTATCAGAGGTCAGTGTTAAGCATGTGTTGTACCCACTCGATCAGCAAATGATTTCACACACTCAAAGACTGAACTTCAGGCATAATGGTTTTGTATATAAATATTCTTTTAGTTATTTTTTTCCTAGAACCAAAAAAGCCTGACACAGGTAAGTTGATAAATACTTTGCAGTAAGTATATAATATTCTATGCAATAGAAAATGCAGTTGTAAATGTACTTTGAAATGGTTACAGTTTGGATTACTAGTAATGCAATACTGTGGAATGCTGTACATACAGGAGAGGTGTGGCTCAATGGTTAGAGCAGCAGACCCTGATGCAGAGTTTTAGAGAAAGAACATAGGCCCTGGGTACCTGATTAGCAAGGGAGCACAAAGTAATTCAGCAACACGTGGGGGCAACCATGCAGAAAGAGGGCACTCTCTCACAAGTGTCTAAGTACATTCTTAGTGCAGTAAAGTCATAAAGTGTATATGGTCAGGGAGTTTGTCATTACGAACTCCACAGTACCATAATGGCTTTACTGAATTCTGGGAAGTTTTCGTATATAGCTTCTCAGCATGATAAACCCACAATGATGCCAGTGTGGGATTTATTATCCAATGCACACAAAGGGCATCTTAGAGACGCCCCCTGAAAAACACCAGCCTCTAGTGAGTTCCCTAACTGGTAAACACCAGCCTACCACCACGGGACAAGTTTCTAGACCCCTGGGGTGGGAGACTTTGCTTGCTGAGCCCAGAAAATCAAGCCTTTCCTGGGCGGAGGTGTTCACACCTCCCCTGGGTCAGGAAAAGCAATCTGTGGCAGGAGAGCTTCAAAGGTCTTGCCACTTGCAACGTGAACCCCTGCCTCTCCTGTTATCAAGAGTAGGTCCACTTTCTGCCTCACCCCCTTTTTGGCGAGAAGACCAGCATGAAAAATTAGAACACTCCAGAAGCTGTGCTCACCTCTGCCAATCCCACCCCTCAGGCGGGAGAGGCAAGGTGAAGCCAACCCTTCAGTGCCAGACATCTTGCAGATGGCAGGCACTTTCCAATCAGGATTAGGGATTGTGCTCACTCGTCCACGTGGGGT
Source organism: Lissotriton vulgaris (assembly GCF_964263255.1). Classification (NCBI taxonomy): domain Eukaryota; kingdom Metazoa; phylum Chordata; class Amphibia; order Caudata; family Salamandridae; genus Lissotriton; species Lissotriton vulgaris. The sequence goes on along the minus strand of NC_141699.1, from coordinate 144,861,370 downwards.
GAGCACACCAAGGGTGTAGTCACCCTAAGGTAAGTAGCCCATTGGCTACTAACCTACGACCCCCAAAATACCCCCTAAATACAGTATTTAGGGGCAGCTCTAACCCCAGAAGGCAAATTCCCGTAACCTACAAATAAGAAGGACGAAAGACTACGCACAGCAGAGGAGAATGCAGAGAAGAACTGACTGGGCCCCAGCCCTATCGGCCAGTCTGCAGTTTCCATAGATTCTGCTCCAAAATTCGCCTTGTCCTGCGGCCAGGAACCTCCAGAACCTGTGGGAGGACTGACTGCCTTCAATAAAGAACAGATCTCCTGTGAACAGAAGCTCTGTTCAAAAGAATCTCCAAAGAAAGACTCCGAGCCTGCTGAAGACATAGAAACTAGACTCCTAAACCACCACTGCACGAGTCGCCTATGTCCAGAGTGAGTGGTCCACCGGTCTCAGAAAGGTCCCCCAGAGCTTCAGAGTCCGAGCCCACCATGGGTTGACCCTTCCGGAACTCCCCGAATTTGGCTGCAGCCTCTGCAGGAGACCAGAGGCCTCTGATCTCGGACTCTCCCTAGCGGTCGCCCCATCCCAGGAGGGACGCATCCGTCACCACTGTGTGCTCCTGTTGGGTAAGGGAGATGGATCTGCCATTGAGCCAATCGCGATTCGTGAGCCACCACTGCAAATGTTGTGCAGTGCCCTCCGAGATCTGGACATGATCTGACAGGTTGCCCAGATGCTGTGCCCACTGGAACTTCAGGTCCCCCTGCAGAGCCCGCATATGCCATCTAGCATGTTGCACTAACAGGATGCAGGAGGCCATGAGACACAGGAGCTGGAGGGTCATCCGGACTGAAACCTGGGATAGAAGCTGAAAGATCTGAATCAAAGCCTGAATATGCCGAACTCACTGCCCGTGAGGATAAACACGAAACAGCTTCAAATCCAGAACCGCTCTGATGAAGGGCAGCTTCTAAGAGGGACTTAGTTGCGACTTTGGCACCTTGACGGCGAACCCCAGCAAATGCAGGAGGTCGGCCGTAATCTGGAGGTGGGAGATGACTGCCTGGGGCGAGCACGCCTTCAACACCCAGTCGTCGAGATAGGAGAAGACAGGATCCCCAGGAGCCCCTGATCTGCAACCACCTCCAACACTTTCGTGAACACCCGAGGGGCACTGGTAAGACCGAAGGGGAGCACGGCAAACTGAAAGTGCTCTTGGCCTATCGTGAACCGCAGGTAACGCCCGTGGGTCGGCAGGACGGGGATATGAAAATATGCGTCCTGCAAGTCCAACGCTACCATCCAGTTTCAAGGGTCGAGGGCAGCCAAGAGCTGAGCCAGAGTCAACATTTTTAACTTCTCCTTCCGGAGGAAACTGTTGACGTTTCTGAGGTCAAAGATGGAGCGCAGGCCCCCTTTCTCCTTCTTAGGGACCAGAAAGTAGTGGGAACAACCACGTCCTACTTCTGGCCCAGGAACGCTCTCTATGGTTCCCTTGGCCACGAGGGCCGTTACTTCCTGTTGGAGAAGCGCAAAGTGATCCCACAACATGCGGTGGAACTGAGGTGGCATGGCTGGGGGGCAGACTCAAAGGGGAGGAGTAGCCCCTTCTGACGATTTGCAGCACCCACCTATCCCAAGTGACAGAACAACAGTAGAGGAGGTGATGGCGAATCCTGCCGCCCACCAGCGTGGGGTGCACCCAAAAGCTCAGACTAGGAAGGTTTTGAGGAGGATGCTGCGGGAGCGGAACGAATATGCTACTTACCAGTATGCATCTGTTCTTGGTATGTAGGGCTGCTGACATTCATATCTGTGCATAGATCGCCACCTAGTGTTGGGTCCGGATGATCGCACATTGTTGTCCTGGAAGAGTCTTCGAAGTATCACGAGATAGGTGGCTCCTCCCCTGGACTACAGTGCGCATGGGCATCGACTCCATCCTCAGATTGTTTTTAGCCATTGTGGCCAAGATGGAGTGAAACTAAGTGAATGATGACCATGCTAGAAGTATGTGTGAATGCTGCAGCCGCTACAGGCGCCGGGGAGGAGGGCGGGCGATATGAATGTCAGCAGCCCTACATGGCAACGACAGATGCATACTGGTAAGTAGCATATTCGGTTCGAGGCATGTGGAATGCTGAATTCATATCTGTGCATAGAATACATAGCAGTCCCTCCATTAACGGAGGCCGCCCGTGCTAGCTGCAGCAGTTTGGAAAAGTGTTTTTAGAACAGCCTGCTCTACAGCTGCCTGCTGTTTGGAGTGCACATCAACACAGTAATGTTTTGAAAATGTGTGTGTGGTAGACCATGTAGCTGCTCTACATATGTCTTCCAAAGGAATATTTCCAAGGAAAGCAAAGGAGGCCCCCAACTTACGGGTGGAGTGGGCCCGTGGTGGAATGGTGAGAGTGCGCTTGGCTTTCTGATAACAGATCTGAATACATTTAACGATCCACCTGGCTATACCAGCCTTGGAAATGGGGTTACCTTTGTGTTGTGGCGCAAAGGCAACAAAGAGTGGTTTAGTCTTCCTAAAATCCTTGGTCCTATCAATGTAATACATTAGGGCCCTTTTGACGTCAAGTGTGTGGAGCATTCTCTCCGCCAGGGACTCTGGATTTTGGAAGAACACAGGTAGTTCTATAGTCTGGTTGATATGGAACTGAGACACTACCTTAGGAAGGAATTTAGGGTTAGCGCGAAGCACCACCCTGTTAGAATGAATTTGAATAAATGGCTCTAGGATAGTTAGTGCCTGGAGTTCACTAACTCGTCGTAGCGACGTAATCGCTAAAAGGAAAGCCACTTTCCATGTCAAGAATTGAATCTCGCAGGAATGCAGTGGTTCAAAAGGGGGACCCATCAGCCCGGTGAGGATCACATTGAGGTTCCACTCTGAGCTGGTGGCGTCCGCGGAGGAATGACTCGTTTGAGTCCTTCCAGAAAGGCTTTAATGGCCGGCACCCTGAAAAGTGAGAGGTGCTGTCTGTTTTGGAGATAAGCAGCCATTGCGGATAAATGTATGCGAATGGAAGCATAGGCCAGATTACATTTGTACAGATGTAATAGTTAACAAACTATGTTTTGAATAGAGGCATCTAGCGGGTTAATGTTGTGGCCTGCACAATAAATGACAAACCGCTTCCATTTCTCCGCATAGCATGCTCTGGTGGTGGGCTTCCTTGCCTCCCTGATTATGTCCATACAGTCAGGAGGTAAGTTGAGGTAGCCAAATTCTAAGACCTCAGGAGCCAGATCGCCAGGTTGAGCTGTTGCGGATCTGGATGCTGAATGTCGCCATGGCTCTGCGTCAAAAGCCTGGGTGTGAGGCGCAGCCTGTGATGCAGTACCACGGACAGTTCCAGAAACGTGGTGTACCATGGTTGGCGAGCCCACGTAGGAGCAACCAGGATGAGAGTCATCGAGTGCTGCTTCAGCTTGCGCGCCACCAGCGGTATTAGAGGTGCTGGGGGGAAAAGCGTACGCAAATTTGCCTGACCAGTTCATCCATATCGCATTGCCCTGCGACTGTGGGTGTGGGAACCTGGCGGCAAAGCTTGGGCATTTTGCGTTTTCCTTTGTGGCGAACAAGTTTATCTCTGGATGACCCCACCTTTGGAAGTACGGGTGGAGTACCGATGGATGTATCTCCCACTCGTGCGTTTGGTGGCTGTACCTGCTGAGCAGGTCCGTCATCTGATTGTCTTTGCCTGGGAGGTGTTCTGCCATGAGGAAGATGTTTCTCTGAATGGCCCACTTCCACATGCTCCGAGCCAGATGAGACAGCTGTGGAGAGTGTGTTCCTCCCTGCTTCTGAATGTAGTACATGGCCGTCATGTTGTCCGTCCGGATCAACACGACCTTGTTGCACTGATGTACTTTGAAGGCTTTTAGTGACATGAAGATCGCCATCAGTTCCAGAACATTGATGTGCATCTTCCTTTGCTGTGGTGTCCATAGTCCATGCACAGTGTAATGGAGTACATGAGCTCCCCATCCCTGGAGAGAAGCGTCAGTCGTCAGGACGATCTGTGGCACAGGCTCTTGGAACGGTCGTCCCTTCCAAAGGTTTTGTGGATTCCACCAATGAAGAGTTGTATGCCTGACCGCTCACCAACACTAGGTCTTTCAACTGTCTGTGAGCCTGAGTCCACTGACGTGCTAAGCACTCCTGAAGCGGACGCATATGTAGTCTCACGTGCGGGACTATGGAGATGCAGGAGGCCATCATGCCTACCAACTGCATGAACACTCTCGCTGGAAGCGAGTGTGGAGGTCTGAATGTTTGTATCAGCGATTGAATGCGGTTGACCCTCACTGATTTTGGCTGTGCTGCGGCTGCCAGAGTGTTTGTCGCATCCAGATACTGCCGTATGTGGGCGGGTTGGAGGTGGGACTTTGGGTAATTCAGTGAGAATCCCAGATCGCGAAGAAGGTGAATGGTGTGGGACATGTGGGCGGCACACTGCTTGGCTGATTTTGCCTGGATTAGCCAGTCGTCCAGATAAGGGTAGACGTGAATGTTTTGTCTCCTTAGGTGTGCTGCCACCGTCGCCAGGCACTTCGTAAACACCCTGGGTGCCGTGGTGAGCTCAAAAGGGAAAACCTTGAACTGGTAATGTTGGTTTTGGATGGTGAACCGGAGGTATTTTTTGTGTGACGGGTGCAGCGGAATGTGAAAATACACATCCTTTAGATCTAAAGTTGCGAGAAAATCCCCCTGACTGAGCAACGGGAGTACTTGCTGCAGGGTCAGCATGTGAAAGTGCTCCAATAGAATGTACTGATTGAGGGGTCTGAGGTCCAGTATGGGTCTGAGGGACCCGTCCTTTTATTGTATAAGAAGTACAGTGAGTAAACTCCTGTGCCTCTTTCCTCCACAGGCACGAGCTAGATTGCCCCTTTTTGCAGCATGACGAGGACCTCCTGCTGCAATAAGTGCAAATGCTCGGCGGACATAGGACGGTGTTTAGGGGGTATGTTGGGTGGAGTGGATGTTAACTCCAGACAATAACCGTACTGTATAAGCTGTGTGCCCCATCTGTCTTTGGTGATGGATTTCCAGACTGGCAGGAACTGTTGAAGTCTCCCCCCCGACCGGTGTTGCGTGGTCGGGGGGCAGTGACAAGGCATCACTGTTTGTTAGTGGCAGAGGATCTGGAGTTGTTGTTTCTACGACCCCTGCCTTTGGCGCTGTTCCCACGATATCCACCTTGACTTTGTTTGGTGTATGTGGTCTGCGTGTTGCCTTTATAGTACTGCGTGGTTTGGGAGAGCTGGCCTGTGGAAACACCTCTAGTGCTTGAGCGACGAAAAGAACCACCCTGAATTGCTGGGACTGCAGGGCCCCCATGGACTTAGTAGTTTCAGTGTCCTTTTTGATCTTTTCCAAGGTGGTGTCCACCTCTGGGCCAAACAGGTGATCAGGGTTGACTGTGATTAAGAATGGTGGTCTGCATCTCTGGCTTGAATCCCGAGATTCTGAGCCAGGCATGTCGTCTCAGCATGACACTAGTGTTGACAGCTCAGGCCGTGGTATCAGCCGCGTCCAGTGCACATTTAATAGAAGCATTGGATATCAGATTCCCCTCTTGGATGAGCATCTCAGCTGCTTCTTTGTATTTGTCTGGCAGGTGCTGCAACAGGGTCTCCAGTGTGTCATTGTGTGCCCTGTCATACCTCGCTAGAAGTGCTTGTGTATTTGAAATGCGCCAGATATTGGCCGCTTGAGCTGCCACCCTTTTCCCTGATGCCTCAAACACCTTAGATTCCTTATCTGGGGGAGGAGCATCACCCGTGGTTTGAGAATTAGCCCTCTTCCGGGCATTTGAGACAACAAGAGAGTCCAAAGGCAACTGTCCCTTGATGTAAGTAGGGTCAGTAGGTGCTGGTTTATACTTCTTCTCAATTCTAGGGTTTATCACCCTGGCTCTGGTAGGCTCTTTAAAGATCGCCCCAGCATGTTTTAAGACACCCTTCAACATAGGCAGAGTCTTGACAGTTCTCTCTGAGACAGAAAAGGTGTCAAAAAGAAGGTCCACTTCAATGGGGTCAGCATGGAGCTGAACGTCATGATTTTTAGCCGCCCTTTCAATGAGGGCATTAAACGCCACTGAATCCTCTGTAGGCGACGTTTTTACAGCATAGAGCTGAGTGTCTGGGGTAGAATGAGGATCACCTGGGTCAGCACCAGCTGCCCAGGGTTCATTGGCATCATCTGGGTCGGTGTAGACAGGATAGCTGTAATCATCATCATCATCATCACCTTCCCCAGCGACCACGTCAGAGTAAGTGGGTGAGACATCAGGGCCATGTGGAGAAAGTGGTTCTACAAGAACAGGATTTGAAGGGGAATCCTTTTTCTTTAAAATGTTCTTGCTGTTCTTCCAGCGAAGATTGTCAATGCTTTAAGGTTGGGACCACTGTCGTCGACTTCGGCACTGAGGGCACCTTCTCAGGCACGCTGGCGACCATCCTAGGGGTGAAAGCCTTCGGCGCCACTTTCGGCGGCAACGTGAAGTGAATGGGCGTCGACGCTTTTTGAGGTTTATCGACCGGCTTCGAAGGTCGAGGATCTTTTGGGCCGACAGTTGAGGCCGCCTCCTTGATGCGCTTTAGGGAGTCCGCCACCTGCTTGGAGAAAGCGGCGGCCGGCCGCGCCGAGTCGACGGGATCCTTCGAGGCACCACTGGACGTGGACTCGTGTGTTGTGCCACTTTTGGCCTTGTTGACGCGGAGTATCGAGAACCTTCGGATCACCGAGTCCCTTGTTGGTGTCTACCATCTTCGGCGCCGATTTACTCGGTTCGACCACCTTGACCTTTGTCTTCGGCGTGGCAGACTTCGTCTCGACGCCCTTGACCTGTGTCTTCAGATCGACAACACCCTTCTGCTTCGTCGGTGCAGACGGCTCCAAGGCCTTCGATCCGACCAAAGTAATGCACACCTTCGGTTTCGAGGGGGGCACCAGTGCTTTCACTTGCGTTGAGACCGTTGTTTTCAGTTTCGGTTTCGTTTTTGCAGGGTGCGGCTCAATAGAAATGTCCATGGCCGAGCCCGAAGGCGGGGCCGTAAAACCCATAGTAAGATCTTGGGTAAGGCCTAGTGGCGATCCCTCGACCTGAGCCTTTTGAAGCGTTTCGGCCCCAATGTCAGTCTGAGGTAGCTCTTCGCTCGAGCTATCTTCCATGGCCCCAAAGGCCCCATCGTCGTCTCCTACCTAGTCGACGACTTCTTCCGCTTCGAACATTTCTGCGTCCGCGTCCTAGTTATAGTCTACCTCCGACGCTGGATTTGACAGGTTTTCACTAACTTCCCGGGCAGCTCCATCATCCCCGGCATCGAAGATGTCCACAGGCGCCAGTGCAGTCTGCTGGGCCTGCTGGCGCGCAGAGCGTCTATGTTTAAGCGTCTTCTGTGATCGAAAACGGGAACAAGCCATGCAACTGGCTTCATCATGATCCGGCGACAGACACTTGTTGCACACCGGGTGGACGTCGATGTGGGGATACTTGGAGTTGCACACAGGACATCTCTTGAACGGGCTCCGTTCCATGATGATCAGTCGATAGGGTCTGTGGCGTTGACTGGGCCCTCCGCGTCGAAAGCACGCGGTTCTCTGGAATCTGGCTCGGAACTGAGCTGGAAGAATCAGGCACCGAACGCAAGACTATACCGACGAAGAAACTAAAGGACTTTTGGCCTTAAGAAAGTTTATATCGATTCAGACTAAAGTGAACCAATATACTTCTGAACCCAATGGCGGAAAAAAAGTATCTGAGGATGGAGTCGATGCCCATGCGCACTGTAGTCCAGGGGAGGAGCCACCTATCTCGTGATACTGAAGACTCTTCCAGGACAACAATGTGCGATCATCCGGACCCAACACTAGGCGGCGATCTATGCACAGATATGAATTCAGCAGCCCACATGCCTCGAACCTGGACTGTCCCACACACTGTACCGCCCGGGTGGGAACCATGTCAGCGGATGCGCTGATGTTGGTTCTGCGCAGGCCTTTGGCTTAACGAACGTGTTGGGCGCCCCTTTTGCGGCCATGATAGGAACGAAAAGCAGACGTGGCTGGTCACGTGGTGGAGAGGCCCAAGGACCTGGCCATAGCCCGGGAGTCCTTAAAACACTCCAGCGCACTTTATGCCTTATTGCCAAACAGGCGGGTACCATCAAAAGGCATGTCCATAAGGTGACTCTTAACATCCCCAGAAAAAAAAGAGTGGACCATAACGAATAGTTTACCTGTCGGTGTAGTTTTGCAGCTTGAAGATCTTTCTGGATTCACTATGCTGTGCATTATTCCGTAGTCTAGTGGTTGGGTCGGGAATCGTAGTTTTTTTTCATAGCCCAGGTGGGTGTCTATGTCCCACCTTTTGGTGTCCTTTGTGACGTCGGCACGCTTCCTGCGGAAGCTCCCACCCTTGGGCGCCATATTCAGATTCTTTTTTCTTTTTTCGTTTTGTGTTTCTACTAATCCTTGGCAATGTTCAAGGTATCTGTTTCAGTATTGACCTTGTCCTTTACCACCTGATTCTCCAGCCTCATCTTTCTGGCGGAGGTGGGTGAGTTCGCTAGTGAATCCAGAAAGATCTTCAAGCTGCAAAACTACACCGACAGGTAAGAAACTACTCGTTTTGCAGCGTGAATCTTTCTTGATTCACTATGCTGTGCATAGACTTTGTAGCGGCTTGTTATTTCTATGGCGGCTGAGTGGAAGAAGAGCGTTGGCTGTTGAATATATGTTGAAGCACTTTGTCCTACTTGTAATTCCTTGTTCCTTTGTATATCCACACAGTAGTGCTTCGTGAACGTGTGCACTGAAGCCCATGTTGCCGCCAGGCAGATGTCTTGAAAGGGGGTGTTAGCCAGGAAGGTTATTGTTACTCCCTTTTTCGTAGTTCAGTGGGAACGCTCTTGACCTGCTTGTTTGTTGCAGAACTTAAAGGTTTGTGCGATCCTTCGTATGATGGTCCCCTTTGTTACTGGTCTACCCAGGGAACTGTTTGCGAAGGACAATGAACTGTTTGGTCTTCCTGTGTTCCTTTGCTCTTTCTATGCAGTGCATTACTGCCCTTCTAGTGTCCAGTGTGCGCAGTGCCCTCTCTGCGCTTGTGGTTGGTTTTTGAAAGAAACTTGGTATTTGAACGGTTTGGTTGATGTGAAACCTCAACACCACCTTTGGCATGAAGTGTGGGTCCGTTCTCATCACCGCCCTATCATTGTGAATTTGGATGTAGGGCTCTTGTAGCGTTAGCGCCTGTAGTTCGCTCACCCTGCGCAGGGAGGTGATAGCCACCTCGAAGGCTGTTTTCATTGTTAGCATTTGCAGGGAAGCCTTATGAATTGGCTCAGAAGGCGCCTTCATGAGCTTGGTCAGGACAAGATTAAGGTTCCATGCTGGTGGTGGCCTCCTCTTAGGAGAGATCCTTTTTGCTCCTTCCATTAATCTCTTTACTATCTGTGACTTCAAGAAACTCTTTCCAGTCTCTCCTCTTGTGTAGGCCACAATTGCTGCCAGGTGTACTCTCAGCGAAAAATGAGCTTAGCTTTGCTTTGCCTTCAGCAGGTGCGTGAGGTACCTTAGCACTGTTGACTCCCTTGTCATCTTTGTGTAGCTTCTTCTTGCTGCACCATTGTGTGAACCATCTCCATTTTGCCAAATAGCACCTTTGTGTGCTAGGCCTCCTTGCCTCTCGCAGTACCCGCAGGGTGCTCTCCGGTAACCTCAGGTACGCGAACTCTATGTCTTCAGGAGCCAAGCTGCTAGGCTGAGGCTCTCTGATTCTGGGTGTATTACCTCTCAGTTTTGCATTGACAGTAGGTCTTTTCTTCTCCCAAACTTGTGGGGGAGAGGAACACTGTCTTTAGTTCCATGTAGTTGATGTGCTTGACCGCATCCACTGGAGTCTACAGATCACTCACCCTGAGCTTGCTCATGTGTGCTCCCCATCCCTTCTGGGATGAGTCTGTTGTGATGGTCACCGTTGGGGTTGATGGTGTTAGAGGTTTCCCTTGTTATATTCTCGTTGCTCCACCACGAAATCTCCTCCTGCACTGCGTGCGTTACAACCACTAGATCTTCACAACTTCCTGTAGCTTGTGACCATCCTTCTTGCAGCCATTCTTGGAATGGTCTCATGTGTAGGCGCACATTTGGTACCAAATGTATGCACAAGGCCATCATGCCCATGACCTTGCTCACTGTCCTCATTGTCAGAGCTCGCCCCTTCTGGTAGAGGCGCGTCTCCTTCAGTAATGCCATTGTCAACTTGTCGCTCAGGAACACCTTGCTCTGTATGGTGTTGATCTTTGCTCCTAGGAAATTTTTTTACTTGCTCTGGTTCCATAGAGGATTTCCCCCAATGGTTGGAGAATCCCAGGTCCATCAGCACATTTTTCACGCGCTGCGTGTGTTCTGTGGGAGCTTGCCTTTATCAGCCAGTCATCCAGGTATCCCTTCCCGCCTTGAGTGCGCTGCCACTGCTGCAAGGCACTTGGTAAAGACCCTTGGAGCGGATTTTAGTCCGAACGCTAGGGCTGTGAACTGGTAGTGGTAATGGTTTATTGTGAATCTTAGTAGGTGCTTGTGCTGCCTGTTCATTTGGATGTGCAGTTAAGCATCTTTGAGGTCTATGGTGGCCATGAAATCTCCGTCTCTTATCTGAGTAATGTAAGGAAGTCATCTTGAATTTGTGTCTTTATGAACTTGTTCAGGAACCTTAGGGTAGGATGGGCCTCATTGTTTCGTCCACCTTTGGCACTAAGAAGTATGTGGATTACACTCCCTTGTTCCTTTCTCGGTATGGTACTGGTTCGATGGCCTCCTTTTTCCAGGAGATCTGTCGCTTCTCTTTGAAGCAGCTCTAGCTCTTTTCCGGTTTTCTGTTTGGGGGTGTCTTTTCCAGTTCTATGCAATATCCGAACTGAATGGTGTTTAGTATCCATTTGTCTGTTATCTTCCTCCACTCCTGGAAGAAACGACTTAACCTGCCTCCTACTGGTGTTACATGTTCTGCAATGCTTGTTCTGTGTAACCCTGCATCGTTCCTTTTGTGCTTCACACTGAGGCTGTGCGCGGGTGGGCACTGATCTCTGGGCGGAGTCACTTTGATGCGGGCTGTTGGCCCCCTCTTGTTCTGTCCACGTCAGTTTCCTCTCCCGCGAAAAGACTGGCCTTCTCTGCTGTTGGTGCCATGTTTCTGGTGCCCCTGCTGTGCTTGGTTGTCTCCTGGAATGTCTGATGTGACGATCCTGGTTGGTTAGCCCCCCCTTCCGTTCGGTCTACGTGACAGGGTACCCCTCTTTGACCCTCTGAATTGTAAGGCCCCCATTGACCTTGAGGAGTCGTTATCCTTTTTAAGCTGGCTGAGTTTTTCATCCACCGGCATTCCAAACAGTGTCTCCCCATTGAATGGTGTGCTAAGGATGTTGTGCTGCACTTCTGATTTGAAGCCTGAGATCCTGAGCCAGGCATGCCTTCTTTCTGTGATTCCCAACATAAAGCTTGCTTGATGTGTCTTCTCCATCCAGGGCTGTTTTGAGGCAAGCATTTGCCACATTTTTCCCCTTCTCCACCAGGTGCGAGGCTCTGTGTTGGTACTTTTCTGGGAGGTGCTTCACCAGCTGGCCTATTTGGTCCAGGATTTGGTACTGGTGCCTATTTAGCGGGTGTTGGAATTTGCCATGCGCCAATGCACTGCAGCGTTTTTCTCTATCTTCCTCCCCGTCAGGTCCATCCTCTAGCTTTCCTTGTCTGGTGGTGGCCCTGATGATGTTGGCACATTTGCCCTCCTCCTTGTGGTTGCAGTGATAATGGGAGTCCGCTAGGACTGTCCCCTGGATGTATGTGGGATCTTTCGTCGAGTTCTTGTATTTTTTTTTCCGACCTCGGCGTAACTGACGTGCATGTCGCCGGGTCCTTAAACGCCTCCACCCCCTGAGACATGTCGCTCTCTAGCATCGGGGGATATTGGCTCCTGGTCTTCGTGGGGAGTAGGGTCTCCAAGAGGAAGTTTGGCTTTTGCTTCTCTTCAATCAAGCTTGACTCCAAACGTCGTCGCCGCGTTCTTGATGGCGATATTGTACGCCCCAATGTCGTCTGGCGGCGAAGGCCTCGAAGGGTACGCGTCTCCGCCCTCTTCTTGACTTTCGGTGTCTAGGTCCTGCCACTTCAGGTCCTGTGTCCCACAGGATCCTGACCCTAGGAACGTCCGTTGGTTAGTCGTCACCCTTCTCGTCATAGGTTTCTTCCTCTTGCTGTTCAACAGTCTCTGGGCTTTTCGGCGGCTCTTCAGCCTCGAAATCCTCCTCTCCTTTTTCCGGCACGATGATAACAGTCTGTGTCTTCGACGGAATCGTGTAACTCTTGAGTCGTTCGTCAAACTCCTTTCTCTGTAGGATGTTCTCCATTTCGACCTTGAGCGGTCATTTCTTTCTTTCCAGTTCGGCGGCCTGTTCTGCGTCGGACTGTTCTGCTGGTCCCTTTGCTGTGTATTTCGACGCAGACGTCGAAACGGGCCTCGTTTCCCTTGTCGACGTCGAGGTGGCCTTCGGGGCCTTTTCATTCGAAGTCGAACGTTCCTTCTTGGGGACGTGCTTCGACGACCTTGGCTTTTCGCCGGTCTTCACAGCCTGGGAGTCCTTCTCTAAGGATCCGCTGGGCTCTCTGTCCTTAGTTGCAGCTTCGGCAGACAAAGTTTTCGGCGCCAGTGCTCCCTTCGAGGACTTCGAGTCAATGTTTCGAGAATCTGAGTCAGACCTTCGCTGGTCTGTCTGGGCTTTTGGGGTCGGCAACTCTCCTACCTCTTTAGAAGTTTTCTGATCTGTCTCCACGACCATGTAGCTGTAGTCTTCTCCGGCAACGTTATCTTCTTCGTCGGTCCAGAGACCTAGGTCTCGAAGGGACGGTGGTTGGCCCTTCCCCTGCATGATGTAGTTGGCACCTCTGTCGCTCTGAGGGTCTTCAGTGTGAAGGCAGAGCAAGCGTTGCAGTCCTTGCTCTCGTGGTCGACCGGTAAGCAGAGGTTGCAAACCGGCTGCTGGTCCTTCTGCACATACTTGTGGTGGCAGTGACGGCAAAATTTAAATGGTTTGTTGTCCATGTCTTGCGCTCAGGGGGCCCCCTGTGTGCGCATTCTCCGTTGGACGTCGAAGTTCTCGAAGTTCTCCTTCTCCTTAGTCATCCTGGCTTGTAGGTGTTATTCCCTCGTCGTCTTTCCTGCCAAATTTAGACTTCTGTGTTTTTTCCCGTCCAAAACTCTGGAGCCTCTCCTGAACTATCCAGACCCAACGACGGAAAAATAATCTGAATATGGCGCCCAAGGTTGGGAGCTTCCGCAGGAAGCGTGCCGACGTCACGGAAGGACACCAAAAGGTGTGACGTAGACGCCCACCTGGCCTATGAGAAAACAAAAAACAAAAAAAAACAAAGAAAAGACTACGATTCCGGACCCAACCACTAGACCGCGGAATGCTGCACAGCATAGTGAATCCAGAAAGATTCATGCTGCAAAACCAGGCGTGATGACGGAGGGCCACTGGTGGAAATCGCCCTACCCAAAGAGTCTGCGGTGTCCAGTCCACACCGGATGGCAAACTTTGCTGCATCTCCACACAGTTCCTACCCTCTTTATCCTACAACTGCTAGAGATATGCCTGATGAGAATTTTTTTTGCCTTTAATGATCAATTTTACCAACAAGTCCGGGGTACCTCGATGGGGACTATTTTTGCCCCCACCTTGACCATTCTCTATATGGATTCACTCGAGTGCAGTACCATCTTGCCCCCCAGCAACCCCTTTCATACATGCATAACGAGCTGGAAACGGTACATAGATGATATTTTTCTTATTTGGTCTGGTGAGGTGGATACCCTGGAGGTCTTTTTACACTGGCTAAACAATTGCAATGGCCTCACATTCACTTTGACTCATAACAAGAGCAGTATTCCGTTCTTGGACCCAACAATCAAACACCAAGATGGCCATCTCTACACAGCCCTTTTACGTAAACCCACGGAGCGAAATACTCTACTCAGTTACAGTAGTGGTCACCCAAGGGCTCTTAGGGACAGCCTGTTCACAGAAAACAGACTGCTTCACTGAAGCAAAAGCACAATCAAACTGACAGCCAGAGGCTACCCACGCCGACTGGTGCGGAACGCATTAAAAAGGGCCTGGTATTGCCCACGTAAGTCCTTACCAGAGTCTAAACCTAAACCAACCACAGAATGCCTAGTATGTGTCACAACATTCTCGCCAGTGTCCAACATTATTCGCAAAACCATTAAGAAGAATTGGCCAATCATAAATGCAGGCACACAATCTGGACACACGCATGTTTGCATTTAAAAGAAACAAGAATATTAAAGACCAATTGGTTAGGGCGGCACTCCCAATCCAATAACCCTAATCGCACATTGCATGACCTATGGTCACTTACGCCCCTCGTGGGGCACACCAAATGTGGTAATTGTGTTGTATGAGAATTCACCATTGAGTCAAAAGAATTTGTATTTAAGGATGTCAGAAATGCACTTGAATCCTTCACTAACTGCAATACTTGTAACATAATATATGCTATTTTTTGCCCGTGCAACAAGATCTATGTGGGGCAGACAAAACAGATAATTCGGTTACGCATTTCCCAACACCGCAGCAGAATTCGGTGTAAGACAGCTAATGCACCTCTTGTTAATAATTTTATTGAAAAAGGACACTCGGAAAATGATATCCGTTGGACTGTGATCAGCTCCATCAAATTGCTAAAAAGAGGAGGCGATCTCATGCGTATTCTAAACAAAGAGGAACTGAAGTGGATCCTAAAGACTGACAGTCTAAACTCAGGACTAAACTTGCTTGAGGACTGGAAAACTCTGCTCTGAACCTGAATCGTTCCTTATTGATCTGCTGAAACAGGTTTCCCCAGACTAAAATGTCCTACATAATAACCACATGTACCATTATCACATGTAAATAATTGTTTTTGTTTCACCTTCTTGCATAATGTTTTACCCCTAATTGCTGCAATTCTCTCTTGACACTGCTCACTCCAAGATGGCCGCCTCCCTTGCAGTCTACCACTACCCTTTCTTCTGTCCATAATGAGTCATGTGTATATAATACCCTACATCAACCTGTAATTTTTTATAATCTTATGCCTTTCTAACTGTCCTTATTCTCTTATTTTCTACCACTATGCCTCTCCGCATGTGCCATTTTTAACCACATTAAGATAGCTGCTTTTTTTGTCATCTCTCACCAACTCCGGTTCCATCCGAGTCACATGTCCAAATAGACCAATCAGGAACGAGCTCTCGCCTTAAGGAGGCTCAGATCCACACACCCATATCACTCTTCACTTTCTGCGATTGAGCCATGCACACGACGAATTCTGGTAAGTCCCCAGCGATGTATGCTTGGTTTTAGCTCCAACGCGGTCCGTTCATCTGATATGACCCTCGCCTGCCTTATTCCTTACTCCCTAGGTCATTGTACCATATGAGTCTCCTGAGCGATTGCGCTCGATTCCAGGCTTCATGACGCTCCCCTCTGTTTCGGTAAGCAGATCATCCCATCTTCCTGCACGTCTCCTGTCCCACCAGTTACGTGCTCACAGCTTTGACTATGGTCTTTATTAATTTCAGGTTCGACTTAATTTTTTAACCGATTGCTGTATTCGCAGCCTCCCCGGTTATTCAGTCCCCTCCAGCTTGCAAACAGTAAGCCTGGAAGTCCTTAGTGCTCCCGCACGCCACACTCACATCGGAGACTTACTCGTATAGTATATGCGTGTTGAATCACCATACCCGACATATCCTGACCAGACCAACTGCTCAAAGCAACTAGTCACTTCTATGTATGGCGCCTCGTTAATTCACTTGCACTCATTCACAGTGCCTTTCTTCTCCTGGACCCGTTCACTACCATTACCCACCGGCAATCATAGTCACATTATTTTGGCTGCACTCTACTTATCTCCTAAGTTTCTACTGTCATCCGGCATCATAAACACTTGCTTGACCTTTATTACTCCTAAACACTCCGTTGGCTCATTACCACGTATCTCTAGTCCTCACTTCACTGATTTTGACGTATAAGCCTTATTATCCCTACTGTTCGTCTTCTTATTACTCCCTCTATATTTTCCTTCTCCTTTTCACTCCATAGGCAACTGAGGCTTCTCACTGCTAGGCATTTATCAAATGTCCTGATGATGATCCGTTTGATTTCTTAAACGGATCGAAACGCTGTCGACATATGTATGCACCTTATACAAATGAAAAACTTTATTGACCCCCAAATAACTGCAAAGGTGCTAGGAAAGCTATGCTCTATATCTTAAAAGTTTATTGATAACGAGATAATAGAGGGCGAGTCCCTTGCCTAAAAGCCCTTTGTTTGTTTCTTGGTTTTTTCCCCCCTCTACTTATTGAGGGTTAAGCTGGGTACAGGCTTGTGCCCCGCCTTGTATATTGTATGTATAAGCTGCCTGACATTGTTTGAAAAGTAAATATTTTACCTCTGCCCGGCTGGGCATGTCACTTCAATATAGATACTATTGTCTATATTTATTGCCTATATTCCCACACTTGTAAGGGACCACTGTTGCTTTAATTAACTAATTCCCAAGGTCCCTTGTTGACTTCCTTTGGGACCCCTTGTTGCTCTCAAATATATCTTTCCCCTCAGGCACAGCTTGGGAATGCACTACCCAAACTTCCTCCGGACACTGAGGCAGCGTCTGCGCAACCGTGTCGCACACAAGGTGAGAGTGGCATACGTTGTTCACCAACCGCAGCCAAAAACAGTTTTTTTGCCAAACTGTTCCAGCTTCTTAGATTACTTATTCGGCAGAGCGGAAGGGAATGCGCTTTGGGAGGTGGAGGCTTGGATGACCAGCCTCTCCGGATTTGGGTGGGTCGTTAAAAAGGCAGGGTCACCCGGGGCCGGGCGACAACACCTGGCCACTTTCCTATCCACAGGGACCTCCTCATTGAACTGTAGCAGAGGCTCCATAGAGCTTGCCGCAGGCTGAAGGACTTCCGCGAGGTTACTTTTTAGAGTTACCGTAGGCTGGTCAAGGGCCTCAGCTGCTCTACGGAGCCCTACAGTGTATGTGGCGCCCTCCTCCATGGCCACAGCAGGAGGAGAAAGGAAACCAGGCTCAGAGGAGAGGTCAAGGCCACCTGCATCCTCCGACTCTTTTGCCCACTCCTGTTCCGACTCACACTGCCGAGCAAGAGGGTCCTCAGACCTTTCCCAGTCGCCCCCCTCCTCCACTGCCCGAGGCACCCTCCTCCACTGCCCGAGGCACAGGCTGCAGCAGCGGGGGAGGGACAGGTAAATATAAATGGGGGAACGGCGCCAATCCGGCTCCATATCCCAGTTAGGGTCCCAACCCGGAGCAAAATTGTCTGGAAACACGGGCAAGAGCAAGGGCGGAGGTGGTATAAACAGAACCCATCGCCAGCGGACGGAGCAGCGCCGGGGTCGCCGGCAGAGGACCTTACGGGCCGGAGCCAGCGCCGCCAGTAGCGGAGCCGGCGGCAAGGAGGTCCCTCAGGAGTGACAGCGGGGCCTGAAGGCATGCCGGCGGGAGCCAGAGGCCTGAAAAAGCAGTCCATGGCAGCAAGAAAATCTTGCACCCGGGCCGGCGTCGCCGACAAACCTGGATAAGGTGGGTAGCCGCGGGACTCGCAGGCTTCGGGGAGCCATGGGGGAGGTACCTCCTGGCCCCCTAGTCCGAAGACAGACAGGGGGACGGCGGAGAGCGTAAACGCTTCTTCGACTTCTTGTTAAGACGTCTCTTACCAGATTCAGAGTGTGAAAACTTCGACCCAGAGTAAAGGAGATGATGGCTCCGCGGTCGGTCCCTCGATCAACCCCTGGATCTCGAACGGTGCAGAGACGACTGCCAGGCCTCCAGCAGCTTATGGGACTGCTCCCGCAAGGCCTTCGGAGCCATGGCCAGACAGTCGGAACATGACCGGGAGTCATGGTCGCGCTCCAGACAGACAGACGACAAACGCCATGGGGGTCGGCCACCAACATCGTACGGCGACAGGTCCCACAGGATTAAACCCAGGCATCCCTATGTGGCACAGGAGTCAAAGACTCAAATAATGGAGACAAAAAGTCTCCAAAAAGTTGGTCAAAAAGTGACTAGGGTACGTGCTCTTACCGGATCTGTGCTTTCTGGCGTGGAAAAAGAAAACACAAGGGTGGTGCCTAAGTAGTCTCCGTGATGTCATCTCGGCGCATACGACGCCAGCAACGAACGCCACCTTCCGACGTGCAGGGGTACTGCTGACGAAAAACTGTCCGGATCCAGTCAGATTCCTGGGGATATTCTAATGTAAGAAATCTATCACTAACGTATCTCTTACAGATGTCTAGTTTTCAGAAATGTGTGGGTTTGGTAGGTTTCCCTAGCTGTCTGCTAAGCACGGGGCCAAAAACCCAGGTGACCCCCATTGCAAAACCAGGTCATTTTGTGATGGGCAATTTTGATGTCGCCTCAATACGTTTTGAGCCCCTGCCTGTTGCGGGTACTTGAGCCTCCCACCCGAGTGAGGCACCATTTTAAAATCGGGGGACCTGGGGGAGCACTGGGTGGTAGGAAATCTGTGTCAGCCCAGTGATGCCATAACTTTCTCACACAAATGTGTGGAAAAAGTGATTTTTCAGCTAAATTTGAGGTGCAGAGGATTCTGGGTAAGAAAATGTTGGTGGATCCACACAAGCCATACCTCCCTGGTATCCCCGGGTGTCTAGTTTTCAAAAATGTATAGGTTTTCTAGCTTTCAGGGGCGGCAAAGCTAAGGTTAAAAAACTATAGCTAGGCACTTAGCAAAAAAAGGGTAATTTTTTTATGTGAAAATGTAGTGTGTCCACGTTGCGTTTTGGTCCGGCTGTGGGCACTAGGCCTACCCACACAAGTGAGGTAAAATTTTCTCGAAAGACTTTGGGGAACGCGGTGGGTGGAATTTTGTGGATCCACGCAGATTCCAGAACTTTCCACCACAGAAATGTGAGGAAAATGTGTTTTTTGGACTAAGTTTTAGGTTTGCAAGGGATTCTGGGTAACAGAACCTAGTGAGAGCCAGTCAAGACACCCCATCCTGGGTACCCCTGGGTGTCTAGCTTTAAAAAATGTATAGGTTTGCTAGGTTTCCCTAGGTGCAGGCGGGGCTAGCTGCGAAGGGGCTAATAAGAGGGGCAGAAAATAAATATGGATAGATACAGATGGAAAGGTTAAGAAAATAAAATAAATGGAGCCCTAATGATATTCGAATCATGTAGAGGTGTATTTAGAAAACAAAGGACTTCTAACTGCAAACACACAGTTCAAACGTCAAACCCCACAAGAACAAGTTGACACTGACCTATAATCTGCACAAAAAAGGTTCAGAGTGAATGCAAATCTGAATATATGGCATTTAAGGCACATAGCTAAATGTGGTTAGACCAATCATGATGCCTACCTATTTGAAGTGAATGCCAATGAGAGCTTTCAACTGGGATAGGAAAGGAACATACCTGTGGACAGTCTCTTAACTGGTGGTCTTCAGAGCCACAGTTGAAGCAATGCGCCTTTGGCCTATACATAGAAAACAAATAAATGAAAAACAAACTTGTGCTAATTAAGTACATCAAATCTGAAAATCTTTCTTCTCACAAAAGTCATGAAAATATTCACTTAGTGAATGGAAGCATAGGCATGAAGCAATAATGTTGGCTTAACATTTAACATTCTCAGCAAAGTCCTGTTCTTTCATTTCTTGTTTCAAGGACCCTCTTAAACACCTTTGTGTCAGCAAAATGACAATAAAAATTTTGGCAATAGCAACCACTCATTTTTTGGATTTACGAATTGTAATCAATTTTTTATTGACAGATATACAACTAGTAGATCATACATTAATCCAATGCAGCAACATACAAATACAACTCATGAGAACAAAATATTTTCTGAAAGCCACAGTTGTGTCTCATTTTTCAATTTCCATAATGTAGTGTCCTGTCCCCCTCCCAGTACAAGGGCAAAATTGGCAAGGGGAGGCAGTTGGTGGAATGAGACAATAAGCCAACATATCACAGTGACCTCAGAAGCAAAGCGGTACTTGTAATCCCAGTTCTCCATTAAATGTACCTTCAATAAAACCTTGGGAGACCTCTGCTGGATTAGACAACTGTGGGCCTACGCCACTGCGAATCCACCCCAGGTGAGTGATCTGACGGAGTAAATATCCAGGGCCGCCCCCTCATCTGCCCTTTCCATGGACATTGCTGTCGGAGAACCTGGCCCAATTTAGATAGATAGATTTTTCGGCCTGCGCCATCCTTGCTGCGCTAAGATGGACAAGGATAGGCCAGCCTACTCGTGCACCAAACAGACGAAGATGGACCAGTAAACAGCCGGGCCCTCTATCAACTCCTCAGACCACCCGGTCGGTGACTGACCTGGACCCTCCCACCCAGATCTCGCCACGTTACTTCAGGCAATCCAGACCTCGCAGTCAGTGGTGGAGAACAAGATAGAATAGGTGTGGATGGACATTTGCCTTATGCACCAGGATCTCCGTAATGCCTCAGCCAGTTTGACTGAAGCGGAAACCTTGCTTTCCCCCCCACTTAGGTTAAGAAACACACATACCATATTCAAATGCGCAGTCCCAGCGTAACTCTGGTTTCCTTCTTTCCACTGGCACATCTGGTAGAGCCTCCTGGTGCTCTACCAGGGGGACACAGACCCTAACCCCACACACCTTACCTTTCAGGTTATGTGAAGGAATGTTAACGGGCTGCTAGACAGAGTGAAACTCGCAGCTGTCCTTGCCTTTGCACACCAATATCACCCGGAAGCTCTCCTGCTGCTGGAGACCAACCTCTTGGTGGACCTCTGCCCCTTCCTTGCACGGAGGGGCTACAACAGGATTTATCATGCAGGGTTCTCTCATGGGGCCAAGTGGGGGCCGCCATCCTGCTGCACCGCTCTTTTCCACTTGTGGTCACACACGTCACGCGAGATCTGCAGGGAAGCTACTTCACGCTGGAGGGCCAATTAGAGGGCCAAGTGGTGCTACTGATCTGTGTCAATGTACCACCCGCGTCCCCGGCCTCCAAGCTACAAGATCTTTCACATCTCCTTACCCGTTTCCCCCGCAGGGGCTCACAGTGATAGGAGGAGACATCAATGCCATTCCTGACCCCGAAGCGTCTTGCGGAATTGGCGGCCGCAATCTCGCAGACTAGGTCACGGCCTGCGGATTCTGCGACGCCTGGAGATCTTGGCACCCTCTAGGTCAGCAATTCACGTACACCTCGGCACCCCACTACACTCCCCCTTGGATAGGCCTGATCAGCCTGCCCCCGATTGCATGAAATTGGCTTGGATCCAGATTGTGGCCCGCGGCATCTTGGATCACCCCCCAAACCCCCCCCCCCCCCCCCCCCCCGCAACCAACCCTGTTGCTGTGCCTGGGATACCCCATGGGAGGTCAGCGGCATATATGGCGCATGAATGCCTTGTACCTCCAGGACAAAGTTTATAAGCAGCCTTCGGTACAAACTCCTATCATTCTTTGTGTCAGATGTAGGTTCTGTGGCCAAGATAGGTACACTATGGTCAACTAGTAAAGCGACACTGCGCGGCTTCACCAAACAAAATATTAGAGGCAAAAAGCATGACCCATAGGCTCTGATTACCCGGCTGAAGGTTCAGGATCTCCAGTTGGAACAATAGCTTAATGCGGACCCACAGGTGGATGTCGCTCGCCGACTGGGTCTGATCAGGGAGGATATCAGGTTACACTCCTTTGAGGCAGCCAAAGACCTTATGAGGGTCTCAACGGCCAGAATCTACGGCTGGGGGGACAAAAATGGAAAGTTACTTTACTGGCTGGATTCACATCCGCAGGCCAACACGATCGTTCCGGAAGTCCTCGATGTCTATGGCCAACCTCAGCGCGCCCTACCGGAGATTGGGCAGACTTTCGCATTTTACTACCGAAAGCAATATTCCAGACCCACGGCAAGAGATGTGGCGGTAACCCGGGCCTTCCTCGACTCACTTCCACTCACTGGCCCCCCTTGAAACCTGTGCTCTGGACGAACCCCTCACAGAAAAGATAAGCGATGCAATGGCCAGTATGGCGCCAGGCAAAATGCCGGGATCTGATGGTTTCCCGATGGAATACTACAGCACAATCCTAGAGACTCTGACCCCTTACCTTTTGCAGTTCCATCAAGAGGTCGTGCATGTAGGGTATTTCCTGATTGAGGTTGACTCTGCAACCATAGTAGTGACATCCAAGACGCAGCTCACCTCCACTTAGTGTGCGTACTATCGTCCAATATCGCTCCTCAACGAGATCATCAACATTTGTGCAGCGATTCTGGTGAATCGACTCCGGTGCATTATCACCACTCTGGTGCATCGGACTAGTGCAGGTTTATGCCACTCCTGAGCACGAGGCACTGAATCAGATGACTATGTGGCCTTGGCACATCGACATAGTCTGCCCCAACCTTTCCTTACTTAAAAAAAAAATTATTTATTTTTACGGAGTTTTATATAGCGTGAACTTGACCCGAAGGTATCTGGTATCAGAGCGCTTTACATAGTACCAGTCCCGTTACACGAGGACACATTCGTTTTTGTTAGGCACAAGGAGATTAAGTGATTTTCCCAGATTCACAGGATGTTCAGGTTCATTGCAGAGACTCAAACCCAGTTCCCCAGACTCAAGGTCAACCGCCCTAGCACTTAGGCCAACTTCTCTCCCCTACTTCTTCTTGACTTTGAAAAGGCCTTTGACTGTGGATTGAGGCTACCTGCAGTTGGTGCGGATTTGAGCCAGTATCAGGACCAGATTCCAGGGAATGGTGAAGGCCCTTTAAGCCAATCCCACAACCCGGGTAGACGATGTCCTCTCTGAAATGTTTCAAATTGAACGGGGGACCAGACAGGGTGGACCCATGTTCCCCCTCCTCTTTGCTCTGGCAATAGAGCCCCTATTCATACTTATCCGCACAGACCCTCTTTTCACTGGTTGGAAGTGGGAGGGCGGGCAAAGAGGACCGCATTGCGCTGTACACGAGGTCCTGCTGTGCCTGGCCCAGCCGGCAACGAGTGGACCCAGATGCCTCAGACTGCTCAGGCGGTTCGAAAATGCATCCAGTCTGAGACTGAATCCCACCAAGTCAGTATTGGTTTCCCCAACGCAGTCCAGGGATTGCTTTGACTGGCAGGTGATGATCCCCCTGCGCAGACTTAGTTTCAAGTACCTGGGTATATGGTCTCTGCTCCCCGAGCTCACTTGGACCCTTAACCTCCAACCTGTGGTTCAGGAAAATGCAATGAATATCTGGCTTGACAAAATCATTATATAATCATCTACATATATACAATCATACACATCCTATATAAATTAACAAGCTCATATAAACAAGTGAGGGGCTCGGGGTACAGGATTTCCCTTCATTACAGCACAAAATACCCGCTCCAGGTTTCCCACTTTTTATTCAAGTTAGATTTAACCAGTACTCAAAAGGATAGCGTCCTCTTGTGAGTCAGGGTATTGTGCTGAAAAAGAAGCCATTGTGTACTGTTCCTGGGTGTAGAAAGCTGGGTTTCTGTTGCAGTAACCCCCCCCCCACTTTTTTACCAGACTACTGATGCACTTTGACTTGATGTGACTGGGTCCCTGCCAATCAGGATCCCAGGGCCATTGTTCTTTCCCAAAACTGTATCTTGTACCCCAATTGGCACCTCTGGCCACATGCCAGTCACTTGTAAAAGGTACCATGAGCACTGTGGCCAGGGAAGGCCTCTAAGGGCGGCAGCACGTATTGTGCATAGATATATATGTATGTAAATAACTCGCCACCAAAAACAAGGCTCCTGCCCCAGTTACCAAGGACGAAAAGCAGACCCAGATTCTGTGCTTCAATCACGGTGCTTTATTTTCCAGCCAGCCAGCTGCCATAACGCGTTTCGCTTCCAACGAAGCTTGATCACATGGCAAGTTGCGTTAGGCAGTGACCAGTATTTAAAATGCTAGTGCAAGGATTAGTCAGAGCCAATAGTAAACATAGAAGACATACTTCCCAGTTATTACACAAAATTACAGTTTTAGTGCAATGTCTGATAAGAATTATAAAATGAATAAATATGGTAAAATCACTCATAATTCATATTACACATTTTAAAAATCACATTTTTGATTTAAAAAATACATCTATGTCTGCAGAATAATAGCAATTGCAAGTGCAGGATTCAAAATTAGTACTGCAGCCCATTCAAATATGAATATTTCCTTTCAACAAAATAGCTACTTTAAATTTAAGGATCTTCAACCATGCTGTGCAAATTGTTGATACTGCCCATGTGGGCCCTGCAACAACTAGTTTTTAATTCCGCTCTGGCCACAAGTCACATTCATATCCTACTGGTCACTAGGAGTCATTTATGTGCAAATAATTTGGTAAAGTGCTGGTGCAAAAAAATAGAATTCCAAGAATAATCTTGGTTTAACCCCCCACCTATTAAAAACGACTAACATTAGGCGTGAGACCCAGCATAATGGTCTAGTCTAAAAATCAGCAATTCATTAAAATACAGTACCAAAAATTGAAAACATTTAAGGAAAAGAGATCCCAGGTTGTATGCAATGACCCTGAAATGAACAAATGACGAAACAAGTTACTTACCTGTAACTTTAGTTCACCAGTATTGGTAACTTTCATAGATTCCCATTGCTTGTATCATTCCCCGTCGTCGGAATGGGAGCCTCGGTAATATATATGTGTGTGCATATACCTAGGTAAATACACCCTAATAGGTGTAAAAAAGTAAACAATTAGGCCTAGGCCTCATATTTTGTAGCCTATTGGTGTCATTATGTAAAAAGACCAGAAAGTCACATTAGCAACCAATCAGATCAGCCTCACCCTGTGGAACCTTCCTGAGAAAGCTCAGAGCCTCAGATTTTCGTAGCCGTTGCTTTGCCACATAATCACCTAGCCCTAAAGTGAGCTTTCCCAGGGGAGGCGGTTGGGCGCATGGGAATCTATGAAAGTTACCAAACTGGAGAACTAAAGTTACAGGTAAGTAACTTGTTTCTTACTCCAGTATTGGAACTTTCATAGATTCCCATTGCTGGTATCAGAGTAGATAGCAGTTAGCATACCTCAAACATTTCGTGCATAGTTACAGAACCATAATCAACCCATGATATCACCAATTATAACAACTATAAATCAGTAACCATAGCATAATAAACGAAATGTTTGAAAAAACAGGGGGAGGGAAGAGAGGAAAGCTCACCTCTTATTGGAAGAGATCTCAGGACTGCTTGTCCAACTGCCGAATCCTCCTTTGCAGCCGCCTCCAGGCAGTAGTGCCTCGTGAATGAGTGAGTACTGCTCCAGGTGGCCGCTCTGCAAATATCTTTATCGATACTCCAGCAAACAGCGCTGTTGACGCCGAGATTGATCTTATGGAATGTGCCTTCACCTGTCCTTGCAAAGGCTTGCCTGCCGCCTGGTGGCAGAAACGGATCGCACTTGATATCCATCTAGAAATCCCTTGCTTTGACAATGGAAATCCTTTCCTTGGGGCTCCGAAAGCCACAAACAGCTGGGGTGTCTTCCGAAATCCAGCTGTGCGTTGTAGATAGAATTTCAAACATCTCTGAACGTCCAGAGAATGAAGTGTCCTCTCAGCCTGGGATGAAGGCCGGGGAAAAAAGAACTTAAGAACCACCGGTTCATTAAGATGAAAGTCTGTCGGTACCTTCGGAATGAACTTGGGGTTCATTCGTAGGATCAATGTATCATTCTTGAACTGCAAGAAAGGTTCTTTGATAGTTAAAGCCTGAAGTTCTCCTACTCTCCTTGCAGAGGTGAGTGCCAGAAGGAGCGCCACTTTCCATGATAGGAACTTCAGGTCCGCCCTATGTATTGGCTCAAATGGTGATCTCATCAGTTGAGCCAGGACCACATTTAAGTGCCACACCGGAGGTGGGGGCCGAATTGGCGGAAAGACTCTAAACAGTCCTTTCAGGAATTGTTTTATTACTCTTGCTGATAATAGAGAAGGGCCCGATCTTGTTCTTCTATACCTGGAAATAGCTGCTAAGTGGACCTTGCTGGAAGCATGAGCCAGACCTGCCTGTGCCAAAGATAGAATGTATGGCAAGAGTTGATGCGGAGCTGATGAGAATGGATGCACTTCTTCTCTCTTGCACCATAAATAGAATCTCTTCCATTTCGCTCTATATGTCTTATTAGTGCTAGGAGCTCGTGCCTGCGCCAAGATGTTCCTGCATTCTTCTGAAATGTCTAAATCTTTAAACTCTCTGTATTCAGGAGCAAAGCTGTCAATTGAAGCGAGCTCGGGTTCGGGTGGAGAACCTGGCCGTTGTACATCGACAGAAGTGTCTGGTTGGGGTGCAGATGAATCGGCTGCATCTCCTATAGCAGAAGCAACTCCGTGTACCAGAACTGGCGAGCCCAGGCAGGCGCTATCAGTATCATCCTGCACTTGTCCATCTTGAGCTTCTTGAGGACTCGAGGAATATGGGGAAATGGTGGAAAGGCGTAAACAAATGCGCCTGACCAAGACATCGAAAGGGCATTCCCCAGTGACCCTCGATGGTGTTCCCTGCTTGCATAACACCGGCATTTCTTGTTCTTTGGTTTTGCAAACAGGACGATCGCTGGGGTCCCCCAACGGGAGAAGATGTTCTTAACCACTGTGTTGTCCAATTCCCACTTGTGTGAGACTGCCCTCAGGCGGCTTAGCGTATCCGCCTTCGTGTTGCATACTCCTGGAAGGTGTTCTGCCACAAGCGTGATGTTCTGTGAGATCGCCCATTCCCACAGCAGCTGGGCTTCCTGAGAAAGCAGTGGCGATCTTGTGCCTCCCTGCTTGTTGACGTAATGCATTGCGGTGGTGTTGTCCGTCCGCACTAGGATTGCCGAATTTGAAATCCTTGGAAGGAAAGCCAACATTGCCAACCGAATAGACCTTTCTCCAGAACGTTGATATGTAAGCGACGTTCTCCTGGAGTCCAGTGACCACTGACTTGGAGGTCTTGCATGACCGCTCCCCAACCCTGAAGGGAAGCGTCTGTGGTAATGACGCGAGGAGCCTGAGCCGCCCTGAAACTGAGACCCACTGTGAGGTGAGATCTTTTCATCCACCATGAAACAGTCCGTTTCATCTGCTGGGTAACCGTCACTCTGTCGTCGAACGACCCTTCCACCTGTCTCCACTGAAGGTCCAGTTCCTCCTGCAAGGGGCGCATTCGCAGCCTGCAGTGCGGAATCAATTGAATACAGGATGAAATCGACCCTAGAAGAGATTTGTACATCCTGACTGTTATCCAACTTTTCTTCTGCAATCGAGCGGCTGAAGACATGAGTTTCATCTGTCTCTCTTCCGATAGGAAGGCTTTGCACACCTGCGTATCGAGTATCGCTCCCAAGAACTTCACCGTACCTGCTGGTTGAAGAACCGATTTTTCCCTGTTGAGTTGCAAACCCAGATGAATAAAGAGGTTTAAGCATGTGTTCACTGCTTCTGTTGCCTCTTGGAAGCTTGGAGCCTTCAGCAGCCAGTCGTCTAAGTACGGGAATACTTCCAGCGACTGTCTTCTCAGAAATGCTGCTACCGGGGCCAGCACCTTTGTGAATATCCGAGGAGCGGATTTTAATCCAAATGGGAGCACCATGAACTGGAAGTGACTCTTGCCTACTGTAAAGCGAAGGAAACGTCTGTGAGCTGGATGGATCGGGATATGAAAATAGGCATCTTCCAGGTCTAATGTAGCCATGAAGTCGCCTGGATTCAAGAGGCGCAATATGTCCTGGAGTGAAATCATCCGAAACGACAGCTTCACGAGATAGGTGTTGAGCTCCCTTAAGTCCAGGATCGGACGCCACTTTTGTTTCGTTTTGCGGATCAGAAAAAATCTTGAATAGAAACCTTCTCCTCTTTGTGATAGGGGAACACGTTGGATCGCCCCCTTCTGAAGCATTTGTTGAGCTTCCAATTGCAGAAGGTTTAGATGTTTTGAAGTAGTGGCGTGGAGAGCTCTTGTAGGTGGAAATTCCTGGAATTCTAGCGTATGCCCATGTCGGATGATGTCGCTAACATTTCTACCGGACTCCACCACGGACCCGATCTCGATTATTTCACTCGATATCTTTCCTATAACAGCGTGATTACCATATTCGCCTGAACAGGATTTTACAGGGCCCCCGAGGAAGGGCTCCGCCCGAAATGCATTGGACCAACAAGTTAAAACACTTGTAAATAATGAGAAGAATCATGAAAAAAATGCACAAGTAAAGAACAACATTGAAACTGATTTACACGCATTGCACCTTATTTGAACTTTATTGAAATTGTTTTGATACTGAGTGCTCTGGGGAGACACTTTTCTTGACAGATCAGTGCATCTACGCATCATACTTTACCCAAGTACAGAGGGTTTCACCCCACGGGCACCACCTACTCTGTTAAATCTTAATAATCACACTCAGGAGTGCGTACCCCGACCTCCATTTTTGGATTTGTGGATGATGTTCAATACCCACTGATCCGATGTTATTTCTTCCCAGCTGCTCAGATGTTGTGATATCCTGCCGCCCACTGGAGATCCCAGAAGCGGAGGAACAGTTGGCAGAGTCAGGAGGCCGCTATTGACGCTTGCCCGCGTCCTTGCCCTGACGCCCTTGTCGTCCACGAGCGCTCTGACGAGAGAACTATTGTGACTGTCGCTGATAATATTGATTGCCGTACTGAGGTCTGTACGACTGCGACGAGTACCGTTGCTGCTGATAGCCTCCTCTTGGTGAAGTGAAGCCTCTTCCTCTTGCTCCACGGAACGGTGTCTTTCTATATTGTAGGTTTCCAAGAGCCCTTGCTGTGTCTGTGTCCTTCTTTATTCCCTGTAGGGTCTCATCGACATGTTTCCCAAATAACATGTCCCCATCAAAGGGCTCCTATTCTGGACCTCTGGTCGGAAGTAAGTCGCTCGTAGCCACCCCTGTCGCCGAAGAACCGCTGCGCTGCTCAGAGCACGGAAAGAAATGGTGGCGATGTCCACCGCGCAGTGAATCATTTCCGAAGAAGAACGTTGTCCTTCTTCTAGAAGTTTCTGTGCTTCAGCTTTAGGGTCATCCGCTAGAAGCTCCACATAGTGTGCCACATCACTCCACATCTGGCGGTCGTATCTTGCTAGAATCGCCAAGGCATTGGCCGCTCTGACCAACAAGCTAACCATAGACGAAAAACGCTTCCCAGCGTTGTCTAACCTTCTACCCTCCTTGTCTGGTGGAGTTGTGAGGGTGGCTGAAGGATTCCGTGATTTCTTTTGCGCCGCCTGCGATATGACCGAGTCTGGTCTAGGTTGTCCAATCAAGCAGGCGGGACTGTCATCAGGAGCTTTATATTTTTTCTCCAAGCGTGGAAGAGTTGGAATGACCGTCGCTGGGGACTGCATCACTTTCTTTCCTTCCTCCCATATGTGCTCTACAATGGGAATCGAACGCACTGTCTTACGGTATGCCTCTTTAAAATCATACAAAAAACAATCCGTAGAGGTTGCCGGCATGGTTAGCTTAAAGCGTGCTGTGGCTCTTTCCATCAAACTGAAGAAACCTCCCACACCAATGGGGTCTTCAGATCCAAAGATGGTATTTTCAGCTCGAATAACTTGTGGTGCTTTGAGGGCGCCAAAGTTGGTTTTTTCGGCACCTAGGCTACGTTTAAAGTCTGACTTTTCTATGCTTGTTGAATGTTTTGTAGGCTGAGGGACGCGTGTCTGCTCCTTTGCCTGCTTTCGGATACCACCAAGGGCAGCGAGGTTCCATGAGCCACCTTAGATTGTTTTGTGGGGGTCTGTACGGCTTTCACCAGTGTAGTCGCATGCCCTTCTGATGTGGACCAGGTCTGAGTCAGACCCTTCACACAGCAGTATGGGGATGTCTATAGGCACATCCTGCGCCTCAGCATTCCTAAGTTCTTCCTCCGGCTGTACTGACTACTCCCCAAAGTTGACACATCACCGGCTTGGTGCTCCTGCATGATGGAGTGGGCCCAATGACATTCCCTAAAATGCCGAAGGATCTTCTTGGCTCAAAAGGTCAGGCACACCTCACCGACACTTCGCTGTGATCCAACACAGCGTACTGGTTGCCGCCGCCACCACCACCACCTGCCCGGATCCTGCAGAGCTGAACTGTGGCGTTG
Organism: Lissotriton vulgaris; assembly: GCF_964263255.1. Classification (NCBI taxonomy): domain Eukaryota; kingdom Metazoa; phylum Chordata; class Amphibia; order Caudata; family Salamandridae; genus Lissotriton; species Lissotriton vulgaris. The sequence continues at coordinate 144,831,090 of NC_141699.1, read as the reverse complement.
GGCCCTGCTTGAGGTCGGAGGTGGCGATTGACGGGGTATCGCTTGTGCTCTTCCCCCCCCCCCCCCCCCCCCCCCCCCCAGTGAGGAACATTGCCGAAGAGGATAGTGCCAGCGTGTAGGAGTTACCGCCAATCTCCCAAATCCCTGCCATCCTGCCCAAGGGGCCGTGGTCATATTGGTGCCCCTGGTGCCCTTGGAATGTGGTCATGTTTTTGCTGCTGAAGTGGTCGGGTCCCAGAGGATTGGGCCATGCGAGGCTGTGGCTGGTGGACAGAGGCCAGGTCGTGGCCTCAGAAGGTGAGCGCTCCTGCCCCTCTACCTCCCTCCATCGCCATGGGATCTGCCCGGCCTGGGGTCCAACTGCATGAGCACCGGAGCACCTTTGGGGCAGGCCTGGATCGCCTAGTTGCGCAGGCTGCGGGGACAGAGCCCCCCCGATTGTCCCGCTTGGTGTCCTGGGGACACATTGACAATAAGGGCCGATCTGCGCGGACCCCGATGCCTATTCAGTGCTGTTGAGCAGAACTGTATGGTGCCTCAAGTGAGCGGTGACCCACGTTCTGGGGCCACTCAATGCCTGCATCTGGCCGATTTCCACATTTTCAGCCTGCGTTTCCCCCTTGGCGGGCCTCTCCGGTTCAGTTGTCCGACCCGGTGCGTTGGGCTGTGGTGGCTGCCCTCTCTGTTGCCAGACAATGACCAAATAGACAGATCCTCTGCCCACACGTGGAGCGGTGCTGGGGGCTGAGCCTCTACATCCTTGGCCATCTTTTCCCAAAGGTGGGCCAGGTGGGGCCAGCCCCAAACAAGGCACCATCGACCAATTTACTACTGCTTCTGGGGGTACTACGAGTGGAGAATGGAGCTTCTCCACTCCGGACAAAGTTGCCCTCCTTGCAGCGATCAACCGTGCCAGAGACATGCTGGACGCGAAAATCGGCCCGGTGGGGACCTAGGTCTCCTTTTTGCACCAGGACCTCCGCAAGGCAGTGGACCGAGTAACCGAGGCTGAAACTAGGGTCTCCACGGTGGAAGAGTTGGTAACCTCCCTCCAAAGAAAAGTGAATAAGTTCACGGTCGTGACAAGAACGGGCCTCTAGAGTGGAGGATGCGGAAAGCTGTGCCCGACGGAACAATCTGTGCTACGTGGGCCTGCCAGAGGGCTGCAAGGGGGGTTTCCATGACGTACTTAATCACTAAGTTGCTCACAGCTATTCTACCTAAAGATCTCCTCTCTTCAGCCTTTGTGGTAGAGCGGGCACACAGGAACCTGACGCAGAACCTCCCCCCTCCCCCTTTACCCTCCCCCCCCCCCCCCCCCCCCCCCCCCGGCCCCAAGACCTGTCATCGCAAAGATCATGAACTACGCCAACCGTGATGCTATCCTGAGATTCGCCAGGTCACATAAGGATAGCTTTGTACATACTTACCACGATCATGATATTTCCGGACTACACACGCCTGGTCCAACAACAACGCCAATCCTTAATGGCGGTGAAGCGCAGACTTAGAGAATTGAATACACAATATATGCTGCTATATCCAGCCAGGATGCGTGTCATTTATAATTCCAATTCTTTCTTCTTCGACACCCCGGAGGCGGTCTTCACCTGGATAGATGAACGCCCGCAGCTCCGAGGAAACTCTCAATCGGCCATAGACTCAGGCTCCTCTCGAAGTTCACAAAGTCAGCGGCCGTGACACAACAAGTCTCAGAAGCAGCGAGGATTGGGATCGGACAGGATGTCAGCAAGCCCTGAGCGACCGCCCTTAACAGTCCGGACTAATCTGCAGACCTCATGGCAATTGTAGGGCACAGTACCTGTTTAAATATACATTCATATTGGTCTTATAGGGAGGGAATCTTTGGTGCGGGATCCGGGGGTCCCCCCCGTTGGGGATCTGCCGTTCTACACACCGCGACAGATGCTCCTTGTTTCTGGCAGTGTTGGGTGGGTGGGGGGTTTAAGGGACTGTAGTTTTTATAATGTTAGTGTTTTTAAGTTATAGGCAGACAGGGGTTATTTTTCTTATTTTCTTCTATGCAGATCTCCTTGCTTTATTCAACTCCTACTTAGGTCTTAATGATACCCGGTGAAGTGAACCCCCTGGGGGACCTAACTGGCGTGTCATGGAATGTTTGGGGGTATTGAACACGGTGAAACGAGGCGTAGTCCTGCAACAGGCAAAAAGGTATGGGGCAGACATACAGCTTTTACAAGAGACCCTTTTAATGGAAACTAAAGTCCTGTGCCTCGCCAGATTCACCTTTTGTCACATCTATCACACAGGGTTTACTAGGGATTCCAGGGTGGTGGCTGTTCTTATCCACCACAGGGTTCAGTTTCAATACACAGCACACAGGGCAGATCCGGGGGGCCAATTCTTCTTAGTCACGGGTATGATGCATGGAGAACAGATTACCGTTGGCAGTATTTATTGTCCCACTCCATTAGGGGCTACTTTTATTGACAAACTTTCAGGGGTATTGGGAACCATTCCAACTGGCTTGACTCTGCTAGGGGGAGACTAACACCACCATGGGGTCACTAGATCGATAGCGCAACCCAAATATCCCTCAACCAGCAGGCACGACTAAATTACAGATATTGACTTCAACATTGGGCTGGTACGACATATGGCGCAAATTCCACCCTACAGAGCGTGATTACACATACCTTTCGGCGGCCCATGGGTAGCAGTCCCGACTTGATCATTTTTTTGTCCCTCAGGTGTTTCTCCATAGATTTTCGCAGGTACTACATCAACCCAGCGGACTATCAGATCATTCCCCGGTCACTATGCAATTTCACACATGCTCACGCAAGCCCCCATTCCGTTGGAGAATGTCCCCTTTGCACCGCCGGAGTCCAGCATATCAAGACATGCTCAATACGGCGATCACTACTTATTTAGCAGACAGCGGTCCCTCCGCTCCCTCTAGTAGCATTCTCTGGGAAGCCATTAAACTGACTATCCACGGCTTCAACATTAGTTATCGCACTAACGAGAAGCATGCACGTCAAGAGCAACTTGAAACCCTAGAGACGCTCCAGGTGACCCTATCTTCCCAACTCAATTCCAACCCTAGGCCCATCCTTCGCCGTATTCTGATACTCGCACAGCAGGAGCTGTGACAATATCTACTGAATGAAGCCAAAGAGATCTGAGAGGTGTCACAACATCAGCTATATCAATGGGGTGATAAATCCAGTAAAATGCTCCATAGACTGCCAGGCAGATGGTACTCCCGCCGTTACACCCACTATTCCAGGTCCAGATGGGTCCGTACACAACACCGGAGGGAGTTGCGGGGGAGTTTGCGAAGCACTTCGCATCGCTATACGCCCGGAAAGAGCAGATCTCTTCCGAACTCATTGCAAAATTCCTAGTGAACATTCCACCTCGTCGGCTCCGCCACTGTCCGGGAACGACTGGAGACCCCAATCACATTAGACAAATTGAATGGCGCCCTCAGTGCACTACACCCTTGTCGTGCCCCAGGTCCCAATGGGTTCCCCATGGAATTCCTACGTTCACACATGCATCTTTTGGGGCCTAATTTATTGGCAACCATTGCGGAAGCCACAGACCTGGCCTGCATGCCAAAGGACTGCTGACATGCGGAGATTGTGCTCTCTCAAGCCGGGTCGACCCCCAGAGGATCCCTCTTCTTAACACCCCATCTCCCTTATTAATTTCTAACACTAATTGCTAGGGAAATTCCTGGCGGATCGGCTTTGGGGGTGTATCACGGACCAGATTCATCCTGACCAGTCTGGCTTTATGCCCCAGAGAGCCACTAGACACAATATCATACTAGTCCGTAAGGCCATCGCTGCCGCCCCTAAATTGGGTAGACCTGCTGCTCTGTTAGCCAATATTGATAAAACTTTTGATTCATTGAGCTGGGTCTATCTTTTTCAACTGCTCGAGGCGATCAATTTCGGTCCCCGCTTCCTGACATATATACTCCTGTTATACACAGAAGTGACAGCATCAGTTTGGATTGCGGGACACCATTGACGCCCTTTCCCAATCAAGAGGGGTACCAGTCAGGGCAGCCCACTATCTCCATTGCTGTTCGCCCTTGCAGTCGAGCCTCTGGCGGACTGGGTCAGAAGTGACCCGGTGCTCAGGGGGTTTGATTGGTCCCGATCGCGGTCAGACCGTATAGCATTATACGCAGACGTCCTCTTTCATGACAGACCCTTGGTATTCTGGACCCCGCCTACTGGAAATTCTGAGGGTATTTGGAGGCACCACGGGCCTCCACGCCAATCCGGCTAAATCCGTCTTATTCCCAGTGTGCGGCACCAGGGTCGCAAATCATGGGCCGCACAGCTCTCTCGGGCAACAGATGGGTTCAAATATTTAGGGATCTACATCTCCCTTTGACCAAAGATTTCCTGGGCACACAATAATACCCCATTGTTAATTAGCAAAAAAGAATGAAACGACGATATGGTCAGCTCTCCCTCTATGGGCGCTCAGCCATTTTTAAGATAGTTTATATGCCTCGGATCCTATACCGCCTTCAAACTTTTCCATACCCTCTCCCTCGCGCTTGGTTTGCACAGATGAATGTCATACAAAATAATTTCCTCTGGGGTGGTGTGGCTGTTCGTGTGGCACTCCGTACTTGTGCACAGTCCACATACTGTGGGGGGGATAGTGGCAGCTGATTTCTACTCCTATTATGTTGCGTCTCACCTCCTTATAATCAAAGAATGGTGGTATAATTCCCCTACGGATCAGGCATATACTATAGAACATGCTGCAATGGAACAAATCCCTCTTCTCCACTTACTGTATAGCTCCACATGTCTAGACCACTTTTACCAGCTGGCAGAGTAGCCATACAACTATGGAGGGCCAAATCAGACAAATGGGGTGGAAAGGGAAACTCACTCAACAACCCCCCCTGTGGCATGGCACACACCATCAATCAGCAACCACATTGGGCGGATTCCGGGGATCGGACCTGGTGGGGATCTTGACCCTTTAGGTACTACCCTAAAATAATTCAAACAATTACAGACAGACTTTGGCCTCCATAAGTCACAATTTTATAAATTTGTACAACTCAGTCATGTCTTTCATAGATTCACATGCTTTGATATTCCCCGTCGTCGAAGTGGGAGCCCCACGGTAAATAAATTAGCAATAAAACCAACAATATATGTATATAAAAACATAATTACATACATTCTAAAACGATAAATACTTATAAGAACCAAGGTTAGCATTAACACAGGAATACATTAGAAGAAAAAAGTACTCTGATAACCTATCCAAGTCATTATGTTAGTCCAAACTACAGCCAATCAGGCGCAAGCACCCCTCTAGAACTTTCTCCTCAGAGGCTCAGGCCCTCAGATTTTTGTAGCACCAAAGTGACAAAAGAGTCTAGGAGGAGAAGCGAGCCTCTGAGGGGAGGTGGGGGGGGGGGGGCGGGGGGGGGGGGGGGGGTCGCATGTGAATCTATGAAAGACACCAATATTGGAGAACCACTGTTTACAGGTAACTAACAATTGTTGTTCTCCAGTACTGGGGTGTCTTTCATAGATTCACATGCTTGAATAGGATAGTGAGCATTAATAGCTAGCCGCAAGGCAAAAGAGCAGTGCATAAGCCTAAAATGCATCGAAAGTACATAATAAAGCCAGACAGATGAATGACATACAGGTGGAGAGAAGGAAAGAGGCTCACCTTATTTAAAAAGATTACGAAGCACCGCTTGGCCCACTGCTGAATCAGCTTCGTTGATCGTCTCAAGGCAGTAGTGCTTTGTAAAACTATGCCTGCTGGACCACGTGGCTGCTCGCCATTTCTGGTGAATTGGCACACCCGCAAACAAGGCAGTAGAGGAAGACATCGCCCTGGTGGAATGAGCCCGTACAGAAGATTGAAGAAGCTTGCCTGCCTTCTGATGACAGAATGAGATTGCTGAGGAAATACAACTTGCAATAGTTGGCTTGGTAACAGAACGCCCCTTGCACATGCGTCCGTAAGCAACGAACAGCTGATCAAATTTACGAAGAGGTGCTGTCCTGTCGATGTAGAATTTAAGGCATCTTTTAACGTCCAATCAATGCAAACGTTGCTCCACTGTAGATTGAGGATTAGCGAAGAAAGGCATGAATGCCGGGTTGGTGCAAATGTAATGTAATGTAATGTAAAAAGGATTTATAGAGCACAACATACACCGGACGGTTTCTTGGCGCTGTTCACTAAATCAAGAGGAGACAGAGGAGGGAGGGGGAGGTAGCTTATGTGTAAGCACAGCGGAAGAGGTGAGTTTTTAAGAGAGACCTAAAGTGAAGGTAGGAGGAGGAGAGTCTGAGTTCCAGTGGGAGAGAGTTCCAGAATGAGGGGGCCAAAAAAGAGAATCTGAGGCCACAGTGCTTTTTGCGCCTAAACCTGGGCGTCTGAAGGAGAGCATGGTGGGAAGATCGGAGGGGTCTAGAAGGGGTGTACGGGAGCAGGAGCGACGAGATGAAGAAGGGGCCGATGCCGGCCAGGGATTTGTGGGTCAAACAGCCTAGTTTGAATTTACAACGCTCTGATACAGGAAGCCAATGAAGGGCTTTAAGTAGAGGACGAACGTGATGATGTTTTGGTTGGTGGTAAATCAGGCGGGCTGCCTGATTCTGTATCAGCTGTAATCTTTTGATTTGGTATTGTGGGATACCTGCGTACAAGGCGTTGGCATAGTCAACCCGAGAGATGACTAATGCCAGCAACGTCAGGGTGAGAGCTCAGTGGTCAGAAAATGGGCTATTTTACGAATTTTTCTGAGCTGGTGGAAGCAGGAAGACACTGTAGCACTGACCTGAGGTTGCATGGAAAGATCTTGAGAGATATAGACCCCCAAGCTTTTTGCCTTGTCAGCAGGGCAAGGGGAGGGGCCAAGGGCAGGGGGCCAGAAGGTGGAGTTCCAGGGGTTGGATGGGCCTCCGACGAGAACAAGCTCCGTCTTGTCGGGATTGAGTTTGAGATGGTGAGTGCCCATCCAATTGCTGATATGACAGAGGGTAGACTGGAAATCCTGAGCCGCATCCTGCGAGGAGTCAAGATTGAAAATGAGCTGAATGTCATCTGCATAGTTAAATGCAGTGACGTTCCTTCCCCGGAGGGAGCGGATCAGGGGGGTAAGGTACAAATTAAGAAGTGGGGACAGAGACGAACCCTGTGGCACACCGCAGGTGAGTTTCATCCTGTCAGCCGAAAAATGGGAGAGTCGGACAGATTGGTGGCGGTTCGTCAAGAATGAGCGGACCCAATCAAGGGCCGTCCCTCCGATACCAGCCTCTTTGACACGGTCGACCAAGATGGTATGGTCGACCGTGTCGAAGGCCGCCGACAGATCCAAAAGAATCAAGGCTTGGTGGGTGTTAGAATCGGCGCCTCTACGGAGTTCCTCCATTACAGAGAGAATGACCGCCTCTGTTGAATGGGCGGGTCTGAACCCGGCCTGCTGGGGGTCCAAGAAGTTGGAGTCCTCAATGAAAGAACTGAGGATACTAGTCACATACGTCTCGAGCACTTTGCTTAGGTAGGGAAGTAGGGAGATGGGACGGAAGTTGCCCATAACCGTAGGGTCAGCAGTGGGTTTCTTTAGAATGGGAACTACCTCCGCGTTCTTAAACTGGCTAGGGACCTCACCGCGCAGAAGAGAACTGTTCAGGAGGGCCAGAGGGGGGGTGGGGCAGGCTGAGAAAGCAGCCCGGAGAATCGCGGGAGGGCAGCAATCTGTGGGGGAGCCGGAGGAAACTTTGTTAAGCAAGGCAATGAAGACATCTTCTAATAGGGGAGGGAACTGAGTCAGAGAGTGAGGGTTGGTGAAGGGAGCAGCCTCAGTGAGGGGAGTAGTCGGGGGTGTGGAGGAGATACTTGTTTTGATTTTGCTAATTTTTTCTACGAAGAAGCAGTTGAGGGAATCACAGAGTGCCTGAGATGGAAGGGGTTTGATGGTCACCCTATCTGGATGTGAGAGTTCTTCTACAATGGCAAAGATGTCTTTAGATTTTTGCGCAGAGTTGAGGATTTTGGTGGAAAAATAGGTGGTTTTGGCGGCTGAGATTGCTCGTTTATATTCTCCAAGTAATTTTAGAAAAGGAGGTTTTTCGAAGGGATCATAGCTTCTACGCCAGCGACGCTCGGCTTGGCGGAGACCAAGTTTTAAAGATTTAAGGTTGTCAGAGAACCAGCGATGTGCGTCGTGAGGGCGCTTGGTTCTAATTAGCTTGAGGGGGGCGACCTTGTCACTGGCAGATTCTAGCCATTTGACGAGTGCAGCTGCTTGAGAGTCGATAGGACCAGAGCTGGGCAGAACTGAGGATGTTAAGGAGGTAAAAAATAAGTCAAGGTCTGCTTTGTTCCAGTTTCTGGCCAAGAGGCTAGTGCCTCGGCTACGAGGGGGCGGAGGAGGGACCAGGAGGAGGAAGGAAATTAGGTGATGGTCAGACCAGTGACAGGGTGTGATCGTGAGTGACTTGATGTCAAGATTATAGGTCCACACCTGGTCTAGGATATGGCCCTTGGAGTGAGTGGGTGAGTGAACGTGTTGAAGACCATTGAGCCCAGTTAATAAGTCAGTAAAAGCAAGGGATTGCGGGCTTTCATGGGAGCAAGAAAAACGTGGCTCCCGGCTGTGCCTCAGGAGATTTAATGCAAAGTATTACACAGTCCGATTTGAATTGAAGAAAAGGAGGCTGAATGGTAAAGGCATGGATATCACTCACACAACGTGAGGTCAGGGCAAGAAGGGCCACCTTCCAGGTCAGAAATTTCAAATCCGCCTTGTGAATGGGCTCAAAAGGCGCCTTCATCAATTGTGCCAAAACAACATTGAGATGCAAGGTAGGAGGACGAAGCCGAATGGGCGGGAACATCCTGAATAACCCCCATAAAAACTGTTTATGACTCTGGAAAAGTAAAGAGATCAAGAACCATCCTGCCGGAAACGAGAGATTGCTGCCAAGAAGACCTTCAAGGTGGAGTGGGAAAGTCCTGATTCTGCTAACTGCAAAAAGAACGGCAGAAGCCGAGCAGGAGAGGAGTGCACAGGATGGATGTTGGTAGAGGCACACCAGTGACAGAACCTCTTCCACTTTAGCTTGTAAGTCTTGACTGTGGACGGAGCTCTTGCATTGGCAAGAACATCTCTACATGCTGGAGAAATATTCAAATCGGAAAATTCAAGGTGCTCAGGTTCCATGCCCATAATTTGCGAGAGAAGGGGTCCGGATGACAGATCAAACCCCCGTCCATTGTGAGGAGATCCGCTGGAGGACGAAAGAGTATGGGTTCGCACTGTGAAAGAAGGAGCAGCTTCGTGAACCATGCTTGTCGAGGCCATCTGGGAGCGATCAGGGAAATGTGGGACGGCTGTCTCCGCATTTTCCACAACACTCGCGGAACCAGTGGAATCAGTTGAAAAGCGTAGGCGAATAGATTGCACCAGTCCATCAAAAGGGAATTCCCGCATGACCCTTGATGGGAAGCCAAATTGCATAAGACTGGCATTTCCGGTTCACAGGGCTCGCAAACAGATCCATGTTCGGGCGACCCCACAGCCGAAAGATGAAGTCCAGAGTCGGCTGATGCAACTCCCACTTGTGGGTCGAGGACGCGGACCTGCTGAGGGAGTCCGCCAGGATGTTGGAGATGCCTGGTAGGTGAACCGCAGTCATGGTTATCTGGTGACGGAGCGCCCAGTCCCAAATGCTCTGTGCCAGCTGAGAAAGGAGCGGCGACTTGGTGCGGTCCCGTTTGTTCACATAGTGCATACTGGTGGTATTGTCTGTTTGAATGAGTACAGACTCTCCCTGGAGCAGAAGATGGAAAGACTTGAACACCATGAAAATGGCCATAAGTTCCAGTCTGTTGATGTGCCAGGAACGCTGAGTCAGAGTCCACTTGCCTTTTATGGATAGCCCCTGAGATGTTCGCCCCAGCCCCCCAAAGAGGCGTCTGTGGTAAGGATGAGCTCTGGAGTAATGGTTAGGAACTAAGTACCGGCAGCGATGTTTGGCGGTTGAGCCCACCAAAGGAGAGCGGACCTCATCCGAGCGGTTACCAGGACCAGATCGTTCAAAGAGCCGTGACCTGACGCCACTGCGTGTCCAGTTCCTCCTGAATTGGGCGACTCTTGAGCCTGCAATTTCGGATCAGGGAGATGCAGGTGGACGCCATTCCGAGAAAAGATTTCAATACACAAACTGAAATGGACCCTTTTGAACGGATGAGAGTCACTAGACGCAAGATCCACAGCTGACGCTCGGGAGACACGAATGCCTTCGCCAGTGAAGTATTCAGAGTGGCGCCTAGAAAAGTCCTGCAGGGAGCTGGATCGATCTGAGACTTCTCGGTGTTGATGAACAGACCGAAGGAGTGGAATAGAGTCTGACAGAATTGAGTGTCCAGAGACGCTTGGTGACGAGATTGCGACTTGATGAGACAGTCATCCAGGTAGGGAAACATTTGGACACCCTTTAAACGCAGATATGCAACCACCGGAGCCAGGACTTTTGTGAAGACGTGAGGGGCGGGGCGAAGGCTGAAAGGCAGAACCTTGAATTGATAGTCTCTGCGCCCCACCCGGAAGCGCAAGAACTTCCGGTGTTTTGGAAGGATCGGCACATGGAAATAAGCGTCCTGTAGATCGATGGTGGTCATGAAATCGTCCTTCAAGAGAAGGCGAAGAATTTCCTTTAGTGTGAGCATCCGGAAGGATTGGCACTTCAGATACCTGTTGAAAGCTCTTAAGTTGAGGATCGGACGCTATTCTCCGGACTTCTTGAGAACAAGGAAACAAGCATTGGAAAGGCAATAGGTCTCGCATTAGGAAAGTTTGAGCAATTGGTATTGTAAATGACACTTTTTATTTATGTGTTGGTTTTGAAAATAGCAAAAGTAATAGCTGTGTCAATTACAATGTCAATAGTTTTAACTTTCACAAATGTGACACCTATAGCATTTGTAATGCAATGTGTGTTGTATTTACGTGACTTAGATGTATTGATATTGCAAATAACAATGGCTTTTAATTTTGTAAATAATTAATACTTAAATAAAATTTATTGTAATTTATAATGGAAATAGCTTAAACGTTTGTAAATAACTTTTGTGAAGATTATGTTCAGTGTATTTTATTGTGACGAAAATCCAAGAACATTGCATTTGCACCTACACACACACACAGCCACACACACACACCCACACCCACACACACACAGATGTGGTGGTGGTGGTGGATCTGGGGGATATGGTGGTGGATGTGGCGGTGGATGTGGCGGTGGATGTGGCGGTGGATGTGGCGGTGGCGGTGGGTGCGGTGGTGAGTGCGGTGGTGGGTGCGGTGGTGGGTGCGGTGGTGGGTGCGGTGGTGGGTGCGGTGGTGGGTGCGGTGGTGGATGCGGTGGTGGATGCGGTGATGGATGCGGTGGTGGATGCGGTGGTGGATGCGGTGGTGGATGCGGTGGTGGATGCGGTGGTGGATGCGGTTGTGATGGATGTGGTTGTGGTGGATGCGGTGGTGGATGTGGTTGATGTGGTTGTGGTGGATGTGGTTGTGGTGGATGTGGTTGTGGTGGATGTGGTTGTGGTGGGGGTGGATGGGGTGGTGGTGGATGCGGTGGTGGTGGATGCGGTGGTGGTGGATGCGGTGGTGGTGGATGCGGTGGTGGTGGATGCGGTGGTGGTGGATGCGGTGGTGGTGGATGCGGTGGTGGTGGATGCGGTGGTGGTGGATGTGGATGTGGATGTGGTGGTGATGGTGGATGTGGTGGAGGATGTGGCATGACATTTTTATTATATACAGAGGGGTACTTATTTTGTACCAATCACTGACCGATGTTAATGTAAGGGTTGTAGATGGTGGGTTGCGCATGCCTTGTTTTCATTTCCATTATAATGACAATAATCCTTTCTTTGACCCTGTGCTCAAACAACGTGGACTGTATTATAGTGAATACGAGGGGCTTAGATAAAGAAATAGGAGAAGCGAGGAGGAAGGGAAACTGGGGTAAGAAACAAGCGTCGGAGGAGAACAAGACGGAGGGCATTGCTGGGGGGGAGGAGAAATGCGACACGGCGGGCAGGGGAGGGGGCGGAGCGGGAAGAGCGGCGATGAGGGTGTGAGGGTCTCACATGAGGGGGCGTGGTATCTTAAGTTGTGTTGCTTTGAGAGGCAAAATTAAAAATGTGTAAGCACATCTCTTTCGTAGGGAGTTAAACAAAGTTAAAACAACTGGCTCCAAAGGTTTTGCTTAAGTATGTGTGAAGTAATTAGCTGTCTGCCTCTGCTTTCTTCCATTGCACTGGCATCTAGGTGTTAGGCTCAGATGGCTTGAACGAAAGACGGGCTGATGGTCTTTTAAATCAGGCCTTTGTTTCTGCTCAGCTGGATGTTAAAATAAAGCCCCCTTCCTTCCACGCAGGTTAATACAGACAAATGCCGGCACTGCTGAATGATGTCCCAGCGTCCGAAAACGACACCAGAAGAAATTCAGCATGTTTTACTGAGCCAGAAATATCCGCCACATAACCCTTCTCTCCAACACTGTTTGGAATCGATCGGCTGATTTTTAAAATTACAAGTGGTCAGAGGGATAAATCTGACGGCAAAGAAGAAAAGGAACGCGAGGCTTAAGGAGATTAATGTAGGGATGGATTTGACAGAGAAAAAACGATATTTGACATAACATTTCAAAGCAATGTGTCACCCGGAGATGGGGACATTAGATCCACAGAGTAGGAGAAAAAAGAAATGGTTTACTTGTTTGCTTTGGGTTATTTTACATTTGGGAATTTCGAGCATCATTTGCTTAATGTAAAATCGATTTTTAAAGTGGGGTCCGCAGTACCTACTCATGGGGTCCTTGAAAATTAAACAATATAAACTTGCTGATAAAATAAAAATGCACATAAATAGCCACATTGAAGAAAAAAAAACTATAAATGAAAATAAATGTGAAATTGCAGACAAAGAAATGAAGCTTGTAACTTGGCATGCTTAAGACGCGGCCGTGAAACTGAAAGTACGGCCGACCGGCCGTTACATTTTTGCTTTGGGTTATTTTACATTTGGGAATTTCGAGCATCATTTGCTTAATGTAAATTCGATTTTTAAAGTGGGGTCCGCAGCACATACTCATGGGGTCCTTGAAAATTAAACAATATAAACTTGCTGATAAAATAGAAATGCACATAAATAGCCACATTGAAGAAAAAAAAAAAACTCTATAAATGAAAATAAATGTGAAATTGCAGACAAAGAAATGAAGCTTGTAACTTGGCATGCTTGAGACGCGGCCGTGAAACTGAAAGTACGGCCGACTGGCCGTGAATAATTAGGGGGTGAGAAATGCGCTGGGAGGGCTGCCTTTCATGTGGTAATGCGAAGCAGGCAGGCAGGCGGCTGGTGGCATTGTGCACGCGCTTTTTAGGGCTTGCGCTTGCGCAATGACCTAAAAAGCACATGCACTGCATCGGATCGCCAGTGGAATCGCCAGTTAGGTAAACTCTCGATAAGCCTCTATATATCTTCGCTCCCGCTCAATGCGCATGCGCATTGAGATAGGTCGCTCGACCTAAAAACGGGATTAGAATCCCATCCCCTTCTGAGACTTGGGAACCACTACGATGGCACCTTTCTGAATCATGAGTCGAATCTGTTGGAAAAGCTCGTTGAAGTGTGCCGGAGGCGGACCAGATGGGGGAGTGTTTGTAGGGAATTTGGGGGAGTGTTTGTAGGGAATTTGACAAACTCTTATGCCAGGCCCTTTAAACAATGTCCAGTACCCAACGGTCTGAGGTGATTGAAGACCAATTGGAAAAGAAGCGGGAGATTCGACCTCCAACTTTGAGCGGGGAAGGAAAGTCATTGCTCCTTAGAAGCGGAGCCCCTCTATATTATTTTGAAGACTGCTGTCGATAGGACTGCTGCGGCTGGGAGGAATACCTCTGGTTGCTTTGGTCGTAGGAGCGGGGTTGGTTGGATCCACCGCGAAAAGGAGGTGCAGTGTCCACGGACACCACGAAAAGACAGTTTGCTAAACTGTAACGTGCACAGGGCACGAGCAGTCTTGGTGTCCTTCTTTATAGTCTGAAGTGAGTCGTCCACATGCTGGCCAAAGAGCGATTCGCCGTCATAGGGCATGTCGAGGATCTTCGCCTGAACCTCTTGGCGAAGAATGGTGGAACGCAGCCAGCCCCGATGACGCAAAACGGCAGCCTCCGCAAGCTGACGAAAGGCAGTGCATGCGATGTCCACAGAGCAGTCTCTCTCTGATGACGCTCTCTCTCCCTCCTGACGAATCTTGAGAGCCTCTGCTCTGGAGGACTCAGGAATGAGGTTGATAAAGGCAGACATATCGGACCACAGAATGGCCAGAGAATTTGCAGCCCTCACAGTGGTAGAAGCCATAGTGGGGAATTGTCGTACGATGGCATCAAGACAACGTCCCTCACGGTCAGGAGGAGCAGTAATAGGAGAAGACAGATTCCTGGATAGACGTTGTGCAGCCTGGGTAATTATGGAATCAGGTTTAGGTTGCGCTACCAGGCAAGCTGGAGAACCGTGGGGGCGTCCTATAATGCTCCTCTAAACGAAGAAGAAGTGCTGGGATAGAATTTGGCGTCTGCATCAGTTTGACTCCCTCATTCCAGATGAAATCAATTATGGGCACTGCCTGGACCGGTTTAAACGGTTGAATTCATAAAGAAAACAGTCCTCATCTTTTGCAAGCATAGGGAGCTTGAAGCGCAGCGCCGCTCTTTCCATAATTTGGTGAAAACCTGCTATATCCACTGGGGAGTAATCCCCTGGACCCGACGGGGGCGGCGACGGATTCTGGATTTGGTAATCATCCCAATCAGCCATGTTCCCATCATCAACGTCCTCAACTTCACGGTCTTCATAATCTGGGAGAATGTCATCATCCTCGTAAACAGCGGCATGAACCTGAATAGAGGTTGTAGGTGGTGCAGATGACAGACTGCTCTGGCATGGCAGTAGAAGGAGGCACCGCTGTAGCTGCAGGCACGGTAGGCTGAGGAGAACCCTGATGAGAAGGTGGAAATGGCCTATTGCAATCTTCCAACATATATTGAAGATCGGAAATGAGGGAGAGCGGTATTTGTGCTGTGGGAACCTGAGCAAAAGGATCCTCCTCGTGGTAGCAAGGATCTTCCTGATCATCCTCATAGTCCTGACACTTAACCAGTTCAAAAAGGGCTTTAAACTGCCCGGAATCTGTCATCGTCCTCCTCGTCAGAAACAGAGTCAGGCTCTGAACCAGCAGCAAAGAGAGGAGATGAAGGCTGCGAGTGGCGTAGAATGTTAATCTGATCCAAAGGCACACGCCGACAGTGGTGCAGAGGGTCAACAGCAGCAGCCCTGGAACTGGAGGATGAAAATGGCACCAAAGGCAGTGATGCAAAAAAAGATGTCGACGAGAACACAGTCGACGTGACATCCACTGTTGACGAAGCCGCCGATGAAACCGCCGACGGCAAATCCACAATCCTCGACAGAACAGTCGTTGACGGAGCAGTCATCGACGAACCAGTAGTCGACGGAGCAACGGCCGACGAATCAGTAGTCAACGGAGCAACCGCCGACAAAGAGGCTCTCTTCACAGAGGACGTCGACTAAGATCGTGATGTCGACGAGACTCCCTTCTTCGACATAGACGAGTAGATTGGAATAGTCGACGAGAGATTTAAAACTTAGACACCATCGTCGACACCGACGTAGTCGACGCAGCCGCCGACGACCCGCTGGCAGAAGTCGTCACTGTCGTCAAGGAGGTAGAGACGTCAGATTGTCGTCGGAACGACAGTCGACGATTTTGCACGTTTAAGGGAAACCTGCGCAGAAGGAGCCGTGGATGCCTGAGAGTCAGATCTCTAGGGCGTAGGAGGAAGAGGAGAAGACACAGCAGGAGCCTTTTGAAGGTCAAGCTTCTTTTTCTTCAGGAAAGGAGATGGCAAATCCTGCACACTGATTTGCTTAGAAGTGGCTCTAGACCCAACTGATGCAAGGCTTTCTGCATCAGAAAGAGGTGAATCCTTCTCCTTCAACCTCTACAACCACAGGAGGAGACGCCCCTCCCTGTCCTTAAGGGTCTTGGTGGAAAAAGTCCTGCACATTTAACATTTGCCTACCTCATGCTCTGGATAGGGGCAATAAATACACTTCTTGTGAGGGTCCTCTGAGAAGAGCCACAAGAAGCACAAGGACGAAAAAGACTTCTTAAAGACATCCCAAAAATTGAAGAAATCCACAAGGAAGTAGAAGAAAACTGAGCAGAGCTCAGGGAGACTCCCTTCACCCGACGTGCGGTAGAAAATCTGAGGGCCTGAGCCTCTGAGAAAGTTCTAGAGGGGTGCTTGCGCCTGATTGGCTGTAGTTTGGACTAACATAATGACTTGGATAGGTTATGAGTGTACTTTTTAGGTTTCGCCTGGCGTCGGAGCTCCTAGCTCCGCCCAGGAGAAATCTTATGTCCCTACAGTGTAGGGCTTAGTCCCGCCCTCTGTTCCATTGGCTAGCTCCATAAATGGAGGCTAGCCATTGGAACAGAGATCTGTCCGTCATGGCCGGATCAGATGCGTGGGCGTTCGATATTTTTTCGCTCTCCGCCTCTGCGATGTCGTCATCGCGACCGTGGGCGGGGTTTATTTCTGTTTGTTGTCCAGGTTTGTGTTCGTCATTCGACGGCCGCCCGAGGAAGTCCAGGTGAGGGCGTTCCTTTCCCGCCCCCCCTCCCGCTGTCCGTGTGCTTTCCCGCCCCCCCCTCCCGCTGTCCGTGTGCTTTCCCGCCCCCCCCTCCCGCTGTCCGTGTGCTTTCCCGCCCCCCTCCCGCTGTCCGTCTTCCTGTTCCTGCCCCCCCCTCCCGCTGTTCGTGTCCCCTGTCTTCTCGAAGGAAATCTGGCAATGATAGTGATGTGTTTCGGACACTACACTGGGTCTGGGAGCCGATTTTCATGATTGCACTAGGCCATACGGCGCCGCAGGTTGCCTGTAGGACACTGTGTTCAGTTCCCGCCCACACTGTTCATCTTTGATAAATGTTCAGCTTCCCATGCCAGCCAGGGCTAAGTGGGCGTTGGGCGGGCTGCCTTCCCCCGGAGAGCGTAGGTACGGGCCCTGTACATTTTTTACGACTCAGATTGCTGTTTATTTTCCAGACTCTGTTTAATACAGGCTGCTACATTATTACGTTCCGAGCAGATGATCCGCGGTGGTTTTCGACTGCGGCGAGCGGACGCGTGGTAATTTGTTGCTGCTTTTGCACTCTGGTGTGTTGATAAACACGCTCAGCAGTTTTGCAATTTAATTGGCGCGCGGGCTGCAGAGGAGTCTGCGTACAGCGCGTGTACAGCACGGGGCTCTCCACGGATGGCGCAGAATGTACCACAGCGACGCGGCCGTGCCTTGAACGAATGGCCACCCTCGTTTCCTTGTTTCATTCAGCCACGCGCACCTCCTTCATGTACCGGCGTACCAAACGAGCCCCCCCCCCCCCACCCTCCCCCCCGGGCTCCGACGCAGATGTTAATAAATTGAATTGGTTTGGGGGTCCGGCAGTCCAAGGAAACAAAGCATATATGAAACTTAATGGGGAAAAAAGCGGGAAGGCTTTTTCACTCGCGAGCCAGAGCTGTGCTTCCAAATGGGGTCTTCACGGCTTCGTCTTGTGTAGGCTTACTTCTGAATTTATCTACACGTTTTACATAAATGTCTTCTGTTGTATTTTTGTGTGGCAATATTTAACCGGAGCAATACAAGCGCTATTTAAACGTAATTGTAATACGGTGCAGTAGAATGAGGTGGAGAGGCAGTTCGGCCTCGGATGGTAGGGCTGGGGCCACTAGGCACTAGCTGTTTCCGCCAAGAGTCAGGGAAAAAAAAAAACATACAACCTGAAGTCCACGGAGGCAGTACTGGCCAGTCTTGCGGAAACAGTGTATAGATTAGTAACTTTCGCCCTGTGATGTGATTTCCAGTCCGTGTTGAAATTTATTTATGGCCGATTTTTTTTTTTTTTAAAGAAATATCGATTTTAAGTGCTTTACTCTTCGTGTGCAACAATCTGAGCTTTTTTCAGGCAGGGAAGAAGTGGAAATTCTTTCCTCTAGAGAACCTGTTTCAATCATTCTCCATGATTCATCTGTTAGTTATTGCTTTGAGTCTCTCAGTAGTACTAAACTCTTCAGGCTCACCTTTTTAGGTTTCGCCTGGCGTCGGAGCTCCTAGCTCCGCCCAGGAGAAATCTTATGTCCCTACAGTGTAGGGCTTAGTCCCGCCCTCTGTTCCATTGGCTAGCTCCATAAATGGAGGCTAGCCATTGGAACAGAGATCTGTCCGTCATGGCCGGACCAGATTCGTGGACGTTCGAGATTTTTTTGCTCTCCGCCTCTGCGATGTCGTCATCGCGGCCGTGGGCGGGGTTTATTTTTGTTTGTTGTCCAGGTTTGTGTTCAACATTCCACGGCCGCCCGCCGCCCGAGGAAGTCCAGGTGAGTGCGTTCCTTTCCCGCCCCCCCCTTTCCGCTGTGCGTGTCTTTCCCGCCCCCCCTCCCGCTGTCCGTTCGTTTCCCGCCCCCCCTCCCGCTGTCCGTTCGTTTCCCGCCCCCCTCCCGCTGTCCGTGTGCCTGCCCGCCACGTTTCTGCTGCTTGTTTCTACCAGCCTTTGCAATTCCCGCCCCCCTCGTGCTGTCCGTGTGCTTTAAACTGTCCGTCTTTCCGTTCCTGCCCCCTCCCGCTGTTCGTGTCCCCTGTCTTCTCGAAGGAAATCTGGCAACACTAAACAGTCTTGAAAAAGATGTTGTGAATAGTTCTTTGTGGTGTGACTCCTTTGGATCTGTAATATTTCTGTGTCCATTGTACCTGGATAGGCCGCAGTGTTCGCAGTATAGTAATTTGGGTTGATACCTGGAACATACTCGGAATACCTGCAAACAAAAACCTGTTTGTACACTTCATTGCTGGGAATGTGGAAGGGCGGAAATGAACGCGAAATGTAGTTTGAGTACTTTACAAACATCCATTCAATCTCTTCCCTTCTCTTTACTCTCGTCTCCCTCTCTCCACCGCTCTCGCTTCAAGCCTCGGTGCGTGCTGCAGTTAACCCACAGGAGCTTGTGAAAGTGCCAGATAGACCAGTAGCGGCCCTGCTCTTCAAAGCCTTCACATGGTCGAGCCCAAGGGGGAGGAGGGAGGGAATGCCCGGTGTAATTAAAGGCCAGTCCGGCCCTGGACAAATGTAAATAACGTGAAGTTCAGTGAGTTGCAAAAACCTGCTTCTCCCCCGAAGTGCTTCAGAGCATGATGTTTCCCACTTGCCCTTCTCCCAAAGTGTGAAACTCCCCTCAAGGCCACGGTATAGCAAAGAAGTCGTTCCTGCTTGGGTAGGACCTTTCTGTTGACTTTTTCGACACAGGTGCACTGCCTCGTGAACCCGTACCAAGAGAGAGCGCTGGTATTCACGAGTCTCCAAAGGTGCTGGAACCTAACCCGCTCCTTTACAAGCGCTCAGTTACGACATCAGCCCTGGTAATTCATGGCTAAGATCAGCGCTGCCCTTTGCTCTGGGAGCGCCCTGGGCAGAATCAGTTTGGCGTCCTCACTGCTGATCGTGAAATGGGGCACGAGGGAGCCCTTTTGTGTTCCCAGGTCAGTCCGTGGCTGGTTCTCTGCAGTGACTGACCTCTGAAAATAAGCATCTCTGCCTCTCCCCACCTCACCCGATTCACCCACAGCGCAGATGCTTCAAGCTGGTCAAGCTGGTGCCAAGTTGTCGGTGAGGGGTGGGTAGGATTTGTCTTTATGTGCAGCAAGGGTTGAGAAGGAGATGGGCGGGGGGGGGTCTGAGGGAGAGTTAAACTGTGTCTTCTGCACGCAAGAGCCTCACGCAGGCAGCTCCATGACCTAGTAGGCGCCCTGGGTGTGGGCCTTGCTCGCCCATCCCTGACTAAGATGCTTTCAGAACCTTATCCAACCCTGGAAGTCAGAGCTGTGCATCACGCTCATTCTGCCCTACACTAAGCTATCTTTCATAAACCGTGGTAAGCTGAAATGTCAAATCAAAAAGTGATCTAATTACTTGCAATTGCATAGATTCCCTCCCCCAGGACAACCCCTTGTTAGAGTTGCTACATTTATAGTTGTTCACAAAGTGGATACATATTTACAAATCTTTTTTTATTTTAACGATCTAATAAAAAATACTGCGCCTCTGTCAAAAGTATCTACTATGCAATATTTTGCTATGTATGCCTTTTTAAGTTCACCACTTAAAACGCTGATTTCATCTTTTTACTCAATCCATATCGCTCTTCTTTTAGAGTATAGCATAACTATGCTAATGCAGGCTGATCAGCGAAGAGTCCTGCTCCCAGATTTCCTATTTTCATATTGTTGTAGCCCAAGATGTTGTTTTGCTCTGGTACTTTATTTTAAAGACCGCTTGAGGTCACAAACGCATTCGCCAAAATATTACCAAACACTTCCCTCAACGAAGAGGCAGCCCTATTGGCTTTGCAAATACTAGTTTCAATAGTGCTTCAATTTCAGGCCACTCCACAGTGGATGGCAAGTCTTGTTTGTTGTTGACAGACATTTTAGGGCATTATAGACAGAAGTAGTACAGCCTCTATTGTATAATTGTGCGCATAATTTTATGCACCAAGATCGTATCACACTTTGACAATTCATTTCCTGTCGGTATCACTCTCTTCATACTTGCCATGTGCTGTTTTACACCTGGGTGTGAGGGTGTGTGTGGCTCTAGGTGTGTATGTGTGGCTCTTTGGCTTTGGGTGTGTGTGTATGTGGCTCTGGGTGTGTGTTTGGGTGTGTGTCTGTGTGGCTCTGGGTGTGTGTGGCTCTAGGTGTGTGTGTGGTTGTAATTGCTGTCTGCAGAGCTCGTCCGTAGGGTACAATAAGTCTCACATTTGCAAGAGATTAAGCTAATGGCAATGTAAATAATGCCATTTATTTATCTATTTTCAAAACCAACACATAAATAACATTTTTGTCATATACAATGCCAATAGCTCAAACTTTTCCAAAGGCGAAACCATTGCATTGTAAATGCTTGTTTTTCCTCTAATGTGTTAATGCTAACCTTGTTACTTATTTATGGTTTTAGGATGTATGTTATTATGTTTTGATATACATATATTGTTGGTTTTATTGGTAATTTATTTAACGTGGGGCTCCCACTTAGACGGGGAATATTCAAGCATGTGAATCTATGAAAGACACCCCAATACTGGAGAACTGCTGTTCCTTGCCCTTACTATTGCCAAAAGAAAGGGATATTGCACAGGGGTGTAATGCGTCATCTCCCCGACCAACAATCAAATGGAAAACCGAATTAGATAAATGTATGGGTGCCAAGATTGCGGTCTTTGAGGCCTGGGGTTGCCCCAGTGTAAGAAAGTGGCTCTATACATCTTGGACCAAAGTAAGGTATAGTGTGTATAGAGTCCCCAGAGGTTTGGCAGAGGCTAAAGTTAGATATCCGGGCTCGACAAATCCACTCGCCCGCTCGCATTTGCGAGGGAGAATGGAGGAGAACGAGCATTTTTTAGGTCCTACTCGCCCATTCTGGCGAGTAGGAAGACAAACTAACTTTTGTCTTTGAAAACGGAGAAAAATTTACAAGATAACAAGATTTAAAGGCATTTTTATTGCTCACAAAGGGACTGAGCAATAAAGATGCCTTTAAATCTTGTTAACTTGTCACTTTTGCTCAGTTTTCAGAGACAGAGGTCAAGTAGGTTGCAGTTGGGTTGAGGGGATTTTCCAAGTTACTAGACCAGCAGGTCTAGTACAATTTTTCAGATTTGTCGAGCCCTGGATATAACCTTAATCTCTAACGTGGTAGCTTGATCGAGCAGTAAGGCAATATCAGAGGACAGTGTAAAGCATTTGTTGTACACACTCAGTCAGCAAATGGTCTCACACACAAGAACTGAACTCTAGGCCAATTGTTTTACATCAAAAGATATAGGTGTTTTATTTTAGAACCAACAAGGTATCAAAGTATACTTTCTCAGAATGGATTACTTTAGTTAAATACTTTTCAAATAGGCAATAGACTATAGGAATACAATAGTTACAGGTTGTTGCAATAGGCAACACAATTTAAAACACAATGCAGCATGGAGCTCAATGGGAATTTCTAGTTAAATGCAATTAGTTACTTTGTAGATTACTTTTCTAACCTCTAAACTGGATCCTAGATTCAGTTCTGGGGCATGTCTTGTAAACAGTTAAGTAAAAGCGTTTGGTTTCCAGTAGTGATTTTGAAGGAATATTATTGTATTTTAAAAGTTGACTCATACAAAATTTTTCTGTTGAAATGACCAATGTTATCCTATGGAAGGAAATTCAGTTTGCAGGTAAAGTAGGTTTACCTTACTTTTGTAATCCAGTGCTGGACTCCTAGGTTCAGCACTGGGACATCTATCTAAAACAGGCACGTAATTAAGTTTTTATCGTTGGTACGAATATTTGTAAGTTTCAAAAAAATCGACACTTAAAAACTTTCACAGCAAAAACCAGGCAATGATATCCTATGGGAGGAAATTAAATTTACTGGTAAGTACGGTTAGAATTACTTTTCAGGGTCAGTATTGGGCTCAAAGATGCAGCACTGAGGTCTCTCCTAATAACAGGTGAGTAAATCTGAATTCGTTGTTCGGCTGATTTTAGATGAATATTTTAAAGTTCCAAAATTCCACACTTGAAAAGAATTCCAAGTGAAACCAGTCAATGTTAGCCTATGGTAGAAAAGTGAGATATTAGCTTTTACGTAAGTACTCGACTGGTAGAGTTAAGGTGGCATAGACTCCGGGGTCTTCCAGGGTCAGGTAGGTAGAGTTGGTACACCCTCAGCGGCACAGGAGCAGCCGGGTGCAGAGGAAGTTAGGCCCAATGTTATCCAATGAGAGGCAGAGGGCCTTCGGTTGGTGGTTGGTGGCTGCTGGCTAGCAGGCCACGCGGCTGTGGGAGCTGAGCTCCTGGTTACTTGCTCAGGGCAAATGGGGAAGTAGGACAAAGATTGCACTGCCAGGGGAACTCTGGCGGCTGGGTGCAGGGTGCTTTTGAGCCGTCGGGCACTCAATGTTATTCAATGGAGATCTTGAAAAGGGAACAAAGGCTGCAGGCTTGGGGACAGAGGATCTTCTAGATCCAACATTTCGAGGGGTAAATTGAGATCTTGGAGTATAGGTAGGCACCCGGGAGTTGGGGTCAAGGGGCGCCGGGTGCAGAGGTGTCTTTTGGCGTCGGGAAATCTTACCCTCTGCTGGTCGGTTGGGGGGTCCCTGGTTCTGAGGCTGCAGGTGTTGTCTGTGTCATCGAGGAGGGTCCTTGGGCACTGGATTCCAGGTCAGAATCGCCGGGGGATGTCCTCAGGGTCTTTGTCCACTCAGGCACAGGCCGTGCTCGGCGGGTGCAGAATGTGCTGGATTTGCGAGTCCTGGCTGGCACCAGGGGTAATGCTGTTTGAGCAGAACCACTGCTCATGGGAGTCCCAGTCTCTAAGAGGGTCAAGGCAGGCAGGTCCTCCGGGGTTCTCGAGGTTGCTGTCCGCAGGAGATGCAGAGATTTAGCAGGAGCAGGTTCAAGGATCAACAGGCCAGTAGGGCTGGGGCCAAGTCAGTTGGTGTTGTCCTCTTGTTAGCAGCTGCACGGCACGTAGTCTTCTGGGTCTTCTTTCTTGTTTCGAAATCGGGATCTGAGGAAGGAAGGGTCAGGGTGCCCCTAAATACTAAATTTAGAGGCATTACAGGTAGGGGAAGTGCAGGGACCAATAGGTCCCGGTCCTGGGGTGAGTACACCCCCTATCCTGCTCCTCTTCTGTGGGAGGGGGGCGGGAGCCTATCTCTGATTGGGCAGGGGTCCCTGTAAGAAGTTGGCCTGGTATATGGTGTTCACTATTCTAGTGATCACCTTGCACCAGTCCAAACAACCCTTGTTGTGATGGTTGTAATGTCAACCTTATAGACCAGCTATCCTAGAGGTAGCGTGGACAGAACAGTCTTAGGCTAAAAGACTCTTGAGGGCGTGTAAAGCCAGCTGTTTTACCATATGTAACCCCTTAAATACCAAATGAAAGGACACCACACAGGATATATATAAAATATATATGTATTTATTTATTAACACTCATTTGAACTCTGAGGTCAGAGGCCAAAGCACATAACGAGTTGCTCTCAGAAATACTTTAAATAGCACAATTTACAGTTAGGCCCTAGGGGCGCTTAAAACAATATACTAAGTAAGTGGTGTAAGTACCACGTCACGAGAAAAGGAAAGGCCTAGGGCATCGCTGGGGCTACACTATCTGAACCTTAGTTTAGATGTAGGAGGCCCACAGACGGCACGTGCAGTGTCTGTACACTCACGCGAGAGTCAATACAAAGTCAGTAGGAATCTCAAAGTTAGATTTAAAAGGATTTAGGACACTTCCGGTCTAGCTAGGAGGATACAACTAAAAACCTAGATTCTTGGATAGTCAATACCCCTGGGAGCACCAAAGTACTCGTGTTACCTCACCCACGGACGGCGGGTGCATAGGTGTGAAGATGTGTCGGGTTTCGTCGTTGATTCCTATGGAGCCTTGGAAGAAGATGCTGCAGGCGACCAGGAGGAAGACGTCCGGGTGGATCCAATGGTGGATCGAAGATGAAGAGGACCTGAAAGCAGAGGGGACAGAGTCTAGGTCACTAGCCAGTGATTGGGTGGATCCAGGAAGGAACCAGACGATGTCGAGGAACAATCAGGTGCCGTCTTCAAGCTTGTCTTTGCAGCCACACGGACCAGGAGGCGGACGACGACGACCAGGTGCTGGAGAGTAGCTGTCCCACGAAGGTTCTCGCAGATGGAGGGGTCAACTGCCAGATTGGAGCCAACAAGCCTAAGCAAAGGCAACCCACGCAGGATACACAAAAGGCTTCTGGTGCAGACCAGCAAGGTCTGAGGTACTTCACCTTTGCAGGGAAGCAAGGGACAGTCTGGAGCAACCAGACCAGCGATGGATTTCAAAAAAGGTTGTCACAGGGCTACTAGCCAACGGGACAGCAACCGGACAATGCGTCTAGCAGAACACAAGCAGAAGGGCCCCACGCAGAACTCGTGGAGTGTGGAGGGCTGGTCTTCGGTGCAGGTGGAGCTCGGTTTCGGGGTTTCTCAATCACCAGTGCACAGCTTCGAGGATGCCTCAGGAGCTGCACTGTTAGCAAGTTGCAGGCTTTCCAAGATGTCTGGTCCCACGTGTCTCGTCGCTTCCACTGAGCTCAGCTATGCTGCAGTCGTGAAGAAAGGGTCAGAGGTCTGGCAATCTGGGTCTTGTCAGGCTCTGTGCTCAGGTTCCGGAAGGAACGGGGACAAAGCAAGCCGTGGATTTGCTGGATGGTGCCTGGTTGCCAAGGGTGGTCACTCCTTGGCCACAAGGGAGATTCTTCAGTCTTCAGCAGAACGTCTAAGGTCCAGAGTTTCGTGTCAAGTTCCGATTCAGGATTAATCTAATGTCTAAGGACACAGCTCCTACTTTTATACAACTAAAAGTGGCTAGATTAGTTTCTAGGTCCCTCCTATGGGTGTGACCAGGAAGGGGGGGGGGGTCGTTACACCCCCTATCCTTTGCTCAGTTTCGCGCCAGAGCTGGAGTGCCCCAGCAACCGGTTTGAACTGGGGTATGCATGAAGCACCTAGTGTGCTTCAGGCAGTGTCTCAATCTATTCAGCCCTCCCTGTCCCAATGCACATCCTCCTGTCTGGGGTGGTGCTCGCACCTCCCCAAGCAGAAAACCTATTGTCCAAACCTCCGTAACTGGAAGAACTCCCATGAGCAGGAGGTCAGACTTGTGTTGGTGGCAGCAATGTCCATTTTGTGACGCTGGGGCTCTGGTTAACCTTAACCGGAATCGTTGGACTTAACATGTCTTCTCCATCTAGAAGGGTGAAATGCTACCCCCGTCGCAAGAATTGGCGAGGGGGTAGTATTCCAAAGCGTATGACACCTTACAAGACATGTTTGGATAAAGAGAACCAAAGTTAGCATTAACCGCGAGGATTAAAATGCACTTAAGAGTATATGGTATGGCAATATCATAGAACAGCTTTAAGGACATGGTTCCAAAAGCTGCAGACATTCTCAGCTCATGCTAGAGCACCATCTCACACATAACCAAGCACTCTGCCTCCAGGATTGTTAGGGCCTGCTATAGGAGTGACTTATAGGTTACTATGTGTCTATATATAGGTAGGTATAGGGATACAATACCTAAGCAAGGGGTGATTACACGACCTTGCCCCAGCTGAGTGATCAGCCAGTTGTGTCAGTTTGGATGGCCAGCCAGGGGTGGCATAATACATGCTGCAGCCCCTGGTAGGCCTTGGATGCACCTATGCCCTGGGTACCTACAGTACACTGTACAGGGGCTCATAAGGTGACCCAATATCCAATTGGAGATGTACCTAAAGTACATGGAGTCCGTTTTACAGTGTGAACAGATAGTTGGCCCTGGATCCTGCTAATCAGGGCTCCGGGCTAAGTCGAAAACCAGCTAAATACTAGGCAAAAATTCTGGGGTAACCATAGTCCGGTATCCACCTTCCTACAGTCCCCATCCTCAAGATGGCCGGAGCCCGGAGTGGTGCTTCACCTCGCCTCTCCCACCGGAGGGGTGGAGTTGGTACAGGCTGGCACACTCCTCTTTCCTGAGGTAAGGTTTCCCCCGATAGTGGGAGTCAGAACTGGTGGGGGCCAGTTGCTGAGTACAGCAAGTGGCATGGAGAAGCTCACAAAGGCTGCATGCCTTGGAAGCTTCCCCCTGCCCATCCTGGAGGAGGAGGCCTAGCACATCGCCCAGGATGTGCATTGTTGCAGGCCCAGGAGAGCGGGGGGCTCTCCACCCAGGGATCCAGCAACATTTCTGCTGTGTGGCAGCCTCTCAGACAAGACGTGGATTGTAGGTTAGGTTTCAGGAGGCATCTCTAAGATGCCTTCTGTAGTGCATTTTACATTAAATCCCACACTGGCGTCAGTGTGGGTTTAATGTGCTGAGAAGTTTCATATCAAATTTGTCAGTCTTCAGTATAGCCATTATGGTGCTATGGAGTTCGTAATGACAACCCCCCAGCACCATATACTCTTAATGGCAGCACTGCACACAGTGTCCAGGAATGGTCCTGGGTACTGCAGGGGCACAGGGCTCCTGCACCTGTGCCCACACCACTGGCATAGGGCATCCAGCTAGAGGTCAGACTGATGTATGCCAGGGCAGTGGGTTTGTGGGCATGGCACACAGGGATGTGTAACACAAACAGAAAACTGCCTGAAAACGACGCACTTTTCACACACCCCACGGGGGCATGTGAAAAGTGCGTCGTTTTCAGGCAGTTTTCTGTTTGTGTTTCATATTATGTCACTGACCTGAGCCGGTCAGATTAAACGACAGCACCTAAAAAGATAATAGCACTAAATTCGATTCTCTAAAAACAGGAGTGCAGAGTGTCAATTCCAAAATACACAGGGATGTGTGCCATGTCGTCTTTGTTTAGTTCTGCACCAGGATGTGTGCGTGTCAGGGTGCAGGGCCCGTAAGGGTGGCACAATAAGTGCTGCAGCCCTTAGGGGTCTTCTCTGGTCACCATGCCCTGGGTACCTAGAGTACCATTTACTAGGGGCTGACAGGTGGCCAGAGATGCCAATTGGGTTTTAGCCTTAAATACAGTTTTAGGTAAGGAACACAGGCCCTGGGCACCAGATTGGCAGGAGCACAGGGCACACTCAGTCAAAGTACATCAGCAATTCAGCACAAAGTGAGGGCATACCATGCAAGAAAGATGGGACTTTCTCACACCCAAGAAACATCGTAAGATCTGGACATGGTGGGCGACATATTGAGGGCGACATATTGAGGAATTGACTTGCGCCCCGCCCGAAGAGGATCCATGAGTGCCACCCTCTGATCCCTGATGTGCATCACCCTATACTACATCATATGGGTGTATTATTGCGCTTTTAGGATGTATTTTTTTACTCGGATGAATCATGTGCTGTATTATGGAGATTAACAACTGTCTCCATTATGGTTGTATTATTGTTTTACCTGCATGTTTGGCAGGTATTGTTCGTGATCATAAAAATAGTTACCGATGCTAATATTATCCTTATGCTCACACAGGTCCTTGTAGGGCTTAAGCCCGCTATATTGTAAAATAACCAAATAAAATGTGTTCTAAAAAAAAAAAAAAATTGTATTTTGTACCTCGTTTAAAACCAGATACCCTGAGCCAGGCATGTCTGCGTAGCAAAACACTGGTATTTACTGCGCGGGACGCGGTGTGTGCTGCGTTGAGCGCGCAGTTGATGGTTGTATTAGTGATTACTTTGCCTTCCTGTAGAAGGTCATTGGCTTTATCCTTCTATTGCTGAGGTAGATGTTGAATGAGCTTTTCCAGCTCATCCCAATGAGCCACGTCATACCTTGCCAGAAGTGCTTGTGTGTTCACTATTTCCAGGAGTTTGCATCTTGAGACGCCATACGTTTGCCTGATGAGTCTAATAATATAGATTCATTGTCAGGAGGTGGTGTGTCACCTGACAGAGAGTTTGCTCTTTTGCGTGCATTGGCTACAACCAGGGAACCCTTGATGTATATGGGGTCAGTGGGAGCTGCCTTGTATTTCTTATCTATTCTGGGGTTAAGAACCCTAGCTCAAACTGGGTCTTTGAACTCCTCAGGGACGTGTCTAAATAGACCTTTAAGCATTGGCAAGACATGAGCAGATGTATGTGGTTGTTCAAAGGTTTCTAGAAGAAAATCCTCTTCTACAGGGTCGGAGTCTAGTTTGACTCCATGGTATGAGCGGTCCAATTAATTAGTTGGGCAAAACCCACATTGTCGTTTTGAGGGGTAGAAATCCGGATCATTATTTAGATCAGGATCCGTATTATAGTCATGCCATGGGTCTAGTTCCTGTGGTGGATCATCAAGATCCTAAGTGTCAAATGGTACCATATCTTCATCTTCTTGCCCATCCCCATGTGCATCATCACTATCCTCTGGTTGTGGAAAATGTGGTGGAAAAATGAGTAAACTTAGGTTAATTGATGGTGGGGTGAAGGTGGTTGTGAAGTATTAGTAGCCATGTGTAATTTCTTTAGAGGAACTGGTGCCTGTGGCAAATGTTCTGGTTTTCTCTTTGTAGGTAGCTTCGTTACTATATGACGAGTCTTTGGATGGATTAAGATGGTGGATTGCTGGATAGTTTTCTTTGGTGTGGAAGATTTCTCCTTGGAAACTGGTTTTGGCTGTTTAGTGACACGTTCGTTATAGAAGCTTTCCCTGGCTCCGAGATCTTCGGTGCGGGTTCTTTCGGCTCCGGAGGTGTTTGTTAAGGAGGCTTAGTTATGAGAGGCTTGTACCAATGTTTTCGGCTCTGAAATTTTCTTTGACAAAGTCTTTTCTGTGTGCTTCGGTGCAGAGTTCTTGTCCAGGTGCTTCCTCCCGAGGATATGTGCAGCTGCTTCAGTGGCAAGGGTTCTTATACCAGTTTCAGTGCTGACGGAGAAGGGCGCAGCATCTCGGGCAACTTAGCTTTCGGTGACGAAGATGGCTTTTCAGGACCGGTTGATTGGCACGAGCCGGGTCCGGAGGAGGGGCGTGCAAAGTTTTTGTATGGTGTGGACCTGAGCCCGAAGGAGAAGGTGTCACCGGAGCCTTTGTTATGGGGTTGGATAAAGCAGGGGTCTCGGTACTCACGTCCCTTTGAGCTGGGTGAGGTCATCTTCGGCGTCGGAGACGTATGCTTCAGAGTCCGGGACCAGTTCTTCCTGTTCTGGTTCCGGAAGGCTACGGGGACCTGGATGGAAGAGGTCTGGAATGGAACCTGTGCCTCTGGACTTCTCGTGGCATCGAGCTAGACGATCCCAGACGGTTTTCTTGGACTTTAAGGATAGACAAACCTCACAGTCGTCCTCTCGATGTTCTGGAGAGAGGCACAGTTTACAAACAGGATGGAGGTCGGAGTGTGGGAATTTAGCACCACATCGGGGACACTTCTTAAAAGGAGTCCGTTCCATCGACGTCAGTCTTTACCAGTGCGGGTAGGCCCAACGGCCTGCGTCGAAGTTCACAGATGTCAAAGTTTTTCGAGAACGCCGTCGAGGGTGCACGTCGAAAGGTACACGATCGAGACAATACCGTTGGTTAGCTGTTATTGCACATCAAAAGGAACTTCGACAATGACGGGGAGCGCAGCAAGTCACATCCGAACCAGATGGCCTAAAAAAACAATCCAACAATGGAGCCGAAGCCCATGCGCACTGTCAACCAAAGGAGGAGTCCCCAACCTTGTGACTACAAGACTTCTTCGAAGACAAAAACAACATGCAAACATTGGAGCCCAACAACAGATGGCGATCAGATGCAAAAGTGTACAATCTGCAGCTCGCTCATATGCCTCGGACATGATATTCCCAATGAAACATCCATATTGAAAATAAAGGAGACTAAAAAATGTGTCATAAAAAGGATACTCTTGCGAGAACCGAAAAAGTAATACAAGTGATTAATAAATTAAATTTAAACATAGTTCGGAATAGTATACCCCCTCAGAATTAGTAGAACATTTAGGAAGTGTGTGTGAGTATGCACACTAAGAAAGCAGTAGGACCAAAAAAATGAAAAAATTAACCAGAATGAGTTACCAGAAGCAATATCAATTCTGCAACTAAAGATGTAAATGATTCCTTCTTTTGGGCTTAAGTAGTAATTACTGAGTGAATCATTCAGGGATAAGACTGTTGTCCTTGGATATAAAGAAGGAAAGAATACATACAAAAAGGTTGGTTTAGGGATTAGAATTATTGAAGAAGCGCTGTATTGGAATGGAATCCCAAACCAGCAGTAACAGGCACCTTAAACCATAACTGATGTGCTATGCAATTAAAAACATTAAAAATGCTTAAGAGAAAAATTATAACGCAAGCACAAGAAGGGTGCATTAACCACCTTTCGGTTAATGAAGCATTCGTAAAATTGATATTCCAAGATATTAAACGGTCCACAGGAGGTGGGGGGAATTTCTGCCCAATCTTTTTTGGGAAATAACCACATTGTTCTAAACCTGCTGAACAAAATGAAGAAAATACATTAAGACAACCAACCTTTTTGCCTTTGCTTGTGGTAAGTCTTGTCCCTCAAGAGAGACAATCTGTGTAAAAGTTTGATGGTACCTAGTAAAAACTGTTAAGGTCCACTATCAAAAACAAGATGAGACAAAGTGGTCCAGTACTATACAGACCTAGGCCCAATTACGAGTGAAGGCGTCATTTATCATCCTTGACTAATAATGAAACCACAGGGTACATTACTTATCAGGTGCAATAAATAACACCAATTACGATTTCATGGGGAAAACCATGCCAATTTCAGTTTAAGACACCCAAAATACACATGTTCTGGTTAATACCGTATGTTTCCCCCTGTTAACTTTCGGCAGGTTTGGCAGGCTGAAGGTTATCTAAATATTCCTCAATTACGAATAAAGTACCAAGTCACTCCAACAAGGAAAGAGTGTCTGTCACGACAAATGTAAAAATGTAAAAATGTCGACTAAAACAATCTCACACGTCATTACTGGGCTAAAATGTCATCCATCATTCGAACCACAATTAAAACAAATGTTAAGAATGAAGCTATAATCAGGATGTGTGGCAGTATGCAGAAATGATACATAACTACTCTGTTAAATTATTGACATTTACACATTCAATAAACGTATTGAGGAGTAAGAGCGACAGTATTAAAATGAATAAATGAAATGTGTTAACTAAAATCAACTAAAATGCCAATCACAGAGTGATTGAAGCACAGTAAGTC
The DNA here is from genome assembly GCF_964263255.1 of Lissotriton vulgaris. Lineage (NCBI taxonomy): Eukaryota > Metazoa > Chordata > Amphibia > Caudata > Salamandridae > Lissotriton > Lissotriton vulgaris. Next base: position 144,799,168 of record NC_141699.1, on the reverse strand, counting down.
AGCTCATGTCATGGCAATAGCAGAAAAGGATACTTTGGTACTTCCCAGCCTTCTGTGAGTTGGGGGTTTTCATTTAGTAAAGGCTGTCCTAGCTTATCAAGACAGAAATTGGTAAAGTACAGCACGCTTCCTACCACCTGCAGACAAAGCAAAACGGGCAATTAAAAATTGCATTCAATTGTTCAATGTGAACTGATTAGCATTTCTTGTATGAGATTAGGGCTTGTCCTGGACTAGAAAACCAAATGTCTCCTAAAAGCTGAGGGCAAGATACACAACATTCGTAACATACACTGGTCTCCATCTACTTCATTGTCTAAGGGACGCAAGGGGCAATGGTTCTGAAAGAGCAAGTAGGTATCAGGGCACCTGAGGCGCAAACTTAACTGGCACACCAAGGTACAGCAGGATTTCCTTAGGTCTTCAGAAAAGGCAGACTTGCTCAGACACAGTAACATGAATAGTTCTAGTTTCAGTATGTTGGAGATTCTTTCAGTGGTAAGGGAGTGTCCTAATCTGAAAATAAAATCTCTAGTTTTTTTGAGGTCCAGTATTTAGTATTTTGAATCAAAGTTACAATCACTAGCTTTAAACTGAGATTAACAAGAGTATTACAAGTGTGTCTTGGACCCCTTTATGTCATTTGCTGTGAAGACCATCATCCACAGCATGTAAAACTTATCACAAGGCAGTCGCTCAGTTGGAGTATTAATTCCTCAGTATCTACGGGACAAAGGAAACCATCTATTTACAAAACTTCACTTCTCTTGTTATAAGTCTTCTTTCAATAGTAACTGGTCTTGATTTACTTTTAACAATGAAAAGCTCCATTGGCCTCCACTTAATTTACAGCCTTGCTTTCAGGAAGGCGAGGGGATGTTTACCCAGAAAGAGCCAAACCCCAACCACAGGGTCACAGACGTCCCACCCTCCCAAGACCTCTAACAGACTCTGCACCTTCTACCGCAAGATCAAGACCATCTATGACAACTTTGACACCCAGGACCACCCCAGGGTGCCAGCAACTACCACAACCGACGGTGACCCCCCCCTTAGACTCTGCACAGCTGTCCCTACTCACCACAAACACCATAAAGACCATAAAAAGCATCTAGTCCGGAGAACCTTCAGAACGCTGCCCATACAGCACACAGCCGCCACCGCACCTGAGGTATGCTGAACCATCAACTGCTCCCTTAAGACCACCACCTTCCCTGACAACTGGAGACATGCCAAGATCAACCCCCTCCTGAGAAACCTTCTGCAGACCAGACAGACCGCAAGAACTTCAGGCCCATCTCCCTGCTCCCCTTCCCAGCCAAAGTCATCAAAAAAGCCATCAACGCCCAACTTGCTAACTTTATCGAAACCAACCATGGCCTGGACATCTCTCAATACAGATTCCGAAGCAGTCATAGCACTGAGACCGCCCTCCTCGCCGCCACCAACTTACACTCCCTCCTCGACCAGGGCAAAACCACAGCCCTCGTCCTACTGGACATCTCGGCGCCCTTTTCCCACCGCACCCTAGCCACAAGACTCCACGACGCGGGTATCCAAAACTAGGCCCTCAACTGGATCCGCTCCTTTCTCACCGGCAGAACACAACAGGTTAGACTTCCACCATACCTCTCAAAACAGACGGATCAGCTGTGGAGTATCCCAGGGCCCCTTTCTCAGCCCCACCCTCTTCAAAGCCTACCACGGGCACAACAAAGTCTCATACGCAAACTACACCCAGCTGATCCTCTTCCCTCACCAAAGAACCCACTGTCGCCAGGAACAACTTCCATGAAGGAAAGAAATCAGTCAACACCAGGATGAAGGACAGTTGCCTGAAGCTCCACTCGGACAAAATAGAAATCTTAATCTTGGGAACCTTCCACTCCGCTTAGAACAACTCCTGGTGACGCTCTGCTCTAGGAAGTGCCCTGCTCCCACGAACCATACACGAAACCTTGGCATTGTACTCTACTCCTCGCTCACCATGGACTGCCAGATAAACAGTCTCTTCGGCCTTCTATAACACACTCAGTCTGCTTCGAAAGATCTTCCAAAAGATCCCCACTGAATCCAGGAAGACAGTCACCCATTACCTCATCAGCAGCAGACTAGATTAGGCCAATGCACTCTATGCCGGCGTCACCCAGAAACTCCTCGGCAGACTCCAGAATATCCCCAACATCGCAACAAGACTAATCCTTAACATCCCCAGTCACAGTCACATCACTCAACACCTCCACGACCTCCACTGACTCCTAGTCTACATAAAATAACCTTCAAACTCCTCACCCACGCAGACAAGGCCCTTCACAATGCCAGACCCACAAACCTGAACCACCACCTCACATTCCACGCACCCAACAGACAACTCGGCTCGGCCCAGCTTTACCTGGCTACTGTCCCACGGATCCGCATGACTAGAATCGGAGGAATGTCATTCTCCTACCTCGACTACAAGACATGGAACACCCTGCCCACCTACCTCAGGAAACGAATAGTTTCTTACCTGTCGGTGTAGTTTTGCAGCTTGATGATCTTTCTGGATTCACTATGCTGTGCATATTCCGCGGTCTTGTGGTTGGGTCCGGATTCGTAGTCTGTTCTCTTTTTTTTTTTTTTTTGTGGCCCAGGTGGGCGTCGGCGTCACCCTTCCTTGGGTGTATTTCCGGTGACGTCGGCATGCTTCCTGCGGAAGCTCCCATCCCTGGGCGCCATCTTCGGATTCTTTTTTTCGTGTTTCCTTCGTTTCCGAAGTGATGGCAATGTTCTATGTAGGTGATTTTTCCTTAACCGCCTTGTATGTAAAATCCATTTTATCTCTTCATCTTCTTTTTTTTTTTTTTGACCACCCCTTTTCTCGCCAGCCTCATCTTTCTGGCGGAGGTGGGTGGGTTCGCTAGTGAATCCAGAAAGATCATCAAGCTGCAAAACTACACCGACAGGTAAGAAACTATTGTTTTGCAGCGTGAATCTTTCTGGATTCACTATGCGGTGCATAGATTTTGTAGCGGTTTCTCATTTCCGTGGCGGCTGGGTGGAAGATGAGTTCTGGTGTCTGAATATGTGCTGGAGCACCTTTTGTCCGACTTGCGCTTCCTTGTTCATCTGCACATCCACGCAGTAGTGTTTTGTGAACGTGTGCACTGAAGCCCATGTTGCCGCCAGGCATATGTCTTGTATGGGCGTGTTAGCCAGGAAGGCTATTGTGGCCCCCTTCTTCCTAGTGGAGTGTGCACGCACTCCCTCGTCTAGTTCCTGTCCTGCCCTGTTGTGGCAGAGCTGAATCGTCTGTGCTATCCATCGTGCAATAGTGTTCTTCGTTACTGCTTTGCCCATGTAACTGTTGGCGAATGACACAAAGAACTGCTTCGTTTTTCTGTGCTCCTTTGTCCTTTCAATGTAATGCATGACCGCCCTTCTGGCGTCTAAGGTGTGCAGAGCTCGCTCAGCGCTATTGGTTGGTTTTTGGAAAAAACTCGGTATCTGTATGGACTGGTTCATGTGGAACCTGGAGACCACCTTCGGCATGAAGTGTGGGTCCGTCCTCATCACAACCCTATCACTATGTATTTGTATGTAGGGTTCCTGTAGCGTCAGCGCTTGTAGTTCGCTTACTCTGCGTAATGACGTTATAGCAACTAGGAAGGCTGTTTTCATGGTTAGCATCTTTAAGGAGGCCCTGTGCAGTGGTTCAAAGGGCTCCTTCATGAGTTCCGTGAGAACTACGTTCAAGTTCCATGCTGGTGGTGGCACCCGCTTGGGCGGTGCGATCCTCTTCGCTCCTTCCAGGAACCTCTTGACAACCTGGGATGTGAAGAAGCTCCTGCCCATCTCACCCCTTGTGTAGGCTACTATAGCCGCTAAGTGAACCCTCAAGGAGGATGAACTGAGTTTTTTGTCCAGCAAGTGTGTCAGGTATCGCAGCACTGTGGAGTCTTTCTTCATTTTCTTGTGAAGTTGTTCACGTTTGCACCACATCGTGTATCTTTTCCATTTTGCGACATAGCACCGCCGTGTGCTCGGCCTCCGTGCCTCCCGAAGGACCCTGAGGGTGCTCTCTGGCAGTCTCAAATGTGCAAACTCTATGTCCTCAGGAGCCATGCTACTAGGCTCATGGTCTCTGGCTCTGGGTGCAGCACCTCTCCGTTCTGCATGGAGAGCAGGTCCTTTATTCTGCCGAATCTGTGGGGTGCACTCTGTGACATCTCCATGATCTGCGAGTACCATGTCTGCCTCGCCCACTGTGGCGCGACCAGTATCAGGGTCATCTTGCTCGCTCTGCACTTGCTCAGTACTCGGTGTATCAGTGGTATCGGGGGAAAAGCGTAGGCAAATGTCCCGGACCAATCTATCCATAGGGCATTCCCAAGGGACCCCTTTTCGGGTAGTCTGGATGCGAAGTACTGGCATTTCGCATTCTGGCGTGTTGCAAACAGGTCCACTGATGGCGTTCCCCACCTGTTGAATACCCACCTCGTTTCCTGAGCATTGAGCTCCCACTCGTGGGATGCCGATGTCTGTCTGCTCAGCCAGTCTGCCTGAATGTTCTCCTTCCCTGGTAGGTGTATGGCTAGCAGGTCTATCTGTAGAGGGATGGCCCATCTCCATATCTCCTGTGCCAGTGTTGAAAGCGTTGTTGACTGTGTTCCACCCTGCTTGTTGATGTAGAACATCGCCGTGGTGTTGTCTGTCTGCAGTAACACCCTTTGCTTGTACAGTCTTGTCTGGAAGGCTTTCAGTGCAAGGAAGATTGTCTTCAATTCTAGGTAATTGATATGCTTTGTCGCATCTGCTGGCGTCCACAGTCCTCTCACTTTGAGCTCCTCCATGTGAGCGCCCCATCCCTTCAGGGATGCGTCTGTGGTGATGGTCACTGTCGGAGTTGGGGGTGTTAGAGGCTTTCCCCTTGTTAGGTTCTCCATGGTCCACCATGTCATCTCCCTTTGCACTGCGTGCGTCACCACCACAAGATCCTCCCAACTGCCTGACGCCTGTGACCACTGTTCCTGGAGCCATTCCTGCATGGGTCTCATGTGTAGCCGCACATTCGGCACCAGGTGGATGCATGATGCCATCATCCCCATGATCTTGCTCGCCGTCCTCGCTGTCCGAGCTTGCCCCTTCCGGTAGAGGCGAGTTTCCTTGACCAGCGCCCTTGCTCTCTTCTCGCTGGGGAACACCTTGGCCTGCACGGTGTTGATCACTGCCCCCAGGAAGGTCTTCACTTGCTCCGGTTCCATTGACGATTTTTCCCAATGGACGGAGAACCCCAGGTTTATGAGCGTGCTCGTCACTGTCTGTGCGTGGTGTTTGCACCTTTGGTACGAACTCGCCTTCACCAACCAGTCGTCTAGATAAGGGTATACGTGTATCCCCTGTCTTCGTAGGTGTGCAGCAACTGCTGCGAGGCACTTCGTGAATACCCTTGGTGCTGATTTGAGTCCGAAGGCCAGCGTTGTGAACTGGTAGTGGCCTCCCCCGATTGTGAACCTGAGCATATGTTTGTGCTTTTTGTTCATCGGTATGTGCAAGTAGGCGTCCTTGAGGTCTATCGTGACCATGAAATCTCCGACCTGCAGTTGCGGTAGCACCTCCTGCAGGGAGGTCATTTTGAATTTCTGTGTTCTTATGAATTTGTTGAGGAACCTCAGGTCTAGGATGGGCCTCATCTTGTCGTCTACCTTTGGTACCAGGAAGTACGTCGAGTAGACTCCCTTGTTCCTTTCCTTGAATGGGACTTGCTCTATGGCCTGCTTTTGCAGAAGTTCCTTTACTTCTTCCTGAAGCCTCGCCAGCTGGTCTCCTGCTGGCGGTCTTCCCCTTGGTTTCCTGCTTGTTGGCCTTTTCTCCAATTCCAGGCAATACCCGAATTGGATGATGTTTAGGATCCATTTGTCTGATGTGATTTCTCTCCATTCCTGGAGGTAAAATTGCAATCTTCCTCCCACTGGTGTCATGTGGTCGTAGGTGTTTTGATTGTCCCGACCCCTTGGTACGTGGTGCCCCCCCGGGTCCTTTCTGTGGCTGGGCACCCAGAGTTCTGTGGAGTCACTTCGAGGAGGGCTGCTGCCCCCCTCTCCTATTCTGGCCACGTCCGTTTCTTCCTCGAAAGGACTGACCTCTTGGTTGGTACTGCCAGGACTGTTTCTGCTGACCTTGCTGTCCCTGTGAGTCTGCCTGGTGCGTTTGCTGGAAAACCTTGTGTGATGTACCTGGTTGGTTTCCACCTCTCCCGCCGGGCCTCCGTGACGGGGTGCCTCTTCTGTTGCCTCTGAACTGCAACGCCCCCATAGACCTTGCCGTCTCATTATCTTTCTTGAGCTGGCTGAGTTTCTCGTCCACAGTTGCCCCGAAGAGCGTGTCGCCGTTGAACGGTGTGTTGAGGATACTGTGTTGCACCTCGGGTTTGAACCCTGAAATCCTGAGCCAGGCGTGTCTCCTTTCCGTGACACCCATCATCATCAGCCTGCTGGCGGTGTCTGCCCCGTCCAGGGCCGTCTTAAGGCAAGAATTTGCCGCATTTTTCCCCTCTTCGACCAACATCTCGGCCTTCTGCCTGGCCTCCTGGGGTAGGTCCTTCACCAAGTGCCCCAGGCCGTCCATGATCTGGTACATGTGCCTGTTTAGAAGAGCGTTGGAGTTAGCCATGCGCCAGTGGGTCGCAGCATTCCGTTCGATCCTTCTGCCCACCAGATCCATCCTCTTGCTCTCCTTATCCGGTGGTGGGCCCCGAGGTAGTGGATACGTTGGCCCTCTTCCTAGCCGTGGCCGTGATAATGGAGTCTGCGGAGACCTCGCCTCGAATGTAGGCCGGGTCCTTCGTGGAGTGTTTGTATTTTTTCTCTGTTCTAGGGGTTACCGCCTTGCATGTTGCGGGCTCCTTGAATGCTTCTTGTCCTTGAGCCAAGACGCTCTCGAGCATTGGGAGGAACTGGCTCCTTGTCTGTGTTGGGAGCAAAGTCTCGAGCAGGAAGTCTGCTTTCTGCTTCTCCTCGTCGAGCTTTAACCTAAATGCCGCTGCGGCAGATTGTATCGCCGAATTGTATGCCCCGATGTCGTCAGGCGGCGAGGGCCTCGAGGGGTATGTGTCGACCGCCTCCTCCGGGCTCTCGGTGTCGATATCCAGGTAATCCTCCTCGATGGGGTCAGAGGTGGCCGACTCGGCGTCCAACCTACTGCCCTCCTCCTCGTCATAGCCGTAATCCTCGTAGGGATTCTCCTCATCTCCCTGGTCGTCGACCATCTCGGCGGCCGGGCCATGTCCGTCGCCGAGTTCTTCTTCCTCTTCGACCAGATCTAGCACCACGTGCTTGGTCTTGTGTGGAATTGTAAAGGTACTCATCTCTGCGTCGAAATCCTTCTTCCGCTGCAAGATGCTCGCCATCTCGGCCTCCAAACGCCGTCTTTTCTTTTCCCTTTCGGCCGCGTTCTCGGCCTCGGAACGCTCGGCCCCTCTCTTCGTCACCTGGCTCGGCGGCGAGACTCTCGGCGTCGAAGGTTTGGACGTCGAACTTGGTTTCGGGTCCTTGGACGTCGTCAAAGCTTTCGGGTCTTTCTCCCTCGACGCCGATCGGTCCCTTTCGGAGACGATCTTCGGCGCCTTCTGCTGCTCAACAGCCCGGCCCCTTTCGGAGGCGATCTTCGGAGCCTTCTGCTGTTCTACAGCTCTCGGCGCCAGGGACTCCTTCTCTGAGGATCCGCTGGGCCTGTGTGCGGTCGCGGACTGCAGATGTCGCTGCGTCGGCGCCTTCGGGGTCTGGCCCTCGTTCTTTCGAGACTCAGGGTCTCTCGTGCTCTTGTGAGACGTCGAGTCTCCTACCTTATCAGGCGTCTTCTTAGAATTGGTCTCTACGACCGTGTAGCTGTCGTGTTCGGCGGCAGCGTTGTCCTCTTCCTCTGAGGACATCCCCAGGTCGTACAGCGAAGGCGTCGGGGCTTTTCCTCCGAGGGTGGCGTGTGCTACCCTCTGGCTCTTCCTCACACGAAGGGTCTTCGCGGCGAAGACGGAGCAGGCGTTGCAGTCTTCGGTTCTGTGGTCCACCGGTAGGCAAAGGTTGCACACCGGGTGCTGATCTTTCTGCGCGTACTTGTGTCTGCAATTCGGGCAGAACTTGAACGGCGTGTTGTCCATCCTCGAGCGTTTCAGGCTTCCCTGACCGCGTGGACGTCGATGATCGTCGAAGTTCTCGACGTTCTCTCCTCCTTCTCTCTTCGCCAATGGTCTGCGAAGTCTTCCTTGGTCTTCTTCTTTTAATTTCTTCTCGAACTTCTCGCTTTGCAGTACTTTCTCCAAAAATGTCTGGAGCCCAACGGGAACGATCCAGACCCGACCGCGGAAAAAAGAATCTGAAGATGGCGCCCAGGGATGGGAGCTTCCGCAGGAAGCATGCCGACGTCACCGGAAATACACCCAAGGAAGGGTGACGCCGACGCCCACCTGGGCCACAAAAAAAAAAAAAAAAAAAAAAAGAGAGAACAGACTACGAATCCGGACCCAACCACAAGACCGCGGAATATGCACAGCATAGTGAATCCAGAAAGATTCACGCTGCAAAACCACCCTCGCTGGCGCAATCCAGGAAGGACCTCAAAGACCTGGCTCTTCGGATTAACTCAGCACTTAAGGCTCTGTGGGGGTTCGCGGATAAGATTGAGACCATCGTGGATGAGTAGGAGCGCTTTCTGAACCCCGATTGAGTCAAATGACGCAAGTAAATAAAATATAAGATTCGGGGAAGTAAATGTTGGAATGATAAGCAAAACAAGCCTAATGGAGTAGACCAGTTCACCCACTTACTGCAAGAAAAGATGTTTGAGAAACTAAATGCAAAAACAAAACACAAAAATTAAAAAAAAAAAAAGACTACTTGAGACGGTGTATCGTGCTTAAGAATTGTATGCTTAACCTAACTGGGTTTCTAGAATGAATAAAAATTCAGACAGCAAGACTACACGCAAACAGAACAAAAACGCTTCCATGAAAAGCATCAAAACACAAGATACATTTTTTTTTAAAGAATCAAAGAGCACTCACCTGGAAGGCGTCCTTTATTTTCTTCATAGTGGAAATGCTTTTAGAGTTATCATCCTCTTCCAGCAGAATACTTGAGGGCTAAAATTAAAATTGCAAAAAATTGAGGCACAAACTTCTGGTTTGACTTAATCATACATCGGTTTCCCATATTTGTTACCGAAAGACATGATGTGATCCAAAGAAATTCAGTTTGCAACCTCCACACTAAAGGCAGTCTGGTAATTCATTGAAATTCCCAATCAACTTGAGGGAGAGACAGATGCTGGACAATGAAGAAGTCTCAAGCTGCCACAAATGCAGGTATACACTAATCTGTTGACCTTAACTAACCAACTGAAATAGCCAATGTCTAAGGTACAAACACACTGAGATTCATAGCTGATCGCAATGCATAAAATATAAGACTCTGTTTTAGAAACCGAGGCATGCAGGAGTAAAAAAACATTACTACTTGGTACTCAGAACCCAGCAGGAAAAAGTTTGTACTGGTCTGCTTGAATCTTCTCAATTGAAAGGTTGATCAGGGCAATTAATGTAAAAGTGTATTCAAGGGGGCCGTGTCCAAGATGGCGACCAACTAAGTCACACATATCGGAGCTCTGCCGGATTTTTAAGCCCAGCAAGGTAGGCGCGGTGGAGTGCAGTGCCGATTTCCATCCCGCCTTCCCCCAAGGAGGTGCTGCCCCACCACCTGGCCTGTGGATAACAACGGAGACCGAGAGTGTTGCTGGAAGGGCCGCAGGACACGAGGGACAGGACCTGGTCTTGGATTGCTCGCGGGGTGCGGCCGCCGCCCCTTGTATCAGCCGAGGGTGAGTGTGCCTACTGCTTGCTGGCGGAGGGGGGGGCACAGCAGAGCAGATTGGGACTGCGGCTGCCCGCCTGGGTTCCTGGCGATTTCCCGAGGCCCCAGTGTAATCCTGCGGGCGGCCAGAGTAGTGTGAAGGAGGTTGTGGTGTGTCCCGCCCCCATCAGCCTTGATCGAGTTGGCATAACTGTTGGACACGGCTTCCTCGGGTCTGCACTACATCTGGCTCTTGCTGCCACCAAGGGAGGAGAGGGGGGAAATTAAATCCTAAGAGGCATGGAGTGACCTACGGCCTACAACCCCACTTAGCACACATGCACGGCAGTGCCCTCAGCAGCGGTGGGCTGCAGCCTTGCAGCCTATTCTAGATTGAGGTGACACAGTGGGGCCGCAAAGCCAGGAGGAACACACAGCACATACAGGTCTTGTCCCAGTCCAGCAGGGGAAGAGTCACAAGGCGAGAGTCGTGCCGTTGACCCTCTGCGGCCCACAGATGGCGAGCCGCCCATCACTAAGACACCGGACCCTCCACCCCCCCCCCCCCCACCCCCTCTTCTCTCTCCATCGCCGTCTCCCCACCAGTTGACCGCAATCCTTTTCCTGTGGTCGATGCCACCTCGGGTGTGGGGCCGGAGCGTCTGCAGCTGCCAGGGTTGGAGACACTGCGCGGTGCTCCCCGGTGGACCCGCGTGCCTGGTGTCTCCCTGCATCATGCTCTGAGTCAGAGGCCGCTTGCATCTGTCAGTTGCAGTAAGGGTTCCAGATCAGGCTTCGGGTGCACTTGGAATTTCTGCCTGATCGGAAGGGAGAAGTCCCCCGTACATGGAGATTGAATGGGCCTGGCTGCTGCCACACTTGGGGTGTGAGCAGAGGAGGGTGTCCCCATCCACACTTGACCATGTCCTCCCTTTGCGCAGAGAAGAAAGAACCATCAGTTAAGGACATCTTTGCTAAATCAACCTCTAAGAAGGCAGAGTGAGTGCTTGGTCCTGCAGTATCAGATCCGCACTCAGACGATACCAGAGCAGGGAATGCTGACCGGGACGACTATCCCATCACCAAGACATTTCTGGAGCACTTATTTGAACTTTGCTGGAGGACTTCGTTGGTTTCAACCATGATATAGCCTTTGAATGTAAGTAAATACACCAAGACATGGAGGCAGTGAGTATGAGAGGGGAGTTGCTGGCAGCCGCAGATCACTGAGATTCCAGCAGAGCTCCTTCCAACAGACTGTGCCTTATTGAGGAGTTACCCAGTCACATGGGCCCTAGCAATGGCTTGTTGCTCGACCCCAGGTGGAGGATATATTGGAGTGGTTTCTTTTTTGCTCTTTACTACCATTCTCCTTTGTACTCTCACTTTCTATTCCTCTCATGTTACCGTTTTTTCCCACACTCCTTGTTGGAGGACATGCACACCCCTCTATGGCAGGTATATTGCGACGTATTACCCAAAGTATTTATGTGGTGCTAACTGTCCTTAGCCTCAATGTTCGAGGCCTTAATGCCCCATCTAAGCGCTTAGCCCTCATTTAATTCCTCAGGAACCCCAAATGTGACATTTGCATGTTACAAAAAACCCATCTACTTCAGGGCGATTGGCGAAGGCTGACCTCCCGATGGTTTGAGCGCCAATTCTTTTCCTTTCAGGGGTCCAAATAAGCAGGAGTTGCCATTCTACTTGCCACCCAGGGCGGGTGGAAAAGATTTTCTGAACATACCAGCCAAATTACTAGCATTGAAGGTCTTCATTTTTGGCACTATATACGCCCTAGCCACGATTTATACCCCTAACTAATACCAGGAACTTTGTCAGGGATGCCTTGAGACAACTGTGACCACCTCAGACAGGGAGGTACTGGTGGGAGGGGATTTCAACGTGGTTATGGATGCACATAGTGATCGTACTTTCCCCCAGAATGGGTCAGACTGCGGGGGCTTACCATGGGCACCAGGCATGGTTTAGAGAAAGTGGGTTTAACCGAAGTATGGAGACATAAGAACCCTGCATCCCTAGAAGGAAAATGCTACTTACCAGTATGCATCTGTTCTTGGCATGTAGAGCTGCAGAGTTGTACACTTAGCATTAGATCGCCACCTGGTGTTGGGCTCGGATGATTGCATGTTGTTGTCCTCTTGGAAGAATTTTTTGTAGTCACGAGATAGGAGACTCCTCCCTTGGACGATAGTGCGCATGGGCATCGGCTCCATCCCTAGATTGTTTTGCCATGATGGGAAATGATGGAGTTAGTAGAAAGAAGAAAGGATGTCCGTGTGTATATCTAATTAAGATAAAACTGGAACAGACAGGTCCCGGGAGGGCGTGTACAACTCTGCAGCTCTACATGCCAAGAACAGATGCATACTGGTAAGTAGCATTTTCCGTTCGAGGCATATGAACTGCAGATTATACACTTCTCATCGTTTGTGCAGCAGTGTCTCCCCTAGTGGTGGTCACCTGTGTCTGTTGCAGTAGTTTGAAATAGAGTTTTAAGGACAGCTTGGCCTACTGCAGCTTGCTGCTTGGCTTGCACATCAACACAATAGTGTTTAGTGAAGGTGTGTGTTGTAGACCGTGTTGCTGCCTTGCAGAGGTCTTCTAGGGGAATGTTTCCAAAGCAAGCCACGGAGGCTCCTAATTTGCATGTGGAGTGCGCTCTAGGAGGAACTGTTAATGTGAGTTTTGCTTTGTGATACATATTTGTATACATTTAACAATCTACCTTGCAATTCCGGATTTTGAAATGGGATTGCCTTTATGTGGTGGAGAGAAGGCTACAATAGTTGCTGTTTTGCGAAAGGACTTGGTCCTATCTATGTAATAGAGAAGAGCTCTTTTGACATCTAGTATGTGCAAAGCTCTTTCAGCTACCAAGTCTGGATTTTGAAAAAACACCGGTAACTCAGCAGATTGGTTTAGATGAAAAGGAGTAATTACTTTAGGAAGAAATTTAGGATTAGTTCTTAGACCCACTTTGTTACGGTGTAATTGTAAGGAAGGTTCTTGTATAGTGAAAGCTTGAATCTCACTAGCTCTTCTAAGAGAGGTAATGGCAATGAGGAAAGTGTTTTCCATGTGAGAAATTGTAGTTCACATCTGTGTAAAGATTCAAAAGGGGGTCCCATGAGTCTGGTAAGAACAATGTTTAGGTTCCACACTGGAGAGGGTGGTAACCTAGGAGGAATAATTATTTGTAATCCTTCCATAAAAGCTTTAATTGCTGGTACTCTAAACAACAACATATGTTGTCGGTTTAGTAGATGTGCGGCAATGGCTGCAAGATGTAAACGTATAGATTAATAAGCTAGATTACATCTTTGTAAATGGAGAAGGTAACAGATAATATTTTGGATGGAAGCATCTAAAGGATAAATTGGATTATTATTGCAGTAAATGGCAAATCTTTTCCATTTAGAAGCATAGCAAGCTCTAGTAGGTCTTCTGGCTTCTTTAATGATATTCATACAGTCTGGTTAATGTGTAATGTAATGTAATTTGACTTATATAGCGCACAAATCACCCGAAGGTCTCAGGGCGCTTGCTTAGGGAACCCGTCCTGGTATTCCCCTGTGAGATACCCCGGCAGGGTATCCACAAGGTGAAAGCCAGGCATCCCGCCGCGAGGGGCCGTAGTGGAGATTAAGCAAGCTATTGCCCAGAGTCGCAGAGTGTGACCCCGTGAGTTGAGTAGGCACCGGTCTGGTTAAGGTAACCAAACTAAGACTTCAGGAGCCAGATCGCCGGATTCAGTGGACTTGGATCTGGAGGCCTGATGTCTACATGGTTCTGCGTCAGCATTGATGGTGTCAGAGACAGTTTTTGGTGTGGGACTAGAGAGTTCTAGCAGTGTGGTGAACCACGGTTGGCGTGCCCATGTGGGAGATACCAGGATCAGTTTGAGAGACTGTTGTCTGAGCATGCGTACAACTAGTGGTATTAGTGGGGTTGGCGGAAAAGCATACGCAAATCTGCCTGACCAGTTCATCCATATCGCATTGCCCTTGGACAACTGGTGTGAAAACCTGGCGGCGAAGGTTAGGAATTTTGCGTTTTCGTGTGTGGCAAACAGGTCTATGTCTGGATGACCCCACTTGTGAAAGAAAGGTTGAAGAACTTGCAGATGTAGTTCCCATTCGTGAATCTGTTGTGTCTATCGACTTAACAGATCGGCTATCTGATTGTGAACTCCTGCAAGGTGTTCTGCAAGCAGATATATCTTTTGTGGAATGTCTCATCTCCAAATGTTTTGTGCGAGCTGAGACAGTTGCAGGGAATGTGTGCCTCCTTGTTTCCGTATGTAGTACATAGCTGTCATGTTGTCTGTCCGGATTAAGACAGCTTTGTTCTGTATGTGTACTTGGAAGGACTTTAGTGCCAGGAAAATTGCCAGGAAAATTGCCAGCAACTCTAGGGGATTGATGTGAAGCACCTTTTGTTGAGCGGTCCATCTTCACTGAGTTGTGTGGTGGAGCAGATGTGCTGCCCTTCCTGTCAGGGATGCGTCTGTTGTCAGAACTATTTGTGGAACAGGCTTGAGGAACAGCCGCCCTCTGGACAAGCTTTTGGTGGTCCACCACTGCAGAGAGCGAGGTGTGTGGCTGTCCACCAACACCAGGTCTGTCAGTTGTCCTTGTTCCCGAGTCCACTGATGAGCTAGACATTCCTGCAATGGGCGCATTTGCCGTCTTGCATATGGTACACTAGAAATGCAAGATGCCATCATGCCTATTAGTTGCATGAACACTCTGGCTGGGAGAGAGAGTGCTGGTTTTGAAACCTTGTAACTAAGGCTTGAATGCTCTGTATCCTGGCTGGACTGGGATAAGCTAGAGCTGTATTGTGGCCTATGGTAGCCCCTAGGTATTGATGTACATGAGAGGGCTGTAGATGTGACTTGGTGTGGTTTATTGTAAACCCCAAGTTGTGCAGTGTCTGAATTGTGTGAGATGTGTGTTGAACACACTCGTTGAATGACTTGGCCTTTATGAGCCAATCTTCCAAGTATGGGAAGACATGGATAAGTTGTCTTCTGAGATGTGCTGCTACTACTGCTAGGCACTTTGTGAACTCTTGGTGCAGTTGTGACCACGAATGGAAGGACTTTGAATTGATATGGTTGTCCTAGCACAAACCTGAGATACTTCCTGTGAGAAGGATGTATGGGAATGTGAAAGTAGGTGTCTTTGAAGTCTAGCGTAGTGAGGAAATCTCCTTGTTTCAATAACGGGTTGTAAAGTGACCATGTGAAAATGATCTGAGTATATACAGATTGTGAGGCCTTAAATCTAGAATTGGTCTTAGTTTCCCATCCTTTTTGGGTATTAGGAAGTAGAGCGAGTAGACCCCTGTTCCTTGATGTTGCAATGGAACTAGCTCTATTGCATCTTTTTGTAGCAATGAGAGAACCTTTGATTGGAGCAGCGTTAGATATTCTGTGGACATTGGACGCTGTCTGGGTGGTATATTTGGAGGGGTAGCTGTAAGCTCTAGGCAGTAACCATACTGGATAATCTGTCTTACCCACTTGTGATGGAATTCCAGACAGGTAGGAACTGTGTTAATCTCCCCACTACAGGAGTGGTATGCTGCTGGGGGAGCTGAAGGAAGTCACTGTTTAGTGGTGGAAGAGGATCGATTGTTGTTGTTACCTCGACCTCTTCCCTTATTGTTATTACCTCTATAGCCCCCTCTAAAGTATCGTTTATTAGAGGATGCTTGTGCATTTGTTTTAAAGTAAGCTGAATTGTCTGCTCCAGCTTGTTTGGAGCCTCCTCTGTAAAAGGAGCGACAAAAAGGAGCCTCTTGCTTGGGTGCACTGCGGAGCTCCCATTGACTTGGCTGTGTCAGTCTTTTTTCATTTTTTCAAGAGCTGTGTCTACTTCTGGACCAAACAATTGTTGTTGGTTGAATGGTTGATTTAAGATAGTCTGTACCTCTTGCTTAAATCCAGAAATGCGTAGCCACGCATGACTTCTAAGGAGGACACTGGTGTTTATTGCCCTGGATGCAGTGTCTGCTACATCTAGTGCACATTTAATGGAGGCAACCTATATAAGCTCACCCTCTTGTATGAGGTCATCTGCTTGTGCCTTATATTGATCAGGTAGACGTTGTAAGAGCTTTTCTAGTTGATCATAGTGAGCCCTGTCGTATCTTGCGAGGAGGGCCTGTGTGTTAGCAATGTGCCATGCATTACTAGCTTGGGCAGCTATTCTTTTCCCTGAAGCATCTATGATATTTGATTCTTTATCAGGAGGTGGTGCTTCGCCTGATGTTTGTGAATTTGCTCTTTTCCTAGCGCTGGAAACTACTAGGGAGTCTAAGGGTAGCAAATAGTTTACCTGTCGGTGTAGTTTTGCAGCTTGAAGATCTTTCTGGATTCACTATGCTGTGCATTATTCCGCGGTATAGTGGTTGGGTCCGGAATCGTAGTTTTTTCTTGTTATTTTTTTTTTTTTGTAGCCCAGGTGGGCGTAGATGTCACCTTTTGGTTTCCTTCATGTGACGTTGGCACGCTTCCTGCAGAAGCTCCCACCCTTTGGCGCCATCTTCGGATTATTTTTTTCTCGTTTGTGTTCTGTTTCCGAATCCATGGCAATGTTCAAGTAAGTTATTTACCCGCTTTGACTTTTAAGTAGTCTGTTTCAGCATTGTCCTTGTTTTTACCACCTGTTTCTCCAGCCTCATCTTTCTGGCGGAGGTGGGTGGGTTCGCTAGTGGATCCAGAAAGATCTTCAAGCTGCAAAACTACACGACAGGTAAGAAACTATTCGTTTTGCAACGTGAATCTTTCTGGATTCACTATGCTGTGCATAGACTTTGTAGCGGTTTGTTCCTTTTGTGGCAGCTGGAAGAGGAGCGTTGGCTGTTGAATATATGTTGAACACTTTCTGTCCTACTTGTGCTTCCTTGTTCATTTGTATATCCACACTTTAGTGAAGGTGTGCACTGAAGCCCATGTTGCCGCCAGGCAGATGTCTTGAATGGGTGTGTTAGCCAGGAAGGCTATAGTAGCTCCCTTTTTCCAGGTGGAGTGGGCTCGTGGCCCCTCTGCTAGTTCCTGCCCTGCCTGCTTGTGGCAGAATTGTATGGTTTGAACGATCCATCGTGTAATGGTTCCCTTAGTTACTGGTTTTCCAATTAAACTGTTTGCGAAGGACACAAAGAACTGTTTTGTTTTCCTGTGTTCCTTAGTTCTTTCTATGTAGTGCATGACTGCACTTCTGGCGTCCAGAGTGCGCAGTGCCCTTTCTGCGCTTGTTGCTGGTTTCTGAAAGAAACTTGGAATTTGTATCGCCTGGTTGATGTAGAACCCTGACACCACCTGTGGCATAAAGTGTGGGTCCGTTCTCATCACCACCCTATCATTGTGAATTTGGATGTAGGGTTCTTGTAGCGTTGGCACTTGTAGATAGCTCACCCTGCGCAGCAAGGTGATTGCCACTAAGAATGCTGTTTTCATAGTTAGCATTTGTAGGGAGGCCTTATGAATTGGTTCAAAAGGCGCTTTCATGAGTTCAGTTAGGACTAAATTAAGGTTCCATGCTGGTGGTGGCGGCAACTTCTTTGGCGGTGCGATCCTCTTTGCCTCTTTCAGGAATCTCTTTACTATCAGTGATGTAAAGAAGCTCTTACCTGTTTCTCCTCTTGTGTAAGCGACTATCGCTGCCAAGTGTACTCTTAGCGAGGATGAGCTCAATTTTGCTTCGAGCAGGTGTGTGAGGTATTTAAGCACTGTTGATTCCTTTGTCATCTTTTTGTGTAGCTTTTTCTTTCTGCACCATAGTGTGAACCTCTTCCATTTTTGGCACATAGCACCTTCGTGTGCTGGGCCTTCTTGCCTCTCGTAGTACCCTTAGGGTGCTCTCCGGTAGTTTTAGATGTGCAAATTCTATGTCTTTAGGAGCCATGCTGCTAGGCTGAGGCTCTCTGGTTCTGGGTGCAGCACCTCTCAGTTTTGCATAGAGTAGATCTTTTCTTTTCCCGAATTTGTGGGGTGTACTCTGGGTCATCTCCATAATCTGAGAGTACCATGTCTGCCTGGCCCATTGGGGTGCGACCAGTATCAGGGTCATGTTGCTGGTTCTGCACTTGCTGAGTACTTTGTGTATCAGAGGAATCGGCAGAAAAGCGTAAGCAAATGTCTTCGACCAACTTATCCATAGGGCTTTCCTCAGGGACCCTTCCCCTGGTTGCGAAGTTTCCGCATTTTGCATTCTGGCGTGTTGCAAACAGGTCTATTGACTGTGTTCCCCACCTGCCGAACAGCTTCCTTGTTTCCTGTGCATTGAGCTCCCATTCGTGGGATGCCGATGTTTGTCTGCTGAGCCAGTCCGCTTCCACATTGTCCTTCCCTGGTAGGTGTATGGCTAGCAGGTCTATTTTGAGTGGGATGGCCCATCTCCATATTTCTTGTGCTAGTTTTGATAGCGGGGCTGATTGCGTTCCTCCATGCTTGTTGATGTAGAACATCGCTGTTGTGTTGTCCGTTTGGATCAACACTTCGTCTAGAAGACCTTTATTGCGAGGAAAACAGTCTTCAGTTCCAGGTAGTTTATGTGTTTGACCGCATCCACTGGTGTCCACAGACCCCTGACTGAGTTTATGTGTGCTCCCCATCCCTTCTGGGATGAGTCTGTGGTGATGTCACCGTTGGGGGTCGGTGGTGTTCGAGGCCTCCATTCTGTTATGTTCCCCTTGTTCCACCAGGATATCTCTTCTTGCACTGAGTGCATTACAACCAATAAATCTTCCCAACGACTTGTATCTTGTGACCATTGGTCCTGTAGCCATTCCTGGAATGGTCTCATGTGGAGCCGTACGTTTGGCGCTAGATGTATGTATGAGGCCATCATACCCATTATTTTGCTTGCCGTCCTCACTGTCAGAGCTCGCCCCTTCTGGTAGAGGCGCGTCTTCTTCAGCAGTGCCAGTGTTCTATTTTCGCTGGGGAACACCTTCTCTGTAAGGTGTTGATCTGTGCTTTCAGGAAGATTTTTACTTGTTCTTGTTTCACTGAGGATTTCCCCCGTGGATGGAGAATCCAAGGGACATTAGTGTGCATGTCACTCGCTGTGCGTGCTGTTTGCATGTCTTGTATGAACTTGCTTTTATTAGCCAATCGTCCAGGTAAGGGTAAACATGGATCCCTTCCCTCCTTAGGTGCGCTGCGACTGCTGCAAGGGACTTTGTGAAGACCCTTGGGGTGGATTTTAGTCCGAAGGCTAGGGTCGTGAACTGGTAGTGATCTTTGTTGATGGTAAATCTCAGCAGATGTTGGTGCCCCCTATTCATTGGGATGTGGAGGTAGGCATCCTTGAGGTCTATGGTGACCATGAAGTCTCCGCTTTGTATCTGAGGAAGTACCTCTTGTAGGGACGTCATCTTGAATTTTTGCGTTTTTATGTATTTGTTTAGGAACCTAAGGTCCAGGATGGGTCTCATTGTTTCGTCCACCTTTGGTACCAGGAAGTAAGTTGAGTACACTCCCCTGTTCCTTTCTCTTTAAGTTACTGGTTCGATAGCCTCCTTTTGCAGGAGTTCCTTTGCTTCCTTTATAAGTAGTACTAGCTCCTTTGGTAGCACCCTTTTTTTGGTCTTTTGTTTGGCGGTGTTCTTTCCAACTCTATGCAGTACCCGAACTGAATGATGTAGAGTATTCATTTGTCGGTGGTTATTTTTTTCCACTCCTGGAAGAAAAGGTTTATTCTGCCTCTCATCGGTGTTACATGCTCGCAGATGTTTAGTCCGTGCAACTCGTAGCTGTGCTCCACCCTGGGAGTTTTTGCATGGGTGTGCACCTGTTGCGTGACAGTCACTTAGAGGTGGGTTGTTGTTCCCCTCTTCTATTATGTCCACGTCCATTCGCCCTCCTGCGAAAGGACAGGCCCCTTTGCTGGTATTGCCAGGGTTGCTTCTGTTGCCCTTGTTGTGTTTGGGTGTCGCCCTGGTGGGACTGCTGCAATGATTAGTGAGACGTGCCTGGCTGGTTTCCCCTCTCCCGTTAGGTGGCCCTCCTTGCTCCTCTGAATTGCAAGGCCCCCATGAATCTTGCAGTTTCGTTCTCTTTTTTCAGTTGGGTGAGCTTTTCATCCACTGGTGCCCCGAACAGTGTGTCTCCGTTGAACGGGGTGTTCAGAATGTTGTGATGCACCTCCGGCTTGAAGCCTGAGCTCTTGAGCCAGGCTGGTCTTCTCTCTGTGATGCCCAGCATCATTAGCCTGCTGGACAGGTCAGCTCCGTCCAAGGCAGTTTTGAGGCAAGAACGTCGACGCCCACCTGGACCCAACCACTAGACCGCAGAATAATGCACAGCATAGTGAATCCAGAAAGATTCACGCTGCAAAACTGTCCTTTAATGTAAGCAGGATCCCCAGGAGCTGCCCTGTACTTTTTCTCCATCCTTGGGTTTATGATTCTAGCCCGTACAGGATCTTTAAACACTTCTGGTGCATGTTTAATGACTCCTTTAATCATTGGCAGTATTTGCACAGTTTTTTGGGATTGTTCAAAAGTATCCAGTAAGAAGTCCTCTTCTGACCCATCTGAATGTATGGTGACATTGTGATAAATGGCAGCCCTATTAATTAAGTGTACAAACCCAATATTGTCTTCTGGAGGAGAAGGTTTAGATGGATATATGTGGGTCAGGAATAACTGCTATATCCTGTGGGTTTGGATATTTTGAGTGGGATGGCCCATCTCCATATTTCTTGTGCTAGTTTTGATAGAGGGGCTGATTGCGTTCCTCCATGCTTGTTGATGTAGAACATCGCTGTTGTGTTGTCCGTTTGGATCAACACTTCGTCTGGAAGACCTTTATTGCGAGGAAAACGGTCTTCAGTTCCAGGTAGTTTATGTGTTTGACCGCATCCACTGGTGTCCACAGACCCCTGACTGAGTTTATGTGTGCTCCCCATCCCTTCTGGGATGAGTCTGTGGTGATGTCACCGTTGGGGGTCGGTGGTGTTCGAGGCCTCCATTCTGTTATGTTCCCCTTGTTCCACCAGGATATCTCTTCTTGCACTGAGTGCATTACAACCAATAAATCTTCCCAACGACTTGTATCTTGTGACCATTGGTCCTGTAGCCATTCCTGGAATGGTCTCATGTGGAGCCGTACGTTTGGCGCTAGATGTATGTATGAGGCCATCATACCCATTATTTTGCTTGCCGTCCTCACTGTCAGAGCTCGCCCCTTCTGGTAGAGGCGCGTCTTCTTCAGCAGTGCCAGTGTTCTATTTTCGCTGGGGAACACCTTCTCTGTAAGGTGTTGATCTGTGCTTTCAGGAAGATTTTTACTTGTTCTTGTTTCACTGAGGATTTCCCCCGTGGATGGAGAATCCAAGGGACATTAGTGTGCATGTCACTCGCTGTGCGTGCTGTTTGCATGTCTTGTATGAACTTGCTTTTATTAGCCAATCGTCCAGGTAAGGGTAAACATGGATCCCTTCCCTCCTTAGGTGCGCTGCGACTGCTGCAAGGGACTTTGTGAAGACCCTTGGGGTGGATTTTAGTCCGAAGGCTAGGGTCGTGAACTGGTAGTGATCTTTGTTGATGGTAAATCTCAGCAGATGTTGGTGCCCCCTATTCATTGGGATGTGGAGGTAGGCATCCTTGAGGTCTATGGTGACCATGAAGTCTCCGCTTTGTATCTGAGGAAGTACCTCTTGTAGGGACGTCATCTTGAATTTTTGCGTTTTTATGTATTTGTTTAGGAACCTAAGGTCAAGGATGGGTCTCATTGTTTCGTCCACCTTTGGTACCAGGAAGTAAGTTGAGTACACTCCCCTGTTCCTTTCTCTTTAAGTTACTGGTTCGATAGCCTCCTTTTGCAGGAGTTCCTTTGCTTCCTTTATAAGTAGTACTAGCTCCTTTGGTAGCACCCTTTTTTTGGTCTTTTGTTTGGCGGTGTTCTTTCCAACTCTATGCAGTACCCGAACTGAATGATGTAGAGTATTCATTTGTCGGTGGTTATTTTTTTCCACTCCTGGAAGAAAAGGTTTATTCTGCCTCTCATCGGTGTTACATGCTCGCAGATGTTTAGTCCGTGCAACTCGTTGTAGCTGTGCTCCACCCTGGGAGTTTTTGCATGGGTGTGCACCTGTTGCGTGACAGTCACTTAGAGGTGGGTTGTTGTCCCCCTCTTCTATTATGTCCACGTCCATTCGCCCTCCTGCGAAAGGACAGGCCCCTTTGCTGGTATTGCCAGGGTTGCTTCTGTTGCCCTTGTTGTGTTTAGGTGTCGCCCTGGTGGGACTGCTGCAATGCTTAGTGAGACGTGCCTGGCTGGTTTCCCCTCTCCCGTTAGGTGGCCCTCCTTGCTCCTCTGAATTGCAAGGCCCCCATGAATCTTGCAGTTTCGTTCTCTTTTTTCAGTTGGGTGAGCTTTTCATCCACTGGTGCCCCGAACAGTGTGTCTCCGTTGAACGGGGTGTTCAGAATGTTGTGATGCACCTCCGGCTTGAAGCCTGAGCTCTTGAGCCAGGCTGGTCTTCTCTCTGTGATGCCCAGCATCATTAGCCTGCTGGACAGGTCAGCTCCGTCCAAGGCAGTTTTGAGGTAAGAATTCGCGACATTCTTCGCCTCCTCCACAAGGTGTGAAGCCCTCTGTTGGTATTCTTGTGGGAGGTGCTCAAGTAACTGGCCTAGCTCGTCCAGGATTTGGTACTGGTGCCTGTTCAGCAGAGCGTTGGAATTCGCCATGCACCAGTGCATTGCGGCATTCCTCTAAATGTTTCTGCCCGTCAGGACTATCCTTCTGCTTTCCTTGTCTGGGGGTGGCCCTGAAGTAGTTGGCACATTGGCCCTCTTCCTTGCGGTCGACGCAATGATGGAGTCTGCAGTGACCGATCCCTGAATGTAGGGTGGGTCCTTGGATGAGTGCTTGCACTTCTCCGTTCTGGGAGTGACAGACTTGCAAGTT
The DNA here is from genome assembly GCF_964263255.1 of Lissotriton vulgaris. Classification (NCBI taxonomy): domain Eukaryota; kingdom Metazoa; phylum Chordata; class Amphibia; order Caudata; family Salamandridae; genus Lissotriton; species Lissotriton vulgaris. Next base: position 144,776,395 of record NC_141699.1, on the reverse strand, counting down.
GCAAGGTCCTTGAAAGCCTCTCTACCCGGTGCCTTGATGCTTTCGAGCATGGGTAGATACTGGCTCCTAGTTGGTGTTGGCAGCAGTGTTTCCAGGAGGAAATCCGCCTTAGGCTTTTCCTCGAGTTTCACCCCGAAGGCTGTTGCTGCGTTTCTGATGACTTCATTGTATATTCCAATGTCATCAGGCTTAGACGGATATGTGTCGACGCCTTCCTCTGGACTCTCGGTGTCTAGGTCCTGCCACTCCAGGTCCTGTGTCTGAGGATGCAGAGCAGAGTGTTGTCCTCTGGTCGTCATCTGCCTCCTCCTCGTAGTAGGGGGCTTCCTCCTCTGGATCTTCCAGTGGTTCTGAGGTTTTCAACGTCGTATTCCTCTTCCTAGTCTATCTGGACGACCAATGGCTTGGGTTTCGACGGAATTACAAAGCTCTTCATCCTTTTGTCTAATTATCTCTTTCACTGCAGGATGTTCTCCATCTCGACCTCGAGCCGTCTCTTCTTCTCCATTTAGACGGCCCGTTCAGCGTCAAGTGGTTCTGCCGTTCTCTTTGGTGGATACGTCGGCGCCGAGATGGGCTTCGACACCGAGACTGGCTTCTGGTCTTTTATCGGCGCCGAAGTGTTCTTAGGGTCCTTTTATTTTGGCGTCGAACGCTCCCTTTCGGGGACGCTTTTCGACGACCTGGGCTGTTCGCCGGTCTTCGGCGCCTGGGAGTCCTTCTCGGAGGATCCGCTGGGCCTGGGTGCAGCCGCGAATGCCGAAGCTTTCGTCGCCGGTGCTTTCGAGGGCTTGCCCTCGTGTTTGAGAGTCTGGTTCAGACTGTCGAGAGTCTTTCGGGGCTTTAGGGGCCGTCGAGTCTCCTACCTTTTTAGGAGTCTTCTTATAGGTCTCTACGACAGTGTAGTCGTCGTCGTCGTCTTCTCCGGCGACGTTGTCTTCCTCGTCGGTCGAGAGCCCCAGGTTTCGTAGGAACGGTGGCTGGCCCTTGCCCTGCATGCTAAAGTTAGCTCTTCGCTGGCGCTCTCTAACCCGGAGAGTCTTCGGCGTGAAGGCGGAGCAGGCGTTGCAATGCTTGCTCTCATGGTCGACCGGTAGGCAGAGGTTGCAAACCGGGTGCTGGTCCTTCACGTATTTGTGATGGCAGTTACGGCAGAATTTAAACTGAGTGTTGTCCAGGTCTTGCGTTCAGGGGGCCCCCTGAGCGCGCATTCTCAGTCGGGCGTTGGAGTTCGCAAAGTTCTCCTTCATCGTCCCCTTTGATGGTGTAGTCTCTAGTCGTCTTCAGCAATCCTCTTCGTCTAAAAACTGGCTTTTGGCTTCTTTTCTCCAAAACTCTGGAGCCCTCTCAGGAACGATCCAGACCCAACGGCGGAAAAAAGAATCTGAAGATGGCGCCCAAGGGTGGGAGCTTCCGCAGGAAGCGTGCCGACGTCACAGGAAGGACACCAAAAGGTGGGACGTCTACGCCCACCTGGACCCAACCACTAGACCGCAGAATAATGCACAGCATAGTGAATCCAGAAAGATTCACGCTGCAAAACTGTCCTTTAATGTAAGCAGGATCCCCAGGAGCTGCCCTGTACTTTCTCCATCCTTGGGTTTATGATTCTAGCCCGTACAGGATCTTTAAACACTTCTGGTGCATGTTTAATGACTCCTTTAATCATTGGCAGTATTTGCACAGTTTTTTGGGATTGTTCAAAAGTATCCAGTAAGAAGTCCTCTTCTGACCCATCTGAATGTATGGTGACATTGTGATAAATGGCAGCCCGATTAATTAAGTGTACAAACCCAATATTGTCTTCTGGAGGAGAAGGTTTAGATGGATATATATGTAGGTCAGGAATAACTGCTATATCCTGTGGGTTTGGATACTACCAGTCTGGTGAACCTGTTGGGTAGGGTAGGGTCTTTCCTTCCCCCCATGCTATATTGATCATCATCAGCATCCTGAGGAGGTGTATGTTGTGAAGAATGAATAGGAGAATGTTGAGGTGAAATGTTTAAAGGGAGTGCAGGAGTAGGAGATATAGGAGAAGGGTGCATAGTAGATGTGGCAGAGTCCTCCTTCTTGACAGGCACTGGAGGTGTAGGTGCTGTATCGGACTTCCTCTTCCTGTGTGGTGTGGTGGAAACATGTCGTGTTTCTGGGTCTATGTATATCCCCTTCTGCAAAGGATCAGGTGTAAAAAGCTCTTCTTGAGAAAATGCTTTTGGCGCCGATTTTTTCGGCTCTGAGCCTGGTTTCTGCTCTTCCCCTAGCCTTAGGAGTTGTTGTATAGTCCTGTGGCGTATTTTTCGGCACCAAAGGTATTGTTTCCAGAGTCGAGGGCTTGGAGGCATCAGAAACAGGTTTTGTGGGTTCCGGCACCGAAGATTTTGGGGTGGAAGCAGGTTTCATTGGTTTCGGTGCCGTAATGTCTTTAGAAATCAACGGTTTCTGGGTCTTTTTCGGAACCAGTACTTCTTTCGGTGCCGAGGGAGCTGGTCATATCAGCACGTGGTATGGAGCTACCGGAAGGTTTTAATATTTTCTTCGGAGCCGTGCTAGATGGCGGGGCTTTCGAAGCAATGTCTGTCTCGACTGAGCCCCGAAGGCGGAGTTCCGACCTTAGCCTTTGATTTAGGTGTTGGGGCTGGGGTAGGGGCAGTTTACTCACACTTTGACCTGATGGTATGGAGTCATCGGAGTAGTCTGCCTCAGATACGATCTGGAGATCGGAATCTTCCTCAGGGACACCTGGACCTTCGAAGACATCCACCGGTTCCGGAGCTGATCTCTGCATGTCGTGTCGACGGGCCCTCCGATCTCGAATGGTCTACTTGGATCGAAAGGACGCACAAGCTGTGCAGCTCGATTCGTCATTTCAGGTGATAAACACAGGTTACACACCTTGTGATGGTAGCTGTGTGGAAATTCGCTCCACACCGGGGCATTTTTTTGAATGGTGTCCTTTCCATGAGGTGTAGGCCTCACCACGTGGGTAGGCCCAACAGCCCGCGTAGACCGGAATCGAAGTGATTAGGGAGAGTCTATGTATATTGAAGTTAAATTTGTTTTTAGAAAGTTTTGCTCGTCGAAGTCTTTGAAAAGTAGATTTTCGAACCGGAGCGGAAAAGTTGCATCCAAACCCAGTGGCGGAAAAAAACAATCCCAGGATGAAGCCGATGCCCATGCGCACTATCGTCCAAGGGAGGAGTCATCTATCTCGTGACAACAAAGACTTCTTCCAAGATGACAACATGCAATCATCCAAGCCGAACACCAGGTGGCGATCGAATGCTAAGTGTTCAATCCGCAGCTCATATGCCTCAAACTACACCTTTTTCTCAGCCACACATCAAACGTATGCCTGCAGCGAATATTTTCTTACCACACCTTGAGTTACTTGTGACACGGTCTCAGCCGATATAGGCACAGCAGTGTTATCTGACCACTCACCCATCATTCTACACCTCTAACTACTGTGCGGTCACAGGTCACACCAGCATGGCGGCGCCTTAACACTAAACTCCTCACCTATGACCAAATACGATCAGGTCAGACACCTTGGCAGCTTTAACCACCTTCTTAGAAATTAAACACCCGCAGCCACCCTGGCCACACTATTAGACACTTTTAAGGTTGTGGATAGGGCCATTTCATTGCAATAGCTGCAGTTCATAACAGAGAGACAGACCGAACCCTGCCAATTAGAAATACAGGTTAACGAACTGGAAGCCACTCACTTTCAGGCTCGACCTCTGCCTGCTTCTTGTTGACAGCCAACCGGAAACAATTGTGGGAAAAGCGGAGAATCCCTGGGCAAAAGAGTCCCCCTCCAGCAAAATGCGAAGATAGTGGATGCCTTTTGAGCATTCTACAAATCTCTCTAGTCGGCGGAACCCTTTCTGGAGCCTGAAGCACAGGCATACTTGTCCCAGGTGCCTCACCTTGAAGTCTGTGGGACTATGTTTTCCACTTTAGATGCAGATTTTCCCACTCGGGCGGATTTAGCGGCCATCCAGAAATTAAAGACTAGCAGGGCGCCAGGCCCCAGGCCCCAATGGCTAGAGAGCCGATTTATATAAGGCTTTAGCCCGCAGCTTTCCCCCCTTTTGGCAAGCTTTTTTTTTTAACATTTTCAGCGACACAGGCATATTACCAGACTATGTGCTTTGCCACAATTCCTAAACCTAGTAAAGAACCCAAATGCTGATCTTCCTACCGCCCAATATCCCTTGTGAATGTGGACGCAATTTTTTTTACAAGACTAGCCCGATACGTTCAGGGTCTTGTGGATCCAGACCAGTCTGGGTTTGTACCCGAGCGGGGTGTAGTGATAACACAAAGCACTTATGCCATCTGTTGGATAAGGTACAACGCGCTCAGACACCAGCCCTACTGTTTGAAACTGAAAAGGCCTTTGATCGTGTGCATTGGCCTTTTCTACACAGTGTTTTACGGAGAGCATGTATTGGCTTCCGGTTCTGTAAGTGGGACCGATCGTGTTACCACACCCCTCAGGCCAGTGTGCAGTTGAATGGTGTGAACTCCGCTCTATTCCCTATCACGCATGGAACACAGCAGTGTTTACCCATTTACCCTGTTCTTTCCGCTCTACATGGACCCTCTAAAAAGCACATACGGGGCAACTCCAATATAGCAGGCATACAGATGGTCTGGAGAGAACATAAGATCATGCTATACGCAGATGATGTCCTCCTGAACCTTACAGGCTCTGAACACAACTTATCAGCCGAGGTGCCTGAGCTAACTGAATTCAGTGCGCTTCCGTATTTAAGACCAACCTGCAAAAGTCCCTGGCCTTAGGAATAGCCATTGCGGCGATAGAGACAGCCCATTTGGCAACCCTTATGCCTTTCCAGTGGGCAGAGAACAGGATCCCATACCTGGGCAATCCCCGCAAGGCCAATCTTAACAACTTGGTTTCTAACCTCAGCCCTCCTGCGACTGAAATCCCCACAGGCACTCCCCTCTCCACCCCTGAAAATCTGAACCCTCCCACACAACCTTCCCCTACCACCTACACAGACATTGTTCCCACGACCCCTACTTTCCCCTGGCCGAATGTCATTTCCAATCCAGGGTCTCTCTCCCCCCTTCTACAACTACACCATCCCCTCCTGCGGGCACACCCCCCATACACAACCCGCCTTCAACTCTATCCCCTTGGACACGCCCCGGAACTCAGATGGCCTTTCTTTAATTTCTCTTCCACTACACTAGTCCCACTTCTCCTCCGCTGAACTCCACGACTCCCTGAGCCCAACCTCTTCCCTCTCCTAATCCAAACAATCTCACACACTCCCCTCTCTACCCCTGATGAATCGGAACCCTCCCTCACAACCTTCGCCTACCACCTACACTGTCCCTGTTCCCCCGACCTTCACTTACCCCCTGCCTAACATAATTTCTAATCCAGTTGTCTCTCTCCACTCTTCTACTACTACTTACCCCTTCAGCGGTCTCACTCCCACACTCACAACCTGCCTCCACCGCCTATCTCTCTGGTAATGCCCGGAACTCTGACGTCCGTCCCAGAATTTCTCTCCCTCCTCACTCGGACTCCAGTCCCATTTCTCCTCCACCGAACTCCTCGAATAGGAACATTAAATTACCAACACCAAGCTACAACTTCCCCTACTCCCAGGGACTCCATCCAACCCCTGCTCAATCTCCCTCCATAGACCCAAGTCATCCTCGATCCCTGCCTAATACCTTAAACTTTCTCAGCTCAATAGCACAGCAACTGAACAGAAAGGAGCAAAAAATTAATTCCCTTACTGCGGATTTCCTTTACAGGGCCAAGCCACCGTGCTCCCTCCCCCCAGAGGTGTTGTGCCCCTACTACACAATACATCTCACATGGCCCCTCGGAGCACCCCTCGACCCTCCAACACATCACTGAGCTAGGCCCTCAGTCCTAACATGGATAGCCAACCCTTTTCGGTACCGAAACCGTATGAGCTCTACGACTCATCTCGCTTTGTACCAGAAATCAGACCCCTTTCCACATCCGTTATTATCAGCACTAACAGAATTGCGAATGCTGTCCACTCGCCTAGACCCCCCCCTGCTCAATACACTTCTATCCACCTAACTCCCCCCATTAACGAGGCTACCCGTCCTTTCTCCAGCATGCTCCTGAACTGCAGATCAGCAGTACAACACGCTACTGATATTGCTAATGGGGGGGTGGGACTAGCCATCATTTATAGAGATGGATTACAGATTACAGAACTCTAACCTGCAGAATACCTTACGTTTTAATACCTAGGCGTCAAACTCACTACCAAGGGCACCCCACCCATCAAATTGCAAACCATCTACCATCCTCCTGGAGAGCGTACCCTTTTCCCAGAAGAACTAACAGACCTAATAACACTATTCTCCTTGACAGACACTAAAGAAGTGTTCTTGGGTGACCTCAATATCCACTGGAACGACCCAGAAGACTCCACTGTCCTTAACATTTCCAACCTTCTGGAAATATATAACCTCAAGCAACTCTGCAATAATCCAACTCACATCAACGGTGCTACACTAGATGCGATTATAACCAACAACAACCTAATCTCCCTGAGAGAGATTTCTCCCATTGATGGGTCCGACCACCACCTCATTCTGTTCAGGATGGACACACTTGCCAACCTCCAACCTATTTGTTTTGTCAAACCTAAACTCTTGACCAGAAACAAAGAAATACCTTTATCCGAACTTGAAGCCAAGATCCATCCCCTTCTTCAACTCAATCCCTCATAATGGGCGGCTGATGACCTCACTTCAGACTTTAACTCAAGAATGACAGAGGTTTTAGACCAAATAGCTCCTCTCAAACTCAAACAACTGAGGAGAACCAAATCAAAACCCTGGTTTAACTTGGAGCTGAATGATGAACGGCGTCAACTCAGACAAGCGGAAAGGTCTTGGAGACAAACCCTCGTCCTTGCACCTAACACATCTTAGATCTGCTTGGCGGTCATACAAAAAACACATCTTCAATGAAAAGGTTTTTCCCGCAGCCAACTTGATCTAGCCGAAACAGACCAAGAGAACTCTTCAACATTGTTAAAAGCCAAACTCACTGCACTCCCTCAAGAAATCGAAGCCACCAACGAGCGACGTGAAGAAATTGCCACCTTCTTCACTAATAAAGTCTCTAATATTGATCAATCCTTTTTACAAACTGCTAACCCTCCTTCCCCCTTAACCGGCCCCCCCTTTCAACCTCCTTTGACCACTCGGAAAGAGCTCTTAACAAGGACAATCAAACCAACTTCAAGCTAAAAAACAATGTGCATTGGTCCGACTTTGAGCTAATGTCGGTTAGCGAGGTCTTTAATATAATTTCTAATTTAAAACCTTCCTCCTACACTATGGACCCCCTCCCTTCCACAATTATAAAATAAATCCACCACACCATCTCCCCTTTCTGGACAAAAATCATCTCCCAGACTCCCTTCAACTAGGACAAATCACACCCATTCCCAAGAAACCTGGGGCGGACCCTAATGATCTTAACCTCAGACCTATCGCTAACCTCCCATTCCTTGCAAAAACATTGGAGAAATGTGTTCTTCTCCAACTCAATAAATACATTGATGAGTTCAACCTCAGACGCCTTTTAATCTGGTTTCAGAAAAGGCTGTAGAACGGAAACAGCTATGCTCAACGTCTCAGACGACATTCACAAGGCCCTAGACGAAGGTGATGCCTGCCTACTAATCCTTATTGACCTTTCTGCGGCATTCGACACAGTAAACCATCTAACCCTTCTGGAGACCCTGTCGAAATGTTCCAGCATAAATGTCGCAGTACTAAAATGGTTCACCTCCTTCCTTCAACACCGCTCACAACAAATTAAAGGAATATGCTACTTACCAGTATGCATCTGTTCTTGGCATGTAGGGCTGTTGACATGCATATCTGTGCATAGATCGCCGCCTAGTGTTGGTCCGGATGATTGCACATGGTTGTCCTGGAAGAGTCTTCGAAGTATCACGAGATAGGTGGCTCCTCCCCTGGACTACAGTGCGCATTGGCATCCTCTCCATCCTCAGATTGTTTTTCGCCATTGTGGCAGAGATGGAGTATAATACAGTAAGTGATGACCATGCCTGAGAATGATTCTGAGTGCTACAGCTGCGACAAGCACCGGGGAGGAGGGCGAGCGATATGAATGTCAGCAGCCCTACATGCAAAGAACAGATGCATACTGGTCAGTAGCATATTCCGTTCGAGGCATGCGGGCTGCTGAATTCATATCTGTGCATAGAATAAATAGCAGTTTCCTCCTTAGCGGTGGTTGCCCGTGCCAGCTGCAGCAGTCTGAAAAAGAGTTCTGAGAACAGCCTGTCCTACAGAAGCCTTCTGTTTGGAGTGTACATCTACGCAGTAGTGTTTGGTAAATGTATGTATGGTGGTCCATGTGGCTGCTCTACATATATCCTCTAGAGCAGTGTTCTTCAATCTGTGGGGCGCGCCCCCCTGGGGGGGCGCGACACCTTCCCAGGGGGGCGTGAACTCCACTTAAATCTGACCTTTGTTCCCGGCGTCGCTCCATTCTTCTTGTAGGATTCTGGTATGTCTAAGGGGGAGGGAGGGGAGATCGATGGGGCAGGACGTGCCCATTCTTTTGACATGTTAACTCTCCCAGGAGGGGGTAAATTCGCAGAGCTGACAGCTTCAGCTGCAGTGGGAGGCACGGAGCCTCCTCTGCTAAAACCGAAAACAAACAAACAGACTTTCGATTTTAGCAGTGGAGACACCTCGCCTCCCACTGCAGCTTAAGCATTTCAGCTCCGTGAAGTAACCCCTTCCTTGGAGAGTTAGCTCTTCGTAGAAAGACAAAGTTTCCAGAGTTCGAGTCTCGGCAATAAAGCTGAATATCCTGTGATTCTGGGCAAATCACAATCTCCCCGTGCCTAACAAAACAGTCCAACTATCATGAAACTGTGCTGCTTATATTTAAAATCTCCCAATTCCGCAAGGGGCCCTTTAAGCAGTATGAATAACTTGAATAAACATTTTAAAACATGCATTGAACATCTGCCAAGCAGTGGACATAACTGTCAAATATTTGTGTGCTCTAAATGTTGCTTCCTTACAAATACATTGTTGCTATTAGCTTTTCTTGTCGATCTTTTTGATTTGAGAGAAGTAAAGCTCGGCTGCCAGCATATGGTGCGATGAAATGTGTATGTGTTTGAGTGCGTGTGGTAGTTGCCTGCTTGGAGTTTAAGTGAGAGGGTGGGATGCTGATGTTTCAAGGTAGTTCATACTTTGAGGGCGTGTTTGTTTTAAGTGGGGATATTGTTCCCAGCAAGCACTCATGCAAAGCAATTATTATTATTACTGATCCGACAAGCTTTTTGGACAGATTTGTAGTAGTGCAGATAAATGATGTCCGGTTCCTGTAACAAATTTATATAATGAATTGATTGGATTTTATAGTCCTAATCGTGGTATATAAACTGCTTCCTTGGTAAGTGTTGAGCAGTGGCAGGCAGGAAATCAAGGAGACCGCTATCATTTCATGTTCTGTATAAAAATGCACATTTAAGTCGTTCCAAGCAGATGTTTCTGGCTCTTTGTGTAACTATTTCAGGAAGCATCTTAAGGAGCCTAATTCACCTGGATTCTGTCCCTTTATTTTCATGGTATGGATTGCACGTAGGTGGGAGGTTGTCATTTAATATCGAGTCTATATCATCTGTGGGCTGTAAATGCATATATGTATGTGTGAAAACCATTCAAATCAGACCGCTTCGTCCCACTCTGTACATCAGATGTGTTAACGCCGACTTAGCCCAGTTACCATGTGCTTTTTGTTGATTTAAACAAAATTCAGAAACTCTTTGAAGATGTGTTTGAACTGAGGGGAAGCCATGGTAGTAAGAGCTCCACGCCTCTTTGTACAACGAGGATTTCTACTTACCAATAGAAGTGAAATATTACCTCAGAATGTGACTGCTCACAGCTGCTGGTTTCCACGGACGGACCTTCTTCTGGTTCCGACGGCTATTGTAGAAAGAAGGGGATGGGGGGGTTCTTGTTGTTGGAAAGAAAGGCATGGGGATGCCATTGTCTGCTTCTCCAGGGGGGAAAAAGTGCAAGGCCACTATAGTAAAAGTGTGCCGTGCTTGCAAAATATATAAATAAACAATACATATAAAAGGGGCAAGGTCAGAAGAAAATAAAGGCATGCGGTCACGCGCTGCCAAATAAAACAAGTGGTGCGCACGTCACGCCTCTGGGCACAATCCTAGCTCCTCCCACGGCCTATTGGTGTCGATTACGCGCTTGAAATTTCTGTCAGGTGGTGGGGGGGGGGCCCAACATCTAAAAAAATTCAGCTGGGGGGGCTCAACCAACAAAACTTTGAAGACCTCTGCTCTAGAGGAATGTTACCTAGGAAAGCCATGGATGCCCCTAACTTGCGTGTGGAATGCGCTCTTGGGGGAACTGTTAATGTGCGTTTAGCCTTTTGATAACAGATCTGTATGCACCTAACAATCCATCTGGCTATACCCGATTTGGAAATGGGGTTGCCTTTGTGCTGTGGAGAGAAGGCAACAAACAGGTTAGTTTTCCTGAAATCTTTTGTCCTGTCTATGTAATACAGGAGAGCTCTTTTAACATCTAGTGTGTGCAGTGCTCGGTCTGCCACTGAATCTGGAAAGAATACGGGCAGTTCTATGGTTTGATTAATGTGGAACTGCGACACCACCTTAGGCATAAATTTAGGGTTGGTACGCAGCACTACCCTATTAGCATGAAACTGTATGAAAGGCTCTTGAATAGTTAGGGCTTGAAGCTCACTAACTCTTCTTAGCGATGTGATTGCTACTAGAAAGGCCACTTTCCATGACAGAAACTGTATCTCACAAGAGTGAAAAGGTTCAAAAGGTGGTCCCATTAGTCTGGTGAGAACTATGTTCAGATTCCAGACAGGTGAAGGTGGGTGTCTGGGAGGAATCACTCTCGAGTCCCTCCATAAAAGCTTTAATGGCTGGCACTCTGAAAAGGGAAAGATGCTGTCTGTTTTGAAGATAAGCTGCCATTGCAGCCAAATGTATCCTGATGGAACTATATGCCAGATTGCATCTGTGTAGATGCAACAAATAATGTTTTGCGTTGATGCATCTAGCGGATTTATGTCATTATTGGAACAATAAATGACAAATCGCTAACATTTTGCCGCATAGCATGCCCTGGTTGTAGGTATTCTTGCCTCCTTGATGTTCATACAGTCAGGGGGCAGGTTCAGGTAGCCAAACTATGACCTCAGGAGCCATATTGCAAGGCTCAACTGTTGTGGATCTGGGTGCTGAATGTCTCCACGGCTCTGAGTGAGGAGACTGGGTGTGAGTCGCAGTCGTTGGTGAGGCACCACTGAAAGTTCTAGGAACGTGGTGTACCACGCATGCCTTGCCCACGTTGGAGCAACTAGGATGAGTGTCATTGAGTGCTGCCGCAGTTAGCGTGCCACTAGCGGTAGGAGCGGTGCTGGAGGAAAAGCGTACGCAAATCTGCCTGACCAGTTCATCCATATCGCATTGCCCTGAGACTGCGGGTGTGGGAACCTGGCGGCGAAGGTTTGGGATTTTGCGTTTTCCTTTGTGGCGAATAGGTCTATCTCTGGATGACCCCACTGCTGGAAATACGGTTGGAAATACGGTTGGAGCACCGAGGGATGTATCTCCCACTCGTGCATCTGATGGCTGTGCCTGCTGAGCAGGTCTGCCATCTGGTTGTCTTTGCCTGGGAGATGTTCCGCCATGAGGAACATGTTTCTTTGAATTGCCCACTTCCACATGCTCTGGGCTAGATGTGACAATTGTGGAGAGTGTGTGCCTCCCTGCTTCTGGATGTAATACATGGCAGTCATGTTGTCCGTCCGGATCAGCACGACTTTATTTCACAAATGCAATTTGAACGCCTTCATCGCCATCAAGATTGCCATCAGCTCCAGCAGGTTGATGTGCATCTTCAGCTGCTGCGTCGTCCATAGACCCTGCACTGTATAATGGAGGACATGCGCTCCCCAGCCCTGGAGAGATGCGTCCGTCGTCAGCACTATCTGTGGTACAGGCTCTTGGAACGGTCGTCCCCTGCAAAGGTTTTGTGTGTTCCACCAATGCAGAGAGTTGTATGCACAATCTGTCACCAACACTAGGTCTTTGAGATGTCCCTGAGCCTGGTTCCACTGTCGTGCCAAGCACTCCTGAAGCGGATGAATGTGTAGCCTCGCTTGAGTGACTATGAAGATGCAGGAGGCCATCATACCCATCAGCTGCATAAATACTTGCGCTGGGAGTGAGTGCTGGGGCCTGAATTTCTGAATCAGCAATTGCATGCTGTTGACTCTGGCTGAGTTTGGCTGCGCTGTTGCTGTCAGAGTGTTTTTTGTCGCTCCTAAGTACTGTTGTACATGTGCGGGTTTAAGATGAGATTTTGGGTAATTTAGTGAAAATCCTAGACTGTGTTGGAGGTGAATTGTGCGGGACATGTGGCTGGCACATTGCTGGGCTGACTTGGCTTGGACAAGCCAGTCGTCCAGATAAGGATAGACATGGATGTGTTGTCTCCGAAGGTGCGCAGCCACTGTCGCCAAGCACTTGGTAAACACTCTGGGGGCTGTAGTGACCCCGAAAGGCAGGACCTTGAACTGGTAATGCTGGTTGTTTATGGTGAACCCGAGATATTTCCTGTGTCCTGGGTGAATTGGAATGTGGAAATATGAGTCCTTTAGATCTAGGGTTGCCAGGAAATCCCCTTGACTGAGCAATGGTAGAACTTGCTGCAAAGTCAGCATGTGGAAATGTTCTGACAAGATGTACTGGTTCAGGGGTCTGAGGTCTAGAATGGGCCTCTGAGACCCGTCCTTCTTTGGGATAAAGAGGTACAGTGAGTACACCCCTGTACCCTGTTCTAAAGGAACGAGTTCTATGGCCCCTTTTTGCAGCATGCAGATGACTTCTTGCTGCAATAAGTGCATGTGCTCTGCGGACATAGGACGGTGCCTTGGGGTATGTTGGGTGGAGTGGAGGTTAGTTCTAGACATTCGCCGTATTGGATAAATTGTCTCACCCACCTGTCTGTGGAGATGCCTTCCCAGACTGGCAGGGACTGCTGAAGTCTTCCCCCGACCGGTGTTACGTGGTCTGGGGGCAGTGACAAGATGTCACTGTTTATTGGTGACGGAGGATCTGGCCTTATTTCCTCGTCCTCTGCCTTTGGTGCTGTTCCCACAATATCCACCCCTATTGTTTGTTATAGGTGGTCTGTGTGCCCCCTTTGTTGTATTGGGCTTGCTGTGATGCTTAACCTCTAGAGGCTCCGCTGTTACCGGAGCGACGAAAGGAACAGCCCCTGAACTGTTGTGACTACAGAGCTCCCATGGATTTTGCTGTCTCAGTGTCTTTCTTAATTTTTTCTAGGGTTGTGTCTACATCAGGACCAAATAGAAAGTCAGGGTTCACTGGCTGATTGAGTAAAGTTGTTTGGATCTCTGGCTTGAAACCAGAGATGCGTAGCAAAGGCATGCCTTCTAAGCATCACACTCGTGTTGATGGCCCTAGCTGCAGTGTCGGCTGCATCTAGCGCACATTTAATGGATGCATTTGAAATCAGCTTCCCCTCCTGTATCAGCATTTCTGCTCCCTCCTTATAAACATCAGGCAGGTGTTGTAGTAGCTGCTCTAACGTGACGTAATGAGCCCTATCATATCTGGCTAATAGGGCCTGTGTATTTGAGATCCTCCAAATATTTGCCGCTTGAGCCGCTACTCGTTTGCCAGAAGTCAAGTCAAGTCAATAAATTTGTATAGCGCGCTACATACCCAGAGGGTCTCAAGGCGCTTGAGGAAGGGTGGGGAGTTACTTGTCAAATATCCACGTTTTAAGTTGCTTTCTGAATGCTAGGTGGTTCTGAGTAAGGCGAAGATGAGTGGGAAGTGAGTTCCAGGTTTTAGCTGCCAGGTAGGAGAAGGATCTACCTCCCATGGTGGTTTTGTTGATGCGAGGTATAGTGACAAGGGCTAGGTTGGAGGATCGTAGCTGGCGGGAGGGGGTGTAGAAGGACAGTCGTGTGTTGAGGCATTCGGGTCCGATTTCGTAGAGTGCTTTGTGTGCGTGGGTTAGGAGCCGGAAAGTAATCCTCTAATTGACGGGGAGCCAGTGGAGGTTTTTCCAGGTGGCCAGAGATGTGTTCTTTACGCAGTATGTCTAATATGAGCCTGGCTGAAGCGTTCTGGATGCGTTGGAGTTTTTTCTGGATTTTTGCGGTGGTACCGGCGTAGAGGGTGTTTCCGTAGTCCAGTCGGCTCGTGACCAGAGCGTGAGTGACTGTTTTTCTAGTTTCGGTGGGGATCCAGCGAAATGTTTTTTTGAGCATGCGAAGAATGTTGAAGCAAGATGAAGAAACGGCGTTGACTTGTCTGTTCATCGAGAGTGAGGAATCCAGGATGACGCCCAAGTTGCGTGCGTGGTCCGTCGGGATAGGTGCTTTTCCAAGGGCCTCTGGCCACCAAGAGTCATCCAAGGCGGAGGGGGAGGTGCCTAGGATGAGGACTTCTGTTTTGTCTGAGTTCAGTTTCAGACGGCTGTGCTTCATCCATTCGGCTACTTCTTTCATTCCTTCATGCAGGTTGGTTTTGGCAGTGTTCGGGTCTTTGGTGAGTGATAGGATCAGTTGAGTGTCGTTGGCGTAGGAGATGATGTTGAGGTTGTGTTGGCGTGCGATGGCCGCGAGGGGGCTCATGTATACGTTGAAGAGGGTGGGGCTGAGTGAGGACCCTTGGGGTACGCCGCAGATGACTTCAGTGGCCTCTGACTTGAATGGTGGGAGGCGGACTCTCTGGGTTCTTCCGGTGAGGAACGAGGTGATCCATTCCAGTGCTTTTCCATGGATTCCGACGTTTTTGAGGCGTTGTAAAAGGGTGCTGTGACAGACCGTGTCGAAGGCTGCGGAGAGGTCGAGGAGGATGAGGGCGACTGGGTCTCCATTGTCCAGTAGAGTTCGAATGTCGTCTGTTGCTGCGATGAGGGCGGTTTCAGTGCTGTGCTTGGCTCGGAAGCCGGATTGTGAGGAGTCGAGGGATTTGTTGGTTTCGAGGAATGCGGCGAGCTGGTTGTTGACCGCTTTCTCGATGACTTTGGCCGGGAATGGAAGGAGTGAGATAGGGCGGTAGTTTTTGAGTTCGGTGGGGTCAGCTGTGAGTTTCTTCAGGAGGGCGCCGAGTTCGGCATGTTTCCAGCTTTCCGGGAAGGTTGTGGAGTTGAGGGAGCAGTTGATGACGTCTCGGAGGTGCGGTGCTATAATGGAGTTTGCTTTGTTGAAAATGTGGTGAGGGCATGGGTCTGTGGGGGATCCTGAGTGGATAGAGTTCATCAGACGGATGGTGTCCTCAGTGTAGATTGGCTTCCAGTCATTGAGGATGTCCAGAGGGGGTGGGGGTCCTGCAGGGGGTTGGGTGGGTTGGTCTTCGGGTCGGTTGTCGAAGCTGTTGTGGATGTCTGCAATTTTGTTGTGGAAGAATGAGGCTAGGGAGTCGCAGAGGGCTTGAGAGGGGGTGATGTCGTTGGAGTTGGCCGAGGGGTTGGTAAATTCCTTGATGATGTTGAATAATTCCTTGCTGTTGTGGGCGTTCTTATCTAGTCGGTCCTTGAAAGCGGCTTTCTTGGCATTCCGGATCAGTTGGTGGTGTATGCGGTTGGCGTTTTTGAAGGCGTCCTTGGTGCTGGTGGTTGGGTCTTTTTTCCAGGCCTTTTCAAGGAAGCGGCAGAGTTTTTTTGGATTTCTTAAGATCATCGTTGAACCAGGAGGCCTTCTTGCTGCCTAGTTTGATTTGTCGTTTTTTCAGTGGTGCTAAGATGTCGGTGCTGTTGGATAACCATTGGGTGAGGTTGGTGGCTGCTTGGTCTGGGTTTGAGGAGTGGGCTGGTGGGTTTTGAAGAAGCGATGAGGAGATCTGGTCGATGGTGATTTTGTTCCAGTTTCTTTGCAGAGTGGGTTGGGGTGGTTGTTGGAAGTGGGCTTGTTGTAGGTGAAGTGAACGCAGCTGTGGTCAGTCCAAAGGAGAGCTGTGGTGTGGCTGAAGGAGACATGTTTGCTGGAGGTGAAGATAGGGTCAAGTGTGTGACCTGCGATGTGGGTGGAGGTGGTGACAAGTTGTTTAAGTCTGATGTTGGCGAGGTTGTCCAAAAGGGTGGTGGTGTTGCGGTCGTTGTTCTTTTCAAGGTGAAAGTTGAGGTCTCCCAAAAGGATGTAATCCTTGGAGGGGAGCGCGTGTGGAGTGATGAAGTCCGTGATGTCTTCACTAAACTGTGCGCGGGGTCCTGGTGGCCTGTAAAGGAGGGTGCCTCCGAGTGTGGTTTTGGGGTCGATGTGGATCTGGAAGTGAAGGTGTTCAGAGTTGGCAAGATTGACGCCTGAGCAAGTTGAGATGCGGATGGATTTCTTATGTACGATAGCGATACCTCCTCCTGTGTGGCCGGTACGGTCCTTGCGTATGATCTTATAGTCTTCCGGGATTGCAATGGTGATGTCTGGGGCTGATGTGGCGTTCATCCATGTTTCTGTTAGGAAGGCGACGTCCGGAGAGATGGTGTCTAGTAGATTCCAGAGGTCAATGGCGTGCCTGTGGACCGATCGGGTGTTGAGCAGGATGCATTGTAGGTGGTTGGGGTCGGATATCTGTTGTGTGATCGTAGATGAGGAGTTGTTCTTGGTGCCGTCGAACTTGCAGGAGTTGCAGGAGAAGGGTCCATGGGTGTGTCCAGGGGCGGCTTGGGCGCAGTTGAGGGAACGGCCGGAGTTGAGGGCTAGGAGGGTGGCGGCATCATAAGTAATGCAGGGAGGGGTGGACATTACGAGGACCAGGGGGCTCTGGCACTGGGCGCGGTCCAGGCGCGGACGGGCGTAGACGGGCTTACCTTTGGCGCACCTTCGGCGCGAATGGGGCGCGATCGCTGCGCGTGGACGCTGCGCGTTAGAGGATCTACCATAAGTAGTTAGAGGAGGGGGATTTTGGATTTTGGATTCTTTGTCCGGAGGAGGAGTATCACCACTTGTTTGAGAGTTCGCTCTCTTACGAGCATTAGCCACCACTAGGGAGTCCAATGGGAGCTGGCCCTTGATGTACTTAGGGTCTACAGACGCAGGCCGGTATTTCCTTTCAATCCTTGGGTTTACAACCCTTGCCCTTGTGGTCTCCTTGAAAATGTCACCAGCATGTTTAAGGACACCCTTTAGCATAGGCAATGTCTTTACTGATCTTTCTGAAGTTGAAAAAGTATCAAACAAAAAGTCTTCTTCCACTGGGTCAGCGTGCATTTCCAAGTCATGATTATTGGCTGCCCTTTCAATAAATGGGTTAAACGCAGCAGTATCTTCAGTAGGCGAGGTTTTGACGGTATAGGACTGAGTGTCTGGCGTGGTATGTGGCTCACCAGGGTCAACAGGGTCAGTCCAGGGTTGAGTTTCCTCTTGATCTGTGTCAATAGGATAATTAAATTCTTCCTCATTGTATCCCTCCCCCACATCCTCATTGGTACGTGTGGGAGAATAGGCGTACTCTTGTCCATAGGACTGCACAGATTTAAAAAGAACAGGTGAGGTGGCAGAGTCCCTTTTCTTTTTGAGTGGGATCTTGTATGACTCCAAAGGATTTTCTGGAATGATCTTCATTTTGTAAATAGTGAGTCTGCCAGAATCCGAGTCTATGAATAGTATTGACTGATCATAGGAGGGCGCTTGGAACACCACGTCCTTTTCTATGGGCTGATTTCTCGGTACTACCGACACCTTTTTGGCCGTGTCGGTTCTTTTTTGTGGCTCGAACGCCTTGAGTCGAGCGGTCGGGGTCAGTCCGTACTTTATTGGTGGCGTAAGCATTGGAGAGGAACTGACCTTCGAGGGCGGCGCGGTCTTCGATCCGACCGACTTCGTCTGATCACTAGTTTGCTTGTGGCCTTGCGTCGACTCGAGCTCTCGGTGCGCAGCAGGCACGCTTTTCTGCTTCGACGTGACATGCTCTTTCGGGTCGATTTTTGTCTTCAACTCGAAGGCCTTGACCACTACTGGCTTGGAGGCTGGAAGCTTCGGATCGAGAGTCTTCTTAGCCTTGAGCCCTTTGTTAGTGTCGCCATCTTTGGACGTAGACGTCGTCAGTGCGACGTGCTTGACCGTAGATACAGGCTTCGGTGCCCCGATCTTTGGGCCGACGCCCCCTTGTGACCCTGAAGGGTCGATGACACTTTGATTTGATTGGTTCCAATGAATCCGAAGCAGTAGATCCGAGGACTGTCTTTAGCAGTTTCGGTTTAGCATCTGTCGGTTTCACCGCTGATTGTGGTTGATCGCCCGATGGCTCCTTTGAAATATTCTTAGCCGGGCCTTGACGCGGGGCTATAGAATGTGGATTAAGATCTTGGCTAAGGCCTTCCGGCAATGCCTCGACCTGAGCCTTTGAAAGTACAGTGTCAGTATTGGGCCCCGCGACTACGGTTGGGCCTAGCTCCTCGCTCGAGTCGTCATCGACGGCTCCAATGGCCTCTGCGTCGTCTCCTACCTCGACAACGTCTTCCTCATGGACGTAGTCTTCTTCGTCCTCATCATAGTTAGAGTCGTGCTCCGAGGCAGGATGCAACTGTTGTTCAGGATCCTCTTCATCGATGCCCTCGTCGTCAGCCTCGAAGATGTTCTCCGGGTAGGGCGCCGTTTTCTGCGCCGACTGTCTTGCGGCGCGTCGAAGCCGAAGTGTCTTCTTCGACCTGAACCGAGAACAGGCCATGCAGCTGGCCTAGTCGTGGTCCGGGGATAGGCATTTATTGTACACTGGGTGCACATCAATGTGAGGGTATTTGGAGTTGCAAACGGGGCATCGTTTGAACGGGCTCCGTTCCATCGGCGATCGGGCCTTCGGTGTAGAAAAAGGTAAACGACCTTCGACGTCCTGTTCGAAGAACTGGATCAAGTATGTGGCACCGAACGAAAGACAATACCGACCCCACCGAAGGCCTTTTGGCCTTGTGAAAAGTGTTTATATCGATTCCGAACTTGAGTCAAGAAAGCACATCCGAACCCAATGGCGGAAAAAAATAATCTGAGGATGCCCATGCGCACTGTAGTCCAGGGGAAGAAGCCACCTATCTTGTGATACTTCGAAGACTCTTCCAGGACAACAATGTGCAATCATCCGGACCCAAAACTAGGCGGCGATCTATGCACAGATATGAATTCAGCAGCCCACATGCCTCGAACATTAATTACTGTCTCTCAAAGCCTACTAAAGTCACTTGGGGTTCCGCAAGGCTCGATCCTCTACCCGTCCCTTTTCAATCTCTTCATGAAGCCCCTCACAATCATATTGAAAAAAGCTGGAGTAAATTACCACTTTTACGCGGACGACACCCAAATCTATTTCAGCATCAAGTCCCCCAGCGACATCCAACACCTCAATACCACCCTAACAGAGATCAAGTCTTGGTTCTACGTTAACCACTTAAAGCTCAACCCAGATAAAACAGAACTAATCCTATTCTTTCCAAAATTAGCCATCGCCCAATCCAAGAATGGGTCAAGAATCTGATTGCCCTAAACTGCCCCCTTACATTTCCGACTAAGGTTATTGTCAAGGGTGATGCCTAGAGACTTAACTATCAATGGAGGCCCACATGAAAAACTCGGCAAGAAGTGCTCTTTTCTCTCTAAAACACCTTAAGAAATTGAAACCATTTCTACCCCATGATGACCTCAAGACAGTAGTCCAATCTCTAGTTCTCTCTAAAATAGACTACGGGAAAGCCATCCTTACAGGGACTCCAAAAGCTCACCTAGCCCCTCTAAGGGCAGTGTTGAACATGTCCAAACGACTCGTATCTGGAGTTAAAAGATTTGAACACATCACTCCAGCACTCAACTGCCTCAATTGGCTTCCCATGGAAGGGAGATTTATTTATAAACTGGTTTGCATCACACACAAAACCCTTCACTCTCCTGCCCCCAACTACCTAAATAACAAACTGGTAAGAGCAGGTCAATCCAGACCACTGAAAAGCTCCAACTCTCTCTTCCTTATTCCTCCGGAAAAAAAAAAAAAAAAAAAATACTAATCGTTTTCTAGCAACGCTCCCAGGATATGCAACGCTCTCCCTGGAGTCCACAGATGCAACTCCTCCTTCTCTCGTTTCAAAAGGGACCTGAAACTCCATCTCCTAAACAAATACTTTCAGGACCAACGTCAACTTACCTAGACTACTATATTCGAGTTGTTTCCTCTCTCCCTGGACATTCAAGGATAGTGGGTGACCGGACTATGTCATTATCACCTGTTTCTTTTATTGCTCTCTCCCCCTGCGCTGCACTGCATATTGTTCCCATGCTGTATTTGTTTTTCTTCTTAGGTTTGTTTCCTTACTGCCGGCCTACTATGTAATGTAATGTCCTTCTGCTGTTTACTGTGTGTATGTAAAGCGCTCTGATACCTACCGGTTAAGCTAGCGCTATACAAAACTTAAAAAATAAAAAATGAAATGGGTTACTCTTAACCAACACGCGAGCCACTCTCACTATTTGGAAACCTCATAATCCATCTTGGCTCAGACGCATAGCAGCCATCAAAATGCCATTATTACCCAAACGGCTGTATGTAATGCAGACACTCCTGGCTACGGGAGTGGTATATCTGGCTTGGCAGGAATCCAACTGCAAGTGAGTCAGGGACTTTGACTCAGATGGCCTTATTGACTTTCCCACTCTACAGACCTCTTACGGCCTCTCCAAGGCGGCACACTGGCAGTACTTACCAGTAGCCTATCGGGTGACAACTTGGATCAGGCGACCCGCCAGCAAAGTGTTGACGCGCTTCAAAAATGGCTCCTCACGAGATATACAGACCAGAAAAAACTATCGGACCTTTACACATGCCTGAATGCACCACAGACCCCACTAACATCTCCAGCCTGTGCCAGATGGTATAGGGAATGTGAGTTACCCTTCACAAACAGGGATTGGAACAACATTCTGCACCACGCCCGGGCATCCACCTTAAATACCACCAGTGAAGAGATGCTGCTAAAAATTGCACACTGTTGGTATTTCACACAAGCGAGTATGGCCGCATGGGTGCCGACCAAGGATGACTACTGCTGCCGTCGCTATGGCAACAGGGCTCACTCACCCACCTTCTATGGCAATGCCACAATCTGCTATCCTTTTGGGATGGGGCCGCGATCAATACCATACACACAACAGAAATCCCAAGATCCCAAGTTATGTATTACTGGGCCTCCCAAACCCCCTCACATACCCCTTACAGTTTACCCGGTGTCCAGTGATCACTCTTGCACAGGGGGCAGCCATACACCTTCTCCTCAGCAAATGGGGCACAGAAGATACCCAGACACATCTAGATTGGAAACACAGGTTATGGGACAATAGGGATGGAAAATATAACAGCAGTGGCAATGCAACGTCATCCCCTTTTTGAAAATATGTGGCAAATCTGTCTTCCATATCCGTCTGCTGAGTTTCGGGAACCGTGCTGCCATTGCTACTTACGGGTTGTGAGTCTAATACCAGCAGCTGCACCTAATGAGTAACACTATCTGAGTGTACCACCTAGATTTTAGTAACACCACCCCCATCCTGTTCTGTTTATTCTTGAGCTTTCCTTCTACTCTACATTTTCTAACTGATTCCATAGTGTTTACACCTACAATATCCATAATGTTTTGACACAAGCCACACCGGTCAATAGATGTAGGTGGGCAGTAATGTAAAATAGTGTAGGAAGCTGGCTCTGTGTATACTGTACGAAAGTAAGGCATAGTGTGTACAGAATCCAGTGGATCCCCAAAAGTAGGCAGAAGTAAACATAGGTAATACCTTACTCTCCATTTGTGGTAGTGTGGGCGAGCAGTAAGGCTTTATCAGAGGGTAGTGTTAAGAATTTGTTGTACACACAAACAACAAATGATATCACACACTCAAACACTGAACTCTCACTAATTTGTTTGTATAAAAATATTATTTAGTTGTTTTGATTGGCTGGCTTAGTATATGGTGCTCACATAAGTAGTACCTTCCACTAATCCAGAGAATGCTTATGGTGATTTTAGTAGTCTTAGACAACCTTAAAAAGCTCTCCAAGTAGTAGCTGTGGAGCGCAGCATTCAGGCTTAGTCCAGGAGTATGAAGCAGCTTGTTTCAGCAGTACTTAATCTTTTGGTATAGGTTAAGTGAAAAAGAATCAGTGTAGTTATAACAATATGTATTTTATTACAAACACTCACAAACACAATATATTATCTCCTACTCAGATCTAAACACAATACACACAATACTTAGGAAATAGAGCACGTAAGTAGCACAAATACACAATGGTCTACATGGAGATACAAAACCATATACTAAAATAGTGGAATGCCGTGGACCCAAGGAACCACCGAAGGTGGGTATCTAGGAACCTAACGGAGATCATGTGCAGAGTGGAAACACTATCACATGCTCAATGTTAGTCAATGAGTACGTCACGTTTGCAGTTGCAGTTTTAAAGAAGGACCCTTCCCAGTGGACCCTGAAGAAACCCAGTGAAAGATGGAAGGTTTGAGAGCAACCCCACCCGTGGATACCCCAGGAACAAGGAT
Organism: Lissotriton vulgaris; assembly: GCF_964263255.1. Classification (NCBI taxonomy): domain Eukaryota; kingdom Metazoa; phylum Chordata; class Amphibia; order Caudata; family Salamandridae; genus Lissotriton; species Lissotriton vulgaris. The sequence goes on along the minus strand of NC_141699.1, from coordinate 144,753,736 downwards.
ACCTACACCAGGGAAGCCTGGTGCATAGGTGTCAAGTGACGTCTGAAACCGCTGTAGACCACAATGGAGGACTTCAGGAAAGATGCCGCTGGAGAAGAGGACGAAGGAGTCTGGTGGAACCCAAAAGTGGAACCTGTAAGCAGAGGGGGCAGCCTATGCCACTAAGGAGTGACCAGGAGGCACGGAAGAATGCCCACGGATGTCTGGATGCAGGATAGCCTGACGGGCCCATTGAAGTTGCAGCTCTGTGGACCAGGCAACGGTGTGGTAGACCAGTTTACGAGCTGTCCCACGTTGGATATGGAGAGCCTAGGAGGGCAGGGTCTGGCAGAGGCATCAACAAGCCTTGGCAGCAACAAACAACGTCAATGAAAAGGGTGCAGTGTCTGGACCAGCAAGGTCTAAGTGACTCGCCACAAGCAGGTAAGTCAGGGCAGGCCTTTAGCAACAAAAGATGCCCACTGGAGCCAAAGAAAACCCTCGAGAGGACTCACAGGCCGGAGGCACAGGAGTTGCAAGAGAACCTCGAGCAGCTCACCAAAAGATGAAAGCCCACGGTACAGAGGATACGAGGCAGGCAAAGATCTTGGCTGCAGGAGATGCTTGAGGAAGGAGCTTCAAACCTTGGCAATGGTAAGTTGACATGGTGCACAAAGGGTTCTGTTCCAGCGGTTCCGACGAGGGAAACTGGCCTCAAACTCAGTGAGAAGACCGTGCAGGCCTCGAGGGAGTTGCAGAACCACCACCTGTGTATCTGAACCTTCCAGAGTCCGTGGGATCCCAGGATCAGCAGACCAGTCAGCTGAGCTGTGGTGTCTGCAGATGCAGGGGGGTGACTCCTTCACTACAAGGGAGATTCCTTCAGGTGTCTTTGGATGTCCACAGGCCTGGTGAAGAACCTGTATGGAGCACAGATCCAGACGTCGCGGAAGACCAGCAGGATGACAAGACCAGGAATCTTCCCCGGTGTAATCTGTTCCCAACCCGAAGTCCAGAGGGTCTACTCTAGACGGTCGAAGCTGGTATGTGATTGGAATCTTGTCCCATGACGAATCTCGGGACCCAGCCACAGATAAGCCCTTAAATAGCCTTAGGAAAGTGTTGGGACAATTCAGCAGCCCCTGCCAGAGGAGGGGCTGGACAGTGGGCAGGATATTCCAATGTCCTTTGTCCAGTTTCGCACACTGGTTTGTAGTGGAGTATGCAAGGAGGACACCAAATTTGCCCTTCAAGCAGTCTCAGAGATGCTGGCAAGCCCCCCCCCCCCACCCTACCACCCACCCTGCCCAAATACACTAAACCCTGTAGGGGAGGTGGTCACGCCTCCCTGTAACAGGATATCTATTATGCTGCCTTCACCTGCCAGAGCTTGGCTCAGCAGCAGGACGGCAGAAACAGGTCTCTGGTCGGCAACAGCCCTAACGTACGGTCTGGTTCTTAAAGACTGGTACCGGGAGCACTGAGGGTTCTCCCGGAGGAACTTTACAGTGTATGGAATCATACCCCTAACACAGTTTACGGTGTGGGGGTATAATACCAACATTCTTGAAACCAAACATGAAAGGGTTTAGTACAGCTAGTTTAGAGATTATCATCTCTTAATGACACATGGCCCCTCTATATGTTAGAATGGCTGATGCACTTACAACCTGGGAGAATGGACTCCCAAGGTTGTAGGTGTGCCCTGCTCATGCGGGGGCACCCTCACATTTCGGACAGAGCACCCTGCCTTCAGGATTGAAAGGGCTGCCTTAGGAGTAACATAGGTTTGAAGTGTAATTACCTCAGATGTAAGAAAACGTATTGGTCGTAAGTGGTGCAAGCCCCAGCTTACACAGGCTGAAGTGGCATGCCTGGAGTCGCAATTGGAGTGGTCGCTCATGGGTGGAATATACATGCTTCAACCAATGGGAGAGACCATGGTGTACCTATGCCCTTGGTACCTTTGCACCATATACTAGGGAATTATCTGGGTGCAACAGTAGCCAATCTGGAGTGTACCTAAATGCTCACCATGTCCAATTTAGGGAGGAAGCACAGAGACTGGGGTCATGGTTAGCAGGATGCCAGTCAGAAAACCATAATGATACTATTTTCTAGACCCAGGTACAGGTAAGTCTTATAGTACTTTGCAAGAATAATGCATTTAAATATAGTTTGAAGAATGCAGTTTAATGCATTTGGGTTGGTTACAGGTAAGTTACTTGTTCATAAATTAGTTGGAATTACTTTTCAGTGACTATTGAGATTACTTTTCAAGGTATTTTAAGTTATTTTCTACTCAGTATGATATGCCTAGATATCACACTGGGACATTTCCTAGACAAAAGGTAAGTAAATCAGTTATTGTACATATGCAGTTTAAGGTTTCATACAATCCAACTCCACACTTGAAACAATTTTCACAAGAAAGCAGTCAATGCAGTCCTATGGGATAAAACTAGGTTATCGGTTTAACAGTAAGTACTTAAGTTTAGGAGTTGGTTTTCTGGAGTTAGAACAAGAGTTTCCCCAGGGTCAAGGATCCACTCTCAAAGCACCCTCAGCGGCACTAGGGCGGCTGAGTGCAGAGTGCTGAGGCCCAGTGTTATCCAATGGGGGATAGGGGGGCTCCGGTAAGTGGCTGCTCACGAGCAGGCCACAAGGTTGAGGGAGCAAAGCTCCTAGACTAAAAGGGGGATCAGATTTAGCACACAAGGTGCACCACAAGCGGCACAGGGGCGGCCGGGTGAAGAGTGCTGTTTTAGCACAGAGTGCCCTGATTTTAATGGGGATTCTCTAGTTCCAACAAACACTGCAGACTCGGGAGCGAAGATCTTTTGAAGGCGACCACCGGTTTGGAAAAGAGGTAAGCTGGGATGTCTTCAGATGCCGAGACACTGTCGGTTGGGCCACCCATGGCCGTCTGGTGCAGGGGTTCCAACAAACACTGCAGGCTCAGGAGCAAAGATCTTCTGGAGGCGACCACAGGTTTGGAGGGTAAGTTGGGATGTCTTCGGATGCCGAGGCAATGTCAGTTGGGCCACCCATGGCAGTCGGGTGCAGGGGTGCCTTTCGGCGAAGTTTTTTTCTTATCAGTTCCAGTCATGGTCGGAGGAATCCTCCACAAAGGGGCTGCAGGAGTCGGATGAAGGCGAGATAGGTCAGGGATCACCAGATCCCAGGTCAGGATCACTGGAGAGACCTCCTCGTGCTGTGGGCATCAGGTGCAGACTCACAGATTCGTCCGGAACTAGAGTCTGTGGTGAGCAAATCCGGGGCTCACGGGGAACAGTTTGGTTGAGGAAGGCAGGGTAGGTCCCCTGGGTTCTAGGGGGCTACTGGCTGCAGGACACACCAGGACGCCCCAGGTAGGGCTGGGGCCAAATAAGTTGGTATTCTCATCCTCTTCCTTCAGCACGCGTCTTCAGTCCTTCTGCATTCTTCTTGTCTGAGGAGGCAAGGTTCAGGGTTGCCCCTAAATACTACATTTAGGGGCATTACAGGTAGGCACAGGTCGAACCAATGGATCGCCTCCTTGGGGTGGGTACACTCTCTATTATGCCACCTCCAGCACATTAGGGTTCAATGCATCAAATGGTAGAATTCATTGGAATACTCAAGCGACCGCTAACAAAACGTGAACTTAACGGCTCCGATGAGAGATCAGCAGCACTTCGCAACGGTCGAGTGTGATTCTACCCAATCTTATTTCCTCGAAGCCTTTTTCCATAAGGTAGGTTCTCTGGCTAAATCATGTAAATGATCACATGCTCCAGCTAAACGGAGCTCACATTTTAATCCAATGCTTACTATAAATAGGTAAATAAATAAATTGGTGAGGGCCCAGTTCCTGAATTTTTCATTCAAACAAAATAACTTAATAAACCTATTAAAGAGGAAAAGACAGAATAAAAACGCTCCCAAAGACAAATAAAGGAAGATGGTGCATGGGTGCAGTTAAAAGAGGCGGCCTCAAAAAATTATTCCAAAAGGTACAGGGAAATAATCACTCACTGCTGTGGCACAAGAGTGAAATATCTCTCCATCCCCATTAAAAAAAAGAGGAATTGAATCTTCACCTGGTAGAACTCTACTCTGCAAATTTTTATTCCACCAGTTCAGTCACCGTGGCACCCGATCAATTTAAAACCCCTGTGTTCAACTATGTACACTCAATTAGTGATGTGGCTGGATTATTTAAACAAGCATTAGAAATGCAATCGGACTCGGATTTATTTGAGTTTGAGCTAATGGCATTGTAAATGGCAATGTCTTTTCACCATGTGTTATGGAGTGTGTGCATATGGTGTGTAGTGGAATTACGTTGGTTGAATTGTAATTTTACCAATGGTGGCATGCTGTGCTTTATATGAATATGTTTAAAAGTAAAGTGTACCATACTGCGATTGCTTGGTGGAAAAGTGCACTGCCGGCTGGAGGTGTGTGTGCCTGGTGGAAGGGTGCACTGACGGCTGGTGGGTGTGTGCCTGGTGGAAGGGTGCACTGACGGCTGGTGGGTGTGTGCTTGGTAAAAGCGTGTGGCTCACTGGTTAGAGGAGGCATACCCTGAAGCAGAGGTCAGACCCGGGACCAGGGTTCGATTCCCGACGCGGCAGGGTCCTGAGCCCAATTGTCCACGGACTCTATAATTCTCGCTTCGGTGCCCACTCTAAGCACGAGTTCACACTATGCAGCTCTGGGCAATAAGCTTGCTTAATCTCCACAACGGCCCCCCCGCGGCGGGATGCCTGGCTTTCACCTTGGGGATGCCCAGTACGGGTAATCTCACAGGGAAAAAGCCAGGACGGGTTCCCAAGGCAAGCGCCGAGATGCCCAAGGGTAGTCGAGCGCTATATAAGAACGCACATACATACAAACATACATACATACATACACAGATGGCTGATGGCTGTTGGTGTTTGTGCATGGTGAAAGCATTCATTGACGGCTGGGGGTGTGTTGTGTGTGTGGTGTTGAGAAACTGAGGTGTGTGTGGTGTTGAGAGACTGAGGTGTGTGTGGTGTTTCCTGCACTCTGCTGTCACTCTCGCACTCTGCTGTCACTCTCGCACTCTGCTGTCACTCTCGCACTCTGCTGTCACTCTCGCACTCTGCTGTCACTCTCGCACTCTGCTGTCACTCTCGCACTCTGCTGTCACTCTCGCACTCTGCTGTCACTCTCGCACTCCGTCGCCGAGCCCTAAAAATGGAATATTCAAAAGTCCGCCTTGGCTGACAAACACACACACCACCCTTTTAATGTGCAGAACCCTTTTGAAGGGGCACGCGCTCCATTGTAGAGAAAATACAATTGGTCGCTTTACTAGCCCCGCGCGGTCAACATCAATAAGCCATCTAGAAGATGGGTTTCAGGTGTGTGATTTCGTTGAGTGGATGGTCAGTCACTTACCAGCTAGATTTATTTGGGATATGAAACGAAAATAAATGTGTGCATGTACCTGTGTGTCTATATTTCATGTGTGTGCGCGCCCCAATGTCACCGTGTTTGTGCGGGCATTGCCGGGGTCAGTGGGGTGGGAAGGTGACAATATTTTTATGTAAGGTTGTAGTCCTTCAAAAGCTAAAACAAAACACACGGGAGTGGAGAAGTGTGGCTCAGGGGTTAGAGGCGGCAGACCCGAAAGCTGAGATCGGTCCTGGACCAGGGTTCAATTCCCTGCCTCGGCGGGTCTTGGGCTCAAAAATTCCACGGACTTGATAATTCTCGTTCCGGTGCCTACTCGACTCACGGGTTCACACTCTGCGACTCTGGGCAATAGCTTGCTTAATCTCCACTACGGCCCCTCGTGGCGGGATGCCTGGCTTTCACCTTGTGGATACCCTGCTGGGGTTATCTCACAGGGGAATACCAGGACGGGTTCCCAAGGCAAGCGCTTTGATGCCTTCGGGTGATACGTGCGCTATATAAATCGCAATACATACATACATACGTGTCGCGTGGCTATAGTAAACCAAGTTAAAAGCAGCACTCAGATTTCATACTGGTGAATTGTTAATAAGGATGTGAATGCACATGTAATGGCGCAGTCCTGGCACATTCTTGTCCTGCTATAAGAATTACGTTGTAGGTGTAAGTGCAACCTGGCCAACAGCCTGTCTGGTCAAATCAGAACAACAATTTCTCGGTTTCATCACAACAGTTCTTTAAAATTATACAAGCAAATACTTTTCCTGCAGTTTTTAATGATAGTCGTTCCCTTCAGTTACACAAACTTCTGTGCAGTGGACGTATTAGGCCAGTGAGCTGTACCAGCTGTAAATCTATTCCCCCCCTTTAAACTCAAACAATCAAAATAGCTTAATTGTAGACTTTAACCTCAATAAACGTTTGTGAGCAAAGGTTCATGGGTTCACTCCCAACATGTGCGATTCATTCGGTCGCTGGAATTAAACATAGTGTTGAAAAGTGTCTCACTTTCATGAGTGAAAAGGCGTACACTGTTTTGTTTGTTCTTGATGAGACGTCTCGGAGCGGCCTGCTCATAGCAGGCTCTTGGATAGTTTCCTGTCAGACTTTCACGGACGCTTTTAAGACAATGCTGAAGACCGTGCCCATGGGTGGGTGTGGGCCAGAGGGTGGGGGCGGGTTGTCCCTATTCAAACTCATTCCATAACTCAGTTCAGAGGAAATGCGACATTAATCACCCAACGTGCAGGGGAGGCTAGAAATAGCAAAGGAGGCAGGGGACAGGGCGCGTAGTCTCACTCTGTGCCATTAACCAGGTATTCATAAGCCAGCCCTACTAAGATTATCCAACAGGAATTATCGAACAAACATGTAAGTTTTTTGCAAATTATGTTTTAAACCATAAATGGGTCAGAAGCTGTGACGCCCCAGTAGAAGGGGAGCTACATTGCCCCTCGGGACTCAGGCCAGTAATGCATGGAAGTGGCCAACAGCTATCCAGGCATGGCAAGGTCGAAGGCCATCAACGGGCCTGTCAACAAGGCATGGAGGAACATCGGTAGCATTAAAACCTCACAGAAAAGGGCCACGTGGCACCAGACCAGTGCTGCTTCTGTTGGGAGGGGGGGGGGGGGGGGGGGGTTAAAGGAACAGGCACCAGTTATGAATACTCTAATCTTCACACAGAAGCGAGGCACTACATAAAGGAGAGCGCTACAGAGTATCTACAGGCAGCCTCCTGATCGCATTCAAATTCCATCACTGCTAATATTTAGAACCCAAGCCATCATGTATGGTCATACAGGTTTAGTGTTCCCCACTGTATTCTAAAAACACTAATTTGAGCAAGGACTAGGGGCTAATCCAGCATGTCTATACCGATGACCTCCAGCCACTTGACTCTTTCAGAGAGCTTATACAGCCCGCTTGACAGTCAACAAGCAGGGTTTCAAAATCTTACGAACAGGCAGAGACTACCTTATAAGGAAAAATATGATCGCAATTTAAGGAACAGAGTTTCCCTGGTTAGATTCTCAGAGCAGGAAGAGGTTACAGGCGACAAAACGACTTCTGCAACAGGTTCTGTAACGGAATGTGACACACGCATTCTCTAAAGGCTTTTTTTTCAAACAGTGGCGACCTTGCGACAAAGCCCTCATTTCACCTTCGGAAAAAAACGTCAACAAAAAATTCCACCGAATGAAAAGCAGCAGCGGGCTTCCCAACAAGCTGCAGTCCACCCAGGAATTAATTAACTTGCCAGCACGCACAGCTTCCCGAGACCCACACATGTTCGACACCTGCTTCGTGGAGCCGCGCCCATGACAACTGGAGACACAGAATGTGTGTGCAAGGGGCTCATGGGGGCAGTCAGCTGGGTGGTAACATGTTCGAAGCCTCTTATCGCATTGTAAAACCGCAAGTTCACACATCTGGCCCTCAAAGTCAACACAGATGCACGTTTCATGGAGGAAACACAAAAGAGCATGACAGAAGAGCAGACTGCCACACTTCAGAAGAAGGGCGCAGATTCCAGGGGATTTTACAGAATAAAACAACTACCGCGCGTGGTGCTGACGGCGGAAAGCACGGCATTATCAAAGGGAGCCCCTAACCAATAAGTATTATTTCATAAGGACCGCCCAGTTCATACAATTAATCGCTTTATAGTACACTGCGAAATAAGCAAGATGGATTCAAGTTGTGGCTGGCAATAGGGGTTTTAAATAAGGATTTCTTGTAACGGGAATTCTCTCCAAGCCTGTGTGCACGTGAGGAGGACGCGCGCCCGACAAACGCACTGCTCTATGGTGAACGCGCGCACACCATCTGGAATGTATTACACGGGCACCCTGACAGCTCCTAATTAAAATTAATGGACTGCCGTGCGCGAAACCGCACAGAAAATGCCTAAAATGGCGGACGGAAATTACATATAGCCTATCGCGTCAAGGCTACTAAAAAGACAGCACAGCGAAGACTAATCACTATGCAGATGCCATAAAAAACGCTTGCGCACTGAGGAACTTTTCTGGCCAGAGCCCTAAAGAAACCTCTTAACAATAGGAGCTCGGAGCTCAGTCCTACTTCGTGGTGACGTAGGCCGAGCCCTAAAAATTAGATCTTAAGGAGCAATGGGTCCTGATGAAATTCCCATGACAGTAATTACAAAGGAGCCACTCATCTAGCTCCACTGTTTAATTTTTGCTACTCTGAGGGTAAGACACCACCATCTTGGTCTGGAAGTATTCTAATCCTCTGTACAAAAAAGTCTCTAGAACATATCCGGGTACTTACCAGCAAATAGCCTAATTAGATGTGGCTGGGAAAAGATTTGCACGCAGCATCCTTGATCACCTTACGGAATGGGTGATTGAAAAGAAGGTCCTCCCAATAGAACAACCTGGTTTTAGAAAAATCATTCTACCCTAGATAATATCTCCATGTTGAAACTAATTGAGGCGAAATACACGATTTCTCGTAGGTCAAACATCTATGGCTTTCATAGATTTTTCAACAGCCTTCGATAAGGTAGATCGACCATTATTATGGAGGAAATTGCAAAAAATGGGACTGCCTTCTCCCCTAACCTTAATTATCGCACTAAATTTTCAAACTTGGTGCCAGACAATGGGAGGAAAGAAAACTAGTTACTTACCTGTAACTTCAGTTATCCAGTATTTTTATCTTTCATAGATTTACATGCTTAGGAATCATCCCCGACGACGAGGTGAGAGTCTCGCGGTACAATAAAATATATACATTATAGTCATGATAACATCATACCATAGGCTATAGTAGATAGCCAAGTCACTACACTAGCCTCCCTTACTCCTTTTGCAAAAAGAACCAAACTTGGAAACCAGCCAATCAGGCAGCAGCCCCTCCTAGAACCTTCCCCACAGAGAGGCAAACATTCCAATTTTCCAAGCACAAGTGACCATAAGTATGCCATAATGATAAGGTAAGCCTCTCCGGGAAGGGTCGCATGTGAATCTATGAAAGATACCAATACTGGATAACTGAAGTTACAGGTAAGTAACACGTTTTCTTATCCAGTATTGGGGTATCTTTCATAGATTCACATGCTTAGAATTAGAGTAGCTAGCAGTAAATAATACTTATACAGATAGTGGATGGTGGGTATCATAAGAAGTTCAAGAGATACCATGTCGAAACATAGTAAAATATACAAGCACTGGCGTTGCCAATAGGTTTCGCATTTGTAAAGTTTTAGCTATTGGTTTTGTAAATGACATTTTATATTTATATATTATTGACAATGCCAATAACGATATATAAATATAAAATGTCATTTACAAAACAAATAGCTCTAACTTTCCAAATGCGAAACCTATTGGCAACGCCAGTGCTTGTTTTGTGCTTATGTTCCTGGTTAATTTCTGAAGGGAGCCCTAAAAGCCAATGTGTGGGTACTGTCAAACAACACCATATGAGCTGGTGACTGATGATGTTTTTTTCCGTTAATCACCATGGAAATAGTTTGGCAGTAATTTGTGTTGTTTTCATAGGGCTGTTTGAAGTAGGCGGGTGTGAAGTTGGTTCGTGGTTTTGAGGGAGCTTGTGTGGGTGGGGGCGATCCTGTTTAATGGAGTTTGCAAGTTACCATGGCAATTCAGGTGTAGGCTGTGATGTTACCAAGTTCCCTAGTGTATCCTGGCATACACAGGCGCTGGCTTAAGCTTCATATTAACAGATGCCCTTAACGTGAAATAAATTACTGAATTGTGTTTTAGGTTAAGTTTGATTACCTGCTCCACTAAGATGATGCTCCACTAAGATGATGGCACATCCCGCCTTACTTTTACACTTGTGGGTCTTTGGGAAAGTGTGGCATAAATGAAATGCACGTCTGATGGTTACAGCATCAAAGGCTTGCATGCATAGTACTGATTGAGATGCATGACTAGAAATAGGAAGGTGTAGGAAAAGTGCGGCTATTTAGTCTATGCCGCAGAATCGACTGGTGGGCGGCGTAATTTCTAATGATTGCACTCATATCAAGACGTGATGGAAAGTGTAGTGTAATTGCGGTAGTTTGGACAGGCATAGGGAAAAATAAGCCGTAGTAGGACCCTGGTTTCACATGTGGGGGACTCGCGAGCAAGCATATCGGTAATCAAGCGTACGGCATGCAGAACAATGAGAGGCGTACAACAGAGAGCCCTGTAATATCTTGAGCATCATGATAAGGCAATAAATAAGGAGTGACATGGTCAGTCTATAAGCAACATAATATGCACAATCGGAATGACCTCATACATAATACGACACAATAACGGCAGGTTCATTTCAGCTTGCATTCAAGGTTACCAAGTGCGCGAATTATACGGTATGAATAAATAGTGAGCCATGTGCAGGGGGAACCAATGAACGTTAATATCCAACACGAATTGCGATATAAATTAACCATAGCAGTACTCATATTGAAGGAGGTACCAGAAAAGAATTAGATAAGGCCGCTAGCATTTCTGCTATTCACAAGGGGGGGCCGGTGTGATAGTGAGGAGGTGGGGGGGGGAAGCAATTCAGGTCCAATTTACGCAAGTCTTACCGCCAAGTCCGCAATGGGTGAGCTTGGGTGGGGGAGGAGGTAGGTGTCTGGCGGTTCCTAAGTGAGGAAGGAAGGGGTCAATCATGCGTATTATTTGAATCGCTGTGTGGCCGGTTAACAGAGAGTGACTCACCAGAATTTTGGAATACGGAGTTCAGGGCTGGAGATTATCGAGTCGCTGAAGCGTACTCGTATGGCTCAATCGCCTGCAGATAGGGGCCGGGAAGGATGTATGGGTTAGACACAGCTTGCCCTCAGTGCTGGGTCTCCTAAAAGTACGCGCTGACAGTGCTTACCGGTTACAAGGTGAAGTTAGCTGAATAGCGTGTGTGAATATAGGGGAGCCCATTGAACCTGGTGCGTCATATGGAGGCGGGTCTAGAGCTGGATTGGGCAATGAAGGTCAGGTGGTGAAGTCGTGAAGATTAAGGAAGGACTGCTACTCGAGGCCCCTAGCGGAATCAGCAGTACTGAAACCCACACAACGCCCACGTTTTCGGAATTTTAAGCATGTGATGTGAAAAGTGTGCTTACAGGAACTACTCTCAGCTGGATAAACCCTTATATACAGCCTCTCTGGGCAGGTTGTGTGAACGTCACAGACGTAATGCAGGCAAATGGCCGGAGGGAAGCCGGATGGGGGCGGGAGAGCCTGGTGGGGGGCGGGAATGCGAGCGAGGGGAGGAGAAGTGTGGCAGGCGGATTAGGGAGATGCGTGTACTTGTGTGGTCACGTGACCCGCTTTTGTGGTCACGTGACTCACATGCACTGTGAGAAAACCGCAGTGGTTTGACGAGTCGATTGAGCACTTGAATTTTCGCCTATTACATTCGCAAGCGAATGATAATAGGCGAAACCTAATAAACAAACCTATACTGTGAGATAGAGTAAGCCATACACATGCACAACAATGATTGTATAAAATAAAGAATCTGTACAATATCAGAAAGAATATATTCCTGCCATCAGGCTTACCTTATCTAAAGAGGTTTCGTAGTACTGCTTGTCCAACTGCGGACTCTGCATTATTGCCTGGATCTGGCAACAGAAACTGAGTGAAAGTATGTACACTCTTCCAGGTTGTAGCCCGGCAAATCTTGTCCAAAGACACAAAAGCAAACAATGCCGCAGATGAGGACATTGCCCTGGTAGAATGAGCTTTAGACTTGCTCGACAATGGATGGCCTGCCTTACAATGGCAGAATTGAATAGCGGATGCAATCCCCTTCGAGATAGTAGCTTTTGATACAGCTGAGCCTGGCTTAGGTCCACCATACAAGAGAAATAACTGATCAGATCTTCCGATGGACAAAATACAAGATATGTAGAATTTCAAGCATCTTTTGACATCCATGGTATGCAAGAACTTCTCCGCTGCGCAAGTCGGATTAGAAAAGAATGTCCGCAATATCACCGGTTCATTGAGATGAAATGAAGTAGGAACTTTAGGTATAAATGTGGGATTAGTCCGCAGGAGGACATAATCATTAGCAAATTTCAAATATGGTTGCCTTATAGTAAACGCCTGCATTTCACTCACTCATCGGGAAGAGGTGAATGCCAACAGTAGAGCCTTCTTCCATGAGAAATACTGGATATCTGCTTTATGAATGGGTTCAAATGGATGTTTCATCAGTTGCTGTAGAACCAGACTTAGTCTCCACTCCGGAGGAGGAGCTCTAATAGGTGGGAAAGTTCTGAAAAGTCCCTTCAGGAACTGCTTAATCAGACGATTGGAAGGGATGCCATCCCAGAAGATCTTCTGTATGTTGAAATAGCAGCCAAATGCAATTTAATCGATGGGAACGTTAGACAGACTTTGAAAGCGACAATAGATAAGGGAGAACATTCCAACGGATGTAAGCTGTTACAGCACCAGCAACAGAATCTCTTCCATTTTAAGGCATAGGTCCGTAATGTAGAAGGGGGTCTTGCCTTAGTCAGTATGTCCCTGCATTCTTGAGGCAAGTCTACATCCCTGAAATCTGTGAGTCCAGGAACCAAGCATGGAGTTACAGTTGAGCTGGGCAAGGATGAAGAAACTGGCCTTTGCTGATTGTTAGCAGATCCGGTATTATTGGAAGGCGGAATGGCTTGCACTTGGAGAGAAGGAGAAGCTCTGATCCAGTGCCGAAGTGGCCATTTCGGTGCAATCAGAATCATGCAGCATGGTTCCTTCTTCATCTTGTGTAGAAGCCTCTGGATCAGAGGAAAGGGAGGGAATGCGTAGGCAAAGATTCCAGTCCATCTCATCATGAAAGCGTTCCCACAGGAACCTTTCTCCGGCTCCCAACTTGCGAAGAAAAGGCACTTCCGATTGTCTTTGGTGGCAAAGAGATCCAGATTTGGCTTGCCCCACTTCTGAAAGATATTGTCCAGTATTGTTTGATCCAGCTCCCATATGTGACACAATTTCGTTGCCCTGCTGAGGGAATCTGCCCAGGTATTCTGGACCCCTGGAAGATGTTCCACCTTGATTGTGATATTGTGCCGGAGAAGCCACTTCCAGATGTTTTGAGCTTCCTGGGACAAAATGTGAGACCTTGTACCACCCTGCTTGTTTAGGTAATGCATGCAAGTGGTGTTGTCGGTTCTGATGAGAACTGTAGATCCTCGGAGACGAGGTAGAAAAGACTGCAGGGCCAGTGAAATTGCCCGAAGCTCCAAAAAGTTGATGTGCATTTTTCACCATTGCTGAAGGCCACTTCCCTCTTACGCTTAGGTCTTGGAAGATGCGCACCCCAACCTTCTAGGGAAGCATCCGTGGTGGTGATAAAATCCGGAACTGAAGGCTGAAAGGTGAGCCCTACGGAGACATTCTTGGAACACCTCCACCAAGAAAGCGTTTTTTATAACCGAAGTTACTTGAAACAGGTCGTCGAATGAACCGAATATCTGGAGAATCTGATATTCTAGCTCTTCTTGAATTGGCCTCATCTTCAGCCGTGCCTGAGGCACTAGCAGAATTGCCGACGATAAAAATCCACAGAAAAGATTTGATAATTCTCACTGAAGCAAACTTTCTTTTTAGAAGGTCTGATGCCAGAGAGAGAAGGCGAGATACTTTATTCAAGACAAAGCATTCTTATCCGCAGACAGTGTCTAATCTTGCTCCCAGAAATTGTATCACTTGAGAAGGAGAAAGGCTTGATTCTTGGGAGTTTAACGAGAGGCCTAGAGAATGAAACATTTGCAGGCATTTGGTTGTTGCAGGAGAAGCCTGGCGTAAGGATGGAGCCTTTATTAGCCAGTCGTCCAGATATGGGAATAGTTGGATGCCTTGCAGCCTGAGAGGAGCTGCTACCAGAGCTAGAAATTTGGTAAAGACTCTTGGAGCCGAGCGCAGGCCAAATGGAAGGACTTTGAATTGGAAATGGGCACCTGCCACAGTGAATCTCAGAAACTATTGATGTTTGGGATGAATAGGGATATGAAAATGCGCATCCTGGAGATCCAAAGTTGTCATGAAAGCCGCATGGTCTAGAAGCTGAAGAATTTCCTGAAGTGTTACCATGCGAAATGATTTTCTGAAGGTACTTGTTCAGCATTCGCAAGTCTAAGATCGGCCTCCAATCCCCAGACTTTTTCTTTACCAGGAAAAAACGAGAATAGAATCCCTTTCCTGTTTGAGAGTGAGGAACTCTTTCTATCGCCCCTTTTGACAACATAGATTTTACCTATTTCCTGAGCAGAGAAAGATGCGGTGGGCTTTTCTTTGGCGGTGGATGAGGAGGGGGAAATTTGGTGAACTCCAGGGTGTGTCCAAATTTCATGATATCTAATACCCACTTGTCCTTGGTTATTTTCATCCAATTGTTGAACTGTTGCTAAATAGGAATTTTGAATGCTTGAGGAATGTCTGGTGCAGGTGCAATAGGAATGTCAATGCCTTCTAGCAGAATCTCTACCTTGAGGTTGACGCCTCTTGCCTGGTTGCCTATAGGCGGCCGTTGGAGGGTTCCTGTAGGCTTGCTGTTGGTAGGAATATCCGTATCGACCCTGGTTCCCCTGCTGTTGGTATTCCTGGTAACCTCCACGAAAGGAGTACGGACCTCTGCCTCTTGCTCCTCGAAAAAGGTGTCTTCCGATATTGCAAAGTACCCAATGATCTTGCAGTATCTGTGTCCTTTTTTATATCCTGTAGTGCGTCGTCGATATGTTTGCCAAACAAAAGATCGACATCAAAATGCAAGTCCAGGATTTTAGTCTGGATTTCTGGGCGAAAATTTGTGGCTTTAAGCCAGCCCTGTCTTCTAAGTGTAGCCGCTCCGGCTAGTTGACGAAATCCAAGGGACCCTATATACATAGAGATATCTATGATTTCGGAAGCAGCTCTTTCACCTTCCATGAGAATTTTTCTTGCCTCCACTATCTTATCAGGCAGATCTTCTATATAGGGCGAGATGTCAGACTACAATGGACGGTCATATCTGCCTAAGATGGCTAAACAATTTGTAGCCCGAACAGTAGCCCCTGCCATCGTGGTAAAACATTTGCCTATGTTGTCCAGGTGCCTTCCATCCTCTTCAAGAGGAGCGGTTATTGGAGTTGAACGGTTCCGAGATTTACTTTGCGCTGCCTGAGAGAGAACGGAGTCTGCTTTAGGGTGACCTGAAAGGCAGGCAGGTGCATCATCTGGTGCTTTGTATTTTTTGTCAATCCTTTTTTTTTTTTTAAATGTATTGATTTTTGTTGCAAACAAAACAGATTATTTCGTTACATAGTACATAGTCAGAACAAACAACACGTTCTCCGATAGAAACATCAAAGACAAAAGAAAAAGGAAAAAAAACAAAACAGAAAAGTGGCTAAGGGGAAACAATGAATTTTTAGCATAGATAGAATCATACAATTGCTTAAGTCGTTTCCCCATGGATCCATTGTTGTATCGGAGACAAATTTTCATCCCAAATGGTTTCCTTTTTCTTCCTTTTGTTGCATATATAGCAAGTTCAAAATTAAATTTGGCTAATAAGCAAGCCCTCCACATAGGAAAAGATGGTGGTTCCGGATTGATCCATTCCTGAGTGATACATTCACGAAATTAAGACATCATAATAAAGATCAAGTGTTGTTGTTCTCTTTCTATGGAGTCTATTGCTAGTCAAAATAAAATCAATTCAGGAGAAAGTTATTGTTCTCCCTGTAATTCTCTCGCTAAATGTTTAAATTTCTGAGATTATACCAGCTAGTTTATTACAAGAAAAACATGTGTTTTGCATCTGCTCCAATCAGAGTACAGCGATTGCAGGTTATACCAACAGTAGCCCCCCCATTTCATAACTTTAGCGGGTGTATAGTAGAGATCGCACATAGCCATGTAGTGTTGAGTTCATGATCGCCCAGAAAATAATATGGAATTAGCGGTCTTAATTGATTCTTTTATTAAGAGGTCGTTTACTCCTAATTTCACCTCCCATTTATGTTGAATCATAGGAAGGTCGTCTGGAAGATAGGTCATAAATAAATTGTAGAAATACCCAATTTTTCTTTTGATATAAAGATTGTCTATTACAAGAATCTTTTTGAGGCCTTGTCGATCGTTAGAAGAGAGTGAGTTTAAAAAGCTATGAATCTAAGTATTTGAAATAATCATGAGAAGGGAGTTTAAATTTATGTTGAAGTTCAGAAAAAGTAGATATAGAGATAGAGTTATCTGAGCATAGATCACTCAGGTAACAGATGCCATTATGATTCCACTTTTTCATCACCGGATCTCTAAATATAACGGGGAAACAGTGTGGCGAGTTTAAGGGAGTATATCTTACAATCTTTGGAATCCCAACCAGTTTTTTTATGATTCTCCATGTTTTATATGCAGCAGATATGATCTTGAATTTGTTTTTTTTGTAGTAGCTTGGATCTATTATTCTTAAGAAATAACCGCTAGCTTCCGTTCCTAATACTAGTTCATATATCGATGGGGAGTGTGCTTGTGAGATAGGAGCTTTATTGCCCACAAATCAAAGGGGATTTGAATTGTAATACAGCTGCCAGATAATAGAATAAAAAATGTGGAATTGCCCATCCTCCTCTATCTTTTGGTATGATCATTTTTTATGAGCTCTCCGAATGCCCTTGTATCCCCATAAAAATCTTCCTGACATTTTTTCCAAGTTGCTTAAAAAAGTCTAGCGGGAATTCCAATGGGACTGTTCTAAATAAGTATATACATTTTGGAAGGATCAACATTTTTAACACATTGTTCCTGCCATGTAGCGATACGTGTTTAAATCTTTTTTGGCTGACCGCCGACAAACGGTCTGGGTCCCGCCCAACTCTGCCTTGATGCCGCCTTTGGGAGTCGGAGTTCCGCAGGGCTCTGTGTTGAGCCCGACTCTTTTTAACATCTTTATGACCCCTCTGGCGGCACTGGCTGAGTCTTTTGGGGCCCAGATCGTTTCCTACGCCGATGATGCCCAGCTCCTCTTTACGTGCAAAAAAAGGAGAAGATTTTGACGGAGAGAGTATCCGTGAGTGCCTTGGGGCTGTTTTTCAATGGTTCCAGCTTAACTGCCTCAAGTGCAACTCAGATAAATCTGAGGTACTCTTCATCGGTTGTGCATCCGATCCAGATTGGCAGGAATGGTGGCCGGGCGGCATGTTCCCTCCAGCGGGCTCGTCCCAGCTGGCAAAGAACTTGGGGATCAAGATGGACAGCGGTCTGGCGTTAAAATCTCAGATCCTTGGTCTGACGGGCACATGCTTTGGCCTACTCCGGACGCTCCGGAAGTTCCTGCCACTGCTATCTGAGGAGCACAGAAAGATGACGGTGCAGGCCTTAATAGGCTCAAGATTGGATTACTCCAATGTCCTCTATCTTGGCCTGCCAGAATTTCTCTTACAGCGGCTGCAGGTGGTCCAGAACTCGGCCGCAAGGGCCATTTTCGGTCTGCACAGGCGAGCCAGAGTTTCTGGTCTTCTGCAGTCGTTGCACTGGCTGCCTATCCGCAAGCGGATAGTTTTTAAGGCTCTGACCCTGGCCATAAGGCGCTTTACACCTCAGGAGCCAAATATCTTCAGAAGGGGCTTGCTTTTTACCATCCTGCCAGATCTTTGAGATCTGAAGCACTCTTCCTTGCTGTGGCCCCAAGAGTAAAAAAAGCTCGGATTGGAGGTCGCTCCTTCAGGCCGCTGGCGCCACAGCTTTGGAATACTCTGCCCTTGGCCCTGCGGAGCACCTCTAATCTGTTGAACTTCAGAAAGGGCCTTAAAACCTGGCTTTTTGCCCTTTAGGTTGCTTTTTCTTCCTTTGGTCTGATCTGTTATTTTACTGTGTTGTGTTTTCTCCTTTGTTACTGGTTCGTTAATTAAAAGCGCCGGGACACTCTATAGAGTAGCCATGCGCTATAGAAAAAACAATATAACATAACAAGAGTAAATGATCTATTCGTTCCAAGGTTGAATTGGCTTTCTTCAGGATCGGAGCATAATTAAGATTAGGAATCTTCGAGATTGGGGTGGTTAGTTTAATCCCCAAATAGGTTGCTTCGGAGACTAAGTTTTTGAGGGGCGGAGGGTTTTGACCAACAAAAAGTATTTGTGTTTTAGATAAATTTAATTTGTATCCTGAGCAGGAACCAAAAGTTGCTGCTAATTCTTCAATTCTAGAGAAAGCCCTTTCAGTATCCTTAGTAACTACTACCAGATCTGCATAGGCAAGAACTCTATAGGTAACGCCCCCCAGCTCCACCGGGATTATATCCTCATCCTGGTTTAATTGATTGAGAAAGATGTCAATGTAGATAGCAGAGAGGGGAAGATGGGCATCCCTGACGTGTTCCTCGTTGGATAGGAAATAGAGCAGATTTAGTGGCCCCAATATGTACACAGGACATCGGGTTTTTATATAGAGCTTTAAGCGCGGTTACTATCCCTGGACCGAAGCCTTTTACAGAAAGTAGATCCCAGAGATAGGGCCATGCCACCCTATCGAATGCTTTTTCTGCATCCAATAGGGTGATCCCGGTTAATGTTTTAGTACCCTCTGCCCAGTCCATCATGGAAATAATTCTCCAAATATGGTCTGCTGTATCTCTATTTGGGATAAACCCATGTTGCCATCGGGACACAATTGTAGATATTATTTTTGACAGTCGTGTGGCTAGTATTTTGGAATATACCTTACTATCTGTATTTATTAATGATATTGTTCTATATGATGCAGGGTTTAGTGGATCTTTATCCTTTTTAAGAAATGTCAGTATTACCTAGGGAGGATTGCAGGAATGGAGAATGGAGTTTATGATCTTTACTCCCTCTCTCCATATATGATCAATTATAGGAATTGAACGTGCAGACTTCTCTTTAAAATCATATAAGAGGCACTCAGTCTTCTGTACTGGCATGTTTAGGTGAAACCTAGCAGATGCCCTTTCCATAATGGCATGGAAACCTCCTTTGTCCTCTGGAGGAGAGTGTGCATCTGGAGGAATCTGTGAAGCTGGAGTCGGAATTAAATATTCATCCCATTCGTCTACGGTAGTGGGTGAATTAAGAATTTCTCCATCCTCAGCTACTGTGTCCCCGTCATCATCTTGTAGCAGCTGTGAAGGCAACATCACCTGGAGCTCAGAAACTGGTGTTGCAGGGGCCACTTGTTATATCTCTAAAGGTGCAGAAGATTGTTGTGGAGGTGGAACTGGAGGAAAAAGGCTATTATAGTCTTAACATTGCCGTAAGGTCATGGGGCAAGGAGGAAAGCATTTGAACCACTGGCTCTTGATGGAATACTTCTTGAGGCCCTCTTAGAAACTCACGTGGTTCATAGTATTCCTCTTAATCATCCTCTTGATATTTTATCCTGATTTGTGAAGAGTCATGTGCCTGTCCATAGGGGTCATCATCATCAGATTCCTCCAAGTAATGGCTAGGAGATAAATGTGAAGTGTGTGATACATCATGGTAAAATTGCCTGGAAGACTACAATTTAGAGCTCAAAATAGGCGTAAATTGTTAAGGCGCAGGTTTTTTACGCCTCTAAGTGGCAGAAATATATGGTGATTCATATTCTGTTGAAATGGCTGTAACAGACGGCATCGCCGATTAATCATAGAAGTCGTCAACGGAAAAGAAAGTCGACAATGTGGTCGTCGGCGTCATAGTTGAAGTGGTCGTCGACGGTGGACTCGCCGTCGAGGGTATAATCTTAGCAGACGGTGAGATAGTCGACGGTATAGTCGTCGGTGGTGGGCTCATAGACGGTGGGCTCGCAGACGGTAACGTAGTCGTCGGTGGTAACTTAGTCGACAGCGGGCTCGTCGATGGAACATGATGCATCGTCGACGGGATACTCGCCGACGACGGGGTAACCGTCGTCGACGGCATAGTTGAAGGGATCTTCGACGACGAAGCCGGATTCGACATGATGCGAGTCATCGACAGCGTAGGGACACTTTCCGTCGACGGTATACTTTTCTCAGACGCTGAAGATCCACTCACCTTCTGTGGTGATTTTCTCGTCGACGAAGTTTTACTCATCGACGGAGGGTCCTGAAGAGATTTTGATGTAGATCTCTGAGAAACCTTCACCTCAGCTCTAGATTTTACCTCAGGAGAGAGACTTTTTTTTGAGGAAGAGTGACCCACCTCAGAAGAGGATGTTTTCAAGGTCTTACTCAGCTTCTCAGGAGGATCCCCAGATCTATCCTTCTTCTTGGATATGGGGGTGGACATTCAGATACCACTCCAGATGATGCCTTTAACTTCCCCCAACCAAACCAGCAGGCGTCCTCTATCCTTCAAGGTCTTGGCAGGAAAGGTTCTACAGATCCTGCAGTCCGTAACCTGGTGTGCTGGGTAGAGGCAATAAATACACTACTTATGTGGGTCCTCAAAGTGTAGTCTCTTCTTCCCAAATAAAGAACAGGCCAAAAATAAACTCTTCTTGGAATCAGACATACGTCTTCACAGAAAGTAAGGCTTAAGGAAAAAAAACTGAGCAGAACTCAGGGAGACTACCTAACACAAGGTGCAGTAGAAAATCTGAGGGTTTGCCTCTCTGTGGGGAAGGTTCTAGGAGGGGCTGCTGCCTGATTGGCTGGTTTCCAAGTATGGTTCTTTTTGCAAAAGGACTAAGATAGGCTAGTGTAGTGACTTTGCTATCTACTATAGCCTAAGGTATGATGTTATTAGGACTATAATGTATATATTTTATTGTGCCGCGGACTCCCACCTAGTCGACAGGGATCATTCTAAGCATGTGAATCTATGAAAGATACCCCAATACTGGATAATCAAGGTTTATCAGATGTAATCCCTACAGAAAATGGCTTGAAACAAGGTTGCTTGTTAGCACCTGTTGCTATTTTCTTGATATATAGCAGATTTACCCGATTGCTTTTCTCAGTCAGAGGGAGATGCACCAAAGCCGGCCTTTGCAGGTCACCTATATGCAGATCTAGTAGTGATGGACCTAACCCCTATTGGATTGAACAGAAAGCGGATATCACTACAGAAGTACACAGTGGCCCATTTCTTGAAGATAAACATATCTAAAAGTAAAATCTTGATTATGAAATAAAACAAAAGAAGAAAATCAAGTAATTTTAAGTGTCAAATTGGTCCTGAAAAGCTAGAGGTGGTAGTTTCATACCTTTTTTTAGGTAAACTAATAGCGGGTAGTACGAAGAACAAACTTCATATTGAACATAGTTCCTGTAAAGCTGCTTTCCACGCTAATGGTTTGCGTATTCTCTACAGTGCTATGGGCAGAAGGCATTTTTTTAAATCTACTGATGGTTTTCAAAGCAAAAATCCCTCCAACCCTGCTCTATGCCATTGAATCAATCCCTTTTAAGGACTGGAGTTTTTTTAGATAGGATTGAAGGTCAGATTTTACGTAAACTGCAATTTTAACACGTTAGTTCCATCAGCTGCTATTAGATTGGAATTTGGCTTGATAAACTCCTATATCAAAGGTTTATCCAGGGTTTTACGTTGGGGAGATCAGTTAAAAAAATAGCGAGCCGGATTCATTAAGAGGTTTCATGTGTCAAGAAATCTTCGGCGATATGGCAGGGAACTATTCCTTCTATCGTGATTTCTCATTGGCACTAAAACTTGTGTGTACAAGAAGAATCAGTGATTACCCTCTCGCTATTAGAACTGAACTCTTTTTTAAAAACCTTAAGTGGCAAGATTAGCTATAATAGAGATAGTACATTTTGTAAGTCTAAAGAGAATAAAGATAATAGCCGCATTAGTTTTGAGTAGTCATCTCTGGCTTCGGCCGACGTTTCTACAAAACGGTGTTAAAAATGTAGCTTCATTCAGCCCATGACTTTCTCTTTTGCCCTTACAACGAAGCAGTCTGTGTAAAAGTATTCAATTATTTTAAGGAGTTTATGTATATATTTTAATCTTATATATTCTTTTAAATGGGCCTTTAACCACCGTGTTAGTCTCCCTTTTATGGAGTATTAATATTTTCTCTTTCTTCAGATTGTATTTCACATTTATTGGCTGCTATTTATTGTGCTTTGCACAATTGGGATACGTTGTGCTGGTCTCCCACGCTTTTTGTTGTTAATTTTCAAACTCAATTGCAGTGGGATATTGGATTGGATTTTGCACATGAACTGGCTGCTACTGAATTGCTTTTTGCATAGGTTAGGATATGCTCTTGCTGCTAATTTTAAACAGAACTTTGCGCCAAAGCTGGATTTTGGATTATACTTTGGACATGAACTGGCTGCTACTTATTGCTCTTTGCACACTGATATGCTTTGCTGCTTCAATCCTCCTGCTGCTAATCCCAAATCCTATTTTCTGCTGAAGCAGGTAGGTGTTGCTGCCTAAATGTTTGAATACTTTTATCAAGCACTGATGTGATGCCTTTTATCTTACACTTAGACGAAACTGCTATTTTTTAGTACACTCCTAAACATACGCCACTTGCTTTGGAAGAGGTCTTTCGGGCCTCTGTTTTTGCCATGAGCTAAATGGTATTATTGTTTAAAACATTAGGTATTTCGCTTACTAGTGTAAGTGACAATATCTACTAATGTTAAGTAAGAGAAAATCTAGACTTGCGATGTAGGTTTTCGATAATTTATGATAGTCCGAGAAAGGAGTTTCTTAGGTTTTATTGTATTTATGTAGTAATTTGTATGTACTTTTATGTGTACCTTATTAGAGTTCCAAATCTTTAATAAATATTGAATTGCACTGCACTCAAAATGTCTAAGAATGGATTTGGAGGCGTGGCTAGCAACATGGCCGTGTGAGACATGCATCTGCACTGCTCCGGCAAACTACATTGATCCGGCGACGAAACTGGTGGCCCACGGTTACCAAAACGACATACCTGCAGCCAAGGGGGTCCATAACCCTCTCGAGAATGGAATGTGCCGTGTTTGGATGGCGGATTGCTTGTAATTCACAGCGGAGGAGACCGAGGTGCTGACCCTGGGGAGTCTTCCAAGATGGCGGCACCGCTAGACTAAGAGGAGAGTTCGGCCGACTGAGGACATCGCGGCCTGTCAGAACCCCCAACTCCCCCCCTGCGAAGCACCGCCGCTTCACTGAGGCATATGCAGGGAGGGAGAGCGCTGGCAGAAAACCGTCCTGACAGCAGAGACCCAGCCTGAACTACTGGAGAGTGGTGGAGCTGCTCCCAACATCGCGACCCTGCCGGCTGGATTCCAACTGATGGGTGGGATCATGAGAGCGGGTTGAGGAGGCCCAGAGGACGGAGGAGCAGCGAGGGGCACTGAGCAGGGAGGCCGGGGCGGAGGAGCCGTGAGGCCCCGGCAGGATAGGCCCGCTGGACCGGTAAGGTAGGTCGGTGCGTCTGTGGTTGCTCTGGGCGCTGCCGCTCATCGTTAAGGCCCACAGCCGGGAGTGTGGTGGTGCGGCGCCGCCCCCCGGGACGTTGGACAGACGATGAGTGAAACAGTCACTGTGACTGATGACTGGCGTGGCTGGGCAGTGAGGAGAGCAGCGACTCTGGAGCGCAATAGGGAAGTGCCCCGAATCCCGAGGGAGGAGGGCCCAGAGTAAAGACCCTGCGACCTGGGAGACACAGAGAACTGGGCAAAGCTGCCATTCCGGGTCCCGAGGACTTCTAGCACTGGTGCTCCCATTGACCATTATTGCCCGTCTTGAGGCCAGTCTATTAAAACGACCGCACGGGGACACTTAGTGTGCAGCAGACAGGAGGCGCCTGGTGGGCTTGCGTTGTTCTCCCACTGGATTACCAAGACCGAGTGGACTGAGAGGGGTCTCCTCGATTGCATCAAGGCTGAAGTGCCGAGACTGGTCCAAGACCCCATTACCTTTGGTCGCTCGGCCTGCTGACCTTCTGCTCGGATGTCCATCCCCCTCCTCCCCTCACCAATAGAGGGCCAGGGTGCGAATTGTAGACTAAAGTATGTGATTGAGAGGGGGCTGTGGGTTGAGGGGCCGGGGAGTGGTGGACTGTGTTGGGAACTTGGACGGCACTGCTGCATCGTGGGCCCTGAAGGTTCGTGGAGCACGGCAAGCCGAAGGATAGGGACCCTAAACCTCCTAAGCAGGGAACATTAAATCGACAGCCCCCTTGC
This sequence comes from Lissotriton vulgaris, assembly GCF_964263255.1. NCBI lineage: Eukaryota > Metazoa > Chordata > Amphibia > Caudata > Salamandridae > Lissotriton > Lissotriton vulgaris. The sequence goes on along the minus strand of NC_141699.1, from coordinate 144,729,208 downwards.
CGGTCGAGGACCCTGCAAATGCCCGTTCGGATAGGACCCTATTAATGAATGCAATACAGGCATCTTGTGAAGCCCTGGAGAACAAGATTGGAGCGGTGGGCTCGGAAGTTACCCTCCTGTGACAAGATCTCCTAAACTTGGCAGCCAGAGTCACGTAATCCGAATAATGATTGGGCGAAGCTGAAGATACGCTCCAAGACGTGCGACAAGGTCTGGGGGAGCTTCAATCCTCTCACAAACAGCTGCTGTGGAAGGTGGACGACACGGAAAACAGGGCGAGACGCAATAACTTCCGCTTCGTTGGATTTAGAGAAGGAATCGAGGGTACCAATATGGCGGAGTTCTTACACTCCTGGCTGTTGCACACCTTCCCTAAGGACACATTTTTCACATGTTTTGTGATTGAAAGGGCTCATTGGGCGCTGCTGGCCAAGCCACCGGTTGGAGCAAGACCTCGGCCGGTCATAGCTCGCTTCTTGAATTTTTTAAGACAGGGACATGATACTACGAGAAGCTAGAAAAATGGGGGAAACCCGTCTGGATAATGCCCACATTAGGATTATTTCAGACTACAGCCAGGAAGTACAGAGACAGATGTTATGTTATGTTAAATGCAATTTGTAAAGCGCGCTGACACCGAATCTTCCTGGCGCTGACAGACAGAACAGAAGAGGGGAGAGTATAGATGACAGAAACTAGCCAGATATGGGGAAGAGGTGAGAGGTTATGCATTTTGTATTTTGTTTAGTTAGCATATGGCATGCAGCTCCACACTACTGGGTACACGCGCCTTCAGACCCATCCTCGACTTACAACAGCCTGTTATCACAACATGACTAATGTAACTACACAGAACGCCTGTGGGGGTGAGTGGATGGTGGGACCCCGTAAGAGCCTCACCTGGAACGTGAATCGTCTGGGGGACAAGATAAGGCGTGGGCTGGTGATTGCGCAGATCAAACGGTAAAACCCGGACATAGTCTGCTTGCAGGAGACCCATCTTAAGGGCATGAATTGTGGATTTCTAGCGAGAGGTGCCTACAAAGTCCCAAGACATGCGGGATACACATCCGGGTCAAGGGGGGTAGCCATCCGCATTAAAAAATCCCCACCATTCACCAGGACTCGGAACTGGATAGACCCACAGGGAACCTATGTGGGGGTGACAGGGACGTGGGGGAGACAGCGGGTCCCTCTGGTCTCGGTATATGCCCCCCTCCCCGAAACTACAGACTAGAACACAGACTGGGTTGGCAGAGGTATTACTGGACACTCCCGACACGCTACACATCATAACCGGCGACTTTAACAATGTTATGTCCACCTCCCTTGACCGATCTGGGTCGCGAACTGACAGTCCCCTGACAACGCCACTGGCCAGGACTATTGAAACGCTAGGACTGACAGATGTATAGAGATGGTTGCACCGGGACGTTAGAAGTTATTCCCGTTTCTCAGGAGCACACAACATACATTCCCGCCTAGACTACATCTTCCTTTCCAGACATGCCCTTACGGCTGATGACTAAGCCGAATATTTGGCGCGGGGCATCTCGGACCACTTGCCTCTGCTGGTCCGACTAGGGGGAGGCCCAGACCTCGGGACGGGAACTGGAGACTGACACCATGGGATTTGCAAAACCCCAAGATACTACAGGGCCTCCGGGAAGACACTAAGGTCTATTTTACCGGAAATATGGACTCCGTGCAATCAGGAGTGACTTCATGGGAAGCTTATAAGGCAGTGCTTCGGAACAGGGCCCAAAGTAGGATCTCGTTGGAAAAGCGGAAAGCCCAAGAGGAATTATGCACATTGGAAACTAAAGTCCTAGACCTTGAACGACAATACCTAATAGATAGGAACCCGCAGGTGCTTCAACGTTTGCTAGACAGCCAACAGCATTACAGGGACTTAGCCACAAACGAGGCGAAAGCACAGGCGCTTGCGACACTACATAGGCTGTATGATGTGGGGGACAAGTCCGGTAAGCTCATGGCCTGGCAGAGTCGGAGGGAGAGGGACGCGCGAGTGACCAACAGCCAAGGGCAACTGCAGAGGACAGATACTTAAATTGCACAGGCGTTTGCAACCTATTTCTGAGACTTTAATACGGTCAGGGATTTGGGAGGCTCGGAAGAGATGACTGCCTGCCTGTCTGAGATTCATACCCCAGTCTTAACCGATGACGACAAGGAGACCCTCGAGGCTGACATAACTGTCACTGAATTAAGGGACGCAATGGCTAGGCCCCGACCGGAGGAAGACTACGGGTCCGAACGGGTTCCCCGCGGAATTTTTTAAGATCACAGCAGACCTGTTATTACCTCATCTTCTGGCGCTCTATATGGACGCGAACCAGGACGGCACTCCCCCGCCCAACCTCAGGACAGCCACTATTGTCCCGATCCATAAACAAGGCAGACCGTCTGAGGCCTGCGAGTCTTACAGACCGATAGCCCTCCTCAACGTGAAAGCTAAGCTCTTGGCTACGGTCTTGGCCCTCCGACTGCATCAGGTGGTCTCTGGATTGGTCCATCAAGACCTAACAGGATTTTTGCCAGACGGGGCGACAAGGCAGAATCTTTGGAGTACCCATAACTGGCTCATGGATGTGAGGCAGAGGGAGGACCCCATATGTTCCTTTCCCTAGACGCCGAAAAGGCGTTTGACGCGGTCCACTGGCCATTCCTGGAGGCTACATTAATCAAGTTCTGGGTTGGCCCCAATTTTAGACGATGGGTGAGTCTTTTATACACAGACCCCAGAGCACAGGTCAGAGTAAATTAAGTATATTCGGTGGATTTCCCGGTTGAGAGGGGGGACCAGTCAGGGATGCCCTCTATCCCCGCTGTTATTCGCCCTCACGGTCAAAAGAGTGGCATGTGCAATCCATCAAGGGGAAGCAGTGCGTGGCTTTTGTATTACTCAGGCTGAATAACAGGAGAAGATCTCGCTGTACGCAGACGATGTCCTCCTGTATGTGACGCAGCCGGCGACCACTATACCGGCGCTGCTTGACCTTCCAGACAGGTATGGCTCCCTTTCTGGCTACAAAATTAACTGGCACAAGTCAATACTATATTGTCTGCGCATAGAGGAAGACTGGCCTCCTCTGCCGGGGGCCATACAGGTTACCAAGTCAGGGTTTAAATACCTGGGGATCTTCCGGACGACCAACAAACAACTCTAGTATCAACACAATGTACACAGAGTGATCAAGAACTTTGCGGAGGACGCCCACCGGTGGAAGTCCCTCCCCCTTAGGCTCCTGGGTCGAGCGGCAATGTTCAAAATGATTACATTGCCCCGCTTCTTGTATGCCCTGCAAACTAATATTTTCCCTTGCCTAGGCAGACATTCCAGTCGATGAACGCAGTTACGGGCCCTTTTGTGGCTCGGACATCAACCCAGGATAGGCCTTACGATGCTGCAGCGGAATCAATACAACGGGCAACCTGGACACTATAGACTGGGACACTGCACTGATGCACCCTAGAGAAGCAGCAATCAAAACCCGGCTACGTCTTCCACAGTATAAAATATTGCTTAGGGTATATTATGACAGGGCCAGAATGCACCACATACGCAGGGCTAGCGATCCCTGCTGTCTGAGGTGCAGGCACCCACAGGGAACCTTCTTCCACACTCTATGGGAATGCCCTTCCATTAACGCTTACTGGACGTGTATCCTGGGAGAGCAGAGTAAAATTCTGGAGGCGACACTTCCCCTGGACCCCAAAATTGTGCTGCTGGGAATATCGACGGAGGTAGATTTGAACCGCCCATAGCTGATTTTTGCCCTACTGGCCTTAGTGGTGGTGAAGAAAGACTTGGCACGAGCAAGGGGAGCACAGTCACCCCCCCAGGGTGGGAGAATGGAGGAAGGGAATGGATCTATACATGGCGGCTGAGAAGGTGACTTACAAAGCTAAAGGCTGTCCTCGGAAGTTTCGCAAGATATGGGGGAAATGGAGGAAATACCATGGTCTGGATGTGGGCTTGTGAAGTGATCAACATACTCATAACTGCGTTGATTGGGTGGAGGTCCCTTAAGCATGGCTGGTTGGACACTAGGCTGGGACTTGAGGCCTCCCTGGAAGACACGAACAAGGGATAGGCCGCCGCTTGGTGGAACAGACGGACAATGTTAAACAGCTGATCGGGATAGTGTTGGGATCGGTGGAGTGGCGGGGGGATGCCTGTTGCTGTGGAAAAGTTACTTTGATTAGTTAATGCTGCCTATTTTGATTCAAAATGCCAATAAAAATATTTTTTTTTTAAAGAATGGACTTGGACACTGTAAGGGTACAGGGCTCATGGACCTGTACCTTCACCACTGGTATAGGACACCCAGCTAGAGGGGTGAATGATATGCACCAGGGCAGGGGGTTGTAAGCATGGTAAACTGGGATGTGTGCCATGTCGACTCTTCACTTTGTTCTGCACCAAGACACACAGCCTGCAAAGGCAGTGTGTGTTTGTCAGGGTACAGAACCTCCAAGGGTGGCACAAGTGATGTAGCCCTTAGAGGCCTTCTCTGGTCACAGTGCCCTGGGTACCTGTGGTACTATTTACCAGGGGCTGACCTATGGCCAGAGATGCCAAATTGGTTTTGGGCTTTAATGCAGTTTTAGGGAAACAACATAGGCTTTGGGTACCTGATTAGCAGGAGCCCAGGGCACACTCAGTCAAAGTGCATCAGCAATTCATCAAAAAGTGGGGGCAACCATACAGAAAGAGGGTACTTTCTCACAATCCCTGCTTCGAGAGTTCTCACCTGCACAATTTAAAAAAATAAAAATAAAAAATTTAAGTAAAATTGTAATTTTTAAGAAAAAGTTGTTTCTGAACCCCCTACAAGGATTATTGGTATATTGAAAATCATAAAATAGAAGATATGAAATGTTACGTTTGTTTGGGGGAAGATGGTCACAAGCAATTTATTGGATAAGGAGCACATAGTGCAGATTTCTTATAAAAGACTGCCCAGGGAAACGGGGTATGAGTTTACAACAATGCTGTTGGTCGCAGACACTACGTACAACTGGTATCGGTATATAAAGCTAAAGTTCCATCATCCTTATTGCATGCGGTGGAAATGTTGGGGTTACAAATTTTTTTTTCTCTAAACAGATTAGAAGGTCAGATCTTAAAGGAAAATGTGTAATTTAAATACATTAGCGGCATGAGCAAGCAATACATCTGAATGTGGGATAGTTAGTGGACGTATACATGGATTTGCAGAAGTGCTTCGTTGGGGTTACCGGATCATTTTAAAATGAAGAAAACTCCAAGATATTTCATGCGCAAAAATTTTCGAAGCGCTATTTTACAAGAAATTAATTTCTGTTTTGGAAGTAATTTAACTTGAAGCAGGAAACCGTTTCCTATTGGTCAGCTTGAAACAGGAGTCTGGGAGGGCTAGTTTATCAGGGTTTCTGAATTTTGTATGAAGAGTACATTTGATGTAATAACCTTATGGTGAGGACTCCTCAAAAATATTTATTATGGAACATTGATCATGGAGCCTGGTGCTTCATGGTGTTATTATGAATGAAGGGGTTACCTTTGAATTGTGTAACAGAAACATGGCGAAACCCACAGGTAAGGCAAAGAGTGTGATTTTTGCCAAAAGGACAACCAGGATTTGGACTAAGCATATCTTGTTTGCCCAGCTTCGCACCAACCTTAATTTAAAAAAAAAAAAAAATTATGTACGTTTGGTGCTGGAAGCCCGTACTTTGAAATATGAGCCAGAAAATGAAATGGACAATATTTCCCAAAGGTATTTTAGAAGGTCTCAAATATTTTATTGTCGGGAAAGTGTGGGTATGATTTCTACAGGCTTGTGTCCTATTGTTTGGGGGGAGGAGGGGGTAAGTATTTATCCAATAGAAAAATATAGAGATCCGGAGTTAGTTGTGTAGGATGCCACCCGAGAAAATACCCTTTTATGGAACAGTTTTTATGAAATTTTGGTTTCTTGGTTCTGCACTTAACTATGCCCCTTTTTGGACGAGCAGATTTCAAGCTTCCACTGTAGAGATGGAAATAGTAACTAATGCTCGGTTAGGAAATTAAATGCTTCCTTTATATATGTTATTTGCATTGGTTTTACGTCCTACTGGAAATTGTGTTTATTTTCTGGGGACCTCGTTAGAGATCCAAATCCTAAATAAAGAACACAAAAAAATAATAGCCATCCACATGAAGCAAACCGCTTTTTTTAGACTGCCAAAAGTCTGTGCCCAGTTACAGGCAACTACTAATAGGGTGAATGCCACTACATCAATTACACTACACTACTAGACCCACAAGGTGAATTTAAAAGGAATTGCTACTATCCCAATTCAACCAATACATTAACCTTTATTTTGTAAGCCGATTAATTTTGATCCACACATATACTGCCCTATTACTTATTCTTTAATATAGGTTAATTAACCTTATCCTTGCACAAATATTTCCCATTATATACATTTTAATTTGTCTATATCCTAACCCGAAAATATCCCCTTAAATGCAATTCATTTATAATTACAGTTCACCCAACCTCTAATCCCATGTCTAACCCTTAAATATTTGTATTCAATTTTGAATTAAATGTATTTGTTATCCCTAATCTAACATTAACCAACAAATTAATCCCAAATAAAGTAAAAAAAAAAAAAAAACAGGACAAACATTATCCATTATGATGCAGCGTAACATGAATATGTAAATGTGGTACACTACGCTTTATTGTAAGAACGTGTGTTTTATGTGTAAATCCTACGATACAGATATGTTTCCAGCCCTCCCAGACCTTTGTTAAACACTTCTACTCCAAGTCAGCTTCTTCAGGTTTACGCAAGTGTGTCAAATGTTAAGATAATGGCAGACATGTTGGAAATATCCAAGTTAAGTATAATTAACAAGGTGCCTGGCTTGAGCTGCCAACACGGTGGACGCCGCTTAGGCGAGCTCCGTGCGTCTACGCCAAATTACCTACAATATCCGCCAGAAATCCTATCTAGTGCAGCCCATTATAAATCGGTCCATCGCGCTAATGCCCAGGACTATCTGAGGACCGGAAGTGCGGAGCGGCGGATATCGGCTAGTGTGCTGATCACGGGGACTGGTTGAGGTGTGCCGCAGACACGGGCCTGCGGCGGCTAGGGTGACCAACCGTCCGTAAATTTCACAGACCGTCCGTAAATTGGACCTCACGTCCGTTGTCCGTGAGGATCCTTTTTACGGACGCCTTTTGTCCGTAATTTTGGCCTTGCAGGCAACAGAGCTGTTCCCTGTGAGAGGCCTCAGCTCCCTGATGTGGCCGCCTCACACCTATGCTCCAGCACAAGAGAAGCCCCACCCGCCCATTGTCAATCTGTGTGGGGCTGATTGCCACATACAGAATGACAATGTGACAGTTTGGGCAGCTAATATCGCCTTCCATTCCTGCTGAGTTCAAAGCTGTCCACAGGATCTAAACGTCTTCCAAAGCCGCCTTATTTATCATGAACATTAAGGAGAGTGGGGCTGCTGGCCCATTTGAAGCATTTAGAAGCAAACAGAGGCATTTGCACTTCTGAAAGGACCGTGAGTGGGCTTGAGGGCTCTCCAGCCCCTCCCACACTCACGGCACTCTGCCTGCTGACGAAAATGAGAAATCAGAGGCTTACATGGCGCATTTCAACCGTTAAGGAAATGAAAACCACAAGTTCTCAATTTGTAAAAAAAAAAATGAGAGCCAGTGTTCTCTTCAGGAGGCGTCTGCAGTTTACACCCCACATTGCCCCGGCCATGCTGCCGGTGATAGTAACAACGCATCTACTACCCATCACTCTCATACAACTGAGAATTTGGATATTTTAGGCCCCCAACGTTATAAGCCTGGCTTGAACTGCAGGTAATAGCAGTTTTTAATGTATATTGAATTAATAATTAACTGTGAACAACAATTAGTGGACAGCGTGTTCTTGCCGCCAAGAACAAGTAGGAAACAGTTTACACGGCGAAAGGGTGGACGGATGAGCGAAAGGATGGATGAATGGTTGAGTGAAAGGAAGAGTGAAAGGAAGAAAGGAAGGAAGGAAGAGTGAAAGGATGAAAGGAAGGAAGGAAGAGTGAAAGAAAGAAAGGAAGGAAGGAAGGAAGAGTGAAAGAAAGGAAGGAAGAGTGAAAGAAAGAAAGGAAGAAAGAGTGAAAGAAAGAAAGGAAGAAAGAGTGAAAGAAAGAAAGGAAGAAAGAGTGAAAGAAAGAAAGGAAGAAAGAGTGAAAGGAAGAAAGAGTGAAAGGAAGAAAGAGTGAAAGGAAGGAAGAGTGAAAGGAAGGAAGAGTGAAAGGAAGGAAGAGTGAAAGGAAGGAAGAGTGAAAGGAAGGAAGAGTGAAAGGAAGGAAGAGTGAAAGGAAGGAAGAGTGAAAGGAAGGAAGAGTGAAAGGAAGGAAGAGTGAAAGGAAGGAAGAGTGAAAGGAAGGAAGAGTGAAAGGAAGGAAGGAAGGAAGAGTGAAAGAAAGAAAGGAAGAAAGAGAAAGAAAGAAAGGAAGAAAGAGTGAAAGAAAGAAAGGAAGAAAGAGTGAAAGGAAGAAAGAGTGAAAGGAAGAAAGAGTGAAAGGAAGGAAGAGTGAAAGGAAGGAAGAGTGAAAGGAAGGAAGAGTGAAAGGAAGGAAGAGTGAAAGGAAGGAAGAGTGAAAGGAAGGAAGAGTGAAAGGAAGGAAGAGTGAAAGGAAGGAAGAGTGAAAGGAAGGAAGAGTGAAAGGAAGGAAGAGTGAAAGGATGGACGAGTGAAAGGATGGACGAGTGAAAGGATGGACGAGTGAAAGGATGGACGAGTGAAAGGATGGACGAGTGAAAGGATGGACGAGTGAAAGGATGGACGAGTGAAAGGATGGACGAGTGAAAGGATGGACGAGTGAAAGGATGGACGAGTGAAAGGATGGACGAGTGAAAGGATGGACGAGTGAAAGGATGGACGAGTGAAAGGATGGACGAGTGAAAGGATGGACGAGTGAAAGGATCGATGAGTATCAGACTGTGGAATCTTGGAATGTTAGGGGGGTTACCTAAAACTATCAAGAGGGGCGCCATTCTCCCCCAGGCCAAGCGATACAGAGCAGATATCCTTCTCCTACAGGAGACACACTTATTGGGCACCCAGGCTCCCGGTCTAGCGAGGTTTGGATACCACTCAATAGACCATGCAGGGTTCACTAGAGGCTCCCGGGGGACTGCTGTCCTCATCCATAGTCATGCCCCATTTGTGCACATGAAACACTGGGCAGATCCTGGGGGACAATACATGATATCAGGCACATTATATAGGGAACATGTGAACATTGGTAGAATCTACGCCCTGAGCTTCATTAGGAAATGCATTAATTGACAACATTTTCCTTCCCTGGGGAGAGCTCCTGGACGGACTGACTTCTGGGGGAGAATGGAATGATGGCAGGTAATCACTAGACAGAAAGCGTGGGTCAAACACAGGCCCCTCATTAGATGCCTCGAAATTAAGCCTCTTTGCCACCACCCCAAGAAGCTGAGCTATGCTTGGCATGTCCACAGTTCACAGCTCCCTATCCAGATTGGACTACATGTTCACGCCGCATAGCTATATTCATAGATTTTCTCAAGTCTCCCACCTCCCTAGGGGGCTGTCGGATCACTCCCTAGTCTCCGTCAAACTCCATACATGCTCCCCAAAACCTCCATTCAGGTGGCATATGTCCACATAGCACCTCCGCGAGCCTGACTACCAAGAAACTCTTACTAGGGCAATCCAGGAATATCTAGAAGTCAACATTGCATAGGCCCATCCAAAGTTACCCTAAGAGATGCCCTGAAGCCCACAGTCCAAGGGGGAGACATCAGTTATCATTCGAATGAGAAAACACAAACATTCTGCTGATGGGACAGAGTTAGAAACCCGCTATGCATCCCTAGAAGCAAAATATGTGCAGGACCCCCTCTCTCTGTCTCAGCATGCTTCCTTTTCAACAGCAGATAAAACACCACCTCATAGGGAGGTAGAAGAAATCTGGTTGGCGTCGCAACACCGTATTCCTCAACGGTGGGGGGACAAATCCAGTAAAATGCTTCATAGATTGCTTCATAGGGGCGGTCATTAGGCAATTTGCGCACTACGGCATTATACGTGCGACAATAACAGACATCGGAATCGCTCATTGCAGAGTAGAGATATTCCACCCACCCGCAAACTTACAGACCAGATGCGAGATCAGTTAGATGCCCCCATCACCATGTATGAATTAGGCGCGGCACTTGCTGCGATGCGCCCTGGGCGGGCCACAGGCCGAATGGATTCCCCATGGAGTTTCTTCGGCCACACATGTCCACATTGAGCCCTCACCCACTAGAGGCAATACATGATGCCTATGAACAAACCCTGCTACCGCGGGATTGGCAGCACCCAGAGATTGTCCTCTTCCTCAAGCCTGGCCGCCCACATAAGGATCCATCCTCATAAGAAAACCAGTTACTTACCTGTAACTTTAGTTCCCCAGTATTGGTAACTTTCATAGATTCCCATGCTTTGTATCATTCCCCGTCGTCGGAATGGGAGTCTCGGTAACAAAAATACCATAGCTGTAGGTACAAAAGACAAAGGAAAAAGGCCTAGGCCTCATTCCCTTTTGTAGCACATCACCCTCTTTGTGTAAAAGAGACCAAACTTTGGCATCAGCCAATCAGCAGTGCCTCACCCCATAGAACCTTCCTGAAGGAACCTCAGAGCCTCAGATTTTCGTAGCCGTTGTGTACTTAGACACCATATCTGTTGTAGGCTGCGCTTTCCTCGGGGAGGCGGGTGGGCGCATGGGAATCTATGAAAGTTACCAATACTGGGGAACTAAAGTTACAGGTAAGTAACTGGTTTTCTTACCCCAGTATTGGAACTTTCATAGATTCCCATGCTTTGTATCAGAGTAGCAAGCAGTTGGCAAGATAATCACATTTTGCATCATAAATTATAGCAATAGGCAATATGACAAAATACAAAATGTGAAAGACGGAAGGTGGGAAAGAAAGGAAAGCTCACCATCAGTGGAAGAGGTTCCTCAGGACAGCCTGTCCTACTGCCGCATCATCTTGTTGCAAGGATTCCAAGCAGTAATGCTTGGTAAAGGTGTGAACGCTGCTCCAGGTAGCAGCTCTGCAAATGTCTTTAATCTGCACCCCCGCGAAGAGGGCTGTTGAAGAAGCCACGGATCTTGTGGAATGTGCACGGATCTTTCCAGTTAGAGGTTTTCCTGCAGCCTTGTGACAATGTAGAATGGCACTTGTGATCCATCTCGAAACACCCTGTTTGGATAGCGGAAGGCCCTTACCAGGACCTCCGATGGCGACAAATAATTGTTAAGATATTCGAAATCCTTTAGTACATTCTAAATAGAATTTCAAGCTTCGTTGCACATCCAATGAATGCAATGCTCTTTCTGCTGGCGTAGAAAGTTGAGGGAAGAACGCCTTCAGAATGACCGGTTCATTCAAGTGGAAATCCGAGGGAACCTTAGGCATGAACCTAGGATTAGTTCTCATGATCACAGTGTTTCTTTTGAATTGAAGGAAAGGTTCTTGGACGGTTAAAGCCTGTAATTCTCTAACACGCCTAGCCGACGTGAGAGCAAGGAGGAGAGCCAATTTCCACGAAAGATATTTCATGTCAGAACGATGGATTGGTTCAAATGGACCCTTCATGAGTTGAGAAAGGACGAGATTTAAATGCCAGTTAGGAGGGGGCGGTCGCACTGGTGGATAGACCCTGAACAAGCCCTTTATAAATTGCTTGATAATCCTGGAAGACCACAAGGAAGGACCGGATTCTGTCCTTCTGAACCGTGACAGAGCAGCCAAATGGACCTTAATTGATGAATGGGCTAGTCCCGACTTCGTGTTTACCACAATGAACCGCTACCAGTAGGAATGTTACTAGTGTAAGTGAAGTGTTATTTTGTGAGTGCTGGCATCTCACAAAAAGTGAAGGACTGGTCTCACACACCACCGGGTGTCATGCTTCATCATTGACCAGTCCTTGCCCTCTAAAAACTTGGTTTGATAGAGGGCGGGCATACACCTGACGACAGGGATGCACTTCTAAACTAAGTGGGGGCCCAAAGAAAAATGTGCAGTGAATTAAAAAGCCATTATGGGTGTCTACTTAATTTTAATAGCGTCGACATCCATATGGTAGCTTAAAATAAAATGATCGGTGCCATGGGGATATTAGTGTCCCCCCACCGCTGTATGTGAGATCAATGTGTTTCTGCCTGTAGGCCCAACTGGGTCCGCGGCATTCATCAGGATCATAGTATAAAGGGCTCTACTCTTACCAAATTTTTTGTGAGAGCGTT